>NC_064627.1:857643043-858893043 GCF_023864275.1 Schistocerca cancellata | reverse complement strand
AACTCATATCAAAAATTTGATCCTTTTCTAAGCTTAGTCTGAACTGTTTGACAGTTCTGAGAGATAATTACTTTCGTGGTATGAGTAGTCCATCAGAGTGGTGTAATGCACTGTCAAACTCAACACACATTTGTTTTCTCACTGTCAGTTCATCATACAACAACCATTATTACTCTAGCAGCTAACTCTTGTAAAGAAATTTTGGAAAATAAAACTACCACGATTGGGGAATAATATAAAGCTGCAGCTATATCTGCGGGTGAAAACTAAAACAGCATTATAATTTAACTTCAGTTTAATTGGGAGAGAAGTTAAAAACAGTCCCTAAAGGAACTACTTTAAATTAGCGAATGGAGAATTTTCAGCTAATTGACAGATAAAATGCTACTGTACATATTTCATACATCATCAGCTACCTCAGAAACTGCTGAATTTCCTGTGCTGGTGGATATTAACTGAAGTAGGTAACTAATTATGTTGACTTGTAAATTTAGACAGTGTTATTGATCAGGTGATTTAGTTACTGTTGTGTACTGTTGCTTTGATTAAATGACTATCTACTGTTTTCCTCCACTAGTTTAATTCATTATCGCTGTTCCATCATTAGGAAAGTATCATAAAAGATGAAGAAAGAGTAATGGTTTACATTAGCAGAGAGGAGTGCTATGGGAAACTAATTCAGTATGCGTCATTCTCGCATGATATTTCAACAGCATGCCGTGCCTCGCTGTTTTCTTCAGGTGTTACCTGAGACTGGTCCTTGGGTCGATCAAGTCCAGTATTTATGCCTGGAAGGAGCTGGGCGTTCCGTCTGTGACCATGCCGAGTCGAGTGTTTCGTCTGTGGTCCGCGCCCGCCAGATTTGGCTTCAATGGACCCATCCAGTCGCGGATGTTCCGACTGCCATCCACACCCGTTTTGGCTGACCCCAACGGTTGTGGACATCATCTGAAGTGTGTCAGACCCGATCTGTGGTGTTGGGTACTCTGTCTCATGACTGTTACTATGATTTCCACTTCCGTTTCGTGCTGGATGCTTCATAATCGGTCCACATTGTGTCGTGTGTTCCGTCTGTGGTCTGAGCCCACCAGACGCAGCTACATTGGCCCTGTCTGGTCGCCGGTGTTCCGACCGCCGTCCGCACCCGGCCTGGCCATCTTCTGAAGTCGAGTTCATGATCCTAGGGTGTGTAAAATCTGGTCTCTAATGTCCGACACCTTGTCTCACAGCTGTTCTCTCGGTCTCCGCTTCTATTTCTTGTAGAATCCTGGAGTGTTCTGCGTTGAGTTGTCACAAGCTCAAGTGCTGGATTCCAGGCAGTGCTGATTTGGTATCCCAAGTCATGGTTGATTAGATTATCTGTGACCTTAACCTCAATGGCTTCTTTAATGACACTGTTCCAAAATCTTGAGGTCTGTGTCACAATCTTGGTGTCATTGTAATCCATTGAGTGACCAAGTTCCAGACAATGCTCTGCTATGGCTGATTTAGTTGCCTGTCTGTCTGGTGTGTCTTTGGTGTTCTTTACACCTGATGTCCACAGTTCTGGTGGTCTGGCCAATGTATGTCATCCCACACTGGCATTTCTACAAGAAGTCGAAGTGGAGACCGAGAGAACAGCCATGAGACAAGGTGTCGGACATTAGAGACTAGATTTGACACACCGCAGATCATGAACTCGACTTCAGAAGACGGGAAGGTCGGGCGCGGACCGCAGACGGAACACACGACACAGTGCGGACCGATTCTGGAGCGCCCAACACGAAACAGAAGTGGAAATCATAGTAACAGTCATGAGACAGAGTACCCAACACCTCAGATCGAGTCTGATACACCTCAGATGACATCCACAACCGTTGCAGTCGGAACATCTACAATTGGAGGGGTCCATTGAAGCGGAGTCTGGCGGGCATGGGCCACGGAGGGAACACTCGACTCGGTGCGGACCGAAGACAGACGAAACGCCCAGCTCCTTCCAGGCATAAATACTGGACTTGATCGACCCAAGGACCAGTCTCAGGTAGCACCTGAAGAAGACAGCGAGGCACGCTTTTAAATATCGTGCAAGAACAACGCGAATATCCGGCAGGATTCACGAATATCCTAGATGTCAACAGATCGCTGGGAAAGCATGAAGAATTACAAGAACATTGATGTTCATCAAACAATAACCATCATTTACTTGCTGTAATTATAGAGAACTGCTTTCATAGAATGTTGTTACTTGTCATGTTTCCAACTGGGATTTTCAGTACTTCGGTCTAGGTTCTATGATACTTTGTAGAAGTGGCCAATTGGATTTTTTTAAAATTTTATTTGTTATTTGCAGGGATTCCATATTCCTTTTATGACACAATCAAAGGTGACATAAAGTTGGTGTATAAATGAACTAAAAGTGGACAATCAGACAAGTTCCTGTGCTGATTGGTTCCAGATGGAGAACAAAACCAACTTCTTGTCAGAAATACCTATTTTGAATCATTTCAATGCCTTTTATTTTTAAAGTATCTTTTTATTCCCAAGGCAAACATTTATTACCCTTGATACACTCTTAATGACATAGAGGTTTTCTTAGTATTTTGTTCTGACAATTTGTAGCTCAGTGAAAGAAGGAAAAAGGAAACACAAAGTGTACTAGAACTTCAGCGAGGTTTTAACTGATAGCTAGTGCAGCCTTCACTTCCAGATATGTGCTTATTTTGCTAAATTAATGAGATGCTGCTGTGTAACTTATCCTCTAATGGTAGCTAATGCTAGGTATTCACAGTGTGAAACTTGAAAGTAGTTATAGCTTATCCATGAAATTTTAGTATTCAGTCTCAAACATTGGAAACTTCGAGGAGGAATATCAACAATGTAGGAAAAGACATCAAAGCCCTGGCAAAGGCTGTGGTTCAGTTGTTTGCCTGTGTGCAGTCGAATCGTTCGTGCGTGTGTGTGTGTTAATTTTACTGACGAAGGCATTGGCCGAAAGCTTTGTGTGAGTGTCTTTTTAATTGTGCCTGTCTGCAACTTGATGTGTCCTGAAACTTCCTGGCAGATTAAAACAGTGTGCCGAACCGAGACTCAAACTCGGTCCCGAGTTCGAGTCTCGGTCTGGCACACAGTTTTAATCTGCCAGGAAGTTTCATATCGGCGCACACTCCATTGCAGAGTGAAAATCTCATTCTTGATGTGCCCTCTTTACTGTAAGTATTCAGTATCATGTATTCCTTGAGAATTATTATAAAAAGTTTGAGAATACAAGAAAATATCAGAAAATATCATGTGGATTTAGGCGGATAATTCATTTATACCATGAAATTGATGAATGATCTCTCTCTCTCTCTCTCTCTCTCTCTCTCTCTCTCTCTCTCTATATATATATATATATATATATATATATATATATATGCTTGTGTCTGTATATGTGTGTGTGTGCGAGTGTATACCCGTCCTTTTTTCCCCTTAAGGTAAGTCTTTCCGCTCCCGGGACTGGAATGACTCCTTACCCTCTCCCTTAAAACCCACATCCTTTCGTCTTTCCCTCTCCTTCCCTCTTTCCTGATGAGGCAACAGTTTGTTGCGAAAGCTTGAATTTTGTGTGTATGTTTGTGTTCGTTTGTGTGTCTGTCGACCTGCCAGCACTTTCATTTGGTAAGTCACATCGTCTTTGTTTTTAGGTATATTTTTCCTTCGTGGAATGTTAAAGAAAGATGATGAGACTTACCAAACAAAAGCGCTGGCAGGTCGATAGACACACAAACATACACACAAAATTCAAGCTTTCGCAACCAATGGTTGCCTTGTCGGGAATAAGGAAGGAGAGGGAAAGACAAAAGGATTTGGGTTTTAAGGGAGAGGGTAAGGAGTCATTCCAATCCCGGGAGCGGAAAGACTTACCTTAGGGGGAAAAAAGGACAGGTATACACTCGCGCACACACACACACATCCATCCGCATATACACAGACACAAGCAGACATTTGTAAAGGCAAAGAGTTTGGGCAGAGATGTCAGTCGGGGCGGAAGTACAGAGGCAAAGATGATGTTGAAAGACAGGTGAGGTATGAGCGGCGGCAGATTGAAATTAGAAATTAGCGGAGATTGAGGCCTGGCGGATAGCGAGAAGAGAGGATATGCTGAAGGGCAAGTTCCCATCTCCGGAGTTCTGACAGGTTGGTGTTAGTGGGAAGTATCCAGATAACACGGACGGTGTAACACTGTGCCAAGATGTGCTGGCCGTGCACCAAGGCATGTTTAGCCACAGGGTGATCCTCATTACCAACAAACACTGTCTGCCTGTGGTTGCGAAAGCTAGAATTTTGTGTGTATGTTTGTGATTGTTTGTGTGCCTATCGACCTGCCAGCGCTTTTGTTTGGTAAGTCTCATCATCTTTCTTTTTAGATATATTTTTCCCACGTGGAATGTTTCCCTCTATATATATATATATATATATATATATATATATATATATATATATATATATATATAGAGGGAAACATTCCACGAAGGAAAAATATACCTAAAAACAAAGATGATGTGACTTACCAAATGAAAGTGCTGGCAGGTCGACAGACACACAAACATACACACAAAATCCAAGCTTTCGCAACAAACTGTTGCCTCATCAGGAAAGAGGGAAGGAGAGGGAAAGACGAAAGGATGTGGGTTTTAAGGGAGAGGGTAAGGAGTCATTCCAGTCCCGGGAGCGGAAAGACTTACCTTAGGGGGAAAAAAGGACGGGTATACACTCGCACACACACACATATCCATCCACACATATACAGACACAAGCAGACATATACTCCAAATTTTCAACTTCAGTTGGCAGTGATTAAGTTATTTCATAGTTGATCTCCAGTTTGATTGAGTGTTGTGTGTTGGGTTAAAGAAACTATATTAGCCATCCCTCATATATGCAGTAGGGCCAGACACTGACAAGGGTGCCAAAGAGCCAAACAAATAATGTATTAAATGTTCCCTTTTCGTGGATAGAATAGGTGGGAGTAATAGTAAACTGTGTGGATGGAACTTGCTCCATAAGTTGGTTACAAATGGGGTTGTTTATATGGCACTCCTCCATAGCAGCTGTTAAAGTATTTTGGTTTACTCTGTCTTATGTATGTTATAAATAAAAATACACCATACACCATTTTTTTTCCTTTGTGTGGGTGCTCACACCAAATAGAATAAACTCCAAACTGCTGTTTGATGCCAAACTAGTAACAATCTCTTTTAAGGTCTGGGAGGTCCATATCATGTTGAGTGGCTACTGAAAGAAATAGGTGAGGAACGGTGCTTGGAAAATTTTAGTGCACAATAATGGCAATTTGTATGGTGTGAAAGCTCCAGATGAACTCTTGTACTTCTACAACTACATCTATACTCTGCAAACCACTGTGAAGTGTATAGCAGTTTGTATGTCCCATTGTACCAGTTATTAAGGTTTCTTCCCATTCCATTCACATATGGAGTGTGGGAAGAATGAATTTTTTTTTAATGCCTCTGTGTGTGCAGTAGTTATTCTAATCTTATCCTCACATTCCCTATGTGAGTGATACATAGGGGATTGTAGTATATTCCTAGAGTCATCATTGAAAGCCAGGTCTTGAAACTTCATTAATAGACTTTCTTGGGATAGTTTACATCTATTTTCAAGAGTTTTCCAGTTAAGTTCCTTCAGTATCTCTGAGAGACTCTCCCAAGTATCAGACAAACCTGTAACCATTTGTTCCACCCTTCTCTGTATGTGTTAAATATCTCCTGTTTGTCCTATTTGGTTTAGGTCCCGCACACTAGAGCATTATTCTAGAACAGATCGCACGAATTATTTGTAAGCAATGTCCTTTGTAGACTGATTGCACTCTCCCAGTACTCTATCAGCAAACCTAAGTCTACCACCTGCTTTACCCACGACTGAGCCTGTGTGATCATTCCATTTCATATCCATACAAAGTGTTACGCCCAGGTATTTGTATGAGTTGGCCAATTCCACAACTGACTGATATTATAGTCATAGGATATTACTTTTTTTAATTTTTTAGCAGCCAGAGACTGCTGTCGTGTGCGTGTTGTATCTCTGACGAAAGCTTTGTTCACCGAAAGCTAGTTTTCTGACAGTTTTTTTGTTGTGCCCATTTGTGACTCAGCATCTCTGCTATATGGTGGGTAGCAACTGTCCTTGTCAATATCGTTACATTCCATCCTGGATTTTCCATTGTTGAATAAAGCAAATAAGGATGTCCTTCAGATGGAAAGTTTCAATGTGTACAGTGTACAGTTCAAATTTGGTACCAAGTGCTTTTCCCTTCTTTCCAAAGTTGAAGGAATGTCCAAATAAAAGGCTTTTGTGGGTGACATTAATGGTTGAGAAAGAACACAAAACAATTCTATGATGCCGGAACAGCAGTCATATGCAGGCTTACAATGTATATGGACATGATATGCAACACTAAGAGTCTTTTCTGAGGGGCAGTGAGTGCTTACATAACCTAAAAGTCAGCATGGGACTCTGCCAGAAGATATATCATCAGAAGAGATGTTGTTTCATTTCCTAATATTTGTTTGGACTACTCATTGTGTGTACAGCAAATAAAACATAAAGCTGGCACATAAATACATACAGAGGCCCAAGTGCTAGGGGTTGACAGAGGACAACATTGGAAATGAACCACATATTGCGCCCTTATGAACGTTGTTTCTTTTAATTAAACACCAGGATCACTGAATCTGAACAGCCTTACAATCTATGATAAAAGTAAAATTGGCCATGAATGAGTGTATGCTGCCTTCCATCTCTCAATTAAGTTCAGCAACACATTTTACTTCCTGTGGAGAAAATTTACCATGCTTGTTTATTCAGAATGTAACAACTTCAACAAGAAAAACAGTGCCTGTCTTTCTCGTAATTTGAAACTATTTTCTGAGTTGTGAAAGTTGTAGAGACGTTATGTTAACTACCAGAAAATAGTGATAGTTAGGTTTTTCAAGGGCAGCAGCATTCTGTTTGTGCTCTGCAAACTCTGGCAGACTTAAGCGTAGTATGTCAGCATTAGTGACAAAGCGAACCATTCGTACTAGTGAAATGCCAGAGCAAGAATTTCACAACCTCCAGCTTACGAACCCAACAAGAACAGCCACAGGCCTAGCAGTTCCAAATAAATGTATGCGCTAAACATACATAAATTTGGGAAAAACAGCAATTAACATTTATCTGTGCTTCGTATTCCTACTTTCTTTCGTACTTGTTTCCTGTTTATTGTAAGTTTGTCACTTTCATTGATCATCCAATGATGTAAGCAACACAAATCAAACTGTAGACAGTCTCTGTAATTTGAAACTATTTTCTGAATTGTGAAAGTTGTAGAGACGTTATGTTAACTACCAGAAAATAGTGATAGTTAGGTTTTTCAAGGGCAGCAGCATTCTGTTTGTGCTTCTGACTTGATTGCAGTGCATTGTTGGCCCATTTTGTTTATGGCCATCTCGTGTGTAGTAGGCATCATATAAGCAAGCGAACATACATTTGTTAATGCTGGAAGTAAGTTCAATGAATGGGGAATGTAAATAAGAAGGCACAGTAAGCTTTCACCAACATAACAGAAAAATTAAGACAAAATAGATAAATTAGTAATAGACATACACTGAATGAGTATCTCTGAACATCAATTATGTGGCAAAGAAATGGAAAGGCTTCCTTTGGAGGAGTTCATGTTATTTCTATGTGAGGAGATCACAGTTTGAGAGAGAGAGGTAACCATTCCTGTTGCATGCAGTTTCATTCAAGAGAGTTCATGTATGAAGATGATGTAAAGATATCTAAAGATTATGATGGAGAGCTTGAATTTTCAAGGAAAGCACTTGCATTATAGATAGGCCTTTGCTTATACTCCAGCAGGATTTTCCTCTCGAGACATGACACTGCTAGATTCAATTCTTAAGGAATACATGATCACTTTGTGTGAGACTAAAAACCATCATCAGAAATGGTGTCCATGAACCATTCAAGCAGTTATCACATGGGGAAAGCCTCAAACAGTACATCAGTTTATTTTCCAATTAGAATGCAATACTAATAAAGAATATAGGAATCAAATGGCATGGAGGAGGAAATAAGAGATGTCATAATTGGGGCAGTTACAGAATTTCATTATAGACAGTACTGCAAATTTTAGATTACATTACATGTATTTCTCATTCCAATACATAGTGAGGTGCTCCAGGACATAGAACATGCCAGGAAATGAGAATACACAATACACATTTATGAGGAGAAGTAGATATGCTAACGTACCCTCCGCAGCTCTGAAGTGGAATTGTACCGATGGATATGAGGTAAGTCAAAAAATCTTAAACATATTTTCATTTAAAATGTGATAGTGCGATAGCAAACTTGCCACAAAACGTGTAAATGTTAGAGACGCTGAGGTGCATATGATGATTTTTAGGCTGTTGACATGCCTACTGAAATATAAAAATTATTTTACAACACTTACTTCCGTTGATCACATTACTGCACTCAGTTTGCACAGAAGTCGCATTATATACAACATTTGCATTATTTAGTAACACACAAGTTAAATCAGTTGGTTCTCCTAAGAAATTCGCCAATCAACCAGTAGTTGGCCATCAATAAATCCTTTACAGCCCTCTGCAGGTTGTTCTTGAGTTCACACAATATAATTTTTATAGCATGTTTTTGGATTAAACTTTAGCTTGGCTTGATGAGTTACCCAAAAAAATAATCCCATATGACATTATGGAATGAAAGTATGATAACTTTATTTTTATATCACCTATGTCTGGCAACATTTGCATTGCAAATAGATTTTTCAGGCACTTCAGTAGTTCTGTGGTATGCCCCTCCCAGTTGAATTTATCAAGAAGCTGTAATCTGAAGTACAAAAGAATGTCATCAGATTGGCTAAAAGAATGTTTTACACCAAGAGAGTAGGAAGCTCTCAGGACAACATGAAAACTATTGTCCACTGTGAAAGAGGTTTTGGGGCAGAATGTGGGATTGCAAAATATGATCCACTAGAGTTGTGCAAAATATTTAATAACTTCTTTTCAGTAGTTGACAAGTTAAACCATAATTCTGTTTGGTGCAGGTAGATATGCGAAACTCTTGAAAGTTTGTGTTCTGAGACAACTATATCACATGCAGCTGCAGGAAAGAAGTAAAACTGAAATTTAATCAGTTATTAAATCATTAAAGAATAATGGCTCACATTGATATGTTGGAATTCCAAGCAGAATTGTGAAGATCAGTGCATCATCATTCTGTACTCAAACGTATCTTTCATGTGAGGTCAGTTTCTTGACAGACTGAAATGGTCATTAAAGAAACCAACAAAAATAATCAGTTTTTGAAAATATAATTTAATTGGATGGATAAAAAATCTACTCACCAAGCAGTGGCAGGAGAACACACATATAAAAGGTATTAGTGTTTGCTGGCTTTCAGAGCCAGTGGCTTCTCCTCCTCCTCCTCCTCCTCCTCCTCCTCCTCCTCCTGGCAAAAGGATTGAAGGGGAAGTAAGAGGGGTGATGAAATAGGTCTGGTGATGTTCAGGGACAGGGCAGTGTTCAGAAAAGTTGCCCCCCCCCAGGGGCTCAGCATTCATTTGCTGAGTACAGGCTTGGCGACCCCGGGGTCCTGAGCTGAGGACTGGTCAGCGCCGCCAGTCTCCTGTCACCGTAACCCCCGGACATGCTTCAGCGACCACCGCATGGCACGGCGGTGGAATGTTGTGTGCTGCGGGGAATGGTAATCTTGGCTTGACCGCCTGGATTGCGAGGAAGGTAAACCTCTATAAAAACCCCTCAATCTTACGGTGTGCTGCGCGCCTATAAGATGCATGGCTGTTGGGGTGGAACAGTCGCAAGCGGGCAACCTCTGGGGCACCTGCCGCACCCCAGTTGTATAAGGCTTACTCAGGCACACGGGGCTCTGTCTGAGCAGACCTTTAGTTCCCTAGCTGCTCGTGGGACCACAATGGACCCTTTGACCTCTACATTTCCCCCTACCAGTAGATTGGGTGGGCCACTGGTAGGAAAACACACCCCATCGAAAAAGCGACTTCATGCTGAGAGTCCTCCAGTGCCTGGTGTTACTAGAGATTTATCAGACTGTCGTAACAGAGCACATGCTGATAACCAGAATGTATTTTTGACTGTCAAATGGAAAGAGGGTAGCTTTGAGAGAGTTTCTCCCTTTTACATCCACAAGGGTCTTGAGGGAATTGCAGGAACACTGAAATCTGTGAAGCAACTGCGCTATGGGACTCTGTTAGTTGAAACTTCTAGTTCCCGTCAAGTCACTTCTCTTAGGAAAGCAACCTGTCTCGGAGAGTACGCTATCAAGACCGAGCTCCACTCCACTTTGAACTATAGTAAGGGTGTTGTGACATGTAGGACGAGTTGAAATCTGAGTGGGCTGACGAAGGTATTGTCAACGTGCAGCATATTATGAAACGAGTCGATGGGGACCTAGTCAAATCCGACTCGTTTATTTTCACGTTCAATTTCCCGAGACTCCCAGAGCATGTTAAAGTGGGTTTCTTACGTTTGCCAGTACGGCCATATTTCCCCAACCCAATGCGCCATTTTAAATGTCAGCGCTTTGGGCATACTACGTTGTGGTGCACTGGAATAGCCACTTGTGGTAAATGTGGTCAGCCTGCCCATGAAGGAGCCAATTGTTCATCACCTGTGAAGTGCGTGAATTGCTCTGGGAGTCACCCTGTCTGGAGCCGGGTCTGCCCCATCTATCTCGAAGAACGGAAGATACAGGAGATCAAAACATCTAAGCGCATCCCCTATGGTGAGGCCAAGGAGCTCTTTAAGGCCATGCAGCCTCCTGTGTTTACAACATCTTTCGCTTCCGCTCTGCAGAAACCGGTACAGTTGGCCACTGTTGCTACACAAACGGATGTTGCTAGTGTCAGCACTAATACCTGCGTTTGCCAGTGCACTTGTGCTGCTGCGGTTGTTTTGCAACCTGCAGCTCTCCCCACAACGTCGGACAAGGCCGTGGTTGCTGACATTGGGGTACTTCCTGCCCCTCCCCGTATGGCGCCTTCTGCCCAGGCGAGTAAAGCTCCAACTGTTGACAAGGTTCTGCATTCTAAGCCCCCCAAGACGAAGATGCCGAAGGTGAAGGTTTCGCCACCTGAGGAGACTAGTCAGGGTCAGTCCGATGACGATGCCATCGTACTGTCTGACATCTCCCTTGGGTCGCCATCGGAGCTGATGGACATTGATGTCGACCGGACCGATATTCTCGCCCCAGGAATAAATCTCCAGCCAGTACGGGCTCTCCTCCTAAGCACAGAGGCAGGGTGAAAATTCAGCCACCCTGATCACTGGCTCTCATATTACAGTGGAACCTGAATGGGTTCAGGACGCATGTGGCCGAATTACAACTCCTTGTACGAGAGCGCCCCTTGTGCTTATGTCTTTAAGAGACACATTTTCGGGCCACTGATGCTCCTTCTTTACGGGGCTATACCGTGCATCGAAAAGATGATCTGATAGGGGAAAGGGCAAAGGGTGGTGTTGCGGTTTTTGTCCGTGAGATGCACCACTCATCTGAGCTCCCTCTCGTTACGGACTTGCAAGCAGTTGCAGTTGACCTTCTTGTGCGGCGGAGGCTCACAATCTGTTACGTTTACTTACCGCCTCAGGATGCAATAGACTTGGAGGCTCCTTGCCCCAGGGCTCGCGTTCTGGAAAGGCTCATGGCATCCGAAGAACTGTGCATCCTCAACTCTGGTGCTCCCACTCATTTCTGTACTGCTTCTGGGTCGTTGTCAGCTATTGACCTTTCCTTTTGCTCTCCAGCACTCGCGGATTCTGCTCTGTGGAGGTTGCCGCTGACCTCCATTCTAGTGACCACTTCCCCCTTTGGATTCGCCTCCTGGATGAGGCTGTGGCATTACCAGTGCCGCCCAGGTGGCACCTCTGCAGAGCTGACTGGACACTTTTCAGCCATTTAGCTGTTTTGTAACACCGTGCTAGCGTCCACGAATGGGTCGACCATGTTACAGCCGTGATCTCCCATGCTGCTGAATTGTCGATCCCAAGGTCCTCAAGTCATCCCAAGAGGCGTCCTGTCCCTTGGTGGACCACTGAGTGCTGCTCAGCCATCCGAGCCCACCATGCAGCTCTGCGCCGCTTCAAGTGCTGTCCCTCAGCTGACAATCTCGCGGCCTTTCGGGTGGCAAGGGCCAAGGCACAGCGAGTGATTAAAGAGAGCAAACGACGGTCATGGCAATCGTTCCTGAACTCCATCTCCCGCTCCACTAGTTCTACGAAAGTATGGGAAGCCATCGGGAGGATTTCCAGGAAACGCAGCCAACTACCTGTCACGGCATTGCTGCATCAGGGTTGTCTACTCATGGCACCGAGAGACATTGCCCAGACACTGGCCATGCATTTTGCGGAATCTACTGGCACTATTAACTGTGATCCAGATTTCTGCCGCTACTGCACTGCCATCGAGGGGGATCACTTGGACTTCCGGTCTCCAAATTCTGAACCCTACAACTGCCCCTTCACAATGTGGGAACTGGATTCGGCGCTGTCTGTGGCTCATGATACTGTGCCAGGTGATGATCAAATCCTGTACAGCATGCTGCAGCACTTGTTGCTGCCATCCAAGGAAGTTCTCCTGAATTGTTTTAATATGATATGGTCATCCGGCGCGTTCCCTGACTCGTGGAGGGAGGTGATTTTGATTCCTCTCCTCAAACCGGGGAAGGACGGAATGCATCCCAGTAGTTATCGGAGTACTGCTTTGACGAGCTGTGTCGGGAAGACATTGGAACGCATGGTCAACTGTTGCCTGGTTTGGCTGCTCGAGACCAGGCAGCTCCTTAGCCACTCTCAGTGTGGCTTTTGGAGATGTCGTTCAACTATAGACAACTTGACCCTGCTTGAGGCGGCCATCCAGCAGGCCTTCCTACGTAACCAGCATTGTCTAGGTGTATTCTTTGACATTAATAAGGCGTTTGACACTACGTGGCACCGCCTTATCCTCAATTAACTCTATCAGCGGGGCTTTCGTGGCCATCTCCCCATCTTCATTTGGTCCTTTCTTTCCCGCCGGCTCTTTCGATATCGGGTTGGTAATGTGCTATCTGATTTGTACGTGCAGGAAAATGGTGTTCCCCAGGGAAGCGTTTTAAGTGTCACCCTCTTTGCCATCACAATTAACAGTATCACGTCCACTATCCGGAGTCTGGCCCAGTGCTCCTTGTTTGTGGATGATTTTGCTGTTTTCTGTTCTTCCTCCAGTCTTGTCACTGCTAGTTGGCAGCTGCAGCTTACGATAAAGCTATTAGAGGCATGGACTGCGAAGACGGGTTTTACCTTTTCTGCAGACAAATGTGTGTGTGTTCATTTTAATCGTTCTCGACGTGCTTTTACCTCCCCTGAATTGCGTCTGAGGGACACCATTCTTCCATTTAGAGACACTGTGAGGTTCCTGGGCCTCACTTTTAATTCCAAGTTGTCGTGGTTGCCGCACCTTAAAGACCTCAAGGTACGGGCCGTGAAGGCACTGAATATTTTGAAGTGTCTGAGCCATCGGTCCTGGGGAGCAGATTGGACGCGTCTGCTGCAGTTTTATAGGGCTTTCGTCCGGTTGCGTCTTGACTATGGATGCACTGTGTTTGCATCAGCGAGGCCTTCGTATCTGAAGATTCTTGACACAGTACACAATGAGGGTATCAGGCTGGCCACTTCCGTACCAGTCCCATCCCCAGCCTGTGTGCTGAGGCAGGGGAACCGCCGCTCACCATCCGGCGGAAACTCCTCATGCTGTGACGGGTGTGTCAATTCCTTGCCTGTCCTACCTCCCCTGCGTACCCTACTGTTGCCCGACCACCTATGGAACGTCTCTTTTCCAGTCGTCCCAGGGCAACGAGACCATTTGGGATTCATGCCAAGCATTTGCTTGAGTCCCTTGGTGAGGAGCGTGTGGCACCCCAACTCCAGGGTTTTACCCGCCTGCCTACCTGGTTGCTCCAGAGGCCCAGCGTCATTTTAGACTTGTCAGAGTACCGGAGGAGCTGCACTCCTGCATTTGTTTTTACCTCCTTATTTTACGATATTTTAAACCAGCGTCCCAACCATGTACCAGTATTTACGGATGGCTCTAAACAGGGGGACTCTGTTGGTTGTGCTGTTGTTTTCCCTGATCAAGTCGTCAAGTTACGGCTTCCTGTGGCGTTTACCATCTTTGATGCCAAATTGTTCACGATCTTGCAGGCATTGGAGCGGATGAGATGTGTTCCCAGTCTTAAGTTCCTCATCTGTTCTGACTCCCTGAGTGCCCTTCAGACCATGCAACATTTGTACCCAGCAGATACGGTCATCCAGAACATCCACGATGCCCTACTCCACCTGCAACGGCAGGGGAAGGAGGTTTCTTTCTGCTGGGTGCTGGGGCATGTGGGAAAAGAACTGGCGGATGTGGCTGCCAAAGATGCATGTTCCCTCCCTCACGTTGCTGAATGTGCCGTCCCCCTCCATGCTGTTACCTCCCTTTTGCGTTTTCGTGTAATGCTTCAATGGGAAGAGGAGTGGCTGGCAGTCAGTGAAAATAAGCTGCGTTTGGTCAAGGCCACCACACGGCCGTGGCGTACGTCCTACCAGTCGTGCAGGCGGGATGAGGTTCTCCTCACTCGCCTCCACATCAGGCACAGTCTCTTAACGCATAGTTTTTTACTCCAGCGGGAGGACCCCACCAATCTGCAGTGCTTGTGGCGTCCAGATTACTGTCCGCCACATTCTACTTGACTGTCCTTTATTCTCTGACCAGAGGGCGGTGGTTTCCTTGCCACCGGATTTGCCCTCTATTTTGCAAGACGACGCAACGACTGTGGGTAAGGTCTTACGGTTTTGTGTTCTGTCCAATTTGTTGCCTCAGATTTTAGGGAGAGGATTTTAATGTGCTGCTGGGTGACTGGCTCACCTAGGTTTTAGGTAAGAGGTCCTCCAGTCATGATTAGCTACTTGTTTCACTTTGATTTCTGTTCTCCTTTCCTTATGTTTCCTTTCCTTTCTTAGTGCGTTTCTTTTCCACTTGTTTTGCCTCTGTATGTGAGGATTTGGAACTGCGTCAGGCCTGTGTCTTTTTGCTGTTCTCCTTGTTCGCTGTCCGTCTTCGTCCCTTCACCGCATGTGTTCCTGTTTCTATGCGTTTGGGCGCTGATGACCACGCTGTTTAGCGCCCGAAAACCTCAAACCACACACAGACACAGAAAAGTTGCCCAGAACCCTAAGTCAGAGGAGACTTACTGGACGGACTGATAAGGAAAGATTGATTGTTGGAGATTGCACCAGATGAGATCTGAAAACCTGAAAACTTAATGGTGGAAGATAGGGTAATGTGCAAGACAAAGACTACTGCTAAAACATGGTGCATGGGTTAGAGTGAAAAATTAAGTGCATTGTATGACCGAGGTAGGAGGGGACAGTGAAAAACAGACAGGTCAGAAAATGAAAGATGGATAAAACTAAAAGGGAATGATGAAAGGAATAGTTACCTCGAAGAAATGATAAGACTGAAGAAATTAACGTACACGAAGGCCAGGTGCACGTTGGAGTGCTAGTTCCCACCTGCCAAGCTGTAAGAAAATGGTGTCGGAGAAGAATCCATATGGCATGTGTGATGAAACGGGCACTGAGGTCATGACTGTCATGTAAAGCACACTATGCCACAGGAAATTGTGTGTTGCCAATATACCCTCTGCCTATGCCCATTCATCCTAACTGGTAACTTGATGGTAGTCGTGCTGGTGTAAAAGGCCGAACAGTGTTTACACAACAGCTAATATATGATATGTGTCATTTCATAGGTGGCTCTCTCTTTGACAGTATATGTTTTGCCATTTACAGGGCTGGTACAGTTAGTGGTAGGAGGGTGTATAGGGCAAGTCTTGCAGCGGCGACACTCACAGGGTTAGGAGCTGTAGATAGAGAGATAGGTGCAGGGGGTGCATAGGGTTTGACAAGGATATTGCAGAGATTGGGAGGGCAACAAAAAGCTATTCTAGGTGTGGTAGGAAAAGTCTCGGACAGATGGACGTCATTTCAGGGCGCGATTCTAAAGTCAAAGTGTGTAGCTGACCTTTGGTGAGTATGAGATCAACATCAAGGAAATGGCATGGGATTCGGAATAGGACTGAAATAAATTTAATTGGGAGAATATATGTAGAGGTGCCAGGAATCATAGTAGGTCATCCTCACCATGAGTCAGTATGGAAAAGATGTCATCTATTGCAACTAAACCAAAACAGGGGATGAAGACATGGATCCCAGGAAAGCCTCTCCAAGGGACCCATGAAAATGTTGGCATAGGAAGGAGACATCCTGGTTACTGTGACTGTACCCCAGATTTGTTTGTATGTCTGCCCCTCAAAGGTGAAGTAGTTGTTGATAAGTAGAAAAATGATTAAGGTGAGCAGGAAAGATGTCATCAGTTTGAAATCAGATGGGTGCTGACTGAGGAAATGTTCAACAGCGGACAGATGTGGGGGATGTTGGTATAGAGGGAGGTGCCACCAGTGGTGATAAGTCAGGTGTGTGGTGGGATATGGACGGGCACAGATGTCAGATGATTTGGAAATGGTTGGTGTCTTTTTATGTCTTTTATATATGAAGGACATCTTTGTACTGTGGGTTGCAGGTGTTGATCAACTAAGGCAGGTATACATTCAGTGGGTGCTTTGAAGCAACTATGGGATGGTCAGGGTGATTGGGTTTGTAGAGCTTAGGGAGAAGCTAAAAGGTGGTGGGCACGTGGTTTGGGTGGGGTAAGAAGTTCTGTGGACTGAGGTATTAGTCCTTTGAGGGTCCTGAGGTTTTAAGGAGAGGCAGCAGGTTAGTTTGAATCACATGGATGGGATTTTGATGGCAACTGCATACCTTATGACTCCTACCTGTGTGACCATCCCCTTTGCAAGACTTACCTGGTGCACCCTCCTATCCCACCTATGGCAGCCCTGTAACTGGCAAAACACATACTATCAAAGAGAGAGAGCCACCTGTGAAATGACACACATCTTATATCAGCTGTCTTATAAACACTGTTTGGCCTTTTCCATCGGCATGACTACCATCAAGTTATGAGTTAGGATGAAAGGGCATAGGCAGAGGGTGTTCTGGCAACACACAATATCCTGTTGCTGAGTGCCCTCTACAACATGACAGTCATGACCTCAGCACCTGTTTCACCTCACATCCCGTCTGGACTATTCCTCGACAGCAGTTTCTTAGAACTCTGCAGGTGGAAACTGGCACTACAACATGTCCTTGGTTCTCGCCGTGCACCTGGCCTTAATTTTCGTTAATTTCCGCAGTCTTATCATTTCTTCGCCGTACCTATTCCTTTCTTCACTCCCTTTTAGTTTTCTCCAGCTTTCATATTCTGACCTGTCTATTTTTTGCTGTCCTCCTTCCACCTCTGTCACATACAATGCACTTACTTTTTTGCTCATATTAACCCACACACCATGTTTTAGCGTAGTATTTGTCTTGCACATTACCCTGCCTTTAAGCTCTCAGGTTTAAAAATCTAATCTGCCGCAATCGCAGTCAGTCAGTCTTTCCTTCTCATCCTGCCCAGTAAGTCTTCCCTGACCTGGTGTTCTGGGCACCTTTTCCCAACTCAATCCCTTTTCCTCGACCTCAACAGTCCTTCTCCATCACACCTCTTCCTTTCCCTTCAGCCCTTCTACTAGAAGAAGAAGCTACTGGCTGCAAAAGCTTGGCAGTACTGATACCTTTCATGTAAGCGTTCTCCTGACGGCCGCATGGGGAGAAGATTTTTTTATCTGTCCAATTACATAATGTTTCCATTAATGAAACCATTTTATAAAAAAGGGTAAAGTGAGAATGTAGACAGTTGCTGGCCAGTTTATTTACTACCCATGTTACTGAGAAAGCAGTTTATAGGAGAGTAACAGCACATCTCAGTGTACACAATTTTCTGCCAGACTTGCAGTTTTCCTTCACACACACGCACACACACACACACACACACACACACACACAGGGGGGCGGGGGTGGCAGGCAAGCACCCTTATGCCCACACGATTGCTAACTAACTCCAGCAACTCGGGCCGGAATGCCATTCCGGCCAGCACACTTCAGTTTTTGCAAAGTGTCCACGTACCACTGTGCATTAATTGTGACAATTGCTCCCCATGCAATTCCCTATTTTTGAAGTCCTATGTGTGCTGCATAATCAAACTGCATATAAATTTGTATATCACAGAAAAGAGTTTTCAGGTTAGGTTCACTTTTAATCTCTGAGGGGTTTTTAACAAAGGTCCCAGGAGATGTCTGCAAAGATATTTATAATCGCACAAGTTCATTCCCAGTTAAAACATCATACTATGGAGGAAAAGAAATAAAATATCTGCACCCTGAATTATTAAATGTGAAGACAATGCACAACCTCTTTTAAATGTCTCATCCCAGAACAACAGTTAAAAATAGTTTTTATTTATCATACCTCAATAAAAGTTTTAATTTAAAGTTTATGAGACCACAAAGTGAATGCAGCATGTGTGAAGAGCTTCTAACTAAATTGAAATTACATCAGCTGGCCGAGTCTGTTATATGGACGGCACAGGGTGGACTGGACATTCACAAAGAAAGAAGCGAGAATTTCTTCAAGCAGCTACAGAAGTAGAAAGAACTTCCACAGACAAATCAGTGTGTGGACTTGTGTTCGACTTTATGCAGAACTTGTCCTTGCCATGAATGCCAGGGCAAAAAGTGTTTATCTTGAGACAGTAATCTGTGTTCATATTTTGTGTAACAAAACTTAAGGACAACATCATTTACTTGTACATTGAAGGAAATGCAAAGAAATGTGCTAATGAAGTGTGTACATTCTTGTATCATTATAATGAAAACTATGTTTCTGCAAGTGCCATACTTTACATTTATTCTCTGACTCCTGCCCTGGATGAATCAGGAGTCATATGTTCCTGTTTAGGACTCACTGAATCTGGAAAGTGTGAAGATTTAAATTGTTTTCTTGTCACAGGGCAATCATTCCTTAATTGTGTTAGATAATTTGATATAACAAAACATGCTATAAACAAACATGATAGGGCTTATATCCATAAGGAGCGTGTGTGTCCGTAATTTATTCTTCTACATAAAGACAAGTTGTAATTTAATGTTGGTGCCAAAAATCGTGAAGTTCTTGAGTGATTTACTTCAAATTTTTACATGATACTCTGATATACTTTTGGATGGGCATGACTACATATTAATTTAATATATGTGGAACAAAAAAGTAAATATAATATATAAAGGGAAAAAGTTGTTAGCAAAGAGATCCAAGTTCTTGACCATTTTCCTTCAAATTGTTACTTGATACCCTGCAGCAAAATAACTGATGATGGTCGAAGTAGAGGATATAAAATGTAGACTGGCAATGGCAAGGAAAGCGTTTCTGAAGAAGAGAAATTTGTTAACATCAAGTATAGATTTAAGTGTCAGGAAGTCATTTCTGAAAGTATTTGTATGGAGTGTAGCCATGTATGGAAGTGAAACATGGAGGATAACTAGTTTGGACAAGAAGAGAATAGAAGCTTTTGAAATGTGGTGCTACAGAAGAATGCTGAAGATTAGATGGGTAGATCATATAACTAATGAGAAGTATTGAATAGGATTGGGGAGAAGAGAAGTTTGTGGCACAACTTGACTAGAAGAAGGGATCGGTTGGTAGGACATGTTCTGAGGCATCAAGGGATCACCAATTTAGTATTGGAGGGCAGTGTGGAGGGTAAAAATCGTAGAGGGAGACCAAGAGATGAATACACTAAGCAGAATCAGAAGGATGTAGGTTGCTGTAGGTATTGGGAGATGAAGAGGCTTGCACAGGATAGAGTAGCATGGAGAGCTGCATCAAACCAGTCTCAGGACTGAAGACCACAACAACCACCCTGCTAACATTCAGATGGGCATAGGTTACATATTTTTATATAACAATGAACAGATTTTCTGTTAAAACTGACTTCGGGAAAGAAAATGCTCTGCTGCGAAAATGTGCAGTTTCATTTCCTTTCTTGTAGTCAGTTTTAATTTAGATGTTAAGGCATTTTAACCATTAGACAAATTATTTCTTCCACATATATTCTTTCTCAACCTAAAGTGTATACACAACAGAATGCTCTTTTGTTTTCTCCATCACAGTCAGTTTTAAGAGGTTGGTCAGTTGGTATAAAGAGGGGCAGAATGGACCAAATTGCTGGGTCATCGGTCCCTTTTAAGAGGAATGTTGTATTTATCACTCACTGACTTGTGATTGGAATACTAAATCTGAATCAACCAAAACTTTGCAGGCCTGCTCTTTCACAGATTAAAACTATGAGAAATACTTTCATCGAAAGTACTATCTTTACAGATCCAGCAACTGGAGGGGTCTTTCCTGTGTCCCACATATTAATAATCCCAAATGATTTATCCATTCATTTTAAGTGACTTCATTTCCCAATTGAGGTCTTGTCTGCAACAAAATTAAACTAGGCTCAAGGTCAGAGAGAGGGGGAGGTGGGGGGGGAGGAGGAAGAGAAAATGAACAGAGGGAGGCGTAAGAAGGAGATGGACAATGAGAGGGGGGAAAACGGGGAGATGGGCAGAGAGAGAGAAATAGAGAAGAAGTTTACGGTATATGTACAATTTCCATACATATTTAGCAGTTACAAAGCATTGCTGGGTTTTCTAGTAGCTAATATAAACAAACAGATGAAGGCAGTAGTTACAGTACAAGGAGATGAACTCCTTGATATCAATTAATGGTGGCTATCTTTATAAAGAAAACAATATCTTTCCAATTAATCCTATTCCTCTGATGTAACGGGACACTGACAAACAGTCCTTTGCATTAACATCCTTTAAGGAGTTTTAATACTCAAGGAAACATGAGGAAAGGACTGTATGAGCCTACACATTCAAAAAATGGCTCTGAGCACTATGGGATTTAACCTCTAAGGTCATCAGTCCCCTAGAACTTAGAACTACTTAAACCTAACTAACCTAAGGACATCACACACATCTATGCCCGAGGCAGGATTCGAACCTGCAACCGTAGCAGTCGCATGGCTCCAGATTGTAGCGCCTAGAACCGCTCAGCCACTCTGGCCGGCCTCACACACTCATAAACAGCCTTTTGCACCACACTTTTTCACTTCCTGAGTCAGAAACTCTGTTTGTCACACTTCAATAATACTATGAAAGCGAGAAAGTCCCAATTAGTCGTAAGAAGATTGTTGATATTAAAAAAAAAAAAATAAAAAAAAATTGCTCAATACATTCCACCCAAAGATGAAATATGGTACAGACATTTTGTAAAAGACTTTTGAAATGGCCTACCATAAATCCTTGTGATGATGATGATGATGTTGTGTAATGTGTTTAACATTTTACCAAGGAAGTAGCTGTTGTTTAGTTAAACAGTTCAGGTCTTACTTGCAGTCGAGTTTCATGTAAGAGGTGCCGTTTATTGTTTTTGTGCTGTTGTGATATTTCTAATTATCGATAAGTTTGTAACAAGAAAGAAGAGGAACACCGATTCGTCCACTAGCGTTATAGAAAGTTAATATGCATGCACTTCTATAATATCCTAATTACCTATCTGTATCAGTTTAATGTTAGCACGGAAGTCTTATTTGAATGCCGGTAGAACCTTGGGGTTGAGTAATTCAGCACTTCCCAAGGCAGCGGAACCATTAAAAACTATTAAAACCGGCGCATAAAAATACGCTTGGATTTATCTGTTCGCCCCGAAAAGCGCGTTGATAAATAAAATTATCGCCCAACCTGCGATGGTTGCATTTCTTTAAAGAACTTTGTTCAATATTCTATCATTAGTAGCCCAAATGGCAAAATATCGACCAGCCTGGTAACCCAGGCGATACTCAGTTAAGAAAACCAGTTCCGATATGGAAAGATGGGGAGGGCTTCGTAGAGAGCGGAAGGGCTATGTGAAGACGGCATTTTCTCTAGTTCGTTTGTTTGTAAGAGATTTTTTTTTCAGCAGACTGCTTGAATTCGACCCCTCTTTCGTCCAAAATCTATTTACGCCCTTGTAATACTATAAGAACTGAAGCTAGCAATTTCATGCATAGTTAAATCTTAAAATATGCACACATTGAAGAACCAATCATGCACAGTTAAAGACAAAACATACATACCACAATTCCATCTTTTGCTGCGATACATTGTATTTTATTTTAAAACGCTCCGTCGACTGGGGTAGCTCTGCGCCTTGAGGCGCTGAGCTAGCAATCCATGGATTCAGAAGGCGAAGTGGTTCGAATCCATCCACCGGCAATCTTGCTTGTTTGTGGATTTCCATTTTCAATTTAGGCAAATGCCGCTGTTAGTCCCTTACTATAGGCAATAGCCAATTCCTTCCGAATTCCTTTATTTCCTGACAAATTCCAATTCCCTTAAAGATACAGTCTTGTAAGTGTGTAACACGTTAAGTCCATCCTGACAAAGCAAAGCTAGTTGAAACTATTAATTCGTTGCAAGAAATTGTGCGCAGATTCTTGGCAAAGTGTTAGCTGATAGACTCAAATGTCTTGGAAATGATCATAGAAAAATAAAAACCGCCGAGCAGGGCGTAAGTGAATCCGACAGAAATACTGTGTACACAGCGACCGAAGATTCCGTCGCCATTCCAATTATTCCAACACGTTCTGGGCGTACCGGTAACGCTAAGCATAGCGTGAACATTTCGTCGTCTTTAGTAATAAATTCTCCTGCCGTGCTCCAAAAAACGGTAGGCCTATCTACAGAAGATCAAATCGTGCACTATCTGAAAGAAAAGCCAAATGCGGAACCTCGCCAGCCCAAATCGTCACTCGTAAACAGAAGCAAGCTAAATTCAACATCCAACACGATAGTTAATTTAACTAACACAACAAATGCAGCAAGAAGAATAAATGTATTTTTAATGGGTGATAGTCATCTTAGAGGCCATGCACACCAAATAAAAAGCGTAATCAGTGAAGTAAATGCTTCAGGTTTTATTAAACCTGGCGCTCGTTTTGACCAAGTGCTTACAACTGTAAACAATATTTCTCGAAAGACAATGAAAGAATACTTCACTGTAATCTGTGGTGATGCAAATGACGTTGCACACGACGATGGTTTGCATGCTGTTAATGCCTTAAAATCTGCTCTAAACCACCTAAATGACTCAAACGTCATTATTCTCGATATTCCACACAGGTATGACTTGCATCAATTCTGGTGTGTTAACAGACAGTAGCATATACAAACAGTCAATATGCAGAAATTTGCAAATGTACAAATGGTTAATGTGCAAAATTTTAGTAGAGAACTTTATACCACTCACGGCCTTCACCCTAATCGGCGCGGAAAAAGTCACTTAGCGTCCATTATTTGTGAAATCGTCGTAAATGCTAGGAACAACGTACACTCAAAACACATACATTCGAAGAATGAGTGCTCCACAACACAAGAAGACTGCATGAATGGGTATAGACAGATGGCATTGGACAAATGACTGCTGAAAACACCAAGTAAAGCTGATTCTTCCCAGTACATGGAAACAGACCAACTTGAATAAATGGATAGCGAAAAATACCAAACCCACTCTGTCAACTAATATTTCTTTTTTAGGGATAAATGTGTAAGTGGTTTTGGAAATCAAAATCTATTTACCATCAAAACATATGTAGCCTGAGCAACAAGATTAATGAACTCTTAATAGCCAGGAGCCACAAGGTATAGATTGTGCCCATGTTCTGTGATTTAGTGAGCAACATGTTATGTCAGATATTAAAAAATTTGCTGTAGATAATTACTGCTTAGCAACATCTTACTGTAGAAAATTCATAGAAAAAGGTGGAGTCCCGATGTATGTCGGAAACCGCATCACATTTAGTTTAATTAATGTGCAGAATTTTTGTATATATCAACAGTTTGAAGCGTGTGCCATAGAGCTGGCTTTAAATAATTCTTATATAGCAATAGTAGCTTTATACAGGACACCTTCAGGTAACTTTAGCATTTTTTAAAGAGTTAGATGCACTCTTAATATACATATTTAAACTGGGTATAGATGTCATAGTTGTTGGAGACTTTAGAGCAAATTTACTAACGAACTCCAGAGACAGAATAGATCTTGAGAACTTGATGTCCTCATACAATCTTACTTCTGTTGTAAATTTTCCCACCAGAATAACTTCACGAACAAAATTATTAATTGATGATGTACTTATTGACATAACCAAGATTGATGATATAGCTGTCAGGCAAGTCCTGAATGGTTTCTCTGACCATGATGGACAAAGAATCACCATTAACAAATCAACTATTTGTGAGATTAATAGTGGTTCCAACTGGAAAATTGCTAGGAAATCTACTGATGGAACTACTGAAATCTGTAAATCACGTCTCCAGAGCGTAGACTGGTGTAACACCATTCATACACACACATAAACATGAAATAATACATCGATCTTTACAAACATATGAATATAAGGTTCATCACTTAAATAATTCATTTCATTGCACTGGACCATGTGCGCTGCGAGACATGGCCCAGTTCGAAGCCTGCTTCTTCTGCTCCAAACCTCTGGCGAAGCTTCTACTGCATCAGATCGTACAAAGCAGCGATTACGATCCGATTGTCGTCGTTTGAGGGTTATCTCCGTTGCGAGGTGGTGATATCAGTGGTAGACTGCACTATAGCTCAGTACAGCCTGCAGCTTGGCTGTCCGCGACACCACAGTCGGAAGTCTGGAACACTTATTCAGGCCTTCTCCTTGCGCACACACACAACACTAATGATTTACTGTTTTCTAACGACACTATGTTTTGCCTCTGTCTAACAATGTCATTCAGTAGTTTGAATAGTATCTTGGCATTCTATACTAGTTTCTTTAGTTTATTAATCATAGACTGTTCACACTATCGTCACTTTACCGTTTTGGTTCTGTCACTTAAAATAGTCCTCACTCTCTGGTACCCTCATGGGTTATTTGGTCGCTTTCTATACAGGCTTCGCTTGCTTTCCCCAAAATAAGTGATCTCGCTTTTAAAATTACTCTCCTATCCGAATTAATCCTGATTCTAGTTTTCATTGTGCTTGTGTGTACATGTGTGTGGTGCTTCTTTCATCACAGAACATGTGAACAAATATTCTAAACAAACATTTATCATTAATCTAGAATAAACACATACTTAATTAATTAACTAAAATTCCAACACACAATCATCTTTAAGATGGTTCTAGCAATAACTCAATGGAACTTATATTAATTAATTGATTCTTCTGGTAAAACCTATCATCTACTTGGATGACTCAAATTTAATTTAAAAAATAATTATAACTGTTAACTACTAATCTAAATAGTAAATATAAACATTCTTAGTCTTGTTTCACAAAATATCTTGATGCATAAACTAATTATTCTGGACAAGTTAAAATACCTTTTTAATTCAAGATGAGGATAAACTCCTTTTCTTTTTCTATGTTCTTCGTCTTTTAGAAGATAACTCCCAGCATGAGGTATCTGAATAATTCGGTACGGTCCATTATACAGATTACACCATTTCTTATTCAGTCTCTTTTTTCTTGACGATTTAGGATGGTTTCTTAATAATACAGAATCACGTACTTAATAGCTAATTACAACACCTATTCTCTTATCAAACTGGTTCTTGCGTACTTTAGCCTTATGTTTTAATCTCAAGTATTCTTTACATATCGTTTCCTCGTGATTTCTTTCCTTCTAATGTATAGATGGGAAAGTACCAAGCCAGTTGTCATTACTCTGCTTATTGAATAAGATTTCATTTGGCGAATAACCAGTCGATCGGTGTGGTAGTTCATTGTACATGGTTTCAAAACTATCTATCAGCTCTACCCATCGATGGTGTTGTTTGCCCACATACGTTCTTATAAATCTATTTAGCTCTCGAAATATCCTTTCAGTTGGGTTTCCCGACGGGTTGAAGCAGGCTATGAACACATGAGGCACGCCCCATATCTTCATTGCTTCACGCCACATCTTACTTCTAAAGTAAGAGGCATTATCTTAAATTAACCTTGTCGGTTTACCTAAGTTAATTAAATAGTCATCCTTGATTTTTCTCAACATCGGTTTGACATTAGTGGATCTTAACAGATACAATTTTACATGTTTCGAAAATAAATCATACATAGCAAACACATATTTGAAATTCCCCTTGGCTGTTGGAAAAGGTCCACATGTGTCGCATGATACAATGCTCGATGGTTGCTTAGGGACTATGGAATGTAAGACACCTCGACTACCATAATTAACTGGTTTTGCCTTTTGACATACCTTACACTTTTTTTAGTACTTCTTGAGCTCGCTTTAGTAGGTTCGGATAAAAACACAGTTGCTGTAGTTTCGTAACACATTTCTGAGCTCCGAAATGACCCCAACGGACATGAGTAAACCATAAAATAGGAACAACATACTTATAAGGAATACAGATCTTCCACTTATCCTTTTCATTTTTCCAGTAGAACAATACGCTTTCTTTTATTCTATAATGATTCTTAATTTTATTACTTTTGCCATTACGTAAATCACTTATAACTTCCTTCCACTCACAATCTATCTTTTGCATCTGCTCTATATGCAAACACATCTCACTTACCTCTTTCGTATATGGAACTGTTTCAGACATCATGATCTTAAAATCTACTATACGGTCTTCTTCCATTTCGTCAGACTTAGCTGTTGGCAATCTCGACAATGCGTCTGCTACGACACTGTCGCGACCCTTGACGTGCTTAACTGTCACGTTGTACTCTTGTAACACTAGGACCCTACGTGTACATTTTTTCGTAACAATTGTAATAGACGTTCCTTATTCAATAACTGATGGAATATAAATTTCCTGAAAAAGGACGCTAACCCCAAAAATGATTTTAACTGCTTTCTTTTTATAGGACATGGGCAGTTTATAATGGCATCTAACTTCTTAGGATTTGGCACTATTCCCTCAGGTGTGACTACGTGACCCAGAAATTTAATCTGATTTCTCCCGAATTTTGATTTTACCAAATTAATTGTTACTCCATATTCCAAAAATTTTTCAAACACACGATTTAGTAATACCAGATGTTCTGCCCACCTTTCCGCGGCAATTAACAAATCGTCTACATAAACTGTAACTCGTTCCGGACCAAGCACTGTGTCCAGTGCGGTTATGAATACACCACCACTAATATTTAGCCCAAATGGCATTACTTTAAATTGATAACTTCTTCCCAAATATATAAAAGCGGTGTATTTTCGTGATTCCTTGGAGATTTTTGTTTGCCAATAAGAGGTTCTCAGGTCTAGGGAGGTAAGAAACTTCACTCCATGAAATTTTTGCACAAGTTCTTCAAGATTTTCCGTTCTGTGGACAAACAATGTATAGCTGTTGTCCATGAAGATCACGTCATTATGATTCGGCTAGCGTCGTTTGCTCGATGAGGCGTCGACTGTCGTCGTTGGGCGCTGTGTTTTCTCCCAGATGAGACGGCAGCTGGCGTCGTCGGGCCCCACGTTGTAGGCGCCAGAATGATGTGACGTCCCCTCTCCGCCGCGTGCTGGTGTTGTCGACGCCGTGGAGCTGTTACTGCTACAGCTCGGTCGGTGGAGTCGAGGCGCGATGCGCGATGATGGATGTCTCCATCGGTTAACGAGAGACAAGATCTGAAAAAGCTCTTAAGAAATCGTTCCTTGCATAATGATTAAAGTTTGATTGCGAGTCCGCACAGTTTCCTTATTAATGTGAACTGCGCACTCTGATTGTCTCTTATGGTGTGAAGTTGAATTATTATGTGCCCGGTTAAAACTTTAGTGCAGTAATTGATGAATCTTCCCTCATGTGCATCGTCCACATCACCAAAAGCGATGTCTCCAGAATGTGGATTGAGGTCCAGTATATAATGTAGAAAATGCCAATTCCAAATACAACTTTTTCATTAATGAAATGGCTCTAATATTTGAAAGTACCTTCCCAAAAAGAATATATAAAACCCACACTAAAAAATCCACCAACAAGCCTTGGATTACCACTGGAATTAGGATTTCATGCAAAAGAAAGAGTTGTACATTGCCTCAAAAAAATCAGATGACCCTAACCTTTTAAATAACTATAAGAATACTGTAAAACTTTGAACAAAATCATTCAGAAATCAAAAAGTATGTATCTGTGCTCAAAAATTAATAACTCCACTAATGAAATCAAAACTATATGGGAAGTGATACGAAATGAGACTGGTGCAAATTACCTCAACAAGACCCAAAATATTGCTCTTAACAATGAAGGTAAGCTAGTTCAAAATCAAGATATTGTAGCTAAAATCTTTAATGAGCACTTTTTAACTGTTGCTGAGAAAGCAGCACGCAAAGGCTCTTGAGAAAAGGCAACAAAAACTCTGAAAGGACTTTTCCCTAACTCTATAGACATGATAGGTATGGCCCCTATAACTGTGCAAGAAGTAAGAAAAACCATAGTTTCTCTAAAAAGTAAAAATTCATTGGGTGTGGATAATATTTCACGCAAACTGCTACAAGCCAGCTGTAATCAACTCACTAAAATTCTAGCTCATATATTCAATGCCTCTCTAAATCAGGGTATCTTCCCTGACAGAATGAAGTATGTTACTGTGAAGCCCCTCTACAAAAAAGGTAATCCCACAGATGTTTCCAACTATCGTCTATCTCTCTTGTAACAGCATTTTCTAAAGTCTTTGAAAAATTAATATACATCAGGATTGTCAATCACCTTGAAAAATTTGCACTAATTAGTAAACAACAATTTGGTTTCAGATCAGGTATATCTACAAGCGAAGCAATTTACGCACTTACAAATAACGTTTTACAATGCCTTGACAAGAAAAAATTACCTGTTGGCATATTCTGTGACCTGACTAAGGCTTTCGACTGCGTCAATCACAGAATACTTTTAGGAAAAGTAGCCCTATACAGAATCCCTGGACAAATGGGTAACTGGCTCAGATCATATGTAGAAGACAGACAACAAAAAACAGTATTAGATGTTAACAGTCTACAAGTAGGAGAGGTAGAGTCTGGCTGGGGAACAGTACATAATGGGGTTCCATAAGGGTCAGTCCTTGGTCCCCTCCTATTTATTATATATGTTAATGACCTACCTGCCAGCCGCGGTGGTCTAGCTGTTTTAGGCGCGCAGTCCGGAACGCGCGACTGCTACGGTCGCAGGTTCGAATCCTGCCTCGGGCATGGATGAGTGTGATGTCCTTAGGTTGGTTAGGTTTAAGTAGTTCTAAGTTCTAGGGGACTGATGACCTCAGATTTTAAGTCCCATAGTGTTCAGAGCCATTTGAACCATTTTTGAATGACCTACCCCTGTCTTCAAACAGTGCTAGCAATATCACAATGTTTACAGATGACACAAGTATAGTGACAGCCAGCAAAATCTCCACTGATGTAGAGTTAAATGCCAACCAGCCACTTGAAAATGCTCTGTTCTGGTTCACAGGAAATTCTCTAGCAATAAACCTCAGTAAAACAAATTACATGCAGTTCCAATCCAGTTACATAAGCCCAGAAGAGATTAACATCGCACATGAGAGCCAACAGGTACAGAGCGTTCAGTGCACAAAGTTCCTAGGCGTTCACATAAATAACTGGCTGGGGTATTCCACATAGAGCAAACACTAAAAAAGCTTAGCTCAGCAACATTCGCCATCCGAATAATCTCCAAAATTGGAGACATCAACGTATCAAAGTCTGCATATTTTGACTAATTTCATTCAGTGATGTGCTATGGAATAATCTGTTGGGGCAACTCTCCACTTTCAAAAAAAAAATTGTAAGCCAGAAAAAAGTGGTCCGAATTATACAGGGTGTTACAAAAAGGTACGGCCAAACTTTCAGGAAACATTCCTCACACACAAAGAAAGAAAATATGTTATGTGGACATGTGTCCGGAAACCCTTACTTTCCAAGTTAGAGCTCATTTTATTATTTCTCTTCAAATCACATTAATCATGGAATGGAAACACACAGCAACAGAACGTACCAGCGTGACTTCAAACACTTCGTTACACGAAATGTTCAAAATGTCCTCCATTAGCGAGGATACATGCATCCACCCTCCGTCGCATGGAATCCCTGATGTGCTGATGCAGCCCTGGAGAATGGCGTATTGTATCATAGCCGTCCACAATGCGAGCACGGAGAGTCTCTACATTTGGTACCGGGGTTGCGTAGACAAGAGCTTTCAAATGCCCCCATAAATGAAAGTCAAGAGGGTTGAGGTCAGGAGAGCGTGGAGGCCATGGAATTGGACCGCCTCTACCAATCCATCGGTCACCGAATCTGTTGTTGAGAAGCGTACGAACACTTCGACTGAAATGTGCAGGAGCTCCATCGTGCATGAACCACATGTTGTGTCGTAAAGGCACATGTTCTAGCAGCACAGGTGATAACGTGCTCCATTGAGCGTAGGTGGAAGAACATGGAAAATGAGCTCTAACATGGAAATTAATCGTTTCCGGACACATGTCCACATAACGTCTTTTCTTTATTTGTGTGTGAGAAATGTTTCCTGAAAGTTTGGCCGTACCTTTTTGTAACACCCTGTATGTAGTGCTCCTCCAAGAACCTCCCGTCGCAATCTTTTTAAACAGTTGGTATATTAACCACTACCTCACAATATCTCCTCTCACTCATGGCTTTCACACTTCTCAGTTCCTCTGAATATGGAACAAATGGGGCACACCATAATTATAACACAAGACGGAATGATGATATGCACTGTGAACGGAAAATTCTGTCTATGGTATAAGAAGGGGTACAGTACGCAAGTACAAAAAATCTTTAACATACTCCCGAGTAATATAAAGTGTCTAAAAGAAAATAAAAAGTTATCTAAAAAAGAAGCTAAAGGAATTCCTACTGGAAAAATGTTTCTACCCTTTAGATGAGTTCTTCTGCAGGGATAAATAATTTGAGTAGTAATTCAGATTATTTCCTTTGTCATTGTATCTGTAATGTTTTTTTATCACTATTGTACTGTTTATTATCTCTATTATATTATTATATTGTACCAGTTTTGAACCATTCATCTACCATGTGTAATATACCAGTATGTATTGTATTTTAAAATATCTGTATTGTATCTTCTTTGACTCACTGCGTAATCACGCCGTACTGGATCTATGGAATATGTAATCCGGGCTCTAGAAGCTATAAGATAAATAACAATCTTAATTATAATTTAGGCTCGCGCATTTGTCTGCCAGGGAATACTTTAATGCAGAAAATAATCTTTCTACATTGCAAGAAGTGACAGATGCATATTTACATGAGGAAATTTGGGGAAGTGTAAGGCTGAATAATTCCAGATCGTTTGCATATTCCCCACCAATAGTTGTTCTGTCTTCTCTGTTGAACGGAGATCTCTTTATCCCAAAAGCGTTGTCGGTAACCACGGTGTCGCAAAAAATTCTCGCTCGACCATTCCTGGTCACTTCCTCATCTAAAATACAGACTGAAAGGAGAAGAGTGTAAAATGATCTTTAAGTGTGAAGGAAGGCTTAGTGGTTTGCCAAAATGCAGCATTCCGAAATAATGAGATCATGTCTCTGGTAAAACTCTGAAAATATTGTCGAATAGAATGGTATGTCGTTCATTACTGAAATATTCAGAATAAATGAAACACATGAGCCTTTTTAAGGTCCTCTTTAAGAAATCCCAGCTACGTCCGTGATTATACCGAGTTATGTTTCAGAAGTTGCATGTTGCAAAAATAACAGTAACATAATACAATATGCCAAGTTTTTGTCTTATAATCTAGTACAGAATTGAAAAGAACTAATTGCAGTACATTCAAGTTCGGTTCTATGTTAAAATACACACAATAACAAATGTAACTGCAATTGTGTTACACTCATCGACCGTTTTGTGTTACTTGGAAAAATAAAATAAAAAAAATACCTAAGAACTGCGGAGGATCTACGTTTGGTTCAGGGATTGGCATTTGACGATGTATGAGTATATGTATGCGAAGAATTATATATACACAGGCGGAACAATCACTGGAAGCAGTCATATCCATCAAATTATCTGCGAGTATGCCAACGAAGCGATCAAAAATGAAACATCCATACAAAACACCAACATCAAGAAATCTTGTGTGAAACTACATATTTCTAAGCATGTACGGTATGGCGGAGATACACTAAACGTACTGCTAGTTTAACCTTCGTGGAATCTGTGACGTGCAGCTTCTGGAAAGGCTTCTTTCCTGACTGTGGAAGGGGACGTGACTCAAGAACTTCTTGTTTCCGGTTTCCGCGAGTCAGAAGTTTATTGGGCTCAAGACTAACAGGAAAGGCAGTGCGGGAAAGAACCTAGTATGATTCGCCGCAGCTATAGGTTTGGCCGCGATGTCTCATGTAACGGAAAATGTAGAAAGAAATCTTGTGGTTTACGTCATCGCAAGGTGCACGCCGATCTCTCTCTCACCGGGGAAGAATTTCGCAGGTGGCAGAAACCCTCAGAGGCGGAGCGGGAGTTTCTACCACTTCCTATTTGCAGGGTATACACTTAATGGTCTGTTTCTAAGTTCCATTTTGTTACAATTGTACTACCACGGACCAGTGTCGTACCTGTCGCTGCATTGTAAACCGAAGATACACATAAATACTTCGCAAGCCATGTACAGTGCATAACGGAGGGCACATTCTACCACAACTATCGATTTTTGTCCTGTTCCATTCAAGTACTAAGCGAGGGAAAAATGACTGTCTAAATACGTCTGTGTTTGCCCTATCTCATCTTTTTCTTATGGCCGCCACGCGATATACAGGGTTGTCCATTGATAATGACCGGGCCAAATATCTCACGAAATAGGCATCAAACGAAAAAACTACAAAGAACGAAACTCGTCTAGCTTGGAGGGGGAAACCAGATGGCGCTATCGCTGGCCCGCTAGATGGCGCTGCCATAGATCAAAGGGATATTAACTGCGTTTTTTTAAAAATAGGACCCCCCATTTTCATTACATATTCTTGTAGTACGTAAAGAAATATGAATGTCTTAGTTGGACCACTTTTTCGCTTTGTGATAGATGGCGCTGTAATAGTCACAAACGTATAAGTACGTGGTATCACGTAACATTCCGCCAGTGCGGACAGCATTTGCTCGTGATACATTACCCGTGTTAAAATGGACCGTTTACCAATTGCGTAAATGGTCGATATCGTGTTGATGTATGGCTATTGTGATTAAAATGCCCAACGGGCGTGTGCTATGTATGCTGCTCGGTATTCTGGACGACATCATCCAAGTGTCCTGACCGTTCGCCGGATAGTTACGTTATTTAAGGAAACAGGAAGTGTTCAGCCACATGTGAAACGTCAACCATGACCTGCAACAAATGATGATGCCCAAGTAGGTGTTTTAGCTGCTGTCGCGGCTAATCCGCACATGAGCAGCAGACAAATTGCTCGAGAATGGGGAATCTCAAAAACGTCGGTGTTAAGAATGCTACATCAACATCGATTGCACCCGTACCATATTTCTATGCACCAGGAATTGCATGGCGACGACTTTGAACGTCGTGTACAGTTCTGCCACTGGGCAGAAGAGAAATTACGGGACGATGACAGATTTTTTGCACTCGTTCTATTTAGCGACGGAGCGTCATTCACCAACAGCGGTAACGTAAACTGGCATAATATGCACTATTGGGGAACGGAAAATCCACGATGGCTGCGACAAGTGGAACATCTGAGACCTTTGCGGGTTAATGTATGGTGCGGCATTATGGGAGGAAGGATAATTGGCCCCCATTTTATCGATGGAAATCTAAATTGTGCAAAGTATGCTGATTTCCTACTTAATGTTCTACCGATGTTTCTACAAGATGTTTCACTGTATGACAGAATGGCGATGTACTTCCAACATGATGGACGTCCGGTACATAGCTCGCGTGCGGTTGAAGCGGTATTGAATAGCATATTTCAAGACAGGTGGATTGGTCGTCGAAGCACCATACCATGGTCGGCACGTTCGCCGGATCTGACGTCCCCAGATTTCTTTCTGTGGGGAAAGTTGAAGGATATTTGCTATCGTGATCCACCGACAACGCCTGACAACATGCGTCAGCGCATTGTCAATGCATGTGCGAACATTGCGGAAGGCGAACAACTCGCTGTTGAGAGGAATGTCGTTACACGTATTGCCAAATGCATTGAGGTTGACGGACATCATTTTGAGCATTTATTACATTAATGTGGTATTTACACGTAATCACGCTGTAACAGTATGCGTTCTCAGAAATGATAAGTTCACAAAGGTACATGTATCACATTGGCACAACCGAAATAAAGTGTTCAAACGTACCTACGTTCTGTATTTTAATGCATAAAACATACCTGTCACCAACTGTTCGTCTAAAATTGTGAGCCATATGTTTGTGACTATTACAGCGCCATCTATCACAAAGCGTAATAAAAATGGGGGTTACTATTTTTAAAAAAGCAGGTGATATCCGTTTGACCTATGGCAGCGAAATCTAGCGGGCCAACCATAGCGCCATCTGGTTTCCTCCTTCAATATAGACAAGTTTCGTTCTTTGTAGTTTTTTTGTTTGACGCTTATTTCGTGTGATATTTGGCCAGGTCACGATCAATGTACCACCCTGTATACGTTGGTGTCACCATAATGGTCGCAGCCATCTCCGAATACAGGTTCTCTAAACCTGCTCAACAATGTTTCGCGATAACTACGTCATCTTTCTTCCAAGGATTACCGCTTATGTTCTCCGAATGTATCTGTAACACTTTCGCATGGCCTCTACCGATCTGTTACGGTACTAGAAGTGCATCTCTGAATTGGATCGACGTCTGTTGCTGTGCCCGTATGATAAGGTCTCGACTTCAAACGCCGACGCAATAACTTAATTTAGAACTGGGCGCACTAGCGTCTTGTATGCCCTTTCCTTTATAGATGCACCGCTCTTTCTCAAAATCTCTGTAACAAATCTCAATCTTCCATTCCCCTTCCCTAATACTGAGGTAATTGTCCAATTTAACATCGCATCTTTTACCCCTAAATACTTGTACGATATGACATGCTCAAGAAGTTCACCATTAATATTGTAATTAGATACTATACCATACTGTTCTTTCCCTCTGTTATGGGCATTATGTTACATTTATCCACATTTAAGGAGAGTTGCCGTACATTACGACCCTGTAAACCAGCAAGTTTGTTTGTCAAATTTGCCTTCGTCGCAGCGTATTTCTCAAACAAGCCTATACATGTACAAATAAAATTTGTCAGTTTGACCTCACTCAGAATCGGACGCTGTTCGTGTTTGAGAGTATTTTGACAAGGGTGAGAATGGCCACAAATGCATTGGCTTTGGCACTATGATTGAAGAAGAAGTAGGAAAGTAGACGATGGAAATGACTTAATTTGAGGGAGAGATTTACCCACGAAACTCTGCTAAAGGAAATATTACTCTGAGCCAAATGATTACATCAGCTTTCTTCGAATGTACAATTAAACCTTTGGTAACTTGTGCTCTCGTAAAAGAGCAAACTTATTTGTCAAATTCGCATTTATGTAACAACGGATATGTCAAACAACTCCGTACACGTACCCGTAAAGTTTGTCAGTTTAACCTTACATTTCAAGTAGACGCTTTTCATGTATGCTGTATTTTGATATTAGTGCGAATGGCTACAAATACAGAGAAAGTATCTGTAGCATTGACTCTGGCACTGTGTTTAATAGAGAAGAAGAAATAAGGCACCGTGTTTAACCAAGAAGAAGAAATAATCAAGATACAGGTCAAGGGGATGGTTTCAAATGAGAGAGGAATATATATGATAACCTGTTAAACGAAGTGCTACACACAGAACCTGACGATTACATCAACTTTCTGCGGATAGACAATGAAACTTTCAATAACTTATTTAGAGTTACATCTCCCTTCCAGTGAAAAAGGAGGCATAAGTACGCGAAAACATATTCCCTTATACTTGGTGCTCTAATGACAATTCATTAAAATGCGCAACATGGAACAATGTACCAAACATCGCCCATGGAGAACTTCGACTTTTTTATTTCATTGCACTCCCACTTGTACGTTATGCATAGAAGGTTGATTTTCTACTTCGCCTATTCCTGCGTAATATTCAGCTGGGAAATATGCGACACCGCTGCAATTCTGGTAACTGCCAGTGCTATTTTGTTATGTGGTTATGAACCACTGGATGAATGTAAACTGGAAAATTTGCCCTCCATTTTAAACAAAAGCTAGTTTTCCACGGATGTTACTGATTATGACGTCGAATCTCCTAAACTACACTTTGTGATCAAAAGTAACCGGACACCTGGCTGAAAATGACTTACAAGTTCGTGACGCCCTCCATCAGTAACGCTGGAATTCAGTATGGTGTTGGCCCACCCTTTGCCTTGATGACAGCTTCCACTCAAACGGGCATACCTCCAATCATATGCTGGAAGATTTCTTGGGGAATGGTAGCCAATTCTTCACGAAGTGCTGCACTGAGGAGAGGTATCGATGTTGGTCAGTGAGACCTGGCACGAAGTTGGCGTTCCAAAACATCCCAAAGGTGTTCTATACAATTCAGGTCAGAACTGTGTGCAGGCTACAGGGACGTTATTGCCACGTAACCACTCTGCCACAGGCTGTGCACTATTAACAGGTGAGTATTGGGACAAGGGCGGTATAGAACCACTCTGCATTGTTGCCAGATGTATCCAACATGGCGGCGATGACGTCATCCAACATGGCGGATTTTGGCGGGAAGTTTGAATTTTTGTGGGAAGTAGGTCGATTGGACTACCACCAATAACCTAACCCTCTTCCCTCCCAGAAAAATGGGGAGAATTTCAAATACAAACAGGATAATGCACCACATCCTGGTTATCTCCACTACACAAAGTAAATGGCTGGAAGATAGCTAACTTGTACTAAACTAAGTCATTCGACCTCCACTTCCGCCTACGAACTGGGGCCAATTTTGAATTTTGGCAGTAAGAAAGGTCACTTGTGTTTTCACTACCAACCTAAGAAAATTTCCTGAAGATAGGTCACTTGTACTAACTTAAGTCATCCGACCACCACCTCCTCCTACGAACTGGCGCCAAGTTTGAATTCCAACAGGATAATGCATCACACTGCTGTTATCTCTACTAAGCTAAGAAAATCGCCGAAATATACCTCACTTGGGCTACCTCCACTGACCTAAGTCACCTGACCGCCACTTATTCCTGTGGACTGGCGCCAAGTTTGAATTTTGGAGGTAAACAAAGGTCAGTTCCCATATCCCTACTAAGTGAAGAAAATGGCGCGAAAGAAAGGACACTTTTACTAACCTCAGTCACCCAACCACCACCTCCTCCTAAGTATTCATAGTGAAAGGACTTGCACATAAGTCTTTATTTAATCATTTTCATCCAGTACGGCTATCCAATGTGTTAACCACAAGTTCCAGACTCCAACTGACTTAGTACACAGCGCCACCGCCAGAGGGCGCTACCTTGATATCAGCTGATGATGCAAGTACCGTTATCCAAGATGGCGGCAAATAGTGTTTTCAGCATGAGGAGGTCTAGTGCATATAGCCACCACCAGAGTGCATTACTGTGACGTCATCTGATTATGCAAGTACCATTATCCAAGATGGCTACATTTTTTCTCCACTCAGATAACCAGAACTGATGGTGGTGATTAAGTCTTTGCTGAGCTGCTGTTGTCAAACCATCGTCATGTCTTCGATCATCGAGATGAATGTGAAGGATAGAGCAGCTTTCAATAGCTACATTACATTTAGACATTTGATGGAGGACTGTAGTCACAGTTCACTACATGAGATATGGAAGAGTATGATAATGGAGGAGTGTAGGAGGAATAAGTACAAGAATTCTGTTCAGCAGATTTCAGCAGTCCAGAGGGATGGAGTCAGGATGCACCTCGTAACCAGCACATGCTCATGCACTTGCGCAAAATGCCAAGATATTCATCATGAAGCATTCACTCTCCCAAAACAGAAGAGACATCCAGTTGATGTCATTTCGCTTCAGCGTAAGCATATTCGTATACTTGATATATACCATTAAATAAGCTGTTCACCCCCATCCTCGCGGTCATGACGAATGTGTTCTATTGATGAGTTATTGGTGTTTGAGCAGGAAGAGTTTAACAGCTATGTTATTTGTAAGCATACAGTCGAACACTGACCCCATAGCCTCCTATATGGGGAATGGAAGTGCGCAATAATGCTCAAACATATGAAGACGAAGAATATGGTCCTGCAAATAAATGCTTTGCAGCGAGATGCTTTAAAGATGCATTACTCATCTCATGGATACATCTGCTACTGTTGGAACTGTCTACCTTTTCTAAAGGCTTCATGTAAGCTCCCAGCCCACAAGAGATGACTGCCTCCGATCCAGCAGACCAAAGGACTGATCTAGTTCACGAGCTCGCCGCTAGAGGGCACTTCGATAGGTCAAATGATCATGCGATTCAGCCAATATGAACACGACATCATGATGACATAGGTGGATGGCATATAAGGAGGACTCAGCAGCTGCTCGATCTCTGTTCAGGTCAGACAGTCAGTCAAGATGAATCGTCAGTTACCACAGCAGCAGCAGAATAGGAGGAGGAAGCAGCAGAAAAGTAACTATCTATTTCGCAAAATTATTATTATTTCTGTAGCAGCAGCAGTATATTGTGCTTATGAATATCCTTGTTTTTCTGCTAGCTGCACCCGTGACGTCAGCATCAGCAGGCTCCAGCCTGTCAGGGTCTGCACACGTGGTGACCTCAAACTCTTCCAGGCAGGATCCTGTAGTGCAGCTCCTCACTATGTTGGAGCAGGATAGCGAGGTGCTAATGTCAGTGCCAGAGGCTCCATTTGAGGGATCTTCACAGTACTGGACTCCTTCGTACACGCCGTCCATTGATCATCGCACAAGAGACATACAACCATCAGTGCAAGAACGGCAGACTAACCGTGCTGGTGCGGAAGTTGTGGATGAGAAGATACCAACACCCAGTGCACTGCAGCCTTTACTACTCGCCTCACGCTATGTGTTAACACTTAGTGGTTCAAAACGTCTTCATGTAGGACTTGAAGTTTCGCAAGACGGTAACCTGTCAACTGTGGTAGTGCTCGAAAATGTGCCAAAAAACATTAAAGTGAGGTTTTCTGGCTACGAGTGGGATGAACTCTGTCATGTAAAAACATACAGCAAGAAGCATATGACTACCGAATATGCTCTGTCTCACTCCTACCAGGACATGTACTGCAGCATTAACTGGCTTCACAAATGTAGCGTTCACATAGAAGATATAGATCATTGTTTTAGTACCTGTATAACTGCAGTGCCAAAGTTTTGTGCTATTCCTCAAATACGTATTGAAAATGTTGAACCCAAATTTACTCATGGAATACCAGACTATTGCAATGCGCCAATAACATTATGAGATATACGTGCTGAATTTGAGGGATACAAGAAGCAGCTATTTTCCAAATACTGTACTGCTGTTGCACCATTTAAAAAAGAATAAAATGACTTTTTTGCCCATGCTGATGATAGTTGTGGGCAACAGCCTTGCAGCAGTATATACACCGGTACCCGTCAGATCACCGAAGTTAAGCGCTGTCGGGCGTGGCCGGCATTTGGATAGGTGACCATCTGGGCTGCCATGCGCTGTAGCCATTTTTCGGGGTGCACTCAGCCTCATGATGCCAATTGAGCAGCTACTCGACTGAACAGTAGCGTCTCTGGCCAAAGAAAACCATCATAACGACTGGGAGAGCGGTCTGCTGACCACACACCCCTCCTATCCACATCCTCAGCTGAGGATGATACGGCGGTCGGATGGTCCCGATGGGCCACTTGTGGCCTGAAGACGGAGTACTGATGATAATTGTAGATGTTGAATAAATAAATATAATTAAAATATTAAACTTGTGTTTATGTTTCTTTTTATTTCTCTAGACAAAAATGTCACATGTGTTAGTACACGTTAGTGCACTTTTATGTACATTAATGTATACGACACTCTTCCCTTGACATATGCCACTTGGAGTTCATTCTATCGTGTAGCTGTTGTAGCTCAGTTGGTAAGGTGACTGTGCTATAGTAGCTACACACATATTCGTTATCATACAAAAGCCTATTGCACACCAGTACCTAACACAGTAGGTATCATGGCAGGCTGGGTGAAGCACTCTCGCTGCAAAGACTTTGTTGTATGTGAGTGCTCCTGTGATGATGACGAATTCCAGAAGACCAATAAGACGAATGGAGTACTCCTTCCTGACAGCAGTATCGTAGGCAATGATCTATTGACGAAATATTATACTTAGTCCCAGAGGATGAGTGATATGCTCGCATTTGAGCATCAGGTTTATAAATTGTGTGTTTCTGGAACGGAAATGACTATGTCTAGTCATAAGGAGGGTATGGATTTGACTTGGAGTACTGTTCAAATGGTTCAAAAGGCTCTGGGCACTATGGGACTTAACATCTGAGGTCATCAGTCCTCTAGAACTTAGAACTACTTAAACCTAACTAACCTAAAGACATCACACACATTCATGCCTGAGGCAGGATTTGAACCTGCGACCATAGCAGTTGAGCGGTTCCAGACTGAAGCACCTAGAATCGCTCGGCCACCGCAGCCGGCTTTGGAGTACTGTGATAGCAAAGGGAAGAGTATGTCAAGTCATAATAAAGGTATTGATATTTATACTTCCAGAGCCACTGCCAAAAGTATGGTGTATTTGCAATACTTAGCTCATTGTCGAATGACATTCAATTGAGACCGCGATCATAAGATGGGCAGCTTTCGTGATCAAGTTGAAATTTGAGAAGATTGTGTATGGGGGTGCGTTTGCACTGGACCATTATTCCCTCCCATGTAAATTGTTCAGTTCACTGCTTCTGCATATTTCGCACCTTTATTTAGTTGAGAGAAGATCGAGTGTGGTGTGTGCATCTGGCATGTGGAAGACATGGTTGCCTGTTCTCTAGACATGAGAAAGACCATGTTGTTCTGGCGATCGGTATGATGCTGCTTAGCGCTTGATATAGAGAAGTACCACTATAATGATATAATATTATGGCAGACGTTGCGGAAATACGTATGTTCTTGTAATACCCAAGTCTGGAGATGTCTATAGAAACGCAAGCAAGCAAGCATGTCTGGACCAGAAACAGTAGCGCATTTGTACCGAGGGGGAAACGAGCCTGTCTTTGCACAATATTTATGAAAGTGACTTCGATTCACTGAGGACATTCTGATGTAGAAGGGGTGATTTTGTATGGTGTAGGATACAAATTGTATGTTTACTACATCGACACGGTACGCATTGATATATTGCTGAGTTGGAGATCGGTTTCACGCACTATTGTTCAAGCTCCTGGTCCCAGTGGGAGGAGAGTGTAAATGAGTAGTTGTCTTTACATATTTGACTATATGTATGGCACTTTGCGAGGTTTAGTTGTCAGAGCAATATGACTATCAGTGTAAAATAGTTTACTGCAGCTGAATGTCACGTGTGTAGAAAGAGAGAAAAGGTGAATGGTGCTTCCCTAGTACTGAGGAGCATCGTGACAAAGTCGGTGTGAGTGAGGCATACGATAATTTTTTTTCAGGTGCTGTACAGACATAAAAGATAACTGCACTGTGTGTGTAAAATGCGTACATATTGCATTGTAAAGTTACTGTGGCTTATGTGGTGCAAAATGTGTATATATTGCATTGTAAAATTAGTGTGGTTTATGTTGTGGGGTGACTAGAGAGGATGACTGTGTGTCCTATCGTGAGGGTCATATAGATTCAGCACATGGATAACAGTGAAAAATTTTTTATGTTGAAAATTATGTGCGCTATAGATAGTGAGATTGGTTCCAGAAGGACAGCCATCAAGAGGAGGTATTAAGTGTACAACGATTGGTGTCAGAGTGTAGCATTAATAGTAATATTTAATTGTAGTTACAGTGGTAGATATGTTCCTGGCTTCCAACATCCCTGTGAATCTGATACGTATTTGATGATCTATAGACAAGTTTACGTGTTTAACTGTCAGTGCACTTTAGCGATCTGTGCAAAATAATTTTACCGCTGAAAGTCCCAGAAAGAAGATGTTAATGGTGCCTGGATACCGGCGGCGTCAGTAATTCGGCCAGAAAATTCAATAAGAGCGAATCAAAATGGTTGATTCATTCATATCCTTTGTGCTGGGATATAGGAGCCTCTACATAGCTGTGAGAACACTTGCGTATGTTGAGGTCAGGAAGGGTAGCATGTGATGGAGTGGATACCACATTAGGCCCTCGATGAAGACTGCATTCGACGCTATTTTCGTAAACAGGTTCTGTTAGAGCAGGAATTATCGTGCATACAAACCGAGACAACACGAAAACTCCTACGAAAGCGCATGTTAAGTACACTACTGGCCATTAAAATTGCTACACGACGAAGATGACATGGTACTGATGCGAAATTTAACCGACAGGAAGAAGATGCTGTGATATGAAAATGATTAGCTTTTCAGAGCATTCACACAAGGTTGGCGCCGGTGGCGACACATACAATGTGCTGACATGAGGAAAGTTTCCAACAGATTTCTCACACACAAACAGCAGTTGACCGGCGTTGCCTGGTGAAACGTTGTTGTGATACCTCGTATAAGGAGGAGAAATGCGTACCGTCACGTTTCCGACTTTGATAAAGGTCAGATTGTAGCCTATCGCGATTGCGGTTTATCGTATCGCGACATTGCTGCTCGCGTTGGTTGAGATCCAATGACTGTTGGCAGAATATGGAATCGGTGGGTTTAGAAGAGTAATACGGAACGCAATGCTGGATCCCAACGGCCTCGCATCACTAGCAGTCGAGATGACAGGCATCTTGTCCACAGGGCTTTAACGGATCGTGCAGCCACGTCTCGATCCCTGAGTCAACAGATGGGGACGTTTGCAAGACGACAACCATCTGCACGAACAGTTCGACGACATTTGAGGCAGCCTGGACTATCAGCTCGGAGACCACGGCTGCGGTTACCCTTGACACTGCATCACAAACATGAGCGCCTGCGATGGTGTACTCAACGACGAACGTGGGTCTACGAATGGCAAAACGTCATTTTTTCGGATGAATCCAGATAGTGAATACAGCATCATGATGGTCGCATCCGTGTTTGGCGATATCGAGTTGAACGCACATTGGAAGCGTGTATTCGTCATCGCCAAACTGGCATATCACCCAGCGTGATGGTATGGGGTGCCATTGGTTACACGTCTCGGTCACCTCTTGTTCGCATTGACAGCACTTTGAACAGTGGACGTTACATTTCAGATGTGTTACGACCCTTGGCTCTACCCTTCATTCGATCCCTGCGAAACCCTACATTTCAGCAGGATAATGCACGACCGCATGATGCAGGTCCTGTACGGGCCTTTCTGGATACAGAAAATGTTCGACTGCTGCCCTGGTCAGCACATTCTCCAGATCTCTCACCAATTGAAACGTCTGGTCAATGGTGGCCGAGCAACTGGCTCGTCACAATACGCCAGTCACTACTGTTGATGAACTGTGGTATCGTGTTGAAGCTGCACGGGCAGCTGTACCTGTACACGCCATCCAAGCTCTGTTTGACTCAATGGCCAGGCGTATCAAGGCCGTTATTACTGCCAGAGTTGGTTGTTCTGAGTACTGATTTCGCAGGATCTATGCACTCAAATTTCGTGAAAATGTAATCACATGTCAGTTCTAGTATAATATATTTGTCCAATGAATACCCGTTTATCATCTGCGTTTCTACTTTGTGTAGCAATTTTAATGGCCAGTAGTGTATTTCTGGGGGACTATGCAATTTACTGGAGTTGGGTTCAAATGGTTCAAATGGCTCTGAGCACTATGGGACTTAACAGCTATGCTCATCAGTCCCCTAGAACTTAGAACTACTTAAACCTAACTAACCTAAGGACAGCACACAACACCCAGCCATCACGAGGCAGAGAAAATCCCTGACCCCGCCGGGAATCGAACCCGGGAACCCGGGCGTGGGAAGCGAGAACGCTACCGCACGACCACGAGATGCGGGCTACTGGAGTTGGGACTTGGTTATTATTTTACATAGCAATGTGGCTTCAATACAACATTGAGAACGTTGCTAGGTGGACTTGCGATGGTAAGTAGTTACGCGCGGCGAAGCGTCAGTCAAATTCACGCATAGTTCGTTAGAATCGCTAAGGAGAAAGCAGCTTGTGCTGTTCTGGAATGGATTTCTGCAACGTCTTCGGACCGCAGTTAGAGCGAGAGTAGCAACGAACCCACGAGCGCGGCCCTGCTTGGATCGTCTGTACTCTGTAAATAAGTCTTCGCCCCCGCCCGATAGCGTCATCAACGGCGCCTAGATACAACTTTCACCTGCGTTCGGCGGCGGCTCGCATCTGCGCTTCCCGCCCGATTACATCAGCACGTGTGTCTAGGTGAACACGTATTTAGATAGGAATTTCTGAGACATGAAGTATGAATGAGATGTCACCGCCTCATTCTTGCAGGACCCGGGCAGGGGTCTGTGTGTGGTTTGACAGCTGACGGCTGCACCACTTCATTGGGGTTGCCTGTGTGCTCTACTGGACAGGTGTTGGTGGAGGGTGCTTGCGTCTTTTGATTGCATTATTTTGCGAGCAGGTCTGTAGGCTGTGCTAAGAGTTATTTGGACAGTTTACAATACTGAGCGTGTCTACACATCACTGTGCTGCATTATTTAGAAGGAGTCTGCATGTCTGTACTTAAATTATTTGGGTAAATTAGGAGTTGTTTCCGTGTCTGGAGAGCGTTATTTAGGAGTAGTTTACAGATCTGTGGGCTGTGTGGCATGACCCCAAGCATGTCTTTTGTATCAGTGTGATAAAATGTTCCAAAATAAGTAGAGTGACCTGCTTCCTTACTCTCCCCAATAGCCCAGCGCAGCCTGAGTCATTTTCGCGCCATTTTACCCCTACAGACTGCCCAAGCTGTTATATTGAATGGACCCTATGTTCTTCTGTGGATGCAGGGTTAATTCAAAGGTGCAACCCAAGCATCATACGTTGGCCAATTCGTTGTAGTCCTAATACAGCAGGATATGTTGTTGTTGAATCATCTTGATTTCCCCATAATAATGTTTTCCAATCATCAGCATTAAATACTTTACTCTTTGTTATTTTCACAGTATCTGATTCATAGTATTTTCTGTACAGACGAAGACGTACTTCAACATATAAGTCAAGTTGCTGCTGGTGACGAACCAGGTCCACAAGATTTATCACTTTTGACGAAGACTTAAGTTTTTTTGAAGCGGAAACAGAGTGGGAAGAAGACGTCGTTACGGCTTCTGCAGAACAACCTCAAGAACCAAGTGCAGCGTTGACAGCAGGTAACATTGGTGGAATTGCTGGAAGTTTAGCTCAAAGTGGAAATGAACTTATTATGTTTAAAAGTGTATCAATGATCGTACATTCATTTATGGAATATTATTAAATTTGAATTGGAATTAAGTACTTGGGTAATTGATACGTTAGATGCGCGATGTTGGTGTCACATGTGTTCAGTTACATTCGCTAGCATACTTCCAGAAGACTATCTGTGGCACCTGCGGTCTCTACACGCGCGGCACACGACGTTATTGACGCGTGAGAGAAAAAGCAGCAATATGTACTGTGCCACATGGCGAACAAAATGTATGCAGCCATCTTGAATAACGGTACTTGCGTCATCACCTGACGTCACAGTAGTGCCCTCTGGCGGCGACGAAATGTACTAAGTCAGTTAGGCTCTGGAGCTCATGGTGAACACACTGGGTGCCGTCATCTTGAATTACGGTACTTGTGTCATTACCTGACATCATGAGAGTGCCCTTTGCTGGTAGCGATGTGTACTAAGCCATTTGGGATCTGGACCCAGAGGCGAACACATCTGCATGAAATTGGTTAAATAATAAAGAAAAGTCCTTTTTTTCCCACCAATCCCTAGTAGGAGGAGGTGACTGTCGGGCGAGTGAGGTTAGTGCAAGTGCCCTTTCTTTCGCGCCATTACCTTAGATTGTCAGCGAAACATCAAGTGACCTGTCTTCCCGCCAAAATTCAAACTTGGCGCCAGTTCATAGGAGGAAGTGGCGGTCGGGTGGCTTAGGTTAGCCCAAGTCACCTATCTTTCCACGATTTTCTTTGCTTAGAAGAGATAAACGAGGTGTGACGCATTACCATCTTGGAATTTGAACTTCCCGCCATTTTTCTGGGGGGGGGCGTGGAACTTTCCCGCCAAAATTCAAACCCCCGGCCTTCTTGAATGACGTCATCGCCGCCATCTTGGATGACATCATCGCCGCCATCTTGGGTGACGCCATCTCCGCCATCTTGGATGACGCCATCACCTCCATCTTCGATAACGGTACTTTGGCTGCATACACCTGTTGCCCCAATACTAACGAGAGTTGTAGCTTATCGCACCCCAGACCATAAGATCAGGGATGGGGCCAGTGTGTCTCGAACTAATGCACTCTACGAGACAGCGCTCGCCAGTTCTATGTCGTACGAGCAGACGACCATCACTCGCACGCAGGCAGAATCTGACTTCATCATTGTATACCACGGGACACCATTCCGTCCTCTGACGGCACCAGTCGAGCCGTGCACATTGACGCTGTGGCACGAGTGAAAGACGGTTTAGAGGCGTGTGTGCCCAAAATTTGTTAATAACCAGTTCGCAGTAGTTCGTGTTGAAATGTGAGGGCTTGCAAACCCTCTTATCTGTGCAGTGGTGACTGTATCTGCCACTGCTGCCCTACCAACACGGCGATTCTGGCGGGCGTCTGTGGTGCGTGGGCACCCGAAACCTCATCTGCGGATGTGACCACTGATACCAGTATCGTTGCACAACTCATGCAGCATGTACAACTTATGTGGAAATTTTCCGAAAGGACCATCCTGCCACTCGAAAGCCCACACTTTCCCCTTTCAGACTCGCTCAGTTGTCTGTAGGGAGCACGAGTACGTCGCCTCTTGCTTCAAGCGTTTGCACTACACTGAGTCTTCTGGATGAGAGCATTCCCTGTTAATGAATGGACACAGATGGTGCTCTGGTAGGTATGCCACTGTGCTATCGCCGGCCGGAGTAGCGGAACGGTTCTAGGCGCTACAGTCTGGAACCGCGCGACCGCTACGGTCGCAGGTTCGAATCCTGCCTCGCGCTTGGATGTGTGTGATGTCCTTAGGTTAGTTACGTTTAAGTAGTTCTAAGTTCTAGGGGACTGATGACCTCAGAAGTTAAGTCCTGTAGTTTCAGAGCCATTTATTGAACCACTGTGCTATTGTTGGTGGACGACGTTGAAGCCATTATTAGTACATCCACTATCACCCAGGTGGCATATACCGTCATCAGATCAAAATCGACGACGTCTTTCCAGGTGTATTAATTTTTTTCCGTCAGTGTATTACGCAATGCTCACAGATACAACACACATCGCTAAGGATACATGACGTATTAACAAGAGAAAAATAAAAAATAAATAGAACTCAACACAGACTGGGATGCACATATCTGGAAATTAAGAGTGTTTATGCAACCACAGATGCACACGGTACAATGTCGTAGAAAAAAAAAGTTTTATTTATTTGAGGATCTTCATGACGTAATAAAACTGGAGCACTTGTAGTATGGGGCACCTTCAATTTCACAACGTTTTGGAAGAAGTGGGTTTGCTGTGGTTCAAAGAAACTGCAACAAAAAAAAATGGTTGGCATCTCCTTCTACTTTCTGATAGTCGCGCAAGGGATATCCTTGACGCCTATCTGACATAAGGAGCTGAATCATAGTTTTCTCGTTTTCGTACCAAGATAGTCATAAGCTTCCTCCTGCCTGAAATTATCGAAACCATGGGATGCACCCGATTGTTGGTCGGATCGTAGCGCAGTGTTGACCATTAGACAGTTTGAATGGCGTAGATTCAGTGCTTATTTTTCCTCGGCTAGTTGTCGCATCTATAACTTGAAATCGGAGGTTGGTATAGATTGACGCTCATTACAGGGCCTCCTTCGCTGACTGGTCGACCTGTAGACAAATCCTACATGAACCAGAGCCTGTATAAAGGAGGCTCTCGTACCTACTCATTTATTTAGGCATGGTTAGAGTTGCAAAAACACTGTATACTGTAGACTACCACAAGTAAGTGTACACTACAGTAGGTTTCCTGGTAGCTTTGGTCATCTAAGATCGTAAACGCGTTACCAGTAAATTAGGTGTGTTGCGTACCTGTCAGGCGTTACCTCATTTCGATCACTTTGTTTGTGTATACAGTGTGTTTATGTTCCCCTAGAAAACAGAGGTGGTGAACCGTCAAGAAACTGAATGAGGTTATATAAAGAGCCACGCAACATTTTTGTTCTACATAGTTATCCTCTTTTCCGTTATTTACAAATAAACAAGATTTTTATAAAAATTGAAATTGTCAACATATAGTTCTGGTTTTATTCGCAAATTGATGATTTGTGAGGTGGAACAGAGGGATGTTGTAGTAAAAATAATTATAACAAAAAACAATACAGGTTTATCACATAGCGCTAGGAAATATAATTTCTTCAAAAAAAGTGTAAAATAAAAAAACGGAAAACAAGGGATTTCACATTTATTACACATTTTTTGGGTTTTGTGATTTCCTGGCGTAGGTTAGAGTCCTCCCTCGGGCGTGGGTGTGTGTGTTTGTCCTTAGGATAATTTAGGTTAAGTAGTGTGTAAGCTTAGGGACTGATGACCTTAGCAGTTAAGTCCCATAAGATTTCACACACAATTTTTTTGTGATTTCCTGCCAGATAGGTCACAGTTCGTAGTAATTCACGGAAAGTCATCGAGTAAAACAGAAGTGACTTCTGGCGTTCGCCAAGGTAGTGTTATAGCCCTTAGCTCTTCCTTATCTATATAAACGATTTGGGAGACAATCTGAACAGCCGTCTTCAGTTGTTTGTAGATGAGGCTGTCGTTTATCGACTAGTAAAGACATCAGAATATCAAAAAAAGTTGGAAAACGAGCTAGAAAAGATATCTGTATGGTGCGAAAATTGGCAGTTGACCCTAAATAAAGAAAAGTCTGAGGTCATCCACGTGAGTGCTGAAAGAAATCCGTTAAACTCCGGTTACACGATAAATTAGTCAAATCTAAAGGTCGTAAAGTCAACTAAATACCTAGGAATTACAATTACGATCAACTTAAATTGGTGGGAACACATAGAAAATGTTGTGGGGAAGGCTAACCTGGCCGAGCGGTTCTAGGCGCTTCAGTCCGGAACAGCGCTGCTGCTGCGGTCGCAGGTTCGAATCCTGCCTCGGGCATGGATGTGAGTGATGTCTTTAGGTTAGTTAGGTTTGTAGTTCGAAGTCTAGGGGACTGATGATTACAGATGTTAAGTCCCACAGTGCTCGGAGCCATTTGAACCATTTTGAAGGCTAATCAAAGACTGCATTTTATTGGCAGACACTTAGAAAATGTAACACATCTACTAAAGAGACTGCCGTCCTTTTTTAGAATATTGCTGCGCGGTGTGGGATCTTTACCAGATAGGATTGACGGAGTACATCGAAAAAGTTCAAAGAAGGGCATCACGTTTTGTATTATCGCGAAATAGGGGAGAGAGTGTCACTGAAATGATACAGGATTTGGGGTGGCGATCATTAAGGGGTGGCGATAATTGAAATAAAGGTTTCTTCGTTGCGGCGGAACCTTCTCACGAAATTGCAATCACCAACTTTCTCCTCTGCATGCGAAAATATTTTGTTGACGCCGACCTACAAAGGGAGAAACGATCACCATAATAAAATAAGGGAAAGCAGAGCTCGCACGTAAAGATATGGGTGTTCGTTTTTTCTGCGCGCTATACGAGATTGGAATAATACAGAATGGTGAAGGTGGTTCGATGAACCCTCGGCCAGGCACTTAAATGTGATTTGCAGAGTATCCAAGTAGAAGAAAAACACAGTTTATATGAAGGTAGTATCTGTTCCCGAAAGAACAGATACCACTGATGACCGTGCAGCTTCTCTAGAATGGAATGATGGTATCTGTTCTTTCAGGAACAGATACTACCTTCATGTGTAGTTAAAATATGGCTATCCGGCCACTGACCTTCTTGTGCGAATGCACACGCTATGCCCCAACTCGTACGGGACTTGGTAGATTAATCTGCCACGAGAAATGAGTGTGTTGGGCAAACATCTATTAGACGCACTATGAATTGGTGTGGACATGGGAATGTGGGTCTCGCGGAAAAGCTTGCAAGGGATAAGTCCCTGCAGGCGCACTATCTTCTGTGCCCTCGGTGGCTCAGATGGATGGAGGGTTTGCCATAAAGCAGAAGATCTCGGGTTCGAGTCTCGGTGTTTGCCATGTAAGCAGGAGATCCCGCGTTCGAGTCCCGGTCGGGGCACACATTGTTAAGATGTCGCTAATGATGTATATCAACGCCTGTTTGCAGCTAGGGTGTCGATTTAATTATCATTTCAAGAAAAACATAGCTTACATAAAACATATTTCTGTTATTCATAAACAACTTTCACACTTATGAATAATAACAGGAAATCTTCCCTTTGATCATGATGGACAACATTTCATTGAGTATAAAAAACAAGAACAACAATATAGACTTTTTTATGTTTGCGCAAGTAAAATGTACTTGCATCGAAACTAATTGCTTTGGTTACATGAAAGAGCACAAGTTAAGTGATCAACTAATTTTTTGTTCGCTATGAAGTGCAAATAATATTTTGTTCAAAAAAATGGTTCAAATGGCTCTGAGCACTATGGGACTTAACTTCTAAGGTCATCAGTACCCTAGAACTTAGAACTACGTAAACCTAACTAACCTAAGGACATCACACACGTCCATGCCCGAGGCAGGATTCGAACCTGCGACCGTAGCGGTCGCGCGGTTCCAACTGCAGCGCCTAGAACCGCTCGGTCACTCCGGCCGGCTAATATTTTGTAAGGATATATAATACACCATGGACTAACACCGAATGGCATGCGGTTCTAATTATGTGCAAAAGAAACAAACAAACAAAACACAAAGAGATGTCGTCGGCTCCCGATTTCTCTCACACACATTTATTTATATTTCTCTTCCTACCAATGCTACCAGTACTACGGGCAAAGCTACCATTTACTAGGTCGTTAATGTACTGCACCAAAAAGACCGTACCGAGCGAGGTGGCGCAGTGGTTAGACACTGAACTCGTATTCGGGAGGACGACGGTTCAATCCCGCGTCCGGCCATCCTGATTTAGGTTTTCCGTGATTTCCCTAAATCACTCCAGGCAAACGCCGGGATGGTTCCTCTGAAAGGGCACGGCCGACTTCCTTCCCCATCCTTCCCTAATTCGATGCGACCGATGACCACGCTGTCTGGTCTCCTTCCCCAAAACAACCAACCAACCAAAAAGACCGCCCGTAGTTTTGGGGGAGAGCGCATGTCTAACCATGATTCTCGTATTGCAGTACTGGAATACTCAGTTTACTGTTCCACTTTAGGTTTCCAATAGATTACAATACGCTTTTTGGGTCCAACACTATCGGCAGGTTCTTGAACCACGCGTGACCACCAAAATTGAGAGCCTTTCGAATCGCTATTGCCTCTGTGGTAAAAACTGAACAATATTGGGACAGATGAAACAGCTTGGAATATTTTAACTGAATGTAAGCAATGATACCGGAAGAGTTCAGTGCCCTCCACCTCGCCCGGAGCTGTGTGCACAGTGGAGGTGACTTCCTGTCTGCGTGCGCGCCTTCTCCGCGAGTATCGCCTCAGCTGACACGGCGGCCCACGTGTGGAGGGCGTTCTGCGAAGTGGCCGCTTCCTCCTTGCTCGCCGGTTTCGCAATGCGCCCGCCTATTCATTACAACCGGCTGTCCGCACCGCGATTCACAGCCGTCAGTGAACGCGGATCGCGATGGTGCGGAAGAGCAACACTCCGATCTCTGTCGATACCAAGGTATGTGCGCCTACCGGCCTAGCGCGTCTCTGCCTACAACTGAATAGCGTATTTCCAAAATAACTTTTCTCCAAAAAAAGAACGTTTTCAATAAACACAAATTTTAAATAATCCACTTAATTTTCATTCCGGAAGCATAGTTTTTGACACTTGGTGACACTTTATAAGCTTTCTCTGTAGTTTATCTATATGTGGAATGATGAATACTCTTTTTCAAAAGCTCTCTCCTCGTGTAACGTGTCCATAACATATCGTATTCAACTGCTGAACAATATCGACTGTTAGTTGTTATTTGGGACTGTACTGCGCTTGTGAACAGTGTCTTGAAACAAAACGTAAATCTTCATCTACATCTACGTGATTGCTCTGCTGTTCACAATAAAGTGCCTGTCAGAGGGTTCAGTGAACCACCTTCAAGCTGTCTCTACCGTTCCATTCTAGAACGGCGTGCGGGAAAAACGAGCACTTAAATTTTTCTTTGGGAGCCCTGTTTCCTCTTACTTTATCGTGATGATCATTTCTCCCTGAAATCTTAGTGAAATGCTGAATTTGAAATATTGAAAAAAAATCTAATTAAATCCCAAAAGAAACTACTTGTGTAATCGGTGAAAACTATTCAACTTAAACTCAAAACCAGGCCGCCTTCTGCCCGTGGGAAAGTTCGCCGGTATTACACTACTGGACGGGAAGAAGATGCTGTGATATGCAAATGATTAGCTTTTCAGAGCATTCACACAAGGTTGGCCCCGGTGGCGACACCTACAACGTGCTGATGTGAGGAAAGTTTCCAGCCGATTTCTCATACACAATGCACCGAGCGAGGTGGCGCAGTGGTTGGCACACTGGACTCGCATTCGGGAGGACGATGGTTCAATCCCGTCTCCGGCCATTCTGATTTAGGTTTTCCGTGATTTCCCTAAATCGCTTCAGGCAAATGCCGGGATGGTTCCTTTGAAAGGGCACGGCCGATTTCCTTCCCCATCCTTCCCTCACCCGAGCTTGCGCTCCGTCTCTAATGACCTCGTTGTCGACGGGACGTTAAACACTAATATCCTCCTCCTCCTCATACACAAACAGCAGTTGACCGGCGTTGCCGGGTGAAGCGTTGTTATGATGCTTCGTACAAGGAGGAGAAATGCGTACCATCACGTTTCCACTTTGATAAAGGTCGGATTGTAGCCTATCGCGATTGCGGTTTATCGTATCGCGACATTGCTGCTCGCGTTGGTCGAGATCCAATGACTGTTGGCAGAATATGGAATCGGTGGGTTCAGAAGGATAATACGGAACGCCATGCTGGATCCCAACGGCCTCGTATTACTAGCAGTCGAGATGACAGGCATCTTATCTGCATGGCTGTAACGGATCGTGCAGCCACGTCTCGATCCCTGAGTCAACAGGTGGGGACGTTTGAAAGACGACAACCGTCTGCACGAACAGTTCAAAATGGTTCAAATGGCTCTGAGCACTATGGGACTTAACTACTGAGGTCATCAGTCCCCTAGAACTTAGAACTACTTAAACCTAACTAAGCTAAGGACATCACACACATCCATGCCCGAGGCAGGATTCGAACCTGCGACCGTAGCGGTCACGCGGTTCCAAACTGACGCGCTTAGAACCGCACGGCCACACCGGCCGGCCACGAACAGTTCGACGACGTTTGAGGCAGCATGGGCTATCAGTTCGGATACCATGGCTGCGGTTACTCTTGACGCTGCATCACAGACAGGAGCGCCTGCGATGGTGTACTCAACGACGGAACTGGGTACACGAATGGCAAAACGTAATTTTTTTCGGGTGAATCCAGGTTCTGTTTACAGCTTCATGATGGTCGCATCCGTGTTTGGTGACATCGCGGTGGACGCACATTGGAAGCGTGTATTCGTCATCGCCATACTGGCGTATCACCTGGCGTGATGGTATGGGGTGCCATTGGTAACACGTCTCGGTTACCTCTTGTTCGCATTGACGACACTTTGAACAGTGGACGTTACATTTCAGATGTGTTACGACCCTTGGCTCTACCCTTCACTCGATCCCTGCGAAACCCTACATTTCAGCAGGATAATGCACTACCGCATGTTGCAGGTCTTGTACAGGCCTTTCTGGATACAGTAAATGTTCTACTGCTGCCCTGGTCAGCACATTCTCCAGATCTCTCACCAACTAAAAACGTCTGGTCAATGGTGGCCGAGCAACTTGCTCGTCACAATACGCCAATCACTACTCTTGATGAACTGTGGTATCGTGTTGAAGCTGCATGGGCAGCTGTACCTGTACACGTCATCCAAGCTCTATTTGACTCAATGCCCAGGCATATCAAGGCCGTTGTTACTGCCAGAGGTGGTTGTTCTGGGTACTGATTTCTCAGGATCTATGCACCCAAATTGCGTGAAAATGTAATCACATGTCAGTTCTAGTATAATATATTTGTCCAATGAATACCCGTTTCTGAATTTCTTCTTGGTGCAGCAATTTTAATGGCCAGTAGTGTAATTTTGACAGCAGGTTGAGTGGACATGGGGCCGTTCTAGAGGGACTGGAACGAGGAATAATCCCCTCCCCTATCCGGAACTGAACCCGAGATGTCCAGGCTCAGGGAGACGTAGTGGTCTACCCGCTAGATCACCATTGCCACATAGCATTTCAAACACTATTTAAATGCTACCACTATTTGACTGGAATAATTTTTATTTTATTGTTATGCGATCTAGATTTCGACCTTAGGGCATTTTCAAAGACATCAGACTGGTATGAAATACAAGTCCTTGGCGAAAAAGCGTATCTCGTCGTATAGGCCAGATCTGTCATTCTCATTAGTAAAAGTGTAAACATTCTAAAACGCCTAAATGTATCGCAGACTCACTTTCGGACCCTACAGCACAGTTGTTATATGAAACTGCTAACCAATAAACAGATATTTACCCAGGAAAATCTCCAAACATCCGTATGTTTTGAGAAGTCATTTTATTTTGATGACAACCAGTTTAGGCATCTCAGTATTGTCATCTTCAGGCCTCTATCCACTCCATGTTCAGACCATCAAATGTATCGATACTTGCATACTGTAGCCATCAATATCTGGATTCTGTGAATTCGTTTTTGGAGTGTGTACTTCGGCGAGTTGCCAATTGTTGTCAAGTCGTCGAAGTAAACAATCTAAAAGCGAAGATTATGTTCCTTTCTCACATCTTTTAACTTTTGGCTACCCACCCCTGATAGCCTATGCGACTGGCATAGTATACAAGTACATCTAAACTAGAGGTTCCAAATGTAAACCCTAAAGTGCACTAAGCGTACTAGTTTTCTTTGCTTTTATGACTTTCAATCGTCACTGACAACCACCTCTTCCATCCTGCCTGCACCCTCTCGCCGTTTTATACAATAATAAACATTAGTCGCGACACTTAAACTACCTGTTACTGTCGACTTCTGTAAGCACCTTTCTCATGACCAGGAAAGACCGCTGTTTACTAATAATAAGGGTCGCCATTACAAATCTGAAATAAAATTTTTGGACCATTACCTGCGCAGACTATGTATACACTAAAAGTGTCGAAGTGACCACGGAGTTCTTTTGTTCTTACTGAATGGGACCATTTAGGTAACCCCTGTTACAGATTATACCATCGCTTGAAGTACCGACAAGCGGAAAGGTCAGTTACTCACGGTTGCGAGTGTTGACTAGTACAGGCTGTTCCGAAATTATAAACAGCTCATGCTAAAATATAAAATGCTGCTTAGACCTCCGATTACAATAAACCCGGCTATCCACCCCGAACTCGCATGTATAAAATAGCTTCAAACGTCTGAGTTCTTTATAAATGAGTTGCTGTGTTAAATATTTGATGTTATGCTTGTAAAAACTTTATGGATGAAGATGCAAATAATAATTATGTTGGTTTTATTCACCCATATAATGATGAAAAAATCAAAACTACAACTGATAAACCAAAAAAGTGATAACCCCATTATATGTTCATGTAAGGCCTTTTTGCCGTAGTGCATAATGTCAAACAGTTAATTTTAGGCCTGATAGTAACAAGTTATTGATCTGCAATTTAGAAATAAAACATTGTTCAAATATTGCGACAGCATTTCTGTTGTTTATGTTATGGGTATGTTGCAAAATACAAAAGCGTTTAAATGTACTAAAAAAGAGAAGCTAGTTTCTTTTGCATCTCAATACAGATTACGTCATATCTTCTGAAGTATGTGTTACACTGTGATATAATTTTGCAAGTGCAGTGCATGTGCATACTGACTGCAAAATGTATTGTGGGTAGAGTTACTAGTAAGGAAGTAGACACTCAAAACGTCATGCCTAATGCTTAAATTTTACTGCGTGAATAGCGAAAATATAGTAAGAGATAAACTTTCTTCCTTTCATTATTTTTTCAGTGTAGTCAGCGAGAAATAGTTTCGGAAAGGTTTTACATTTTGTGTGAAGTTTATTGGAAGTCGCTAAGTCCTCTCATTCGCAAATATTGGATGCATATGGTCTGGGTAATTTTTTCGCTTTGAGTTTCGCAGTCTCAAGAAATACAGGGAGTCAATAAGTGAAGCTTCGTTTTCAAAGCGCTTAGAAAGAGAACCACTGATTTGAGCAGCAAATTTTTAACGCAGAAGAAAATGACATGGAATAAAAATAAGAAAAAAATTTAACGAAAATTTGACACGCACACCAACAGACGGGGGACACACAACTGTCTCAGACGTCCACCAGCATGACTTTCCCCATGAAGGATCGCCTGCTGCTGACAAAGCTCTTTTGCAAGAGCGGTGAGTGGGCGGTAGGAGCTCTGCAGAAGTTCCGGACACTCAAGAGTGTGAAAAAAAAAAGGTTTGTTCCGATGACTGTTAAGGGTATGGAGTAAATGATTATAAAATTCGAAAACTCAGGTTTTTCGAAGTGCAGTGTGGCAGAGGGAGGAAAGCAGTTGACACAACTTCTGTCGAAGATGTGCCCACAGCATTGCAGGATGAGTCGAGTGGTGGTGTGCAAACACGCAGTGCACGGGGAACTGCCCGTACGTTGGACATGGCTGCGAGAACAGTGCATAAAATCCTACGAAGCATCCTGCCTTGTCATCCATACAAAGTCACTCACCTTCAGGAGTTGCGCCTGCTGACCCGCACAGACAAACGTTCTCTCTGGAATTTCTTGCTCGCATGGAAGTAGGCAGTGAAAGGCCGTACAGCATTCTACGCAGAGACGAAGCCATTTCCTTCTCCAAGGACACGAAAATTTGCAGAACATTCGTCGTATGTCCCATATCGATTTCGGCCGTCAATTCATCCAGTGTTGCTTGTCTGTTAGCACTGACAACTCTACGTAAACGCTGCTACTCTCGATCGTTAAGTGAAGGTCGTCGGCCGCTGCGTTGTCCGTGGGGAGAGGTATTCTCGGCACACTCTTGATATTGTGGATCGCGGAATATTGAATTCCGTAACGATATCGGACCTGGAAGTCACATTCGTCTAGCTCCAACTATCATTCCCCGTTCAAAGTCTTTTAATTCCGTCGTGTGGCCATAATCACATCGGAACCTTTTCACATGAATTACCTGGGTACGAATAACAGCTCTGCCAATGCGCTGTCCTTTTATACGTTGTGTACGCGATACGACCGCCATCTGCCTGTGTGCATATCGTTATCCCATGAATTTTGTCACATCACTGTATACAGGGAGTAAATTTTAAGTTGACAAACCAGAATATCTCGAAAAATAAGCTTCACACGAAAAAATGGGTAGAATCCAAAGTTGATTATTTTCGAGGGGGACATCTGTTGGCGTTAAAATTAGCCCGCCACCCACGCCCTCGGGGGTTGGGGCGGGACGCAACTTTAAAATTTCAAATGAGAACCTCCATTTTTTATTGCAGAATCAGATTCTACGTAAAAAACTACGTACATTTTGCCTTAAACATTTGTTTTGATTCTTGATGTTTGGTGCTGTTTGTTGTTGTTGTCTTCAGTCCTGAGACTGGTTTGATGCAGCTCTCCATGCTACTCTACCCTGTGCAAGCTTCTTCATCTCTCAGTACTTACTGCAACCTACATCCTTCTGAATCTGTTTAGTGTATTCATCTCTTGGTCTCCCTCTACGATTTTTACCCTCCACGCTGCCCTCCAATGCTAAATTTGTGATCCCTTGATGCCTCAGAACATGTCCTACCAACCGGTCGCTTCTTCTTGTCAAGTTGTGCCACAAACTCCTCTTCTCCCCAATTCTATTCAATACCTCCTCATTAGTATGTGATCTACCCATCTAATCTTCAGCATTCTTCTGTAGCACCACATTTCGAAAGCTTCTATTCTCTTCTCGTCCAAACTATTTATCGTCCATGTTTCACTTCCATACATGACTACACTCCATACAAATACTTTCAGAAACGACTTCCTGACACTTAAAACTATACTCGATGTTAACAAATTTCTCTTCTTCAGAAACGCTTTCCTTGCCATTGCCAGTCTACATTTTATATCCTCTCTACTTCGACCATCATCAGTTATTTTGCTCCCCAAATAGCAAAACTCCTTTACTACTTTAAGTGTCTCATTTCCTAATCTAATTCCCTCAGCATCACCCGACTTAATTCGACTACCTTCCATCATCCTCGTTTTGCTTTTGTTGATGTTCATCTTATATCGTCCTTTCAAGACACTGTCCACTCCGTTCAACTGCTCTTCCAAGTCCTTTGCTGTCTCTGACAGAATTACAATGTCATCGGCGAACCTCAACGTTTTTATTTCTTCTCTATAGACTTTAACACCTACTCCGAATTTTTCTTTTGTTTCCTTTACTGCTTGCTCAATATGCAGATTGAATAACATCGGGGAGAGACCACAACCCTGTCTCACTCCCTTCCCAACCACTGCTTCCCTTTCATGCCCCTCGACTCTTATAACTGCCATCTCGTTTCTGTACAAATTGTAAATAGCCTTTCGCTCCCCGTATTTTACCTCTGCCACCTTTAGAATTTGAAAGAGAGTATTCCAGTCAACATTGTCAATAGCTTTCTCTAACTCTACAAATGCTAGAAATGTAGGTTTGCCTTCCTTGGTGCTGTAATTCAAGAAAATCCATGATCTCATTTTTGCGTGGAAAATTGTTACGGGTAAATAAAAAACACGTATTAACTTCGTAAATTTTGATTCGCTAAAACTAAAACTCTCCCTCTCTCCCCATAGGGTGGGGTTTGAGAGAGAGGAATTAGAGTTTTACAAATGTTTACCCAAATATTAATTTTTCTGCAGATTCGGATTGGGTCAACATTTGCAAAACTCTAATTCCTCTCTCTCAAACCCCACCCTCTGCCGAGAGAGGGAGAGTTTTAGCTTCAGCGAATCAAATTTTACGAAGTAAATAAATATTTTTTATTTATCTGTAACCATTTTCCACGCAAAAATGAGATCATGTATTTTCTTGAATTACAGCGCCAACTACCAAGAATCAAAACAAATGTTTAAGACAAAATGTACGTAGTTTTTTATGTAGAATCTGATTCTGGAATAAAAAATGGGGGTTCTCATTTGAAATTTTAAAGTTGCCTCCCGCCCCACCCCCGGGGGCTGGGGTGGTGGGCTAATTTTAGCATCAGCAGATGTCCCCCCCAGAAATAATCAGCTTTGGATTCTACACATTTTTTCGTGTGAAGCTTATTTTTCGAGTTATTCTTGTTTGTCAACTTAAAATTTACATCCTTCATACGACATATGTCATTGCAGGCTTCGACTTTCTTTAAATTTGTTTGACTGATAGTGTGAGTAACAGTCCCTCAGAACGGGCTTACTCCTCACTTCGGTAATGCGGTAATGAAACTCAGGACCTCGAACACAGTCACAGTTTTTTCCATCGCGAGACGCGCGCAGAACACCTTTGTTGTGCTGTATTCTAATGAGCGACAGAGGCCAGTGAGCAGAAACAATAGAGCTGTTCAACTGACAGTGTATCCAGAAATTGCGCGCGAAGGGCTATAAGCGCTGACGCACGCAACTGATGGCACGCGGCTCACTTAAAAGGCGTGTGTCCGCTAGCAAGTGAACTTCCACAAGTCGCTTACAGAATCCACTTCTGCAACCTGTTTGACGTGGAAACTCCCCCATCAAATAAACTTCCGCACGCTTCGTCAACTTGCAGAATACGCTAAAAGTTAGTGGAAACACTTGCTGCAAATACTTGGTGAACTTGACAGTTACTGAAAGTTTTTCTCAAACTTACAGTTTTGTGTGTTCAACATCGGTACGAAAACTTCATCAACGAAAAGGAGAATGGCGCAAATACAGATGGACCAAAACAAATATACCGTTGTTGTGGTCTTCAGTCCTGAGACTGGTTTGATGCAGCTCTCCATTCTACCCTATCCTGTGCAAGCTTCTTCATCTCCCATTACTTACTGCACCATACATCCCTCTGAATCTGCTTAGTGTATTCATCTCTTGGTCTCCCTCTACGATTTTTACCCTCTACGCTGCCCTCCAATGCTAAATTTATGATCCCTTGATGCCTCAGATCATGTCCTACCAACCGGTCCCTTCTTCTTGTCAGGCTGTGCCACAAACTCCTCTTCTCCCCAATTCTATTCAATACCTCCTCATTAGTTATGTGATCTACCCATCTAATCTTCAGCATTGTTCTGTAGCACCACATTTCGAAAGCTTCTATTCTCTTCTTGTCCAAACTATTTATCGTCCATGTTTCACTTCCATACATGACTACACTCTATACAGCAGCTTAAACACCTACTTGGGCATCATCATTTGTTGCAGGTCGTGGTTGACATTTCACAAGTGGCTGAACACTTCCTGTTTCCTTAAATAACGTAACTATCCAGCGAACGGTCCAGACACTTGGATGATGTCATCCAGGATACAGAGCAGTATACATAGCACACGCCCATTGGTCATTTTCATCACAATAGCCATACATCAACACGACTTCCTGACACTTAAAACTATACTCGATGTTAACAAATTTCGCTTCTTCAGAAACACTTTCCTTGCCATTGCCAGTCTACATTTTATATCCTCTCTACTTCGACCATCATCAGTTATTTTGCTCCCCAAATAGCAAAACTCCTTTGCTACTTTAAGCGTCTCATTTACTGATCTAATTCCCTCAGCATCACCCGATTTAATTCGACTACATTCCATTATCCTCGTTTTGCTTTTGTTGATGTTCATCTTATATCCTCCTTTCAAGACACTGTCCATTCCGTTCAACTGCTCTTCCAGGTTCTTTGCTGTCTCTGACAGAATTACAATGGCATCGGCGAACCTCAAAGTTTTTATTTCTTCTCCGTGGATTTTAATACCTACTCCGAATTATTCTTTTGTTTCCTTTACTGCTTGCTCAATATACAGATTGAATAACATTGGGGATAGGCTACAACCCTGTCTCACGCCCCTCCCAACCACTGCTTCCCTTTCATGCCCCTCGACTCTTATAACTGCCATCTGAATATACCGTTGGAACCCCTAAACATATACAGGATGTTCGGAAATTCCCGTAACAAACTGAAGAGACATCAGGTGGGATGGAGAGTGTGTACTAGAACATGCTTCGCAGGTGCAATGTCTGTACAGGTTCTTAACTTTCTGAACAGCATGGCGGCGAGCTGGTATGACATGGGCATACAAAAACTGCCACGGCGTCTACTAAAATGCATCGACAAAAATTGTGATTATGTCAAAAGATAGCTAAATGTTCAAGCTGTAAACTGATGTAAACCATTGTAGAAAGAAACAGGTCTATGTACTTATAAAAAAATAGGAGACCCTACTTTTGGGCTTACCCTCGTAATTTACAGATTACTTGGTTTCGCCAGAAATGGAACCTTTCTTCTTGCCAAATTTTGTGATTCCACGTCAAAGGGAAGTACTCTGTTATGTTTTAATGAGTGAGTTTGTGGGTACCGGTAACCCCAAAAATAAAGAAATTAGAATTATATATTAATACCTTCAGCTGCTGACGGCCGTTGATATATACGAGGGTGAGTCAAATGAAAACATTAAATATTTTTTAAAAATATTATTTATTGTGCAGAAGTGGTACAAAGCTGTATCACTTTTCAACATAATCTCCCGCACCCTCAATGTAAGTTCACCAGCGCTTACAAAGTGCATAAATCCCTTCAGAAAAAATTCTTTTGCTAGTCCGCGCAACTACTCATGCACCGCTAGGCGTACCTCTTCATGAGAACGGAACTTCTTTCCTCCCATTGCGTCTTTGAGTGGTCCAAACATATGGAAATCACTTGGGGCAAGGTCTGGTGAGTATGGTGGATGAGGAAGACACTCAAAATCAGGTCTGTGATTGCTGCAACTGTTGTAGGGGCAGTGTGGGGCCTTGCATTGTCATGTTACGAAAGGACACCTGCTGACAACAATCCACGTCGCTTTGATTTGATTGCAGGCCGCAGATGATTTTTTAGGAGATCTGTGTATGATGCACTGGTGACAGCGGTCTCTTTAGGCATATAATGCTCCAAAATGATACCTTTTTCGTCCCAAAAGAGAGTCAGCATAACCTTCCCTGCTGATGGTTCTTTTCGAAACTTCTTTGGTTTTGGTGATGAGGAATCTCGGCATTCCTTGGTCGTTCTCTTCGTTTCTGGTTGGTGAAAGTGAACCCGGGTTTCGTCCCCAGTAACGATTCTTGCAAGGAAGCCATCACCTTCTCGTTCAAAGCGCCGAAGAATTTCTTCACAAGAATCAACACGTCGTTCTCTCATTTCAGGAGTCAACTGCCGTGGCACCCATCTTGCAGACACTCTATGAAACTGGAGCACATCATGCACAATGTAGTGTGTTAACCTATGACTAATATGTAAACATGTTGCAATATCATTCAGTGTCACTCGGCAATTTTCATTCACTATGGCTTCAACTGCTGCAATGTCCTGTGGAGTCATAACTCGTTGTGCCTTACCTGGACGAGGAGCATCTTCCATTGAAGTCACACCATTTGTGAACTTCCACTCCATTCGTAGACTTGCTACTGTGACAAACACGCATCACCGTACTGAACCTTCATTCGTCGATGAATTACAATAGGTTTCACACCTTAACTACGCAAAAACCGAATAACAGAACGCTGTTCTTCCCAGGTGCAAGTCGCAAATGGGGCGTCCATCTTTATACTGATACTAGGACGGTATGTGTGCAACTGCACTATGCTGCCACCTACAGGCCATTCTGCACGCTGTTTGTAGCACGCTTACCAACAGGATAACGGCGCGAAATTTCGATTTGTTATTACAAATTTAAGGTTTCCATTTGACTCACCCTCCTACATGGCCATGTAAGCAGGAGATCCCAGGTTCGAGTCCTGGTCAGGGCACACATTTTCACCTGTCCCCGTTGATATATATCAACGCCCGTCTGCAGTGGAAGGTATTAATATGTAATTCTAATTTCATTCTAGGCGGCTGCAGGTCATCAATGGTGTCTGTTCCTGCGGACATGTCCGAAAGAACAGACACCATATCCATATAAGTATAAACAAAAATAAAGGTTTCTTGCGGTCGAGACTCTTTACATTCATTTTAAAATGATCCTATAAGGGAGTTGCTTTGATCAAATGAAATACGGAATCGTAATAGATGAGATGCGCATATGTCATTAGTAGTTGTTGGCCGAAGTTCCTTTCTGGGGAGTGAGTTCGGTCGGCTGATGCAGGTCTTTTTATTTGACGGCTCTTCCGCGATTTGTGCAGCCATGATGTGAAATGATGATGACAACACATCCACTCACACACACACACACACACACACACACACACACACACACACACAGTCCCGAAAGGAGAAAATCCGTAGCAACATCCCAGCAACGCTTGCCATAAGACCACGACTTCCTAATAGAGGTCGTGAAGAGATGGTTAGAGTAATAATTGCTGCACGCACAGAGACATTTAAGCAGTCCTTTTTCTCTCGTTACATACTCTAATATGTGATCCAAGCTAAGTACCCACTGCTTCGCACTACACAGTGTTTCAGGGAGTACACACGGTAGCACACTTTCCGTTTAGGCACTTTGGGAATTTGTTTTTGAACGCAGCATTTAATTTCCAATGTAAAAGCCAAGCCATTTTTACCCTATTGTTTATTTAATTACTGTATTTTACGAACTATAAAACGATACGGACTATAAGACGCACCTTAGTGTTTTTAAAAAAAAAGCACTCCGTCTTCAGACCACAAGTGGCCCATCGGGACCATCCGACCGCCGTGTCATCCTCAGTTGAGGATGCGGATAGGTGGGGCTGTGTGGTCAGCAATGGTTCAATGGCTCTGAGCACTATGGGACTTAACATCTACGGTCATCAGTCCACTATAACTTAGAACTACTTAAACCTAACTAACCTAAGGACATCACACAACACCCAGTCATCACGAGGCAGAGAAAATCCCTGACCCCGCCGGGAATCGAACCCGGGAACCCGGGCGTGGGAAGCGAGAAAGCTACCGCACGACCACGAGCTGCGGATTGTGGTAAGCACACCGCTCTCCTAACCGGCATGATGGTTTTCTTTGAGCGGAGCCGCTACTATTCGGTCGAGTAGCTCCTCAATTGGCATCACGAGGCTGAGTGCACCCCGAAAAATGGCAACAGCGCATAGCGGCCTGGATGGTCACCCATCCAAATAATGGCCACTCACCATAGCGCTGAACTTCGGTGATCTCACAGGAACCGGTGTATCCACTGCAGCAAGGCCGTTGCCTACCTTAATATTTAGGCAATTTAAATTTTTTTTACCCTTTTTATTATTAGACTACAAAGCCACACTAAAAAAATCTACGTTTATAAAACCGAACTGACCTTTGAAATCCCTAAAAATCTTCATCTTCAAATATCGGCTACTAACAAAAATGTTTTGTTGTTACCAATAACACAAATGACTTTCAATTCAAGTTCACTGGTACCGTAGAATGCAATGACGCATCATAGGCTAGACAGTGTTCTGGGTTTGTGGTGGCGGGGCGAGAGGGATACAGTGTTAGCACAACTCACGTTCGTCTCATCGGTGCACTGCAGCTGCCAGTTGAATCCAATGTTGCCAGATAGAGACAGGTTTCCTGCGGCGTCGAATATATAGCCATTTTTAAGACAGACTGGAATTTTAAGTCAAACACTGGACATTTTTATATTAATTTCAAGTATAAGGCGCACCTGAATTTTGGAGGCAATCTGTCGAGAGAAAAAGTGGCTCTTATAGTCCGTAAAATATGGTAACCGTTCATCCGCTTGTTGCTTTCAGTTGCCCCCAAGTGTTCAGATTCTGGTTAAATTTGACTATTCTCCTACCGGCATATTGACTGTACATTATTTTCACCCTATTGCAGTTAATCTTCAAGCCAACTGTCATATCTGCAATGTCCAGTTCCTTCAGCCTTTGCCGAAGTTTTTTAGCATCCGAACCACATAAAATAATCTGCAGATCAACGTCACAGATTTTGTAGAAGTTAGTCCTGGTGGGATCTCAGCAACTGATTTCGTATGAAGAGATGCACATTGAGGCAGGGATGTTGCAAGTAGGCTGTTTAGATTTTTATGTTGGTAACGCCACGTAGTGCTCTGTGTGAAAATTGCTGACTGCGATGTGTGCAGTCTGTGGCTGGTTGGACTCATTGTTGGAATATTAGCTAGTGTAGTGTGATGTTGGATGTGAACAGCGCGTAGCGTTGGGCAGTTGGAGGTGAGCCGCCAGCAGTGGTGGATGTGGGGAGAGAAATGCCAGAGTTTTGAGAGGTTACCATGAGCGGACGATCTGGACGTGTGTCATGAACTGATATATATTAAATACATTCTTTGTTCTCTATCAAAATCTTTTATTTGCTAACTGTGCCTATCAGTAGTTAGTGCCTTCAGTAGTTAGAATCTTTTATTTAGCTGGCAGTATTGGCGCTCGCTGTATTGCAGTAGTTCGGGTAATGAAGATTTTTGTGAGGTAAGTGATTCATGAAGGGTATATGTTATTGCTAGTCAGGGCTATTCTTCTGTAGGGATTATTGAAAGTCAGATTGCGTTGCGCTAAAATATTGTGTGTCAGTTTAGACATGATCAGAATAAGTAAAAACAAAACAGTCTCAGTACGTTTAGTTTTGCTCAGTTGTTTGAAAATCAAATAACGCAAGAGTTTTTACAGCACTGTCATTCTTAATTTTCTAAGGGGACGTTTCAATGGCTCTGAGCACTATGGGACTTAACATCTATGGTCATCAGTCCCCTAGAACTTAGAACTACTTAAACCTAACTAACCTAAGGACAGCACACAACACCCAGTCATCACGAGGCAGAGAAAATCCCTGACCCCACAGGGAATCGAACGCGGGACGTTTCAATGTGTGGAACAAAGAATGACAAGTGTCCTCCAAAAGTGGGTGAACTGTTTACACAAGTACATACCCTTTCCGGCGAGTGCATCACTGGTATGAAAGCTTCCGATGTTCAAGGAGCTTCAGAACTACCACTGCATGCGCGAACATCAGACAGGGCTGCTTCAGAAACCAACTGCAATGCGAGATCGGCCGAAACAGCTGTCGCTTGCCGACCTCAATAAGGACGCCATTGTCAGAGAGGAACTTCAAAATTCGTAAATTCTTAAACGTGCTTTAATCAGCTTGGACCTTCATATAAAACACAGAGGCACTAGAGAAGCAAATACAATATTATGTGGAACAGATAACAACTGGCAAATTGTTTATTTAATTACATTGTATTATTACTTATCAAAGTCTTAACGACCTCCTCTGTTGTGAATATTTAAACAAAAGTACATCGCCCCAAAACCAGTCGTTTCGCCTGCGACAATCTGACGTAACAAAGTATAGAATGTAAGTAATTATTTTAAGAAGGCGGTAACTTGCAGCTTTTTCTTCTTCTTCTTCACGGATAGATCACTTAGGATCACGCGTAATCAACGTTTGTTGGCCTTCCTTTTCGCCCAGTATTCTTTCATACGCAACGAATATGCTAGTTTTCGTTGCGCAGACCACGTATGTCGGTTAGTTTTTCTCTCTTCTTCCTCAAAATCCCGTGTGTTTGTGATTTTCTGATTTCATTTCTGTCATGTAGATTTGGAGATTCTAATTCTCTCAGGTCTTTTTCCGTCTGTTTGTACCAGTTCGGTCTTGTAGTTTTGTTCTTTAAAAATGTATGGATTTTGTGCGTTAACCTGTTTGAGTCCAGTCTTTCTAAATGCCCCATGAATTAGATTCTTCTCATGTGCACTGTGTCCGTTATTTTGGAGATACTTTTATATATTTCTGCATTGGGTTGTGGATAATGCACACCATCTTTAGTTCTTGGTCCTAGGATTTTCCTCATTATTTTACGTTCTTTCACTTCTGATTCCCCTTTTACTGTTCTGTGTTGATTGAAAAACCATTATGTATGTATATAAGAGAAACTATCAGCCTCGATTGCGGTAATGAAACCAACCTTTACCTGGGTTTTAGCCCAAATAATTGAGCCTTCTTCAGAAGATATACCTGAATCCATAATTTGTCTAAGAGGCCATGGTCTAGAAATAAAACTAAAACAGCCTGAATAGGCGTTGTCACATTCTAAAAATGCGGTACATAATTACTAAGTCAAAAGCTCTGGCGTGCGCGTCATCTGCATGGGCGTTTTATTTTTAGACCATGCCCTCTTAGACAAATTATAGATTCAGGTATATCTTCTGAAGAAGGCTCAATTATTTGGGCTGAAACCTAGGTGAAGGTTGGTTTCATTATCGCAATCGAGGCTGATAGTCTGTTATGTGTTAGATTACCACGATTGCTGACTGGGCTGCAATGTTGAAAGCACAAAAACATTCTGGTTGTCATCTTCCCATCAACAAATTTCCGTCAAGACGTTCTGTCAGTGGCCTGTTGTCTTACAAAAACTAGTTGTTTGCGATAAAATGACAAACAGATATTGAGCAAGTAATGGTTTTCAAAAGTGTGTAAGCATTTACTTCACTTTTTTAAAAAGTATACAGACTTTCAAGCAACGGTGCTATAGAAAACGTGCTCTTAGAGCGCTTCTGCAGTCTATCTTATCTTTGATAGTCCATATGATACCGGCACTTACCAAGCCGTTTCCCGTCAGGTTATCTGGGCAGTATTAATTACCGACACGAGGCGATAATCGCCTTCCACAAGAATAGTGGCAGCTGTGCGTCGACATCTGGAACGGAGCGTCCTGAAGACGGTACTCGCGCATACCCCCCCAATGTCCGGTGCCAAACAGGTACGAACCGATCGCTCTATCTACAGTCTCTAAGCTGCTTACCTCAATGTTCTCTTACCGAGACGTTTCCATTGCACCAAAATTTTTTGCTGGACGGCCTTCCAATGACCTTACTGGTCGAGGCACCATTCACAGCTTCACTTTTCCACTACGACTCTCTCCCACTTTCTATACTTCACAGCACCTGTTCTGCATTCTCTGGTGCGCTAGCACTCCCGCGTGAATGCATATCGCGGAGTAATGGTTTACTCACCCCATCTGGCGCGCCTAGGCGCAATAGTAGGTGAACACTCGAAAGTAATTCCTGCTAAAGGATTATCTCGCTATGCTACCTCTATCGAAAATATCGAGTTCAGAGATCTCAAGACCCTCGTTTCTGGGTGCTCTGCATCCCTATTCTACGTCAAGGGAATCAGACTTCGGTGGGACTTGATTGAATTTTAGCCTGTCTGTCGTCGCTTTCTTCTTGGCAAGAAACGTACAGCCAGGCTCTGCTGTCCGCCAGTACTAAGACTTTAGGACTTGAAAAATTTATTTATCTTATGATCTACGAGGGTCACTCCAAAAGAAACGCACACTATTTTTTTTTAAATCCATCTTTTATTCTACATGTTTGGAAGTTTTACAGTGTGTAGATACATCATTTAGGAACAATATTTTCATTTCTGCACATAATTTCCATCCCTCTCAACTGCCTTACGCCATCTTGGAACCAGCACCTGTATACCTGACGGTAAAATTCTGGACCAACCTGTTGGAGCCACTGTTTGGCAGCACGCACAAGGGAGTCATCATCTTCAAACCTTGTTCCACGAAGAGAGTCTTTCAGTTTCCCAAAGAGATGATAGTCACATGGAGCCAGGTCAGGATTGTAAGGCGGGTGTTTCAGTGTCGTCCATCCGAGTTTTGTGATCGCTTCCATGGTTTTTTTGACTGACATGTGGCCGCGCATTATCGTGCAACAGCAAAACATCCTGCTTTTGCCGATGTGGTCGAACACGACTCAGTCGAGCTTGAAGTTTCTTCAGTGTCGTCACATATGCATCAGAATTGTTGGTGGTTCCACTTGGCATGGTGTCCACAAGCAAGAGTCCTTTGGAATAAAAAAAAACAAACAAACCGTAGCCATAACTTTTCCAGCAGAACGTGTGGTTTTGAATTTTTTTTCTTGGGTGAATTTGCATGATGCCGCTCCATTGATTGCCTCTTCGTCTCTGGTGAAAACTGATGGAGCCATGTATCATCACCTGCCACAATTCTTCCAAGAAATTCATCTCCACCATTCTCGTACTGTCCCAAAGGTTCTCTGCATACCGTTTTTCTTGTTTCTTTGTGAGCCACTGTCAACATCCTGGGAACCCACCCGGCACAAACCTTTTTTAAAGCCGACACTTTCAGTATTCTGCAAACACTTCTTCCCCTACCCCAACGTATCGTGACAATTCGTTCACTGCGATGCGTCTGTCAGCAGTCACCAATTCGTTAACTCTCTGCGCATTGTCTGGAGTGAGTGCAGTACGAGGCCTGCCGTTGCGAGGACAATCCTCAATATTTCCGTGCCCGCTTTCATCACGACTAACTGTACTGCGATCGACAGCAGCATCTAAATACACCTTTTTCAACCTCTTGTGGATGTTTCCCCCTGTCTCGTTTTCATAGCACAGGAATTCTGTGACAGCACGTTGCTTCTGACGAACGTCAAGTGTAGCAACCATCTTGAAGACATGCTGTGATGGCGCCACTCACGGGAACAGGTTGAACTAAGTTTGAAAACAACCGGGAAGGATGTATCTACACACTGTAAAATTTTCAGACATGCAGAATGAAAACTGTATTTTTACAAAAATAGTGTGCATTTCTTTTGGAGTGACCCTCCTGTCGTATGTGTAATTAAGAAATAAAACTTTTATACAATCACATTCTATATTTTAAGGACGATAACTGCTTTTTCACAATAGTAATATGCAGTCTAGTAAAAGATCATACTGATACGTATATGTATCCCATCAACAGTCCAGAAAGTTTCGAGACTTCTTGGGTAATGGTAGCTTTAAGTGCTTGCAGTGTTGTGGCACGATGTTTGTGCACTAGAACCTTTAAGTGCACCAAAAGAAAAAAAAATTACAAGGCGATAAATCTGGCGACCTTGAGAACCACGCGATGTCTCCTCGTGAAGTGACAAGATGACCAGCAACCAACTCGCTCAGCATTTCCACAGAACGCCGAGACGTGTGGAATGTTGCTCCGTCTTGCTGGAACCACAATTATTTATCATCATAATCTGCAGTGAACTTGTTTAGCCTAGGTTGGAGGAAGGTCTCTACCACGTGACAATAACGGCTTCAGTTAACCGTTACCGTGTGGCCACTTCGAAAAAATACAGTCCCCACACCAATCTGTCACAGGAGGGCTGTGTAGTGGTCGCTGATGAAATTTCTGCAGCCCAGTAGCGGAAATTCTGTTTGTTTACAGTTCCTGAGAAGTGGAAATGGGCCTCATCCGAAAAAATAAATAAAGCGCCAGGTGGCATGTTTTGAAGAATTTCCTCACAGGCAGCTCCGCAGGTTTCAAAATCTCTTTCACTTCATTCCTGGATAAGCATCATTTTGAAGACGTGCATATGACGTTCTCTACGAAGAATTCTTCTTACACTCTATCAAATAATGCCGGGGCAGCTGCATGTTTAAGTGCTGAACGCATTGGTGATTGTTGCACAGACACTCACTCCCACCCGCACCACATTTCCCGGCGGTGTTGTGGTCCGAGGACGGCCAGTAGGTTTTCATTCCAGTGCTGAGCCCGTCTTTCTAAAGTTTGAAACCCTCAGTTGAATAGTTTTTCTGTCTTATGTCAAAGCGGTAGGTGGATCAAAACAAAATGTCCAGACACTCTGTGACCAAAATGGTACTGAAACAGACGATGACAGATTAAAAGCCGAAATACTAAATGTCTATTTCCAAAGCTGTTTCACAGAGGAAGACTGCACTGTAGTTCTTTCTGACAAAATGGTAGATATCGAAATAGATGACAGAGGGATAGAAAAACAACTGAAATCGCTCAAAAGAGGAAAGGGCGCTGGACCTGATGGGATACCAGTTCGATTTTACACAGAGTACGTGAAGGAACTTGCCCCCCTTCTTGCAGCGGTGTACCGTAGGTCTCTAGAAGAGCGTAGCGTTCAGAAAGATTGGAAAAGGACGCAGGTCATCCCTGTTTTCAAGAAGGGACGTCCGAACAGATGTGCAGAGCTATATACCTATATCTCTAACGTCGATCAGTTGTAGAATTTTGGAACACGTATTATGTTCGAGTATAATGACTTTTCTGAAGACTAGAAATCTACTCTGTAGGAATCAGCATGGGTTTCGAAAAAGACGATCGTGTGAAACCCAGCTCTTGCTATTCGTCCACGAGAGTAGAGGGACAAGGGTGGTGCCAGCGCACGTTGCATTGTTGCCAAATTTATTCAAGATGGTGGCGATGACGTCATCTAAGATGGCGGCATGTAGACTTGGCAACATCGCATGACTTCATCCAAGATGGCGGATTTTGGCGGGAAAATAGGTCAATTGTGCTACGTCCATTAACCTAACCTCAAGAAAAAATGGCGGGAATTTTGATTTTGGCGGGGAAAATAGCCCAGTTGTGCTATGTCCACTAACCTAAGCCTCCAGAAAAGAAATGGCGGGAAGTTTGAATTCCAACAGGATAATGCATGCAAAACCTTACTTCTCTTTATTATTATTATTCATTATTATTGAGTATCATTTATTAACATTCATTATCATTTATTATTATTTATTATCATTTATTATTATTTATTATTATTTATTATTATTGACCTGCCTCCACTAGGAAATTCCCTCCAAACTCAAATTCCAACATGATAATGGCTGCAAAACCTTACTTTTGTTTATTATTCATTATCAAAAATGGTTCAAATGGCTCTGAGCACTATGGGACTTAACATCTTAGGTCATCAGTCCCCTAGAACTTAGAACTAAGTAAACCTAACTAACCTAAGGACATCACACACATCCATGCCCGAGGCAGGATTCGAACCTGCAACCGTAGCAGTCACACGGTTATTCATTATCATTCATTTATCATTTATTATCATTCATTATCATTTATTATAATAATAATTATTATTAGTTATTATTAGTATAGGCGTACATCCACTAGAAAATTGCGCCAAATTCAAATTCCAAGACGATAATATCTCGAAAACTGTACTTCTATATATTATTATCATTTATTATTTATTCAAGATGTCCGATTTTCTCAGTGAGAAAGCCATTTTCCTTACATCCATAACAAAAATCTATCGTAAGTTCAACTCCCAACACCATAATTCATCACACTTACGATATTTCACCCTCACTTATTTTTTTTTCACTGGTAGCCGATCATAATCGCGTCAAGGATAATGCATGCAAAACCTTACTTCTCTTTATTATTATTATTCATTATTATTGAGTATCATTTATTAACATTCATTATCATTTATTATTATTTATTATTATTTATTATTATTTATTATTATTTATTATTATTTATTATTATTGACCTGCCTCCACTATAATAAACTGCACTTATAGTAACGTAAGTCACGTCCTTTGATTTTGCACAATATCAGCAGACGAGCTCTGTACTCTTAAACTCTCCAAATAAAGCACCGCACAGTGCACAGACATGCTCGCAAAATAGTGCAACAGACGCGCCCAAACACCACCAACTGCCAAACCGACCAAAAGTCTCTGCTCGGCCTCCCCCAAACATAACCTCAACACAGTCACATTCGCACCTATCACAGGAGAAATTGATATCGCCTATGCGCCTTAGATTACGCTCCAAGGCAGGCCGCGCGCGCGTGCGGTCGGCGGGGAAACTGATTCCAGAGTCTCCAGCCAAGTTCAGCTTCCGAGCGCTCGTGACAGCCGACACATGTGAAAGCTGCATTGTTCTTCTCATGTATACCGCCGGCGTCTCAGGTCTGGACCTGCCTTCACGTCTATTCTCAGAATAGCTCATAGCTCGTTGACACACTCGATTAACGCGGCCGGGAAAACATTTACTACTCGCATGCAACCGAGAGGCGTGCATGTGCAAAGAGATACAGAAAACAGAGCAAGCGCGCTCCGAATGTGGAGGTGCCTGGATACACCTTGGTTACATTTAGAGACAATTTTAGAACACAGAACGATAACTTATGTCGCGGTCGCATGGATGGATCTGACACACAATCGAAAAAATGCGAAAACTGATTAGCGCATAGATATAGACTAACCTAATATACACCGAAATGCGGTGAAAATGAGAACGTACTTGCTTATCTTCTGGTTCGCAGGGGGGAATTTGTACATGGAGTCAAGTATGCGGCAACAAGAGGAATGCAGGAAAACGATAACTTCGAAGCGAGCCGAATAAGGAAGGCAGTCAATTTTTTCTCGTTGAGTTCGTATTATAGTGTATGTCTACTGAGGTAGCAATGATACACGCGAGTTGAATACTGTGTTTGATGCTTTTCAGGAGGACAGAGAATCATTCACGTCTAAACTTACTCACATCTGTGTTAAATGATAACAGAGGGTGTACGGGATGATCGATTGAGACAGAGCTGCAACTAGGTACGATTCAAACGTTGACTCATTTATTCTAGATAAGGACAAGTTGCTGAAGGTAGATTTTTTTCCAGTATTCTATTTGGACGTTTTAGTCACGTGATATAGCCAGCGTTCTAGTCGTATGCAGCTACGTGTTCGGTGTGTGATTTAAAGCGCTGTCTACTTGCGATCGTTAACGGTGAACCCGTCGGTCATCAGAGGACTTCCATCTCATGTGTGATGAAGGTTGACACATTCCTCTAAATGCACTTTGATTTACGCGATCCCCACCCTGTCGCATGCTTGATGTAAAATTGAGACTTCACCGTCATAACTAAGTTAGCTGTGGATATGTGTGAGGGGCTGTAATCATTGTGTACACACTTACCCGACAGACGGGTGTTTACAGAGTCGGTGACGGGATGACTTTTAATTTTCACATGCTGTACGCTGCTGTTATACGTATCTGGTTGCTTGTAGGATGTACCAGCTGCTAATAACTATCATTTTTTATATAGACCTGATGGAGTAATAGTATTATTTCTGATTCGTGATCTGGTGTGATCATTGGGCACTAGACGTGTCCGCAGGGCTATATTGGGCTCGTATCATAGAAAGGTAAAGTTTTACGATTGGAGTAGAGATAGCTCAGCGTAAGGTGACCGGGGAGAAGGATGTATGTCTGCAGGACGGAAAAGTAAGCGATCTAAGGTTATTGCCCGTTTTTAAGTGCTGAACGTTCTAGTCTTAGGAGTGTGTGTGTGTGTTTATGTTCTCTCTCTCTCTCTCTCTTACCGGAACCTTCGATGCACCGATCATGGACTCTAGAACAATAGTTAACACATGATAGATTGGATGATTTGCTTAAAAATCTATCGAACTACGTTGTGTATAAATATCGCTCCGTTCTTGTTCTTCTTAACTGTATGCTGGAGAGGTGGAGTGTAGCTGTATTCGTCTGCTCGGTTGAGGAATAATTGGGTAGCGATGTTGTGGGGTAGGTAGGTCAATGCCGAGGTGAGGATGGTCTTTTAACGTAAGAGGACTAGATAGCTCTGTGACCGCCATACGCAGAGAGATTGATCGAGTACTATACGCGAGGTCTTAGAAATATGTATAGCGTTGTCTGGTATAATTTGATCGTCTTTATGTGTTCGAGAATTAAGCGTGAATGGACGTGCTGAGCAGTCATCTATGAATGGTCGTAACGATACTTGCAAAGTAGAGGATGTATGGTTTAGCTATGATACTGAAATTAAGAAAACAAGCTGTCGCATGATTGGCCAGTGTTGGACTTCCTGTAAAATTTTTCGCGATATCAGCTGTGATGGATAATGTTACAGTAGATCAGTGGTGTCTTATCCATCGCATCTGTGCATTGGGTACGACATAATGATTGACTGACAATGCTTGCTTGCGTTGGGGGAGAAATTTTGGTTGATGGACCGCAACTTCCGGGGTTGCTAGCACCGAAAACTGTGATCCTGTACTTGTGTGCAAAAATGACCAATCACTAGAAACTGAATGCAGAGTTATAAACTATTCGGTCACTGCGACATATGAGTTTAAATGTAGAGGTGGACAATCGCTTTCGAGGGAAGTGGCTACAACGCCAGCAGGCTCTTCTATTTTCCTTGTGTTGTGGGTGTCCTTTATTTAAAATTATTCAATGATATGCTATCGACTGTGAGAATATGATTTATAAGGTGCAAGGTATAGTTTCCTGTGAGAGACCGTGCATCAGTCGGTGTTATTGTCTGTTTAGAATCAGACAACGATTTCGAAGTCGCGGCAGAAAGATGAAATGCTCGGCAGTGTCCAAAAGCGTGTTAGAAAACACTGTTTGAACAAGGGCCAGAGGCAGCTTCTCATTCGCTTAGAGTATGGGTGATCAAACTTTAAAGGGCTCTCTGCAGCGTGTGTGTATATTTAATATGATCTTGTTCATATAGGCATTTGTAGTTTGAGGTGTTGGATTTGGTGAGCCGTTAGGAATTCTTGGATGGTTGCACTCTGAGTTATTCGGGGGGAGTATTGTGAATTCCGTTTGTCCGCACTGGAGGTGGGTCGCATTGGTGCCTTCGTGACTTTTTCACTGTTTGATGGTAGAGGATAAAGATGATAGGGTGTTGAGGATCTGTTGTGCTTGTACCTAGTTTGAGGCGTACAACATTGCACGCATTTCCGGCGAATGGTCAAAGCAAGGTCCTGTTGTAGTAACTTAGATCGGTCTGTTTATAGAAAGGTTGCAGAAGGTAATAGATATGTCTTTCTCTGACTTAAATTGCAGAGATCAGATGGGTGAAGATAAATGCATACTCATCTATGCTTAGAAGGGGAGAATGCTTTTTTTATTATTAAGTGAGTTTTGGCAGGAGTGAATATGGTTTTATATATGCGAGTGGAAATTATCAGCGAAGGGGGAATGACGTCGGGTTCGCTGGCTGGGGGAGACACTGTTTACATGTCCTGTTGGAGATGCAAGGGGGAGATAGAGATCTGCGCTATTCAGCAATCCATTTGTGCACTGTATGTCGTTAGACAATAGCTGGAGAGCAGGTACAGGGAGAGCCCACTTCAGCATTCTGGTCCTGGGGCTGAGTGGACGGCTGTTTAGATGGACAGCTATGTGGCTTTGACATGCCGCCGGCGGCGCTCGGACACTCGCTTTGTAAGGCCCTATGGGATTAGTTTGAGCATTTAGTACTTGTTTCGGTGGTTATTGGATTAAGAAATGTAATATTGAAGGTCATGTCCTCAGCGGGACCGCTGTGTAATTGAGTAAGTGTGTTTGTGTATTTGAAGATATGTTTCGCGAATTGTGATGTTAAGTTGATGGCACAGTTTAGCTACCACTGTAAAAAAAATAGCTGTCTGATGCTGAAAGAAAGAAAGGGATGACCTTACCCCCAGACCTGATGGATGAGTTATTAGATAAGAGCAAGTGATAGTTGAATGATGCTATGTGTTCGGATATAGGAGTCTCTAAACGGCGGGGCGAGATTTTTTTTATGTGGAAATTTTTGAAATCTATAGATACGACCGCTAGTGACAACAGTTAAGAGCAGAAAAATAGGTACAAATCGAGCGCTGGCAGAATGTTGCGGCAATGGTAATAATATTTAATTGAAGGTGAAGGTGGTAAATATGGACCGGGCTTTCAATATTGTCGTATGTGCTTGATGCTCTGTATAAAAGTTTGACTCTTTAATTGCGTTTGGTATTTCTGGGTGTGTGTAAAATTACTTTTACTGTTGAAAGTGCGAGAAAGATGAGTTGATTGGTGTTTAGATAGAGGCTACGTTTGTAATTCGAAAAGAGGGGATGAGAATGGTAAATTGATTGATGGGCATGGTTTTTGGGGTGATATATGAGTGTCAAGATAGGGTTGAGGACGTTTGCGTATGTTGATGGTAGGACGGGTGTGAGGTTAGATGCGGTGGGAGGTGTAAATTAGATCTTATTTTTAAAAAAAATGTTGTAAAGTAGGAATAATATTGAGACGGTTTTTAGATCGCTGGTCACGCGACGAGGCGAGAGCAGGGATGTGTAGTTATGTTTAGTTAAAGGGCCGTGTAATGTCTTGTGAGGAGCAATGTACAGTGTGCTACAGTGTCATAAGAGGTAAAGACATGTGCTGCTATGATGTGTCTAGCGTATGGAGGCTGCGCTTTGGAATTATGCTACGTTGATATAAACTTGACTTTCATCCGCGTTCGGTGGCCGCGGCTCGGGATGGCGGTCCTGGACGGACGTGTTTGTGTGCTTTGACCGCTGACGAGCGCATTGACCGCGCCAACTCACGCTTGCGGAAGCCGAGCAGGGGCTGTGCGAGGTCTGAAATCGGACGGATGGGTGACTTCACGATCCTGTGGGCAGGGTGCAGAGTGGGGGTACCTGCGCACGTCTGCTGAGTTATTTTGCGAGCGGATCTGCAGGCTCTGCTGTGTGTTATTAGGATAGTTTACGAGTACTGAGCGTATTTACACATTGTAACGTTGTTGCTTTATTTTGTGGTGTAAGCGGTGCTGCTAGCCAATAAAAGCGGTTTAAAAGCTGTCAGCTGTCTGGGGAAGTTAACCTTGCATTTCTGAGCAACTGTTTCACCAGGTATCCAGTCTAGCTTACCAAATTCCCAACCAGACTAACATTAATTATAATCTTTTAATAGTCATACGACAACCGGTGATATATATATAAAAGATAATTTAAATAAAAAGAAATAAATCAGTTTATATTTGGAAATTTATTTTAACATTGATCATTGAAATTTCAGCATATTAAACTTGATTCCTAACTAAACTGGTGCCTTATTTAGGATTGTGAAAATGTGAGATTGTAATCTTACGGAACACATCAAATATGGAGCCAAGATTGGGAGACTGCATACAACACTGTATTCATAAAACAACACACAAAGAACGTTGAAACATATGCAAGAGAAAATTAACCACTACCAACCGATTCAATTTTCACCCAAAGAAGTTACGTTCGTAGCACAATCCTGTCCGTCATGTAATTACCACACACTGGTATAATAAATTCATATTAACTCTTTGTGAAATCTTCGCGAAAAGAATAGCTGAGGGCTACTTTGATGATTACACCACATGCTTCACGTGGTCAACTTGGTTTACACAAAGAGTGTAACTCCACAATAATTTTGATAATAAAAATAAATTAAATCGAAAAGCAATTTACAAAAGAAAAACCTCGAACTGGTTACTATCGTCTTACTATTAACCTGATGGGTCAAACAATTGTATAAGCACGTGGTAGTGGTTTCACAAAGTACACCCCACGTGGGTTGAACATAAAGAAAAGTTGCTATATTGAAAAATATTGTCAAGACGAGACGTTATAATCTCACGCACATTCGCATTTAAGACTGATGAACTTAGTTAGAGTTACTGATCAACACGTGGTTCCACTTTACTCACAAAGTAGTGACAAAGCAACTACCGGAATATATTCTGAACTTCACACGAGAATTACACTGCACTGCAATTTAAGATAACATTAGATATTTTAGAGCTAAACCTGAAATAAAGGTATTAAATTTTCAGTTAGGCTGAACTTAAGAAATTCATTGTCCTACGGACTTAGCAGACACGCGCTTAGCCGGAGATCTTACCACTTCAGACGCTCGCCACGGACAGACTGATCTGGTCCCTTTCTGAGGGTGGCTCACAAATACAAACGGAGGTGGCCAGAGGGGCAGCTTCCTATACCAACATGACAAGGGACAGACAGGACCATACTAAGGATAGAAACCTCTTTGCTTTTAGAAAGCGTAGCTACCTGTTCCGACGTTGGTCCTACTGTTCTCTAGCAGACAGGCTTGTCTGCTACCCTCAAGCATGCAACTAGAAATACATTTGCTCATTCATCCTCTCACACAGAAGGGAAGGGGGATGACAGTATCTTATCATATACAGTATATAAAAGAAAGCGGATGTAGGTTCCGTATGAGACTGTGTGACATGAATTACATATAAACTGTGTTTTAAAGTGTAGTAGTGTGACAGATCGTTCTTGTTTGTGTGTAAAAGTAACACGTTCCACTACTCAGTCTCCTCCCAGATAGTCAGAAACGCCACAGTAAATTTAGAAGAGGAATTTATGCCGTAAATGACAACAGATTTAAGAAATTAACATGAAAGGAATCCAACAGAGACCTTTCAACATCTGTGTGATGTATTATTTAGTAGCAGTTTGTTATAGTGTGTACTGAAATTATGATTGGGTACGTGTCTGTGGGCTGTGCAACATGGCCCAGGGCACATCTGGGATTGGTGTTTTGTTCGAAAAAAAATAGAGTTTTCTCAATGATTACACGCGCCTGCAGCGCAGATCAGAGTGATTTGGTTTTTCCGTCACCATCTCGGTTGCATGCGAGTAGTAAATGTTTTCCCGGCCGCGTTAATCGAGTGTGTCAACGAGCTATGAGCTATTCTGAGAATAGACGTGAAGGCAGGTCCAGACCTGAGACGCCGGCGGTATACATGAGAACAACAATGCAGCTTTCACATGTGTCGGCTGTCATGAGCGCTCGGAAGCTGAACTTAGCTGGAGACTCTGGAATCCCCTTCCCCGCCGACCGCACGCGCGCGCGGCCTGCCTTGGAGCGTAATCTAAGGCGCATAGGCGATATCAATTTCTCCTGTGATAGGTGCGAATGTGACTGTGTTGAGGTCATGTTTGGGGGAGGCCGAGCAGAGACTTTTGGTCGGTTTGGCAGCTGATGGTGTTTGGGCGCGTCTGTTGCACTATTTTGCGAGCATGTCTGTGCACTGTGCGGTGCTTTATTTGGAGAGTTTAAGAGTACAGAGCTCGTCTGCTGCTCAAAAGAGGAAAGGGCGCTGGACCTGATGGGATACCAGTTCGATTTTACACAGAGTACGCGAAGGAACTTGCCCCCCTTCTTGCAGCGGTGTACCGTAGGTCTCTAGAAGAGCGTAGCGTTCCAAAGGATTGGAAAAGGGCACAGGTCATCCCCGTTTTCAAGAAGGGACGTCGAACAGATGTGCAGAACTATAGACCTATATCTCTAACGTCGATCAGTTGTAGAATTTTGGAACACGTATTATGTTCGAGTATAATGACTTTTCTGGAGACTAGAAATCTACTCTGTAGGAATCAGCATGGGTTTCGAGAAAGACGATCGTGTGAAACCCAGCTCGCGCTATTCGTCCACGAGACTCAGAGGGCCATAGACACGGGTTCACAGGTAGATGCCGTGTTTCTTGACTTCCGCAAGGCGTTCGATACAGTTCCCCACAGTCGTTTAATGAACAAAGTAAGAGCATATGGACTATCAGACCAATTGTGTGATTGGATTGAAGAGTTCCTAGATAACAGAACGCAGCATGTCATTCTCAATGGAGAGAAGTCTTCCGAAGTAAAAGTGATCAGTTGTAGAATTTTGGAACACGTATTATGTTCGAGTATAATGACTTTTCTGGAGACTAGAAATCTACTCTGTAGGAATCAGCATGGGTTTCGAGAAAGACGATCGTGTGAAACCCAGCTCGCGCTATTCGTCCACGAGACACAGAGGGCCATAGACACGGGTTCACAGGTAGATGCCGTGTTTCTTGACTTCCGCAAGGCGTTCGATACAGTTCCCCACAGTCGTTTAATGAACAAAGTAAGAGCATATGGACTATCAGACCAATTGTGTGATTGGATTGAAGAGTTCCTAGATAACAGAACGCAGCATGTCATTCTCAATGGAGAGAAGTCTTCCGAAGTAAGAGTGATTTCAGGTGTGCCGCAGGGGAGTGTCATAGGACCGTTGCTATTCACAATATACGTAACTGACCTTGTGGATGACACCGGAGGTTCACTGAGGCTTTTTGCGGATGATGCTGTGGTGTATCGAGAGTTTGTAACAATGAAAAATTGTACTGAGATGCAGGAGGATCTGCAACGAATTGAAGCATGGTGCAGAGAATGGCAATTTAATCTCAATGTAGACAAGTGTAATGTGCTGCGAATACATAGAAAGATAGATCCCTTATCATTTAGCTACAAAATAGCAGGTCAGCAACTGGAAGCAGTTAATTCCATAAATTATCTGGGAGTACGCATTAGGAGTGATTTAAAATGGAATGATCATATAAAGTTGATCGTCCGTAAAGCAGGTGCCAGGCTGAGATTCATTGGAAGAATCCTAAGGAAACGCAATCAGAAAACAAAGGAAGTAGTTTACAGTACGCTTGTTGGCCCACTGCTTGAATACTGCTCAGCAGTGTGGGATCCGTACCAGACAGGGTTGATAGAAGAGATAGAGAAGATCCTACGGAGAGCAGCGCGCTTCGTTACAGGGTCATTTAGTAATCGCGAAAGCGTTACGGAGATGATAGATAAACTCCAGTGGAAGACTCTGCAGGAGAGACGCTCAGTAGCTCGGTACGGGCTTTTGTTAAAGTTTCGAGAACATACCTTCACCGAAGAGTCAAGCAGTATATTGCTCCCTCCTACGTATATTTCGCGAAGAGTCCGTGAGTATAAAATCAGAGAGATTAGAGCCCACACAGAAGCATACCGACAATCCTTCTTTCCACGAACAAATCGAGACTGGAATAGAAGGGAGAACCGATAGAAGTACTCAGGGTATCCTCCGCCACACACCGTCAGGTGGCTTGTGGAGTATGGATGTAGATGTTGATGTAGATGTAGATATTGTGTACTGCATTATTTAAGAGCTGTTTGGTATTGTGTGGCGAAATTAGGAGTTGTTTACGTGTTTGTGGCCTGTGTCAGATGACCACAGTCGGATCAGTGCGGGTGTTTTGTGACGAATATACTCCACGACTAAATAAAAGGGCTCCAAATAAATAGAGTGCAGCCCTTCCTTACTTCCCCGAGCAGCACAGCGCAGTCTGAGCTGTTTTTGCGCAATAACGGCAATCTGGTCAGAATGTGAGTGAGTGGACGAATAACTGGACAAATTTATCTGTAGAGGACTTACAGGTCTGGATTGGAATGAATATCTTGATGGGTGTGGTTGTGTTGCCAAGTGTAGTCCACTACTGGAGTTCAGAAACTGCCTTATGTGAACGTTACATATCGAAACCTATGAGAAGTAAAAGTTTCAAAAAGATATGTCGCAAATAATTAAAGTACACTCGTTCCTCCTTCCATCAGCCTATGCACTGAAATTATTTCCGAAAATTAGCAGTTGTTCGGCTATTTGGAGGTAAATGTTTTGCATTATTTACGAGCGGTTCGCATGACTGTAGGCTGTGCTATGAGTTATTTTCAACTGTTTACAATTAGCAAGCGTGTGTCGAGAACATTATAAATGAGTTATGTAGGAGTGTTTTGCAGGTCTGTATGATATGGGACATGTCGGTGTGATACATATACTCCATTCCTAAATAAAGTAAATTCGTTCCTCGGTCCATGGACGTAGTGCAGGGTGAGTCCGTTTACCAGAAACGTGTAGGAAGAGGTTGAGTGCTGGTGGTTTAGTTTGAAACAATTTTCTTAGGTTGGTGGCGGAAGCGCAAGTGAGCTTTGTTTACTGGCAGATTTCAAACTTGGCGCTGGTTCCTAGGAGGAGGAGGTGGCGGTCTGGTCCTCGAAAAGTAGTTGAAATTAGGGAGTTGAACACGTTTGCATACGTATATGAAATTGTAAATTCAATTATTTAATATAGCGGGGTGGTGAGAGTGAATTAGCGAGCGTTCTCGCGACGAGCAAACGCCCTGTTATACGGTCATGGTGGATTCCACTGTCGGTCAAACTCTGGCGCCAAATGTATCCTTTGTCCGGCACCCGCTCGACAGGTTCCATCATGTCCAAGTGCTCGCGGTCGCGGAAAGATGTTTACGTAGTTGGACTCCGAGACGCCGCCTACCTGGCGCGCTGGCCGTGGGGGCTGTGCGGGCACCGCTGGTTGCTTGACGTCAGCCGGCCAGCGAGCTGTCGATGGAGCGGGCTCAGCCGGCCGCGCGTACGTCAGCTGCGCTCTGGAGTTTTGCCGTGTGAGCATGGAGAAGGCAGTTGGAACACACCTGCATGACCCTAATGTCTGAAATAAAGAGTCATTTTCCAGGTATTTACAGAAGGCTATGTCCGTCGCGTGTATGGAGGGTGTGCGACGTAAGTGGGATGGCGGCGCAGCGATTGTACAGTTATTACGCGTGCGCGAGAGCGAGTCAATTAGCGGGCATTCTAGTGCGGTCCAAACGTGCTGTTAGATAGTCATGGCGGATTCCACTATCGAGCAAACTTTTGCCGCCAAAAGTGTAGCACTGCGTTCTCGCTTGCACAGGGGCACGTGGTGGATGGTGAGTGGTCGGCATCGACAGGTTTGAACGTGGCGCTAAAAGTGTGGCAGCGAACGGTCGACCGTTGTGTGATTCAGCTCCGAGGCAGACAATTTTGGCGGGAAACGTGCGGAGGCGACGAATACACGTGGTGAGCGGACAAGTGGCCGCTGTGACGTCAAACTCGACAAGTTCCAGTGTGTCCAGCGAAAACATGTTTACGACGTGGGAGCAATCGCTGGGCTCGCCCCCAGCGCTAGTGGCCGGCCGCCTCACGTGACAGGCGTAGGCAGTGTCTCCGCGCGCTGGCCAGGGGGTGGCGAGGATTTGGACTAATTCAGTTGGAGCGCGGACGTCGTGGTGACTGCTCTGCGATATCAAAGATGTGTGTGCCGACTGTGTTGGAGAACAAGTGATGACTGTACTGCTTGAAATAAAGTCTTAGGTCCCTTCCCCCCTGCAAAATCAAAGGACATGACTTACGTTACTATAAGTGCAGTTTATTATTTGACGCGATTATGATCGGCTACCAGTGAAAAAAAAAGTGAGGGTGAAATATCGTAAGTGTGATGAATTATGGTGTTGGGAGTTGAACTTATGATAGATTTTTGTTATGGATGTAAGGAAAATGGCTTTCTCACTGAGAAAATCGGACATCTTGAATAAATAATAAATGATAATAATATATAGAAGTACAGTTTTCGAGATATTATCGTCTTGGAATTTGAATTTGGCGCAATTTCCTAGTGGATGTAGGCCTGTAATAATAAATAATAATAATAATAAATGATAATAAATGATAATAAATGATAATGAATGATAATAAATGGCAATGAATGATAATGAATGTTAATAAATAATAATGAATAATAATAATAAAGAGAAGTACAGTTTTGCATGCATGATCCTGTTGGAATTCAAACTTCCCGCGATTTTTTCTTCTGGAGGCTTAGGTTAGTGGACATAGCTCAATTGGGCTATTTTCCCCGCCAAAATTCAAAATTCCCGCCATTTTTTCTTGAGGTTAGGTTAGTGGACGTAGCACAACTGGCCTATATTCCCGCCAAAATCCACCATATTGGATGACGTCATGCGATGTTGCCAAGTCTACATGCCATCATCTTGGATGACGTTATCGCCGCCATCTTGAATAAATTTGGCAACATTGCAACGTGCGCTGGCACTACCCTTGTCCCCCTATTCACGAGACTTAGAGGGCCATAGACACGGGTTCACAGGTAGATGCCGTGATTCTTGACTTCCGCAACGCGTTTGATACAGTTGCCCACAGTTGTTTAATGAACAAAGTATGAACATGTGGACTATCAGACCAATTATGTGATTGGATTGAAGAGTTCCTAGATAACAGAACGCAGCATGTCATTCTCAATGGAGAGAAGTCTTCCGAAGTAAGAGTGATTTCAGGTGTGCCGCAGGGGAGTGTCGTAGGACCGTTGCTATTCACAATTTATATAAATGACCTTGCGGATAACATCGGAAGTTCACTGAGGCTTTTTGCGGATGATGCTGTAGTATATCGAGAGGTTTTAACAATGGAAAATTGTACTGAAATGCAGGAGGATCTGCAACGAATTGATGCATGGTTTAGGCAATGGCAATTGAATCTCAGTGTAGACAAGTGTATGTGCTCCAAATACATAGAAAGAAAGATCCTTTATCATTTAGCTACAATATAGCACGTCAGCAACTGAAAGCAGTTAATTCCATAAATTATCTGGGAGTAGGCATTAGGAGCGATTTAAAATGGAATGACCATATAAAATTAATCGTCGATGAAGCATATGCCAGACTGAGATTCATTGGAAGAATCCTAAGGAAATGCAGTCCGAAAACAAAGGAAGTAAGTTACAGTACACTTGTTGGCCCACTGCTTGAATACTGCTCACCGGTGTGGGATCCGTACCAGATAGGGTTGATAGAAGAGATAGAGAAGATCCTACAGAGAGCGGCGCGCTTCGTTACAGGGTCATTTAGTAATCGCGAAAGCGTTACGGAGATGATAGATAAACTCCAGTGGAAGACTCTGCAGGAGAGACGCTCAGTAGCTCGGTACGGGCTTTTGTTAAAGTTTCGAGAACATACCTTCACCGAAGAGTCAAGCAGTATATTGCTCCCTCCTACGTATATCTCGCGAAGAGACGATGAGGATAAAATCAGAGAGATTAGAGCCCACACAGAGGCATACCGACAATCTTGCTTTCCACGAACAATACGGGACTGTATGAGACTGGAATAGGAGGGAGAACCGATAGAGGTACTCAAGGTACCCTCCGCCACACACCGTCAGGTGGCTTGCGGAGTATGGATGTAGATGTAGATGTAGACACGATCATGTCGGTCAAGTTCGAATCGTCTCCGAAACGCTCGCTGAGTACTAATCGCAGAACCACTGTCACGAATAAACGAGGCTCACCAAGCCACGCCATGGCGCACACTGAAAATGACACGTTCTCCACTTTCAAACAAAACACACTCCACATCAGTATCGTCGCTACAACTCGCACGCTGGCTATGTCAAACGCGGGAGGTTTTATTGACGGACCCTGTATTAGTCAATAAGCGCCTACGTTTGCTTCCGACCCCGGCGTTTCCAGCTCCTTTGCAAGTGTCGCAGGCGCCGTAGCACTTGCGACCAACCAGCTGTGCATCGTGGTGTTTCCGACCAGAACCTCCCACACTTTTGCGCCGTTCTTTGACTTGGCAACAGACAGGTGTACCGCACTGCTGTTCGTTTCACTCGTAACAATTTCAGGTTGCCTAACCACTCCCTCGGAAATCGCAACATGTTCAGAAGTGGACAGCCAAATATTTGTGAGAAGCAAGAATACAGATGATTTTGCTCCTGGTTTCATTCGGAGATATTTAAGCTATACTCTTAGGTTCCTGCTTAACCACAGCCCTTAGAAAACACCATACATTCGTCTTTTAATAGGAAAAAAATTTAAACATGTCAATGTATTATGTGCATAACTAATCCTACGCCTGAATGAAATTTGAAGCCACAAGGGAACTGCAGAAATTATCTGTCAGCGGGCACTGATTTAAATCAACGAGGGGAGTTGAAAATTTGTGCCAGACTGGGATTCGAACCAGGATTTCCTGCTTACGAATCAGATGCGCTGACCTCGGCGCCATGCGGACACAGTGTCATTGCGACTGGACGTACTACCGTAGCACGTCTCCTGTCAGACATCTACATCTACATACATACTCCGCAATCCACCATACGGTGCGTGGCGGAGGGTACCTCGTATCACAACTAGCATCTTCTCTCCCTGTTCCACTCCCAAACAGAACGAGGGAAAAATGAATGCCTATATGCCTCTGTACGAGCCCTAATCTCTCTTATCTTATCTTTGTGGTCTTCCCGCGAAATATAAGTTGGCGGCAGTAAAATTGTACTGCAGTCAGCCTCAAATGCTGGTTCTCTAAATTTCCTCAGTAGCGATTCACGAAAAAACGCCTCCTTTCCCCCAGAGACTCCCACCCGAGTTCCTGAAGCATTTCCGTAACACTCGCGTGATGATCAAACCTACCAGTAACAAATCTAGCAGCCCGCCTCTGAATTGCTTCTATGTCCTCCCTCAATCCGACCTGATAGGGATCCCAAACGCTCGAGCAGTACTCAAGAATAGGTCGTATTAGTGTTTTAGAAGCGGTCTCCTTTACAAACCCAAATTATCTGCACACTACCGATGTAGTGCCCCTTGCCCATTAATCTTATTACTTGTGGCATCTCGTAGATACCTGTCAGAGTCCTAGCTTAGAGTGCCTCTGCACTGAAGGGATCATTGACCACCATCGCCTTAATTGTATACATGAGTATAAAATGTGAAGGGATCTTCTTATTACAAAACGGTCGTAAAAGCCACAACACGAATCAGTTTTGCACCGTGGTGTTTCCGATCAGAGCCTCCCCCACTGCTGCGGATGCCTTTGTCGGTCGGAAAAATCTCGGCTAAAATTGTTGTAGTCGGAAACACCACTTTGACATCACAAGTTGCAAAGTTGACGGTCTAGTCCACTAGACCCTTCGCTTGTTCTCAAACTGAGCTAAGTGAGAAATTCATTATATTATCAGTAACTCAGCTGAAGGCTCCTAAAGTCAAGTGTTTGTGGGCAGTACCAAAGATACTGTTGCAGAATCAGGATATTTTGTGTAGCCTACGTATCAAGTACGCAACCCTACGTTTTCTGAAAAACCGAAGTATTAGTAATTTCGATGTGTTGCAGGTGCACTTACTGTAAGAAGGAAAGCGCTTGCCAAGTGAGTGCAATGGCCAACGTGCTCATTAATTTTATTTACCAAAATCCACGCGATGTGTTCTCTGGAAAAAAAAGTTTTTCTTACGTGCTTCTCACACGCGCAACGTTTCCTGTTCGATCCCGGACGGAAACAAAAGTTTTAAACGGCGGAACCCAGCTTCTAAACTGGGCTCTTTCAGAACATTTCTCACAAAATAGCACTGTGAACGGCAATGATCTTAATTTACGCGGCCAAACTGTCTGAAAATCTACGAACACGCTTCCTTTTCCCATGTATTTGTGGAATAACGCCAGAGACACGCTACGTCTGATCAACAGGACAATGTCTTATCGAACTGCCATCACATGACAAAAGCGCTGGAATCGCAATCTAATCCTTCTAGCTAGAGAGCAGCAACAGCCCCCCTACATAGTGGATTCAGTCAATGCGCTCGCGCCACTGATAGATTTCATTGTCTAACGTATCTGGGGTGAACGACACCAAATGTCTTACAAACACGAAACTACTGGATAACCTAAATTAACTGCCTGACAATTGCCATGCCGTCACTAAAACTTGACTTTCAGCTGAGCCGTAATGTTACAACAAATCAGTAGTTTAAGAATAATCTCCCGCTGTGATATGGAATCACACTTTCGCGACGAGCTATTTGTCTGTATGGCAGACGCTGAAACTTCGTGTACATTTTAAGACGTTACATACAAACCAGTCACGGGAGAGTTCACTCGAGATTGGGCCTACGTTTCTTATAGTTAGTTTACAATGAAGTCTGAACGCTTCACAGTGTACATCATTTACTACATAATTTTATTTCCGTTAGCCTGGTGTGATTATGTAAGCTGTTTTAAATATTTAATATAAAACAGGATGACGAAAAATTCGCGCACTCGCACATCGCAGCACGATTCCCCCATGCTAGCAATACAAAAATGTCTGTCACAAAATTTCGTCCTGCACATGTTTCGGACATTAAACGGATTTCAAAGATTAGCAATCTGCCAACACAGTAATCACGTAAATGGTAACTACCTCTGTCAGCACATAGCAGTAGTGCTGTACAGTTGGTGCAGTCGATAGCGTTTTGTGATAGTATGTAGGATGTCGAGGATTCGATTCTGGGTCGAGGCTTATTTGTTTTTATTTGCTAATTATAGTCAGCATGTTACGGTATCATGCGTCTTAATCGTTGTACAGCGATTGCAGTGGGTCTTCTACAAAACATTTGCAGGTGTGTACTATGAACACAGAAATGGAAGTACACTCGTTTTCATTGGTCAGCTTGAAGGTTTTTGCACGTCGTGAACGCGAATTGTTTCGCACCACTGCATCTTATAGATCCTAAACTAGTTTTGTGTGTACGCTCTCCCGACGGTCCCATCGATTAATACCAACTATTAATCTTGCCTACTTCACCAGTAGGGCTAGCAACGTGCTTTGCAAGTAATTTAGACGGGATCATTGGGGGAGGGTACGGAGAAAACGCATTTGGAATCTAACAGATGCAGTGACGCGAAACAATTCGCTTCCACAATGTGCAAAAGGCTTCTTTAAAAGCTGACCAACGAAAACGACTGTACTTCTATTTCCGTGTTCATAATACCTAACTGCAAGTGCTTTATAGAAGACCCACTGCAACCGCTGTATGACGATTAAGACGCCAGATAGCGTACCACGCAGACCACATTTAGCCAATACATACAAGAACGCCTCAACCGGACATCGAACCCTCGACCTCATGCATGCTAGCCCAAAACGCTATCCACTGCAGCAACTGCAGAGCACTGATAAATACTACATGGTGACAGTGGTAATTACCATACACGTGATTACAGTGTTGCCAGGTTGTCAGTATTTAATGCCCATTTACTGCCCAAAATATGCACAGGCCGAAATTTTGTGAGAGACATTTTTGTATTGCTAGTATGTAAGGAATCGCGCGGCGAAGTCCGAGTGCGCGATTTTTTCTTCACCCTGTACGTTATAAATAGAGGTTTATAATTTATATAAAAAACAGCTACCAGCCACATGTATGGTTTAAAAAGGTTTATTATCTTTTTAAACCATACATGTGGCTGGTAGCTGTTTTTTATATAAATTATAAACCTTAAGTACAACAGCCACGTTTCTTAACATGTCGAATTTCCACAAAATAGCGATAAATAGAGGTGTAAGGCCGGCATTTTAACCACGATCAACCTTCTTGCAGTATTAAGTACTTTTAACTCTTCGGAAAGACAGTTGAAGTTGTTGTGCAGTAATTATTCAAATGAAACAAATTTCACCATCCACAGCGATCTGCAGACAAGCCTTATACCAACTGCCCATTGCGCCACTTAGCAAAAGCTTTGCTCTTCCAGTATATCCTCAATGGATACAAATCATTAATTCTTCTATTGATCTGAAAGTGTTATATTGTGTAAATTACGTTCATAAATGAAATTTGCTTATTTTCATGTTTCTAACTGTTTCACCTGGCCTGAAACGGATCTTGCACCGCAACCTTTGACCTCTATTTCTTCTAAAATGGAAGTGTAGTGACCTAAAAATTTTCCATCCAACTCAGCACAGGCGAAATGCATTTTGTGATAACTCGCACTGATGGTGGCGCAAAGACCGGTGGAATGAACAGGCGATCCCTGTGGTCGATGACGGCGAAGTTAAGGAAGAGAGCGGCTAGTCAGAAGCAAAGTCCAGAGCGTAGCAAGTGTGTGCAAACAGCACAGGGAGCAAACCGGATCGAAAAACGTAAACCGAGGGCAAGTCAGTCACTGTGCTATAGACGGCGCGCATCCAAGGTGTTGGGAATACAGGAGGTTATCTTCAATCAGATAGGTTGCCAACAATTACTAACAAAATGATATTTATTAAATGTGAAGAAATAACCTGAATGATGCTTCTTCTTCTGAAATGTCCAGCACAATTAGGCGTTTGAAATTAGTACAAGTACACTAAAACATTAAAGTGCTGTCATCGTGCTTCTGATTGATGACCACGTAGAGTCCAGAGCTGGCCTACGATTCTTACGGAGCCTGTGTCTCGGAGACGACGAGCGAACACCATAACTTGCAGGTTCGGCGGTAACTGGAGACTGCACACGAATCGCCGCACTGAAAAGAATTGTCTGCCGTAGCTCAGTGCTCCGGTACTGAACGAGGCATCGACAAATCGCTATTCACACTCGTGATACCCATGGGATGGCAGCTATGGCCCCCGGCGGACCTCGGTATAGTTCGTGCTGCCAACCCATACAGTTACGAGTGTTTCGAGCGGGGATTATAGATTGTGGTACGGTAACTGTTACATCCACAGATTTACACCCATATGCGAACAAAAATTTGTATTAGGTGGAGCAAGGCCACCGCTTAATTTTACAAAAAGATAAACTTTCTTCGAAAACAAAAGGCTTCTTCTCCTACCAAAATTTTATAACAAGCCAAAGAATATGCCACCTTCTGAATTGAAATATTAGCAACTGAACTGAATTTACGTTCCTTTGTCGGGTTTTCTCTTGACGCTTTCCGGCAGATGCCGAGGAAGCAGACAGGCGCAGAGTCCGGGGTCGACGGCCGGCGTAGCGAAGACGTGGCACCTGGACGTCCCGGCTGCGTCCAAGTATCTGCCGGGCGGCAGTCCGCGGCGGGTCCAAAGACGCCTGTTTCCCTTTCTTCCGGCTATTTAACACGTGAAATTGATTTAAGAACGTTTGCAGACTTGGAAGGACTTGGAGGCGTGACCGGGAAATGTTCAATGAAAACGCCTGTAGTCTGCTCCTGCGGTTGATGACCTAAAAGGCATAATACACTCCTGGAAATGGAAAAAAGAACACATTGACACCTGTGTGTCAGACCCACCATACTTGCTCCGGACACTGCGAGAGGGCTGTACAAGCAGTGATCACACGCACGGCACAGCGGACACACCAGGAACCGCGGTGTTGGCCGTCGAATGGCGCTAGCTGCGCAGCATTTGTGCACCGCCGCCGTCAGTGTCAGCCAGTTTGCCGTGGCATACGGAGCTCCATCGCAGTCTTTAACACTGGTAGCATGCCGCGACAGCGTGGACGTGAACCGTATGTGCAGTTGACGGACTTTGAGCGAGGGCGTATAGTGGGCATGCGGGAGGCCGGGTGGACGTACCGCCGAATTGCTCAACACGTGGGGCGTGAGGTCTCCACAGTACATCGATGTTGTCGCCAGTGGTCGGCGGAAGGTGCACGTGCCCGTCGACCTGGGACCGGACCGCAGCGACGCACGGATGCACGCCAAGACCGTAGGATCCTACGCAGTGCCGTAGGGGACCGCACCGCCACTTCCCAGCAAATTAGGGACACTGTTGCTCCTGGGGTATCGGCGAGGACCATTCGCAACCGTCTCCATGAAGCTGGGCTACGGTCCCGCACACCGTTAGGCCGTCTTCCGTCACGCCCCAACATCGTGCAGCCCGCCTCCAGTGGTGTCGCGACAGGCGTGAATGGAGGGACGAATGGAGACGTGTCGTCTTCAGCGATGAGAGTCGCTTCTGCCTTGGTGCCAATGATGGTCGTATGCGTGTTCGGCGCCGTGCAGGTGAACGCCACAATCAGGACTGCATACGACCGAGGCACACAGGGCCAACACCCGGCATCATGGTGTGGGGAGCGATCTCCTACACTGGCCGTACACCACTGGTGATCGTCGAGGGGACACTGAATAGTGCACGGTACATCCAAACCGTCATCGAACCCATCGTTCTACCATTCCTAGACCGGCAAGGGAACTTGCTGTTCCAACAGGACAATGCACGTCCGCATGTATCCCGTGCCACCCAACGTGCTCTAGAAGGTGTAAGTCAACTACCCTGGCCAGCAAGATCTCCGATCTGTCCCCCATTGAGCATGTTTGGGACTGGATGAAGCGTCGTCTCACGCGGTCTGCACGTCCAGCACGAACGCTGGTCCAACTGAGGCGCCAGGTGGAAATGGCATGGCAAGCCGTTCCACAGGACTACATCCAGCATCTCTACGATCGTCTCCATGGGAGAATAGCAGCCTGCATTGCTGCGAAAGGTGGATATACACTGTACTAGTGCCGACATTGTGCATGCTCTGTTGCCTGTGTCTATGTGCCTGTGGTTCTGTCAGTGTGATCATATGATGTATCTGACCCCAGGAATGTGTCAATAAAGTTTCCCCTTCCTGGGACAATGAATTCACGGTGTTCTTATTTCAATTTCCAGGAGTGTAGTTAGAAAAAACTTCTTAGAGCACTTTCCGAGCTCATGAAATAATATAATAGGCCAACAGCCTCCGAGAGGGTTCCCGGTGAGTCGTGGGACATGTGGAGCGGTTTTTTTATGCGTCATCTCGGGATTCTAGGTGATTAATAAAGCTGGTGTGCCTGTGACAAAAGCTTCGAAAGAGTTCGCAATAAGTTCTTTCCCCGGCGCGAGAACTGGTGTGGTCATTCAAAGCATTCTAGGGGAGAGTTACACTTCAGTAAGTGTACACGTAACCAATATTTAGAGGCCGGGTAACAGGGAGTGGAGCTTTAACTAGCTTGTGGTGGTAGTGGTGGTGGTGGTGGTGGTGGTGGTGGTGGTGGTGGTGCTGATGTTGTTTAACGTACTAGGCGGACTTGGTGAAGTCTGATACAAGCCAATACATTCCATTTGTTCCACTAGAGAGTTGTAGTGTGGTGTTTTTGTGTCTTTCCTTTTGAGTTAAAGTTCTTATCCTATTTCATTTATGAAGGAGATTATCGGCGGGAGTTGCTTGAATCCAATTGGGGCTGTGCAGCGACTGTTGCTGAGGTCGTGTGAATCGTTCTAAAGTAGAGGGCATTAATTAATGAATTGGATTAGTGACACTTTTAACCTTACCTCTCAAGTCGAAGCAAGGCTGTTGACCGTCAGACTAATTTAACAGCGCTCAGCGTTAATCCAGGTCTGCAAATAAAAGTTTCTGAGTAAATCCCTGGAGCAATACTTCGCGTCATTTGCCTTGCACGCCACACACCGCGAAGACTGCGGTGATGATGGTCGACGCTGCTAGTGGGACTTCGTACAATACCACGGGAGCTCCGAGATCGAGACAGAACGAACGCTTCAGAATGTGCTGATATGGCGGGGTTCGCGTGTCCTGTGCTCGACTATCGCATCAGTGGTCTTCGCAAAGTCTGACGTCATCCCAGTCACGTAACATGCCTCTCTTTTCTCTGCCTCGTGATGACTGGGTGTTGTGTGACGTCCTTAGGTTAGTTAGGTTTAAGTAGTTCTAAGTTCTAGGGGACTGATGACCATAGATGTTACGTCCCATAGTGCTCAGAGCCATTTGAACCATTTGAACCATGCCTCTCAACAGTGCTCACTGGGGCAACGTTAGCACTCTTTCCAGCATAATAGATACTATAAAATTGTTGAGGCTTTCGTGTCCTACTTGTTGACGTATTGCCTATGACTTCTTTCTCCATTTCTTTGATGGACTTTTTTGATGATTTTTCTGTTATCGCCACGGATAGTCCACTTAGTCCAGTGGCGACCAATTTCTTCATGAAGCATTTCGAAAGACAGGCCTTGGACTTGGAACCTTGTAAATCAAAGGCGTATTACGGATAAGTCGACGACACATTCGTCGTGCAGAGTGTGAGGAACAACTTGGTGACTTCCTAAAACACCTGAACGGTCTCCACGCTAACATAAAATTTACTATGGACGTAGAAAAGAACCAACAAGTGCCGGCTACGAAAAATGGTAATAACCTGGTACACACCGTGTATCAAAAAGCGACACACACAGTGCGTTACCTGCACAAACCGTCAAATTATCACCAGACCAGAAAAGAGGAACGGTTAGTACGCTCGTAATGCTCGCGAGGCGAATACGTGAGGTGCACCATGTCGGGTGCAAGATGTAACACGTGGAAAGTGTTCTGAGGCGCAATGGATACTCCACCAGTAGTGTAAGAAGTGCCACGAAATCTAACACACGGTGAAGTGACACACCAGAAGAAGAAACATCGGCTGCGGCCTTTGTACCAAACATACCCGGGATGACGGACAGATACTGCGCAAAGATGACGTCAAGGCTACGTACAAACCGACGAAGAAGATCAAAGAATGTCTCACGTTAGCAATGGAGTATGGGACCCACTTGAAATGCCGGGAATATACCGCATATCCTGCAAATGTGGAAAACTCTCTGTGATAATGAGTGGACGATCTTTTCAACACAAGCATCACTGGGCGTAAACAGTATTGCAGGTTGGGATAGGTGGTGAAATCGGCCGTGGCGGAGCACGCGCTGTGTGAAGCTCACCAAATTACAAAATTCGCCAACACGGAAGTTCTCACAGTCGAGAAGAGCTGCCAGACCCACTTGTGCAGGGAAGCTATAGAAATACACAAAACATGACCTCCAACAAGAGGAAAGCCTCAAGCATAAACAAATCCTGGACCTCAGTGCTGAAGCAAACGACCGTTGCAAGCAACAATGGGAGCAAAGACCAAGAAAAGCCCTCTGAATCTAGCTGGATAGGCACACAATCCCGGGCCGTGGATTTGACTCCACTCCACCACTAGTAATGAAATATGATGCTTTGACAATGCCAGCCACTTGCGCAGGCGAAATGTCAGAAAAACCATCAAACAAACGACAGCCAAAGAACCAGAGACAAAAGCCAACAGGCAATACGACTAAACAGCTATTTCTCATTACATTGCTAAAGAGAATATTACCTTCTAATCGCTTTAGCCGTAATAACTATTTCAGATGCCTTGCAATAATTTAACGAATGGTAACAATTCACTTACAGGATCTAATTGCTCACATGTTTTCCATTTGCAGATCTGCCATGCCCTCTGGAGATGGACCATGAGGGGTCAACGCCGGGCGTGTAGTGTGCTCCATTGGACCTCATCAGCCCTAGAATGTTACGTAACACACTCTGTGCTCAACTTTCAAGACCTGGCTGGACTCCAACCACTTGTGTTATGAATAGTTCCATCCTTCTTGAGATTGTTGACACAAGAATCAATTATGGTTCTCTATGGTAGATCTATTTCTGTGAGAGCAGTTTGCCTGTTGTTCTACACACAGATAAAGACAACCTGTAAGATGTACGACGCTGAATCTGTATCCATCGGAAGATAACTGGTGTTTTGCGCTTCGGGATTTGCCTCAAGACTGAATAATTTTTATGTACTTTCTCGCCCTCTCTGCCATAGTCCCAATCATAGTAATATAGCTAACAAAATGTCCTAGTGCCTGAAGAAGCCGTTCAGACTAAGGTTAATTTGAAGGTTTAAACGTATTTGATGACCTTAAATATCCTACTTAAGCAATAACAGTCGTCTTAAAATCACAACGTTCGAGAGAGACATTTTATTATTTACTTGGAGTATAAATGGCTATTCTATACATAGAATAGCTTACACCCGCCAGCAGCGAGCGTACTGGAGTTTCTCCGTATCACCGAAAATGGTTCTCTGTGGAGTGCATCTTTTGCAACACCAGGCTTTGAGTAGAGTAAGGATCGAGAAAAGCAACGGCAAGAGGCACAGTCACACAATCACTCACTTGTAAGAACTCCAACAGCTTGTGTTCCTGGTGACCAACTATTCAGTTCAATCATATGACTGAGAACTGCATGCAACCGATCACATTGCAGAGGACTGCAACCACTGGATGCATTTAAGGACCGGGGAGTTCACAGGATCAAGTCCTGCACTTCTCCATCTAACAACAATGAACAAACTTTATCTATTTATTTTTGTATCGTTTTAAACTTACTTCAATATTTCTGTAAACCCTTCATTTGAGAGTATCAAATTACATGTTACTTATACCATGTACTACCACATATTTTTCTATTTTGACCATATGGCAGTTGGCCATTTTAATGAATTTTTCAGCAAAGTAAAAAACATGAAATGAAATAAATAAATAAAAATTAAAAGTACAAATGTATAGAGGAGCCTTTACCAACCCTCTACTGAACTATAAACTTGAACACAACCGGACCCAATTTCTGTGCTGGCCACAGAACAGCTCCACACTCTGCACGCCATTTAGGATCACTGGCGTACTTTTTTGTCTTTTCTGCACTCTACAAGAACCATAGCAATTTTTGTGAGACCTGGTATAACTCAAGTTGCCATATCCTATACTAGTATTCCAATACCTCAGCACATTTCTATTTACACAATCACATAAAACATTGTAAAACTGGTGATTTAGAATCACTTGAACGAAAATCATGAACTTTATCTAAAATTGGGGAGAGAGCGCAACAGATGTTACACAAATTGAGGTGGCAATCATTAAAACAAAGGCTCATGAAATTTCAGTCATCAACTTTTTCCTCAGTGTGTGAAAATATTTTGTTGGTGCCCACCTACATAGGGAGAAATGATCAGCATAACAGAATAACAGAGATCAGAGCTTGCACGGAAAGGTTTAAGTGTTCGTTTTTGTTGTGCAATGTTCAAGAGCGGAACAATAGAGAAATAGCTTGAAGGCGGTTCAGTGAATACTCTGCCAGATACTTAATTGTGAATTGCAGAGTAATCATGTAGTTGTAAATGCATATAAGAAATAAAATATGAATAATATGAAAACAATCAGCTTAATGACAGTAAAGTTAAACAACCAAGCAATACCACCTCCAGACAATTAATACCTAATTAGTATTATTATTAACTGTTATTTGTATTTATAATACAGTATTTTGAAGTGCTGAATATAGCTTTTCGTGTTTATTTAACACTAAAGACTCCGTGCACCATGTTTGATGCCATTTAATGCTTGCTGCAGGTAGTAACTTTCTGGCTAATTCAGCTTAAAACCTTAACCTCCAGTGGCATCCCAGACCTATGTCTGACAGTTGTGCCAATTTACAGTTCAGGGTGGGCTCCAAGTTCTTCACAATGTGTTATGGTCTACCATATGTGTGATCATTCCTGTGTCAGTTTGAAATGACTGATAGGGTCAACTGCACAATTCACACTCGAGCATCAAGTAAGGTTCCATAGAGATTAAGGACACGAGATTTCATGGTGGAGGAGTGTAGTTAAATCAATATCAAGTTATAATAGTTCGGATTATCTGTGGGTTCCCTTCAGGTGAATCGTGGTTTAGTTCTGTCATTAGTGCCCACATTTTTGGCCAACTGCGTACATGAAATGGTCAGAATAACAGAAATCTGTAGGAAATGACCAAATTGTATTTGAAGTATGTTAATCTTGAGGTTTCTTCATGAACTTTTTTGTAGAAAAAGATAAAACAAAATCCATGAAAAGATTACCAAATATAATAGAGATAATATTTTGGGTCTTAGTAGGGAAAGTACATCGAAAGTACTGACAATATTAAACATGACCCAACATGTCTGAAATACTATCCATTTTTCAGTTGTCAGATAGCAGTCATTATAGTTTACCAGTAAAAATTATTTGTATTTAACTGCTTTAATAGTAATTGAAAAATTCAACTATGGATTTTAAGTGACAATGCTCCCATCATCAGGTTGTTGACACTGAGTTTGCGATGTGCATGAAATAAAATAAAATAAAGTAGAGGAAAAAAAGCACATTAGACTATGGGTCTTCATCTCACATGAAGTAGGAGACTTCAAGCAAAATGAGGATTCATACTCCATTGTGTTTTCTGTTTTATTTTTATTTCATTTTATGAACGCCACGAACCAACAAGAACCTGATGTTGACAGCACTTTTTTCTTGAAAGACATGGTTGAATTATATCAAGTACTATTAAAGTGGCTAAGGAAAATATTTGTTAGTTGATGTAATCATTTATGAGACTACAAATATGGATAAGTGGTATGTATGTTGCAGTTTGGAGAATATCACACATCACATGCCCACAAGAAACCTAGGTACAGATGACAGAATAATATTACATTATTATTAATTTCATTCACCAATCATGATTGGAGAGACTGTGTCAAATGAAAAATTATGATTACAAAAGCATTTAGAGACAACAATACAATAACAAATTAGCGTAAGTATAGTATCACACTTAATAACATAAAGTGATAATTTCTTTTACAAGTACATGTTCACTAAAGAGTAACTGATTTCATGCAGTAGTGTAGTGTTTAGGCAGTCCAGTTTGCAGTTCCACTATCAAAGAACTCATCCAAATTGTAGAGGGATTTTTGGAGTAGATTGTGCAAAATCTTTCCTCGAAACTTCACCAATTCCGAGGATAGCATTCCAGTTTGCAGATGACTGAACGTTTTAACAGCCCATGCTAGAAAACTGTCCCATGTCATTGAGAGTTAACAGCTTGGAATGTGTATGTTTTCCTTATTGTGTATGTTATAATTGTGGTTATCACTCCTGTTTCTGAATGTATTGTTTATTTCCTTCATGTACATGAGACAGTTGAAGATGTATTGACTGAAAATTTTCATCACTCCTAGGTGTGAAGAAGGGTTCACAATAATCCAGTTTCCTACGAAAGTGGTTTTTAAGATAGTCATACATAACGAAGGTAGAAATGCACATCATTTTCAATGCTTTGAATCTACCTCAGCATATTCTTTTATTTCAAACTTAAAACCTTTAGTTATTATTAATTTTTAATTTGGGAACAAATCTTATTGTACTCAGTGGCTGGATGAGTATCACCTGCAGTGCTATGCACAATATTATTGCGTGGCTATTAGTCAGCGATACGTTTACTGTATTTTTATTTTTTTATTGATACTGGAAAAACAATTATAACAAAATTTGAAGATATAGGTCATAACACAACTGACCAAGAGCTGGCAACTAAAGCCACACCACATAAATTATCACAATTTGCAAAAAAAAAAGAAAAGATTGCTGTCTTAATTATATAACTGAGAATAATCAGTACTTAATAAGGAACAAGCACACCCATTCAATATTTATTAACTCAGTCTTCACAACTAGGAACTATAAGCACATCACATTTATCTTGCAAATACAATTGAATCTACTTCAACAAAATTGCTGGTTCCTACCTACAAAATTACATCGTGTTTATCTAAAGCTGAGCGTCCAGGTGTTGTAATATCACTTTCTTTTATCGTTAAGAAGTTGTGGAACTACTGAATTGTGGCAGTAGCAGAGTGTGCAGGGTGTTCTTTACAACGACCACTAATGGAACAGTTACTCTGATCTACACAAATCATGAAATTCTTATTATGAGACATTACAAAGCCCCCGATGGGAGCCAGAATCTATAACTGTTAAATGTTTCAGTTACCATTCAAAGTTCACGACTCTTCGGGCTGAGGGCCATTAGCTTTTTAAGAATAGGATAATATTAACTACAGCCTGAAGCTAATTTTCCTTCTCACTAAGATATAAACATAGTTTTCGAAATTGATGAGTCATACATACATCATTTTTGTGGTAAGTTATCATTTAAACAATACATAATTCAACAGCATTGTTGCACAGTTAAGATTTCAACATAACAGGTTCAACTACTTTGTCTTTGTTTGATACAGTTTTGATCAGAATAGCAAGATTTTTCTGATGAATTAGGTGGTATAATTTAAGTCTATAAATTCTATACAACATAATGTAGTACTGTGTAGTCAAAACTCATGTGCAGTTACTCCACACTTTAACATATGTAAATAATACTCATAGACTTATTTGAAAGTCGTATGTCACACTTGTAAAAAGTTCTTGATACTATTTTCATTGCTCATGAAAATATCTCCTCAAATCTTTATATGGATATAAACCCTTAATCTTATGATTACAAGGACATGCAAGCAAATACACTCCTTGGTTAGGAACTCTAATAATACAAAATGGACCACTATACAGAAGTTGCCCTTTTTTGTTCTTTCTCTACCTGCTGCTGGTCTCTTTGATCACAGAACGGCATATGAACTATGACAGAACTTCTTATGTGGCACTAGGTTAACAACTCCAAGCGATAGGTTAACAACTCCAAGCGATAGGCTCCTGTCAAATAGTTTGATTCTACCATCTTAGACTTTATTTGTTTGTTGGTACTAAGAACTGTAGTAGACTCAGACTGCTGCCTCCTTGCTGTACAAGTGTCATGAGCTACCCAGTAGGCTTTTGTACTCTGGTAGTAGTTCCCATGGCCACCATTCTTCTTAATTGAATCCACAGAAATCTGGACACCACCAATGGCAAAATAGCTCTTTCTCAAGGAAAAAGTCAAGTCTAGCATCCTTTTCCCTTAGGAAGTCAAGTCCAATTACACAGTCCACAAGCAATACATCGACAACTAGGTACGTGCAACTGAACACTAGATTTCCCAGCACTATCTACAGGTATATCTGCACCCTTACATTTTTCAAACAGGTGCCAACGGTTCCAAGGATTCGATGATCACTCGCAGGGTAGGTAAGTATTTGTATGCTTTCACATATTCTTTTGAAAAAAACTGTTTGAGACAACACTGACAGCGGATCCTGTGTCCATGATAATAGTGACAAGCAAGTTCGCAACTTTTTCTCTTATTGTAGACTGAAACTGATGAACTATTAGTATTGTATGGATTAATATCAGAGCAAAACTCTTGCTGAATGCCCTTACCGTCATTGCACTGTAGCATTTGAGAATTCCAACACAGACCGTACCCATCCCAGGACAGACATTTCAGGATTAGATGCAATCAGTGGTCAGTCGTACAATTACCATCATCAACTAGCTCAGTAATTACCTGTAGCTGATTTTTCCTATTATAGTCACTTTGTGGCTGTTGTTGGTCTTTTGCGAGTGATTATAATTACGTCGCATATACTCAAGACCGAACCGATGTTCGTGTCTTCTTGTTTTCGTCTATTGTTGTTATAATTACACTACTGGCCATTAGCCGGCCAGGGTGGCCGAGCGGTACTAGGCGCTTCAGTCTGGAACCGCGCGACACTACGGTCGCGGGTTCGAGTCCTGCCTCGGGCATGGATGTGTGTGATGTCCTCAGGTTTAAGTAGTTCTAAGTTCTAGGGGACTGATGATCTCAGCTGTTAAGTCCCATACTGCTTAGAGCCATTTGAACTGGCCATTAAAATTGCTACACTAAGAAGATGACGTGCTACAGATGCGAAATTTAACCGACAGGAAGAAGATGCTGTGATATGAAAATGATTAGCTTTTCAGAGCATTCACAAGAGGTTGGCGACGGTGGCGACACCTACAACGTGCTGACATGAGGAAAGTTTCCAACCGCTTTCTCATACACAAACAGCAGTTGTCCGGTGTTGCCTGGTGAAACGTGTTGTGATGCCTCGTGTAAGGAGGAGAAATGCGTACCATCACGTTTCCGACTTTGATAAAGGTCAGATTGTAGCCTATCGCGATTGCGGTTTATCGTATGACGACATTGCTGTTCGCGTTGGTCGAGATCCAATGACTGTTAGCAGAATATGGAATCGGTGGGTTCAGGAGGGTAATACGGAGCGCGGTACTGGATCCCGACGGCCTCGTATCACTAGCAGTCGAGATGACAGGCATCTTATCCGCATGGCTGTAACGGATCGTGCAGCCACATCTCGATCCCTGAGTCAACAGATGGGGACGTTTGTAAAACAACAACCATCTGTACGAACAGTTCGACGACGTTTGCAGCAGCATGGACTATCAGCTCGGAGACCACGGCTGCGGTTGCCCTTGACGCTGCATCACATACAGGAGCGCCTGCGATGGTGTACTCAACGACGAACCTGGGTGGTGTACTCAACGAAGTCTTCGGATGAATCCAGGTTTTGTTTACAGCATCATGATGGTCGCATCCGTGTTTGGCGACATCGTGGTGAACGCACATTGGAAGCGTGTATTCGTCATCAAATGGCTCTGAGCACTATGGGACTCAACTGCTGCGGTCATAAGTCCCCTAAAACTTAGAACTACTTAAACCTAACTAACCTAAGGACAGCACAAAACACCCAGCCATCACGAGGCAGAGAAAATCCCTGACCCCGCCGGGAATCGAACCCGGGAACCCGGGCGTGGGAAGCGAGAACTCCACCGCACGACCACGAGATGCGGGCTATTCGTCATCGTCATACTGGCGTATCACCCGGGGTGATGCTATGGGGTGCCATTGGTTACACGTGTCGGTCACCTCTTTGACGGCACTTTAAACAGTGGACGTTACATTTCAGATGTGTTACGACCCATGGCTCTACCCTTCATTAGATCCCTGCGAAACCCTACATTTCAGCAGGATAATGCACGACCGCATGTTGCAGGTCCTGTACGGTCCTTTCTGGATACAGAAAATGTTCGCCTGCTGACCTGGTCAGCACATTCTCCAGATCTCTCACCAATTGAGAATGTCTGGTCAATGGTGGCCGAGCAACTGGCTCGTCAGCCGGCCAGAGTGGCCGAGCGGTTCTAGGCGCTACAGTCTGGAACCGGGCAACCGCTATGGTCGCAGGTTCGAATCCTGCCTCGGGCATGGGTGTGTGTGACGTCCTTAGGTTAGTTAGGTTTAAGTAGTTCTAAGTTCTAGGGGACTGATGACCTCAGAAGTTAAGTCCCATAGTGCTCAGAGCCATTTTTTTGAACTGGCTCGTCACAATATGCCAGTCACTACTCTTGATGAACTGTGGTATCGTGTTGAAGCTGCATGGGCAGCTGTACCTGTAGACGCCACCCAAGCTCTGTTTGACTCCATGCCCAGGCGTATCAAGGCCGTTATTACGGCCAGAGGTGGTTGTTCTGGGTACTGATTTCTCAGGATCTATGCACCCAAACTGCGTGAAAATGTAATCACATATGTTCTAGTATAATATATTTGTCCAATGAATACCCGTTTATCATCTGCATTTCTTCTTGGTGTAGCAATTTTAATGGCCAGTAGTGTATGATAATAGCCATTATACTGATACAGAGGACTGAATTGAGTTTTGTTGTGAACGGCATGATACTCATTGGATGCTTTATATCCACAACCGTTGCCTCGGCTGGGTTCACCAACGTGATACCATATTTGGCTTGTTCTGTTCTCGACGGTTTCCAGTATCAAGTCTGTCAAGTGTAGGATCGACGTGAATTTTTCCAGGTTAGTCTCTGATATATGAATCAGGTTCTATCAAAGCTCAGTCGGTAATAAAGCTTTCGAAATTCGCAAACTGTTACGGTGTGACATGGGTTCATCTCAGTAGCGGGATTTATTTATGTCTTTTTCGAAGTAGCTTCACAAACTTTCGTTTCTAAAGTTGATTGGCTACAGGTTAAAAGTCTCTTTTAAAAGTCGTTCGAGCACGCCACTTGACCAATATTTGCGCAGAAAAATCTTTTCTAATTTTTCATAAGTGCAGCAAGATCGACTGCTTCTGCTGCCTTAAAACACCATCATCATGAATATAACCACTGACGAAGCCCATCTTTTGTATCTCATTCCATGAACCAGAGAGTACCACACGAAATCCACGAATGAACAAAACAGGGTGTACGTTTTTCTTATCCTGCGAGTAAGTCTGAAATTGTTGATGTTGTTGCAACTTCTCCACCATGAACACTTTCCATAATTGGACGCTGTCCTCAGCGCACCTTGCATGTGAGGGGTCAAACTTGCAGCAGCAACAGATTGTTCATTCTGGGTATGATCTGACTACGGAACCAACACATGTACCCATTCAGATTTTTGGATTTCAGAGAGACAATCTTGTACCGCCAGCCGAATCTCAGTCAATTCTTTATTTACCGACTCCAGCCATTCGATAATGGCGGTACACCATTGCAACAAGTCATGGCCAATGTTGTCTTGAATCTTATCTAACAGTTGGTTCAAATGGCTCTAAGCTCTATGGGACTTAACAGCTGAGGTCATCAGTCCCCTAGAACTTAGAATTACTTAAACCTAACTAACATAAGGACATCACACACATCCATGCCCGAGGCAGGATTCGAACCTGCGACCGTAGCGGTCGCGCGGTTCCAGACTGTAGCGCCTAGAACCGCTCGGCCACCCTGGCCGGTTATCTAACAGTTGTTTAGTGATGTTCTCTGAGCAATCCTTTTCAGTTGGAAGTTGGTTAAATGCTACTTGAACCTTTTTGTCAGTGTTCCTAACAATTTGTGTTTCCTTGGTGGTTTTTCAAGATGCAAGTTCAACAGCAAAATTATCTCTCTGCATTGTAAACTGCTCATTAGACTGTTTATATTGCTCAAGAGTCAAATTAGTGATTCAGTCAGACAACTGCTTAACAGTCTCCGGCCGTAACTCTTAGATTATTTAATTTCACCTACTTCATTTGTCGGTTAGTGATCGCGTCACGTAAACCCAGCTGAGCTTTTTTGAACTCTGAAATTTCATTAGCTAACTTAGCATTTGACTCAGAAATTTTCTTCGACAAATCTTGATTGCTCGGCAGATGTGTTAAATCCCTGTTTTGTCGGCATATCTGCTTGTTTTTGCAACCCATCTACCTGTATTAAGACGGCGGAGAATGTTTCACTCAGTATTTCGATGCCTCAGAATATTTCCGTTAACGGGTCTCTGTTCTCCTGACTTTCAGCAAAAGGTTCAGTATCCTCGAAAGCGGGTTCATTGTTTTCATCTGTTTGATCGATCCTTGCCTGATTCCTCTCATGAACCGTGGGCCTTGCCGTTGGTGGGGAGGCTTGCGTGCCTCACCGATACAGATAGCCGTGCCGTATACGCAACCACAACGGAAGGGTATATGTTGAGAGGACAGGCAAACGTATGGTTCCTGAAGAGGGGCAGCAGCCTTTTCGGTAGTTGTTGGAGCAAGAGTTTGCATGACTGATTGATCTGACCTTGTAACATCAAACAAAACGGCATTACTGTACTGCTACTGCGAACGACTGATAGAAAGGGGAAACTACAGCCGCAGTTCTTCCTGAGGCCAAGCAGCTATACTGTACGATGATGATGGCATCGTCATGGGTAAAATATTCCTGATCTCTGGGAGGGGATACCAAATTGGCATTCTATGGATCGGAGCGTGGAATGTTAGATCCTTTGATCGGGCAGGTAGGTCAGAAAATTTAAAAATGGAAATGGATAAGTTAAAGTTAGATATTGTAGAATTAGTGAAGTTCGATGGCAAAAGAATCAGGACTTCGCGTCAGGTGAATACAGGGTTATAAATACAAAATCAAATAGGGGTAATGCTGGAGTAGGTTTAATAATGAATAAGAAAATAGAAACACGGGGAAGCTACTATGAACAGCATAGTGAACGCAGTATTGTAGCCAAAATAGAGACGAAGCTACACCCACCACAGTAATGGAAATTAAGTCCCATGCTTCTTTACAGAGCGTAGGAGGTGGTTTGCCGTTGCCTTCCTCCGACCGTAATGGGGATGAATGATGATGATGAACACGACACAACAACACCCAGTCATCTCGAGGCAGGAAAAATCCCTGACCCCCGCCGGGAATCGAACCCGGGACCCCGTGCTCGCCAAGCGAGAACGTTACCGCGAGACCACGAGGGCGGACACCCACCACAGTAGCACAAGATTATATGCCTACTAGCTCCGCCGATGATGAACAGATTGTAGAAATGTATGATGAGATAAAAGAAATTATTCAGATAGTTAAGGGAGACGAAAATGTAATAGCCATGGGGGACTTGAATTCGACAGTAGGAAAAGGAAGACAAGGAAAAATAGTAGGTGATTATGGACCAGGGGAAAGGAACGAAAGAGAATTTTGCACAGAATCATCGCTAACACTTGATTTAAGAACCATGAAAGAAGGTAATACACATGGAAGAGAACTGCAGACACTGGAAGGTCTCAGATTGATCGTAGAATGCTAAGACAGAGATGTCGGACCCGATTTTAAAATGTAAGACATATCCAGAGGCAGATGGGGACTCTGACCACAATTTATCGCTTATGAATTGTAGATTAAAACTGAAGAAATTAAAAAAAACGGTAGGAAATTAAGGAGATGGGATCTGGATAAACTGAAAGAACGAGAGATTGTTGACGGTTTCAGAGGGAGCATTAGGGAACGGTTGGCAAGAACAGCGGAAAGGATTACAGAAGAACCAGAATGGGTAGCTTTGCGAGAGGAAGTAGAGAAGGCAACAGAGGATCAAGTACGCGAAAAGATGAAGGTTAGTAGAAACCTTGGGTAACACAAGAGATGTTGAATTTAATTGATGAGAGGAAAAATGTACAAATTAAGTAAATGTAGCAGGAGGAAGGGAATGCAAACGTCTGAAGCATGAGATGGACAGTAAGTGCAAAATGGCTAAGCAGGAAGGGCTAGAGGACAAATGTAGGGATTCAGAAGTATATATCATCAGGGGAAAGATAAATACCGTATACAGGAAAATTAAGGAGACGTTTTTTAAGTAGTTCTAAGTTCTAGGGGACTGATGACCTAAGATGTTAAGTCCCATAGTGCTCAGAGCCATTTGAACCATTTTTAAGGAGACGTTTGGAGAAAAGAGGTCCACTTGCATGAATATCAAGAGCTCAAATGGAAAATCAGTCCTAAACAAAGAAGGGAGAGCTGAGAGCTGGGTGCAATATTTAGATGGACTGTAAAAGAGAGATGTACTCGATAGCAATGTTACAGAAATGGAAGACGAGGCAGAAGTTTGACAGATCAGTGAAAGACCTAAGTCGAAACAAGGCCCCAGGAGTATGATAACTACTGCTAGCCTTGGGAGAGCCAGCCATGGCAAAACTCTTTCATCTGGTGAGCAAGATGTTTGAGGCAGGCGAAATGCCGTCAGAGTTCAAGAAGAATGTAATTCCAATTCCAAATAAAGCAGAGCTGTCAGATGTCAAAATTACCAAACCATCGGTTTAATAAGTCATGGTTGCAAAATACGAACAATTTTTCTTTACAGAAGAATTTAGAAACTCGTAGAAGCCGACCTCAGGGAAAATCAGCTCGGATTCCTGAGAAATTTAAGAACACGCGAGGCAATATGTCTTCTGATAGAAGATAAATTAAGAAAAGGCAAACTCATGTATGTAACATTTGTTGGCTTAGAGAAGGCTTTTGACATTGTTGATTGGAATACTCTCTGAGGTTAGCTGGCGTAAAGTAAAGGAAGCAAAACGATATTTACAACTTATGCAGAAACCAGACGGCAGTTATATAAGTTGAGGGGCATGAAAAGGAAGCAGTGGCTGAGAAATGAGTGAGATAGGGTTGGAGCCTATCCTTGATGTTATTCAATCTCTTCACTGAGCAAGCAGTGATGGAAACAAAAGAAAAATTTGGGATGGGAATTAAAGTTCAGGGAGAAGAAATAAAAACTTGGTGGTTTGTCGATGACATTGTAATTCTGTAAGAGACAGTAAATGACTTGGAACAGCAGTTGAACGGAATGAACAGTGTCTTGATAGGAGGATATAAGATGAACATCAGCAAAAGCAAAACGAGCACAATGAAATGTAATTGAATTGAATCAGGTGATGCTCAGGGAATTAGATTAGAAAATGAGATACTTAAAGTAAAAGATAAGTTTCGCTATTTGGACAGCAAAATAGCTGATGATGGTCGAAATAGAGAGGATATAAAATGCCGACTGGCAATGGCAAGAAAAAATTTTTTGTAGATGAGAAATTTGTTAACATAGAGTATAGATTTAAGTGTCGAGCCCGCATCTCGTGGTCGTGCGGTAGCGTTCTCGCTTCCCACGCCCGGGTTCCCGGGTTCGATTCCCGGCGGGGTCAGGGATTTTCTCTGCCTCGTGATGGCTGGGTGCTGTGTGCTGTCCTTAGGTTAGTTAGGTTTAAGTAGTTCTAAGTTCTAGGGGACTGATGACCATAGATGTTAAGTCCCATAGTGCTCAGAGCCATTTAAGTGTCGAGAAGTATTTTCTGAAAGTATTCGTATGGGGTGTAACCTTGTATAGAGGTGAAACACAGATGATAAACAGTTTACAAAAGTATAGAATAGAAGCTTTTTAAATGTTGTGTACAGAAGAATGCTGAAGATAAGATCACGTAGCTAACGAAGAGGTACTGAATAGAGTCGGGGAGAAAAGAAATTTGCGTCACAACCTAAGTAGCAGAAGAGATCGGTTGGTAGGACACATTCTGAGACATCGAGGGATCACCAGTTTAGTACTGGAGGGAAGCGTGGCAGGTAAAAATCATAGAGGGAGACCAAGAGATGAATATAGTAAGCAAATTCAGAGGGATGTAGTTTGCAGTAGTTTCTTGTAGATGAAGAGGCTTGCGCCGGATATAGTAGCATGGAGAGCTGCATTAAACCAGTCTACCGACTGAAGACCACTACGCCGGCCGAGGTGGCCGAGCGGTTCTAGGCACTACAGTCTGGAACCGCGCGACCGCTGCGGTCGCAGGTTCAAATCCTGCCTAGGGCATGGATGTGTGTGATGTCCTTAGGTTAGTTAGGTTGAAGTAGTTCTAAGTTCTAGGGGCTTGATGACCTCATAAGTTAAGTCCCATAGTGCTCAGAGCCATTTGAACCATTTGAAGACCACTACAACAACAGCATTTCAAAAATTCCAGTAAAAACTTGAAAATCTATAATGGACTATTCAATTAATAAGTAACTAAACACAACACATTTATATTCATCAGTAATTCCAGTAAATAAGTTCAACTACTACGTTTAAAAAAAAAAATTCTTACAGCGATTCACACTATTGTTACATGACGTGCAATAATTTTGACCAAAAAATTCAAATTTTACCAAGATTGCTCTAGGAAGAAATTTGTCTATAACTACTACTGAGTCTTGTGCTTTTCACTAATAGAGCCTAATATAAGAAAGACAGTTGGCAGGGTAAGAAAGACATAGTTTTTTAGTTTCTTGTAGTTGTGTGAAAGAAGCTCTCAGCTGTAGGGTGGCTTCTACAACATGTTAACCTCGAAATTCTCTTCAAATCATGGTCATGAACATGTAACAGAAGAAGAATACAACATTCGTAATACAATACAAAAGTCCTATAACCGTCACTACTTGAAGTGGTCTTTAAAAAAATAGAAGATATATAAGCAAGATTTTCGTACATAACGAAATCTGAAATGCACAGCATTTTAAATTCTTGAATATGTCTTAGAATTATTTTTTAATTCAAAGCTAAAACCTTTGGTAATTGTTAGTTTTGGTGTGAAACATATCTTACTCTACTCAGTGGCTGGATGAATGTAACACATACCATTATGTAGCTGATAGACAGCAGTAAGTTTATTTTTATTAATATTGGAAAAATAATTACAATAAAGTCTAAATATGCATGTCCAAATGCGACTGAACTAGCAAGTAAATGCACACCACACAATTAATCAACGTTTGCAAAAGAGCGATTGGTATCTTGCTTAAATAATTGAGAACACTCGGTAATTATAATGGAACAAGCTTACCCATTCTCTATTTGTTAATTCAAGTCTTCCAGTTTAGCAATTATTAGCGTATCACATTAGTCACAAAAATACAACACAGTTAGCTTCAACAAAATGGCTGATTCATGTCTGCAAAATTTCGTCTGCTACTATCTCAAGCTAGAATCAGAATGATTATCAGATACTGATCACATTCTTCAATTTCTCCAGGCGCATTTCATGACAAAATAAATCTCGCGTGAACAGCCTGGTATGAATGTACAAATGACTCAATATTTCGGCAGTCACCTGGTTGCCATCAGCAGGTGTGTCCTTTGTACACTCACACCAGACTGTTCACCCGAGATTTATTTCGTCAGATACTGATCAGTTACCGCATGTTACAGTGTTCTCGTGAGGTACATGACTTGTGAAAGTTTGTCACACACGTGTGCAGTGTATTCATGCCAAATGAGTCTGTCTGCTGTCCAACATGAAACACAGAAGTTTCACAGCCCCTGTACAGTTCGGGTACCCTTTATCACTGAGGCTACATACCAGTTTCTGCGTTTTTCCTTCGCTGGTGTACATTTTGTTTATAACAGTCCATTCCTTTGTCATATCAAACAAAACACCTGCTACCTTGCAACCATTTCTGCATCAGCGTTTTTATAAACTGGCACAGTCCATCCAAGATTCAGGAAGTCTAAAAATACGTCAGCAAGGAAACGCTTATTAATTGCCATAGTTAGTGGTTCAGAAGTTTAATAGATAATTGTCTTGAGGACATTAGCGGGCAGTCCATATATTCCTGATGGTCAAAAGGTTTATAAGATTTTACAATTTTTATTATTTCATTTTTTATACTTTTCTCCAGTTCATCACGGTGCACTTTTTGTCATTTCTTACAGCAACCACTGGGTCTATATTCAGGTCTGGAATTGTACGTGTAGTGATTTCCACAATATCAATAAAATAGTTGTTAAATTCATCTGGACTTCACAAACTTACAGAAGAGGCGGCTTTCTTTCTGTGTTCATTGACCAAGTCCTAGGCTGTCTTACAAGTGTTGTGAGCTCCATCAAAGTACCTATCATTGCTCACAATAAAGGATGACAGCCAAAAACAGTTGCAGGATAAAATTTATTAAAATTCTTGACCAAGGTTTCGGTACCCTGTGCTCATTACACATGTTGTACAAATGGAGATGATGTTTTAATTACTGACGACGCCTTTGGCATAATTGTTTTTATTATTCTCCATTACATGATGTAATTTTAGTAGTTTTACTTCTGATGAAGGTATATTTATATGTACCGAAACCTTGGTCAAGAATTTTAATAAATTTTATCCTGCAACTGTTTTTGGCTGTCATCCTTTATTGTGAAGAATTTTAACAGTTGCTGCCACAGCCATGTTTAAAATCATGACCTATCATTGCTTTTCTTCTTAGCTTCTTCTACATGTTTTCTATAAATTTTTTGCCTGTAAATTTTTGATGTAAAACATTTTCTTGAGCTGGCATCTGTTGCTGCTCTGAAGCAGTGACCGAGGCTAGAAGAAATCTCTGGAACAATTCATTTTTTCTTGTGCACTTTTCTTCAAACTTGTCTACTCTACAATTTCCAAGTGCACGTATACACTGAAAATATTCTATGTTTTGTGTTAATGAGGTAGTTCACCACTTCGCTGTCAATAGTACTGCACAAATACACTAACGAGATTCCAGTTCAAAAGATAACTAATCTATTTATTTCGTTTTGAGCGGGTTTTGGCTTGATGCACAGTGCACCTAGAAACTAAACAGACCCTAGACAAAAGGAGATTCTTTTGGCAGCTGAGGGTCATTTGTCAGTTATGGGGTTACCTACTTCCAGATCAACAAACGATTTCAGAAACTGGGCAAGAGAAACCACCAGTGAAGCACCAAGCCTTCTGAAGACAAGTACCTTTCGCCACAAGGTTGCAGTAAGAACGACAGGTCAGTGAACTTGAGAAACAAGCAGAGATGATGATGCTGTGTAGTGAGTATCCGAGATGGCAAGACCTACACAGTGCAGAGCCCAGCTTATACCAGATCCTCAGTCATTTCTCAAGGAAAGGATGATCATCCTGGAAGGCTCATATTACAGAGATTTCTCTCACCACATTTGACGAGACATTTGTGCGTTCCCTCTACTACATGTTGCTGCTGTCTGTGTACACGTACGACTCTCATGTATAGGATTCGGTAGCCAGCAGACAACTTTAGGATTGAACACCGTGCAATCTACCAAAAATCTGCCTTGTTAGCCAAAGCAGAGCCAACTCCATCTCAGTCTTCTCACTGCTTCCAGACAGCTAATTTAATACACTCATTATAACATGTGGGTTTGTCAGAGCTGATTAATAAACAGACACCGTCCGAAAAGGCCTTGAAGGCCCAACGGCACCGACCGGCCGCCGTGTCACCCTCAGACCTTAGGCGTCACCGGATGCGAATGTGGTCAGCACACTGCTCTGCCAGACGTTTTCAGTTTCATGACTGGTGTCACTACTTCTCAGTCAAGTAGCTCCTCAATTTGTCTCCCAAGGGCTGAGTACACCTCGCTTGCCATCAGCACTTGGCAGACCCGGACTTTGCCCATCCAAGTTACAGCCAAGCCCGACAGCGCGTAACTTTGGTGATCTGACGGGAACCAGTGTTACCACCAGGGTGCAATTTTCAGCGCCTGATTGAGAGTGATTCGTCTCCCTGCCGCAACACATCATTTCATAACAGTGCGCAAAGAAAAGCCGAGCCCATCGTAACCTTCTCACTGCCGCATAGTGTTGTTTAATATGCTCATAATAGATGTGTAGGCTCTCTCAGAGACGATTCCTCACTCATCTACATCTATATTGTCCAAACCTCTGTAGAGTGCGTGGCTGAGTGTACTTTCCATTTTACACTGTACAGAGTCAGTACAGCGACCGGGTCGGTCGTCGAGTGATGTGGCTCCGCATATCGGACGTGGTTTTTATAGGTTAAAGCTGTGTACGAACAGTGGTATCTGCTTTCGCGGGTGTGGAAGTGTTTTCTAACCTACTGTGCTTCTCGTCTGTTCATTAGATACTGTACATTAGGGTGACCAGATGTCCTGTATTTTGCCGGCCAGGGTGGCCGAGGGGTTCTAGGCGCTACAGTCTGGAACCGTGCGACCGCTACGGTCGCGGGTTCGAATCCTGCCTCGGGAATGGATGTGTATGATGTCCTTAGGTTAGTTAGGTTTAAGTAGTTCTAAGTTCTACGGGACTGATGACCTCAGAAGTTGAGTCCCATAGTGCTCAGAACCATTTTTTTGTCCTGTGTTTTACGGTAGCCGGCCAGAGTGACCGAGCGGTTAAAGGCGCTACAGTCTGGAACCGCACGACCGCTACGGTCGCAGGTTCGAATCCTGCCTCGGGCATGGATGTTTGTGATGTCCTTAGGTTAGTTAGGTTTAACTAGTTCTAAGTTCTAGGGGACTTATGACCACAGCAGTTGAGTCCCATAGTGCTCAGAGCCATTTGAACCATTTTTTTTTTATTTTACGGTATCGTCCCTTATTTAGCACTCAAAATACGTTCTGGGCTCATATAGTTCCGTTTTTCATTAATCCTCCAGTGTATTTTCAAACATCGTGTTTTATGTACATGTAGCATGACCAAATGGAGAAGAACATGGTCATGTCCAAAGAGCTATATATATATATATATATATATAGTTATAATAGAAGGAAACATTTCATGAAGGAAAAATATACCTAAAAACAAAGATGATGTGACTTACCAAATGAAAGTGCTGGCAGGTCGACAGACACACAAACGAACACAAACATACACACAAAATTCAAGCTTTCGCAACAAACTGTTGCCTCATCAGGAAAGAGGGAAGGAGAGGGAAAGACGAAAGGATGTGGGTTTTAAGGGAGAGGGTAAGGAGTCATTCCAGTCCCGGGAGCGGAAAGACTTACCTTATGGGGAAAAAAGGTGTTCGTTTGTGTGTCTGTCGACCTGCCAGCACTTTCATTTGGTAAGTCACATCATCTTTGTTTTTAGGTGTCACCTAACGTTACCGCTGGATATATTTCGTAAACCACATCAAATACTGACGAACCGATTCCACAGACCGAACGTGAGGAGAGGGGCTAGTGTAATTGGTTAATACAAACCATACAAAAATGCACGGACGTATGTTTTTTAACACAAACCTACGTTTTTTAAAATGGAACCACGTTAGTTTTGTTAGCACATCTGAATATATAAACAAATACGTAATCAGTGCCGTTTGTTGCATTGTAAAATGTTAATTACATCCGGAGATATTGTAACCTAAAGTTGACGCTTGAAACCTCCGACGTTCAGTTGCGCCACGGTCGGCGAGCAGCATCTGCAGGGACATGTTTACGATGACGACCGTGTTTACGAGTGTTGCTGTAGTGCACTGTTGTGGTTTGGTCTAGCTGTCGCAGTGTCCGCATGTAGCGCTTGCTGCTATTGTTATTCTGCATTCGTCTCCGCACGCAGACCAACTGTAGTACACCGTGTTATCAGACGCCTGTGATAGTGTAGTGTTGTAGGAACTGTGACCATGGTGTATTCGAACTCTGAAAAGGCGGAGATGATACTCATCTATGGCGAGTGTCGACGAAATGCAGCTGAAGCCTGCAGGGTGTATGCAGTACGGTACCCGGACAAAGAGCATCCAACGTGCCGCACATTGCAAAACATCTACCGCCAACTGTATGCAACAGGTATGGTCGTAGCATGCAAACGGGTCCGTAACAGGCCCGTCACAGGAGAAGCGGGTGCAGTTGGTGTGTTAGCTGCTGTTGCCATGAACCCACACATGAGTACACGGGACATTGCGAGAGCCAGTGGACTGAGTCGAAGTAGTGTCATGCGCATACTGCATCGTCACCGCTTTCACCCGTTTCATGTGTCGCTACATCAGCAATTAGATGGAGATGACTTTAATCATCGAGTGCAATTCTGTCAATGGGCATTAACGGAGAATGCGTTGCAGTTCTACATGTTTACCGATGAAGCGGGTTTCACAAACCACGGGGCAGTGAATCTACGGCACATGCATTACTGGTCCGTGGACAATCCTCGCTGGCTCAGACAGGTAGAGCGACAGCGACCGTGGACTGTAAATGTATGGTGCGGAATCATTGGCGACCACCTCATTGGTCCTCACTTCATTGCAGGGGCCCAAACAGCTGAAACATACACCGCGTTTCTACAGAATGATCTGCCAACGTTGCTCGAAAATGTCCCAATGGAAACGCGTCGATGTATGTGGTATCAGCATGATGGTGCACCTGCACATTCCGCAATTAACACTAGGCTGACCCTTGACAGGATGTTCGACAGGCGTTTCATAGGACGTGGAGGACGCATAAATTGGCCAGCCCGTTCTCATGATCTTACACCTCTGGACTTCTTTCTGTGGGGTACGCTAAAGGAGAATGTGTACGGTGATGTGCCTACAACCCCAGAGGATATGAAACAACGTATTGTGGCAGCCTGCGGCGACATTACACCAGATGTACTGCGGTGTGTACGACATTCATTACGCCAGAGATTGCAATTGTGTGCAGCAAATGATAGCCACCACACTGAACATCTGTTGTCCTGACATGTCGGGACACACTCTATTCCACTCCGTAATTGAAAACGGAAACCACGTGTGTACGTGTACCTCACCCCTCACGGTAATGTACATGTGCGTCCGTGAAAAAGACCAATAAAAAGGTGTTAACATGTGGACGTAATGTTCTGTTCCAGTCTCTTCTGTACCTAAGGTCCATCACCATTCCCTTTGGATCCCTACGTAATTCGGTGCTCTCCGATACACACGATCGAACAGCAGAGGAGTGGTACTCAAGCGTCAACTTTAGGTTACAATATCTCCGGATGTAATTAACATTTTACAATGCAACAAACGGCACTGATTACGTATTTTTTTATATGTTCAGATGTGCTAACAAAACTAACGGGGTTCTATTTAAAAAAACGTAGGTTTGTGTTAAAAAACATACTTCCGTGCATTTTTTTATGGTTTGTATTAACCAATTACACTAGCCCCTCTCCTCACGTTCGGTCTGTGGAATCGATTCGTCAGTATTTGATGTGGTTTACGAAATATATCGAGCGGTAATGTTAGGTGACTCACCCTATATATATATATATATATATATATATATATATATATATATATATATATATATATATATATATATATAAGCAGTATATACAAATACTGTACACTCTTTGATTAAACCGAACTCAACGAGGCATGGTTTTTGAAATTCTTTGCTCGTTACTATGTAATCCTTTCACATGGCGAGCAGTCTGTCGATTCCGCTTTCTTTGTGTGTTGTCTATTGCCTCTATATCGCCGCGTTTAGAAGTGTGATTTTAGACGGAGTCACAGATTACGTAACTTCAATATTATGGAAAGCTGCTACTCACCATATAGCGGAGTGCTGACTTCCGCTATATGGTGAATAGAAACTTTCCTTCCATAATGTTGTTGCATTCCATCCTGGACTTTCCATTGTTAGATTACGTTACTTCATTTGATATATTGAACACTTTACAAAGAAATGCCAAAAAGAAAGTGTTTATTTACAAACGAAACTGAAGCTGAGTTTCCATTCATGGTATCAGCTCAGAAAAGCTAGAAATTATTTTACACGTTGTATAAAAGTACTTTTTCAGTTGCTCAAGATTTGGTACGAAGGACACCCGCAACTGAGAGGCATGGCAATTAATTTAGAGAGATCCGCTTCAGTTATACAAATATCTATTCAAACCAGGACCGATTTCGAGATTTTAAAATCCCGTCTTCAGTTGTATGAAATTATAGTATTTGGTAATGCATAACATGCTTATCTAAATTAATTATCACTTTTTCAATCGAATGTGGAGGTCTATCTGATGTTATACAACACATCAATCTGAAGAAGCACAACCTAGCTGTTTCATGCAAAATTTCGTCACGAAGTACGACGTCTTTTCTTGCAAGGCGTGAGAATACTATGAAGGAAAAAAGAAGCGCACTGCTCCTGAATAAGGTTTTGCTAGCTTTCCATGCAATGAAACCTAGCAATTCCTTCAGGTCAATGGACTGCTCTGAGGATGTGAACCACGTTAAATATGTATGTGGAGCGAAAAACCTTGAATTAAGATCTGTTAACTGTACTGGTGAGAAACGGTCTATCATTTTTAACTTCCTTGCCTCTCAAGATATCTGCTGTAAACATTTGCAGCTCATTACTGCGTTTATGCTAGCTCTATCTGGCACTAATGCTGCTGCAGAAGAGTATTCTCTATTAGAAATGCCTTATGGGTCGAAGGAAAAAAATAGGTTTAGTGTGTAAACTGTTAAGAAAATAATTATAACTAACACTCGTTTTAGGTTGCTTCATGTGCTGATTTTTGTAAAATTCTGTTTGAAAATATCAAACTCCTGAAAGATACACATTCTTCTACAAAATGTGAGAAATAACTGACCTATTTAAGCAATAATCATTATCTACCCTAGTTACAGATCTCGTTATGTTAAGGCGATGCACTGGTCAGTCAGAACATTATGACTATCTACCTAATAACCGGCATGTGCACCTTTTGGCACGGATAACAGCGGCGACGCGTCGTGACGTGGAAGCAGTGCTGCCTTGGTAGGCCGCTGGAGAGAGCTGGCACCACATCTGTAGACACAAGTCACCTAATTCCCGTAAATTACGGGGAGAGGGGCGATGAGCTCTGACGCCACGTTCACTCACATCCCAGATGTGTTCGATGGGGTTCAGACCTGGCGAGTTGGAGCGCCAGTACATCAATTGGAACTCGTCACTGTGTTCCTCGTGGCGCTTTATCCTGTTGAAAAATGCTACTGCTGTGGAGAAACATGATCGTTATGAAGGGTTATATGTGGTCCGCAACCAGTGTACGATACACCTTGGTCGTCATGGTGCCTTATACGAGCGCTACAGGACCATGGATGCCCACGTGAATGTTACCCAGAGTGTAATGGAACCGCCACCAGCTTGTCACCGTCCCATAGAACAGGTGTCAAGGAACTGTTACCCTGGAAGACGACAGATTCGCGTCCTCCTTTCGGCATGATGAAGAAGGTATCGGGATTCATCAGACCATGCAATGCTCTGTCACTGAGCCAACGTCGAATGCCGATGGTCACGTGCGCATTTCATTTATAGTTGCCGACGTCGTGGTGTAAAGGTTGGCACATGCGTGGATCATCGTTAGGAGTGTTCGCTGCACTGTGTGTTCTGACACACTTGTACTCTGCCCAGAATTAAAGTCTGATGTTAGTTTCGCCATAGTTCACCACCTGTCCTCTTTTGCTAGTCTGCCCAGCCTACCGCGTCCGACATCTGTAATGAGAGGTGGCCGCCCACACCCACGACGTTTGGACGTGGTTTCACCTTGGTTTTGCTGCGTGTTGAAGACACTCACCACAGCACTCCTAGAACACCCCACAAACCGTGCAGCTTTGTAAGTAGGCTGTTTATGTTTTCTTATTGGCAACGTTACATAGCGTTCCGTATGAAAATCACTGGCTGTGCTGTGTGCAGCCTGTGGCTAGTTTGCATTGTTGTCTGCCATTGTAGTGTTGGGCAGCGGCAGCTGGATGTGAACAGCGCGTAGCGTTGCGCAGTTGGAGGTGAGCCGCCAGCAGTGGTGGATGTGGGGAGAGAAATGGCGGAGTTTTGAAATTTCTAAGACTGGATGTAATGAACTGCTATATATATTATGACTTTTGATGACTATTGAGGTAAATACACTGTTTGTTCTCTATTAAAATCTTTCATTTGCTAACTATGCCTATCAGTAGTTAGTGCCTTCCGTAGTTTGAATCTGTTATTTAGCTGGCAGTAGTGGTGCTCGCTGTATTGCTGTAGCTTGAGTAACGAAGATTTTTGTGAGGTAAGTGATTTGTGAAAGGTATAGGTTAATGTTAGTCAGGGCCATTCTTTTGTAGGGATTTCTCAAAGTCAGATTGCGTTGCGCTAAAAATATTGTGTGTCAGTTTAAGCACAGTCTTGCATAATTTTTCTAAGGGGACGTTTCAGCTTCCGAAATGCTCGTGCCGAGTCTCCGAACCATCAGAATTAGGCCTCGGTCAAACTTAGACAGATCGCGCGCCTTCCCCATTCTACACACGGACAGCACGCTCACTGATACTACAGGGTGTTACAAAAAGGTACGGCCAAACTTTCAGGAAACATTCCTCACACACAAAGAAAGAAAATATGTTATGTGGACATGTGTCCGGAAACGCTTACTTTCCATGTTAGAGCTCGTTTTATTACTTCTCTTCAAATCACATTAATCGTGGAATGGAAACACACAGCAACAGAACGTACCAGCGTGACTTCAAACACTTTGTTACAGGAAATGTTGAAAATGTCCTCCGTTAGCGAGGATACATGCATCCACCCTCCGTCGCATGGAATCCCTGATGCGCTGATGCAGCCCTGGAGAATGGCGTATTGTATGACAGCCGTCCACAATACGAGCACGAAGAGTCTCTACATTTCGTACTGGGGTTGCGTAGACAAGAGCTTTCAAATGCCCCCATAAATGAAAGTCAAGAGGGTTGAGGTCAGGAGAGCGTGGAGGCCATAGAATTGGTCCGCCTCTACCAATCCATCGGTCACCGAATCTGTTGTTGAGAAGCGTACGAACACTTCGACTGAAATGTGCAGGAGCTCCATCGTGCATGAACCACATGTTGTGTCGTACTTGTAAAGGCACATGTTCTAGCAGCACAGGTGAGTATCCTGTATGAAATCATGATAACGTGCTCCATTGAGCGTAGGTGGAAAAAAAATGGGGCCCAATCAAGACATCACCAACAATGCCTGCCCAAACGTTCACAGAAAATCTGTGTTGATGACGTGATTGCACAATTGCGTGCGGATTCTCGTCAGATCACACATGTTGATTGTGAAAATTTACAATTTGATCACGTTGGAATGACGAAACTAAAATGAGCTCTAACATGGAAATTAAGCGTTTCCGGACACATGTCCACATAACATCTTTTCTTTATTTGTGTGTGAGGAATGTTTCCTGAAAGTTTGGCCGTACCTTTTTGTAACACCCTGTATATGCACCATGCATGTGTCTGACTAGCAGTCGTTACTCGCCAGGTGACGCTGTTATCGCCTGCACGGTTTTATATCGATAGTAGATCGGTGGTCGTGATGTTCTGGCTGATCAGTGTATATTGTGTTGGCACATGATAGTAATAAAACAACAAAACATGTAGTTGAATAGTAATGGAAGATATTTGGATGTTTTATTTAGTGCAAGTTTTAACACAATGTATTATTATCCTTGTACTTGTGGCATAAACCAAGTATTTTAACGCGAATCGCCTGTATAGACATAGTATTAACGAAAGTTTCTTCAAAATGCCGATTCGTTTGAACTTCTAATTTCTGTCCCATATTTTGATTTCAGAAATCTGATCACCCTAGTGTACATTAAACAGAAAGAGTGATTTAAGTAGTGCTTCGTCTTTTGGCAGTTGTCCGCTACGTGAGCGGGGAGGCCGTCGCTCTACCGTTGGTGGAACGCTTGTAACCATAGATGGAAACATAATAGACCAAAGACACTATTAGCAAGAAACTAAACATCTACGGTCCATAGCACGCTACACGACAGTACGGGCGAACCCCTGCAACATAGCTACTACTGGCAACCCCAGATGCTCGACGCGCCAAAAAACAGGCAATCGCAGGGAAGCCGTACTGTACACAACAAGCAAACCAGCCACACACACCCCATACACTGTGAGCTGATCTATGACGACCTTGAACTGTTACGGGGACGCAGCAGCTGCAGCAGGCCCTACAACGAGCACCCGCAAAGACACAGGTAACGATGCACCATACCTCGCACTAACATAACCACACCTTGCATGCACTGTCGCAGCTAGCGAGCCGCTACTTCCCTCACTACATTTACTACTGTCGCAGAGGTTTTTTTCCCTTGGCGCTTGCCTTGGCACTTTTTTCCCTCTGCCCTTACAAACCGCTACCCTTCGATCGCTTTCGACCACTTTCTGTCTCCTGATGGACCGTGTCAATGAGTAATGCTACCCAGATGCATGGACAACATCACAGCCCGCATCCTGTGACTCCTGATTTGAAAACTAACATGTTATACGGAGATGACAGTAGAACTTTTGGTTTGGTCACCACGTCAGTGTGGGTGTGGAGGGGCCCCATCCTTGTGAAAAAAAAAGCTTGTTGGTTACGCGAGCCAGCTTCGTCGGTTCTTGTGTGTCAGCACGACGACCGATTCGCGCCGTACGTCACACCACCTGACCAGCGGCAGCGGAATCCGATGTGTCAGCAGCAACCAGCAGCTGTCGGTTCTCGTGTGTCAGCACTCCGCATCGCGCCGCGCTGTGCCGGCCCGCGCAACATGGAGACGTCAGCAGCAGACGCCACAAGCTGTTCTCCCTGCTGTCAGTAAGGAATGACATTGGCTCTCAATACCTCATAAACTCAAGGAAGAGGGGCGTTATACAAGTAATGCAACACATTTGTTTATGAAAGCAAGTAGCTTTTATTCAGGATTCCAGTGCATCACATTAATCCCCACTTTCGGCTACAAAACCCTGCATTTCAGCATAATCTCCGTTTGATGCGACGGCCTTACGCCACCTAACTGGGATGGCCTGTATGGCCTCATGGTACCACTCAACTGGTCGACCTCAGATCCAATGTCTTGCTACATCAATAGCCTCCCAATCATCCGTGTACTGCTTCCCAAGGAGTGCATCCTTCATTGGGCAAAACACGTGGAAGTCGGAAGATGCGAGATACAGGTTGTAGGATGGAGGGTAAAGAAGAAGTGTCCAATATTCTCGTGTGTGCAGACTTGTTTGAGGCCTTGCATTGTTGCGGAGAAGGCGAAATTCGTTTGCATCCGTCAATCACCTCGAACGAGATTGTCTGCTCATTCCAACATCATAAGGTCACCGCTGTGTGCGCTGTCGTCTGGCACGTGGGAGATACGAGGGGCGTTTGAAAAACCGGTGCAAAAATAAAAACTACTTACGTGATTGGGGTAAACCTTTTTTATTTTTCGACATAGTCTCCTTTAAGACTTATACACTTCGTCCAACACTATTCTAATTTATTGATCCTTACTGAATAATAGGAACTGTCCAAGTCTGCACAATAGCTATTAGTTGCTGCAATCACCTCTTCGTTCGAATAAAATCTTTGTCCCGCCAGCCATTTCTTCAAATTGGGGAACAAATAGTGGTCCAAGGGAGCCAAGTCTGGAGAACAGGGGGGATATGAAACGAGTTGGAATCCTATTTCCATTAATTTTGCGACCACAACTGCTGAGATGTGAGCCGGTGCATTGTTGTGATGGAAAAGGACTTTTTTGCAGTCCAATCACCGGCGTTTTCCTTGCAGTTCGATTTCAAACGGTCCAGTAACGATGAATAATAGTCATCTGTAATAGTTTTACCCTTTTCCAGCTAGTCGATGAGGATTATCCCTTGCAAATCCCAAAAGACAGTCGCCATAACCTTTCCAGCCGAAGGAATGGTCTTCGCCCTTTTTGGTGCAGATTCTCCCTTGGTAACCCATTGTTTAGATTGTTGTTTGGTCTCAGGAGTATGGTACTGTAGCCATGTTTCATTCACAGTGACAAAACGACACTTAGAGTCCTGCGGATTCTTCCTGAACAGCTGCAAACCATCCTTGCCACAATTCACACGCTTCCATTTTTGGTCAAGCGTGAGCAGTCGCGGAACCCATCTCGCGGATAGCTTTCTCATGTCCAAATGTTTATGCAAAATATTATGTAACCGTTCATTCGAGATGCCCACAGCACTAGCAATCTCACGCGCGTTAACTCTTCTGCCATCCATCACCATATCATGGATTTTATCAATGATTTCTGGAGTCGTAACCTCCACACGGCGTCCAGAACGTTCCGCATCACTTGTGTCCATAGTGTCACTTCGACAATTTTGAAACCACTTATAAACCGTTCTAATCGAAGGTGCAGACTCACCGTAATGTTATCAAGCTTCTCTTTAGTCTCCTGAGGCGTTTTGCCTTTCATAAAGTAATGTTTAATCACCACACGAAATTCTTTTTCCTCCATTTTTTGACAATCACTCGACTTCCTTGATTCACACGAATGCCAAACACACAGAAATAGACCAATATGGCTGAAACTTGGTGTGCGTTCTTTCCAAAGATGCTACTAACTAAACATGATCTCGATACGCGCCGGTGGTGCCATCTCTCGGACTTTGCACGGACTTTTCAAACGCCTCTCGTAGGACAGGTTTGTGCGACCTCGTTGCCATGACGACAGATGCCTCTCCCACTTACTCACCGTGCTTTCGTTCACTGCCAAGTCTCCGTAGACGTTCTGCAAGCGCCTATGAATATCTGCGCTGGTCTGGTTTTTAGCCAAAAGTAAATCAATGACAGCTTTTTGCTTGGAATACACCTCAGTTACAGACGCCACTTTGAAGTCTACGTATAGCGCTACCACCTATCAGAACTTCACAAAACTGTAGGCGTTGAAGAGGGAATATTCCACTATGTCCCACAACAAATTACGCATTTTTTTCAACCGCAACTGGCCGAGAAACAAAAGTGTTTCATTACTTATTGAACGTCCTTCGTAATTGGGACACGTACATTACGTACTCTTGACTACAATGGTTCTATGCTCACATAAAAACGTGGATACTGGACAATACTGGAAGGTTTATGCTGGTGGCAACCACCACTAGTGCATTTAGTGAAAATTGGACACCAAAACTGGTAATCTCAATGACTTCTGATGGCAAAAGAAATGAAGATGTACCAACTGGCAGAAGGACAAGCGTTATAACACGTAGTACATCTGCTGCGTTGGCGACAGATATGGATACGTCGGTTAGTGAAAAAATTCCAGTATTCGACGAAATCTTGGGAGAACTATACAGGGAAATACAACTGAAGAACTTTTTCCAATTCGTGGAGGGATGATACAGCAACCAGTTATAAATGCTTTGAAGAGATAAACAGACTTGGTTGCAAAAAAGACATTATTATAGAATCACATTTTCACTCTGCAGCGGAGTGTGCGCTGATATGAAACTTCCTGGCAGATTAAAACTGTGTACCCGACCGAGACTCGAACTCGGGACCTTTGCCTTTCGCGGGCAAGCGCTCTACCATCTGAGCTACCGAAGCGCGGCTCACAGCCGGTACTCACAGCTTTAGTTCTGCCAGTATCTCGTCTCCTACCTTCCAAACTTTACAGAAGCTCTCCTGCGAACCTTGCAGAACTAGCACTCCTGAAAGTTTTAATCTGCCAGGAAGTTTCATATCAGCGCACACTCCGCTGCAGAGTGAAAATCTCATTCTGGAAACATCCCCCAGACTGTGGCTAAGCCATGTCTCCGCAGTATCCTTTCTTTCAGGAGTGCTAGTTCTGCAAGGTTCGCAGGAGAGCTTCTGTTAAGTTTGGAAGGTAGGAGACGAGATACTGGCAGAAGTACAGCTGTGAGTACCAGGCGTGAGTCGTGCTTCAGTAGCTCAGATCAACCACCGAACTTGAACAGGATGTCTTGCGACGTCCGCAACGACCAAACACAACGATCAATAACGAACAAAAACAAAAAAAAAAAAAAAAAAAGATGGTAGAGCGCTTGCCCGCGAAAGGCAAAGGTCCCGAGTTCGAGTCTCGGTCGGGCACACAGTTTTAATCTGCTAGGAAGTTTCAGACTTTATTATATTTTGCCAATAGCGCATTTCACCTTGTTTAAGGCATCTTCGGATTGACCTACAATGAAAACACAAAGTTTTCTTAAAAATGGCACGACCCCGATTTAGTAAAACTTTGGACTACAAAGGAAAATATTAAAACCAACTTACCGGTGCAGCAGGTGTTGAACGCATAGGCTGCCGTCCATGAAAATGCCTTAGCAGGCAGAGACCGTCGACAGTCGAGTGCAGTCATTTATGGAACACAACCTACGACCAGCTTAGAGACACAGTTTCTGCAGGACCTGACCATCATTTTGCAGGACAGTGCTCAAGCACGTACAGTGCAAGCTGTTACTGATTTGTTTGACCTATGGGGCTGCCAAGTGCTGTACCACCTACTGCACTTCCCTGACTTAAGCCCTCTTAAATTCAACTCGATTTCCAAACTGAAAGAAACACTTCACGGCATTCGCTTCAGAACTGCTAGAAATTCGTCGGGCAATAGACAGCGCCGCTCGAACTGTCAACACAGCTGGGACCGCTAAGAGTATCCTACGACTTCCACATCGGTGGTAACGGGTTTTACACAATGCTGGTGACTACTTTGAAGGTCAGTAACACTTTGAAACACGTATTTGTTTTGTACGAGCTGTAAAGAAATAGTTGACACTATTAAAGTTCCAGCCCTCGTAGTAATATTAAATTTAAAACAGGAGCGAGAGGAAAACGTACTCTTAGAGCGGGTGGGGGCGAGTGGGGAGGAGGAGGGCAAGGTGGTAAAGTGTTCACTCGAAGAAGAGAAATACAGTTTCACCGAACCATAATTGTTAATAGCCTACCACTTACACATTTTGAATCTACAGGGCGACAGTTGTTGAACTATACGAAATAAAATCGTCATAACTTCTGAACGGTTTGCTTTAGGACGTTCAAACTCCACCGTTGGTCGCGAGGCATGGTGGGAAATAGTATGGTGGTTTAGCGACGAAGCTCACTTTCATTTGGATGGATTCGTTAAATAGTATAGCTGGCGCATTCGGGGGACTGAGAATCCGCATTTCGCAATCGAGAAGTCTCTTTACCCTCAACGGTGTGCGATGTCCAGTCAAGGAATAATCGGTGAGATATTCCTTGAAGGCACGGTGACCACCGAACGGTACATGAAGGTTTTGGAAGATGACTTCATCCCCATTATCCAAAGTGACCCTGATTTCGACAAGATGTGGTTCATGCAAGACGGAGCGCGACGCCATCGAAGCAGGAGAGTGTTTGATGTCCTGGAGGAGCACTCTGGTGACGGCTATCTGGCTCTGGGGTACCCAGAGGCCACTGGCATGGGTCTCGTTTGGGCACCATACTCTCCGGATCTGAACTCATGCGGCTGTATAAAAGAGGTGTACAACAATAACCCAAAACCACTGATGAGCTAAAAACATCCATTCAGGAGATCATCGACAGCATAGATGTTCCGACACTTCAGCGCGTCATGTATAATTTCGCCATTCGTCTGCGCCACATCATCGCCAATGATGGCAGGCATATCGAACACGTAATAACCTAAATCCGAATATCTTAGTGATGTTTGCATGTTGAATAAAGTGTACGCACGAAGTAGTTAGTAACTAATTTACGTTTTCTTCATATAGTTCAGTAATTGTCAACCTCTACATATTATAAGACATCAGACCAGATATTTTTAAAGAAAGTAACATATTGGAACTAAATTCTTTTTTCTGTAGGCTTTTCTTAGGCATAGTGACCAATTTTCCGTACCTAAGCGGATACTATGGTAGTATGATCGCAACAGTATCCCATGCTTGTTTTTCCTATTTCCGAGCATTTTCTAGAGATCACCGCGCCCCAGTATTTCAAAGAACACCAAGCGGCTGCAACAGTCCATTTTCAATTCGACTGTTTGTAGAACAGAGACAGTTTTAAACACTATAACTTACTCAAGCCAAAATTGTCACAAGGGGATAGAATGGCGGATGATAGCTTTGTGTATAAAAGAGTTTAGAAGTCAGTTTTATCAGTCGTATTATGCGTGTTTTTTGGAAGTAACTAACTCTTACTGGGCTAAACATCTTGACCACTTTTCCCGATGAGGAGTGTGGGCACATTTCCCACGGGATGCCATGTCATTTGTGATCCACAGAAGAAACTATGAAACTTAAATAAATAACAAGGAACGACATTTGTAGGCAAAAAGACGTTGTTTAAACATTAGTATTGCAAGAAAATTATTACTCGCCACGCAAGTGAGGTAACAAAAATAACATATCTGACTTATCTTACATCAGACGATTTATTTTTTACTAAAAAATGACTGAACAACTTTTTCTGTCAATCTCACTGACAAAAATGGCGCTGTGTATTAGAACTAGTGTGACCACTTTTCGGAAGCCAATAACACTGTTCACTCCAAAAAAATGCTAGGGCCACTTTTCTCTTCTTGGCCTCTATACTACACTATACTACACTAAATTACACACCTAGCGATCACAATGTTAACTGGTAACCTAAATAAATTAGCATGTTACGTTAATTAATAACAGCAAATGCAAGACGAGACACGATCATAAATGTTTGCTAAATGATTTGAACGTAATTTTTCTTTTACTCATTGCATTGTTTTACAGCAGTCCAAATCTGATTTCATATGACTTGCTACAAAAGTGTATCACATTTGTAGACTACCGTCTCTATAACGCGCATTCACGAATCTGTGTCACATACGTCTGACATTTATACCATAGTAGCTGATCGGTGCTAGTTGCGCTCACTCGTGAGTTGTCGGCATTAGAAAACAAACAATGAAATATTCGCCCTCTCACTTCTATGAACCCTGCAGTGGTCGCGCTGCTCTGCTCCTTATGTAAGCGGCGAACTTTACTTACAGGTTGACAATTATTCAATTATAAGGAAAAAACGAAAATTAGTTAAAAACTACGGTTTGCACACAATTTTTTCAGCATGTAAACGTCATTACAGATATTCGGATTTTAGATTATGAAATGCTCGATATGAATTCCATCATTGGGCGATGATGTGGTGCCCACGAATAGCGAAATTCTGCATGATCCGCTGAAGTGTTGGAAAATCGATGTTGTCGATTACCTCCTGAACGGCTGCTTGCAGATCAGCGGTGGTTTTGGAGCTATTGGTGTACACCTTGTCTTTAATATAATCCCATAAAAAGGAGTCGCATGTGTTCAGACCCGGAGAATATGGTGGCCAGTCGAGGTCCATGCCGGTGGCCTCTGGGTACCCCAGAGCCATAATGCGGTCCCAAAATGCTCCTCTAGGACATCAAATACTCCCCTCCCTCGGTGGGCTCGATCTCTGTCTTGCGTGAACCACAGCCTGTCGAAATCAGGGTCATTTTGGATAATGGGGATGAAGTCATCTTCCAAAACCTTCACGTACCATTCAGTAGTCACCGTGCCATTGAGGAACATCACACCGATTATTCCGTGATTGGACATTGCACCCCAAACAGTAATCTGTTGAACGTGAAGAGACTTCTCGATCTCGAAATTCGGATACTCAGTCCCCAAATTCGCCAATTTTGCTCCTTGACGAACACATCCATAGGAAAGTGGGGTACGTTGCTAAACCAAACCATATTCACATCAAAGACCTGTTCAATCAATTCTGTGGAGAATACCGAAACACAACCGCTGTTCCATGTCCCTGAGGTTTGAGGATGGTATCTGTTCCCGAAAGAACAGATACCATTGATGACTGTGCAGCTTCTTTAGAAAGAAATGATAATTAAATCGAAACCTTTAGCTGTCGACAGGTGTTGTTGATATACATCAGTGGGGACAGCTGAAAATGTGTGCCCCGACCGGAACTCGAACCCGGGATCTCCTGCTTACATGACAGACGCTCTATCCATCTGAGCCACCGAGAGCACAGAGGATACTGCGACTGCAGGGGCTTATACCTTGCACGCTTCCCGTGAGACCCACATTTCCAACTGTCCACAATCTACATTCGTAGTGTTCCTAGGAAAGTCAAACGTACGTTTCTAGCATTTGTAGACTTAGAGAAAGCTTTTGACCATGTTGATTGGAACACAGTCTTTCAAATTCTGAAAGTGGCAGGGGTCAAATAGAGGGAGCGGAAGGCTATTTACAGTTTGTACAGAAACCAGGTGGTAGTTATAAGAGTCGAGGGGCATGAACGGGAAGCAGTGGTTGGGAAGGGAGTGAGACAGGGTTTTAGTCTATCGCCTATGTTATTCAATCTATATATTGAGCAAGCATTAAAGAAAACAAAAGGAAATGTGGAGTAGGAATTAAAATCCATGGAAAAGAAATGAAAACTTTGTGGTTTGCCAGTGACATTGTAATTCTGTTTAAGAGACAGCAAAGGACCTGGAAGAGCAGTTGAATGGAGTAGACAGTGTCTCCAAAGGAGCATATAAGATGAACATCAACAAAAGCAAAACGAGGATAATGGAATGTGGTAGATTTTATCAGGTGATGCTGAGGCAATTAGATTAGGAAATGAGACACCCAAAGTACTGGATGCGTTTTGCTATTTAGCGAGCAAAGTAACTAATGATGGTCGAAGTAGAGAGGATATAAAACGTGGATCGGCAATCGCAAGAAAAGCATTTCTGAAGAAGAGAAATTTGTTAACATTGAGTATAGATTTAAGTTTCAAGAAGTATTTTCTAAAAGTATTTGTATGGAGTGTAGCCATGTATGGATGTGAAAAATGAACGATAAATAGTTTAGACAAAAAGGGAATAGCAGCTTTCGATATGTAGTGCTACAGAAGAATGCTGAATATTAGAGTTATTGAACGCAGTTTTCCGAAATTCCTTCATCAGGGAAGACGAATGGAATATTCCAGAATTTGAAACACGAACAGCTGCTAGCATGAGTTTCTTAGAAATAGATACCTTAGGGGTTGCGAAGCAACTCAAATCGCTTGATACGGGCAAGTCTTCAGGTCTAGATTGTATACCGATTAGGTTCCTTTCAGATTACGCTGATACAATAGCTCCCTACTTAGCAATCATATACAACCGCTCGCTCACCGATAGATCTGTACCTGCAGATTGGAAAATTGCGGAGGTCGCACCAGTGTTTAAGAAGGGTAGTAGGAGTAATCCATCGAACTATAGACCTATATCATTGACGTCGGTTTGCAGTAGCGTTATGGAGCATATACTGTATTCAAACATTATGAATCACCTCGAAGGGAACGATCAATTGATACGTAATCAGCATGGTTTCAGAAAACATCGTTCATGTGCAACGCAGCTAGCTCTTTATTCACACGAAGTAATGGCCGCTATTGACAGGGGATCTCAAGTTGTTCCGTATTTCTAGATTTCCGGAAAGCTTTTGACACCGTTCCTCACAAGCGACTTCTAATCAAGCTGCGGGCCTATGGGGTGTCGTCTCAGTTGTGCGACTGGATTCGTGATTTCCTGTCAGGAAGGTCGCAGTTCGTAGTAATAGACGGCAAATCATCGAGTAAAACTGAAGTGATATCAGGTGTTCCCCAGGGAAGCGTCTTGGGACCTCTGCTGTTCCTGATCTATATATATAACCTGGGTGACAATCGGAGCAGTTGTTTGCAGCAGATGATGCTGTAATTTACCGTCTAGTAAGGTCATCTGAAGACCAGTATCAGTTGCAAAGCGATTTAGAAAAGATTGCTGTATGGTGTGGCAGGTGGCAGTTGACGCTAAATAACGAATAGTGTGAGGTGATCCACATGAGTTCCAAAAGAAATAGTACAATTCTCAAGGCTGTCAATTCAACTAAGTACCTGGGTGTAAAAATTACGAACAACTTCAGTTGGAAAGACCACATAGACAATATTGTGGGGAAGGCGAGCCAAAGGTTGCGTTTCATTGGCAGGACACTTAGAAGATGCAACAAGTCCACTAAAGAGACAGCTTACACTTCACTCGTTCGTCCTTTGTTAAAATATTGCTGCGCGGTGTGGGATCCTTACCAGATGGGATTGATGGAGGACATCGAAGGGTGAAAAAAAGGGCAGCTCGTTTTGTATTATCACGTAATAGGGGAGAGAGTGTGGCAGATATGATACGCTAGTTGGGATGGAAGTCATTAAAGCAAAGACGTTTTTCGTCGCGGCGAGATCTATTTGCGAAATTTCAGTCACCAACTTTCTCTTCCGAATGCGAAAATATTTTGTTGAGCCCAACCTACATAGGTAGGAATGATCATCAAAATAAAATAAGAGAAATCAGAGCTCTAACAGAAAGGTTTAGGTGTTCGTTTTTCCCGCGCGCTCTTCGGGAGTGGAATGGTAGGGAGATAGTATGATTGTGGTTCGATGAACCGTCTGCCAAGCACTTAAATGTGAATTGCAGAGTAATCATGTAGATGTAGATGTAGATGTAGATGGGTAGATCATGTAACTAATGAGGAGGTACTGAATAGAATTGGAGAGAAGAGGAATTTGTGGCACAACTTGACTAGAAGAAGGGATCGGTTGGTAGGACATGTTCTGAGGCTTCAAGGGATCACCAAGTTAGTACTGGAGGACATCGTGGAGGGTAAAAAACCGTAGAGGGAGACCAAGAGATGAATACACTAAGCAGATTCAGAAAGGTGTAGGGTGCAGTAGTTACTTGGAGACGAAGAAGCTTGCACAGGATAGAGTAGCATGGAGAGCTGCATCAAAACAGTCTCTGAACTGAAGACTACACCAACAACAACAACACTGACAAGTCAGTTATATGTACAGTATCTAACAATCGTTCTCTGAATATTGTTGGTGAATTGAATAAAAACTTAGTTTCTACAAGGGAACATATAACTCTCTTGGAAAATGCCAATCCGAGACTGATGCCTAAAATACTCCTCTGTGATACGGAAAAGGGGGAGATTAACTCAATAATTAAATCATTGAAGACTAAGGACTCTCATTGATATGATGGAGTGCCTAGCAGAATATTAAAGTACTGCGCTGCACACATCAGCCCTGTACTTAGCCATATTCGTAATTTTTGCTTTAAGAATGGTCACTTTCCTGAACAATAAAAGTACACAGTAGTAAAGCTGCTTCATAGAAAGGGAGAAAGGGATAATGTAGAGAATTTTAGACCTATTTCTATGCCATCAGTGTTTGCCAAAGTTTTTGAAAAGTTTGTGTATGTAAGAATAATTGATCATTTTATATCACATAATTTGCTATCAAATGTACAGTTCGCATTTAGAAGTCGTGAGGTATTGTATGGATTAAACAAAAGGTTTCCACATTTTTTAGTTTAATAAAGGCGTTTGATTGCGTTGATTACAAAATAGTGCTCCAGAAGTTGGATAATTACAGAATACAGGGAGTATCTCACAATTGGTTCATCTCTTACTTTAACATCAGACAGCAAAATGTCATTATTCACCGTGTCGAGAATGGTTGTAATGTGGGGTCTGAGTGGGGTAAGGTCAAATGGGGGGCACCCCAGGGATCAGTGTTGGGGCCACTCCTGTTCCTTATTTATGTAAATGATATGTCCTTTAGTATTATGGGTAATTCTAAAATATTTCTGTTTGCCAATGACAATAGCTTGGTAGTAAATGATATTGTGTGCAAGATTGGCTCAGTTTCAAAATGCAGCTCATGATATAAGTTCATGGCTCGCAGAAAATAAACTAACACTAAATCACAGTAAGACTCAGTTTTTACAGTTTCTAACACACAATTCAACGAAACACGACGTTTTAATTTCACAGAATGGGCATAAGATTAGTGAAACTGAACAATTCAAATTTCCAGGCGTTCAGATAGACAGTAAACTGTCATGGAAAGCCCACGTTCAGGATCTTGTTCAAAGACTTAATTCTGTCATTTTTACTATTTGAACGCCATCTGAAGTAAGTGATCGTTCAACATTAAAATTAGTCTACTTTGCTTATTTTCGTTCGCTTATGTCGTATGGTTTTATATTTTTGGGTAACTCTTCCCATTCTAAAAGGATATTTTTGGCTCAGAAATGGGCAGTTCGGGCAATAACTGGTGTAAGTTCACGAACCTCTTGTTGACCCCTGTTCACGAGTCTGGGTATTTTGACATTGGCTTCTCAATATCTGTATTCCTTGCTATCATTTCTTGTTGACAATATTAGCTTATTCCCAAGAATAAACAGCTTTCACTCAGTTAATACTTGGCAGAAATCAAACCTGCATTTGGATCGCACTTTCTTAACTCTTGTGCAGAAAGGTGTGCAGTATACTGCTGCATCCATTTTCAGTAAGCTACCACAAGAATTAAAAAATCTTAGGAGTCATCCATGCGCCTTCAAATCGAAAATGAAGAGATTCCTCATGGGTCACTCCTTCTATTCTATTGAGGAGTTCCTTGAAAAATTAAACTGATTCTTATGTTATATTGTTCATTGATTTTACTCAAACTTGCGGCTTGATTCTTTTTGGGGTTCATAAACGTTTTATCTATTGTTACTTTTATATTGTAAATTCATCTACTGACATGTTCCATGACGTTGGAGGTTTGCTCTTCAATTTGGTCCTACGGAACTAGACATGTAAATAAATATAAAATAAAAAATACAGAGTGGATAAGTCGAAAGAATACATTGAAGGTCTCTATGAGGCGAAAGATTTGTCTGATATGATAGAAGAAGAAGCAGGAGTCGATTTAGAAGAGATGGAGGATCCAGTATTAGAATCAGAATATAAGAGAGTTTTAGAGGACTTAAGATAAAATAAGCCAGAAGGGATAGATAACATTTTATCAGAATTTCTAACATCATTGGGGAAAGTGGCAACAAACCAACTATTCAAGTTGATGCATAGAATGTGTGAGTCTGGCGACATACTTTCTGACTTTAGAAAAAATATCATTCACACGACACGATTCTGAAGACTGCAAGAGCTTAAAAGTGCGAGAATTATTGCACAATCAACTTAACAGCTCATGCATCCCCGTTGGAGACAAGAATAATATACAGAAAAATGGAATAGACAATTGAGAATGTATTAGATGACGATCAGTTTGGCCTTAAGGTAAGGTAAATGCACCAGAGAGGCAATTGTCATGTTGCGGTTCATAATGGAAGCAAGACTAAAGAAAAATCAAGATACGTTGATAGGATTTGTCGACATGGAAAAGGCGATCGACAATATAAAATGCTGCAAGATGTTAGAAATCTGAGAAAAATAGTGGTAAGCTATAGGGTGAGATGGGTAATGTACAATATGTACAATAGCCAAAAGAGAATAGGAAAAGTCAAGAGGGAATAATAAAAGTGGACGACCAAGAACGAAGTGCTCAGATTAAAAAGGATGTAAGAAAGGGATGTAGTCTTTTGCCCCTACGTTCAATCTGTACCTCAAAGAAGCAATAATTGAAATAAAAGAAAGATTCAGGAGTGGCATTAAAATTCAAGGTGAAAAGATACCAATAATACGATTCGCTGATGCCATTGCTATCCTCAGTGAAAGTGAAGAAAAATTACATGATCTGCTGAATGGAATGAGCAGGCTAATGAGTACAGAAAATGGATTGAGAGTAAATCGAAGAAAGTTAAAGCAATGAGAAGTAGCAGAAATGAGAACAGTGGGAAACTTAACATCAGAATTGATGGTCACAAAGAGGACAAGTTAAGGAATTCTACTACCTAGGCAGCAAAATAACTAATGACAGATGGAGCAAGGAGGACATCAAAAGCAGACTAGCAATGGCGAAAAAGGCATTCCTGGCCAAGAGAAGTCTACGAGCATCAAACATGGGCCTTAATTTGAGGAAGAAATTTTTGAGAACGTATGTTTGGAGCACAGCATTGTATGGCAGTGAAACATGGACTATGGGAAAACCAGAACAAAAGAGAGTCGAAGCATACGTGATGTGGTGCTACAGGCGAATGTTGAAAATTAAGTGAACTGATAAAGTAAAGAATGAGGGGGTTCCGTGCAGAACCAGAGAGAAAAGGAATATGTGGAAAACATTGACAAGGAGAAGGGACAGGATGATAGGACATCTGTTAAGACATCAGGGAATGACTTTCATGCTACTAGAGGAAGCAGTAGAGGGCAAAAACTGTAAAGTAAGACAGAGACTGGAGTACATCCAGCAAATAATTGAGGACGTAGGTTGAAAGTGCTATTCTGAGATGAAGAGGTTGCCACAGGAGAGGAATTCGTGGTGGGACACATCAGACCAGTCAGAACACTGATGACTCAAAAAAATAAAAATAAAAAGATCCCTCTCTCCATGGAGTGAGCTTTGACTGCAAATAATTTACAGATTATATGCAAGTGCCACTAAATGTTCGAAATACGTTGATTATCTGGTAAAACAAAGTGAGTACTACTCAAAATAAAAAGCATAAAAAGACTGATAGATCTGAAGTATAATTAAAGCGTTAAATTGGTCTCAGCTGTCTGTACAGGTATACAATAATGAGTATGAAGTTGGCATGTACTTTGCTTGGAAGTAGAACTTCCCAACTTCTCACTCGTTATTTCAAAGAAAGAACAGGCAAAAACAGTTTCCAAAATTTTAATGAATGTATCAGCTGAAGATAAGAGCTGCTGCTTTAATTTGTGACTGAGAATGGCTATCACAGGCACAACAATATTTACAAGTTTAGAATATTTTTTAGATTTCAGAAGAATGTTAAGGTAATATTACATTTATTATTCTGGTGTGCAAAGCACATATATTTTTATATATGTAACAAGACAAAATAAGTTACATACATAGACCTCAAACGAAAAAAGCAGATCAATTAAAAAGAAGTCAATAAATAGGTCAAACAGAATAAAATGACGGAAGATGTGACTTATCTGCTGGTACACAACCAGTAAGCCCTTTCAGTTTTTAATACCAATGAGGCACACTCTGACTGGGTCTTTGCAGACTATTTCTGAAAAGAACTTAACTTTGTTATCCAGACATTACTTCGATGCTTGGAAATAATTGGTAATAGAAACAAAAACCAGTCATATTATTTCAGATCCGTAAACTGCTATTACAAAAATGTTCTCTACATAGTGGTATGTATCAACATGGTCTTGGTGCAAGCTCCCAAGGGAAATCATGAGACTGTAGGCTCACTGTGGTGATACCTCTCCATTAACACAAGATGGATTACCATTCCATTGGAGGCCCATCCCACAGGTAATCTATAGTTCACAAGACTTTGTGCAAACATGACATCACTTTGCTGTCTCACGCACTTATCGAAGACCGCAGGAACTGCGATCGACTTACGGTAACATTCGATGCTGGGTGCTTGGGACACACCATAGTGGATTCCGTAATTTCGTATGTAACTTGTGTGTATGAAAGTATGCCATTCCAAGGCAATGGTACATAGGAGATTTATATAAAGACATGTCATTCTTGGTATGATTTGTTATAATTAATCGTTACATAATGACGTATTAGCGGTTAAAGCCTTCATAACATCTAAGTTATAGTATAAAAAGCAAGCCTTTGCTAATTCATAGTAGTATAGTGGGCATAAGCGAAAAATTATGAAGTGTAGCGTAGCTATGTAGTAGTTTGACGTCCTGTGATATGGTTGATCTTTGGTTAGCAGCGTCAAAAACCATCAGTTTCCGTGCAGTTCTCGAAAAATATTGAAAAATATAGATCATTTAGTATTAGTTCAACTCTAAATTTTGCTGTCGTGCGATTGCGGCATCAACAGGCCCCTGCACGTGCCTCTAGAAAGTGAGTGGGGCAGCGTTACAGGCAGCCCTGCTGGTGCCCGCAGACTCAACGTCTTTAAATCTTTTGAAGAAAAATTGCGAGTAAAATGACAGCGATCAATAGAATAAATACTGTGCAGTGCATTTTTGATAGGATTTCTGTTAGATCCTCACCATTTAAAATTCATGAGTGGGTCTTCGAAGAACTCGGAATCAGAATGTGATGTATTAGAATATGATATATTATAAATTCACTGGATGTCATTGAATTATATGTTCGCCATGATTTAAGATATTGAAAATTGTGACGAACTTGTGACTGTGGGTATCAATACCAGGACATTCAAGCACCTTGACAGATCTGTCAGTAATGTTGCTGCCGTGCTTGCAGGTCATGGAATCCGAAATGTAAAAGTTTATAATATATGTTTCAGATGCCCAAATGAGGTGACAGCATGCATGATACCTTAAACAGCACGGCACCACTGTGAAAATTTAAAACGATAAATGGCCTAACACTTCCTGATATCAACTTGACAGTGGCATACGAAATGTTCGGATCGAATTAAAAAAGACAGATTCCGCCTTATACTATAATTGCGGGAAATAGAGTGTTTATAAAATACTGCAGGCAACTGGAGATATGTGGCATTTGTCATTCTACTGACCAGCTGTGTGCGAATTGTATTAGAAGGGTACAGGAGCAGCTTCCTGTGGAAAGAAACGATGATGGAATGGATACAAGAAACATCCCCAGCAGTTAACCGAAAGTCGTGAACAGGGTAGTGGCATATAATTCACTGCTGCCAGTTTTCAAGACAGTTGCTGTAGCGCATGACACATCTAAACCTACACACGAAGTAGTAAAGGAAATCCAGAAACCAGTAGCACAAAGTGAACAACACGACCACCAACAGAGAGCCCATCTGTGGCCACAAACAATATAGAAACTCACTCCAAAGACAGAATATGATGTAGCTTTAGTGCAAGAAGTTACAAGTGAAGTAGTTAATAAAATTGTCGACTTCACGGTAATCTCTAGTATCGTCCCAGAAGGTAAAACTGGTGCTGTAAGTATAATACTTCGTGACATTGACATAAAATACCTTATGGACGTGGAATCATTTGTTCCATTTATAATGTAACACTTGTGAACGTTTATGCTCCATCCGGAAGTGAAAACAAAGCCAATACAAGCCGTTTGTTTGGTCTGCTTCGTAGAAATAACAATTAATTTGTCATCGATGATGATTTTTAACTGTATAATTACAATTATTATCTGAATGATTTCTTTTTTCTCATCATAGATTTCTCCAATCTCTTCGTCATCTGCAGAGCTGGTTGGCATATAAACTTGTACTACTGTGGTAGGCGTGGGTTTTCTGTCGATTTGGCTACGATATTGCGTTTACTATGCTGTTTACAGTAACTTACCTCCATTTCTATTTTCTTATTCATTATTAAACTCACTCCCGCATTACACCCAAAAGACTTCGTATTTATAACCCTGAATTCACCTTATCAGAAGTCCTGTTTGCCCTGCCGCCGAATTTTGCTCATTCCCACTATATCTGACTTAAACTGATCCACTTCCCGTTTTAAATTTTCTAACCTACCTGCTCGATTAACGAATCTATCATTCCACACTCCGATCTGTAGAACGCCAGATTTGTTTCTCCTGATGACGACATCCTCCTGAGTAGTCCCCACCTGGACTAGAAAAGCAAGGCCGTTTTGGTTGAGATTACAGGGCCATATCAGTCAATCATCCAGACTCTTGTCCCTACATCTGCTGTAAAAGGGGCTGCTCCTCTTCAGGAACCACCTGTTTGTTTGGCCTCTCAACATATATCCCTCCAGTGTGGTTGCACCTAAGGTACATATGTCTGTATCACTGAGGCAAGCAAGAAATGTGTGATGAGACAAAAGAAATTATTCAGATAGTTAAAGAAGACGAAAATTTAAAAGTCATGGGGGACTGGAATTCGATAGTAGGAGAAGGAAGAGAAGGAAATGTATTAGGGGAATATGGACTGGGGGAAAGAAATGAAACGAAGCTGCCTGGTAGAATTTTGCACAGAGCATAATTTAATCATCACTAACGCTTTGTTTGAGAATCATAAAAGAAGGTTATATATGTTGAAGAGGACTGGAGACACTGGGAGGTTTCAGATTGACAATATAATCGTAAGACAGAGATTTGGGAACCACATTTTAAACTGTAAGACATTTCCCAGGACCTATGTGGACTCTGACCACAATTTATTGATTATGAACGCTGGGTAAAACTGAAGAAATTGGAAAAAAGTAGGAAATTAAGGAGAGGGGACCTGTGTATGTTGAAAAAATGAGAGGTTCAGAGGCAGCATTAGGCAACAATTGACTGAAACAAGGGGAGGAATACAGTAGAAGACGAATGTGTAGCTTTAGGAGATGAAATAGTGAACACAGTAGAGGATCAAATAGGTTAAATGACAAGGTCGAGTAGAAATCCATAGATAACACAAAAGATATTGAATTTAATTGATGAAAGCAGAAAATTTAAAAATGCAGCAAATGAAGCAGGTGAAAGGGAATACAAGTGTTTAAAAAATGAGATTGACAGGAAGTGCAAAGTGGCTAAGCAGGAACGGCTAGAGGACAAACACAAGCATTTAGGAGCATATTTTACAAGAGAAAAGATAAATGCCATATATAAGGAAAATGAAAGAAGCCTTCTGTGAAAAGAGAAGCAGCTGTACAAGTATCAAGAACTCAAATGGAAAACCATTCCTAAGCAGAGAAGGGAAATCTGTAAGGTGGAAGGAGTATACAGAGGGTCTATAAAAAGGAGATGAACTTGAAGGCAATATTACAGAATTGAAAGAGGGAGGTAAATGAAGATGAGATGGGAGATATGATACTGTGAGAAGAATTTAATGGCTCTCTGAAACATGTAGTCTAAATAAGGCCCTAGGGGTAGACGATAATCCATTAGAGCTACTGCTACCATTGGGAGAGCCAGTCATGACAAATATTTCCACTTGGTATGCAAGATGTATGAGAGAAGCGAAATACCCTCAGACGTCAAGAAGAATGTACTAATTCCAATTCCACAGAAAGTAGTTGCTGACAGATGTGAAAACTACCAAACTATCAGTTGAATAAGTCGTGGTTTCAAAATATTAACATGAATTCCTTACAGAAATATGGAAGAATTGGTGGAAGCTGATCCCAGGTAAAATCAGAGAACAGTAGGAACACGTGAGGCAGTACTGACCATACGACTTATTTTAGAAGATATGTTAACAAAAAACAAACATCCATTTATAGCACACTTAGATAAAGCGTTAGGCAATGATGAGTGGAATACTGTCTTTGAAATTCTGAAAGCATCAGGGGTAAAATACAGCCATCTAAAGGCTATTTACAGCTTGCACAGAAATCAGACAGCGGTTATAAGAATTGATGGGTATGAAAGCAAAGCAGTGGTTGAGAAGGGAGTGAGGCAGGGTTGTAGTCTATCCTTGGTGTTGTTCAAACTGTACACTGAACAGGCAGTAAAGGAAACCAAAGAAAAATTTGGAGTAGGGATTGTAAGTAGGCTGTTTAGGTTTTCTTATTGGTAACGTCACGTAGCGCTCTGTATGAAAATCACTGGCTGTGCTGTGTGCAGTCTGTGGCTAGTTTGCATTGTTGTCTGCCATTGTAGTGTTGGGCAGCTGGATGTTAACAGCGTGTAGCGTTGCGCAGTTGGAGGTGAGCCGCCAGCAGTGGTGGATGTGGGGAGTGAGATGGCGGAGTTTTGATAGCGGATGATCTGGACAGAGACAGTAAATTTGTAAGACTGGATATCACGAACTGATATATATAAATATATTATGACTTTTGAACATTAGTAAGGTAAATACATTGTTTGTTCACTATCAAAATCTTTCATTTGCTGACTATGCCTATCAGTAGTTAGTGCCTTCAGTAGTTTGACTTTTTTATTTAGCTGGCAGTAGTGGCGCTCGCTGTATTGCAGTAGTTCGAGTAACGAAGATTTTTGTGAGGTAAGTAATTTGTGAAAGGTATAGGTTAATGTTAGTCAGGGCCATTCAGTTGTAGGGATTATTGAAAGTCAGATTCCGTTGCGCTAAAAATATTGTGTCAGTTTAAGCACAGTCATTTATAATTTTTTCTAAGGGGATGTTTCATATGTCGACCCTTAGCCGAGGATACCTCACTGGAATCTTCTGATTTTTTCTTGTAGTTTGTGTAATTAGTGCAGCCTTTGTTTATTGCTAGCGCATAACTGTAGAGAGAATTTCCTTTGTAGTTGCAGTCTTTCATTCTTGTACAGTAAAACAGTTGTGGCATGCTTGTAGATTTGCACTAAGTATTTCGCAGCTGCGCTTGCAATTAACGAGATATTATTTTCAATGCTATGTTAATGTGTTTTCTTATTTTGCTCTTCAAATTGTGCTTTTCTGTGTTGTCGTGTGAAATATTGTGACAATAATGGCGTGTGAAAAACGTAATACTAGGCTCCAAAGTAAACTGAGAAATGACAGTGAAAACGAAAGCAGTGTGTTAGCGCCGCCAAGTAATGAATTAACTAGTGTTCAAAGTAGTAATTTGGTAATTGTGCATAAGGAAATGGAGTGAGCTGCAAATAATGGTGTAGGCAGTGAAACAATTAGTGAACAGGGAAGCATTATCGATCGATCGGTCGGCAACAGCTCGCCTCAGGAATCCGAAATGACAGGACACAATCTTGCAAATACTGTAGATTCATGTTTTGTGTCCTCACTGTTTTCTCAAATAAGTCAAGACACATTTTCTGCTTGTCAAAATGTGAATGTTGCTGGTGCAAATGCACTGCCGAAAAGCATAGAGGAACAGATTCCAGACACTAATATATTATTATTGCAATTAATGCAACAAATGAAACAAAATCAGAGACGTGAAGATTTAACTACTGAGTTACATAACATTGAATCAAAATGTCAAAAAGTCGGTAATGGCGCAAAAACACAAATTTGTGAGCATTTTCAACCTATTTTTTCGCGGCATGAAAATGCATTACAGAATCACGAAGCAGCCATAAAAGAACTGCAAACCATTGTTCATGAAAATCATGAGATCTTGTGGGCTAAAATGGACTCAGTTGCATCTACCGATTCGGTTACGCTACTTGCAAAAACTCAGGAAAACTTAAAGGACACAGTAGATATTCTGAAAATTGGTTCAGAAAGACACATGGAGGAAATTAGTTCATTATCAGAGAAAGTAGTCGAACTTTCGGATCAGCTAAATAATTTATCTACGAAGATAGATGATAATCTGAATGACGCAAGACCGGTAGTCTTTAATGGCACAGAAGAGTACGAACAAATTAGGAAATTCAAACAAAATCAGAATCAAATTAATACGCAACACCAAAGAGAAATCCGGGAAGTACAATATCAGTTGGCACAAGTAATACAAGAATTACATATTTCAGAGGACACTCGCGCTCCAACACGGGAAGAGGGACTTAAGAAATACGGAAAAGCCACAAAATAATAACACAGGGCATTTCGGAAATTATGAAAGAAATTGGCAAGGTGCACCTAATTTTGAGATGGAACCGCCGACACGACGTAACAATGACCGATATGCGACTCGCCGACACGATGATTTTGACTATAAGCTGTTCATTATTACACGTAAATTCGAAACATTTAAGAATTCTGGCAACGACATTCATCCACAAGCGTGGCTTGATCAATTCTCTCATTGTTTTCCTCCCAACTGGTCATTAGAGCATAGATTAGAATTTATGTGTGGCTATTTAGAGAATGAACCAGCTGTAAGAATGCGATCGGTCATCCACGATTGCCACAGTGAAGGAGAATTTTACCATGCGTTCCTCTCAGCATATTGGTCTCAAGCCACACAAGACCGAGTAAAACATAGCATCATAATGATGAAACATTTCGAACAATCTGAATTTTCCAGTCTTGTGAAATATTTTTAAGACATGTTGCACAAGAATCAGTACCTGTCAAACCCATACAGCCCCTCAGAACTCATCCGCATTTGCTTAATCAAATTACCTGAACATTTACGACAAATTATTTTGGCAGGACGTTGCAAAGACAACATTGAAGCTTTTCAGGGACTCTTACAAGAATTAGAAATTGACACTGACAATCACGGAACGCGAAAACAGGAACACAACAATTACCGGTCACATCTGTCGCAATTCCACGATGAAAGAAATAATAAATGGACACGACAAGGCTATTCTCACAACATAAATCGTCACCAAAACAGACACCACCCGTATGACAACCATTGGCAGAGTAATAATTACAGAGAAAGATCGCATTTCCATCGTAATGAATGTGACAGAGACAACCATAGATACAGACAATATGGGAACCGAAACAATTATTATCAAGGGAGACAGAATCACTTCAGACACAACGGTCCTCTGCGCAGTTACGACTCAGGGAGAAGTTCTCCACCACGTGATCGACAAGAAAGAAACTATGGAATCTACCTACATGCCGACAGACGATATAATCGTAACGACAGACCTGAATTTCATCAGAACTGGTGTGGGCCTTCTCGTCAAGGTGAATTTGTAGAAGTTAGGTCTCCTAATCCCAATAACGACGCGCGCCAACAAAGAGACAGACAATGACTAGCACCGCAGGCAGCCACGTGCGCCGGCTGGCTCACCAAAAAATAACATAGACGCTAACCTTGAGAAAAATTCCAGTATTCTTTACCGACGTATACAACATGATAATTGCCTTGAAGTTGAAACTCTGCGCACTAGAAAGAGTAAAAGATTGCACCACTTTTCACATGTAAAACCGTTTATTGAAAGATAATCTGCATTTTAAATTTGTCTGTGCCATATAACTTTTCACTTCACATTTCTAGTATACTTTGTTCGACTTAGAAACTGTTAACATGCAACAATGTTTGAAGTTAAATATCCTGTCTAGAACCTAGGGAACATATTTAAACAGAAATTACGAATGCATTGTTATAGTGAACAGACGACACAGTGTTGTTATTTGTATATTTTTGCTTGTTAGTTGCACGATTACATAACGACTATAAGGCTTACGTACTTAGAACATATACTGCTAATGAGACTTTAATGCAACATTTTGGTTTACTTGAAAATACATTCTTTATTTGAAGTACTTTCTGTGGGATTAAAGATGACTTAGCATTTGGTTTCTTTGACAGCTACACGATTATATCACAACGCTACTAATGTGTGACACAATTTACATTGTTGCTTTTGCAGTGTATCTGTTTTTCTGAATTCTTCTGGAAAGTAAAACATGTTTTAGTAGTAACATTTGTGGTATAGCTACAATGTGACAGCCTTTTTCATAGCACAACAATACGTTACAGTATATTACTTTCTTGATCACGGTAATGTACGTAATAACTACGATATCTATACGCATAGCATTTCACTTTTGTTTATCATGAGGTAAGTACTATGACTTCTGCAGAACTTAGTTTTCGGAGGACGATAACTACGACACTTCCACAGAATTATTTTATAGCAGGATGCACATTTAGCGCTAAAGACACGTATCTGAGTAATTAATTTTGTACTTAAGTCATTTATTTTTAAAGATTTTTCAATTACAATGATACAAAGGTTTTCCCCGATACATTTCATTCCATTGCTGTAATCTGTAACACCTGAGGGTATAATTACATTAACCCTCAGGGGGTACATGATTACTTTGTGTACCATGTCTGTGGCAAGCACAAGGAGCCCTAGCTAATATGGTATTTGCTTATACAACTTTACACATCAGTACCATATTTCGCTAACACAGAATTACACAGCTATCTGATTATTTAACAGAGAAACAAACATTTTTTTTACTACGTCAGTGACAGATAATTACACAATTACACAGTTGGATAACTTCATACTTATGAAATTGTATTACGTCTGTACTTTGTGAACTGTTCATATTTTTTCGGAACCATTGTGATACTATGAGAGCTCTGAATGATGTATTTGGTATGGGATCATGATTTTAAAGTATGTTTGAGGTAGATGACACTATTGAAATGAGCAGAGAATTTTTTTTAGGTTTTGAAATTATTGGAGGAAGCTATGACGATTTTGAGAATTGACTGAGATGTTATGATATTATTACGACGGCTATGTGTATTATGCTGTTGAGGTATGTTTATGATCAATAAGATGTTGCTACTGTATATGAGGAATTTGATTATGCTACGTATTTATTATGATGAAATATTGAAGAAGTGTCGACGAATATGTATATGTATTATAAGGTAAGTAATAATGAGTAGTGGACTCTGATTTGTGGGAAAGGATGTTGGAAACCAAGAATCGTACTTTAAGAATTATGAAATGTGTGTACTTGCATGAATGTATTACAATGCTGTCAAAAATTTTTTGGACACTGTTATATTTATAGGATTTTGTTTCTACACATTTGTAACGCAAATTCTCGACCTGTGAAATTTTTTATATGAGACTGTCACTGTAGCGCAAACTGCTGTCGTAAATATTTCGGTAAGAAAGATAAGTGACTGTGACGTAATGCATTGTGAGTGGCCAGGTGTGCCAGCTGCCTTGAGAAAAAGCCATTAGGTGGAGAAGAAAGAGTAGTGTTAAGATGTGACATAGATATTAAACATGCCCATTTTTACTATATACTGCTGCTTGCTTTGCCAATTTGCATTTTTTTGTCATTGCTGTTTGTGTTAATTTGTTATGTGCTGCTGCATTGCCTTGTCCCTTGGTGTATATATCTGAGCTCAGTAGATTTAAGTTAGCTTAAGAGGGGGTAGGCTATATAAGAGAATGAGTTGTGATGAATTGGAAGAAATGCATTGAGAAGTTATACGAAAAAAGTACAGAAAGCAGGTATAGATAGGACTTTTTGGGAATAATGAAGAACGAAGGGAGATATCCAAGGAGTAAAGAAAGTTTTGTTTGCAAAATACTGCAGTAAACCAAACCCTGTCCTTTCCCTGTGTTATTCTGCTATGTGTTTGTGTACCCTTGTTTATGTGTGTTTTTCCTGTCTTTATGTGTTTAGCTTGCTATATAGCTAGAGAAGGCCGAAATGCACGCGTTTAACTCAAGCGGCTGGCGTGAGGTCTGAAACAGGATACGTAATGAATGCTATAAAGAACAGTACGTAGCAGCTGGAATACTTAACTTTAATCCATCATTTGTATACAGCATTCTTGATGATACAAGTGAGACTCTCTCTAGAAATGGTTAATGGCTCCTTGCTAGGTCGTAGCCATGGACTTAGCTGAAGGCTATTCTAACTATCTCTCGGCAAATGAGAGAAAGGCTTCGTCAGTGTAGTCGCTAGCAAAGTCGTCGTACAACTGGGACGAGTCCTAGTACGTCTCTCTAGACCTGCCGTGTGGTGTCGCTCGGTCTGCGATCACTGACAGTGGCGACACGCGGGTCCGACATGTACTAATGGACCGCGGCCGATTTAAAGCTACCACCTAGCAAGTGTGGTGTCTGGCGGTGACACCACATAGCTGATGAGAGTTATGTTGCAGAATTTTTCTAATACTATGTTATTTACTTTGTAAAGATGTTTAGACATTATTTATCTGTTCTGTTTTGTTGCTCATGTGTGAAGTTAATGTTTCAAAAGTTATTCTGATCTTTTATGTATGTACTTATGTCATAATTCCTGTAACACTGATGTATATGTTATTTCGATTCTTTTGTAAAGCCCGTATTACTACAAATGTTATCTGTATTGTTATGTTCTTTAATGATGTATTTTGTACCTTTGTTATTGTATTCTCATGTTATAAAATTGTAATTAACAGCAGTTTATCAAATCAAGTAACTTCTAAGCATTCATTTCACTGCACATATTTCTGTTGGTCATAGCATATGCACAATGTGTGAAAAAAAAAGAGGACGTGTGTTAACAATTCAGCAAGGGACTGGTTAACAGCATTGCTGGTTCTAAGGACTATTCTAAAAACTTTGTTAGTGCACAAGTGGTGGTTTATAGACTTGCTATATTCTCCGCAAGACTCTTCGATGGTGATTGTGCGCCTGCACAGTCGCAACAGATGACTGCTGGCTGTCTCTACAAGGACTACAGTGGGTCTGCATCTTTGATGGCCCACCAATACCATTATTTCTACAATGACTGCACTGGGTCTGCACCTCTGGTGGCCCACCAATACCGTAATCTCTACCAGGACTACAGTGGGTCTACAATGTGATGACCTACCTACCAATATTCTTCAAAACTTCGACTGACTCTGCGGTGGGTTTGCTCTGTTGTGGCCCATTACCTGTCTGCATGTCAAGAGTCAGCACTGTCCTTCCGTTGGAAGGACAACACTACTTCTTCAAGACTGCATGGAAATCCACTACTTCTGTGTGCATTTTCTTTTACTGCTCAGACTTTGAGAAAAACACTGCTATTTTACTCTGATGAACGATCAGGGCTGTCTTTATGGACTGTGAGAAAATTTTAGCTTTTGACCAACATTGTATCAATAAGTGTGTTCATTTGATTTCTTTGTTATTGTAATTATGAAAAATTTTTTCAAATCTGTATTGGCCACTGCCCAAAACAATTTGTAAAATTTTTTGTGGGGAGCATGGGGGCTATGTAAGTAGGCTGTTAAGGTTTTCTTATTGGTAACGCCATGTAGCGCTCTGTATGAAAATCACTGGCTGTGCTGTGTGCAGTCTGTGGCTAGTTTGCATTGTTGTCTGCCATTGCAGTGTTGGGCAGCTGGATGTTAACAGTGCGTATCGTCGTGCAGTTGGAGGTGAGCCGCCAGCAGTGGTGGATGTGGGGAGTGAGATGGTGGAGTTTTGATAGTGGATGATCTGGACAGAGACAGTAAATTTGTAAGACTGGATATCATGAACTGATATATATATATAATGACTTTTGAACACTAGTAAGGTAAATACATTGTTTGTTCTCTATCAAAATATTTCATTTGCTAACTATGCCTATCAGTAGTTAGTGCCTTCAGTAGTTTGAATCTTTTATTTAGCTGGCAGTAGTGGCACTTGCTGTATTGCAGTAGTTCGAGCAACGAAGATTTTTGTGAGGTAAGTAATTTGTGAAAGGTATAGGTTAATGTTAGTCAGAGCCATTCTTTTGTAGGGATTATTGAAAGTCAGATTCCGTTGCGCTAAAAATATTATGTGTCAGTTTAAACACAGTCATGTATAATTTTTCTAAGGGGACGTTTCAGGATTTATGTTCAGGGAGAAGAAATAAAAACTTTTAGATTTGCCAATGACATTGTAATTCTGTCAGAGACAGCAAAGGAATTGGAAGAGCAGTTGAATGGGATCGACAGTGTCTTGAAAGTAAGATAAAACATGAACATTAACAAAAGCAAAACAAGGACAATGGAATATAATCAAATTAAAATAGGTGATTCTAAGGGAGTTCCATTAGGAAGCGAGACACTTAAAATAGCAGAAGAGTTTTGTACTACTTGGCCAAAAAAATAACTGATGATGGCCATAGTACAGAGAATATAAAATGCAGACTGGCAATGGCAAGCAAAGCATTTCTGAAGAACAGAAATTTGTTAACATCGAATATAGATTTAAGTGTTAGGAAGTCTTTTCTGAAGGTATTTTCCTGTAGTGTAGCCATGTATGGAAGTGAAACATGGGCGATAAATAGTTTAGACAAAAAGAGAATATAAGCTTTCATAATGTGGTGCTACGGAAGGATGTTGAAGATTAGATGTTTCAATCATGTAAGTAATGAGGTGGTACTGAGCAGAATTGCAGAGACAGAAATTTGTGGCACAACTTAACCAAAAGAAGGGTTCCGTTGATAGAACATATTCTGAAACATCAAGGGATCACGAATTTAGTTTTAGAGGGAAGTGTGTGGGAGTAAAAATTATAGACGGAAACCAAGAGATGAATAAATTAAGTTAAGCAGGACATGCATTGCCATAGTTATTAGGAAACGAAGAGGCTGACACAGGATAGAGTAGTATGGAGAGCTGCATGAAACCTGTATTCAGACTGAAGACCACAACAACAACAATTATAATTAGAAATGATGATCAGAAGTCTGTTCCAAACAGGTATAATGAACTTAAGGCACTGGTTGACAGTCCCAATCTTGAAGACACTTGGCGAATTTTGAACCCCAACAAAACCGAGTGCACTTATTTATATACTAATGGACATAGCAAATTTCATAGGATATATATGTCATTTTCAATCCTAGCTCAAATAGTTAAAACTGAAACAAAGTCGGTGATATACTCGGAACAGTGCAGCTACATCTACCAAAGTAAACTCCCAGAAACTCATTTTCATTATAAGAAGGGCATCTGCAAGCTTAACATTAGCTATTTGGATGATCACATGTTGACACAAGACCTATTAGTCACATGGCAAGAGGTATTCAAAAAGTGGTGCCAAGCTAAAAACACATTGGAGTGGTGGCTCTTGCAAGCTAAGCCTGTTATTCGAAATTTATTAATCGATAACAATGCCAGGAAAGCCTGCTGGAAGCAGTCAACCTCACAATTCTGTCAGAGCTGTCTACAATATCTCTTTGGTAAACTAACAGTTCAGCTGATCTTACTATCGACATTGAGATAAATTAAGGCAAAACTTTTATGTGACCTCCAAAAGAAAACTGGAGGTACCTTTATAAGGAATCAATGGAAGGTGGCAGTGGAGAAGAACCTATATCAATCTATCACTTACACAGGGAACCGAAAAGAGATAGGAATTGCTTTGTAAGAGAAAGCAAAGAAACAAATCAGCTAGAAAACTACTAATGACAATGAACATAAAACGGAAATCACCACCCACATTACCAACCTGTTCAAAGAAAGTGACTTGAAATCTGCAATAAACAGTTTTCTTCAGGAAATACTTCACATGGTTATGGAAAATGACTGGATACACCTTAATGAGGCTCGCACTTTAGACAAAATCGAGGAATCAATCAAAAAGAGTTCTATGGGAAAATCTCCAGGAGTGGATAGAGTTCTTGTTGAAATTTATTTGAAATACTTTAATAATTTAGGGGAACTTTTACTAACATGTCACTAATGAAATCTGTAATGGTGCCGACATGTCAGAAGAATTTCTAGGAGGGTACATCACATTGTTACCAGAAACTAAAGAAACGATAAATTTACAGAATCTACACCTGATCACATTACTCATTGTTGATTATAAACTAATCGTTTGGTGTTTTACTGGGAGACTAAAGAAAACAATAAAACATGTGATAAGTCCATATCAAATATGTGCCATTCCTGACAAAAACATAATTATATGATGCCTTACTAGCATATAGAGATTTTATTTCATACGCAAAAACCGATATAGCAAATAAAGCAGTGATTTTTATCAACAGACTTTGAAAATGCATCCCTTAGGGTAAGTAATAAATATCTGGGGAAAGTCATGATAAAAATGAGCATATTCAAAAATGCAGTTCAAAATGTTTTGGGCAATGCTGTGTCACAAATCATTATTAATGGCAGATTAAGTAAGAAAACTCCTATCAACAGATCAGTCAGACAAAGCTGTCCATTCTCTATGGCCTTATAAGCAGTGGCTTTAGATCCTCTCCTGTGTATTGAGTGTCAAGGATATTTATTGGAAATGAATGGCTTACATGCAGGGTATTACCCCAATTACTCGTGTGTTTTCATGGGACACTCAAGAAATCTTGATATCTTTCATAGCATCCCTTGACGATACGAAAAAGCTATTGGTGTAGTTGTTAACCCCAAAAAGGTTGTGATGTTGCTGATTGCAAATAATTAGTGGAATATACAGCAGAATTGGTTTACTGTCCAAGATCAACACCAGGTGTTAGTTATCATTATGACAAATAACCCACAAAAAAAGGAGGTTCTCAGTTGGCGCACAACACCACATTAAATAACTGTGGTAGTAAAAATCCATGCAGGTAGAAGTTTATCTAAGACGGAAAAGTCAAGCTGAGCAACATGCAAATACTCAAAAATCGTGGTACTTAGCTAAGGTCCTCCTGGTGCAACTAGGTAGGGCTATACAGCAACTGCTATATTGGTTTAAATGGAAGGGGTAAAATCTTCAAGGTTTCTCTGCACGGTCAACTGGGACTCCCATTGCCTGACACCAGAGCTAGCCCCAGTTAGATTAGATTAGATTAATAGTAGTTCCATGGATCATGAATACGATATTTCGTAATGATGTGGAACGAGTCAAATTTTCCAATACATGACATAATTAAGTTAATTTAACAACATAATTAAGTTAATATAACAACTTTTTTATTTTTTTGTTTTTTTAAATTTTTTATATTTTTTGTTTTTTTTTCTTAATTTATATCTTAAAATTCCTCTATGGAGTAGAAGGAGTTGTCATTCAGAAATTCTTTTAATTTCTTCTTAAATACTTGTTGGTTATCTGTCAGACTTTTGATACTATTTGGTAAGTGCCCAAAGACTTTAGTGGCAGTTAATTCACCCCTTTCTGTGCCAAAGTTAGATTTAATCTTGAATAGTGAAGATCATCCTTTCTCCTAGTATTGTAGTTATGCACACTGCTATTACTTTTGAATTGGTTTTGGTTGCTAATAACAAATTTCATGAGAGAGTATATATACTGAGAAGCTACTGTGAATATCCCTAGATGGGAATAGTTAATATTGTCAGTATCTCATACTCATTAAACTTTGTCTGAAATTATTATCTCAATAAAAGTTACATATCAACAGATATCCTACAGGAAGGAAAAGATCATAAAATGGCCATAACTCTCAAAATAATACCAATTCCTTATAAACGGGCCCTGCAATTAGCCAATAGTGCAGCTCAATTGGAGAATGGAGTAGTAAAACTCAGTGATCAAAATAGTACCAGATGGTGGCAGATCGACTTGGTACAAAGTGATTCACCAGACGATAGCGACCAATTCCAAACTTTACTTCTTCCAGTTAAAATCGTCAGCTGCATGTGGACAGTAGTTCAGAAGATACAATCGAATATCGTTTTGAGTGCCCAAAATTTGTTACGATAAGGCATACAGCAAGGGACATGATTCGACTGATCAATAGAACGAATATATGCAAATACAAGTATCTAACGCTATTATAACCAGATGGAAACTGATTCCCAAAGCAAAGCGACACACAACAACGTATATTACAGGCACACACAGTTCATACAGTTTTTGAACTTAAATTACTAGACAACTCTCAGTAGCTGACAAACTTATGGGAATAACTCGTCATCGTAAAAATACGTTAATGTACGTGAATTTTCTCAAGATTCCAATATGTAAAGCTTATGAGGTATTTTGAGATAAAATCTTATGTTAAAAAAATGAAATGTGAATTCTACAAAAACGTCCTCTAAAAAATAACTCAGTGAACAATTTGTTGGAGATTTCCATACTGAAGATTGAAATGGGAATGTGTTGTAGAGTATATTACTATTTTTAAAATGAGTTTGTTTTCTGTTATATGTTGATACTATGGTCAAATAAATATTTTTAAAAAATTCTGAATGTTTTTTGTTCACCTTCACATTTTACAAGGTTCTATGACTGGCTTACTGAGTTAACAGAATTATGTTCTGTAATATTCTATATTATGTAAATATAAGAGTGCTTTCTCTCTCTCTCTCTCCCTCTTTCTTTAGGAGAGAAATATCATTCTGAATACCTAATTTACAAATTAAGTATGGAACACATAAATATGACTAAATGTTCAAAATATGTTGATCATCTGAAAAACAAACATTCACTCAGAATAAAAAGCTCAGAAAAGATGGACACATTTGCAAAAGAATTAAAATGCAACTTAGTCTCAACCATCTACAATGAGAGGAGGAAATTTACAAGCAAGTTCTTTTAGGACACTTCTTTACCAAACAAAAATGTTTTCAGTTAAATAACACCTTTAACCATCAGTATGACGTTATTCGCAATTTTGTTACAACAAATTTTACCTATACCGATGCGGTTTCGAGAGATCTTTATCCTTTTGGAATAGCATTTATTTGTTAGGCATCAGATGATTCTCTGCTAGAATGGCTACCTGTTCTTTCTAATTACAGACCAACTCGTGAAGCTAATTTCCAGAGTTTCTAAAAATAAGCTTATTTTATTGAGACGCCCTAATGACCACTGTAAAATATATACGCTATTGGATTCAGTTCTGGCTGGTTTCAACTTTCGTTTCTTGTAAATCAGAAAGTCGTTTCACTTTCGGGGTTTATGAAGACACATTAGGAAAACTAACACGACTCGTTCAGCAAGTTTTGAAATTAATTGTTGCCAACGCTTTAATTTCTCTCATATTCATGGCCCAGCCCCACGAACTCAGAACATTTATTTATAAAAGACATAACTTCGAGGCTGAAGTGCCGTGCAGGAAAGGAAAAGAGTAACTATCAGTTATTTCTGCTTAAGGTGAATGTTAATATTTGCCTCGTGTGTTGTGAACTGAACGATCACGAAAGTCGATAGACATCTCATTAGCCTTCGAACCAGCGCGACATCAAAATGACGTCACGTTTGTATAAAGTCTTTTGAACTGTAGGTTAACCCTCACGGCGCTCAGACTCGATACGACCATGGAGGTGTTGAAGTGTGTATGAACTGTATGGCAAAGAGTTTTGTTTTCTTCCTCAGGGTCAATGTTATCCAAACTGAAAGTACTTTTTTGTGTATAACAAACACCTAATTTATATTTCTTGGGATTCTCCATAGTTCTATTCCACTTGACAACAGAATGAAGTTGTGCACAATGTGACAGGTTGTTGGCTAAACATTAACTCACATTGAGTTATTTTATCAGACTTATTTATCTGCTGCTTCATTGTTTAAATAATTAACAACAAAGACAGATCGTTTGGTTACCTCATCAGATGTGTGTGGTGGTCAGAACCGCAATCAGTCTGTTACGCATTAGTAAATAGCTGCTACACTACATCATTATGAACTCAAGCAACTGAAAAGTTTTGGTTTTTATGTCACGAAAATCGGAAAAGACGTCGTCACTTTTCGTAAATCTGGCATTGCTTCGTCCAATCAGATGGTTGTATCAGATGATCGTAAGATTAAGTAAAGAAAGAACCCGAGTTTGTGATACACGTTTATTCCTGAGTTAACAAAATTGTACCGTTTACATTGGCGACCGGCATATACTACTAGCTATTCGTAATATTACATTAAAAACTATTTTTAATCAGAGATTATGAGATTTTATTTTAAACAAAAAGTTTGAAACAACCAATTTGATGATGTTACATGCGTATATGGTGCAATTAGCGACTTTAATAAACACAGTGCTACAGCACATTGGCAATGTTTCGGTCAGAGTGTCATGGCAGCGAGCCAAGCCCCCATTTCTTCAAAACGTAGTATGTCTGGGATACGTAGCGCCATCTCCCCTTATTCATACCTCCATGGAGCCGGCCGGAATGACCGAGCGGTTAAAGGCGCTACAGTCTGGAACCGCACGACCGCTACGGTCGCAGGTTCGAATCCTGCCTCGGGCATGGATGTGTGTGATGTCCTTAGGTTAGTTAGGTTTAAGTAGTTCTAAGTTCTAGGGGACTTATGACCACAGCAGTTGAGTCCCATAGTGCTCAGAGCCATTTGAGCCATACCTCCATGGATACGACCATGAAAATCGATAGACATACCCTACAGTTGAAACTGCGCATGCGCACGTCTTCAAGGGACATCACGAAGTGTTGACTTCAGACTTGGTGAATCTAGGATCTCTGATTTTGTTGTGACTGACAAGGCAAGTGTATAGTGATCTTCGGCGTTTACCACTTTCGAGTGAGAGGAATAAAACTACTCTGAAAATACTTGAGCCTTTCGCTGAGATTTATACGACTTTTATAGGAAACCTGTTATGATATTACATCTAGAGAATTTTTAACTTCGTCAGGGCAGAATAATTTCGTTGGTTGGCAGCGTTGCTGGTGACTGTCAAGTGTCATACAAATTCGAGTTTGAAGTGTTAAGTTTTGCGTGGTGTTTGGTGAGTCGTGTGTTAAAGTGTTTGATGTATAACATAAGATTCATAAATTGTGTAGTGTTTTACACAAGAGCCAGACTGTAGGTGAGGTGTATAGTTGGATCCATAGTTGCTACTAATAAAATAAATTTTATGAAACTGGGGAGAAGAAATTCTTTCTGAAATTCCTTAAATTTTTGAACACTTATTTAGGTGGCTCTGCTAATTTCTACTTGCAGCAAAAAGTCTGTTTACGTCAGCTTTCTTAACCAACGTTTCTCAGATTTTGATTGTGATCTAATATTCACTAAATCAGCTCTACAGCCAGAAATCTGCGTGGGGAAGTGAACGAAAGACTGCAGTTTATTGGCAGAATGCTTAGACGATGCGACAGATTTGCTAAAGAGGCTGGCTATTACGCTTGTGCGCCCTCTTTTGGAATACTACTGCACTGTGTGGGGATCTTTACCAGATGGCATTAACGGAGCACATCGACAAAGTTGAAAGAACAGCAGCACGTTTCCGAGAAATAGGGGAGAGAGTGTCTCGGACATGATATAGTATTTGGGGTGGACATCAGTATATTAAAGGCATTTCCCGCTGCAGCGGAATCTTCTCACGAAATTTCAACCACCAGTTTCTCCTTCGAATACGAACTATTTTGTTGATGCTGGTATACATAGCGAGAAGTGACCATCACAATAAAATAAGGGAAATCAGAGCTCGCACTGAAAGACATAGGTGTTGGTTACTTTTTCAGTTCGCTGTTAGAGATTGGAATAATAGAGAATTATTGTAAAAGGGGTTCGATGAACCCTCTGACAGGCACTAAAATATGATTTGCAGAGTATCCCTGTAGATGTAGAAACCTGACAGATATCAAATCTTGTTCCACGAGGAACGGTCCACGTGCTGTATTTGCTTCCTTGCAGTAGATTTGCAACTGGATTATTCTGTCGGTTTGGTTTTGACACCTGTAACATAAAATGTTGAATCCTTGTGTGCTACCTTGATACTTAATGTGCCTTTCACGTAAAACGTTTGTGTCCTAATCGTCAGTGCTTCAGTATTTTTTTCAAAAACGGAAAAGTCTGGACAGTTTAGTTATGAATCAATAGCTATAAAGATTTTGAGCTGCAGATGTTCTGTTTTTGGACACTACCAGCCTTAGTAGTCAAACAATACTGTCTGCTGTAGTATTATAACATACACTGCTGAATCCTGCCTCATTTTACTGTATCATTTTCAGGAAATGGTCATATAATTCTTAGTTCCACACCAGTGTTAAATTAACTATACCATAGTAAAGAAAGCTCAATAACCACATTCAGAATAGATACATTACTTGGTACTAAGGACAGTTGGTAGATACAGTAGCTACAATATCAGAGAAAATTTGGTTCTACTTTTTTTTTGCACTTGCATCATCTCCCCACAGCAGTTTGTGAAAAATGGGGTTTAGCTTTTCTCCTTTGTTCTCCATAGCTCCCTCTAAAATCAACCAAGAAGTAGTGTACTGTGCAACTTTCATCAAGTATTTCAAATAGAATGCAGCATGTCATTTTTAGCAATTTGTAACACTTGCATTCCTTTTGATGGACAGGGAAACATTCATGGTATTTGTGTGAAGCCAAAAGTTAAAAGTATGCCATTGAATTGCACATCAGCCGTTTCACATTGCGTACTGTTGAATGTAGGACACACTTATCTTTCATTTTGTCACACAGAGGTATGCAATTTTCCTAGTAAGGGTTGTCAGTAATAATAATCTTGGGTGGCTATTCACTACTATGATCGTGATACTACCTTCTCAAATAACGTAAAGAGAATCAAGAAAATTGTATGCATGGGGTCACTTTGTCCATTTTAATCACCCCAGTTAAGTGTACGGTGACATGTCCCAGTAAGCAGTGAAGTTGCTTTATGCAAGTTTACTTTGAATATGAGAAATAAGAACACACACTTTACATGGTTAGGGCAATTACATACTGGATGTGAGACATATCTATGAGATGTACTGTTCTTGACTAACACTTTCCTTTTATTGTAATTCTTCTTCTTCTGTCCTAATTTTTTGGGACATGTACTGTCAAAGTGAGATGTACTAAAACAAAATAATTAATATTTCGATGTCCCAGGTTACTTACAAAGCAAAACTATGATCCGAAGGGCTCCAACGCGTATTGAGCTGAAGCTCGAAGACTTACAAGAATTTGAAGCTGCGCGACGGGAGATGGAAGTTCGACGCCAGGAGCAAGGTGCCTCCTCATCGTCTTCAGTGGATGCTACCACACCACTTGGCTCCAGCCCACCTGGTGGACTTTGGGCACCGGCCGCACCTAATGCCAAAAGGACATATCGAACAACGAGGGTTGTCGGCTTCCTGCCACAGCCGCACTTTACATAATACTGAGACATTTGTGATGTTTGGATCTAGTTCATCGCAAGTTTAACATCAGATAACTCTTTGGAAGAGCTCTGTATCATACGTAATTGTTTCCATATATCCAGTACACCACAATGTTACTACTCTTTAAATAAAATTTCTATATTGTGATTATTGTATTGTTCAGAAAAATACAGCAGTTTTAGAGTTTTGTTTGTGCTCGTCACCCTGTCAGAATGTGTCTTACAAAAGCAGAAAATATGTCTTGAATAGAAATAGTGGAGAGAGTGAAGGTAATGACTCAGCATTTTTTAGGGCAGTGTCCTCTTTCGGAGCTAACTAATAAAAACACACACACACACACACACACAATCTCAGCACTGCAGCACCACTGGGATAACAGGTTTTTTTTGTGCTGAGTAAAGGAGGGTAGGAAGGAGAGGCAATAGATCTTCATTATTAAAGTTTTCATCCTTAACGCACAAGTGTTCATTGCATGTTAGAGAGGTTTCTGAAAGTTGTGGTACGCGGTACATTAGTTGGACTAGTTTCCCCAGTATTCTAATTGGCACATTACATTTAGCTGGTGGTTTGCCACTTAACTCAAGTTACAGATGGTTTGAATGTTGTTGACAGAATGAATTTTCGCCATAGTAGTATTGTCACTAAGTTAAAGAAAGTAACTTGGTTTATAGTCCCAAATCACATACAAATAGTGTATGTTAAATCCAGAATCCTTTTTGCAGTGTTACCACCTGAGAGCATAGGAAGCTGTTGGTTATTAACACCTGTTTAAATGTTTTTGAAGAAGCACTATCAGCTGTGGACTTTACCTTTGCCCTCTTTGTTTTGTCTTTTTTATGTATAAGAACTCAGATATGTCACAATACAGTAAATTCTCTAATTGTAACCATCTGCACTATCCAGCTAAACAATTCACACAGTTACTGCGGAAAGACATTGGTAGCCAAAACACTGTGAAACCTCAGTCTGAACAGAGATGCAGTACAGTATTTCTACCTTCTTTTAAGTGCGTTCAAATGAATGTAGTTCTTTTGTGAAGTTCTTAATTTTGTGTAATTTTCTAAGAGAGAGCAGCAAATTCCATAGGAGCCTTTATCTACATCTATGTTGATACTCCGCAAGCCACGGTAAGGTGCACGGCAGAGGGTATACTGTACCCCTACTTGACATTTCCCCTCCTGTCCCACTCGCAAATAGAGCGAGGGGAAAATAACTGCCTGTATGCCTACATAAGCGCCCTAATTTCTCGTATCTTATCTTCGTTATCCTTATGCACGATATATGTTGGCGGCAGTAGTCATTCAGCAGCCAGCTTCAAATACTGGTTCTCTGAATTTTCTCAGTAGTGTTTCTCAAAAAGGAACAGTTGCATTGTGATCACTTCAGGGCATAAACATAATTGTACAGTCAGTCACTTTCCATTCACAACATCTGCAAATGGAATAATGAAGTGAAAAAATACTGGTTCCATGATTCTTATGGATTATAGCATATAGTAGAGTATAATATATAGACAAAAATGTACTGTACAGTTTTAATCTTAAATAGACTAGATTTTCTGTAACAGTGCATGTTGTTTGCTTGGTACCCCTCCCCTCCATGTCCTTTTATTTCTATTTAATACTATACTTGAAGGAAATAGAAGACACACACTGTTGTTATATTTGTGGGATTCATATTACAGGGATTTCAGTCCAGCACAATAGCCTGGGGTGTGGAAGTGGAGTGTAATGGACCTATCCTAGAGCAGTTTAGTCTTGACTATAATTCATGATGTTATATTTTGTTTTTAAATAAATTTAATGAAATAGCCTTAAAGGAAACAGTAAGAAAAAAAAATAGAGAATGTATACAAAATAAATTAAGAACAGTTCTGGGTACATCTCAACTCATATTGGTTTGTTTAGTGTTACTCCTTTGAAAACAACATCGGAACTTTTGCAGTTTTCAATTTGGCCTGGTATGGCACACTGCAATTTTCCTTGCAGAGAGATAAATATGTAACAAAAATCAGTGATGGACTAGGTTGGTTAGTCATTAAGTAAAGGACAGCATGTTTGTCATGAAATTCTAATGTCTGGGTTAGTTGATCCAGCAGATAAGAGAAAAATTGTTGTTTCATTTGATCTGCAGCATTAGATTTTCATGAGTAGGAATGAACTTGTAGTGCATGTTGATAGCAATGAAGAGGAAGTCATGGGCCTGAGAATATCTCACTGATGTTGCAGAAAAAGTGCAATGTCATTTGTTTCCAGTATTTTATTTTTGAAAGCTAAAATACAGGACCATAAAATATATCAAGGACGTCAAATATCAACTAGTAGCTCTTCATTGCAGATTGTTAGGGCAGAAATGAATCAGAACCATTTTACTGATTTTATGGGGCAAAGAGAAAGTTTTGTTTTCTTCATATTTATGTTACAGATAAAATGTTTCTATGACATACAGTGCACTTGATTTTCTTTTTTTAAGAAAAGGTATTATTGTGTTATTACCTACCTGCTCAGTTTTTCACCTACACTAATACACAGGATGATTCCAAACTCCACTGAGAACACTCAAGAGATATTTTTGGAATATGCTGATATAAGGGACCCATGTCTGCCTGAGGGTCATTTGATTTCCCACTCCATTTATCTTTGTTTACGTATCGCACTGAAACACATCTGCACAATAGAGTAATTGTTGATAGTATGCCTGTGTGTCTTGTCTGGAAACAAGCTTGTTCAATTAGTCACAGTACTTGCAGTTATCAATAGTGTTGTCCACTTTACTCTTCACACTCAAGCTTGCTTTTAGTACTTTTCAGTTCTATCTTAGGTTTTTGTCTGATAGTGTTGGTTGTACTGTAATAGTGATTCACGACAGTATGGACAAGTTTACAAATGAGGAGATGGCAAATATACACAATTGTATGGGTTCACTAAATGCAGTGGAAGTGCGGATCAACAATGCTATGCTAAGCTGCTCCCATTCACAGTACTTTTGCATCATGCAGTTTGTGTGTTACTCGTTTATGTTGCAAATTTTGGTGATTGCATGTAAAAGGCTTTTTCATTGTTGTGAACGTTTAGATAGTTACATATTCCACAGATCATTTGAAGAATTTTTTTGTCAAAGTGATGTGGAACAATTCAGTATACCAGATATGTGTACATGATTAGTATTTACTTCAATTAAGACATTAACATTTTAGACTTACTTTATTTAAAAGACAGCTTCCTCCCCCACCCCTTTCCTGGCTACTGGTTTGGTTTTTAAGTAGAAATTTGTCACAAAAGCAAACATGATTGCATTAACAAACTGATTAAATCATATTATTACTCTGTAATGAGACCATGGATGCCTTGTACCAGAATACTCAGGACATATCCCTGGACAACCCCAAAATTTTGTCGTCCTTAGGATTCACCTTGTGTGTCATGAACATAATGGCTTTGTAACACTTCCTTGAGATACACCGTGTATTACTTTTTGATTGGATGATTGGATCCCATAGGAATCAATGAGATGTGTTCCGTATGATAGGAAACCCAGAAATTCATCACTAATGAATTGGGAGGGGGGGGGGCTGGATAACAGTATGCTGAGATGTTCTTGGGGTGACGGCAACCACTCTGTGATGAAAGTGTAACAATATTATAAAAAGGAAAGTTACTACTCCCCGTATAGCGAAGATGCTGAGTCGCAGATGGGCACAAAAAAACGACTGTCACAAATAAGCTTTCGGCCAGCAAGGCATTCGTCAAAAATAGACAGACACCCACGCTCAAGCAAACGCAACTTACATTCACATTTTTGACGAATGTCTTGCTGGCTGGAAGCTTACTTGTGACAGTCTTTTTGTTATGCCTATCTGCGACTCAGCATCTCTGCTTTATGGTGAGTAGCCACTTTCCTTTTCATAATATTGTTACATTCCATCCTGGATTTTCCATTGTGTAATAAAAGTGTATGTATGTTTCATCTGGGGGTTGTTGTATTTATGTGTTTTTTGTTATATGCTTTGGTGAGACTGTATTACAGTTGTTTTCACTGTGTTGGAGGTATTCTCACAGAAACATTGAGTAACAAACTGAAAAAATCATTAAATTATCACTGTGTAATGAGCAACCAGAGCAAAAAGTCCTTTTGTACCAAGATACTCAGAAAACATCCCAAAACAGCCTCCGTACTGTATAAGAACACATAGATATTTAAGCTTTGGATCTTATGCAAAAGAGATTTCACTGTGTTAACAAGAATGTGAGCAACTGTTTTTATTTTGCATGTGAAGTATAGAAAAATAAAATGAAGTATTACATCAAATAAAATACAATTTTAAGATATAGTGTATCATGCAACAAATATTCAGACAGAGGGCTATTATATGGTGTGTCTCTAAGGCAATTTGCCATGTAAAATTTTGACATTGTGAATTACTCTCACTTACATAGCAAGCTGAAAATTCAAAGTTGAGACTTATTTTTTAACAGAGAAAAGGCATTCATAAAGCATTCAATGTGTGTCACTAAGTACCATTGTAAACATATCAACATTGCCAATATTTAGCCCCAGACCTCTGGAAGTAACTTAATCATATTGCTTTTTATTTGTAGTGTAATTACTTTTAGAGTAAGATTCTAAAATGTTCCGCAAAGTTTAAAGGTATGTAAATCAGGAGACTGGAGTGTCTTAAACTATTTTGCAGTGTTGTAGAGGGATGAAATAACAATAGTTTTACCATTATATTTAGTGCAGCTGTGCCATTGGAAAACAATTTTATCTACAAATGGCTCTAAGCACTGTGGGACTCAAACAGCTGAGGTCATCAGTCCCCTAGACTTAGAACCACTTAAACCTTACTAACCAAAGGACATCTTACACATCCATGCCCAAGGCAGGATTCGAACCTGCGACAGTAGCAGCAGTGCGGTTTCGGACTGAGGCGCCTAGAACTGCTCAGCCACAGTGGCTGCCTTTTATCTACATCTATCCTCTGCAAGGCATCATACAGAGACAGAGAATATAGGAGTTTCAATCCAAATCTCGGTTCTTCTCACTCATACCCTAGTAGAAATATACTGCAATTCACACCCAGAGGAAAATTCATTAGAAATGATAAGTTTTGTTTGCTGTTTAACATACCATCATACTTATGTAAAGTAGTTATGTGCCTAAAAAATTGTTGTGAAATGAATGGTGTCACAGTGCTATTCCAGGACACCGTAAAAGACATTCTCGTATCTCAGATAAATATTGATTGGGTTTCTTGCCGCCTCAGAGTTGTCAGTAAACTCAACCTTTCGATGACTTCTTCTGGCCGCAGTGGCATCTGGAATTTTCGCATATAACAGACTGTCTGGTACTTAAAAATTTTATACAAAAGTGTCACTAGAAACCTACATTCTTGCAGTCTGTCCCTGCAATTAATGTATTTTTCACAGAAATAGAAATGTAAGGTACAAAGAAATGGAAATCACACAAAGCATGAATTGAAAATAGTTGCCTAATAGTTAAAAGTGTACAAAAATGAGCTTACTTTCACCCCGTTCTTATGAACAATAAGAATTTTCTAATGTTGTTTTAAAGTTTATATGCAGGACACTCATTCCTCACAAAAATAGGTTCTACAGCTAAGAAAGTATGAGGCGTGTGCCATATTTCCTCATTGGTACTCTGACTATACACCTCGGACCTGTTCCAACTTGATACCAATTAGGCAGTTTCAAATCATTTGTGTTGCATATCTAAGCACTTTCTGCAATTGGGACCAAATACACTCCTGGAAATTGAAATAAGAACACCGTGAATTCATTGTCCCAGGAAGGGGAAACTTTATTGACACATTCCTGGGATCAGATACATCACATGATCACACTGACAGAACCACAGGCACATAGACACAGGCAACAGAGCATGCACAATGTCGGCACTAGTACAGTGTATATCCACCTTTCGCAGCAATGCAGGCTGCTATTCTCCCATGGAGACGATCGTAGAGATGCTGGATGTAGTACTGTGGAACGGTTTGCCATGCCATTTCCACCTGGCGCCTCAGTTGGACCAGCGTTCGTGCTGGACGTGCAGACCGCGTGAGACGACGCTTCATCCAGTCCCAAACATGCTCAATGGGGGACAGATCCGGAGATCTTGCTGGCCAGGGTAGTTGACCTACACCTTCTAGAGCACGTTGGGTGGCACGGGATACATGCGGACGTGCATTGTCCTGTTGGAACAGCAAGTTCCCTTGCCGGTCTAGGAATGGTAGAACGATGGGTTCGATGACGGTTTGGATGTACCGTGCACTATTCAGTGTCCCCTCGACGATCACCAGTGGTGTACGGCCAGTGTAGGAGATCGCTCCCCACACCATGATGCCGGGTGTTGGCCCTGTGTGCCTCGGTCGTACGCAGTCCTGATTGTGGCGCTCACCTGCACGGTGCCAAACACGCATACGACCATCATTGGCACCAAGGCAGAAGCGACTCTCATCGCTGAAGACGACACATCTCCATTCGTCCCTCCATTCACGCCTGTCGCGACACCACTGGAGGCGGGCTGCACGATGTTGGGGCGTGAGCGGAAGACGGCCTAACGGTGTGCGGGACCGTAGCCCAGCTTCATGGAGACGGTTGCGAATGGTCCTCGCCGATACCCCAGGAGCAACAGTGTCCCTAATTTGCTGGGAAGTGGCGGTGCGGTCCCCTACGGCACTGCGTAGGATCCTACGGTCTTGGCGTGCATCCGTGCGTCGCTGCGGTCCGGTCCCAGGTCGACGGGCACGTGCACCTTCCGCTGACCACTGGCGACAACATCGATGTACTGTGGAGACCTCACGCCCCACGTGTTGAGCAATTCGGCGGTACGTCCACCCGGCCTCCCGCATGCCCACTATACGCCCTCGCTCAAAGTCCGTCAACTGCACATACGGTTCACGTCCACGCTGTCGCGGCATGCTACCAGTGTTAAAGACTGCGATGGAGCTCCGTATGCCACGGCAAACTGGCTGACACTGACGGCGGCGGTGCACAAATGCTGCGCAGCTAGCACCATTCGACGGCCAACACCGCGGTTCCTGGTGTGTCCGCTGTGCCGTGCGTGTGATCATTGCTTGTACAGCCCTCTCGCAGAGTCCGGAGCAAGTATGGTGGGTCTGACACACCGGTGTCAATGTGTTCTTTTTTCTATTTCCAGGAGTGTAGATGCATGCACATATTGTCATCTGGGATCTATTAAGCAGCTTTCTATAAACGCAGAAAAATGTAAGCAACAGCAGATTAGTTGTGGAAAGTGCTGTGCTGCTTGAAACAGTCACATTGGTTAAATATTGTGGTGTAATATTTCAAAGCGAAATTAAATGGAATGAGCACGTGAGGTCAGTTCTGCAGAAGGCGAATGATTGATTTTGTTTCATTGGGGTAGTTCTAGGAAACTGTAGCTGATCATTAACACTTATGCAACCCATTCGTAAGTATTGTTTGAGTGGTTTGGGATTCCCTCTAGGTTGGTCTAAAGAAAGACAATTAAGCACTTCCGAGGTGGGCCGCTAAATTTGTTACTGGTAGTTTTGATCCCAAGTATTAGGGAAATGCTTCATGAACTCAAATTGGAATCCCAGGAGGGAGGGAGTCTTGCTTCTCTCTCTCTCTCTCTCTCTTTTTCCAAAACACAATGATGAATTTTAGAAAACCAGCATACTTCTCTTGTGAAGACCATGAAGACAAGGTAAGAGAAATCAGGGCTCTTAAAAGGGCATTTGTTTTTCCCTTTGCTCCATTTGTGAGTAGAACAGGAGATGGAGCGGCTAAAAGTGGTACAAGGTTCCTCTACCGTTCACCATACGGTGGCTTGTGGAAAATTGTGTGTGATAAATGAGATGGCAAAAATGAGGAATTTCAGAACTCCATGAAGTTCATGGATTTAGGAAATGCCTCATTTTTTCCATGTGAAAGTACTATGTGAAAATTTATGTTGGGGTGCCCATCATGTGATATTTAAGGGATATGCCTGGTAAACACAGCATGTAACTGATCACCCCAACACCAGGCGTTAATATCCTGATTGAGTACTCTTATCAACTCACACTTTTCTCACACGACATACTGAAAGCTTGGAACCAAGACAATCAGGTAGATGCTATATTTCTTGTTTTACAGAAAGCATTTGACTCAGTACCACAGCTATGCTTATTGTCAAATGGACAATCATATGGGGTATCAACTGAAATTTGTGACTGGATTGAGGACATTTTGGTATGGAGGACACAGCATCTTGGATGGAGAGTCATCATCAGATGTGCCACAGGGAAGTGTGCTGAGACCCTTGCCATTCATGTTGTATATTAATGACCTTGCAGACAATATTAATAGTAAAATAAGGCTTTTGGTAGATGATGCAGGTATCTGCAATGAAGTACTATCTAAAAGAGGCTGCATAAATATTCAGTCAGATCTTGATAAGATTTCAAAGTGGCGCAAAGATTGGCAACCTGCTTTAAATGCTCAGAAATGTAAAACTGTGCACTCTGCAAATCAAAAAAACATAGTATCCCACAATATCAATGAGTCATGGTAGGAATCAGACAACTCATATGAATTCCTGAGTGTAACACACTGCAGGGATATGAACTGGAATGCTTACATAGGTTCAGTCATGGGTAAAGCAGGTGGTAGACTTCAGTTTATTGCCGGCCGGAGTGGCCGAGCGGTTATAGGCGCTACAGTCTGGAACCGCGCGACCGCTACGGTCGCAGGTTCGAATCCTGCCTCGGGCATGGATGTGTGTGATGTCCTTAGGTTAGTTAGGTTTAAGTAGTTCTAGGGGACTGATGACCTCAGAAGATAAGTCCCATAGTGCTCAGAGCCATTTGAGCCATTTCAGTTTATTGGCAGAATACTGGGGAAGTGCAATCAGTCTACATAGGAGATTGCTTACAAATCACGCATGCAACCAGTTTTAGAATATTGCTCAAGTGTGTAAGATCCATACCAGATAGGACTAACAGTAGATATTGAACATACACAGAGAAGGGCAGCACAAATGGTCACAAGTTTGTTTAATCTGTGGCAGTGTGTCACAGAGATACCGAAGGAACTGAACTGGAAGACTCTTGAAGATTGCCGTAAACTATCCCGAGAAAGTTTATTAATCATGTTTAAAGAACCAGCTTTAAATGATTATTCTAGGAATATACTCCAACATCCTACATATTGCTCACATAGCAATTGTGAGGATAAGATTAGAATAATTACTGCATGCACAGAGGCATTCAGTCAATCATTCCCACACTCAACATGTGAATGGAATTGGAGGCAACCCTAATAACTGGTACAATGGGATGCATGCTCTGCCATGCACCTCACGATGTTTTGCAGAGTATAGATGCAGATTAGAGCACCCTTCATTGCTGTGATCAGTCACCTCTGCAGTTAGTCTTACTTGCGAAACCAGTTTTCAAATGGATTAAAACACTCACAAGTAAAACCACTTTACAGATAGGCAGAAAACACATTGTTCTTTAATTGCATGCATTGTTCTTTGTACTGATAGTTTTGCATAATACAAAATGGCAGTAACATTTTCTGCATGCTTCTAGTGATTGAAAAATAAGTCTGATAAACCACTGATTTTCGAAACTATGTTGAAAGACTTTTTTCACACACTTTTTATTCTCTATGTACATCATACCTGTAATATGTGACCGACCATAAAATTTAAGTGGGTGCAGACACTTCTGTGAAAAACAAATTTCCTATGCCTTAGGGACTTTATTTAAGGGCAGGTAAGTGGGTTAAAGAAAATAAATGTGTGTTGTGGAGAATTTAGTTTATGTGGTTGCTTCCAGTCTAATGAAGACAATAATGAGAAAATGGACTACAAGATTTAAAAAAATAATTTGGACCATAAATCATTCATTCCAGTCATTTTCCCCATTGAAAATGTGTAGTGTATTTTATTTATTCAACTATCTATCAGAGGTCAGAGAATGCTAAAATGCAATATAATAAAATCTGCAATCTAATATTAGTTAGAGAGAGTTTCACATTGTATGTCCAGTGTTCAGTAACCAGAAAGGCACAGTTATTCACTTCAAGTCAGTCTTCCCTGTCACAGGGTTCACTCAGGCTACTGCAGACCAATAAGTGTTCAGAGTCCTGCTTTGCCCCGCATTCACAACATTCATTAACATTGAGGCTTTTCCATGTCACATACTGGAGATGGCAGGCTGATGGTAGCTTCTCTTTTGCTGCCACAGCTCAGTTCAGAGGGCTTCTGCTGAACTTTCAGTTGTGCAGTTTTAAGTAGGAAGCTGCTGCTGGATTTCAGACGTGATGAGAGTTCCAAATAATGGTTACCTTGGATGTGTTTCTTGAGTCTCCATTTCACTCTCTGCCGATACCTGTCTTCTTACATCTGGAGGTGCTAATCCCATGAGTGGAAATATCTTGGTAACTGGGGTTGCTGTTAAGCACCCTGTGACTATGTGGCCTGTTTCGTCAACTTCGTTAGCATGTGAAGAGTTCCTCCTGACTGGTGTGGCGTACTTACAGCAGAGAAATGCAGAGCAAGTGCATAGGCTGCTGAGCTGTTTTCCCTATGTGTGTGTCAGCTGGCAGATATGGTTGTCCCTGGTGCATGCCTTCTGTCTAGTGTCTATACATTATTTGTAGCTTAAGGCACAATCCAACTTTAACCCTAAGTATTGGCGGTGGGCACAGTGATTTCGATTGCATACTTTCCAGTTGATGTTTAACTTTTTCATTGCGTGAGTGGATAGCACACACACTAGTTTTATCCAGGTTGTGTTTCAAGTGGTCCTCATAATAGTAAACGGCAAGTTCTTCAAGAGTAGATGTCACTTGTGTGCTGCTTCTTCAAATATCACTCCCTGAACAACAACAGTTGTGTCATCTGTGTAGATGAAGGACCGGGTTCCTGTGTCGAGTGGCTGATCATTAATAAATATGTTATATAATACTGGGGCAGCACACTTCCCTTGGGAAAACCATTCTTCTGCATTCCCCATTGACTCCGTCATTTAGAACAACAAAAAATCATCTGTTCTCCAACATGCACTGAATAAACTGTGTTAGTCCATAGTTCTTTGTTATTAGTATGCAATACTGGTCTGTAATTCAAATTCCACATTTTAACTGTAGGCTGCCCAATGGCTGAGTGATGGTTTACTGGTTGCAGCCAGGCAAAGGCCTACTGTGTAACTGTTTGGTGGTATACTGTTCCCTCTTTGGTCCAATCTGTCTATCCATAATATATTTTACTTTTGCAATAGAGTACATAACTCCACTCTGGATCCTAAATAAGGAGGCAAAGTATACAAGACAATTATTACTGTAATTTGTATTGTCATTGTGCAAATCATGGTACTGCTGAAACTAATTTTTATTATCAGCAATGAAGCCTATTAAGGAATAAATACACTGGGAAGTGAGCAACAATTTCATGAGAGGTGCATTATGTGTATCTACTTTTCACAGTATTCTTCCTACTCATTCCTGCTGAATAAATAATGTATTTACATTAGGTGCATTGTGCCAGAACATAATTCTGTAAGATAGCATGGAGTGAGTGTGCAAAACAAGCTTTTTTCCTTGACTTTAGAACAAACACAGAGTTACTTCCCAGTCAAAAACGTACTGGGTGGACTATTCTCAGTTACATTACTGTGTATTCTCCACATTTTAACTTTACCTGTATGTCCATTTGGATTTATTGTATGATCATTAAAGTGTACTTCTGATGCTAGGCAGTCATTTTTGGTAGTTTGGATCTGAATTATGAGACTTTTTGAGATTGTTGCGAGCCACTTGTAAGCCTGCTCAGCTGTAATCTGAGCTGAGTTTGCCAATGTTGAGTTCAGACCTTTCAGTAATATTATATGTCTTTTAATATGTCTCTGTTTCCATGTGAAGAAAAAGACAAGCCATTTGCAGCCAACCACGTCTCATCTTTAAGCAGCCACTTTTATGGCCAGCCAGTGTGGCCGCGCAGTTCTAGGCGCTTCAGTCTGGAACCACGCGACCATTACGGTCGCAGGTTCGAATCCTGACTCGGGCATGAATGTGTGTGATGTCCTTAGGTTAGTTAGGTTTAAGTTGTTCCAAGTTCTAGGGGACTGCTGACCTCAGATGTTAAGTCCCATAGTGCTCAGAGCTGTTTCAACCACTTTTACGTGGCAAGCCTGTTTTCGTGAGCAGTAACATGAATCCTCACAGTAAGATGTCATGGGAACCTTACATCTCTGAAGATTTTACATCTAGCTTCCTGGGTCTAATCTTTTTGCTCTGCCCACAATGTTTCCTTTCTGTGGAAGGAAATAGGGTTATAGTTCAATATCCCATAACAACAGGAATACCAGGTAGGATCAGACTATAAATGGGGGAGGGGGGGGAGGCTGGTCTTTATTGATTAGGGAGATATGGATGGGAATTATTTCCCATTCCTCCCGAATACAATGGTTGCCTTAATGGGGAATGCCCCACCATACTCTGTCCTTTGATCGAATGGAAGATGTAGGTGTATCTTAACATTTGTCTTCACAGCTAGTTCACAACATTTAGCAACTACAACTTTAGTGGTAACCTGACATATCATTATAGGTGCAGATTGATGTACTAGTATAAACATGGTGCATTTGCATCAAGGTCTAAGACTGACTTTTTTTGTATATAGGTCACTGGAAAATTGAGTTGAGAACATTGGTCATTTATAGCATATGAAGACCTTTCTTGTTTCCATCTCAGGTGATCAGCTTCATACCTGCAGCTCTTGTACAAACTGATCATCAAATTAGACAGGGCCTTTCTTAGACCACATGGTACAAGACTGTGGTGATGTGCATTCTAAGCTTGGATCACAGTCATACAGGCCACATTTGACACTGGTAGGCTTCCTCTTACTTAAAAGCACTGTATCCAAATCTTTGACATGGCACATTGGCTTTGGAACATAAGAATTGACTTTAAAGTATTTTGATTGTGTAGCTCCGACAGGAAATGTATTCCTTATGCAATTATAAACATCCAGGGTGACCAAAACTAGTCACACTGCAAAAGCTGTGCAACTGAGACTGAAAAAATGAACACTATATAAGAAAGTTTCGAGCTCTTACGTATATGAGCCCAGATTTTCAGTATTTTGGTTGCAAACAATGTGACAAAGTGTATCAACCAAAATCTTCTTAAGTAATCTTCATGATCTCTGTTCAAGTTGGCTCAGAGTCACCCATAATCTAAGTGTGTTGTATATTTAAATGATAGAGCACAGCAGCTGATGCTCTGTGTGGTTACCCAACAAGCCACGATGGAATATTGAGTATGACATACATGTGCCTGGAATGAGTGTTTAACACAAAAAACTGTAGAATAGTGCATGCAGTATCCAAATGGTAGCTGACCAATAGTTTCGACAGGAAAGAAGCAACTGCAGGCATTTATCTGTCTTGCGTAGTTTTTAAAGAAAGCCTTCAGGCTGTTTCTTAAGATGTTTTTGTCCAACTGTTACTTATGGAAGTCTAATTTCCCCAATCTACTGTAGTATGTTAAAAGTGCCTCTAGCTTTTACAGTATGACAGTGCTTGTTATTACATGAAATGATTGTCACTGCTCATGAACACTGGCTCAGTCCCTCCAGTCATTTTACAACCAGCCTCAGGAGTACTGGCTTGCCCTTGCATTTTGCACCATCATGGTCTTGTGAGAGACCACAGTACTAGACCCTTTTGAACAGATGCTAGCCATGTGATGCCACTTCTTAAGTGTATCAACAGAACAGTAATACAGAGATTTAATTTTGTGATAGTGACAAAATATTCATTCCCAAATAGCTGGCAATTTTTTATAGCCCTTATAACATCTGCTGGTCTCGGGTACCAAAAAACATTCTCTCTCATGATTGAATGACAGTATTTCTACTACTTCTGTAATAGTAATTTGGTGTACAGCAAACAAAATAGCAACAGGGAAATGAATTCATGGTGAAATAGTTTAAAGCTGAGTAGATGACACATTATGGATAAGCAGCGTGCAAATGATGAGGTGACACATGATCTAGACTTCCTGTCTGTTGAACTAGTCCATAGCTTAAATGTTTACATGTTTGACATCTACAAGTGTGTAAATCAGTTTCATCTGCAATTCTACAAGTGTGATCCTATTGCTGCACTGCCACACATACCATTATGTGTATTGAAGGTACAGGCATTGTGTGTTCTTGACATACGCTTATTTCACGACTTAACAGCAAACAGAATCTGACGATGTCCTAAAAATACGAAACACGTCATTAAACAATTCTTGCGAAAGTCTGTTTTTCTTCAAACAGTTGCTATACAAGCTAGCATGACATAGTGGGTAAAGTTTTATTAAAAAACATTGTTAAATGAAGCAATGATACTGGTGGAATTGTTGCTGCTTATCTTCCACAAATATTTTTCAGGTTCAAACTTTAATTATTGTGCTCGATATTTTGTTTATGATCCCTGAGGTACTGGCTTCCCAAAATTCTGCTATCTCCTTTCACAATGCCATTTACAGAATGTAAGAGACTTCTATTTTTAAGTGATTGACTGGGCCACATTTCCAGCTGCGTACGTGAAGCCTCCTGTAAAATTTCATTAGTCAGGTGTAAAGATGAAAAGAAATGTATACACAAATAAATGATGTATTTATTCAGATATAATCAAAAATATATGAGATAGGAATAGGTAGAAAACAAACATGAACAATGTGTTTCATAATTTCTATAACAGATTTATTGAATATAAATAGTATTTTATATTGGACTAGGTTTATCATCTGGTTCACTATCCACCTCTTTCCTCATTATTTTGCTGCACACATTTTTAACATGTCAGTCTCCCTCTCTCTCACACACACATTCACACTCGAGCTCATTCTCTCTGTTTGCTGAGAAGCACGGAATGTCCTCGGGTAGTTTCTATCCATCGGGCACACACTTAACACTATCTGGCACACAGTAAAATCTGGATAAAATGGAACTTTCTACAACGGTGTGTCAGCAGCACCTTACACATGCATATCTGTTGTGGCCTCCACCCAAGTGTTCCATTCACAGTTTACACAACCACCCATTCCTTCACCGCAGACGCTTCCGACGCGTAACCCGTGGCGACATTCTCCAACGAACACAATTCTTTCGAATATGATACATTATCACATTTACACGTGTAATAACTGCAGTGCCAGAATTACACAGGTAACAGTAAGACTTCAGCGTATCGTATAATATGTGTATGTGTACATTTACAAATGTCAGTGAGTTTCAATGGTAACGTGACGTGGGGCAGTACTCGAGTTTGCCGCAGGGCACGTCACTTGGGTCGGCGGAAGTACCGCAGCACAACATAGCCGAGGGTACGGAAGAGCACTAGGAAGAAAAGCAGCACCAGCGTGTTGGCCCAAAGAGACGCCAGGCCCGCACCTTGCGACTCCAGGATGTCGTCCACAGAGACAGTCGATGAACCAGCTGCACACGACGGAAATTTGCTCTTTTCTTCAGCACACCTACAGCAACAAAATACAAACTGTTATTTCTGTACCTCCAAGAAGCTCTACTACACTTTCCATGCAACAGAGTATTGCAAATTTAATCACACAATGGGAGTTACCTATACGAATATAAATCATTCATTAAGCCTGAGACTGCTTACATACCCACTGTAAAAGAAGGTTACATTGACAAGAGAATTGGTATGATACCCAGTTTTTCATGTATACTGTAAAAAATATTATGCATTGCCAATACTGAGAAGTAATCTTATTTTGTTCACTTTGGGCTGTGGTTTGAAAACTATGACTGTTTATGATGTAAAAGACAAATTTTTTAAATAGGATTATCTTTGCCTATCACTCATTTCCTTCCACAATGTATTAAACAACCCATAGATGGTGCGAGTGTAGAAATACGGTTTACATGTGTATGAGCTATGAACTCCGCTCCAAATATTGGTTTGGTACAGTTCTACACACCAGTCTGTTTTGGGTGAGATTTTCTTCCAGCAGTATTAATCTGAATAGTCTTCACACAGAGATCCAAACGGGGAACTATTTTACCTCCGGAATACATTAAGCAAGAGGATGCCATCTTAAACTCCACGTAGAACTCCACGTCCTGTAATTTCCCCTTACTTTCAACTGTGACACAGCACCCTGGGACATACCCTATTTGTTGTCTCTGCCTTTCCCTATATTTTTCCCCTCTGCAGTTCCCTCTTGTACAACAGAAGTGATTCTCTGATGTCTTAACATGTGCATCATCATTTTGTCCCTTCTTGTCAGTGCTTTCCATGCTTCTTTCATCATCTCATTTCTTATTTTACGATTCCACCTGATTTTCAACATCTTTCTATAGTACCACATCTCAGACTCGAATTATATCATTTTACAGTTTTCCCACAGCCCACAATTCACTTCCATACAATGCTGTGCTCCAGATGTACATTCTCAGAAATTTCTTCCTCAAATTAAGGATGATATTTTATACTAGTAGACCTCTCTTGGACAGTAACACTCTCTCCACCAGTGTTAGTCTGCTTTTTATGTCCTCCTTGCTTAGTCATGTGTTGTTCTGCTCCCAAGGTCCATTTCATGGTCCACATTTTGATGTTAAGTTTGTTGCTGATCTCATTTATACTACTCCTCATTACTTTGTCTTTCTTTGGTTTACCCTCAACTCTTATTTTCAGGACATACTGCTTCAGCTTCACTGCAGATAGCAATGTCATCAGCAGATCTCATGATTGATATTCTTTCACCCTGACTTTTGATGCTACTGCTGGACATCGATTTGTGTCACTGTTTCTTCAATAAATATATTGTGCTACTGCTCTAAGCTCTTCACAGATACTATCTGCATTGTTGAGGCACATAAATCTTCCAGCTCAGCAAGGCCTGTTGTTCAGTGCACATGCCACAATCTACCTTTATGAAATTAATTAGAAAAAATTACTACTGAACACTAACAATGTTTTACTTTAGAACTGTATATGTGCTTAATCTGTGTTTCACATTTTATAGAATGTTGTGCTTGGGTATTGATGCTGGTATTCATGAAAACATGATGGAAGAACGACAACCCAACTTGTCAGCACAAATAACAACAGTAAACAGTTAAGGCTTTCAACACAAAATACAGCTTTTAAAGTATAGCAGTGTAAACTGCAAAGCAAAAATAACATTTGGCTTTCAAACAAAACTTCAGATGATTTTTTTTTAATTGCCTAAAGAAATGCTAAGTAAAATTTATAAGAGTGCAACTAGTCTTATACAAACACATGTTCTAATGATTTATGCCTTGAAATGCTATTCTGTAATGAAGGTCACCTTTCTTCACTTAGACTGCATTCATTCACACCTCTTATGGATAGATGTTGCCTTCATTCAACAAATTTAATGACTGCTTGATCACTATGAAGAAGTGATCCTGTAAGCTGAATTATCTTAGTAAAGTAATTTCTTTCATTCTTTATTAACCGACTGTGTGTGATTTGTTCACATTCAAAAATCCAATTATAGCTTTCAGCAAATGTTGCATCACTTATTTCCAGTACCAAGATCTTGTTGCTTTAAGAGAAGTACATAACAAGCTTCTGATTATTCAGGCGCAGGTTATCCATGCAAAGTTTAGCAATTTTTGAAAAAAATTAAATGAAAGCCTGAAGTGTTCTTTAAAAGTAGAGTGTAGTTGTATAGGGACAAAAACCATCTGCAAGCATCACCACACACGCACACAAAATCAATTTCAGTGTGTGTGTGTGTGTGTGTGTGTGTGTGTGAGAGCTTGCAGCATTTACTAAAATCCAGATGTTTGCCTCTGCATCAGTAATTCTGGTGTTGGACATAAACATTTGGCTTTGGCATGCAGAATATATTCCTGCGTATATACTCACTGTAGAGGCGTGCCCGAAAACTCGACGATTTGCATGTTCTGGAAGGCGTAGTGCACCATGCTGAGATACCGCAGCCACGACAACCAGTATGGGATGTTGGTTGCAAGGTAGCCACCAAAGAGCTGTGTTGCAAGCGTGTACAGAGCACTGATGGTAATGGACACCTGCATGTCCATGCAGGATGCTCCCACGAAGAAGCCCACACTCTGTATTGGAAGAGAGTGGCTATTTTTAAACTGTTGGTCATTAATAAAATCAGAATAAGTTGACAACAGTTAACTACTGGAAAAGCAAATTCATATATCTGCCGAAAGTGAGGAATGTGTTGAAACAACAGACCATTCAGGAATGAGGTAAAGAAATAAATCAACACCCCAGGTCAAGAGCACATCATTTCTGTCACCACTGGCCCAGCGTCCTGTGAGAACTTTCCCCTTCATTTCTTACAAAGCTATATCCTCTTCACTTCCATGCACATAAACCTCTAGCCAATCAATATTGTCTACTTCTGCAAATTTCTTTACAAATTCAGGTTATACATTTATGTGAACAGGGTATGCATTCCAAAGCAGTACAAAAGCTCAAGCTAAAGAATGAGAAAGTTAATGTTACTTACAACACAAATCCTGCATATTATTAAAAAATATATAATTGGGTTATGACAAAGATTTAAATTGAAATGAATTGACTAGCATCTACATTTTACTGATTACACGAGTAACTGTTTCTGCAGATAACCGTTCAGTCACAGGCACTAGTTTTTTTGTAGAGGAACACTAGCTTCCTTTTGCTAGCAGTTTTTTTAAGTCAGTCATTTTATATGACAAGATCGATCAGATATTTTTGCAACAGCACAATTCATTCTTGGCCAAAAGCAGGTTCAGTAATATGGCACCGAGACACTCAATTTGTCCTTTTCTTTTGTCTAAAGTGTAGCTCTGTTGACACATCCTGAGGCATCAAGGAATTGTTAATCTGGTAATGGAGGAAAATGTGCAGGGTAAAAACTGTAAAGTGAAATGAAGGCATTAAGCAGGTTCAAACGAATGTAGGTTGCTGCAGTTATGCAGAGATGAAGCAGCTTACATTGGATAAACTGGTATGGTGAAGAGCTGCGCAAAACCAGTCTTCTGACCGGGCGGGGCGGGGGGGCGGGGGGGGGGGGACAACTTAAGTGTTTCTATAGGTAAAAGTTGGAATTTTGCCTCTTGAAGGCAAGTAATGGCCGTAAGTTAAATAGGACTCTACTGAAACTATTAGTTTTTAGGGATTAGGAAGAATTGTTTGTATGGCTACATTTTGAAATGTTGAACCTGTTGAAACAAGAACAGCTTTTCACATGAAGGAAGAAACTATTAACGAGAAACAATCAGCTGTAGGTGTGTGGGGTATGGAACAGAGATTTGCTGTCTTCCAAGGAGCAGTTGATAACTGTGATTGCCCTTGTCACATACTACTTCCCCCACCCCCAAATTGTGTCTCACGGATACTAACATATTCTTCACATAGATCCCAATTTGTTCATTTTCTGTATGTTTCAGTTAGACCCAAATCAGACCTACAGAAGTGAAATGTCGTGTAACTGCACTCATACCTGAGCAACAACAGTGTTGAGCAGCAGGAAGGCAAGCAGAGTGGCGAAGACAGTCGGGGATTTCAGTCCCAGCATGGGGTAGGAGATGATGTGGTAGACCGCGGGCAGGGTGACCGTCAGTGGCAGCTCTCCCACCATCTTGGCAAGGTAATATGCAGACAGCCGGTATGATCCCGACAGCCTCTCTTTGTTGATCACCTCTCGTTCAGGTGGAACTGAAACACAAATATGAATATTTAATTTTTACTCATAACATGAATTTCAGAGTATGTATATGATCTAAATAAAATAAGATGCTTAAGAAACAGCAACACCCTTAAATGCACCAGACAGTTCACATCTTAACAGAGTGCTTATGTTTCACCAACAAGTAGTTTCTGAGTATTTGCAGTTTACTGCCTGATGTCTGCTGGTAACCTGTACAAAGTATTTTGCACCACCATGTAAAATTCAGTTCTGAGCCCTAAACAAGGAGACACAGTTCATATAAAAATTATTCTTGGTCTAGAATTGAGGTTGTGGATTTTTACATTTCATCCTAAATTCACTACACTTCTGATCATTTTATTAGAAGTTTATCCACTGTGACTATATTACAACCTACCTTTCATTACAATGGCAGAATTCTTCCATCTACAATGAGTAAAATATTGACACAATGAATGTTCTGTTAATCAGCACACCGAGTAAACTTTTATCACTAATTTTTGTTTTATTTTAATGGGTTTTCTTTTTGCTTAACAATGGTCATCAGAAATACCACTTGGAATTTCTTGCCCTACCCACCCCTTCCATATGAACTTCCTTGATCAGAAGATAGTGCTAATATGAAGTTCTTGTGTCCTCAGCTAAGAGTGTCTGGTGAACAATCATTATGTTTCAAATCATCATCATCATCATCATCATCATCATCATCATCATCATCATCATCATCATCATCTGACACTTTGTAATTCCTGTTGAGAATATCATCAAGCAGGGCTGGATTAACAGCATCAGTCTTGGTTGGTGATGCTATCATCAATTCACAATATCTATAGATTTCATTTGTAGCCCATCTTAATAGCCAAGTGCTCTTGACCGCATTGTCAAAAAGACATAAAATTACATCAAAATATGGATATACAAGATAAATGCATTATCAACAATTGAGTATGAAAACATCCAGAATCGTATGTTACATACAGATGTATTGATAATGTATATATACTGAAAAATGTCCACGAATTGACAAATAAATAAAATATACAAGTAGTGATGTAATGTTTGTGATGAGGATGTCATTTAAAAAGTATCATTACTGGGTGCAAGGCATACTGCTCAAAAATGTTTCCATTTAGTTGTAATTTTCTGCCAGACAGTCATGAAGAATTTGAATAACTATGGTTTTACATCAGAGACGTAACATTTAACAGAAGCACCCTCTGAACTCACAGGATGAGAGAGCCCCAAAATGGGCATACAGCATCCAGTAGGTGGTGGAGAAGAACATCCAACCCTGGATGTCGTGAAGTGCCTCTTCCTTCCTGTCCAACTGAAACCACAACAGGCCTGCCATCGCCCCCAGTGCCACTGTCTGCACCCAGTTCAGCTTCGATAGCATTCTGGGCCGTGCTTCCTGGAAGTTGCGCTGTGACAGAACCTGAAATAGTCGAAAATTTGCAGCTGTCACTTAGTTGCTTATGAACTAGTTTGAGCTCAACATGAATTTTAATTACTTGGAACATTTTCACAATGGGTATTTTCACTTTACAACATCTACTGAAATGCAAGTATACAACTTTCTGCGTTGAAAGTCGAGAAAGCTGCTAGTGCCCGAGTGCAAATGAATGATATTACACACAATGCGTACAGCTATATTTGAAAAACTGAACTGAATGAGATGCAGACTACAAACTTTAGAAGCAGGATACCATTTTTCCTTGGGTATGTGTGTCAGAGGAGGGCAAACCAAATGAATTATTTCTATTTCATAAAAAGGACTTTTTGTACAAAAACTTGAATGTTTAGACAAAACTGCGTCTATCTGCAATGCAATGCCTCCTCTATGTGGTGAACAGCATTCAATCTATCTTTTTCATATTGCTGTAATTCCATCCTGGAATTTCCACAGTTTGATCTTATCCTTAACTAATTATCTTTTCCCCAGTTTACTATTACGGTGATGTAGGAGAAAGTGAACACATATACAAACCTACGATACTGTGCAGAAATATGTAAAGGAAAATGTCGATCTCCCCTCCCCCCCTCCCCCCCCCCCAAAAAAAAATAAATAAATAAAATTAAAATAAATAAAATAAAAAATTAGCAATCTACATATTTTGTCCTGTTTGTAGATGATCGAATGTCACCTACACACACTACGAACACATCTCAACGGCCTCTAGGTGATGACTCATTCTCAATTGTGTGGTTGCTTGTGTAGCAGTGTACAATGACCTATTCTTTACAATAAACAATAAATATCATAATTTGCAAATTAAATTGGTGAATACAATAACTGTACACACTTAATTAAATGAAAATTGAATACAGAAGTTAATAGTGCCTGTAATTTTCCACTTTGGCTGAGAAAGATAAAATGCAGCTTTATGGGGTACTAAACTCTGACTCCTTTCCCTCTTCTTGAATACTTGGTAGTTTATTATTAATATGATATCTGACATGTGTCCTAATTGATTAAACGCCTCCCAGGACAGCTTTAGACATTTCCAGTTTCCCTGTGTTATCCTGCATTAAGACAGAAATGGTGACCAGCACGAGCAGAGTGAATGCACAGTCAGAGCAAAGCAGAGCCCAGCCTGGAGCCTCCAGCAGGGGCCTGGCGGGAGCGTGTGAGGCAGGCTGTGCCAATAATCGAGTGAGGGGGGCCTCAAGTGGCTGCTATTGCCATCTGGGTGAAGGTCGGGTCATGTCGCACCGAGGTCGCGTCGCTGGGAGGGACAGTCAATTGCCTCTCCACCTCCGGCCGGGGGCTCCCAGGGGGAGGGAACAGGCCAGCAATGGCGTTCGAGTGGAGTATGTAAATCTGAGTGAGCACAGCTCACTTTGTAAGGAACATGATGAGACCCTGATAATCCCAGTCGGAGTGTTAGGAACAGTATTCTTACAAATCATACAAGTAAAGCCTTTTCCTCTGAGTTATCCTTTCTTACAGGAGTGCTATTCAAACAAAGCATGCAGGAGAGCTTCTGTGAACTTCGTAAAGAAGAGAGGTACACACAGAACTGAGACTGTCGGGGTTGTATTTGTATGCCACGAAGATTGCATCAGAGTTTCAAGTCTCCACCTCTTTTTCCTTGACATGTACGCTGCTAATGAGTCATCTCAGAACGGCCCCAAGGCTGTTTCATCTCCTGCCAGGGATTTTGCATTTTCTCATTCAAATATTTTGAACATTTCTTTATGCCAGTCAATGTAAGTTTGTTCTTGAGCTTCAATCAAACTGTGCAAAATCGATCATGAACAGATGTTTCTCCATCTAAGTATTCACATAAAACTCAAGATATGGCAGTCCTTGATAAGCGTAAGGATGCTTCTGTCTCACTATCAGTCACATGCGGATCCTCTTCACAGACAAAGATCCATGTTCTGTTGTGGGTGTACATCACTTGCTTGCATGTAAATGGGTAAATCAGTAGCCATCCACATCGTGGGGGGCAGGGGAGTGGCGAGGTCAGTTGCGGCTGTCATCAACTGACTGTGCCAAGTGTGGGATTCTAAAATCTTTAATATGTTGCAGGCTGTGGCGGCATCTGCCAACATCACAAGCTAACCTATTCTCAGTGAGCTCACGCCTATTACAGTAATGGATTTTGTGTCTTCTTAATTGTTATTTTATAACTGGCTCCGTTTTCGTGGCACATTGGAAAGGTTGCATGAGGGTCTGGTATTTTTCCCACTATCGTTCTCCCACGAGAAAGGCTAAATATCTTATAGAACAAGGTATTTACATTCTATGACATCTGAAAATAACAATGTAAACAGATAAACATTTTTTGTAGTGTTTTGTTCCACGAAATTTTGGACAAACAGTCATATTAATAACTTGCTGCCACGAGGTTTTGGTGCAGAGTCTTCTGGCCAACTTTAGGTGTATACTGGCGAAAGTACACTTAGCTCACCTGCTTAAAACTGCACTGGCACGTGGGTGTACTCAATTGCCATTGCAAATACATTGTTCAATGTTAGGGCACATTCATGTCTGCTCCAAGTGTTTTGTTGCAACTAGAGATGGGCAAAGTTTTTCTTTTTACAGACTCATTCCTTTTGAGATAGTTCTTTTTACTGAACTAGTTCAAATGAGCTTTATGATTCACTTTTATTGTTAGAGAACCAATTAAAAAAAGCAACGTTCAACTAAAACATCAGAAGCAAACTTTTCTTGCCTACAAAAACCGAATGACCTTTAGGAACAAATCCAATGTGCATATTTCTAAGAACTTTTTTCGTACATGCAATTTATTTGTTAGAATGGGCTGACTGCTTTCAATTTTAACCCAAGCCTTTACTTGGTAACTTGACATCACGATGATTTATCTGCTTTTTCTTCTCTAACAGTGTCTGGAAAGAGGAAAAACTCATTCTCATTTAATAGTTCGTAAAAATTAATTCTTAGAATGGGAAAGAGATATTTAGATACCGGCTTACAAAATGGGGAAAAACGCAACGTCAAAAAGTGTAAACAAGGGTCAAGGGACGGGAGGATCACAACTGGAGAGTGAACTGAACTAAGTTGAACTGACAGAATGGTTTCCATCATACCATCTCGTGCAGTTCGCACATCTCTGAACTGGAACTGGAGCCTGAGCTGAACTTACTAACGAGCTGTTTTCAGTCTTCCGATCAGACGCAGTTCACACAGTTCAATAGTTCAGAACTACGGATACTCGGGTCCTGGGAATGAGGAAGGGAAGATTTGTGCATGCATATTCGAACGTCTAGTCGGTACTGGAAGCGAGCAGTGAAAAAAAAAAGAAAAAAAACGATAGTTCACTAAAAGAAAGACCACTCTGAATAGTCCCTTTCACGGAATAGTTCAAATGAACCTAGTTACAACAACGAAAAAGTCTTATCTGTTTAATGTGAAAAATAGTTTTCGTTGTTACCAATATTTAGCACTTGGAAAGAAAACAAGATACAGAGGACAAAGTAAAACGATGATATTTACTGTCTTATAAATATTGTTCGACATGTTTCTAAGTACATATTTCCTCGAGCACATAAATGTAGATGTTTAGATGAGTTCTCCAATTTTTTCGGTTCTCAGGAGTGTGACGAATTAATAAAATGACCTTTGTTGAGACTTCCACAATTGATTTTGTTTTCGTCATCAATAAATTATATACAATTGCTTGTTCCTACTTCCTCTTAGTATATTTTAGGTTTCTTTGTTGGTTTCTCCTAACCTCAGTTTCACTGTTCGTGTTTAGCCATCTCTCGCAAAACATTTAATTTTGGCGCTAACGTTTAAACCACAGCCACTACTTTTGACTCATGACTGGCGAGACAATGTGCACGAATAAAACGCCATGAACTACGGGTCAATTCACTTGTCAAGCGTAGTCGATTTTGACCATTTTTTCCTTTTTTGATATTTCACCCCTCTCGGCCGATGTGGGATGTGGGCGGGGAGCGCTTTCACTGGTACAATAAATATTCCAGTCTTCAGCCAAGTTAATTAAAAAGTAATACGAATAAGAAACCAACATTACGGTTGTTTTTAAAATTTAAATCACAGACGAACGGCTATAGTCGAAAATATACACATTTTAAATACATATAGCCGTATGGTGAAATATCCTGATTTAAAATAAAAAGGAGAGAAAAAAAAACACTGAAGCACTGCATTTTCACTTAAAATCTGAAGGCCCTACAATGCGTGAGAAATGTGGGACGAGACAAAATGTTCCATAGGGTTGAAGGGTGCGGGTTGTAAGATAGGGAAGACCGTTTTACACGAGCAACTTTCCGGTCAAAATAGACTACTCGAAGTCATGCACCTTTTACGCCCGCGCGTAAATCAGCAACCAACCACCAAGCACGAAAATAAGATACAAATGATAAAGCAAAAAGACGCTATTTACTGCGTTGTGGATATCATGTAATGTGTTTGCAGGTATATACATTTCGAACAAATAAATTTTTTATATTCTGAAAATTTTGGACGACACTTTTTCTTTCCGTTCTCGGGAACGTACGGAATTTACCACGCTACCTTTGACAAGAATGTACACCATGAATTCCCCTCTGGTCTCCAAAAAACTAAATTATTTTTGCTTGTTCCTACATTCCGTACTATATTTAAATTCATTCGTAAAAAGGGTAGTCCCTCAAACTCATTGTCACTAGAGATGGGCAAACTGAAACAAATGAAACAGTACAATGTAATGTTTCGATACGCTGTTTCGTGAAACAGTTTGTGTTTTGTAATCTAATAAACCTACACATTTTATCATCTTGAACGTCTACTGTATAAGTATGTCCATATAAACACAAATGAGGTGCGAGAGCGCTAATCATATCGCAGAAAGTATGAAACTATCACTTGGGCGTATTGGCAGTTTTGTATTTCCTGCAGCAAATGCATTGCTTTCGTGTCGTGTGACTATCATACTTTTCAATTGGCTGAGGACAACCATAGCTGAAGACAGAAGAACCACCACGAACGGAACTGGAGGTGGGAGCAAACTTCAGAAACTGCGAATATTGTACTGGGATTCCTACATTCCGTTAGTATGGGTAATATACCCATCCTGCTAATTTCCATGCACACAAAGGGAATCATTGTGGATAATAGGTATAAAACAGAAAAAAATTTTGTCTTTCAAGGTGTTTCGAACCGTTACTATAAATTCACCATGCTCCCCAGCACTTCCCGTTCACCATTACACTATAAGTGGTATGTCAGACAGATTTATTGCAATTATACCTGTTGTTGTTGTTATTGTTGTTGTTGTTGTGGTCTTCAGTCCTGAGACTGGTTTGATGCAGCTCTCCATGCTACTCTATCCTGTGCAAGCTTCATCATCTCCCAGTACCTACTGCAACCTACATCCTTCTGAATCTGCTTAATGTATTCATCTCTTGGTCCCCCCCCCCCCTACGATTTTTACCCTCCACGCTGCCCTCCAATACTAAATTGGTGATCCCTTGATGCCTCAGAACATGTCCTATCAACCAATCCCTTCTTCTGGTCAAGTTGCGCCACAAAATTCTCCCCAATCCTATTCAATACTTCCTCATTAGTTATGTGATCTATCCAACTAATCTTCAGCATTCTTCTGTAGCACCATATTTCGAAAGCTTCTATTCTCTTCTTGCCCAAACTATTTACCGTCCAGGTTTCACTTCCATACATGGCTACACTCCATACAAATACTTTCAGAAACGACTTCCGGACACTTCAATCTATACTCGATGTTAACAAATTTCTCTTTTTCAGAAACGCTTTCCTTGCCATTGCCAGTCTACATTTTATATCCTCTCTACTTCGACCATCAGTTATTTTGCTCCCCAAATAGCAAAACTCCTTTACTTCTTTAAGTGTCTCATTTCCTAATCTAATTCCCTCAGCATCACCCGACTTAATTTGACTACATTCCATTATCCTCTTTTTGCTTTTGTTGATGTTCATCTTATATCCTCCCTTCAAGACACCATCCATTCCGTTCAACTGCTCTTCCAAGTCCTTTGCTATCTCTGACAGAATTACAATGTCATCAGCGAACCTCAAAGTTTTTATTTCTTCTTCATGGATTATAGTACCTGCTCCGAATTTTTCTTTTGTTTCCTTTACTGCTTGCTCAATATACAGATTGAATAACATTGGGGAGAGGCTACAACCCTGTCTTACTCCCTTCCCAACCACTGCTTCCTTTTTATGTCCCTCGACTCTTATAACTGCCATCTGGTTTCTGTACAAATTGTAAATAGCCTTTCGCTCCCTGTATTTTACCCCTGCCAGCTTTAGAATTTGAAAGAGTATTCCAGTCAACATTGTCATAAGCTTTCTCTAAGTCTACAAATGCTAGAAACGTAGGTTTGCCTTTCCTTAATCTTTCTTCTAAGATAAGTCGTAAGGTCAGTATTGCCTCACGTGTTCCAGTATTTCTACGGAATCCAAACTGATCTTCCCGGAGGTCGGCTTCTACTAGTTTTTCCATTCGTCTGCAAAGAATTCGTGTTAGTATTTCGCAGCTGTGGCTTATTAAACTGATTGTTCGGTAATTTTCACATCTGTCAACACCTGCTTTCTTTGGGATTGGAATTATTATATTCTTCTTGAAGTCTGAGGGTATTTCGCCTGTCTCATACATCTTGCTCACCAGATGGTAGAGTTTTGTCAGGACTGGCTCTCCCAAGGCCGTCAGTAGTTCCAATGGAATGTTGTCTACTCCGGGGGCCTTGTTTCGACTCAGGTCTTTCAGTGCTCTGTCAAACTCTTCACGCAGTATCGTATCTCCCATTTCATCTTCATCTACATCCTCTTCCATTTCGATAATATTGTCCTCAAGTACATCGCCCTTGTATAGACCCTCTATATACTCCTTCCACCTTTCTGCTTTCCCTTCTTTGCTTAGAACTGGGTTTCCATCTGAGCTCTTGATGTTCGTACAAGTGGTTCGCTTATCTCCAAAGGTCTCTCTAATTTTCCTGTAGGCAGTATCTATCTTACCCCTAGTGAGATAAGCCTCTACATCCTTGCATTTGTCCTCTAGCCATCCCTGCTTAGCCATTTTGCACTTCCTGTCTATCTAATTTTTGAGACGTTTGTATTCCTTTTTGTCTGCTTCATTTACTGCATTTTTATATTTTCTCCTTTCATCAATTAAATTCAATATTTCTTCTGTTACCCATGGATTTCTACTAGCCCTCGTCTTTTTACCTACTTGATCCTCTGCTGCCTTCACTACTTCATCCCTCAGAGCTATCCATTCTTCTTCTACTGTATTTCTTTCCCCCATTCCAGTCAATTGTTCCCTTATGCTCTCCCTGAAACTGTGTACAACCTCTGGTTCTTTCAGTTTATCCAGGTCCCATCTCCTTAAATTCCCACCTTTTTGCAGTTTCTTCAGTTTTAATCTACAGGTCATAACCAATAGATTGTGGTCAGAGTCCACATCTGCCCATGGAAATGTCTTACAATTTAAAACCTGGTTCCTAAATCTCTGTCTTACCGTTATACCTACATCAAATTTATGTATACGTCTAATAACTGTCACTCTACGTCTTTTTTTTTATTCAAAATGTAGTAGGCTTACTTGCGTTTCTTAATATGATTACTGTACATGAACAGAGAAGCGTGTGTTATAAAAAAAGTTTAATTTATTTGAATGATTTTCACATTTATTATTTTGAATGTGAATAGTATGCGTTGTTTTATTGTTTGGTTAGTGTTTATAAAGCAGATGTTACGCCATTTCGGAATAGGACAGTCAGCTAGAAACGAAGATTTATTTTCGGATATCTTAAGCTTCATGCTATTGCCTGTCAAAAAGATTTCGACACTCTTTGAAAGTGTTTCATGAAGTGGTATGTTGTGTTTCAGTACCTGTGCCGAGCCCGAATCTCGTCCGACACAGAGCGGAATGAAACATCACTGTTTCGATACAATTAGTCCGTTCCAAGCACAGGTGGACTGAAACAGCCTTATTTTGAAACAACGATATAGTTTCTGCGTCTCGCTCGAGATCGAATCCGAGACAGGGGCGGAATGAAACACCACTGTTTCGAAACAGTGAACCACAGCCGTTCCGAAACACTGAAACAGTTGCATGTATCGATACACTGTATCGAAACATAGAAACAGTGGCCAAGTCTAATTGTCACAGTTCAGATGCCAAACAGGACAGCAGACAGCTCTCACACGTAACTTTTGCGCTAAAGGCTCCCGTAAATGATCAAACATTTTGCCGAACTTAACTATGCTTGCCAAATATTTGACCGTTTACGGTGCAGTTTGGCTTGTTTGCGAATCGTAGATAGTGTCTGACGTGTTTGAGAGAAATTCTGACTGACAGGAAGTTTGACAAGATGGCGAACGTCGTTTGTGTCGACGTTTCGCCGCATTTGTTTAGTGAAAATTTGTTTCATTACGATTTATCTAATTATATCGTGAGTTTCCACAACTATGAAAAATACGATCGAGGCAAAAACAATAGCACTGACAATCACGAAAATGGCAGAGGTACCACATGTTTCCCAGCCATAAATTACGCATGAAGAGGTTATGAACTAGTGATGGGCTAAACTGCGATTTTCCGATATCAGTGATTTCTGTGAATGCTACTTTTCAGTATCTGTTATTCTTAACTGTGATTTGTCGCAGTTAAGAGTCGCAGTTAAGGAACCAAGTCGCGTATCCCTCCGCCACTGCTATTTCTGCGATTTCTGCTACTTCCGCGATTTCTGCTACTTCTGTGATTTCTGTGACTTCTGCTACTTCTGCGATTTCTGTGACTTCTGCTACTTCTGCGATTTCTGTGACTTCTGCTACTTCTGCGATTTCTGTGACTCCTGCGATTTCTGCGACTTACCACCGCATGAAAAAGCTACATCTGTCCACACAGAAAATTGCATCTCAACAAACATGTCATTGGTAAGTATGTTTTACGTTTGTTCTTCTGTTGGCTTTAATCTTGTATTAAAGAAACAACTGTGAAAATATTAATAGTGTAATTAATATGTAAGTAGCCATACAGTACCGTAATAGTTCGTGTTTAGAAAATGAATTCTAACGTATTCCCAGGTACCCGAACTACATTTCAGTCACTCAGTAAACTGATAACTCAAAATATCATTGTCAGCAGATCTGGAGAAATTGCCACTGCGTCTTTAGACCGTTTTCGTTCTAACAAGGGAACAGCCCCATCGCACCCCCCTCAGATTTAGTTATAAGTTGGCACAGTGGATAGGCCTTGAAAAACTGAACACAGATCAATCGAGAAAACTGGAAGAAGTTGTGTGGAACTACGAAAAAAATAAGCAAAATATACAAACTGGGTCGTCCATGAGTAGCATAGGCAATATTAAGGGCACTGTGAGGCGCAGAGCTCCGTGGTCCCGTGGTTAGCGTGAACTCAAATCATCCCTTGACTGAAAATTTTAACTTTTTATTTTCAGTTTATGTGAAAAACTCTTATGTTTTCATCACTTTTTTTGGAGTGATTATTACATCCACAAGAAAACCTAAATCGGGCAAGATAGAAGAAACTTTTCACCCATTCGCCAAGTGTACTAGTTAGGTGGGTCGACAACATATTCCTGTCATGTGACGCACATGCTGTCACCAGTGTCGTATACAAAATATCAGACGTGTTTTCCTGTGGAGGAATCGGTTGACCTATGACCTTGCGATCAAATGTTTTCGGCTCCCATTGGAGAGGCACGTCCTTTCGTCAACTAATCACACGGTTTTGCGGTGCGGTCGCAAAACACAGACACTAAACTTATTACAGTGAACAGAGACGTCAATGAACGAACGGACAGATCATAACTTTGCGAAAATAAAGAAAGCAAAATTTTCAGGGGAGGGCATATTCGAACCAAGGACCTCTCGTTCCACAGCCGTTCACGCTAACCACGGGACCACGGCGCTCGTCGCTTCACAGTCCTCTTAATATTGCCTATCTTACGCATGGACGACCCAGTTTGTATATTTTGCTTATTTTTTCATAGTTCCACACAACTTCTTCCTGTTTTCTCAATTGATCTGAGTTCAGTTTTTCAAGGCCTATCCATTGTGCCAACTTATAACTAAATCTGAGGGGGGTGCGATGGGGATGTTCCCTTGTAAGTGTTTCGATGGACTTAATTACTTAAGTGAGATCGTTCTTGCTAATGTGAAATATACCCCATTGAGTGGCTTTCATTACAGCAAATATTAGCAATCTACTCTGCCAATTATATTGCTTGTAATTAGTGACAGCAAAAATTGTTTAATAATCCTTGTGATTTTGCAGACACAGTTCTGGTTGCTGTACGTATCTATCCACATCAAGGCTGTAGGGAGAGACTCGTGAAGATTCAAGAGAGCTCTTAGAGGATTTGCAGTTTAAAAGTGACATTATTGCGAAATAAGTGTGCAGATGAGTGATTAAACTGTGTTTTATTGAAGTTGTTGTGCGATTTTAAAGGAATAATAAATGTTAAATACAATGAGCGAATAATGAAAATCTCATTTTCCACATGTTAAGCCGTCCTATACCCTTAATTTTCCGCCACATGTTTATTGGTAAACACTTGTTGGAGAGTGAAATGCCGCCCCCCCCCCCCCCCCCTGTTTCTCCACAATCTTGTTGTGACACTGACCTGTAACATATCCCGAAGTCTACAATATGCATTTTGAGGCTGTTGATACGAAAGTGGGAAGTACAGATCTTACAGTTAAATCAGGAATAGCTTAAGTGAATTCCTTGAAAGTAACACAGGAAAAGCTTACTTATGTAGGTGGTAGTAGTGTCGGCACAAAGTTCTTGTGTGTGAAGTTGCCATGTAGAACACCAGGTGTAAAACTTTTCTCCCGAGTCTTGAACTGTGTCGGAACAAAAGTGAGGCATTCATATGACTGTTTTCATTTCTCTACACTTATACAGATGTCTGAGTTCTGCTGCGTTAACATTGCAAAGTCCTGTAGCCATGTGGAGTATTAACCAAAACTGTCATTTTGGAAGCAGAATCAAACACATTTGTTACGTTACTTGATATTTTCAGGAGAAAAAGGCAATGTTGCTTCTTATTAATATAATACATTCAGAGTCACAGCAGTATTTGACCAACCATAACTGATGCTGAATGTGCATGTCATCATATAATATGAAGGGCTTATTTCAATAGTGGTACAAGTCCATTACCTCCACTTTTCTGTCTATAATGCTTCTGAAATTAATGATCCAAACAAACATAAATAAAGCTTCATCTCTAGCGAGAAGCCATATTCTTGAATATTTCTGGTATCTCAAATGCAGATTTGTCAGCGCTCATTTAACTTTACGACTCTGTATCTCAAAATGAACAAAAATGGACTTGTACCACTATTGAAATAAGGCCTTCATATGCACACACAGCACATCGATCTCGTGAGGCACAAGGCCTCAATAACGAAGTACGTACGTCGGTCAACAGATGACACTAGGAAAAGTATGTTAACTGCGCTTTTTAGTTGCTACTTGCGACTCTTAGTTGCGATTTGTCACAGAAATCGCAGTTTGACTCGGTAGCGAGTAGCGCAGTATGAACTTTGCTCAACAGATGGCAGTGCTAACTGCGCTTTTTAGTTGCTACTTGCGACTCTTAGTTGCGATTTGTCACAGAAATCGCAGTTGGGACTCTATAGTGTATCGCAGAGATGGGCGTAGTACAAACTTTGCCCCACAGATGGCACTGTTAACCGCGCTTTCTAGTTGCTACTTGCGACTCTTAGTTGCGACTTGTCACGGAAATCGCAGTTAGACTCCATAGCGTACTGCAGAGATGGACGTAGTACGAACTTTGGCCAACAGATGCCACTGTTAACCGCGCTTTTTAGTTGCTACTTGCGACTCTTAGTTGCGACTTGTCACGGAAATCGCAGTTAGACTCCATAGCGTACCGCAGAGATGGACGTAGTACGAACTTTAGCCAGCAGATGCCACTGTTAACCGCGCTTTTTAGTTGCTACTTGCGACTCTTAGTTGCGACTTGTCACTGAAATCGCAGAAAGCAGTGCTAAATTCGACCAATAGATGGCTCACGTCTTTGAATATGAAATACTACTTGCGACTGCTAACTGTGACTGAAATCGCAGTTAGATTCTGTAAAGTTGCTACTGTGATATCTGTGACTTCTCCGTCACTGTGATTTCTAACAGATACGCGATTTCCTGCCCACCACTATTATGAACAAAATCAATATTCTGTGCATACAGTTCTCTGGTTCTTCCCCGGACGATGTGGGCTGCATTTTCTTACGTTGCGGTATTTTAACTGCCTGTCATTAGAGGGCCAAGTAAAAGAGAATAAATTTTCCCATATTTGCGTCTTCTTTTTCAATGTGAGGGTGAAGTAACGCTAAACAAGTTATTATACAGGGTGATTCAAAAAGAATACCACAACTTTAAAAATGTGTATTTAATGAAAGAAACATAATATAACCTTCTGTTATACATCATTACAAAGAGTATTTAAAAAGGTTTTTTTTCACTCAAAAACAAGTTCAGAGATGTTCAATATGGCCCCCTCCAGACACTCGAGCAATATCAACCCGATACTCCAACTCGTTCCACACTCTCTGTAGCATATCAGGCTTAACAGTTTGGATAGCTGCTGTTATTTCTCGTTTCAAATCATCAATGGTGGCTAGGAGAGGTGGCCGAAACACCATATCCTTAACATACCCCCATATGAAAAAAATCGCAGGGGGTAAGATCAGGGCTTCTTGGAGGCCAGCTTTCTGTTGAGCGGTCGCCATCTTAGCATCAACTGACGCTGACGCCTAGCCAACAGCGCCTCAAGCGAACAAATGTACAACTAAATGAAACTTTATAGCTCCCTTAATTCGCCGACAGATAGTGCTTAGCTCTGCCTTTTGTCGTTGCAGAGTTTTAAATTCCTAAAGTTGTGGTATTCTTTTTGAATCACCCTGTACATTTCACTGTCCATCCGCAGAAAGTTTATGTAATCGTCAAGTTCTGAGTGAAACGTTTCCATTAACATGTTGTTAGTTGCCTATTTCTCATATTAAACTATTTCCTGGATCAGCGTCTTGTTTTCTTCTTTTTTAAACACGGTTAGCCATTCCCACTAGTGCCGAAATCTACATCTACATCTACATTTATACTCCGCAAGCCACCCAACGGTGTGTGGCGGAGGGCACTTTACGTGCCACTGTCATTATCTCCCTTTCCTGTTCCAGTCGCGTATGGTTCGCGGGAAGAACGACTGTCTGAAAGCCTCTGTGCGCGCTCTAATCTCTCTAATTTTACATTCGTGATCTCCTCGGGAGGTATAAGTAGGGGGAAGCAATATATTCGATACCTCATCCAGAAACGCACCCTCTCGAAACCTGGCGAGCAAGCTACACCGCGATGCAGAGCGCCTCTCTTGCAGAGTCTGCCACTTGAGTTTGTTAAACATCTCCGTAACGCTATCACGGTTACCAAATAACCCTGTGACGAAACGCGCCGCTCTTCTTTGGACCTTCTCTATCTCCTCCGTCAACCCGATCTGGTACGGATCCCACACTGATGAGCAATACTCAAGTATAGGTCGAACGAGTGTTTTGTAAGCCACCTCCTTTGTTGATGGACTACATTTTCTAAGGACTCTCCCAATGAATCTCAACCTGGTACCCGCCTTACCAACAATTAATTTTATATGATCATTCCACTTCAAATCGTTCCGCACGCATACTCCCAGATATTTTACAGAAGTAACTGCTACCAGTGTTTGTTCCGCTATCATATAATCATACAATAAAGGATCCTTCTTTCTATGTATTCGCAATACATTACATTTGTCTATGTTAAGGGTCAGTTGCCACTCCCTGCACCAAGTGCCTATCCGCTGCAGATCTTCCTGCATTTCGCTACAATTTTCTAATGCTGCAACTTCTCTGTATACTACAGCATCATCCGCGAAAAGCCGCATGGAACTTCCGACACTATCTACTAGGTCATTTATATATATTGTGAAAAGCAATGGCCCCGTAACACTCCCCTGTGGCACGCCAGAGGTTACTTTAATGTCTGTAGACGTCTCTCCGTTGATAACAACATGCTGTGTTCTGTTTGATAAAAACTCTTCAATCCAGCCACACAGCTGGTCTGATATTCCGTAGGCTCTTACTTTGTTTATCAGGCGACAGTGCGGAACTGTATCGAACGCCTTCCGGAAGTCAAGAAAAATAGCATCTACCTGGGAGCCTGTATCTAATATTTTCTGGGTCCAATGAACAAATAAAGCGAGTTGGGTTTCACACGATCGCTGTTTCCGGAATTCATGTTGATTCCTACATAGTAGATTCTGAGTTTCCAAAAACATGATACTCGAGCAAAAGACATGTTCTAAAATTCTACAACAGATCGACGTCAGAGAGATAGGTCTATAGTTTTGCGCATCTGCTCGACGACCCTTCTTGAAGACTGGGACTACCTGTGCTCTTTTCCAATCATTTGGAACCTTCTGTTCCTCCAGAGACTTGCGGTACACGGCTGTTAGAAGGGGGGCAAGTTCTTTCGCGTACTCTGTGTAGAATCGAATTGGTATCCCGTCAGGTCCAGTGGACTTTCCTCTGTTGAGTGATTCCAGTTGCTTTTCTATTCCTTGGACACTTATTTCAATGTCAGCCATTTTTTCGTTGGTGCGAGGATTTAGAGAGGGAACTGCAGTGCGGTCTTCCTCTGTGAAACAGCTTTGGAAAAAGGTGTTTAGTATTTCAGCTTTACGCTTGTCATCCTCTGTTTCAATGCCATCATCATCCCGGAGTGTCTGGACATGATGTTTCGAGCCACTTACTGATTTAACGTAAGACCAGAACTTCCTAGGATTTTCTGTCAAGTCGGTACCTAGTATTTTACTTTCGAATTCACTGAACGCTTCACGCATAGCCCTCCTTACGCTAACTTTGACATCGTTTAGCTTCTGTTTGTCTGAGAGGTTTTGGCTGCGTTTAAACTTGGAGTGAAGCTCTCTTTGCTTTCGCAGTAGTTTCCTAACTTGGTTGTTGTACCACGGTGGGTTTTTCCCGTCCCTCACAGTTTTACTCGGCACGTACCTGTCTAAAACGCATTTTACGATTGCCTTGAACTTTTTCCATAAACACTCAACATTGTCAGTGTCGGAACAGAAATTTTCGTTTTGATCTGTTAGGTAGTCTGAAATCTGCCTTCTATTACTCTTGCTAAACAGATAAACCTTCCTCCCTTTTTTTATATTCCTATTTACTTCCATATTCAGGGATGCTCCAAAGGCCTTATGATCACTAATTCCCTGTTCTGCGCTTACAGAGTCGAAAAGTTCGGGTCTGTTTGTTATCAGTAGGTCCAAGATGTTATCTCCACGAGTCGGTTCTCTGTTTAATTGCTCGAGGTAATTTTCGGATAGTGCACTCAGTATAATGTCACTCGATGCTCTGTCCCTACCACCCGTCTTAAACATCTGAGTGTCCCAGTCTATATCTGGTAAATTGAAATCTCCACCTAAGACCATAACGTGCTGAGAAAATTTATGTGAAATGTATTCCAAATTTTCTCTCAGTTGTTCTGCCACTAATGCTGCTGAGTCGGGGGGTCGGTAAAAGGAGCCAATTATTAACCTAGCTCGGTTGTTGAGTGTAACCTCCACCCATAATAATTCACAGGAACTATCCACTTCTACTTCACTACAGGATAAACTACTACTAACAGCGACGAACACTCCACCACTGGTTGCATGCAATCTATCCTTTCTAAACACCGTCTGTACCTTTGTAAAAATTTCGGCAGAATTTATCTCTGGCTTCAGCCAGCTTTCTGTACCTGTAACGATTTCAGCTTCGGTGCTTTCTATCAGTGCTTGAAGTTCCGGTACTTTACCAATGCAGCTTCGACAGTTTACAATTACAATACCGATTGCTGCTTGGTCCCCGCATGTCCTGACTTTGCCCCGCGCCCGTTGAGGCTGTTGCCCTTTCTGCACTTGCCCGAGGCCATCTAACCTAAAAAACCGCCCAGCCCACGCCACACAACCCCTGCTACCCGTGTAGCCGCTTGTTGCGTGTAGTGGACTCCTGACCTATCCAGCGGAACCCGAAACCCCACCACCCTATGGCGCAAGTCGAGGAATCTGCAGCCCACATGGTCGCAGAACCGTCTCAGCCTCTGATTCAGACCCTCCACTCGGCTCTGAAATATAGTATACACGAAAATTTTCGAAAGTAAGGTTAAATCGACAAGCTTTCTCAGTATGTGTACAGACTTATTTTACACATCCATGGCTAGACAAGAGTGAACGTGACAGGAAAGTTTACTCTTTTTTGAGGGACTTCACAAGTTTTATAAAGTTTCATTGTCCATTCGAAGAAAGTTGATGTAATCATCGGGTTCTGTGGGTAAAATTTCCTTTAGCATATTCTCATGGGTAAATCATTTTAAGCCACTCCCTGACCAGTGTTTCTTCTTCTTGTTTTTTAAACACAGTGTCAAAGTCAATGCCAGGACTGCTTTGTCTGCATTTGTGGCCGCACTCACTACTCTCAGAACACACACAAACCCGAGTTTTAAGTTAAATGGACAAACATTGTTTGAACGTGCACGAGCTTGTTTGGCAAATCCGTGGCTGGGCATAAGCGATTTTGTCAAACACGTTTGATCGTTTAGGGGGAATCTTAAATGAAAATGACCACTCCAAACACGAGACGCAGTACGGGAATAAAACGCCAGGGCACTGAAGTACACTCACTTGTCTCGGTATTACACTATCAAATTTCTTTGTCAAAAATCTTTGTCCAATATCTTTGTCAAAGATATTTGATGGTATAATAGGGAACTTTGTCAAATGTCGTCCAATATTTGATCCAAAGACCTTGTAAAAAATAACTAGACTCACTGATGGCGCTGCAGTCGCGGGATAATTTGAACCTTCGGCTGGACGCCATTATAGTGGTTGTAGTCTGATGTGTTGTGCTGTATTGTTGTTTATGAAGACCCGGATTCAACGTTGTATATTTGTTGGGGCGTACATACAGTATTTGTTACTCGTAATTCTACTGTCTGTACGTTCCAATCAAAAGAAGTACAATGGTGAAGTGTTGTGCAGCGATTAATTGTACAAATAAATTCGAGAAAATATTACATTTCACAGATATGTGAATATTTCAAGTTGTTTTGTATGTCAGTGCACTTGCTTAATAAATGTTTTTGTAACACGGTATTAGCATATTGTCTGTGCATCTATTTGCAGGTTTCCTTTCTCAAAACCGCAGCTGATACAAAAATGGTTACACGCTGTCAGGAGGCAAGATTTCCGACCGACAGAATACCATTTTATATGTTCTGATCATTTTGAAGAAAGTTGGCTGATCGGTAGTATTTTCATGGTCTAGATTAGGTTGATACTTGATAATTTGGTCGTGAGTTGCCAAAGCACTGTGCCATATAAAACGCACTTCTCGTCATAAAATCTAAAGCAAGGTAGAATCAGAAAATATCTATTAATATACTGGGCAAATCTTCGAGTATTTTGATGCATTTTGCGTACATCTATCGTAAATGAACTACGAAAAATGCTAGGGGTCCAGTACGTAAGTTTTAGCTACGGCAGATTCCATGTAGCACGTAAGATAAATTCATAAACAGTGACTAGTTGCTGTTTGTTCATAAATTAAAAAGTATATTGTAGTAAAGCATTTAAATGAGGCATTATGTTTGTGACCTAACTCAAAGGAAGGCATTTTATAACCAAAAGCGATGTATAAACATTCGAACTCCGCGCGTCAGCTTACCACTCTAATGGCCGCCGCCCAGCTATTCAATTTGTCCGCGCTTCACAGGCGACCACTCGAGCGGTTTTGGGGGCCTGATTTGATCACATCTAGGGCCTCGCTGTCTTCTGTTCACTGCAATGTGACATGTTACCACATGGAGCGCTAGCATCGCTGCATTCTGTCGTCTGCAGTATTTTTATAAATATTGCGGTTAAATACAATTGGTGTGTGCCGACAACTACAAAATTAATAGAGATGTATGAAGCTGACGAGGCGCTTTACAACGTGAGGCACGCTGAATACAAAAATAGATTACGAAGATTGGAGACCTGACCTGACCTGACCTGACCTGACCTAACCTAACCTAACCTAACCCAACCCAACCCAACCCTCTCCTGTAGCAAGGAATCGGAGTGTTACAGTGAGCCTGCCTTCTTCAGATGTAGCAGTTCTTAAGTGAATATTGTGCTTTGTGATATGAGGATACACTTCATTGAGCACATACAGAAATTTATGCTCATCCATTCTTAAGTAATTGATGTACGACTTGACGTCCTTCACTATAAGCTCACGTAACAAGTTTTGTTGAATGCTTCTATCGTGTCGTCGTAAAACCCACGGCTTCACCCAGCTGTTTCCTTTTTATCCCACTTCTCTTCCGCATATGCACACAGTGCAATTGTGGTACATGCAACTGCTGCGGTCAATAACAAATTGTTGTCAGCCATCTTGAACTTTGACGAAAAATATGATGACAGTGTAATACCCCTTCTAGCGCTACGTCAAAGATCTTTGTTAAATATATTTGACGGAATATTTGATCACATCTTTGATCAAATCTTTGACAAAGAAATTTGATAGTGTAATACCGGCCTAAGTCAATTGAGACAAAGTCGATGGTGTAAAAGGGGCTCAGGTAAGAAAATTGTGGAGTTGGTAGGTAGGATTTTTGACCATGAAGTCGTTCTTCTGAAATGGGCTCGGTATTCAACGAGAGCGCCACCTGACAGCAGGCTGGGAGTAGTGCCTAGCGATTCAGCCCAAAATGGTGTGGGCTCGTTAGCTTCGACTGATGACCGCCAGAGTGGCTAGCGGTCCGTGCGCTTCCGCGAGGCGGCGCCCAGGGTGACGAGTGTGGGACAGCAGGCTGCGCTCACCTTGAACTGCGTCCAGAAAGAGGTGGGCCACTGCCAGTCTGACCCGTCGTCGTCGGCGCCGCTGCTCGACGACGAGGCGTGCGACTGGCTGTCCGTCCACAGCGTCTTGCCCTCGTCCTCGCGCGCCGCTGCAAGTAAATAACAACACGTGCTACAAGGAACGTGTAGATTCTCAGTCAGGAGAAAACCACTACACAATACACGGACGGACACACACACACACACACACACACACACACACACACACACACACACACACTATTCATGCAGTTTATGGCAATATGGGCTTTCTCGGCCCCTTTTCCGGTTATCATGCAGGTGAGAGCGCCCGCTTGAAGAAGCGTTATCGTCAGGTGCAGCTTCCACTGACTGAGTGCAGTTCTTAAGGATGTGAAAGCGCAATTTTTAAACACATGATCGATGCAGACGAAATGAATTAAAATTTGTGCTGCGGCCGAGACTCGAACCCGGGTCTTATTGCTTGCTAGGCAGAAATGCAAACCATTACACCACCGCAGTACGAGGGTCAACATTGCTGCACGAACTACCTAAGCTAAGTGCCCTCCCGAACACAAACTTCAATTCACATTTTTAAAAAAGATCACACACACACATTATATATACATTTATCACGGGAAATGTTAATATTTTAATATGTTATTCTACAAGCAAAACTAAAGAAAAAGTTCATATAAACATAGGTCCGCAAATGTTTAGTTACGGAGTTACGGCTAATAAAAGATTCTGCCTGAAATTTAACAACTTCGCTAATATGAAGCCATCGTAAAACTGTACGAGGTTAACGTAAAGCACAATTTCCATTTGTTTTGTTGTTATTGATCTGATGAATCTAATAAAACATGTCCCAGACCTGTATCTGCAGTAGTTTTCCAGAACATCCACAGAAGCAAAGAAGTAATTTCGTAAAATTTTTAATTTATTAACTACTTGGTCCAATTTTTTTTTTTAATTCCAGGCCATTGCACAAAATTTTCAACAGAAGATTTAGAGAATTTAATTTTGGAAAAATGATGGTAATAACGTTAACTGAAACTGTATGAATGTGTCGGATAATCTGCTTTTATCAATACCACAGCACACGCGAATTCGTGTTAAACCGGAAAAAAGGAAGATTATTGTTAAGGAAGTTGTACAGTGTGCATAGAATTTCACAATACAATCACAATAAATGTTCAAAAATGTCACCACCGAGTTCAAAGCATTTAGCTGCACGTGTATGAACAGATTTTGTTGCTCGTTTCAGCTTCGCAGCGTCGTTGTTAATTTCGTCTATTGCATTCATTCATAATACGAGCAAGTAATGCCTCACGTGTATTGACTTTGTCCTCATAAACTGTCTTTCATCCATCCCCATACACAAAAATCCATTGGTGTTAAATCGGGCGATCTGGATAGCCACAGACGTACAGCACCACGACCAATCCATTTCTAGGGAAAATGTTCATTTAAATGTGTAGTAACTGCGTTGGTGAAATGTGGAGGCACGCCATCACGCTGAAAATACATTTGCAGTCGCGTAGCAAGTGGAACATCTTCGAGCAAGCGGGTAATTTCTTGAAGGAATTATAAGCACGTCTCGCCCAGTTAGACATCCTCAGAGAATGAATGGTAGAATAAAGCCGGCCGCGATGGCCGTGCGGTTCTAGGCACTTCAGTCCGGAACCGCGTGACTGCTACGGTCGCAGGTTCGAATCCTGCCTCGGGCATGGATGTGTGTGATGTACTTACGTTAGTTACGTTTAAGTAGTTCTAAGTTCTAGGGGACTGATGACCTCAGATGTTGAGTCCCATAGTGCTCAGAGCCATTTGAACCATTTGGTAGAATAAAGTGTGTGTTGATTATACCACACCACACATTTATGTTAAATCACTGCTGGAAATTGCGTTGCACTGTTGCATGTGGGTTTGCTTCAGACCATGATTGCTCGTTATGTAAATTGTTTATACCATCTCGAGTAAACTGTGACTCTTCAGCAAATAAAATGTATTTGGGTAACTGCCGATTAGTATTTAACCAATTGCACAACTCAAGCAAAGGGCAGGATCTCCCGGATGTAAATGATGCACTTTTTGTTTATGGTAATGGAAATGCCGTGTGGTTAGGGTCTCCCGTCGGGTAGACCGTTCGCCTAGTGCAAGTCGAGTTGACGCCACTTCGGCGACTTGCGTTTCGATAGGGATGAAATGATGATGATAAGGACAACACAACACCCAGTCTCTGAGCGGAGAAAATCTTCGACCCAGCCAGGAATCGAACCCGGGCCGTTGGTTATGACAGTCCGTCGCACCGACCACTCGGCTACCATGGGGCGGACTTTGTTGGGGGTTGGGTTGGGTTGTTTTGGGGAAGGAGACCAGACAGCGAGGTCATCGGTCTCATCGGCTTAGGGAAGGACGGGGAAGGAAGTCGGCCGTGCCCTTTGAAAGGAGCCATCCCGGCATTTGCCTGGAGCGATTTAGGGAAATCACGGAAAATCTAAATCAGGATGGCCGGACGCGGGATTGAACCGTCGTCCTCCCGAATGTGAGTCCAGTGTCTAACCACTGCGGCCTCGGGCATGGATATGTCTGATGTCCTTATGTTAGTTAGGTTTAAGTCGTTCTAAGTTCTAGGGGACTGATGACCTCAGCTGTTAAGTCATAGTGCTGGGCCATTTGAACCATTTTTTGCTAAATTTCAGGCAAAATCTTATTAGCCGTAACTAAATATTTGCGGACCTATGTTTATATGAACTTTTTTATTTAGTTTTACTTTTTAAATAATATAATATTTGCATATCTTCGTGAAACAGCCTGCACATTCGTCAGGCACATAGTTTTTATTTGATCCACTACACGTTTCGAAGGTTAACCGTCATCTATATTTTATGATTTTATGTATTTATACTGAAATAGCGGGTGACAATTTGTACAAAGACCTGGATTCGAACCTAGGTCTCCTGCTTAGTACGCAGGTGCGTTAGCCTCTTTTTCCTTAAAAAAAAAAAAAAAAAAAAAAAAAAAGAGGTTCAAATGGCTGTGAGCACTATGAGGCTTAACATCTTTGGTCATCAGTCCCCTAGAACTTAGAACTACGTTCAGCTTGAGTCTGTACACTTAAAATCATGTCTGTATGTGACTAGTGGAGTCTCCGAAATTGTCACTTCATCATCTGTATCTTTGAGAGGCTAGCCCTCCATTCGTCATCCGAGTTGAAGTGCTTCTCTTTGAGATGATGATGATTTTTTTTAACGGATCAAACACGCGGAAGTTGCTGGGTGATATGTACGGGCTGTTGGGCGGATGCTGAAACTGCTACCTCTCAAACTTTGCCATTACACTTCGAGTAACCTTGGAAACGTGTAGACATGCGTTATCTTGGAACAGAATCACTATCTCCGCGAGCAGAGTAGGCCGTTTGATCCTGATGGACTTGCTTAGATTACAGTGTCTCACATTACACGTCACTGATAATGGTTTTCCCGTGCTCGAGTAATTCGACGAGACTCTGATATCGGACGTCGAAAAAAGACGGTGACCATCACCTTGTCTGCTAAAGGCACAGCTTCGAATTTTTGATTAGGAGGTGACGACACATGCTTCGCGTCCCTAGATATCTTACTACGTTATCCTAAAGCGGCAAATGCAAACTGCAACCGACTTGGTTGTTAAGTTTCGCATCTTTTCATTTAAACACTCTTTGTATGTAGAGAAGCTGTCTTCAGCCCGCTTGTTACTTCGAACAACACAGAGCTCCACTATGCGTGGTGCTATTTGAGGATGTCCGCCGTTGGCTTCCTCCGACCTTCTGAACTGACTTACCTAGCCAGCAATAGGAGGCTATAAAGTTTTACGTGGACTCAGAATCACGGTGCAAATCGGCAGTTTTCACATTAACAAACATTCCCAGACGTGAAATACGTGGTGACAGATTAAAATCCTATATGTGACCTGAAGCCATTCGAATCCACAGTCTGCCACGTTACCAGTGACGAGGACGCAATACGCCAGTCGGATTTTTCTATTCTTTTTATGTTTATGGTCCGCAAAGTTCAGAACTCAAATATCAACCACACAAAGCAGCATATTGCAATTCTCGAGAAAATCGACTTTGAAATTTTCTGACCATCTGTAACACCGTAAAGTAGGGTCGATTTTTCCTAGGCAGTATGGCTGTGCGGTGTACAATGCTTGTTGCCAAATGGGCGGCCTGGTTTCGGTTCACGGCTGATACACCAGTTTTAAACGAATATCCATCCGTGAAGAGTAAAATACACAAGCATGGAAATTTTTTGAAAATTTAAACGACATTAACAATCTTTTATAAGATATTGGGAATTAATAGTTTATGTCTGCAATGAAAACTAGATGTTTACGTGTGATCTGTAATCAGAAACAATAAGACGCGCATCTTTCACAAAAATATCAATTAGATATTACTAAAATTTCTCATGTTGAGAAATGAGGAGTAGCGATCTGTGATACTTGGTAAAAAAACTTTCTGTAACCAAGATCGCATAAATATTTCTTTATTTTCGACGACTGGTTTCGGCAGACTTTACTGTAATCATCTGGTATTCAAAAATTTTTGAAATCGAGAAGGTGACAGCAAATAGTTTTCTAAAATGAAGTAGTTATGCTATCTTTGCTATAGAGAGTTTTTTTATCAGATGTGTGTGTTAATTAGCATATATTCGACGATTTTTATATTTACATGACGTATGTATTGCGAACTGAACGGATGACTAGCAAAAGACTCGAACCAGTAATCCAGCAATTACCACTCTAGAGCACTACCGATTCTTTCCATTTTTATATATTTTACGCTTCACGAAAATTCTAGAATATCAACATTCGTTTAAAAATTTTCATCGGTCGACAATCGAATCCAGGGCGTCCACTCGGCAGGCAGTTATTCTATCGCAGAACCTCACTGCCTGTCGAAAAATCAGTCTTACTTGGCGGTATTAAAGACGCTCAGAAAATTTCAAAGTCTATTTTCTCGAGAATTTTTGAGAGTTGCATCGAACTGCTTTGTGCAATTGATATTTGAGTTCTGAACTTCACGTTCCATTAACATAAAAAATAACAGAAATCCGATAGCCGTGTAGTCTGTTAGCTAACGAGATGCACTGCTCTGCAAAACATGCTTCCATCTGACGACGATAGTTAACCATCGAAATGCATAGTACATTAAGTAAAAACTTTGTGACTGATGCAGAACGCAGAAACACACACACACACACACACACACACACAAAATGATGCAGCTATCCCTGCCGCTGTCGTTTTATGCAACCCGCTATGTTCTATCTGGCCCTCATAAACCACGCGCGAGGTGTTCATATTCTCTCCCTCGCTACACGCAAACTATTAATCCTACATAAAAAATGAACATGACCTTTTTTTGTAGGAAATATAATGCAGTTAAATTTTGTACTGGGATGTGTTTTCCCTGGAGGCCACAGTTATCAAAATTTTCGAGAAAATCGTACAAAAGCGACCTTGAAAAACACCTCCACCCCACACTCACCCGTCACCAACCAGGATTTTAGTACGCGTATCTTGTTCGAGGCACTGCCTCGTACCACTGTCAACTACACCAACTGTCCCCAATATTCGACCTTTTTTAGTCTCTATTGATTGGGCTATTACGCCATCAGCATTGTCGGCTACTTCCTTGACATTATTAATTCAAACGTGCTCATGAGAGTAATGAACGAGAAACGACTTTTGTTAACGTTACGCGGAAACTAATTACATTGAGACATCGATCCAAACTTAACCCTTACAAGCACATTAGCTTCGTAGTCAGAAGGTCTGACGAATAAAACGATGTAATTTTTTATTTGATGTTAAATATCACAAAATAGTTAGGTATTTAAGTGTGATATGCAGCTTAGCTATGTGGATGTAGGTTTAGGTACAATTCATACAGATGTCAATTTTACAAACTGTAAGTGCTCTACTAAGCCGATAGCGTAATAAGGCCAGTCAATGAAGACCAAAAAAGGTCGAATGTGGGAAATAATTCCTACAGCTGCAAATATTTTTACAGTGATACGAGGGAGTGCCGTGAATAACATACTAGACATCTCGACCGGTGGAGGATGAGTGTGGGAGTGGGGGTGTCTTTGAAGGAAACTAAGATTTTCTTGAATAACTCTAAACCTACAGCCTCTAGCGAAAACATATCCCAGTACAAATTTTAACTAAACCCAGAGTCCTGCTCATTTTTTCTGTAGGACAAATAGTTTGTGCGTAGCGTGCGAGACAATACGAAAATGTCGCGCGTGGTTTATGAATGCCAGGATAACATTGCAGGTTTCATAAAATGACATTAGTAGGGGCAATTACAGTTGTAAGAACATAGTTCGAAATGGATGTAATTGATAGAGATGTAGGACAGCATTTTCTCCACAGCGACTAAGTAATAAGAGCTATTTCTCTATTAGCGTCCCCCGAGTGGGGCGCCGCAGTGATTAGCACATTGGACTATAATTCGGCAGGACGACGGTTCAAACTCCCGTCTTGTCACCCTGATTTAGGTTTTCCGTCATTTCCCTAAAACGCTGCAGACAAATGTAGAGATGGTTGCTTTGAAAGGGCACGGCCGACTTCCTTCCGCATTCTTCCCTATTCCGATGAGACCGATGACCTCTGTTTGGTCCCTTACCCAAAATCAACCAACCATCTCTTAGGTTATGTCTCGTGGCAAAGGGTTTACTGTTCTCACGAAGTGACAGATTTATTTTATCGTAACTCTGTGGTTGCATGCCCTTCCTTATCCTGTCGCCACACTCGCCAGTACACCCAAACGACGGAAATCGAGTGTGCCATCCTATAACTTTGTTGCCTTTGTTATCTTAGTATATCAGCTGGTATCGTATTTTCTCGGGCGTACATTGGGGATCAGTGCTGCATTTGACTGAAACACCGTAGGAATCCACCTCAGAACCACAATGACGCTGGTCGCTTTTATGGTCTTTAATCCGAATTGGCTCACCTCCCAGACTCGGAATCTAGCACGCTGCGCGCTTCACTACACAGTACCACGTGGTCGAAAAAGGGCTGTCTCTGTGCTACACTATTTGGAGTGTCTGTATTTTAACGATCTACTACGCAGTGTGATTCAGGTATGCATGCATGCCTGAAGGACACTACACAGTAGACCGTTAAACGCAGACACTACAAATTACACGCCTTGGCAAAGGCCGCGACGATAATAATTTAAGTCTCTTCCTGTGTGGGAGTCACAGTGATTGTACGAGTGAAGAGTGTGGACATACGGTGACTTAAGGAGATTTGAGTAGCTCCTGGACGCTTTCTCGCATAGCCGAAGTGGTTAAAGCGACCGCCCGCGTAAAGCGGGAAGTCCGGACTTGAAGCCGGCCGTGGTGGCCGAGCGGTTCTAGGCGCTTCAGTCTGGAACCGCGCGACCGCTACGGTCGCAGGTTCGAATCCTGCCTCGGGCATGGATGTGTGTGATGTCCTTAGGTTAGTTAGGTTTAAGTAGTTCTAAGTTATATGGGACTGATTACCTCAGAAGATAAGTCCCATAGCTCTCAAAGCCATTTGAACCAGATTTGATCCCGGTCCGGCACACATTTCCGTACGTCGCACAGCTGGAATCACATCGTATTCGCAATTGTGAATAGCTTTCTTGTACATATGCCTGTAATTTGCAGAGGGACAATGGCATAAGTAAAAGCAGTGGAACGTGGAGAAAAAAAAAAAAAAAAAAAAAGTTCAAATGGCTCTGAGCACTATGGGACTTAACATCTGAGGTCACCAGTCCCCTAGACTTAGAACTACTTAAACCTAACTAACCTAAGGACACACACACACACACACACACACACACACACACACACACACACACACACACACACACACACACACACACACACACATCCATGCCCGAAGCAGGATTCGAACCTGCGACCGTAGGGGTCGCGCGGTTCCAGACTGTAGCGCCTAGAACCGCTCGGCCACCTCGGTCGGCTATCCTTAATTGTTTTTCCCGCGCAGCCTGAAAAACACATCAATCTGAAAAATACTTCAGTGACTGTTAAACAAGTGTTTATGGCATCTTTTTGTGATTAAGAAAATGAGCTTGCTGGAGTAAGCATGGCGTTAAGAGCTCAAGATGTTGTAAAATGTGTTGCTTTAGTGAAAGATGGTCGTAGCAAACACTACGTTGCAGAAGTTCCGAGAATTACGCTTTCACGATTTCCAGATCCGTAAGAAGGTACGATAAGAGCAGCATCGGTAGGAAGTGACAACTTCTGACAACAAAGTTCTCCACAACCGTTACACCACCGCCGTTGAAGCGCGAAATGTGTTCCACGAAGTTCAGGGGTCAGTGTTATTGAGAGACCAATCCGAAGGAGACTGGAAGAAGCCTCTCTTCAGTCCAGAAGGCTTGCTAGAGGCCAAGAATTCACCAGACAGCATCGCACAGCCAGAAGCCTCTCTTCAGTCCAGAAGGCTTGCTAGAGGCCAAGAATTCACCAGACAGCATCACACAGCCAGAAGCCTCTCTTCAGTCCAGAAGGCTTGCTAGAGGCCAAGAATTCACCAGACAGCATCGCACAGCCAGAAGCCTCTCTTCAGTCCAGAAGGCTTGCTAGAGGCCAAGAATTCACCAGACAGCATCGCACAGCCAGAAGCCTCTCTTCAGTCCAGAAGGCTTGCTAGAGGCCAAGAATTCACCAGACAGCATCGCACAGCCAGAAGCCTCTCTTCAGTCCAGAAGGCTTGCTAGAGGCCAAGAATTCACCAGACAGCATCGCACAGCCAGAAGCCTCTCTTCAGTCCAGAAGGCTTGCTAGAGGCCAAGAATTCACCAGACAGCATCGCACAGCCAGAAGCCTCTCTTCAGTCCAGAAGGCTTGCTAGAGGCCAAGAATTCACCAGACAGCATCGCACAGCCAGAAGCCTCTCTTCAGTCCAGAAGGCTTGCTAGAGGCCAAGAATTCACCAGACAGCATCGCACAGCCAGAAGCCTCTCTTCAGTCCAGAAGGCTTGCTAGAGGCCAAGAATTCACCAGACAGCATCGCACAGCCAGAAGCCTCTCTTCAGTCCAGAAGGCTTGCTAGAGGCCAAGAATTCACCAGACAGCATCGCACAGCCAGAAGCCTCTCTTCAGTCCAGAAGGCTTGCTAGAGGCCAAGAATTCACCAGACAGCATCGCACAGCCAGAAGCCTCTCTTCAGTCCAGAAGGCTTGCTAGAGGCCAAGAATTCACCAGACAGCATCGCACAGCCAGAAGCCTCTCTTCAGTCTAGAAGGCTTGCTAGAGGCCAAGAATTCACCAGACAGCATCGCACAGCCAGAAGCCTCTCTTCAGTCCAGAAGGCTTGCTAGAGGCCAAGAATTCACCAGACAGCATCGCACAGCCAGAAGCCTCTCTTCAGTCCAGAAGGCTTGCTAGAGGCCAAGAATTCACCAGACAGCATCGCACAGCCAGAAGCCTCTCTTCAGTCCAGAAGGCTTGCTAGAGGCCAAGAATTCACCAGACAGCATCGCACAGCCAGAAGCCTCTCTTCAGTCCAGAAGGCTTGCTAGAGGCCAAGAATTCACCAGACAGCATCGCACAGCCAGAAGCCTCTCTTCAGTCCAGAAGGCTTGCTAGAGGCCAAGAATTCACCAGACAGCATCGCACAGCCAGAAGCCTCTCTTCAGTCCAGAAGGCTTGCTAGAGGCCAAGAATTCACCAGACAGCATCGCACAGCCAGAAGCCTCTCTTCAGTCCAGAAGGCTTGCTAGAGGCCAAGAATTCACCAGACAGCATCGCACAGCCAGAAGCCTCTCTTCAGTCCAGAAGGCTTGCTAGAGGCCAAGAATTCACCAGACAGCATCGCACAGCCAGAAGCCTCTCTTCAGTCCAGAAGGCTTGCTAGAGGCCAAGAATTCACCAGACAGCATCGCACAGCCAGAAGCCTCTCTTCAGTCCAGAAGGCTTGCTAGAGGCCAAGAATTCACCAGACAGCATCGCACAGCCAGAAGCCTCTCTTCAGTCCAGAAGGCTTGCTAGAGGCCAAGAATTCACCAGACAGCATCGCACAGCCAGAAGCCTCTCTTCAGTCCAGAAGGCTTGCTAGAGGCCAAGAATTCACCAGACAGCATCGCACAGCCAGAAGCCTCTCTTCAGTCCAGAAGGCTTGCTAGAGGCCAAGAATTCACCAGACAGCATCGCACAGCCAGAAGCCTCTCTTCAGTCCAGAAGGCTTGCTAGAGGCCAAGAATTCACCAGACAGCATCGCACAGCCAGAAGCCTCTCTTCAGTCCAGAAGGCTTGCTAGAGGCCAAGAATTCACCAGACAGCATCGCACAGCCAGAAGCCTCTCTTCAGTCCAGAAGGCTTGCTAGAGGCCAAGAATTCACCAGACAGCATCGCACAGCCAGAAGCCTCTCTTCAGTCCAGAAGGCTTGCTAGAGGCCAAGAATTCACCAGACAGCATCGCACAGCCAGAAGCCTCTCTTCAGTCCAGAAGGCTTGCTAGAGGCCAAGAATTCACCAGACAGCATCGCACAGCCAGAAGCCTCTCTTCAGTCCAGAAGGCTTGCTAGAGGCCAAGAATTCACCAGACAGCATCGCACAGCCAGAAGCCTCTCTTCAGTCCAGAAGGCTTGCTAGAGGCCAAGAATTCACCAGACAGCATCGCACAGCCAGAAGCCTCTCTTCAGTCCAGAAGGCTTGCTAGAGGCCAAGAATTCACCAGACAGCATCGCACAGCCAGAAGCCTCTCTTCAGTCCAGAAGGCTTGCTAGAGGCCAAGAATTCACCAGACAGCATCGCACAGCCAGAAGCCTCTCTTCAGTCCAGAAGGCTTGCTAGAGGCCAAGAATTCACCAGACAGCATCGCACAGCCAGAAGCCTCTCTTCAGTCCAGAAGGCTTGCTAGAGGCCAAGAATTCACCAGACAGCATCGCACAGCCAGAAGCCTCTCTTCAGTCCAGAAGGCTTGCTAGAGGCCAAGAATTCACCAGACAGCATCGCACAGCCAGAAGCCTCTCTTCAGTCCAGAAGGCTTGCTAGAGGCCAAGAATTCACCAGACAGCATCGCACAGCCAGAAGCCTCTCTTCAGTCCAGAAGGCTTGCTAGAGGCCAAGAATTCACCAGACAGCATCGCACAGCCAGAAGCCTCTCTTCAGTCCAGAAGGCTTGCTAGAGGCCAAGAATTCACCAGACAGCATCGCACAGCCAGAAGCCTCTCTTCAGTCCAGAAGGCTTGCTAGAGGCCAAGAATTCACCAGACAGCATCGCACAGCCAGAAGCCTCTCTTCAGTCCAGAAGGCTTGCTAGAGGCCAAGAATTCACCAGACAGCATCGCACAGCCAGAAGCCTCTCTTCAGTCCAGAAGGCTTGCTAGAGGCCAAGAATTCACCAGACAGCATCGCACAGCCAGAAGCCTCTCTTCAGTCCAGAAGGCTTGCTAGAGGCCAAGAATTCACCAGACAGCATCGCACAGCCAGAAGCCTCTCTTCAGTCCAGAAGGCTTGCTAGAGGCCAAGAATTCACCAGACAGCATCGCACAGCCAGAAGCCTCTCTTCAGTCCAGAAGGCTTGCTAGAGGCCAAGAATTCACCAGACAGCATCGCACAGCCAGAAGCCTCTCTTCAGTCCAGAAGGCTTGCTAGAGACCAAGAATTCATCAGACAGCATCGCACAGCCATACTACTCTCGCAAGGGAATATCGCGGCTAGAAAGCACAACAATAGCAGCAAGGTCTGCAAGCTCACGTGTTGTGAGAATTGTGAAGAGTTCTTGTGAAGAGTTATTGGAAGAAGAGGAGACTCATGCTGCGGCTTCTTTTGTATACACAAATTTTTTAAATTTTGGCTTTTGGGACGTGCCCACACAGCCATCTCAGCAGCAGAAAGACAATACAACAGTCTGTTACGATAATTCAGAAGATTCACTAGGGTCACGCCGCTTCCTAGTACGCCGTTATATAAGCGTGTACCTGTCATGTGACGTCATACTGGCGATTTTCGTGTTATAAAGAAACGGACTACACGACACGCTGTCTCCAAGCGTAGAAAATCTCCGATTCGGTCGGGAATCGAACCCGGGCCCCTTCGGTTAGCAATCTGCCGCGCTAACCCCGCAGATGCCAGGGGAGACCATGCAATGTCTTGGCCTGCTCGAGGCCCCGATTTGAATACTATTGGGCTCGTGTGGGGACAGCTGAGGAGAAGGGCCCTTCAGCACTGTTCAGAGGACCTACAGGAGATTCTCCTGAAAGAATGGGAGCTGCCTCCTCAAGAGAACACTGCATCATTGATCAGGAGCATGCCTGGAAGGTTGCAAGCATGATTGGTGCAAGAGGAGATAATGCACGCTTTCGAACATGCGAATAAAGAGCTGCGAAGCGTAAAAATCAAAACAGAGGCACATTACCTTCAACGATTCCTCAAAATTTGCTTGAAGTGTGAACTAAAGGTGGCAGGGGTAAAATACAGGGAGCTAAAGGCTATTTACAATTTGTACAGAAACCAGATGACAGTTACAAGAGTCGAGGGGCATGAAAGGGAAGCAGTGGTTGGGAAGGGAGTGAGGCAGGGTTGTAGCCTCTCCCCGACCTTATTCAATCTGTATATTGAGCAAGCAGTAAAGGAAACAAAAGAAAAATTCAGAGTAGGAATTAAAATGCACGGAGAAGAAATAAAAACTTTGAGGTTCGCCGATCACATTGTAATTCTGTCAGAGACAGCAAAGGACCTGGAGGGGCAGCTGAACGGAATGGACCGTGTCTTGAAAGGAGGATATAAGATGAACATCAACAAAAGCAAAACGAGAATAATTGAACGTAGTCTAATTAAATCGGGTGATGCTGCGGGAATCAGATTAGGAAATGAGACACTTAAAGCAGTGAAGGAGTTTTGCTATTTGGGGAGCAAAATAACTGATGATGGTCGAAGTAGAGAGGATATAAAATGTAGACTGGCAATGGCAAGGAAAGCGTTTCTGAAGAAGAGAAATTTGTTAACATCGAGTATAGATTTAAGTGTCAGGAAGTCGTTTCTGAAAGTATTTCTATGGAGTGTAGCCATGTATGGAAGTGAAACATGGACGATAAATAGTTTGGACAAGAAGAGAATAGTAGCTTTCGAAATGTGAAGAAGGGATCGATTGGTAGGACGTATTCTGAGGAATCAAGGGATCACAAATTTAGTATTGGAGGGCAGCGTGGAGGGTAAAAATCGTAGAGGGAGACCAAGAGATGAATACACTAAGCAAATTCAGAAGGATGTAGGTTGCAGTAGGTACTGGGAGATGATGAAGCTTGCCCAGGATAGAGTAGCATGGGGAGCTGCATCAAACCAGTCTCAGAACTGAAGACCACAACAACAACAGATACCAAGACAGGCCCATACAAAAATTGTAGATTACTGTCATAAAACAGACGAATTTAAAATAAAAAAATTAAATAGCTTTGTAAAACAAGTGACGTGCCAGTCAGAGTAATTTGATTAGTATTAGAATTTAAGTAACTCCTACTTTATCTCCTGTCTCTGAAGGATATAGGACACATGTAAAATTTCTTGCAAGCAATTGGTTAGTCAAAGACCGCCGCCCGGAGACGAAGAATTGGAAAGTAGTTAAAACGTTGCTTCCACACGACGCCCATCACTCAATTGAATGACAACGCTCTTTAAACGTGAATAAGCGTAAGACGTGTCGATTACAAGATGAGTAGTACAAATCTGCAGCCCGTCGTACTCCATAAATATTTAGAGGTAAGACCAAGAATTAATATGAAATGGCGCCAACGCCGAAAATAACCTCAAGGGCCGCGCGGGATTCGGTCTTAGGCGCTGCAGTCATGGACTGTGCGGCTGGTCCCGGCGGAGGTTAGAGTCCTCCCTCGGGCATGGGTGTGTGTGTCTGTCTTTAGGATAATTTAGGTTAAGTAGTGTGTAATCTTAGGGACTGATGAGCTTAGCAGTTAAGTCCCATATCCAGAATGCTGCCTCAGGATTTGGAGTCCCGATCAAGTAGGCAGGACAGCAGATACCGAAGTAGTTCAGAGAGGCTGCCAAAATAGTACGCTGGTGTAACGGAGATGATCATGGATCTTAAACGAGATCTTGTTCTAGCGAAACTTTTTTGGATAACACAATCGGGATTAGAGTAATTCGATTACCACCATCACACGGCTCGCAGGGAGACAGTAACAATATCATATCAGAGCCCACGATTCGCACAGAGGAATATGGCAGTAGTTTTTATTTAAGCATTAATGCGCAAATCGAATGGGGCGGATACTATCTAATATTGAAAAGAAGTACAGTCTGTCACGCGCTATGGAGTGAGAGTTCTTTTATTTTAAAAAACAAGATGTTGCCACTGGCTAGAAGAGGACGGTCGATGTCGGATCCCATTTTCTCCGGATCTTAATTAAACGATTCGATCGCCGTCTTCATTGTATAAGTTCACCGCCAGACACCCTACAATAGCTACGGGACGCACAGTATGTACACAGTCCACTCATATTAATGTGACCAGCGCCTGTGTGGTACATCAATAACCACTCACAGACGGCAGTTGGAAGCACTAGCAGTGTCGGGTATATAAAGCGTGTTCTGGGGACTCGAAAACAGTGCAGTAGCATTCACGAAATGGCTAAGTTTGTAAAATGTTCGTGTGCCACCGTGGGTAAAGTGCACAATGGACGGTAAAATGGCGCTAACCAGAACCGGCACTGAGGCAACTGAGGAAAATGCAAAACGTCGATATGCAGCAGGATTTTAGAACACACACTGTGTTCGAACGTAATCAATTACCTCGGAGAAAACGGTCTAATGACACACAGTCAACATGGATTTAGAAAACATCGTTCCTGTGTAACACAACTAGCTCTTTATTCACATGAAGTGTTGAGAGCTATTGACAAGGGATTTCAGATCGATTCCGTATTTCTGGGTTTCCGGAAGGCTTTTGACACTGTACCACACAAGCGGCTCGTAGTGAAACTGCATGGTTATGGAATATCGTCTCAGTTATGTGACTGGATCTGTGATTTCCTGTCAGAGAGGTCACAATACGTTGTAATACACGGAAAGTCATCGAGTAAAACACAAGCGATTTCTTGCGTTCCCCAAGGTAGTGTTACAGGCCCTTTGCAGTTCCTTCTCTATATAAACGGTTTAGGAGACAATTTGAGCAACCGTCTTCGGTTGTTTGCAGATGACGCTGTCGTTTATCGACTACTAAAGTCATCAGAAGATCAAAACAAACTGCAAAACGATTTAGAAGAAATATCGGAATGGTGCGACGAGTGGCAGTTGACCCTAAATAACGAAAAGTGTGAGGTTATCCACATGAGTACTAAAAGGAACTCAAACTTCGGTTACGCGAAAAATCAGTCTAATCTAAAAGCCGTAAATTCAACTAAATACCTAGGTATTACAATTACGAACAACTTAAATTGGAAGGAACATATAGATAATGTTGTGGGGAAGGCTAACCAAAGACTGTGTTCCATTGGCAGGACACTTAGAAAGTGTAACAGACCTACTAAGGATACTGCCTACACTACGCTTGTCCGTCGTCTTTTAGAATACTGTTGCGCGGTGTGGGATCCTTACCAGATAGGACTCACTGAGTACATTGAAAAAGTTCAAAGAAAGGCAGAACGTTTTGTATTATCGCGAAATATGGGAGAGTGTGTCACAGAAATGATACAGGATTTGGGATGGACATCATTAAAAGAAAGGCGTCTTTCGCTGCGACGGAATCTTCTCACGAAATTCCAATCACCATCTTTCTCCTCCGAATGCGAAAATATTTTGTTTACACCGACTTACATAGGGAAGAACGATCACAAAGATAAAATAAGGGAAATCAGAGCTCGTACGGAAAGATATAAGTGTTCGTTCTTTCCGCGCGCTATACGAGATTGGAATAATAGAGAATTGTGAAGGTGGTTCGATGAACCCTCTGCCAGGCACTTAAATGTGATATGCAGAGTGTCGATGTAGATGAGGTGCACCATGGGCCTTAGATGACTGGGCTGAATGATGGCTGAGGGAATGCGTACGGCCGAACAGATGTGCAACTATTAAGCAACTGGCCATTCAGATGAACCAAGGGACTACCAACCGTATCTCATATACGACCGTTCAGCAAAACAATGTTGTTGCCTATGGGCCTCCGCAGCATGCCTCGTTCATGCACCCACACTGACTGCTGTTCAAGGGCGACGAAGGCAGGAATCCGCACGCCACGAATGGACGTCCACTGAGCGACCACAGGTGGCCTTTTCAGATGAATCACGTTTCATACTCCATCGGACAGATGGCCGTTGGCGTGCAACAATCGTTGGAATGGTCTAGTCCGGAGGAGGGAGCCTTATAATCTGGGGAATGTCTTCGTCGCATTCCCTGGGCGATCTCGTCATTCTGGAAGGCACAACACACGTCTGGCAGTCATCCGCACTGCAACAGCTGCCTAATCACATTAATGTGACTGCACGTGAGTACCGGTGGAGACGTGTCAGTAACTGGCTGGGTGACTGCCATCTTGTGGTTAGTCTGGTGACTAGGTGGTGCAGGCGTTGCCAGCTTAAGCAGGTGTGTTGCAGACGGGGCATGCAGAAGCGGGTGCGAGGCCCAGAGCCGCCCGGCCAGCCACAGCATGCAACACAACAACACACCATACTACACCACACCACACCACACCACGTGGAGCCCCAGCATGCAGCGCGGCGCGCGCGGACCGTACCTAGCGCGGCGACCGCCGTCATCTCGAGCTGCGTGTGCGCATGCGCGTGCGAGTGCGGGTGCAGCGGCGCGCCCGCCCCCGCCGTCGCCGACGCCGCCCCCGACGGCGACGCGTCGCCCTCGTGGCAGCGGCACGCGCAGTCCACGCGCCCTGTGCCAACACACGGCTCACTCTCCTCTCCACACTGGGCACGTCACAGACGATCACTATCTTTGAGTCCACAGTCTTCTTCAGAAACAGCTGTCCACAGGGGATCGCACCCGAGAGTAGGATTACCCAGTCACTTTACCCATCCCATATCAATTGCACGCTGTAATGCCGGTACTTCAGGGTCGAATTAGGGACCCTTCCTAACTAGACAAAAAAGTTCTCAAACCTTTAAGGTGATGGGGGAGGTGCGTGTAGGTCTTTCAGGTGTGTGTGTGTGTGTGTGTGTGTGTGTGTGTGTGTGTGTGTGTGTGTGTTTGGGGGGGGGGGGGGTTGAAAGTCTTTCAAGGGGGCTTGCGACGATACATATGAAAATCTTTAAGGCTGATAAGGAGGTATGTGAAACTACAGGATGAATTTAATTAAACTTTCGCTACTTGGGGGGGGGGGGGGGGGGGCACCACGGAAAACGAGTGGCCATAGGAATATGAAACTTGTGAAAACATTTAAGGACATGCGGAATTGACGAATAAACCACTGAAAAAAAAACTTATTTTTGTTTCCTAGCCGGCCGCTGTCACCGAGCGGTTCTACGCGCTTCAGTCCGGAACTGTGCTGCTGCTACGGCCGCAGGTTCGAATGCTGCCTCAGGCATGGATGTGTGTGATGTCCTTAGGTTAGTTAGCTTTAAGTAGGTCTAAGTCTAGGGGTCTCATGACCTCAGATGTTAAGTCCCATATTGCTTAGAACCACTTGAACCATTTTTTAGTTTCCACTGGAGAGAGAAAAATTTATTAATTGCGTACCATGAGGTGACAGAAGCCATGGGATACCTCCTAGTATCATGTCGGATGTTTAGCCCGGTGTGGTGCAGCTACCCTACGTGGCATTGAGCCACCAAGTCTTTGGAAGTGTCTGCCTCTAGCCATCCAGAATTGTGAAATTGATGACTGTGCAGGGGGTTGTGCACGCACAAATCACTTGATTATGTCCCAGAAATGTTCGAAAGTATTCGTGTCGGGCGATCAACTTATTCGGGCCAAATCATTCGCTGGCATTGTCCAGAATGTTCAAGCCATCGTGATCAACTGTGTCCTAGAGCCAAGGCGCATTGTTATCGATAAAAATTTCACCGCTGTTTGGGAACATGAAGACCATGAATAGCTACAAACGATCTCCAAGTAGCCGAAAATGAACATTTCCAGTCAATGATTGGTTCAGTTGGACCAAAGGATCCAGTCCATTCCATGTAAACACAACCCAAACCATTATGCAGCCACCACCAACTTGCACCATGCCGTGATAACAATTTGGCTCCGTGTGGTCTGCGCCGCATTCCAGTCCTACTGTCAGCTCTTACCAACTGAATCGCGACTCATCTGACCAGTCCAGTTTTCCAGTCGTCTAGGGTCCAACAGACACGGTCACGATACCAGGAGAGGCGCTGCAGGCGGTGTCGTGCTGTTAGCAAAGGCACTCGCGTCGGTCATTGCTGCCATAGCCCACTGACGCCAAATTTCGCCATACTGTCCTAACGGATACGTTCGTCCCCACATTGATTTCTGGGTTTATTTCAGGCAGTGTTCCTTGTCTGTTAGCACCGACGACTACACAAACGCCACTGATCTCGGTCGTTAAGTGAAGGCCGCCAGCCACTGCGTTGCCCGTGGTGAGAGGTAATGACTGAAATTTAGTATTCTCGTCACGGTCTTGACACTGTGGATCTCGGCATACTGAATTCCCTAACGATTTCCGAAATGGAATGTCCCATGCGTCCACCTCCAACTACCATTCAATATTCATAGTCTGTAAATTCACGTTGTGTGGCCTAATCACGATGGAAATCTTTTCACATCAGTCACCTGAGTACACATGACAGCTCCACCAATGCACTGCCCTTTAATATCTTGTGTAGGCGATACTGCCGACATCCGTGTACGTGCATACTGCTATCCCACGACTTGTCACCTCAGTGTGCTTTCCAGTTTACAACCGTTGTGCAACGACCGTCTACATCCAAGACAGCCTGCAACCGCACTAGAGATTGCTCTACAGCTGCCCGAAGCCGGTGGGATGTTGGGTACCTCCCTCGCTATGCCGATCTTCGACCTCCAACGTGTGTTAGTGTCCCGTTGACAAACTCTGTCCTTCAGGTAACCCCACAGCCTGAGATCACTCCGATTCACTTCTGGTGACTTTAGTGGCCGACCAGTTTGGAACGATCGGCCAATAATTTGGTTTTCTCCAAATGTGTTAGAGGGTAACCGAGTGAGCAATGTGAAGTAGAGCTCCATCGTGCATCATAACAGTTGAGTCCACAGCGCCTCTCTCCCACAGAGCAGGGATCACACGAGGGTGAAACAGATCATTGCAACGTATGCCGCTGATGCTTCATGTCCTTTGAATTCTAAGTTCCGTATCAGTGCCTGCACCTAACGGTAAGTCATGACACTAACATTACTAACATCTCAAGATCCGCAGCGCACAGTCTGACCATGATTCCTATACAGTTGGCTACCCATACGGTAAATAGTTTTCCGCCCACATTCGAAAGGTGTTTGAATAGTCGGTGCAAAAATAAAAACTACTTACGTGTTTGGGGTAAACGTTTTTTATTTTTCGACATAGTCTCCTTTTAGACTTATACACTTCGTCCAACGCTGTTCTAATTTGTTGATCCCTTCCGAATAATAGGAATTGTCCAAGTCTGCAAAATAGCTATTAATTGCTGCAATCACCACCTCATTTGAATAAAATCTTTGTCCTGCCAGCCATTTCTTCAAATTGGGGAACAAATAGCAATCCGGGGGAGCCAAGTCTGGAGAATGGGGGGAATGTGAAACGAGTTGGAATCCTATTTCCACTAATTTTGCGACCACAACTGCTGAGGTCTGTGCTGCTGCTTTGTCGTGATGGAAAAAACTTTTTTGCGGTCCAATCGCTGGCGTTTTTCTTGCAGCTCGGTTTTAAAGCAGTCCAATGAGTAATATGCACCTGTAATAGTTTTACCCTTTTACAGACAGTCGATGAGGATTATCCCTTGCGAATCCCAAAAGACAGTCGCCATAACCTTTCCCGCCAAAGGAACGGTCTTCGCCTTTTTTGGTGCAGATTCTCCCTTGGTAACTCATTGTTTAGATTGATCCTTGGTCTCAGGAGTATAGTAATGTATCCATGTTTCACCCACAGTGACGAAACGACGCTGAAAGTCCTGCGGATTCTTCCTGAACAGCTGCAAACCATCCTTGCAACACTTCACACGATTCCGTTTTTGGTCAAGAGTGAGCAATCGCGGAACTCATGTTGCAGATAGCTTTCTCATGTCCAAATGTTTATGCAAAATATTATGAACCCATTCATTCGAGATGCCCACAGCACTAGCAATCTCACACACCCTAACTCTTCTGTCATCCATCTTCATATCATGGACTTTATCAATGATTACTGCAGTCGTAACCTCCACAGGGCGCCCAGAACGCTCAGCATCACTTGTGCCCATATGGCCACTCCGAAAATTTTGAAACCACTTATAAACTGTTCTAATCGACGGTGCAGAGTCACCGCAATGTTTATCAAGCTTCTCTTTAGTCTCCTCAGGTGTTTTGCCTTTCATACAGTAACGTTTAATCACCACACGGAATTCGTTTTCGTCCATTTTTTGACAATCACTCGACTTCCTTGATTCACGCGAATGCCAAACACAAAGAAATAGACCAATGTGGCTGAAACTTGGCGTGCGTTCTTTCCAAAGATGCTACTAACTAAACATGACCTCGATACGCGCCGATGGTGCCACCTCTCGGACTTTGAACGGTATTTTCAAACGCTCCTCGTAGGCTCCAGTAGCTAAAGTTTAATTGTAACTATCTGTCATTTAAGGTGGGTGGGAAAGCATGTCGAAGTGTCTCAAGTGTGGAAGATCGTAAAATGTTTGAGAATCGTTACCTAGAGAGGGTCTTAATTTTCTTATGTTTGCCTTGTCGTTTTGTATCTCGTAGGTATTCGTATACACCGTTTACTACTATTATCAACCTATTGCATACATACAGTTTGAAACAGTGTCTGAGAATAGTCCATTCAGATTCAAGATCATCTGCAGTTGGCTTGGTCAGAAAATATGAACAATTGTATTTGGTTGATGATAGTAGAATTTGTTAATTATAATATAACTTAGACTATAATAGGCTGCTACAACGGATTGGAACACAGTCGCCTTTCGTGGTCAGTCTGTGAGCGTCTGATTGGTATCTAGTATTAACCCAGCACTTTACTTAAGGTGTGCGATAGGATAATATGTGAAGGTCATTCTGCTACATCTTTTGGAGGTTTTGCACACTCATGGCAACGATTAAACCTGTGGCAAACAGGCTGTAATGTTTTACAAAACAGCTGATGGCCTAACAGCCGTGAAGAACCAGCTTCTATACTATAGGAGCGCAAGGGTCTTTCGAAGGGTCAATTTAATTTTCCGAGACACGTGTACTAAACGTAAAAACTTGTTGGAGCATTACAACGTCAACAAACAACACAGTGAATGAAGTGTGCGCAATTACTGGACTAAATAACCTGTAGTACTCAGGCGATAAGCGTGGCAGGAAGAAAGAGACCACTGGGTGGCCACAACGACCGAGATAAGAGCTATAGTACCCACCAAAGAGCCACTGCACAATGGTGTGGCCGTTATAAAGCAGCGACGCGCAGTCTTTTCCGGGATATTGCGCCGTCTGAAGCCTTCCACCTACCGTCGAGCAACCATTACCTTCCATCAGCTCCACATAATGAAAGCTCTTTCGCGCCTTGCTATCTGGCTTCACTCGGCATTATAACAACGCGCTTTGTAGGTCTCCTTTCAGACTCCGTTAAACTTCCGTCTTTATTTGAATGGCTCTTGTTCGTAAACAGTGATTGAAATAATCCTTGTTTCAGGGATATAAACTCTGCCATTCAGCATACGGTGGAATTAAAGCACGGCCTTATATGTTACTGCGTTAGTCATCAACAAAACTGAGTTTTCCACCGTAATAATTCTGCATGTAGCGCTACAGGAGAACAGACACAGTATAGCTTTACAGAATATTAAACACTACGAAATGTGCTGTTTAAGCGACAGCTTGCTCGCGCCAGTTTTATATATGTGTTTATACAGGGTATGTGTGATTTTTTTTCTTGCAATAATCAATATCTTTAGGTCTCAAAAAGATGATACGTATATTTTAAAGCAAACAGTTTGTTAGTACGTACTTATCAGATATCCGCTGCAGAATCGTTAATGGAATGTTGACTTCAGTCTTTTCGCATAGTGATCTCTGCTTTTGATATGCTTCTCAGAGTTTATAATGCTGTTCTCTGGGAGGATGATGAGATGGGCAACACAGAAATTACAAACTGAATTAACTAGTATGTGTTTACGAGTTAATAGCTGCTGTTTGATAAACAGAAATTTAGACGTATCTCGTCTCCTGCCTTCGCAGGAGAACTTCTGTAAAGTTTGGAAGGTAGGAGACGAGATACTGGCAGAAGTAAAGCTGTGAGTACCGGGCGTGAGTCGTGCTTCGGTAGCTCAGATGGCAGAGCACTTGCCCGCGAAAGGCAAAGGTCCCGAGTTCGAGTCTCGGTCGGGCACAGTTTTAATCTGCCAGGAAGTTTCATATCAGCGCACACTCCGCTGCAGAGTGAAAATCTCATTCTGAGAAAATTATTAAGTTTTCCGGTAAAACTTTTCCGGGTACGCGTGTGTGTCGTCTCGTTATATGAGGCAGTGTTTCGGCTATTGATTAACTTCTCATGGTTGGAGTTATGCTTCGCGCTCGTTCAGTCCTGTTATATTCTTCACTGGGAAGCCTCAGTTCTGATGAAGACATCTACACATGTTTGAAGATTTTTAAAGTTTGAGAAGTGTTGAAGCAAAATGTTTTGCAGTACCACTCAATAATGGCCTTAAGGCCGAAACTGCAATTGTGAAGTAATCTCTACAGTCAACAACGAACTTTCTGTATTAAAAAAAGATTCGGCTACTGCTTGAGTGGTAAATATGCTATCCTGACGAATACCAGTTGCTACAATGGGCGAAACAGATACCCGGAAAAAATGCTTGCCATTATGAGGATGTACGAGGGCTGTTCAAAAAGGTGACTTTTCGAATTGCGTGGGCAACGTACATTCGATTATTGCTTTTTTTGTTATGTTGGTACATATGTCTCGAACATATCTTCACAGTTTCAAGTCTACAGCATAATCTGTTTGTTTTTGACGGATAGAAAGATTAGACGTGCTTTCGTGTGCTATGCGGTTTTCGATTATTATAAAAAATTGAACAAAGTATTTGCATCAAATTTTGTGTGAAAAATGGAATCAAGTGCTCTGAAACACTTGAAACGTTGACAGTGGCATACGGTGAGTCAGCTCTAAGTAAAAAATACAAGTGGTACAAGCTCTTCAAAGACGGCCGAGAAGATGCCAATGACGAACCTCGCCCGGAACGCCCCAGCACATCGACAACGAATGATAACGTCGAAGCTGTGAAGAAAATTGTTCTGGAAAATCGTCGAATTATCGAAGAGAAGCTGATGAGGATGTTGGTATATCTGCCAGCTCGTGTCATGCAATTTTTTTCGGATGTTTTGGGCATGAGACATGTGTCAGCGAAGTTTGTTCCAAAACGTCTCAATTTTGATCAGAAGAACCGTCGCATGAGCATCGCTCATGAGCTCTTGAATGAAGTCAGTGATGATCCTGATTTCGAAACCGAAACCCAATCGTCCGAATGGGAGCATCCCGGAGAGCCAAGACCGAATAAAGCACGCCAAGTACGATCAAATGTCAAGGTTTTGTTCACTTTTTTTTCAATTACAGTGGCGTAGTGCATCACGAATTTTTGCCTCAAGGTCGTACGGTCAGTAATGGGCATTACCTTGACGTTATGCGCCGTTTGCGGGAAGTAATACGCAAAAAAAACGTCCGGAACTGTGGAAAAACAATTCATGGCTTTTGCATCATGTTAATGCACCTGCTCATTCATCGTTGCTTGTGAGATTTTTTGGCCAAAAACAACACGAAAATCATGCCTCAGCTACCATATTCGCCGGATTTGACCCCCTGCGACTTTTTCCTGTTCCACAAACCTATGAAAGGACACAGATTTTCAACGACTGAGGAAATAAAAACAGCATCGCTGGAAGTACTCAAAGCTGTACCAAAAAGTGTTTATGTGAAGTGCTTCAAGGATTGGAACAAGAGTTGGCACAAGCGTATTGTATCTGAGGTGGATTACTTTGAAGGGGACAACATGAATATTGATGAATATATAAATATGTTTTTCAAAATATAAAGTCACCTTACTTTTTGAACACACCTTGTATTTATTAAATCACGGAATGTCCGTCAGATTCTAGTACAGCAGAAGGACAAATTTCTTAACCGACACATGAAGGGCAGCCAATGACGCAGCCTATGGCGTCGCGTTTTGCGGCTGGCCAGGACGACCAAACGAACTAGGAAGAACTCGTGCCAGGGAACAGTGCGTCCCTTACGAGGAAGATCTGCTGCCGGCCAACGGAGGTCAAATGATGTCAGCCGAATCAAATGAGGAAATGTCGGCTCCGAGGCCGTGGATACAACAAAAGACTCCCAAGTCTTCCACTAACAGTGCGCAGGGAAACCAAAGTTCGCATGCTGATGCATCGAATTTCAGACGTATTTTTTAGGGGTAGTAAAGATTTTTATGCATGAATTCTATGGTGAACGCTACGTGCGACTGGGCCAACACAACAAATCAGCTATAGCTGTACAGCACCGGGACTGAGGCAGATCCATTAATTTTCAAGAGCCTCACCAGCTGGCAGCTCCACGTGACACGGGCTGAATTCTATAAACAAGCAGCCGAATTAGAAATGCATAGTGGCGTTAACATCTCCCTGCAGGTAAACATTGCCCCCGGGTTCAACATGCCGATTCGCTACTACCTACGAATCAACTGCGAGAGTAGCACAAGTAACAGCTTACAGGACGACAATTATTGAACTACACGAAATGAAACTGTCGTAACTTCTGAACGGTTTGCGTTGGGACGCTCAAACTGCACTGTTCGCCGCGGGGCATGATGGGAATAATTATGCGCATGTATGGTTTGGTTCAGCGACGAAGCCCACATTGATTTGGATGGGTTCGTCAATAAGCAAAACTGGTGCGTTTGGGAGACAGAGAATCCGCATTTCGCGATCGAGAAGTCTCTTAACTCTCGACAGGTGACTGTGCGGTGTGCACTGTTCAGTCACGGAAGAATCGGTGCGATATTCGTGGATGGCACGGTGACTACCGAACGGTATATGAAGGTTTTGGAAGATGACTTCATCCCCATTATCCAAAGTGACCCCGATTTCGACAAGATGTGGTTCATGACAGACTGAGCTCGACCCCCACCGAAGCAAGAGTGTTTGTTTGATGTCCTGCAACAGCACTTTGGGAACCGCATTCTGGCTCTGGGGTACCCAGAGGCCACTGGCATGGCCCTTGATTGCCCGCCATGTTCTCCGAATCTAAACACATGCGACTCCTTTTTGTGGGGCTGTACTGAAGACAAGGTGTACTGCAATGACCCCAAAACCATTGCTGAGCTGGAAACAGATATTCAGGAGGTCATCGACAGCAACGATTTTCCGACACTTCAGCGGTCATGCAGAATTTAGCTATTCGTCTGCGCCACATCATCGCCAATGATGGCAGGCATATCGAACATGTCAATCTAAATCCGCATATCTGCAGTGACGTTTACATGTTGAATAAAGTGCGTACACGGCGTAGTTTGTAACTAATTTACGATTTTTTCATATCTTTCAATAATTGTCACACTATAAGATCGCGGCCTTGCGGACAATGTGAAATATAATTGAGTTTAGGAAAGTGTAAGCTGGTTTGCTAAATGTTAATATTATTTGTCACTGAGAAAAAATTATATGTTGACCGATAAGAAAAATTAGTAACTCTGAGTGTAATTCCTGTGTGCATACGCAATACCACACCACATCACTGTACAGTTTGTAATTTCATCTCCTTAAAACAACTGAATGTTTACTTTTGCCAATTTCTTGTGTTCTTTGCTTACTGTGATAACAAAGGTTAATTTTCCAAAAACGTTAAAATTATGTACACTCCTGGAAATTGAAATAAGAACACCGTGAATTCATTGTCCCAGGAAGGGGAAACTTTATTGACACATTCCTGGGGTCAGATACATCACATGATCACACTGACAGAACCACAGGCACATAGACACAGGCAACAGAGCATGCACAATGTCGGCACTAGTACAGTGTATATCCACCTTTCGCAGCAATGCAGGCTGCTATTCTCCCATGGAGACGATCGTAGAGATGCTGGATGTAGTCCTGTGGAACGGCTTGCCATGCCATTTCCACCTGGCGCCTCAGTTGGACCAGCGTTCGTGCTGGACGTGCAGACCGCGTGAGACGACGCTTCATCCAGTCCCAAACGTGCTCAATGGGGGACAGATCCGGAGATCTTGCTGGCCAGGGTAGCTGACTTACACCTTCAAGAGCACGTTGGGTGGCACGGGATACATGCGGACGTGCATTGTCCTGTTGGAACAGCAAGTTCCCTTGCCGGTCTTGGAATGGTAGAACGATGGGTTCGATGACGGTTTGGATGTACCGTGCACTATTCAGTGTCCCCTCGACGATCACCAGTGGTGTACGGCCAGTGTAGGAGATCGCTCCCCACACCATGATGCCGGGTGTTGGCCCTGTGTGCCTCGGCCGTATGCAGTCCTGATTGTGGCGCTCACCTGCACGTCGCCAAACACGCATACGACCATCATTGGCACCAAGGCAGAAGCGACTCTCATCGCTGAAGACGACACGTCTCCATTCGTCCCTCCATTCACGCCTGTCGCGACACCACTGGAGGCGGGCTGCACGATGTTGGGGCGTGAGCGGAAGACGGCCTAACGGTGTGCGGGACCGTAGCCCAGCTTCATGGAGACGGTTGCGAATGGTCCTCGCCGATACCCCAGGAGCAACAGTGTCCCTAATTTGCTGGGAAGTGGCGGTGCGGTCCCCTACGGCACGGCGTAGGATCCTACGGTCTTGGCGTGCATCCGTGCGTCGCTGCGGTCCGGTCCCAGGTCGACGGGCACGGGCACCTTCCGCCGACCACTGGCGACAACATCGATGTACTGTGGAGACCTCACGCCCCACGTGTTGAGCAATTCGGCGGTACGTCCACCCGGCCTCCCGCATGCCCACTATACACCCTCGCTCAAAGTCCGTCAACTGCACATACGGTTCACGTCCACGCTGTCGCGGCATACTACCAGTGTTAAAGACTGCGATGGAGCTCCGTATGCCACGGCAAACTGGCTGACACTGACGGCGGCGGTGCACAAATGCTGCGCAGCTAGCGCCATTCGACGGCCAACACCGCGGTTCCTGGTGTGTCCGCTGTGCCGTGCGTGTGATCATTGCTTGTACAGCCCTCTCGCAGTGTCCGGAGCAAGTATGGTGGGTCTGACACACCGGTGTCAATGTGTTCTTTTTTCCATTTCCAGGAGTGTATTTTTTCACACTGTTGGGTTAAAGCGACACAGCAGAAACAGTGGTCTAAAGGTCTACGTTCTGCCTCTGCACTGGGACGACGAAATAACTTGACATTTTAAGTCTGTTTTTTGCTTTGAGAGGGCGAGACGCAGGTAGGGGTCTTACATGACCTGCTACATGGAGAATGGAATAGCAGTGATGACTTTTACGTAATAGTCAACTGCGATGGTTTATTCTGCGAGGATTTCCGTAAACACTGGCCTTACCCCTTCGAATTTGTATGTGGTTGATCCGCCGAAAGAACCTTTGTGTGCCATGTTCAACGGAAGAGGTAAAGGAGAAGAACAGAAGTGGTTTCTAGATCACGCTAAAAATTCTTCGCTGGGGGGAAAAGAAGACTCTTTAAAGAGGGCGGGACAAGTCCACAGAAGTCTGTGGGGATTGCGTGGGAAAATAGACAAGTTCATCGATTTAATAAACTATTTTTGCTGTACAGCTATTTCTCTGTTTCATTACTGAATTTCCCTAGTAGTTAGACAAGAAACGGATATACGTGTATGTTTGGTCGGCAAGGCCACGTATCTGCATTTGGTGTGTCCTTGCCACGTCACTTAAGCCCGTTTTACACGATCGACTTTCTGGTCAAAATCGACTACTCGAATGCGTGCGCCTTTAGTGGCCTCGTGTAAATCAGCAACCTACCGCGGCGCGAATGTCTGTACGACGTCAATGATCTATGGATTGTGTGTTGTTGTTGTGGTCTTCAGTCCAGAGACAGGTTTGATGCAGCTCTCCATGCTAATCTATCCTGTGCAAGCTCCTTCATCTCCCAGTATCTACTGCAACCTACATCCTTCTGAATCTGCTTAGTGTATTCATCTCTTGGTCTCCCTCTACGATTTTTACCCTCCACACTGCCCTCCAATGCTAAATTTGTGATCCCTTGATGCCTCAAAACATGTCCTATCAACCGATCCCTTCTTCTAGTCAAGTTGTGCCACAAACTTCTCTTCTCCCCAGTCCTATTCAATACCTCCTCATTAGTTACGTGATCGACCCACCTTATCTTCAGCATTCTTCTGTAGCACCACATTTCGAAAGCTTCTATTCTCTTCTTGTCCAAACTAGTTATCGTCCATGTTTCACTTCCATACATGGCTACACTTCATACAAATACTTTCAGAAATGACTTCCTGACACTTAAATCTATACTCGATGTTAACAAATTCCTCTTCTTGAGAAACGCTTTCCTTGCCATTGCCAGTCTACATTTTATATCCTCTCTACTTCGACCATCATCGGTTATTTTACTCCCTAAATAGCAAAACTCCTTTACTACTTCAAGTGTCTCATTTCCTAATCTAATTCCCTCAGCATCACCCGACTTAATTTGACTACATTCCATTATCCTCGTTTTGCTTTTGTTGATGTTCATCTTATATCCTCCTTTCAATACACTTTCCATTCCGTTCAACTGCTCTTCTAAGTCCTTTGCTGTCTCTGACAGAATTACAATGTCATCGGCGAACCTCAAAGTTTTTACTTCTTCTCCATGAATTTTAATACCTACTCCGAATTTTTCTTTTGTTTCCTTTACTGCTTGCTCAATATACAGATTGAATAACATCGGGGAGAGGCTACAACCCTGTCTCACTCCTTTCCCAACCACTGCTTCCCTTTCATGCCCCTCGACTCTTATAACTGCCATCTGGTTTCTGTACAAACTGTAAATAGCCTTTCACTCCCTGTATTTTACCCCTGCCACTTTCAGAATTTGAAAGAGAGTATTCCAGTTAACATTGTCAAAAGCGTTCTCTAAGTCTACAAATGCTAGAAACGTAGGTTTGCCTTTTCTTAATCTTTCTTCTAAGATAAGTCGTAAGGTCAGTATTGCCTCACGTGTTCCAACATTTCTACGGAATCCAAACTGATCTTCCCCGAGGTCGGCTTCTACCAGTTTTTCCATTCGTCTGTAAAGAATTCGCGTTAGTATTTTGCAGCTGTGACTTATTAAACTGATAGTTCGGTAATTTTCACATCTGTCAACACCTGCTTTCTTTGGGATTGGAATTATTATATTCTTCTTGAAGTCTGAGGGTATTTCGCCTGTCTCATACATCGTGCTCACCAGATGGTAGAGTTTTGTCATGACTGGCTCTCCCGAGGCCATCAGTAGTTCAAATGGAATGTTGTCTACTCCCGGGGCCTTGTTTCGACTCAGGTCTTTCAGTGCTCTGTCAAACTCTTCATGCAGTATCTTATCTCCCATTTCGTCTTCATCTACATCCTCTTCCATTTCCATAATATTGTCCTCAAGTACATCGCCCTTGTATAAATCCTCTATATACTTCTTCCACCTTTCTGCCTTCCCTTCTTTGCTTAGAACTGGGTTGCCATCTGAGCTCTTGATATTCATACAAGTGGTTCTCTTATCTCCAAAGGTCTCTTTAATTTTCCTGTAGGCAGTTATGGATTGTGCAGAGTTCTAAATTTCAAATTTCCGAGTATGCTGCGCATGCGCAGAGCCAAGGGACTATGGCGGCGTCTGCTAACATCGAAAGTTATAATCTACTAAGGTCGAGCTCACTCGTGTTACAGAAACGGATTACGTGCTTTCGTGTCGTCTTAATCTTTTTTTTTTTTGTGGCACAGTAAAAGGTTACACAAGTCCTGATATTTTTTCCTGCTCACTGGTGTTGTCCTACAAGAGAGACGAAATATCTGGAAGCAAAACGCAATTACGTTTTACAGAGAACAAAACCTGCACTATGCATGAGTAAGATCGTAAATAGATAAAAGTGTTTTAATGAAAATTATTTGAACTGTGAAAAAGTCTGAGTTATTGGACGAGAAAAATAATTTTCGTTGTTATTAGGCACTTAGCAAGAAAACAACAGAGAAAGGATAAAGCAATTTACTGCGTTTTACATATTGTCTAATGTGTTTGCAAGTATATTTTTTTCTCGAGCAAGTACATGTATATGTTCTGAAATGTTTGGATGACGCTTCTCCTATTCACTAATTTCTCAGGAATGTAGCGAATTTACCACACGACTTTTGTCAAGAACTTCCATTACGAATTCTGCTTTGTTCGTTAATAAATTCTGTCATTATTTCACGGTAAATGATGACAGCCAAACAGTTGCAGGATAAAGATTAAAATTCTAGACCACGGTTTCGGTATATGGCTCTGAGCACTATGGGACTTAACTACTGAGGTCATCAGTCCCCTAGAACTTAGAACTACTTAAACCTAACTAACCTAAGGACATCACACACATCCATGCCCGAGGCAGGATTCGAACCTGCGACCGTAGCGGTCACGCGGTTCCAAACTGACGCGCTTAGAACCGCACGGCCACTCCGGCCGGCGCGGTTTCGGTATATCTAAATACACATTCATCAGAAGTAAAATACCCTGAACAGGAAAACACTTTCATTAGCAAGAACTTAGCATCGGAAATGAGAAAGAAAAAACGCTATAGCTTAAGTAACCGCAAAATTACCAGAGTCTTACAGGCACAAAAACTTTTAGTCACTTACTAAAATTTCATCCTGCAATGGAGATTAGTAAAACAACTGTGCCAAAGGCGTCGTCAGTAGTTAAAACATCATCTCCATTTATACAACATGATTCTGTACAGAGGGTCGATGTTAACAGAGCTTAGCATCAGTACTTCGCCTATGAACTATCGTGACGAGGATGTGAAAGCCCTAAGGCAGACAGTTTCGCCGAGAGAGGGCACTTGTGGTATGTGCTAGACACTCGCGCTCATTAAAATCCATGGATACATACACATACGCATCAAAATTATTAAAAGTTGTGCTAATTCAAACCACCTCTCTTAATAAATAAAACACATCAGAACCATTTGAAAACATCTAGTAAAATAGAGAATATGAAAACCAATTTACCTGTGTCCTAGTGTCAAGCAGATGAAGCTTGCGCTACGGAACACATCTAACGAGAGGGGGCACTAGTGTTATGCGCGAGAATATCGCGTAACTTACTATCGAAAAACAACCAAAATGTTAAAGTAAAACGAAACCATCTGTCGTTGTGAATAAAAACATAAGTCAATTAATCACACATACACATAGAAAACCACAAACAGCAAACATCAAAAATGGCATCAACAGGCAAGACAACTAACTTCTAGTCAGCCAGACTGTATTACATTAAAGCAATGATGGGTTTGAAACTGTCTCTCGGCGAAACTGTCTGCCCTAGGGCTTTCACACCCTCGTCACGATAGTTCATATGTGAAGCACTGATGCTAAGCTCTGTTAACATCGACCCTCTGTCCATAATCATGTTGTATAAATGGAGATGATGTTTTAACTACTGACGACGCCTTTGGCACAATTGTTTTATTAATCTCCATTGCAGGATGTAATTTTAGTAAGTGACCAAACGTTTCTGTGCCTGTAATACTCTGGTAATTTTACGGTTACTTAAGCTATAGTGTTTTTCCTTCTCATTTCCGATGCTAAGTTTTTGCTAATGAAAGTGTCTTCCTGTTCAGGGTATTTTACTTCTGATGAAGGTATATTTAGATATACCAAAACCGTGATCAAGAATTTTAATAAATCTTTATCCTGCAACTGTTTTGGTTGTCATTTACTGTGAAGAATATCAACAGTTGCTGTTTCAGCCATGTCTAAAATCTTGATCTATCATTATTGTTTGTTCCTACATTTTGTTGCTTTAGTCCCCCTCATAACCCCACTTTCACTATTCAAATGCCAAACCGCACAGCAGACAGTTATCACAACACCAGAAATTTTGGCGCTGACGGGTAATCGGAAATGACCACTCAAAACAGACGAGAGTCAGTACGCGCATAAAACGCTAGGGGCGCCGCAGGAGACGCGTGTGTCTGGAGTAGCCAACTGAGACAAAGTCGATCGTGTAAAAGGGGGTTTAGGTCCACCTGTGCGCCGGTTACCAGTGGTATGAGGAGCAGAAGTAGAGTGGAGTGGTATGCTTACCGTTGGCGTGCAGCTGGCCCGCGTCTGCCAGGAACTTGTGGTGGCGCGCGTCGGTCGCGAAGAACCCGGGCAGCAGCTCCTGCGGGTAGTCGGGCGAGCTGCGGGCGTCCCGGCTCGCTGCCACGATCTTCTTCCGCATCTCCTCGCTGCCCTTCACCTGCTCCACTGCACACACCAAAACACAAAAGTTTCAGACTTCAAGAGGAATATAATAATTTCAATCCCAAAGAAAGCAGGTGTTGACAGAAGTGAAAATTACCGAACTACAGGGTGACACACGGGAGGCGGACGGTTCTGAACTGCGTAGTACCGAGGGCGCGGTGGTGGGAGACGTGGTCGTAGTGGGGATGGTTCTGATCCACACAAGACGCCATTTCATTTACTCACCAGGAAAGTACTTGCGATCGAACAAACAGATCTGTATGAACGTTTCGTTACAGGACCATTATGTACCTATGAATGTGCTGGTGTGTGTCGTTTTTCTGCAAAACTCTGCAGTCATGCTCTAAATATCACTGTAGATGTAATTGTAGACGCCATACGCAATGCAGCAATCTTAACTATAAATGTAAATGTGGAATGTCAATAAAATGCTCCGAGCAGAATGTCAATAAAATGCTCCGAGCAGAATGTCAATAAAATGCTCCGAGCAGAATGTCAATAAAATGCTCCGAGCAGAATGTCAATAAAATGCTCCGAGCAGAATGTCAATAAAATGCTCCGAGCAATACGAATGACTGCAAAACGCACTGTGAAGAAATGCAATCTGATCGCATGGCGTATTTGCACATTCTGTAATATCAGTGTTGAACGCCACGTCAGTGACACTTTTAAAGTTGTTCACTGGTTCACCAATATCGTAGCCAGCGTTCTGCCACGCGTAAAGAAGCATTGGTCTGTATACTCTCGCAGATAACTGATTGTAAATGACAGAATGCATATTCATGATAAAGAATCTGTCGCGCAATTTCGGCTGCATATTACTGGAACGTAGTTTAATGAAGTCCGTTATTCTCTTGGCATATATTTTATATTGCCTGAAGAAATACACAAAGAGGTTGTGCATAATTTGTAGTTTTAGGCGGAATGATTTTTAAATCTACATGTTTTCCGCCAGATGCTTCCAGTAGTACTCGTTCATCCTTATGTCCAGACCAGGAGTCACAAAGTACTAATGACTTTCTCGATAAATGTGGATTCAAAACTGACACAAAAAACGTCTTCAGATGTTTCGTCATCTTCCCACTCACACTTGCATCGACGACGACATTTGGAGGGCACCGCGTTTCTATTTCCCTTGACACGCGGGGTCCAAACTTTCCACTCGATTCTTGGAAGCAAATATAGAATTTGTCTTCAATCGTCCGTCCATTGATATAGCAACATCGATCGTGTAACTGTGTGTTACACAGTTAACTGATTGCAACATCGCGACAGTGTTTCTCTCCCCTTTCATGGATAGTGTTCTGTCACAAGAAAGTTCATAGTTGAACTGACTCTGATCACAGTTTCATACAGAACTAATATCGATGTTTTCTCTCGTGATATGCTCACTGACGTCAGCAACAAACGTTTGAGCTCTTTCAATCAGCTCTTCTTCTTCATCCTTATCTTTTCGTGCTTGGAGCATAGTGATACGGCGTGATGTTATCCTAAACTTCTTTTTCAAATTAGTAATAAATCCTAGTGAAGCTGTAAAGTTTGTACACCCGAGATTTCTGGCTACGTCCAATGCCCAATGTTGTAAATGCCAATAATGAACGGCGGAACCGCATTCTCGCGCTTCATCGAATTTCGCCATTACACGCTCCTTGATGATCTTGAACAGTAGTGTACGATTTCCTTTGAAAACTATTTCCTTCTCTTTTCTTTGCCACGTAATCCAGTATGTCTTTAATATTGCTTTTAGACTTCAGTTTAGGTTATCTTTTCAGAAGCTTGTCGTATGTGTCGAAACCTCTTACGTAATAATCATCGTACATATTCTCCAGTGTGTTGTCATCAAACGCCGTGATGATACTTGCAACTTAAACCTTCTTCTTGGGAGACGGTTGGTATTCACTGTCACTGCTTCCATCGCCTCTTCCCGCACTTGCCGTAGCACTACCGTTTGCAATGAGTTGTTCGTCATTATCATCCCTATCATCATCATCATTATGTGTTAGTGTTACAACAGTATCTGTTTCTAACTTATGCTCATATTTCTGCACTATAATAGATACCAGAAAACATGCGAATGATTCGTCTTCTACACCAATACCATCTTCACGAAGAAGGGTTCTTCGTAACTTCATCTCAACCAATCGCAATACATTAGCAGGATTGATTACCAATCGCCGAGCCATCTGACGCTTCAATACACAAATAATGTCACAAAACGCAACTTCAGAGGCACACTGCGCCGTCCCTGCTGGTCCCGACTGGCGTACCGGCAGGTCAGTGTACAATGCGGCCTCTAACGGACGACTGCAGAGTTTTGCAGATGCGGGAGGATCACTAGTGCAATAAGAGACCTTTACATTATTTCTCACACGATTTTGGTGTATTTGTGTTTGTTCGAGTCCAAGTACTTTCCTGGTCAGTCACTACGGAGCAGTGGGACTCGCAACGTCGAGTGTATGTCTATGACAGTTTCTTGAAAAGTGGTGAGTCTACCAGGTGTTCCGGTATAAAATGAGCGTTTTTTTGTGAAAATGAAACACTAATTTTGAACTGAAAAGTAAAAGCATTTTATTCAAAGTACTGACAATTGCTTTCTATACATTTTGACCACCTTTCTGGCAATTTGTGGACATCACGCCAATAGAAATGTTCGTCTTTTGAAGAAAACCAATCAGACACCCAATTTTCGACTTCTTAGTAGGAATCTAAGTGTTCCTCAGCCAATGCGTGTCCCATTGATGAAAACAAATGGCAGTCGGAAGGGGCCAAGTCTGGTGAATACGGCGGGTGGGGTAGCAGCTCCCCAGCCAAGTATTTTGATTGTATCCTGAACCAAACATGGTTCAAATGGCTTTGAGCACTATGGGATTTAACATCTGAGATCATCAGTCACCTAGAACTTAGAACTATTTAAACCTAACTAACCTAAGGACATCACACACACACCCATGCTTGAAATTTAGCGCGGGATCCAATGTGAGATGCTTATAATAGTTTTCAAAACGAAGCTTTGTCTCGAAACCTGGCAGAAAATCCAAAGAAATTCTGGTCGCATGTAAAGTAACATGCGACCAGAATCTCTTTGAATTTTCTGCCAGGTTTCGAGACAAAGCATCGTTTTGAAAACTATTATAAGCATCTCACATTGAATCCCGCGCTAAATTTCAAGCTTCCGTAAAAGATCGCAAATCTTCGAGATTTTGCGTTCGTTTGAAGTTGGCATGCTGTTTCCGTTGTATTCAATCGGTACATTGTGCAAGTAGTAAATGAAACCAAGAAGAAATTTGGGAATGGAATTGAAGTTCAGGTAAAAGAAACAAAAACTTTGTAGGTTTTCGATGATATTATGCTTCTGTCAGAGCCTAGGGACTTGGAAGGGCAGCAGAGCTGAATGGATTGTGTCTTGGGAAGAGCTTTGTAAGTTCGGTATCAGCAAAAGTGAAAACAAGTGTAATGGAATGTAGTCCAATTAGACCAAGCGAAGCTGGGTGAATTAAATTAGGAAATGAGACACAAAGTAGTAAATGAGTTTTGTTATTGGGGCAACAAACTGGTAATGGTCGAAGCAGAGAGGGTATAAACTGCAGTCTGGCAATAGCTGAATTGAAATGTTGGTGATATACAGTTCACGCAAGGAGAGAACAGAAACTTCTGAAATGTGGTGCAAAGGGAAATGCAGAGATTAAATGGGTACATGGAATAACTAATGAAGATATACTGAACCGAACTAGGGAAACAAGAAATTCATTGTACAACCTCACTAAAAGAAAAGATCGCTTGCTAGAACACATATTACATCAAGGAATCATCAATTTGATAATGGGCGGAAGTGTGTGGGGTAACATTTCAGAGGGAGACCTAGGTTTGACTATGAATACAGGGTGTTACAAAATAATGTTCACTATTTTGATTACGTATATTTCAGAAATGGGGATGGGTAGAAAGGTCACTTTGCGACCTTTTGTTCACACGCACTGTAAAGTTTTCTTTGTTTTTGTAGGTTAGTTATTGACTAAAGTGACCAGATTCCGGCACTGTATGGAACGGTTGACTTTTTTCTTTGGGGGTTTGTGAAGAACCTCAGTGGGAAACCTTCAGGAACTGCAAGCACAGATCAGAGCAGAAGCTGCACACGTTAATGAGTGCATGCTAGGATGGACACTGGACCATCCTGTAGAAACAGGTCCAAATGAAGAGGTTTCACAGGATATACTAGCGTCTATAGCTGCATCATATTATCTTCAGGCTAAAGATAACAACACAAACAGTCTACCACGTGGCTAAGTGGCTGTGATAGTCCATATTAAAATACCACAAAGTGGAGGGTCTGTCGAAGAAGCCTACCAGTAACAAACATAAGCCTTAATTTGACGAAAAAAAAAATGGCCGAGAACGTACGTCTGGAGCACAGAAGAGAATCGAAGGGTTTGAGAAGTGGTGCTACAGAAGGATGCCACAAAGAAACGAGCAGGTTATCAAAATCTGCGAGTAAGGAACACGTGGTAAAGGACAGGTTAATAAGAGGGGGTAACCACAAAAAAAAGAAAAAATCCGGAATAACATTTCTGCCATTAGGCGTGTGCAGCGCAACTCCTAGCCAGTTCAGTGCCGCCTGTGTTGTCGACCTGACTTGTTCTGTTAATCTGCAGTGACTGTTTTTGCTAGCGCTGTTTTGTGCTTGTTTCATTCTTTATGATGGCAAGATTCAGCGAACAACGCGCAGCTATGAAATTTTGTTTTCCAATCGGTTAAAATGCTGCTGAAACTGTCTTAATCTTGAGAACAGCTTACCAAGATAACACTATGGGAGAAACTCAAGTGTACGTGTGGTTTGCTCGATTTAAAAATGGCGACATGAAAGTGATGACAAACCTCATTCTGGACGTCCATCAGCTGCCCGAATCGCCTGAAGTATTGAAAAATTCGAGAGCTTGTACTCACAGACAATTAATCAACTGTCAGAAATTAATGAGTTATCTTGGAGCTCAGTTCAGCAAATTGTGGCAGGCAGGAGATTGGTTGTTCCACCACGACAACGCACCTGCACACACAGCCATCTGTTAGTTTTTGGCTAGAGATGGCATCGTTCCGCTGCCCCACACACCTTATTCGCCTGACCTGGCTCCGTGTGACTTTTCCGTATTTCCACACATGAGAAGGGCCATGGAAGGACACCGATTTGACAGCACAGAAGAAGAAAAAAACGATAGGAAAGAAAGGATGACTGCAAAAAATGTTTCGAACAATGGAAGCGCCAGTGGGACAAATGCATTAGTTGTATAGAGAGTATTTTGAAGAGGATAAGGTTGTTTTGTAAACAATTTGAAAATATATAGCTTTTAAAAAATAATTCCTGTTTTTGGGGGGTACCTCCTCGTTAGGACAAGTGTTAAGCCATCAAGGATTATCTTGTATGGTAGTTAAGGACTGCAGAGGGGAAAAACTGTAGCAGTAGACGGAAAGTGGAATGTATCCAACAAACAATTGATGTTGATGATCATGACGATGATGATGATCATATCATCATGACGATGATGATGATCATATCATCATGACGATGATGATGATCATATCATCATGACGATGATGATGATCATATCATCATGACGATGATGATGATCATATCATCATGACGATGATGATGATCATATCATCATGACGATGATCATATCATCATGACGATGATCATGATAATGATAATCAACATCAATTGTTTGTTGGATACATTCCACTTTCCGTCTACTGCTACAGTTTTTCCCCTCTGCAGTCCTTAACTACCATACAAGATAATCCCTGATGGCTTAACACTTGTTCTGATGATGATGATGATTGGTTTGTGGGGCGCTCAACTGCGCGGTTATCAGGGGCCATACAAATTTCATGAATGAAGATGAAATAATGAGGACAACACAAACCCCCAGTCATCTCTGACCCCGCTAGGAATCGAACCCGGGACCCTGTGCTCGGGAAGCGAGAACGCGACCACGAGACCACGAGACCACGAGCTGTGGACACAAGTGTGCGTAAGTGCTACTGTGAGATGGAGAGACAGGAAGTGGTAGCGGACGCCGTCTCCGATACTCACGGATGAAGTCGGCGGGGTTGTACTGCGGCATGACGGGCAGGCCGATGGCACCGAAGAAGTCGACGACGGCGCGCGCGGGCCCGTAGTAGGCGGTCTGGCCGGCGCACAGCAGCAGCAACTTGTCGAACAGCTGGAAGATCTGCGACGACGGCTGGTGCACCGCCACCACCACCGTCTTGCCCTCCGACACGGCGTACCGCTTCAGGCTCAGCATCAGGCTGTAGGCCGAGTGCGAGTCCAGGCCCGACGTCGGCTCCTGTACCACAACCACTTACCTTTATTCATTCATTTAGACAGTTGGTCACACTGAACACACTGTTACAACGTACAATCATGTTCAGAAAAAAAAAACACACAGAACATCCTGAACGACTAGAGATAGGACTTTCATATTCACACGACTTGTACTTTAGTATGTTCTGCAGAAATGATTAGCGTCCCAGTCACTTCAGTTCAGTTCAACATGTGACCCCGTTGCCTATTAGACACAGGGGACGCCATGGGCCCTGATAACTTTTACCATGTGTGATAAAATCGACACGTATAAGGCGCGAATGGCGTCCTGTGGCACATCTCTCCATGCTGCTTTGGTGGTCAGCATTGGCAAATGGTTCAAATGGCTCTAAGCACTATGGGACCTAACATCTGAGGTCATCAGAACTACTTAAACCTAACTAACCTAAGGACATCACATACATCCATGCCCGAGGCAGGATTCGAACCTGCGACTGTAGCAGCAGCGCGGTTCCGGACTGAAGCGCCTAGAACCGCTTGGCCACAGCGGTCGGCGGTCGGCATTTGGCCACAGTGCTGAACCCGTCGTTTCACAGTATCCCACACAGTTTCGATTGGTCACCGTATCCCACATATTTTCGATTGGCAACAAGTCTGGTGATCTGGTGGACCAGCGCTAAGGGCTGATATCCTGCGACACCAAGAAGGCACATCTTCGTGCAACAAAATGTGGTCGTGCATTGTCTTGCTGAAAAATTACGTCTGGGGTGTTTTGCAGAAAGGGTGTGGCTACTGCTCGCAGGACGTCATTCACGTACGCCACAGTGTCCTGGACACGCAACAACGATGATTTGTTGTTGTACCCAATAGCAACCCACGCCATGAGGCCACGAGTTAGAGTTGAATGTCTTCTGCGAATGCAGTCACTGTGATGCCGCTCCCCCTGGCTGTGGCGAACCAAAATGCGGCCACCGTTTACAAACAAACTGAACCTGGCTTCGTCCTAAAACACTATCTGATGCTACTCCTGTCGCCAGTGACGTTGTTCCATACACCATTGCCGTCTAGCATATTTCTGCATACTCGTCAAAAGGTAGGGGGACACCCGTGCACTGCCGAAACACTTCATCCCACACAAGCAGCAATTTCCCGGATGGATGCATCACATTCTCTCATGCCAATAATGCGCCGTCCTTCGAAGTCATTGATTTGACGCTACGATTCGTGCATACGTCTGCGAAGCATCTACATCTACGTGATTACTCTGCTATTCACAATGAAGTGCCTGGCAGAGGATTCAATGAACCACCTTCAAGCTGTCTCTCTACCGTTCCACTCTCGAACGGCGCGCGGGATAACGAGCACTTTAATTTTTCTGTGTGAGCCCTGATTTCTCTTATTTTATCGTGATTATCATTTTTCCCTATGTAGGTGGGTGCTAACCGAACTGGTGATTGAAATTTCATGAGAAGATCCCGTCGCAACGAAAAACGCCTTTATTTTAATAATCGCCTCTCCAATTCACTATCTCCCCTACTTCACGATAATACAAAACGAGCTGCCCTTCTTTGTACTTTTTCGGTGTCATCCGTCAGTCCCACCTGATGCGGATCCCGCACAGCAATACTCCAGAATAGGGCGGACAAGTGTGGTGTAAGCAGTCTCTACAGTAGACCTGGTGCACCTTCTAAGTGTTCTGACAATGAATCGCAGTCTTTGGTTTGCTCTACCCACAATATTATCTATGTGATCGTTCCAATTTGGGTTATTTGTAGTTTTAATCCTAAGTGTTTAGTTAAATTTGCATCCTTCAGATTTGTGCGACTTATCGCGTAATCGAAATTTAGCGGATTTCTTTTGGTACTCATGTGAATAACTTCACACTTTTCTTCATTCAGGGTCAATTTCCATTTTTCGCACCATACAGATATCTTATCTGAATCATTTTGCATTTAGTTTTGGTCATCTGATGACTTTCATTGACAGCATAATCTGCAAACAATCTAAGACGGCTAATGAGATTGTCTCCTATGTCGTTAATATAGATCAGGAACAATAGTGGGCCTATAACACTTCCTTGGGGAAGCCGGATATTATTTCTGTTTTACTCGATGACTTTCCGTCTATTACTATGAACTGTGACCTTTCTGACAGGAAATCACTCATTTCTGCAGAACATACTAATGTTCATGTGCTGTTAATAAGGGCTTCCAGCCTCTAGTCGTTCAAGGTATTCTGTTCTTTCTGAGCACGAGTGCATTATCAGATATCTTAACAGGAATATATTAGTGTTCTGTTCTCATACTTGTGCCACACTTCAGTCGTAACAAAAGAATGTCCATGCATACGTGACGACTTCCGATGCATAGAAAGAGGAACATCGCTTGCTCACTTTTTTTATTTTATTGGATAACCGGTTTCGACCTCTGAGTATCCTCAGATCAGTCTGGATCACTAAAAGGCAAAAACCGTCACCCAGTCCCAATTTCAGATTGTCTAACTGCTTCAAGGCGGCAACGAAAATATGATTTTCAATATTTAATATAATTGCTGAATGAAATCGCTTTCATAATCTGCTTATTAAAGGGTACAGTCTTGTGCTAAGGTAGTGCATAATAAGGCAGGTATTAAAGTCAGAAATTGTTTTGAGGCAGCCACGGCGTGTACATTATCCAGACTATTTTCTTACAGTATTTGCGAATGAGCGCTGTTAGTGACTTCCAACGAACTTTAAACATGATTTCGAACCTTTTCCGAATCTCTTCCTCGCTAACATCTCCCGCAAAATAACTAAAAGAAAAAAATTATCGGATATTACATTTTCTCTGTCTAAGCTATAAAAGTGCACCATCAGGTTTGACGTTAGTTCTTTGTTGCCAGCTCTACTCGCAGTACACAGGATCCACATATACCACTGAATGCACCGCAAAATTATATCATTGTACGACATATGGTTCAGCAGATACGACGTCATAATAAAACAATCGTGAAACGTATACAGCTTTCGATGCTGGGAGGACTTTGTGAGAAGGTTTCCAGATCTAGTTCTGTTGAATGATTATGATGTCAGTCTCCACTTGAGAAGCAATACAATCAAGCTGCAGTCACGTGTACATAACGGACACTCTCCGCAAAGGCTAAAATACTGGTACTGAAATAAGCCTGATAAAAAATTTAGTGTGTCACCAGCGACGATTTGAAACCTTGCTATATTTTCTTTTATATTGTGTTCGCTGTCGTGTATATTATGCGAAGAACTTTCGTTCATTTTATGTGCACGGTGTAAGAAAACGTTATGTTTTAAGCATTAATTTACCGATTATTATTATTATTATTATTATTATTATTATTATTATTATTATTATTGTGGCATAATAATGAGTTGCTCAATTTTTCAATTAACAAAATACACATCCGAAACGGTAAATAAAAAAAAACAAAAAAGTATGTAAAAAGTAAAATAATTTAAAACATAAACAAGGGAAATAAGTAACTAGTCTAATAATGAGTATTTGGGTATTTTAATTAGGTTTTGGTTTAAAACAGTCTTGGTTGCAGTTTTAGGTTTTTTTATTTTTCAACGACGCGTTTCGCCTTAATTAGGTATCTTCAGGTTACCTTTTCTAGATGGATGCGAGAGGCACCAAGATATGCATAATGCGTTCCCGTTCACAGGAGCGAGTAGCAGCCAGATGGTGGCTCAGGTTGTCATATCTTGGTGCCTCTCGCATCCATCTAGAAAAGGTAACCTGAAGATACCTAATTAAGGCGAAACGCGTCGTTGAAAGATAAAAAAACCTAACTGCAACAAAGACTGTTTTTAACCAATACTGCTAAGCACTGGTTTTCTGTTATGCCGCATATAGACTGGAGGAATTTCTTTAATTAGGTATGTTGAAAATACTGTGACAGCATATAGTCTACAGCTTATTTTCCAAAACTCGTATATCGGAAACCAGCTTATTACACAGGGATGTATGAAGCTTTAACGCTTTTTTAATTTACATTCTACAAAAAGTTTTCATTCTTCAAAATTAATTACTTATGATGGGGTATTTTGCAAAATTTCAAATTATTACAAAATTTGATTTCACAGTTTCCAAGAACGTTAATTACACATCAAATTTAATGTAAGAAACATTTTTTGAGCATCATCGTTTCAAAGATATTTCCTCCAAATCTAGTATGCAAAATTACCTTTGGGTGTGTGTTTTACTCCTTAAAAGTGTAATTGGGGACGAGCAAAAAGTGTCGCATTATTCCCCCCCCCCCCCCCCCCCCCCCCCCCCCAACACCCCGGCCAAGTTCCGTCACGATCGTTCATTGACATTTGAGAATGTGGCCTTGGGAGTGATCTGTTGCCCAACTGTGTTGACTTATTTCTCTCTTCACTTGTTGCTCTATGTCCACAGTAAAGTTTATGATGCGCCTGGTCGGTGTTTGGAGGTTACATTTGTGTGTGTGTACCCGTTTATGAGGGTGGCAGACTTGGTACTTACGTCGAGCAGCATCAGCGACGGGTTGGTGAGCAGCTCGCACGCGATGTTGGCCCGCTTCTTCTCCCCTCCGGACAGGCCTCTCTTCAGGTAGTCGCCGATAACTGCCAACACACACAACACGGCACACCTGGTATCACGTCAGCGACAGTTACACTACTAAAACCTGTCTGGAATTTACTCCTCCAAATTCTGAAAGTAGCAGGGACAAAAGAAAGGGAGCGAAAGCTTTTCTACAATTTGTACAGGGACTTAAGCTGCAGTAATAAGAACTGAGGGCAATGAAGTCGAAGTAGTCAGTAGTTCAGAAGAGAGTGAGTCGTGATTGTAGCCTATTCCCGATGTTATTCAGTCTGACCGTTGAGCAAGGAATAACTTGGAAAATGGGATAAAAGTTCAGGCAGAAGAAATAAAACCTTAGGTTTTCTGATGATATTGTAAACCTGTTAAGAGATCGCGAAGAATTTGGAAAATCGCCACGCGGGATTAGCCGAGCGGTCCAAGGCGCTGCAGTCGTGGACTGTGCGGCTGATCCCGGCGGAGGTTCGAGTCCTCCCTCGGATATGGGTGTGTGTGTTTGTCCTTAGGATAATTTAGGTTAAGTAGTGTGTAAGCTTAGGGACTGATGACCTTAGAAGTTAAGTCCCCTAAGATTTCACACACATTTGAACAAAGCTAAGTGTGCAGGCTGCTACGTGTAAGCTGTTGCCGAGAACCAGCCCAGAAGGCAAATTTGACCCTCGCCGGGCAGTGGACGGGTGTGGGAAGGCGAGGCGTACGGTAGTCGAGGTGTGTCGGTCGGGCAGTGCCCCCCCGTGGAGTGTCATCGACTCTGGCCAGCAGCTAATAAGCCAAAGAGAGCAAAAGCCGGCAGCACTCCGTCCGCCGGCGGCAGAAGATGCTGCGTCAGCCGCCGGCGGCGGCGGCGGCGGCAAATAAACGACGCGACGCGAAGGGCCGGCAGGAGCGCGCGTGGGCGGCGGCGCGGCCCACGGCTGTTGGCGGGGGACGCGGCCGCGAGGCGACCCGGCACACGGCACAGGCAAGAGGGCGAGGGCGAGGGCGAGGGCATCGCAGGTGAACTGTGAGCTACAGCGCCCACTGACACTTTCCTTCTAGTGCACACGAGCCCGCGGAGTGCTTAAAAACGTTACCTCCACCCAGCTGAAGGATGCTGCACCGAACCGAAGGCAAGTCTATACTATCTGATCAAAAGTATGTCTACACCCCGTGTAATGCATAATTGACCACTTAATATCACGAGAGGCGGACCCGTCGGTGTAGGAGGAACGGACAGCATTGCCTTTTTTTGTCATTAGTCTTCTGACTGGTCAGATGCGGCCCACATTGATTCCACTCCTGCGCCAACCGTTTCATTTCGAAGTAGCACTTGCAACCTACGAGGGGCGTTTGAAAAGTCCGTGCAAAGTCCGAGAGATGGCACCACCGGCGCGTTTTCAAGGTGATTTTTAGTTAGTAGGCGTATCAAGGTGACTTTTAGTTAGTAGCATCTTTGGAAAGAACGCACACCAAGTTTCAGCCATATTGGTATATTTCTTTGTGTTGTGCATTCGTGTGAATCAAGGAAGTCGAGTGATTGTCAAAAAATGGACGAAAAAGAATTTCGTGTGGTGATTAAACATTACTTTACGAAAGGCAAAACGCCTCAGGAGACTAAAGAGAAGCTTGATAAACATAACGGTGACTCTGCACCTTCGGTTAGAACAGTTTATAAGTGGTTTCAAAATTTTCGGAGTGGTCATATGGGCACAAGTGATGCTGAACGTTCTGGACGCCCTGTGGAGGTTACAACTCCAGAAATCATTGATAAAATCCAGGATATGGTGATGGATGACAGAAGGGTTAAGGTGTGTGAGATTGCTAGTGCTGTGGACATCTCGAATGAACGGCTACATAATATTTTGTATAAACATTTGGACATGAGAAAGCTATCCGCAAGATGGGTTCCGCGATTGCTCAGGCTTGACCAAAAACGGAATCGTGTGACGTGTTGCAAGGATGGTTTGCAGCTGTTCAGGAAGAATCCGCAGGACTTTCAGCGTCGTTTCGTCACTGGGGGTGAAACATGGATACATTACTATACTCCTGAGACCAAGGATCAATCTAAACAATGAGTTACCAAGGGAGAATCTGCACCAAAAAAGGCGAAGACCATTCCTTTGGCGGGAAAGGTTATGGCGACTGTCTTTTGGGATTCGCAAGGGATAATCCTCATCGACTATCTGGAAAAGGGTAAAACTATTACAGGTGCATATTATTTATCATTATTGGACTGTTTGAAAACCGAGCTGCAAGAATAACTTCAGCGATTGGACCACAAAAAAACTGTTTTTCCAGCACGACAATGCACCAGCACACCCCTCAGCAGTTATGTTCGCAAAATTATTGGAAATAGGATTCCAACTCGTTTTACATCCCCCCCCCACCTGTTCTCCAGACTTGGCTCCCTCGGACTACTATTTGTTCCCCATTTTGAAGAAATGGCTGGCGGGACAAAGATTTTATTCAAACGAGGAGGTGATTGCAGCAACTAATAGCTATTTTGCAGACTTGGACAATTCCTATTATTCGGAAGGGTCAACAAATTAGAACAGCGTTGGACAAACTGTATAAGTATTATTTAGACTATGTCTAAGAATAAAGAAGGTTTACCCCAAACACGTAAGTAGTTTTTATTTTTGCACGGACTTTCCAAATGCCCCTCGTATGTTCTTAATTAGTTGATGGGTTGAGTCCAGTCTCTATTTTCCTCTCCGGCTTTTACCCTCTATAGTTATTCCGTGGTGTCTTAACAGATGTCCTACCATCTTGTCACTGTTACTCATATATACCTTTCCTCGCCGATTCTGCGGAGAACCTCCACATTCCTTACCTTATCAGTCCACCTAATTTTCAACATTCTTCTGTTACACCACATCTGAAATGCTTCGATTCTCTTCTCTGGTTTTCCTACAGTCCATTATTGCGTATTTTTTTCAGTTACTTCTTTTACTATAGTTCAACAGTTTTTCCTATGTCTGGTCCAAGCCTCATTGAGCTTCACTATGTGATCAAAAGTATCCGGACACATGGGTGAAAATGACTTGCACTTTCGTGGCGCCCTCCATCGGTAATGCTGGAATTCAGTATGGTGTTGGCCCACCCTTAGCCTTGGTGAAAGCTTCTAAACTCGCAGGCGTAAGTTCAATCAGGTACTGGAAGGTTTCTTGGGTAATGGCAGCCCATTCTTCACGGAGTGCTGCGCTGAGGGGAGGTATCGATATCGGTCGGTGAGACCTGGCACGAAGTCGGCGTTTCAAAACATCCCAGAGGTGTTCTATAGGATTCAGGTAAGGACTCTGTGCAGGCCAGTCCATTACAGGAATGTTATTGTCGTGTAACCACTCCGCCACAGGCCGCGCATTATGAACAGGTGCTCGATCGTGTTGAAAGATGAAATCGCCACCCCGAATTGCTCTTCAACAGTGAGAAGCAAGAAGGTGCTTCAATCATCAATGTAGACCTGTCCTGTGATAATTCCACGCAAAACAACAAGGAGTGCAAGCCCCCCCCTCCATGAAAAACGCGCCCACATCATGACACCATCGGCTCCGAATTTTACTGTTGGCATCGCATACGCTGGCAGATGGTCACCGGGCATTCGTCATACCCACACCCTGCCATCGGATCGCCACATTGTGTACTGTGATTCGTCACTCCACACAACGTTTTTCCACTGTTCAGTCGTCCCATGTTTACTCTCCTTACACCAAGCGAGGCGTCGTTTGGCGTTCACCGGCGTGATGTGTGGCTTATGAGCAGACGCTCGACCATGAATCCAAGTTCTCACACTTTCCGCCTAATTGTCCTAGTACTTGCAGTGGATCCTGATGCAGTTTGGAATTCCTGTGTGATGGTCTGGATGGATGTCTGCCTATTACACATTACGACCCACTTCAACTATCGGTGGTCTGTGAGTCAACAGACGAGGTCGGCCTGTACGCTTTAGTGCTGTACGTGTCCTTTCACGTTTCCACTTCACTATCACATCGGAAACGGTGGACCTAGGGATATTTAGGAGTGTGGAAACCTCGCGTACAGACGTATGACACAAATGACACCCAATCACGTGGGCAAGTTCCAAGTCCGTGAGTCCCGCGGAGCTCCCCATTCTGCTCTCTCACGATATCTAATGACTACTGAGGTCGCTGATTTGGAATACCTGACAGTAGATGGCAGCACAATGCAATTAATATGAAAAACTTATGTTTTTGGGGGTATCCGGATACTTTTAATCACATAGTGTTTGTTATTTGGTAGACACACATCATGCGATAGTTATGTCAAGTTGTATGCACCAGTTTATTTAGTAATCAACATCTTGAAGGCAGTCCTTAGCTCTCATTAAATGTGAAAGCAGAGCAATAAAGTAATAGCTTTTTAGGATTAAGAACATCAAAAAATAATATATGGACTGTTTCTTCGAAAGGCTTTGAGAATCTTTTTTAGAGGTGAAAAGCTCAAATCTTTTTGAACATTAGATTTTTCTTAATAACTAAAAATTCATGTTAGGTTCTAAGTCTCACTGGAAGACAAAAGTTGACCTTTGAGCTGAAAATCATCTTTAAAGCAGTACACACTGCTATTTCACCACTACAGCTGACGACTTTCAATTGATCTTGCCCACTTTCAGAGGACTGAACCTCCTTTACGAAAGCCCAACAGGATGAACGGCTGTATGGTGAGGTGCCTGGCGCTTTAAACTGCATCACAATTCAATCCGCTCCCGAGCCCCATAAAAGACCCCGCTACCACCCCTTGTTAGGAGTAAGGTATGTGATACTTGTGAGAGAAGTAAAAAAAAACGTTTGCCTTGTACTGTGCAGACAGCGTCGTCCGCAGTAAGCGTTTAACGGAGGCGGGGTCAGAGGAGTGGCGAGTGCAGATTTGCGGTGTTAGCAGCGCCCGTCCACAGTTTTACGACTCGGCCGCAGACCGCGGGCGCGTCTCCAGCCGTTCCTTTTTGGCGCTGCTAGTCCCCTGAGCCGAATGCACAAGTGTGCAGGGGCAGGCAGGCAACCGGCAGAGCAGCTATGACGTGCGGGCAACGTTTACAGGCGCTGCCGTCGAGTCGGCTGAGACCCTCTGTCACTAGCGCCAACCCCTCTAATATTTACTGTACACTGTTGTTACTGCCTACTGCCTATTGCAGACATGACCTTCAGGAAAGGGAATGGGGCCCAGCAAATTGCCGTGGACGGCGAGTGTTCACTAGAGACGTAACTCAGGTGAAGAGTGCCGCACGGAAGTGAGACATACGCAATTTCCCTCCTCGAACATGAACAATCTGTAGGATAGGGCAGACAGATATCTGAGACTGTGTGTCATATCCACAACACGTTCCATTTGTAACTGAACACTTTGTAATGACCAAAGAACAGAAACCTATCGAGTAAATACGCAGAGTGGAGAAAAGTTGACAACGCCATAGTAGGCTTGGGGACAACGAAGCATGCAACGTTTTCTAAACAATCGTTGGTCGGAAATGCGATGTGCAGCTACAATCATAAAAACGACAATCAGAGACGAGCACATAGAGGTGTGTGCATTTAAGGCAGTGGATACAGTTACCTGGGCTTAAAAAACGCAATTTTCAAATTTGTTCAAAAAAATTTCATCGTTCCTTCAGCTTTAGTTACGTCAACAACACAAAATCTTCATTAGTTGCCGGGTTATGGGGGAATATATGTATGTTGGTGCGCATGTAACAACGAAAATTCCACGCCCACTTCATCCATTAGCTCCTAACTTACTTTTATGTCAGTTTTACTTCGACATGTATTTCTCATATTTTTGTGTCGCAGGATGGTACTGCAAATTTTTCATACTTGTTAGGCATAGTTCAGAGCTTCAATTATTCGTAGGAGAACTGTTTGATGCCTGAATTTTTGTGTGTTACTAAATGTGGTGACTGCTTTCTATAGCTGTTTTAGCATGATTTCAGAGGCGATTCTTTTGTATTTGGAAATAAGATAGCTCGAAGCATCGTACAGAACGGAGAAGGTATGCCTTCATGGATACAAACGTAGTAATTTTCTGGGAATGCTGATATTCATAACCACACACTAAAGTCTTCAATGAAGGGCCTACAGCAAATACTGTTGTGTGATTTGTAATAGACATTTAATTTTAAAGAAATAAAGAAGTGTGTAGGTAGATTCAATCGAAACACTAATTAGTCTTTCTGTTCAAAACTCAGCGTTTTTGGAAGAATAATTGTGCAAATACAGATTCGCGATGCAGCGATTACTTTTAATGATGGAATGGATGTCAGATTAAAAATTGAGACACTTAAAATGCTCGAGGAGGAAAATGTTGATGAAAAGTTTAAATACTGTAGACATGGTGAAAATGAAGAGTTCCAAAACAGTGAAGGATGATCCACCCAGGAGACAAAGAAAACAGAAAGTAAGCTGAAATTACAAAATGAAGCAAGGAAAGAAGAAGAGCAAGGAGTATACTACTTCCCTGGACGGAAGTCGTCCTAAAGTTCTTTAAACATCCAACCTGCTTATCTCAGAGCAGAGACAATAAGTTGATAAATATGCAACAATTAGATAATAAAGAAACAACAAACAAGCTAACGCAAGTGTCTACATTTCCTGAATTCGTCTTACCGTTTACATTACATTACATTCGGAGTTTAAAATGACCTCCTTGTGCGTCAATGCACTTTTGCGCGAGCCCAAACATGTTAATATACACTTTGCGCAACTCCGCTGCATCAGTTCTCAAAACTTCATTACGAATTCGGTTATTTGCATAAACTTCCCCCTTTATACTGCCCCCCCCCCCCCCCCAGATAAAAGTCACGACTGGTTAGTTCCGTCGAATGCGGCAGCCAGTTCTTTGCTTAAAGTCCTTTCTTCTGTTGATCTTTCATGAATTCCTAAGAGTGACACGAATGGGGTGTGAAAGGTCGCCCCATTCTGTTGAAAGATAGCGTACGTACATTCATCGGGGTCAACTGCGCCTAAAATTCCCCAGATTCCCAAATGCACGGCAGTTTTTACTAAGAGAAAAAAAAAACAAGAAAAAAGCAGGCCCAAAATCCGACCCGCTGACACGGCACACCACGCTCCAATTTTTTCACCTTGAAGAGGTTCCTTATTTATCGTATAGGGATTGTTTGTTGACCAGTATCTGGTGTTCTTGGCGTTCACGTGTCCTGTTACATGGAACCAGGCTTCATCACTCGTGAAATACAGCAGCGGATCCAACGTTACACTTTCAATTGTTTGACGTAGTCACGTAGAGTAATTCACACGTTTTGCCTATTTTCCTCCACCAGTTCTTTGTCACATATCATTTTGTGGGGGTTCACCCCTAACGTGTTGCGATAATTTACGTGCCAACTTCTTTGGACTCTGGGTCATTCGTGTTTTAATATCTAAGATCACAGCAGATGCAAGAATGTACCGGTCTATATCTTTTTTTTTACGTTTGCAAGTAATCCTGTAGTACGCCACTTTGTCAACAGATCCTGTATACTGTTCTTTGCTGGTGTGGAAACGACAGGAAATATCTTTGCAAAAAATTTCCCCCGTTTCCTTGAATGAACCGGTACACACGTACGCCTCCACTATTGCGATCCTTTCTTGAAGAAGATACATCTCGCTAAGATATTTATTTCGCACGTCTTAACCAAGTCGCTGCGGCTTTGGTATTGACAATACAAAACGTAGTCGCAACAGCTTCGAAACAATAGTTGACAATTTGGGGGGGGGGGGCGCGACAATGAGCAGTGTAGTACTCGGGGGCCGGGTTTTTTTTTTTTGCACAAACCTGTATATTTATGTATTTACCTGTCATGAATCATAATAAATTTTCTTCGGGTGTATTACAGTTGTAGGTACCTGAATGAAGTGCCCCGAAAGCCAGTAAAGCTTTAAAAAACCTAACGAAGGGATGGATAAGGTGGCAGGTCTAGTCTTATGTTAGGTTCATATGTTCGGTCAGAATGGAATGGACGGAATGGAGCGTGACACAGTTTAAGCGCGAGCTCATGCAGAGAGCACCGGTCACGCCCGGTCTGGCTTGTATTACCCAGGCAGCCGTCGGAGACCGCGGCGTGTCCTGTTGCTGGCTGCCAGCCGTTACGGCGTGTCTTTTACGACCGCCTCGCAACCGTCACACCCTCCCCCTCCTACACGGCAGCCCCGCCACAAACACGGGCCACACCCTTAGCTGCTCCAGGGACTTCACCTATTCCCGACCAGCCTTTGTTTCTATTTTCTCCCCAAAACACAGTCGTTTTGTGCTGTTACTGCTCGCGATGTTGTAATATCCGCACTTCATGTCTTTCGCAATTTTCGCTTGTTCAAAAATTATGTATAATCCTTCGTACTTTGTTAATACACTGCCGGAAAAAATGTAATACTCTCAACGAGAAGCCCATTTTGCTGATAAGTGCGGTGACATTTAGTTCGTCATTCTGGAATACGGCGATAAATTCAGACCAACTCAAGCACAAATCACAGCACACTGTGTCCAAAAGGGCGCACCAATACAGAGTAGCCCCGCTCTGGTGGCAATGCAGACAGAACGTACTCTCATCACGGAAGATAACAGACCGCCATTCCAATCTCCAGTCACCTCTAACGACATCAGAGCAGTACTGTTTGGTGGTGTCGCAGTAGCCTGGCCAGAGTCATACGTAATCTTAATCATGCCGCAAGCAGACGGTTCCCAATGGGTCCTGATGATACAGCAGGTGCAACATACACTCAAGCTCATAAATTAAGGATAATGCTGATACAAGGTGAAACAACACACTGGTGGGCGGTTTGCGGGTTTAAATCACCTCGGGGTATGACCATGCGATGCATTTGACCTGCGGTCGTCGCACGGTGGCGCTGGCAGCAGTCCACATACGCAGAGGTGTGTTGGTGCATGTCAGTATGGTGCGGCGAGTAAGTGTGAAGACGTTTTCAGACGTGCTAATGGTGACTGTGTGTTGAAAATGGCTCAAAGAACACAGACTGATGACGTTATGGGGGGTAGAATACTAGGGCGACTGGAGGCTGGTCAAACACAGCAGGTCGTAGCACGGTGCCACAAAGTGTGATCTCACGATTATGGCAACGATTCCAGCAGACAGGAAACGTGTCCAGGCGCTACAGTACGGGACGTCCACAGCGTACACCACAAGAAGATCGATATCTCACCATCAGTGCCCGCAGACGGCCAAGGAGTACTGCAGGTAGCCTTGCTCGGGACCTTACTGCAGTCACTGGAACAGTTGTCCCCAGTCACACAGTCTACAGACGACTGAACATACAAGGTTTATTCGCCCGGAGAACTGCAAGGTGCATTCCACTGACCCCTAGTCACAGGAGAGCCCGTAAAACCTGGTGTCAAGAATACAGAACCTGGGACTGTTCCAATGACTATGTAATGTTCACGGTTGAGTCCAGGTATAGTCTGAACAATGATTCTCGCCGGATTTTCATCTAGCGTGAACCAGGAAGCAGATACCAACCCCTTAATGTCCTTGAAAGGGACCTGTATGGAGGCCGTGGTTTGATGATGTGGAATGGGATTATGATTGGTGCACGTACATGCCTGCATGTCTTTGACAAGGGAACTGTAACAGGTCAGGTGTATCGGGACGTCTCAGGCGTATCGGGACGTCATTTTGCACCAGTATGTCCGCCTTTTTAGGGGTACAGTGGGTCCCACCTTCCTCCTGATGGATGATAACGCACGGCCCCACCAAGCTTCCATCGTGGAGAAGGATCTTGAAACAGAAGATACCAGGCGAATGGAGTGGCCTGCCTGTTCTCCAGACCTAAACCCCATCGAGAACGTCTGGAATGCTCTCGGTCGACGTATCGGTGCACGCCTTCAAACCCCTACGACACTTCAGGAGCCCCGACAGGCGCTGGTGCAAGAATGGGAGGCTATACCCCAGCAGCTGCTCGACCACCTGATCCAGAGTATGTCAACCCGCTGTGCGGCCTGTGTACATGTGCATGGTGATCATATCCCATATTTATGTCGGGGTACATGCGCAGGAAACAGTGGCGTTTTGTAGCACGTGTGTTTCGGGACGGTTTTCTCAACTTATCACCAATACCGTGGACTTCCAGATCTGTGTCGCGTGTGTTCCCTATGTGCCTATGCTATTAGCGCCACTTTTGTGTAGTGCCACGTTGTGTGGCACCACATTCTGCAATTATTCTTAATTTATGAGCATGAGTGTATATATAACACTGCACCCCGTTGTATGTAAACATTATACACATGTGCCACTGAACACAGTCCTTAAGGGTGGTGTTCTTTCCAGCATTGCCACATTTTCTACAAATGTATTAAAACTGTGAAATATTGTATAGTTTAGTGGTCGACGGTAGTTTCCAAATGGTTGTAGCACGGAAACGGTTGGTTTCCGGACATGGGATCCTATTCAAAATATTATGTACTCACTAAGACTGTTGATATTTTTAAAAATGTTATCGGTCCTCGATGCAGTACCGACGTACCGGCCTATAAAAATATCGGTTGCACATTTTAAATATACTGCCGGCTTTAGAGCTGTATATTTAAGTACTGATTCATTATTAGATATTTCTCACATCAGCAAGCTGTCAGCCTGCTTGACCCCCTTGGAGAAAGAACTGAAAGGAAAACTATGCTTGTTCACGCTTGGCGATAAACACTTTGCAAACTGCATGTAAGTGACACAATAAAACATCTCCGATGAGTCCATCGTTCGGTTTCGACACACAACGGAGTTGGCCGGAACCGACTTCCCTGTTTCGTTACTGCAAACACCAGCGACCTAGCAATTGTAGTGTCAAAATGTCCTAAAGTTAAAAGCTGCAATTTCTGCTGGTAGCACCGAGGGCCGATTTCGTCAGCATTTACTCTCACACGTCTCCGCCCACCTAGTGACTAGTCTTGTCATTTAGTTTTCCGTTTCATTTTCTGCAACTTTTTTTTTTTTTAAGAACGCTTATGTGAAGAAATAGCACCCTAGTTGCGTGAAAAATGTTTATTAACGCAACAGGTATGCTATTTCTTCACATCGGAAATCATCTTATTCCACTGACAGTCACCCGCCAGGGCAACTGAACTACTACTTTGTGCACTTATACTTGCTTCACAGTATCAAAGGGAGAGACTAGGCATGATGAAAGCTCAAGAAATAGTAAGAGTCCTTCACACAGTGCAAGTAAAATTATGGTCCACCACAACATCAAAGGGACAACTTTAAAAATTTAGCGAAAATAACGAAAGAATTAATATAAAATAAAAATATCGGCAATCGATATTGCCATTTCGATATTGGTATATAGGTGAAGAAATACGATCCCCCCCCCCCCCCCCCCACACACACACACCACCACCACCACCACCACCACCACCACCACCACCACCACCACATTGATATTTTGTCAACAGCCCTAGCAACTAGTACTCATCTCCCTTCCTCTGCAAGTCCTCCAAGTTTATAACGGGAATTTCCGAACACCCATTATGTATTGATTCCGTAACAAAGTGAATTATCACACACTGCTCAAAATCCAGTCAATGGCAGTATGGCTGTATGGCTTTCAGGAAGGAGACGGCAGGGGGGGGGGGGGGGCTCTAGTCAAACTAGATTCAAGTGCGATGACGAACAAATATAAACAACATTCAGCAGACAGTCAGATTCAAGGGCATATGTGAAGCAACTGACCTACATTATGTCCCCTGTAACCGCAGTTGTTCACAACTTCGCCTGATAACGTGTGTGGGATTATAGTAAACATCACAATGAACAAATACCGTGTATCCTTATCAATTCAGTGTGTTATTTCATTTGATGGTGGGATTGTATAGCTTCAGGTTAATAATAATAATGATAATGATGATGATGATGATGATGATGATGATCGGTTTGTAGGGCGCTGAACTGCGCGGCCATCAGCGCCCGTACAAAGTCCCAATTTTTACAGTCCAATCTAACAACTGTCACGAATGATGATGAAATGATGCGGACAACACAAACACCCAATCCCAGGGCAGTGAAAATCCCCAACCAGGAAGGGAATCTAACCCACAACCGCGTGATCCAGAGGCAGCAACATAGCCAATAGCCCACAAGCTGCGGCAGGTTAAGAACGACTACTTAATTTCACCATGTAATATTGAATGTTGGAGTACGTCCTGAACGTTGGACTGACTTTGTTGGCAGTAAACCAGATGCCTCGCCCACATCTCAGGGATACTCACTGGTGTCCTGGCAGCTGGTGAGGTCGAGCACCTCGAGGATGTGATCCACGTAGAGCATCTTCTGCGCGTCCGTCAGGCTGTCCGGCAGTCGCAGCCGCGCCGTGAACTGAAACAAACACCCGACGATGAAAACCTGCTGCAGAAACCACTCGCACCGATGCAGATAGTATTAGGGACTGCACATCGCTTTAGTATTAAGTGATTTACGGAAATTCTTCGAATTCAACGAGTCGTGCAGTCGATTGCTAAAGTGTAAAAGCTACTGATGTGCTGTCCCATGTCCTGGAAATTTCAGAGACAATAGCTGTTGGCCGGGGCAGTTTGAGGACGGATTCAGTACCGGAAATAGCCCTCATTACTTTCAATGTATCAGTTGTGCAAGGAAACGATGGCACTAATTCGTGGAGAGCACAAACCAGTCCATACTTGTACGACGAAATTTTTCAAGATAAAGAAGAATTGGCGTAGTGAAGTATTAGAGTAGCCGCTAGTACAAACCTGCGACGTCTGTTTTTATCGTCAGCAAAGAATTTAATGTGAAAGCTTCAAAACTAGTGTTATTTCGTCGAGAAAGGAAAAATAAATGTCATCCCCAGAAGGCCGCATGTAAATACATTCCATCGTACATCATCAACAATCCTCACCAATATTTGGTGAAATAACGCGTTACGCGTGGTTTACCGCCAAACTGTGTAACGAGAGGGAACCTTTTATGAATGTAAACCATGTTTGTTTTCAGAATGAGATTTTCACTCTGCAGCGGAGTGTGCGCTGATATGAAACTTCCGTGCAGATTAAAACTGTGTGCCGGACCGAGACTCGAACTCGGGACCCTTTGCCTTTCGCGGGCAGGTGCTCTACCACTGAGCTACCCAAGCACGACTCGTCCTCACAGCTTTACTTCTGCCAGTATCTCGTCTCCTACCTTCCAAACTTTACAGAAGCTCTCCTGCCAACCTTACAGAACTAGCACTCCTGAAAGAAAGGAGGCAAAGGTCCCGAGTTCGAGTCTCGGTCCGGCACACAGTTTTAATCTGCCAGGAAGTTTCTTGTTTGTTTTCGATTAGAAACTTTGAAAAAGCCATGTAATTGTAAAAATGCGGCATCTGCAGCGATGAATATCACCCAATCATGTGTATATTGTCAAATGTAAAATTATAATAGTATCTAATTTTACATACGAAGCCCTCATGTACGTCTCACAATCCCTTCCTGGAAGTTCATTCACAATCTTAAATTTTCCTTCGCCCTTCCTTTTTTATCATGTTATGAAAATATTAATGAATACAAAATACTGAACATAATCTCTGTTTATTTGCAGTGTTAAGTAACGTAAGAACTGAAAATAATAAAGTTTCCACTCAGGGACTAGAACCAACGACTCGCGGATTACCGTTCGGTACCCCTTCCATTGCGGCCAACGGCCTTGCTGCAGTGGTAACAGCGGTTCCCGTCAGATCACCGAAGTTAAGCGCTGTCGGGCTGAGCTAGCACTTGGATGGGTGACCATCCGGTCTGCCGAGCGCTGTTGGCAAGCGGGGTGCACTCAGCCCTTGTGAGGCAAATTGAGGAGCTGCTTAACTGAGAAGTAGCGGCTCCGGTCTCGGAAACTCTCATACTGCCGGGAGAGCGGTGTGCTGACGACACGCCCCTCCATATCCGCATCCGGTGACGCGTGTGGTCTGAGGATGACACGGCGGCCAAGTTTACTCCTTCCATTGCGCCAATCGATGCCTAGAAAGTGCGCGGATATAAATGGCTAATGGATCGCCCAACCTGCGCCAAAAATGCTATTTTTAACTTTTTAAGTCTTAGCCATCTAGAGCTCCCACTACTCTCTTCTTCATTTCTGGCCAAGAACAGCATATAACAAAGTTCGATGAAACGCGGATGACTAAAAGGCGATGTCCCGTTGTGAGTCCTGGGGACAGAGCGGTCTTTGCTCTTTCTGGCGGAGAGAGGTGCTGGGGCTCCAGGAGGTGCTGGGGTGGGGCGACTTGGCTGTGAGCCGAGCAGAGTCTTGTTGACAAGGGACGTGTGCAAGCGTCAATCGCCGTCAACAGTGAGACAGGTCCGTGTCGTGTCGGTCGGAGTACAGTCTTTCCATGTTGGAACGTGTGGCACGCTGGCGTTGTGTGGGCAGTTCCGGCTTGTTGGACAAGGAACCTTACTGCGAGACTCGCAAGTAAATGTGTTTAGCGTACGCCTACGGGGGAGTGCTTCGATCGGGTACTATCAGCCGGTATCTGCTAATTCTTCCCTCGCCTGCCTAGAGTAACGGAACTGTTGTTAGATGTAATGCCGTTATTTATCACGTGACATGCCTCTGTGAATGTAAATTTGGGCCGACCGCTGTGGCCGAGCGGCTCTAGGCACTTCAGTCTGGAACCGCGGGACCGCTACGGTCGCAGGTTCGAATCCTGCCTCGGACGTGGATGTGTGTGATGTCCTTAGGTTAGTTAGGTTTAAGTAGTTCTAAGTTCTAGGGGACTGATGACCTCAGAAGTTAAGTCCCATAGTGCTCAGAGCTATTTGAACCATTGGTAAATTTGGTTGCGTGTTAAGAGGTGCTAAAATTTTTTATCAGTTTCCAGTGACCAGTGCGGACTGATCGATTTATTACACGTTGTTATTAACCCAAGAAGGCTAAAGGGAGGAAAATGTTTCACTGTCAGTACCCTATCGTAAAGACAATCATATTTTATGGTTTATCCACTAGCTAATTACAATTACACTGTCTCCCGTGCTATATATATCACATACAAAGTAAGTACTAAATGTCCTGTTTTACATACTACATCTACATGGAAACTCTGCAAATCACATTTAAGTGCCTGGCAGAGGGTTCATCAAACCACCTTCACAATTCTCTGTTATTCCAATCTCGTACAGCGCGCGGAAAGAACGAACACATATATCTTTCCGTACGAAATCTGGTTTCCCTTATTTTATCTTGGTGATCGTTTCTCCCTCTTTGCTTACCCTTCCCCACAACATTTTCTGTGTGTTCCTTGCAATTTAAACTGTTCGTAATTTTAATTCCTAGGTATTTAGTTGAATTTACGGCTTTTAGATTAGACTGATTTATCGTGTAACCGAAGTTTAGCGAATTCCTTTTAGTACTCATGTGGATGACCTCACACTTTTCGTTATTTAGGGTCAATTGCCACTTTTCGCACCATTCCCATATTTCTTCTAAATCGTTTTGCAGTTTGTTTTGATCTTCTTATGACTTTATTAATCGATAAACGACAGCGTCATCTGCAAAAAACGGAAGACGGCTGCTCAGATTGTCTCCCAAATCGGTTATGTAGATAAGGAACAGCAATGGGCCTATAACACTACCTTGGGGAACGCCAGAAATCACTTCTGTTTTACTCTATGACTTTCCGTCAATTACTACGAACTATGACCTCTCCGACAGGAAATCACAAATCCAGTCACATAACAGACGATATTCTACAAGCACGCGATTTTACAAGCTGCTTGTATGGTATAGTGTCAAAAGCCTTCCGGAAATCCAGAAATACGGAATCAATCTGAAATCCCTTGTCAATAGCACTCAACACTTCGTGCGAATAAAGAGCAAATTGTGTTTCACAAGAACGTTGTTTTCTAAACCCATGTTGACTGTGTGCCAGTAGACCATTTTGTTCGAGGTAATTCATAATGTTCTAACACAACGTATGTTGCAAAACCCCGCTGCATATCGACGTTTATGATATGGGCCTGTAAGTTAGTGGATTACTCCCTACTACCTTTCTTGAATATTGGTGTGACCTCTGCAACTTTCCAGTCGTTGGGTACGGATCTTTCGTCGAGCGAACGGTTGTATATGATCGTTAAGTATAGAGTTAATGCATCACCATACTCTGAAGGGAACCTAATTGGTATACAGTCTGGACCAGAAGACTTGCTTTTATTGATTTAAGTTGCGTCGCTACTCCAAGCATATTTACTTCTACGTTACTCATGTTTGCAGATGTTCTTGCTTCGAATTCTGGAATATTTACTTCGTCTCCTTTGGTAAAGGCATTTCGGAAGGCTCTGTTTAGGAACTCTGCTTTGGCAGCACTGTCTTCGTTAGCGCGAACCCGAATCGATACCAACTGCTATCGTAAATTATACGACAGTTTAGTAACCTAGGATTAAACGCACGTCGTTTTAACAGGTTTCTGTTCTACTTAAGCCATTCGGCCTCACCAGAGGGGATTACGTTAAACTGATTATGTTAACACGTTCTGTCCCGTGTGTAGTAGTGAACCGTTTCAGAGAAAGCTTTGAGTTACGGATGATACGGATGACTAACTGTTGAGCACAAATTATGAAGCACGGGTACTGAAAACAGGTTGCTGTCGAGCAAAATCGGCTGGAATCTAAACCCGAAACTACTGTACTCCATTGGCAGACTTTCAGGTGGTAGAATGGACCAAAAGGAAAAAAATGTCCACTAACCATGGCGTCTGAAGTGCATACCTGAAGAGCTATAAGCACATCTTCAGTGGAAGAGAGATATTTCACACAAAAGCGGACAAGTGCAAATAGGTCTTAAGGTATGCATTTTGTAGACAACGTTTACTAAAAACTTTTTTCTTGTTTCAGGCCATCTGTGAAAGTTTGTCGGTCGGGTTCTGGTTCGCCCTGTATGTTTACTTTTTAACTATTAAGCTATATTTTAAAAAGCTTTGGTTTTTGCACCGTGTTTTCAAGTTTTATGCTCCTTTCGTGCTGTTGAGAGGTTAGAGTAAATTATTTGCGAGCCTTGTTTTTACTGTAGCGTTTTGACATATTAATGTAGCTGAAATCGTATATTTTAAAAGTGTTTGAATAAATGTTCAGGATTTGTATGTGGCGACTCTATTCAATCAATCTATCCTTTTCTTCTGCCCATTTGTGCCACAATTGCTTCAGGAAGGTTATTTTATAAAGAATCTCACTGCTTTTACAGTCGCATGCTTTCACCAACCATTTCTAATGGATAAAATAAAAAATGGCCAAGTGCGAGGACGACTCGCGCACAGAGGATTATAATCTTTCGCGTTATCGATACTGGCAAGATTTTAGTCCCGGGAATTCGAAGGCCATATAAAAATCTCTGTAGTAGTTACACAAAAAGCGAGCAGTTTATATATGTAGATAGAGAGCATTTATTAAAACATTTTCACTTTTTAAAACATGTCTACAACTCACATTTTATGTTTGCATCCAGTAATGTTCGACTATTATACGTTCGACGAATGATTATTGCAATGTATGTTCAAATGGCAAGAGATTTTTTTATGTGGTATGATTGCAGTTTAGTTTATTTCAGATTTTTTGCTTTGTGTGAAACCATGTTGCCAAATTTAATGATTCTAGCTCAAAGGGAGGCACCCTATAGGTTTTGATAAGCGAGTTTTCGAGTATCAAAATACGTGACATAAATGGCCGTATCTTTTGACTGAAGTGATATAGAAGGTTAAAATTTTTACACCGCCAGGGGGCCATAACTTTAATACGTGACTTACATTTGAACTTGATGCGTCTACCCGTGTCTGAGAAGCTGGTTTCTTAACAGTTTGATAAACTGACAGACGGGTCCTAAGGATCCTGCTTTTACAGATTGAGGCATGGAACCCTAAAAAAGGTGCGTTTGAAGGTCAAAAATGAACCGTGCACAGATTTACTGTGCGAGGACTGTTGGGTATGGCAGGACAATTACTTTCTTCCGGCAGTCCGCAGTCGTGTCCTGTGGGGCAGAGGACAAAGTCACGTGGGGGACGGGCAGCGAAAAGGCGCGACAGTGGCGGCTGCTGCTGCTGCTGCTGGGCGTTCCAGACTAGCGGCTGCATAACGGCCACAGCACGAAAATCAGCCGTATTAATTTCTGGAACACCGGAATCTCAAATGGCCGGCCACAACAAGCTGAATTTGCGCAAGCAACCCACTTCCAACCCGCGTCACGTTATTTACGAGGAGGGTAGTCTCTTGACTCCCGGTCAGAATAACAAAGTGATTAACGACAAGTTGTTTACAGGACCGCTTCCGTAGCAGCAACCAATCACAGGACGAGCTAGGTTGCGCCTAATGTTGGTTCCCCCCCCCCCCCCTCCCCCACTCACTCCACCGTTGCCATATCGCTCTGCCGACGACATTACAGTCGCTAAAGTCTCTCCGTGAGTCCGCGCTTTTTGGAGGAGGGCAGAAGATCATGCGAGGATGATACCAGTCTCCGATGACCTGCGGCACGAGCTGAGCCATCTACACAAGGTTGTAAGGGGCCAACCCCCAACAACCACCAAATAAATGAAGGTAGGCAGCTCCTCTAGGAACACAGATGAGTACGAAAAGAAGTTTGCATCTTTGCCTTTCTGTGGTTCCGTGTCGTGTTAAAGCTGCCTGCTGATGAGAGAAAAAAATCAAATCGATCTTCAGGCGTCCGTCAAAAAGCGAGCAATTACTGAGATTAGTCACAGATGCGGCAGATCTTACGATGGACAAACATCGCGCACTGTAGAACAATGCAGGAAGGAACATAAGAGTTTTTCTCTCCTACGCTACCCAAAAATAAATGTCGTGTGACTAGGGCCTCCCGTCGGGTAGACCGTTCGCCGGGTGCAAGTCTTTCGGTTTGACACCACTTCGGCGACTTGTGCGTTGGTGGGGATGAAATGATGATGATTAGGAAATCGCAACACCCAGTCCCTGAGCGGAGAAAATCTCGACCCAGCCGGGAGTCGAACCCGGGTCCTTAGGACTGACATTCTGTCACGCTGACCATTCAGCTACCGGGGGCGGACTACACTACCCATGAAAAATCTGCTTTAGCTAAGCGACCACCTGATCAAATTGGGCGACACCTCTATTGCAGTAACGGCTGCTGCAACAGTGTAGTTAAAGAAGCCATTGAAATAAAATCGCTGAGAACGCCCTCTATGGTGACGGCGGTCTGCAGCTCAGTGCGACATGGAATGCAGCGACCGCGACGTTGAAGCTGGCACATCGAAATGCCCGTATATGGCGATGCTGTGAGCACCAGTGACGTCACAGCCGGCAGCTAGAGGACATCAGCCTTGATTTGCCGGAGTAGCCTCTTCTTCTGAAGGCAGTTCTTAAATGATCGAGCTGGTCCTCCTACTACTGTGGTTCACAAGTTCTTGTAGCCCAATCCACCAATGTTCTGATCACTTTTTTCCTGCTAGGGAAGGTTGTTGGCAATTGTTCAAATGGCTCTGAGCACTATGGGACTCAACTTCTGAGGTCATCAGTCCCCTAGAACTTAGAAGTACTTAAACCTAACCAACCTAAGGACATCACACACATCCATGCCCGAGGCAGGATTCGAACCTGCGACCGTAGCGGTCTGTTGGCAATTGTGAACTGTTCGAAAGTATCAATCTGGAGGGCTTTGTGTAGGCTTTGTTCACTATAATTTAGTCGGATTTTCTAAGTACCTGTACATCTAAAAATGAGATTTGGTCTTACTTCTCGTTTTCTGTATTGAATATTAGAATTGATATCATTTCAGAAAATTTAGAAATTGAGATTTTTTTCCTCTACAGTCTGAAACCACTATGAGGTTTTCTTATTCACCGCCTCCTTCAAATTTTTCCATTAGAAAGTTTTCTTTAACTGCGCCTATTGGGTTCTCCTTAGTTTGCTCATAGAATTTGTTATCCCATTGAAAGTCCTTTGTGAAAATACTGTCTTCATTAAGAGGAACCATAGTAAACAATGGTGCAACATCAAGACTGATCATAAATTACGTTGACTATTCAAACTCTCTAACAACAACAACAACATTAATACCCTGAGCATTCCAGCTATAGGGAGGAAGATGACAAGACGATCCTATGAAATTATCATAGAGTGAATTCCCCGAGATTTTAGAAAATTCCTGAAATTCCTTGAGATTTCTTCGATGCTTCCAGGTAAAATGTAACTTCCTGAAAATTCCATGTTTTCTGGATGACTCGCGCCGCCCTGATAGTATTAGTCGGACACAACATCAACGACTTTAATATGCTTTCGACTACGGCCCAAAGTCCACAAAATAAAAATCTCTAACGACGCAAATATCGGCAATCGTCGTCGTCGTCGTCGTCGTCGTCGTCGTCGTCGTCATCGTCGTCGTCCAGTTGCAATAACGACATTGTTTTACATATTTAACGAAAAAAATTGTATCAGTTATTTCAGAAACCGGTTACTTTGAGATGGTTTAACACTCAGGTTAAATTTTGGTTGTTAAAAACCCATATAACCGGGAACGGTAGTTTCAGCGATTACCGCCGTCCGTATCGGAAGGTCAGATGGTCAATAATTGCACCTCTAACTTTTTATACCTGGGATTTACTGTCATGTAGAACTTTATAGAAGACATATTTACGCCAGTGACTAACACTTTCTTTATTTCACGATTGCAATGTCGGCCTTAGGCCATTATGAAGTGAAGATGTTATGGCTACTAGGCCACGTCAACCTAAAATGAGCTAACACATTTTAGCATCTTCACTTGATAATGGCCTAAGGCCGAAACTGCAATCGTGAAATAAATAATTACAGTCACTGGCGTAAATATGTTGTTTTATAAAGTTGCACCTCTATTCGCCCGTAGACATCTCCGCAGCCGTCCTTTCTCCCGGTCGTCTACTGTTAGTCGATGCCGGTTTTGTATGGCTCCATTTTGCCACAGACGATATACTTTAACCACGGCAGGACATGAACATTGCACAAAGTTAGCCGTTTCGGAAATACTTCCACCCTTGGCCCAGAGGCGACTTCTCTTGTTTTGGACGCCAGACAAATCACTCGGTTTCCGCATTTACGACGACTACATTGTTTTCCGCGTCTGCTGACAATGATACCAGGGTTGTTTTTTAAGTAGGGGCCGTTTTTATTTTTAAAAAAGATACAAATACTTTCGTAAAAAACTTATTTTCTGATTCTACACACACTTACCTATTTTTCTGCATAGTTGCCTTGTTTATTTAAGCACTTGTCATACCGTACAACTAAGTTTTTAATTCCCTCTTCAAAGAATTCGGCCGCCTGCTCCGACAGCCAAGAGTTCACGGCCGCTTTCACTTCATCGTCGTCATTGAAGCGCTGCCCGCCAAGATGGTGTTTCAGGTACCAGAAAAGGTGAAAATCGCTAGGAGCAAGGTCGGGGCTGTATGGTGCATGGTCCAAAACTTCCCAACCAAAAGAATCAATCAAATCCCGAGTCTTGAGAGGTGTGAGGCCTAGCGTTATCGTGCAGGAGCAAAACTCCTTTTGTCAGCATGCCGCGCCTTTTGTTTTGAATTGCTCTGCGGAGCTTCTTTAGAGTTGCACAGTAGGCATCTGAGTTGATTGTCGTTCCTCGTGGCATAAAGTCCACTAGCAAAACACCGCGCAGGTCCCAGAACACAGTTGCCATAATCTTGCGCTTTGACAGCGTCTGTTTGGCTTTGACCTTGACGGGTGAGGTCGTGTGTCGCCATTCCATCGATTGTCGCTTGCTTTCGGGAGTGATATGGGATACCCATGTTTCGTCTCCAGTGACAATTTGACTCAACATGTCATCACCTTCTTCCTCGTAAGGAATCAAAATTCCAATGAAGTGGCAAATCTCTTCCCTTTGTGGTCCTATGTGAGGAGTCTGGGTACCCACCGAGAACACAGTTTCTTAAAGTTTAGGTTTTCAGACACAATTTTGTACAAAACCGATCTTGAAACTTGTGGAAATTCCAAAGAAAGAGTGGAAATTGTGAACCTTCTGTCCTCACGAACCTTTGTTTCGACTGCAGCCACCAAATCATCAGTGATCACAGAGGGCCGGCCTGGGCGTTCTTCGTCATGGACGTTTTGACGGCCATTTTTAAACTCTCTAACCCACTGACGCACTTTACCTTCACTCACTGCATTCAAGCCATGAACATCTGTTAACTGACGGTGAATTTCTGCAGCTGATAGGCTTCTCGCGGTCAAAAAACGTATCACAGACCGTACCTCACATGCGACGGGCGATTCAATAATCGTAAACATTATAAAGTAGCACAGCGATGCGTACACGTCAGCTACAGAGCTGCAAATAGCATCAGTGTGAACGGGAAGGATGCCGGTAAGTGGCGCGGTGGCTTGTTGCGGCGTCAGCGCAAACTACGGGACTAAAAGCGCGAACGGCCCTTACTTAAAAAACAACCCTCGTACACTCTCAACTGCTAGTACTGCCACCTGCTGTCAGTGAATGGTTATTGGACGTTGATGTCTAACATAAACGATGGTCACATTAAAATGACTGTAACACTTTGGATAACGTGGCCCTCTGAAAACGAATGAATCATTCACAACAGTCCTGTACGTATCTTATTTAGTCACTTTGACTATTTAGGTAAGGCGAGGCGAGGCGGTCTCACCTCGAGCGTCTGTCGGAGGGTGAGCTCGGGGAAGAAGACGTCCTGCTGGAGCACGTAGCAGATGCGGCGCTTCCAGCGCTTGTCGAGGCGCTCGCGGTTGAGGCGCACGTGCCCGGCGCTGGGCTGCGCGCGGCCCGCCAGCACGTTGAGCAGCGTCGTCTTGCCGCAGCCGGAGGGCCCCATCACGGCCAGCAGCTCGCCCGGCCGCGCCAGCCCCGACACGTCGCGCAGCACGGGCCGCCCGCCGCGCCGCGCCGCCGCCCACACGCCCGCGAACACCAGCTCCACCGGCCGCGCGGACGGCGCCTCCAGCAGCGGCGCCGGCACGCCGGACGACCCGGCGCCGCCCCCGCCGCCCAGGCCCGCGCCCGCCTCCGGCCCCGACCTGCAACCACACCAGCACAAGCCACGTTAGCACACACACGCAACAGCGACAGGTGTCTCGCAAAGGAGTTACTTCAAGAACAATTGGGCGAGTGTGTTTGCAGCTGCCACTAAGCGCAATAAGAATGTACCACAATGCAATCTTGAAACTTCCTGGCAGATTAAAACTGTGTGCCGGACCGAGACTCGAACTCGGGACCTTTGCCTTTCGCGGGCAAGTGCTCTATCAGCTGAGCTACCCAAGCACCACTCACGCCCCGTCCTCACCGCTTCAGTTCCCTCAGGAGTCGTGCTTGGGTAGCTCAGCTGGTAGAGCACTTGCCCGCGAAAGGCAAAGGTCCCGAGTTCGAGTCTCGGTCCGGCACACAGTTTTAATCTGCCAGGAAGTTCCATATCAGCGTACACTCCGCTGTAGAGTGAAAATTTCATTCTAGGAACGCAATCTTACTTGTAATTTGCATGAAATTCCTGTGAGACGACACGGCCATTTGTGTGCACTTCTGATACTTTTCTTATGTCTTGACCACACACTTTTTCCAACAGCCTTAGACGTTTCGACTTGACGCCATTTTCAAAGGCAGTTCTACGTCAGCTCTACGTCAGCTCTACGTCAGCTCTACGTCAGCTCTACGTCAGCTCTACGTCAGTTCTACGTCAGCTCTACGTCAGCTCTACGTCAGCTCTACGTCAGCTCTACGTCAGCTCTACGTCAGCTCTACGTCAGCTCTACGTCAGCTCTACGTCAGCTCTACGTCAGCTCTACGTCAGCTCTACGTCAGTTCTACGTCAGTTCTACGTCAGTTCTACGTCAGTTCTACGTCAGTTCTACGTCAGTTCTACGTCAGTTCTACGTCAGTTCTACGTCAGTTCTATAAAACTGGTCATAGGTACATGGTGTCACAACATTTTCAATCACGAGTATTTCCACTTGTCTCGTAATCGAGAATATTGACTTAATACAATGTATCTACGGACAATTTCATCGGTTACCGCTGCTACAATGGCAGGTTATCAAGATTTAACTGCCTTTGAACGTGGCATTATAGTCGGCGCACGAGCGATGGAACACAGCATATCCGAGGTAGCGATGAAGTAGGGATTTTCCCGAACGACCATTTCGCGAGGGTGCTGTGAATACCAGGAATCCAGTAAAACATCAAATCTCCGACATCACTGCGGCCGCAAAAAGTTCCTGCAACAACGGGACCAACGACGACTGAACAGAATCGTTCAACGTCTGAGAAGTGCAACCCTTCCGAAAAATGCTGCATATTTCAATGTTGGGTCAGCGTGCGAACCATTCAACGAAACACCATCGATATAGGCTTTCGGAGCCAAAGGACCACTCGTGTACCTGTGATGACTGTACGACACAAAGGTTTACACCTCGCCTGGACCCGTGAACACGGACATTGAACTGTTGACGACTGGAAACATGTTGCTTGGTCGGACGAGTCTCGTTTCAAATTGTATCGAGCGGATGGACATATACGGCTATGGAGACAACCTCTTGAATCCATGCACCCTGCATGTCAGCAGGGGACTGTTCAAGCTGGTGGAGGCTCTGTAATGCTGTGGGGTGGGTGCAGTTGGAGTGATACGGGACCCCTGATACGTCTAGATACGACACTGACAGGTGACACGTACTTATGCATCCTTTCTGATCACCTGCATCCATTCATGTCCATTGTGCATTGCGATGGACTTGGGAAATTCCAGCAAGACAATGCGACACCCCATACGTCCATAATTGCTACAAACTGCCTCCGGGAACACTCTTCTGAGTTTAAACACTTCCGCTAGCCACCAAACTCCCCAGACATGAACATTATTGAGCATATCTGGGACGCCTTGCAACGTGCATTTCAGAAGAGATCTCCACCCCCTCGTACTCTTACGGATTTATGGACAGCCCTGCAAGATTCACGGTGTCAATTACCTCCAGCACTACTTCAGACATTATTCGAGTGCATGCCACGTCGTGTTGCAGCACTTCTACGTGCTCTCGGGGCCCCTACACGATATTAGGCCGGTGTACCGTTTTCCTTGGCTCTTCAGTATATAACTGACGTAACGCTGCCTTTGAAAATGACGTTAAGTCGAAACGCGTTAGGTCGCTGGAAAATAAAAGTCTGGTCAACAGATAAGAAAAGTTATCAGAAGTGCAGTCTTACGTGCTATCGTCAGCCACGGGTCGAGCATTTGGGCTCCTAGAGCCATAAACGTAACGTCACTTGCGCTGACAGGCGCGCGTAAAATAACGAGCGAGACGGTACCGCTGATACTAGGCTTCCTACCTCTACATTTAGCAGAGAGGTGAACAATACTGGCTCAGAAAGCGCGAATATGATAAGATAAAGGCGATACTGGGAGCAAGAGCGGTATCGAATATAGAAATAAACACATGCATTGACCGAGAATGGCAAGAAATCTGCGACAGGGCAAATACAGGGATGACAACCTACCAGTTCCTTCCCAACATAAAAGAAAGAAGAAGAATGACATACACAGATCAGCCGAAACACCGCGCGGTTGGATGCTGCCTGATAGCGTTGCGGGTACGTGAAACGGCAAGGACAGTATGTAAGCTGAACAGAAAAAAATGGTTCAAATGGCTCTGAGCACTATGGGACTTAACTTCGGAGGTCATCAGCCCCCTAGAACTTAGAACTACTTAAGCCTAACTAACCTTAGGACATCACACACATCTATGCCCGAGGCAGGATTCGAACCTGCGACCGAAGCAGTCGCGCGGTTCCAGACTGTAGCGCCTAGAATCGCTCGGCCACTACGGCCGGCTAATCTGAACAGAGACAGCTGGAGAATCATTCTAGTGAAGATACGGGTCGCAAATGGGTACATCCACTGAGACAAGCGACCGTGACAAAAGGCCGGTTGCTATTACCCAGAGCCGGTGAACAAAACGGCGAAGCTGGTCGAATGTACACGTGCTATTGTCGTCAGCATCTACGGATAGAGGTGAAAGGACACAAACTACCACTCGGCACTAAATGGTTGGACGTCCACCACTCTTCACAAAATGTCGGGTTCGAGGCTTGTCCGCTCGGTAAAGTAGGATAGATGGCGATCTCTGGCCACCTCTGGCGAAAGAGCACAATGCTCGTGCACGCACATGTTTTTGTGGACACACCATTCAGCGCAAATTGTTGAACATTGTGCTCTGCAGCAGAGAACCCCCTCGTGTTACCACGTTGAGCGAACGGCATCGTCAGTTACTATTGCAGTGGATACTGTATCAGCTAGACTGGACCGCGGATCACTGGAAACCTGTCACCTGGGCGGATGAATCACAATTTTGGCTACACGGTCACCTCCACAAACGCAGTCAGCCACGCGAAAAGTGGCTCGAAATGTGCACCGTACCACTGACACAGCCTTGCGGGAGCAGTATTATGGTATGAAAGACATTCTCTTGCGCTTGCATGGGTCCTATGGTAGTAATCTACGACAACATGCCACAAGCGGACCCTGTGCATTACTTCATGCTCGACGTCTTTCCCGACGGCAATGTCATCTTTCAGCAGTATAATTGTCCTTATCTCTAAGGCAGAATCGTCCTACTATGGTTTGAAGAGCGTGATAATGAAATCACGTTGACGTCTTGGAGACCAAATTTGCCCGATGTGAATCCGATGGAACCCATCGGGGTCGGTATTTCGCTCCAAACACGGACAAACAAGCTAATTAGCAGGTGGTCTAATGTTCTGGCTCTCAAGTGTACGTCCTTCCGACCAAGGGAGCTATACACTACCTGTCGGGACATGGTCCGTACCCCAGTTACTTACTAAAATACGACAGCGCACCACTGATATTGTGAATGTGGAGCAATCGGGATCCTGGATCACATCGACTGGGAATGTACCGTTAGACGATATGTTACAGACCAGGGCAGGGACTCATTTGGAAACGCAACAGGGTGGTCCATTGATAGTGACCGGGCCAGATATCTCACGAAATAAGCAGCAAACGAAACTACTACGAAGAACGAATCTCGTCTAGCTTGAAGGGGGAGACCAGATGGCGCTATGGTTGGTCCGCTAAATGGCGCTGCCATAGGTCAAACGGATATCAACTGCGTTTTTTTTTAAATAGGAACCCCCATTTTTATTACATATTCGTGTAGTACGTATAGAATATTTGTGAATAGGAAAATCACACCAGTCACGACAGCATCCATCCTACGCCTGAATCCGAAGACACTGCAGACAATGATACGTCGCATGGCAACGTGGAAGCGACGCAGGTGGCTCATTAAGAAGACAGGTATACGAGGCGTATGAGAAATGTATTGCGATTTATAACACTGCGAGCATTCTGGCAACGCTTGTTATACTTGTCTAAATCTGTGTGTCGATCCCTTCCAGAGGCTGTGCCCGAATTTCAGCTGTTACAACCATCAAGTGAGGTTTGAGAGCGTTATGAGTGAAGTTGTGTTTTGTTGTTTGTTACGAAACTGGAACAGCGGAATTTTGTGTTAAACTTGGGGAATCCGCGAGTGTAACCTTTGAAAAGTTAAAACAGGCCTATGGGAAATATTCCGTACTAATAGCACAAATTTTCCCTGGCACAAATCATTTTTGGCTCTGAGCACTATGCGACTTAACTTCTGAAGTCATCAATCCCCTAGACTTAGAACTAATTAAACCTAACTAACCTAAGAACATCACACACATCCATGCCCGATGCAGGATTCGAAGCTGCGATCGTAACGGTCGCACGGTTCCAGACTGTAGCGCCTAGAACCGCATGGCCACTCCGGCCGGCCAATCATTTTTGGAAGGCCGAGAACACGATGAAGATGAACCTTGCTCAGGGGGACCTTCAGGTTCAAAAAGCGCCGAAAAGTCTACTGTGTGCGTGCTCTTGTGAGAACAGACCGACGTTTAACAATAAGGATGATGGGTGGCCTGTTAAACACTTTCACCGTACATCAAATTTTGACCTAAGTGTTGCACATTCGCATGGTTTATGCCGAAATGGTACCGAAGAATCTGACAACTGAACAGATGGGCAATCGAAGAGACGTTTGCGTTGATTTTCTTGTGAGGAATGCCAATGACCACGAATTGTCCAGTCGTGTGATCACAGGTGCTGAATCCTGGACTTTTGTGTACGATCCTGAGACGAAGTACCACAGTCAGGAGTGGCATACTGAAACACACGTCCACCGAAAAAAAGCTTTTTTTTTTACAGTATGGGTACCGAGCATAAAGAATTTGTTCCTCCAGGACGAACAGTTAACCAAGTGTTTCACAAAGATGTCCTCGGAAGGTTCTGGAAAAAGGGCGAATGGATTAAGACAGGACATTGCTGACAATGTGGATGCTACATCATGACAACGTCCCATGTCACACCGCCACATCCATTACGGGACTTTTGACCTTAAAAGGCATTCCTGTTGTTCCACAGCTCTCCTATTCACTTGATCTGAGTCCTTGTGACTTTTACCCGAAATTGAAAAAGTCTTAAAAAATGTCATTTTGGGACTCTGTTTTGAATGTTGTCCAATGTGACACACATGTTAAAGGTTCCAGTCGCGTATGGCTCGCGGGAAGAACGACTGCCGGGAAGCCTCCGTGCGCGCTCTCGAATCATCTCTCTAATTTTACATTCGTGATCTCCTCGGGAGGTATAAGTAAGGGGGAAGCAATATATTCGATACCTCATCCAGAAACGCACCCTCTCGAAACCTGGACAGCAAGCTACACCGCGATACAGAGCGCCTCTCTTGCAGAGTCTGCCACTCGAATTTTGCTAAACATCTCCGTAACGCTATCACGCTTACCAAATAACCCTGTGACGAAACGCGCCGCTCTTCTTTGGATCTTCTCTATCTCCTCTGTCAACCCGACCTGGTACGGATCCCACACTGATGAGTATTTTCTAAGCCACCTCCTTTGTTGATGGACTTCATTTTCTAAGGACTCTCCCAATGAATCTCAACCTGGCACCCGCCTTACCAACAATTAATTTTATATGATAATTCCACTTCAAATCGTTCCGCACGCATACTCCCAGATATTTTACAGAAGTAACTGCTACAAGTGTTTGTTCCGCTATCACGTAATCATACAATAAAGGACCCTTCTTTCTATGTATTCGCAATACATTACATTTGTGTATGTTGAGGGTCAGTTGCCACTCTCTGCACCAGGTGCCTATCCGCTGCAGATCTTCCTGCATTTCGCTGCAATTTTGTAATGCTGCAACTTCTCTGTATACTACAGCATCATCCGCGAAAAGCCGCATAGAATTTCCGACACTGTCTACTAGGTCATTTAGATATATATTGTGAAAAGCAATGGTCCCATAACACTCCCCTGTGGTACGCCAGAGGTTACTTTAACGTCTGTAGACGTCTCTCCATTGAGAACAACATGCTGTCTTCTGTTTGCTAAAAACTCTTCAATCCAGCCACACAGCTGGTCTGATATTCCATAGGCTCTTACTTTATCAGGCGACAGTGCGGAACTGCATCGAACGCCTTCCAGAAGTCAAGGAAAATAGCATCTACCTGGGAGCCTGTATCTAATATTTTCTGGGTCTCACGAACAAATAAAGCGAGTTGGGTCTCACACGATCGCTGTTTCCGGAATCCATGTTGATTCCTACAGAGTTGATTCTGGGTTTCCAGAAATGACATGATACGCAAGCAAAAAACGTTCTAAAATTCTACAACAGTTCGATGTCAGAGACATAGGTCTACAGTTTTTCGCATCTGCTCGACGACCCTTCTTGAAGACTGGGACTACCTGTGCTCTTTTCCAATCATTTGGAACATTCCGTTCCTCTAGAGACTTGCGGTACACGGCTGTTAGAAGGGGGGGGGCAAGTTCTTTGGTACTCTGTGTAGAATCGAATTGGTATCCCCTCAGGTCCAGTGGACTTTCCTCTGTTGAGTGATTCCAGTTGCTTTTCTATTCCTTGGACACTTATTTCGATGTCAGCCATTTTTTCGTTTCTGCGAGGATTTAGAGAAGGAACCGCAGTGAGGTCTTCCTCTGTGAAACAGCTTTGGAAAAAGGTGTTTAGTATTTCAGATTTACGTGTGTCATCCTCTGTTTCAATGCCATCATCATCATCATCCCAGAGTGTCTGGATATGCTGTTTCGAGCCACTTACTGATTTAACGTAAGACCAGAACTTCCTAGGATTTTCTGTTAAGTCGGTGCATAGAATTTTACTTTCGAATTCACTGAACGCTTCACGCATAGCCCTCCTTACGCTAACTTTGACATCGTTTAGCTTCTGTTTGTCTGAGAGATTTTGGCTGCGTTTAAACTTGCAGTGAAGCTCTCTTTGCTTTCGCAGTAGTTTCCTAACTTTGTTGTTGAACCACGGTGGGTTTTCCCGTCCCTCACAGTTTTACTCGGCACGTACATGTCCAAAACGCATTTTACGATTGCCTTGGACTTTTTCCATGAACGCTCAACATTGTCAGTGTCGGAACAGAAATTTTCGTTTCGATCTGTTAGGTAGTCTGAGATCTGCCTTCTATTACTTTTGCTAAACAGATAAACCTTCCTCCGTTTTTTTTACATTCCCGTTTACTTCCATATTCAGGGATGCTGCAACGGCCTTATGATCACCGATTCCCAGCTGAAACTTTTCAGCGCTGCTACGAAGCCTGGGAACGACTCCGCCTGTGTATGGCGAGGTCATCGGTCTCATCGGATTAGGGAAGGACGGGGAAGGAAGTCGACCGTGCCCTTTGAAAGGAACCATCCCGGCATTTGCCTGGAGCGATTTAGGGAAATCACGGAAAACCTAAATCAGGATGGCCGGACGCAGGATTGAAAGGGACAACATTGTTGTTTGAAAAAATTGAGACTTGATAGATGGAAAAAGATCAGTCTCATTACTTTTCTCCCACACATCGTTTCACATGGAACTTAGAACGTTTTCCACAAAGTAGAAGAGCATACAGTGCAAACCTCATAAAACGTCCAACAAGATACCTCTGTAGTGCTGCCATTATGTCCCGGGCTTCAGTATATCTTGCAGCGTAATTCTCCAGAATATTCAGCAGAGCAGTGTAGACCTTTTGCTAGCCTTTAGACACGGTGGTCCTCACTCCGAACTTGGCGCTGCGTCTCCACGTGACGTGCCGGGCGCTGCCGCCCAGACGGCGAGTAGGGCCGGGTTATTTAGAGAGCAGCCGGTGACCCCAGGTGAATGGGCGGCTGCCGGCTGTCGGCTGCCGCCGCTGATAGCCGTGTTTGCTGACGGCCGATAGGAAGGCGCCGTGCTGACCCCGCACCCACGCCGCAGCCCAACCTGCCAGTCTGAGCTGCATCCATGTCACCTCGTGCTCCCAGTTGGCGTCAAAATTAGGGGATCCTAACAATATGACTATTTCTAGCGATATGAGGTCCCAATTAAGCAAGTACGTGATTGGCCGTGCGGTCTAACGGTTGGTTGGTTGGTTGTTTGTTTTGGGGAAGGAGACCAGACAGCGAGGTCATCGGTCTCATCGGATTAGGGAAGGACGGGGAAGGAAGTCGGCCGTGCCCTTTGAAAGGAACCATCCCGGCATTTGCCTAGAGCGATTTAGGGAAATCACGGAAAACCTAAATCAGGATGGGCGGACGCGTGAGTGAACCGTCGTCCTCCCGAATGCGAGTCCAGTGTCTAACCAATGCGCCACCTCGCTCGGTGCGGTCTAACGCACGGCTTTCCAGGCGGGAAGGAGCATGGTCCCCGGCACGAATCCGCCCAGCGGATTTGTGTCGAGGTCCGGTGAACCGGCCGGTCTGTGGATGGTTTTTAGGCGGTTTTCCATCTGCCTCGGTGAATACGGGCTGGTTCCCCTTATTCCGCCTCAGTTACACTATGTCGGCGATTGCTGCGCAAACAAGTTCTCCACGTACGCGTACACCGCCATTACTCTACTACGCAAACATAGGGGCTACACTCGACTAGTGTGAGACGTTCCCTGGGGGGTCCACTGGGAACCGAACCGCACAATAACCCTGGGTTCGGTGTGGGGTCGGCGGAGGGGTGAAGTGGCCTGCAGTAGTCGTCGTGGGGTTGTGGACCACTGCGGCTGCGGCGGGGACGGAGTCTCTCCGTCGTTTCTAGGTCCCCGGTCAACATACAATACAATACAATACAATACAAAGCAAGTACCTGATAGCCACGCGTCTATTAACTTGCCGTAAACATGAAAAGTTACTTTCGTCCGTGCCTCGAAGCTTCCGTAGCAACGCGCGAAATCACACTCATGGCCACGAAGCACTACTAAACATTAATGTGACCAAAGCCTATGTTCGATGTCAACGTGCAACCAATGAAAGAAACTGAGCGATTTATACTACTCGCCATTAAAATTGCTACACCAAGAAGAAATGCAGATGATACACGGGTATTCAATGGACAAATATATTATACTAGAACTGACATGTGATTACATTTTCACGCAATTTGGGTGCATAGATCCTGAGAAATCAGTACTCTGTACAGCCACCTCTGGCCGTAATAACGGCCTTGATACGCCTGGGCATTGAGTCAAACAGAGCTTGGATGGCGTGTACAGGTACAGCTGCCCATGCAGCTTGAACAAGATACCACAGTTCATCAAGAGTTGTGACTGGCGTATTGTGAAGAGCCACTTGCTCGGCCACCACTGACCAGACGTTTTCAATTGTGAGAGATCTGGAGAATGTGCCGGCCAGGGCAGCAGTCGAACATTTTTTGTATCCAGAAAGGCCTTACAAGACCTGCAACACGCTGTCGTGCATTATCTTGCTGAAATGTAGGGTGTCGCAGAGATCGAATGAAGCGTAGAGCCACGGGTCGTAACACATCTGAAATGTAACGTCCACTGTTCAAAGTGCCGTCATTGCTAACAAGAGGTGACCGAGACGTGTAACCAATGGCACACCATACCATACCATCACACCGGGTGATACGCCAGTATGGCGATGACGAATACGCGCTTCCAATGTGCGTTCACCGCAATGTCGCCAAACACGGATGCGACCATCATGATGCTGTAAACAGAACCTGGATTCATCCGAAAAAATGGCGTTTTGCCATTCGTGCACTAAGGTTCGTCGTTGAGTACACCATCGCAGGCGCTCCTGTCCGTGATGCAGCGAAAGGGGTAACCGCAGCCACGGTCTCCGAGCTGATAGTCCATGCTGCTGCAAACGTCGTTGAACTGTTCGTGCAGATGGCTGTCGTCTTGCAAATGTCCCCATCTGTTGCCTCAGGGATTGAGACGTGACTGCACGATCCGTTACAGCCACGCGGATAAGATGCCTGTCATCTCGACTGCTAGTGATACGAGGCCATTGGGATCCAGCACGGCGTTTCGTATTACCCTCTTGAACCCACCGATTCCATATTCTGCTAGCAGTCACTGGAGCTCGCCCAACGCGAGCAGCAATGTCGCGATACGATAAACCGCAAACGTGATGGTACGCATTTCTCCCTCCTTACACGAGGCATCACAGCAACTTTTCACCACGCAACGCCGGTCAACTGCTGTTTGTGTATGAGAAATCGGTTGGAAACTTTCCTCATGTCAGCACGTTGTAGGTGCCGCCACCGGCGCCAACCTTGTGTGAATGCTCTGAAAAGCTAATCATTTGCATATCACAGCATCATCTTCCTGTCGGTTAAATTTCGCGTCTTCGTGGTGCAGCAATTTTAATAGCCAGTAGTGTATCTGGCGTCCAAAGGGCATGATCATTGTCTTTCGGGCCAAGAGTCGAAATGGCTAATTCTGTAGACAGATCACGTGCAGCCACGGTTAAAGTATACCGTGCTTGGCAAAATGGCACTATGCAAAACCCGGCGCCGAGGCAAGTGTAGTGCGCCACGGGCGAACGACAGCTGCGGAGATGGGCGAGGATGAGTGGACATGCAACAGTCGAGTAACTGACCGCTCATATGGGCCAAAGGGCTACGAACAGTGTCTTCTCAACGGCCGTTCGGCGAAAGTTGCTGTGTATGGGCCTCCGCAGCAGTCGCGTGTTTCATTCAGCCATGCTGACGGCTGTTCGTCGGCACCGAAGGCTGGACTTTGGACGCCAGTACTGCAACTCTTCCACTGAGTGGCGGCAGGTGGCCTCAGGAGATAACTGAAGTTTTATGCTCCATCGGACAGAAGGTTTTTGGTGTATATGACCTTATACCAATCGTCGGAAGTGTCCGGGCAGGAGGAGGGAGCGTTGTGGTCTGGGGAATGTTTTCGTGGCATTCTCTGGACGATCTCGCATTTTGGAAGGCGAACTGGATGAACACAGCTGTGCACCTATCCTTGGCGATCACGTCTACCACACAAGTAGTTTTTTTTCCTTGGCACGACGGAACCTATCAGCAGGACAGCGCAATGTCACACACAGCTCGCAGCGTACATGTGTGGTTCGAAGAGCACGGTGATATATTTCGTATACTGCCGTAGCCACCAAACCCCCCCTCCTCCCCCCCCATACCCCGGACTTAAATCAAATTGACAATCGGAGAGACCACCTAAAAATGGCTCTGAGCACTATGGGACTTAACATCTGTGGTCATCAGTCCCCTAGAACTTAGAACAACTTAAACCAGTGTGCGATTTGTGCTTTTACCAGTAGGGGGGGATGTCCTAGGGGGTTAGTATAATTATATATGTTACTAGCTTGGGCCGTGGCGTTACCCATGGTTATAAATGGTTATAAATAGATGTTAATGCCGAAACTCACTATTCACGCGTATGCACTATCAGAAAAGCCATCCCTTGTTATATCTTTAAAAGTACATTATAGGTAAAGCTTATTTACAAAATCATCTACATACAGGTATACGAGGGGAATTCAAAAAGTAAATGTACATTTGTGAAAAGTTGTACTTATTCCGATGATAGAAAACTGAAACATGCGTTATTTTTCTACGTTAACATCCGTCGACTTCAATGCAGTTTTCCCGACGTTTTACGAGATTTTTTTTTAATTCATCAGAAAATACGTTTATCGGTTGCATCTGTAACCAGTTTTGCACCGCAGCAATGACGTCTTCATCACTTTCAAATCTTCTTCCCTGTAGTGCTTTCGTTAAGGGTCCAAACATGTGAAAATCTCTTGGAGCCAGGTCTGGACTGTATGGTGGATGTTCCAGCAACTCGAATCTCAACTCCTTTATTGCGTCGGCTGTCCGTTTGGCAGAATGTGGGCGAGCGTTATCTTGCTGCAGGATGACACCTCTTCACAGTTTTCCACGACGTTTGGATCTGATTGCAGGTTTTAGTTTCGTACGCGACACATCACATCCACCATACAATACAGACATGGGTCTAAAGCCTCGTTTACGCTGGAGAGACGCCTTGCAACATTGTGGCATGCTACGGAAATGTGGCGTGCGTCGTCTTGTCATTTAGTTCTAAATATTTTGAAATGCTTACCTACTACATAACACTTCTTCAAAATTAATAACCAAACATATTAATAGTAAGACTGTATTAAAAACTTTCAGTGTTCGGCTACGCAAATTTAAATTATATGTAAAGTCTTACTCCAGTGCGTGGGAAATAAACATCCGAGGTTGGGATGCATAAACTAAAACCAGAGGAGGGGATGGTCTGACGCAGAGGGGGGAAATCCCCCCATCCCCCCCCCCTGCAAATCGCACACTGACCTAAACCTAACTAATCTAAGGACATCACACACATCCATGCCCGAGGCAGGATTCGAACCTGCGACCGTAGCAGTCCCCCGGTTCCGGACTGAGCGCCTAGAACCGCTAGACCACCGCGGCCGGCAGAGCACCTCTATCGGGTTGTTCGCGCCATAAGTCCTTCAACAGTGAAACATAGCGCAGCTTGACACAGCACTGGAGTCAGCATGGCTCCAAACGCCTGTCGGTACCTTCCAAAACCTAACTGACATCTCCTGCACATTCACGCTGCAAAAGGTGGTTATTCAGGATTTTGACAGATGGTGACAATGTGATTGGACCGTGTACGTAGCTGTGTTCACGGATGAGTGTAAACATGGGGATTCTGTTCGCTGCTCTGTTATTTTCCCTAATCTTGTGTTCAGGATTCGGTTCCCTCAAGACTTCACTGCCTTCGATGCCAAATGATACGCTATCTTGTGGGAACTGGAGTAAATGAGATGTGTTACGACTGCTACATTCCTCGTTGCTTCCCACTCCCTGAGTGCCCTTCTGTCTCTACGCCACTTGTACCAAGCAGATGAAAGTAGTTCAGGATATCCCAGACTCCCTTCTTGACTAAAAAGGCTCGGAAGGAGATTTCTTTCTGCTGGGTGGCAGGACACATGAGTACTAAGTGGAACGAAATATCGGATGTAGCTGCCGAGGAGGCGTGTCGCGATCCTCCGTCCGTCCAGTGTGCCATCCACCTGCATACTATCGCCTCGTTGTTGAACTAGTTATGTGCTGATGAAGAAGAGCAGCTGGAAGCGACAGACAACAAATTGCATCTGCTGGACTCCACAACTCTGTCATTGTGGCAGACGTGCTTCCAACCTCACAGATACGATGAGGTCTTTCTCACTCGTCTTCGCATTGGGCACAGCCTACATCTACACATATACTCCGCTAGCCACGAAGCGGTGTATGGTGGAGGGCACAATTCGCGACAAAGTCATATCCCCCTCCCCCCCCCCCCCCCTGTTCCACTCGCGGATCGCGCGAGGGAAAAACGACTGTCTGAGCGCCTCAGTACAAGCTATAATTTCCCTTATCTTTGACTGGAGATCGTTGCGCGATTTGAAAGTTTGTGTTAATATATGCTCTACATCCTCGGCGAAGAGTGAGCAGCCCCTTGCGTTTAGCGCGTCGTCTATATGCAAGTGTGTCCCACTTCAAACTTACTATGAGGTTTGTAACGCTCTCGCGATGGCTAAATGTATCAATCACGAATCTTGCCGCTCTTCTTTGGACCTTCTCAATCTCTTGAATCAGACCCAACTGCTAAGGGTCCCATACAGACGGATAATACTCCAAGACTGGACGAACTAACGTATCGTAAGCAATTTCCTTTGTTGAGGAACTGCATCGCTTCGGGATTCTACCAATAAACAGCAATCTAGAGTTCGCCTTGCCCGTTACTTGTGTAATCTGATCATTCCATCTGAGATCATTTCGAATAGTCACACCCAGGCACTTGACAGATGTTACCGCTTCCAAAGACTGGGCATTTATTTTGTACTCTTACATTAATGGGGATTTTCGCCTTGCTATACGCAGTAGGTTACACTTACTAGTACCGAGAGATAACTGCCAGTCATTATACCTCGCATTTATTTTCTGCAAATCCTCATTGATTTGTTCACAACTTTCGTGTGATACTACTTTCCTGTAGACTACAAGAACATCGGCAAACAGTCTAATGCCGCTGTCAATACCATCAACCAGATCGTTTATGTAAATCGTAAAAAGCAGCGGGCCTATTACTGTCCTGGGGCACACCTGAAGTTATGCTTGTTTCTGTTGAAGTCTCCCCATTCAGGACGACATACTGCTCTCTCTCTCTCTCTCTCTCTCTCTCTCTCTCTCTCTCTCTCTCTGTGTTAGAAAACTTTCTATCCAAACGCATATGTCATCGGACAGACCGTAAGCGCGCACTTTTTGGAGCAAGCGACAGTGCAGAACTGAGTCGAACGCCTTTCAATAGTCGAGAAATATGGCATCAACCTGGGAGCCGGTATCTAGAGTCTGTTGTATATCATGCACAAAGAGGGCCAGCTGTGTCTCGCATGGCCGCTGTTTCCTAAAACCGTGCTGGTTTCTGCAAATGACCTTCTCAGAGCCTAGAAAGGTCGTAATGTCTAAACACAAAATATGTTCCATGATTCTACAACAAATCGATGTCTGTGAAATTGGCCGGTAATTATGTGCATCCGATTTTCTACCCTTTTTATTGATTACTATGACCTGGGCCTTCTTCCAGTCCCGTGGAACTCCGCTATTCCAATGGTCTCTGATAGATGATGGATAAGAATTGTGCTGTATTTCTAGCATAATCAACATATAATGTTACGACGATACCGTCTGGGCCAGATGCCTTCCTGGCGTCTAAGGACCTCTGGCGAAAGGTCCCTCCAATGGTGCTTGTGGCGTGCAGAATATGGTGCGCCACATTTTAGTAGACTTGATACTTGACACCTTATCATAATGTGCCATTTATTACGTGTGGAGTTATCAGCAATTATGCATTACTATAACTGTGCCAAGGCACAACACATTTATGTGGGCTGTGTAAGGTACACACGCTATGCTGTGGGGCGATCGGTATGGTTGAGAATGAACACATTTAATACGCCGCGATCGTAGTGGAAACATTTTTATTGCGCCAATATAAAAAATGTAAATAAAATGTGTACATACTGAGATGTAGGCGCTTATAACAGAACATCCCGCAGATACCGTATCAGTCTCCCCGAAACTTTTATGTAACCTATCCCCTGTGTAATAGTAACATTGTATGACGAACGTACATTTTGCATCTAACACTTAACGCGTACCTCATATGGCAGTCATTTAGTATTTCATCTCTACTACATCATTTTGAAGGCTGGTTATCATATACCCTAAGGGGTTGCAGACATTACAGATTCCGTCTCATCCATTTGCCATTATACTAACTATGGACCTACTTTATTTTCATTGTTGCTGCTTCACTTAAATGCCTCCATTTGCAGTAGTTCTTAACATCCAGGTTGGATAACAGACATCCTGTATGAGTTGTGTGACGTATTCATAAATGCGCTATTACGCCCCCATTCACACCTTTAATGTTATTGTACTCATCTACATCATTTATTACGGTATATAAATCGTTTCGTCTGATTCTGTAGTAGACACCTCGCACCCAACAAGGCTTGCATCTGCCTCTGGCTGGATTGTATGACTTTTGAAGTAAGTTCAGCGCCTTGTCGTTTTTGCGCGCGTCCTACCCCCCAAAATCCCCTTTTTTGCATGGGGAATCCCCTCCTCCCAAGGTCTGGCCGGTTTAGAATCCGCTCTTGTTTTTCCGTCACATTGCTTTGTAATGTAAAGATGTCAGTTTAAGTTTGATTATTTCTGGTACACCGCTACCCGTTGCTTGTAACCACCGTATGTTATCATTTAGCATGTCCTACACACGCCATCCAGAGGCGAAATAAGTAACTTATTGGCGGGTCTGCCGCCTCTATGGTAATACGTGGTGCTGTGCGGCAAGCTTGTGAGGAACATGTTCGCAACCAGCTTGCATGGACGATACAGGGGTTTTGACCATGTGTTTTTTTTATCATTTGTGTGCATTTTACCACCTGTGTGTACTTTATCGACTGGATTTTTATCAAGACATGTATACGCGGAGAGTGCATTTTATGCTTTGACTTCATGTAACGTAACATGAGAATTTTATAACAAGTTCCCGAAGGTATGTGTTTACTGTATATTTTATATACCCGTCATATGGATTGTAGTCTCCCTCCTTCCCCCTCCCCCTCCTCCCCCCTTTTCATCTTTGTTTTCCACTTAGATCAGTAGATGGCAGCATAAGACTGTTGAAATCGGTTATCTTGGAACAATAAAAGTGTCTACACTTCTATCACGGCGGATGATACATAGACTGTGTTCAGAGAAACTATTATGTCAATTATGTACTAGTATGTACCATATCAGATTTGGTTCGATTACATTTGACGAAAACATATTTTCGATCAGCTAATGTATCCTGTTGTTCTCCTGTGAAGATGGTAGTGATAACCGAAGCCGGAAAGGATACACACACAATTGTACAGCAGATTGCACAAACATGCTTTTATCAAAAGTATTTTAGTTGTATTTAGTGTTTTCATAAAGAAGCGGCTTAGTACCCAATACTATTTTATTCAAAGTGACAAGCCGTAAAACCCTACGAACTTATATTTCAATAAATAAAGTATTGTAAACTGTTGCTGATCTGTGATGCTATCATTTTGCCATGGATGTTGCCTACCCCTATTTGACCTTGTGATCCAACTGTAACTGCCATTTGCAAGTTTGACACCAGGAGTATTTGGTGAATATATCTTTAACCGTTCAAAAAATAACCAGTGCAAGTTTTAGGTGATTCACCCTGCGTATATACTGAACCCTACGTATGTACATACTGATAAAAGTGTGTTCTCGGTTGATGGAATGCTCGTTTGAGAATCAGGGACGGAGAAACCAGCTGAATCAGCCTTAGAGGTAGCCCCATTCTGGAGAATCTGTGCCGGTTCCCATTTAGGTCTCCGCACTCTACGTTAGCCTAGGCAGACAGCTTCCTGACGACCAAATCCCGTGTAAAGCCCGGCCTAACCCGCTTAGATAAGCCAACGTCGGCGCTAGCCCCCACGCAAATGGATCAATAACGCCAAAAGCGGAAACCGATAGCCTACTTCCAGTCGCTGCACATTCAGGTTGCACGTCACTCTCTCGATCTGTTTCCCCAGTCCATTTCCCATCACACATCCAGCATGGAATTGGCGAATCTTTCTCTCATCTGTGGCCTGTCTATCACATGTCACAATTTGCGACGACAGACTCCGACATCTGTCGTCAACTCGATATCGCCAACGGCCGAGCGGTTCTAGGCGCTTCAGTCTGGAACCGTGCGACCGCTACAGTCGCAGGTTCGAATCCTGCCTCGGGCATGGATGTGTGAGATATCTTTAGGCTACTTAGGTTTAAGTAGTTCTAAGTTCTAGGGGACTGATGACCTCAGATGTTAAGCCTCATAGTGCTCAGAGCCATTTGAACCATTTGTCGCCAACGGCAGCTGACTTTGGTGGTGGCGATTTTCCCGGAATGGAAGTACAGTCTCCACAAGACACCACGTGAACTTCAGAGATGCCATGCCTTAAGGCCGCTATCGCGTGCGCTGACATTTCGGTTGTACCCGTCATGTATTCTTAACCCGTTCCTTTGGTTACTAAACAACTGATTTAGTCATCGCACACAAACACTTTTTTGCTAACTTACTATGTTGTTGGTATGATCATGCTAACCTACTAAGCTCTTGGTGTAACCATACTCGTTAATGCACCATTTCAGGGGGGATCGCTTTCCTGCAAAAACTACTACGGACAAACGCGGCACTTCTGCCACACGGCAGTCTACCGATGCAGTGCCAACACTTACAGCGCCTCTCGGTGTTGAAAAAACAAAAATAGCTCCCAAATTAGCTCTCATGTTCTTAAAATATCAATTCACAAAATGACCCAAGTTCCTCCACAAGTAGCAATTACGAAAAATAAATAAAAAACAAATAGAGGGAAATATCTAGTATAGAAAGCAAAAGAAAAGAAAAGGAAAATTTAATTATAAATTTTAGGAACACGGGAAGGGGGAAGAACTGTAGAAAATATTAAAATATTGGTGATTCCAACACGTAAGAAAATCAATATTATAGTCATAGAACGTAGGTCTGTGACACCAAAGATAGTGTTTATTAAAGTATAAATAGCCATACGTTGTAATTACGATACTCCAGTCTCTAGTCTGTTCTAGTTCGGAAGTTATTTAGGACGTACAGCTTTGGAGAACAACAATTGGGACTTTATTAACCGGGGATCAAGAATAGATCGTGACGAGATTGTTTTTGAGGATTGTCAATTCAAGACTTTAATTTGGACATTTATCTGATTAGATAAATGGGAAGGAGAATAGTAATCTCTTTGGCTTTAATGTCAATTCGTGTGAATATTTAAACGCTTTACTGAATTTAGAATTTTAACCGGATTCGGACTTTGAATTGTGATAGTGGGAAACTTTAACTTCACGCGACTAGTGATCATAGTTAATGACAGTTTGCGGATATTAAATAGAAATAAATTATTTACCGAAAGTGACAGGATATTGTCTAACATCTCTGATGCTAGAGGGAGTCCTACTTAGACATCTAATTAAAGAACTTCTTTGAATGAGATCGTATGAGTGAACCTGTTTATTAATAATTCTTGTCAATAAACCGACGTCGTTAATTTGAAACATAATACAAGTATTTAACATTAATTTAACTTAAATTAATAAACGTTTAGGTTACGTGATCTATGCCAAGAACAAACTAGCGGATCGTAACTAAAACAATTGAACGAAAGGTTAAAGTATCGTCATCTGTAAACATTGGCAGTAAAGCTACTAAAGATTTTTTCTCTCAGAGTTGGGAAGACTATACGTGTAGTGACCCACGTTTAACATTGGGTTTTAAAAGTAATATTAAATAAAAGTAAAACCCTTCAATGACAGTCAATGTGTAAAAAAATAAAATTAAACTTTCACCTATTAGACGAAAAAGCGGAAACAGAAAAAGGGCTCCTACAGCGAGAAATGCATGCTTGAACATAAATATAGATGCCAACCAAGCCTGGAAGTTGCGCCTTTCTCTTCGACCACAAACGGCACCTGTGCTGGTCCTCCATACCTTGCGGATGTCAATCGTGGTCAGAACAGTGTTCTGTGCAGTTGTGAGTGCGTTATGTCCGAGCTACGTGAATTTGAACGTGGGCAAACTTGGTGCTCGTATGGTGGATATTGCCATAACCAATGGAGCTTAAGTATTTAGTCTTTCAATAGTAATCATATGAAACAGTTACACCGCAAACAGTGGAGCTGAGAATCATCATCTGCTAAGCCACAATTCGGACGGAAGTATGAGCTGGGTGATTGTGAGGACAACTGGGATGAAAAATAAGACGATGACAGCTGCAAAAGTCACTGCAGTATGAAATTTCACACTCACGGACCATGTCAACACCAAAACATCAGAGAGCTCCATAAAAAGGGAATTGCACGGTGAGCTGGAATCCCAAAATCACTCATCAGTGATGCAAATGGCCATAACAGGTAAATTTTTCGCCGAAGCCATAGAACATGGACTGTGGAACAATGGAGGAAAGTTATTTGATCCGATGAATCTCTTGTCACAGTGTTTCCAACTTCTGGCCAAGTTTACATCCTAAGAGTGAAACATAGCGGAGGTTCGGTGATGGTTTGGACGAACAGGTCGTGATATTCCATGGGTCCCATGGTTACTCTGCAAGGCCGCGTCACTGCCAAAGATTTGTGACTATTTTGCTGATCAGGTCCAGCCCACGGTACAATATTTGTATCTCAATGACGATGCTGCGTTCAAAGCCGACAGGCCCCCTGTTCAGATAGCCAGGTCTGGTTTTATGAGCAGTCTATGTGGTCTACTTTGGAGAGAGGGGTGTGTGATCGCTATCAACCTCCATTACCGTTATCTGAGCTTGCTTTATTTTGCAGGAATGGTGGTCTAACATCCACTTTAAAACCACACATGACCTGTATTTATCCATTCCGAAAGGACTGGAAGCTGTTTTGAATGGTAACGCTTTTCATACGCCGTATTGACCATAGTAGTTTGCTTTGTATTTGGTTTTTCCATACTTTTGTGCACCTTTTGTATCCGCGGTTGCTGGACAGCAGCATGTTTCCTGCCGATTCCGTAGTCCTGTTAAAATGCTTTATACTCGAGTTTCGTCAGTGATTTGCATCACAGCGTAAGCCCATCCATACGGATGCGTTAAAATGTCTTATCTTTTTTTTCAGTCCAAAGTGAGTTCCGTTACAAATAGCTTTCCTATTTCGTTGAGTGGGAATCGTTCGTTATCGGCTTACAGTTTTATCGCAAATTGATTATGGTAGTGCCTACTCTTGTAATGAACTTTGTGACCGAATAAAAAAAAGGCGACAAAGGTAATTTCTTAAAATGCAACTCCTTCCTTCACAATATTGCTAAGAATTAACATTTTCTTCCTAACTAAGTTTTTTTCTTTACAGTATTTTTCAATACTGTGTGTGAACAATGAGAAGTAGCCTGGATCTACGTAAACGCTCTCCCTCCCCCTTAAAGGGAAGTTCTTCACGCCCCCGTCATCTTTCCCCCACAGTTAGAGAACCTCCGAGTAAGAATTGGTAACTGCAATTTAGTTTTTCGTGTTCATTCGTAATACTTGTTTATTTCGTCTCCAGCAAGCTCTGCGGTAGGGATGGCGGTTGTCGCCGAAACAACAGATTTTAGATAAAAAAATTTCAGTTTAACCTGACTTAAAACCGCTCAAACTAACCGGTTTCTGAAATAACCGATTCTCGGTTTTTATTGCTATTACTTCAAGGAACAAACATATACATCGAACAAAGAATGAAAAATTCTGTGACTCCTCATATTTTTGCATTATATGTTTCAAGATACGTATAATCAAAGTATCAGATAAAATAGGTAAATAGAAGAAAACGTACCCCATCCATCGTTAGCTACTTTTCTCCAAAAGAAACGAGGAATTGATACTACCAAAAAAAATCACCAGTGTTCTCCCACTGATTTTAATTTTTTGAAACTGCTCAAAAAGCATGTTTTAATAAAGGACTGTATCTCTATTTGGGCATTACGGATAGTGAGCGCTAAAAGGTGACAACTGAGATTGGAGAACTATATTCCCGGTGTTGTCAGTTTCCGACAGCTACAAGCAGATGAAGGTATATTACATAGACGCAGGCAACAGATCAACTACTTTTTATTTTAATTTTGCTTTTCCATTTTACTTTTATTATAATTAACGAGTTAATGAACTGAAATCCGTCTCGGTGTTTGCAACAGAGATGTCAAAGGTCAAGGGGAGGGGTACGTACGATGATGGCGAGAGTGGAAGGTCACGAATTGGTAACGTTGCTGTATTGTCACTCTCGGATGATATCAACAACTTCTCAATTTGAAGAACCCAAAAATGAAGGGTTTAGTTACTACCCCAAGTTTGTAGGTATATCAACCAAATTTACTTTCTCTTCCAAGAAACACTCCTTATACATTGCAAGTCTGGTGTGCGTCATTCCGGTTGTAATCTTTTAACGCAAATGGAGCGATGTACTTCGTTGCTACCGTACATCGTAAAACGCTTCCCGACTAGAGATGGAGCCATTCTGCAGTATAACCAATGTCCGGCGAAGACAAAAAATTGGTACAAATGGCTCTGAGCACTATGGGACTTAACATCTGAGGTCATCAGTCCCCTAGAACTTAGAACTACTTAAACCTAACCAACCTAAGGACATCACACACATTCAAGCCCGAGGCAGAAATCGAACCTGCGACCGTAGCTACAGTGCGTTTCCAGACTGAAGCGCCTAGAACCGGTCGGCCACATCGGCCGGCCCGGCGAAGAGATCAGGAAGCTAACTTACAGATCTGGGTGAGGCAAGGCTAGAATATTGCACCTACCGTCTAAATCAACAGCACACGGCAGCAGGAGCATTATAGTATCAGTAATGCTGTCCCGATTCTTATGTCTTGCATTTGAGGCCCGTATCTAACTGTCGACATTGTTATTAAAATAGGAGTTCGCTTTTTTCCCCATTTTCTATAGTAACCAAACATCTCAAAGCAATGGTAATTTTACTAATAAACATTACTCGTTTTAATAAAGTTTTATTTGTTGTTGTTATTGTTGTTGTTATTGTTGTCTTCAGTCAGACTGGTTTGATGCAGCTCTCCATGCTACTCTATCCTGTGCAAGCTTCTTCATCTCCCAGTACCTACTGCAACCTACATCCTTCTGAACCTACTTAATGTATTCATCTCTTGGTCTCCCTCTACCATTTTTACCTTCCACGCTGCCCTCCAATACTAAATTGATGATCCCTTGATGCCTCAGATCATGTCCTACCATCTGATCACTTCTTATAGGCAAGTTGTGCCACAAATTTCTCTTCTCCCCAAATCTATTCAGTACCCGTTCATTAGTTATGTGATCTACCCATCTAATCTTCAGCATTCTTCTGTAGCACCACATTTCCAAAGCTATTTTCTTCTTGTCTAAACCATTTATCGTCCACGTTTCACTCCCATACGTGGCTATACTCCATACCAATACTTTCAGAAACGACTTCCTGACACTCCAATCTATACTAGATGTTACAAATTTCTCTTTTTCATAAACGCTTTCCTTGCCATTTCCAGTCTACATTTTATATCTTCTCTACTTAGACCATCATCAGTTATTTTGCTTCCCAAATAGCAAACTCCTTTACTACTTTAAGTGTCATTTCCTGATGTAATTCCCTCTGCATCACCCGACTTAATTCGACTCCGTTCCGTTATCCTCGTTTTGCTTTTGTTGGTGTTCATCTTATATCCTCTTTTCAAGACACTGTCCATTCCGTTCAGCTGCTCTTCCAGGTCCTTTGCTGTCTCTGACAGAATTACAACGTCATCGGCGAACCTCAAAGTTTTTATTTCTTCTCCATGGATTTTAATACCTACTCCGAAGTTTTGTTTCCTTTACTGCTTGCTCAATATACACATTGAATAACATCGGGGAGAGGCTACAACCCTGTCTCACTCCCTTCCCAACCACTGCTTCCCTTTCATGTCCCTCGACTCTTGGTTTCTGTACAAATTGTAAATAGCCTTTCGCTCCCTGTATTTTAAGCCTGCCACCTTCAGAAATTGAAAGAGAATATTCCAATCAACAATGTCATAAGCTTTCTCTAAGTCTACAAATGCTAGAAACATAGGTTTGCATTTCCTTAATCTATTTTGTAAGGCAAATGGTAGGGTCAGTATTGCCTCATGTGTTCCAATATTTCTACGGAATCCAATCTGATCTTCCCCGAGGTCGGCTTCTACCACTTTTTCCATTGGTCTGTAAAGAATTCGCGTTAGTATTTTCCAGCCGTGACTTATTAAACTGAGAGTTCGGTAATTTTCACACCTGTCAACACCTGCTCTCTTTGGGATTAGAATTATTATATTCTTCTTTAAGTCAGAGAGTATTTCGCCTGTCTCATACATCTTGCTCACCAGATGGTAGAGTTTTGTCAGGACTGGCTCTCCCAAGGCTATCAGTAGTTCTAATGGAATGTTGTCTACTCCTGGGGCCTTGTTTCGACTCAGATCTTTCAGTGCTCTGTCAAACTCTTCACGCAGTATCATATCTCCCATTTCATCTTCATCTACCTCCTCTTCCATTTCCATAATATTGTCCTCAAGAACATCGCCCCTGTATAGACCCTCTATACACTCCTTCCACCTTTCTACTTTCCCTTCTTTGCTTAGAACTGGGTTTCCATCTGAGCTCTTGATATTCATTCAAGTGGTTCTCTTTTCTCCAAAGGTCTCTTTAATTTTCCTGTAGGCAGTATCTATCTTACCCCTAGTGAGATAAGCCTCTACATCCTTACATTTGTTCTCTAGCCATCCATGCTTAGCCATTTTGCACTTCCTGTGAAGCAGGCAAAAAGGAATACAAACGTCTCAAAAATGAGGTCGACAGGAAGTGCAAAGTTTTATTTAAAAACCAAAAATTTTAGGACTGCTGCTATGGCAAATTGATATAAAAGCTTTTTACCGGTTTATTAGTAAAGAATAAAAAACCTGTTACGACAGACTCCAAACAAATACCGAATAGTAACGGTTATTCAGAACTAAAACTACGCTATCACTGTGGAGCGGTCGGCTTTTCCCACCCCTATTTTGCGGATGTGTGTCAGCGTTGGGTCGCACGAGCTTCGCAGCGCCAACAGGCCACTGGATGAGATGGCTCCTGCAGACAATAGCACCGAAGGGCCAATTTATGTGCCTCGTCCTACTGACCCCGTTCACCGCCGGCTGAGTTCGTCTGATGGCACGCGAGATTGCTGCAACAGAGGCACCCACACACCCTCTCGTGGCTCGCATACATTTCAGCAGGGCGCAGGATTGGCGGCGGTTTCCCGTATACTTCGAGCGAAAAGGTAGTTTAATACTTACTGCCATCTCCAACTCCCCTAATGTTGTACCCTCTCCTATTTGTCTATCACTAATCACTACGTAGTTCAGAATTTAAAACAGCTTTGGAAGACTTAAGATCAAGTAAGACACAACAAATAGACTATATTCAATCGCACTTTCTAAAATCATAGAAAGCGGCAACAAAACGACTACTCATGTGATGTGTAGGTTGTATGAGACTTGTGACTTTCGGAAAAAACATTATCCACACAGTTCCAAAGATGGAAAGAGCAGACAAGTGCGAGAATGACACGATCAGCTTAACAGCTCATGAAAAATGTTTTTTTTATTCCAGTCTCTGATCACAATATCAATTCTTTAGACGATGACCGGTTTCAGTCCGTAATGACCATCCTCAGATCTTTTTTACACCATGTTCTAAAGTGATAAGGCCATAATGGCATAGTCAAAACATATAAACATAATCAGCACAGCATCGTCACATGGATCTCAAATAAGGTGTAGAATAGGCCACATCGTCCACATAATTATCACTATGTGGACGATGTGGCCTATTCTACACCTTATTTGATCCAGGTCAACAAATCCTATGAACATGAACATGTCTTGATTTTTCTTTAGTCTTGCTTCCGTTATCAGCCGCAACGTCAGAATTGCCTCTCTGGTGCTTTTACCTCTCGGCAAACTGATCGTCATCTAACACATCCTCAATTTTCTTTCCGATTCTTGTGTATATTATTCTTGGCAGCAACTCGGGTGCATGAGCTGTTACACCAACTGCGACATAATCGCGTACACAAACAGTGATCCAATATGTCAAATGCTTTTTTATTCCAGTCTCTGATCACAATATCAATTCTTTAGACGATGACCGGTTTCAGTCCGTAATGACCATCCTCAGATCTTTTTTACACCATGTTCTAAAGTGATAAGGCCATAATGGCATAGTCAAAACATATAAACATAATCAGCACAGCATCGTCACATGGATCTCAAATAAGGTGTAGAATAGGCCACATCGTCCACATAATTATCACTATGTGGACGATGTGGCCTATTCTACACCTTATTTGAGATCCATGTGACGATGCTGTGCTGATTATGTTTATATGTTTTGACTATGCCATTATGGCCTTATCACTTTAGAACATGGTGTAAAAAAGATCTGAGGATGGTCATTACGGACTGAAACCGGTCATCGTCTAAAGAATTGATATTGTGATCAGAGACTGGAATAAAAAAGCATTTGACATATTGGATCACTGTTTGTGTACGCGATTATGTCGCAGTTGGTGTAACAGCTCATGCACCCGAGTTGCTGCCAAGAATAATATACACAAGAATCGGAAAGAAAATTGAGGATGTGTTAGATGACGATCAGTTTGCCGAGAGGTAAAAGCACCAGAGAGGCAATTCTGACGTTGCGGCTGATAACGGAAGCAAGACTAAAGAAAAATCAAGACATGTTCATGTTCATAGGATTTGTTGACCTGGAAAATGCGTTCGATAGTGAAAATGGTGCGACGATGTTCAACATTTTGAGAAAATAGGGGTAAGCTATAGGGAGAGACGGGTAAAATGCAATATGTACAAGAGCCAAGAGGGAAAAATAAGAGTGGAAAACCAAGAACAAAGCGCTCTGATTTAAAAGGGTGTAGGACAGTCGTGTAAGGTTTCGTCCCTACTGTTCAACATCTGTAAATCTAAGAAGCAATGGTGGCAATAAAAGAAAGGTTCAGGAGTGGACTTGGAATTCAAAGTGAAAGGACATAAATCATACGATTCGCTGATGACATTGCTGTTCTCAGTGAAAGTGAAGAAGAATTACAGAACCTGTTGAATGGAACAGACAATCTAATAAGTACAGAATATGAGAGTAAACCAAAGAAAGGCGGTAATATAAAGAAGTAGCAGAAATGAGAACACCGAGAAACATAACCTGAAAATTGGTGATCACGAAGTAGCTGAAGTTAAGAAAATCTGCTACCTAGGTAGCAAAATAACCCATGATTGATGGAGCAAGGAGACATTAACAGCTGACTAGTGATGGCAAAAAGGGCATTCCTGGACAGAGGGAGTCTACTAGTATCGAACAAAGCCCTTAACTTGAGGAAGAAATTTCTGAGAAGAATGTACGTTTGGGGCACAGCACTGGACGGACTTTCGGAAAACCGGAACAGAAGAGAATCTAAGCATTTGAGATTGGCGCTACAAAAGAATGTTGAAAATGAGGTGGACTGGTTAGGTAGGGAATAAGGTGGTTTTGCCCAGAATCGGCGAGGGAGGAATATATGGAAAACACTGAAAAGAAGAAGTGACAGGGTGATAGGACGTCTGTTAAGACATCAGGGAATAGATCTTGTGAATCTACATGGAGGTGTAGAGGGTAAAAAAAACTGCAGACGAAGACAGAGTGGAATTCATCCAACCAATAATTGAGGGCGTAAGTTGCAAGTGCTCCTCTGAGAGGAAACGATTCTCACAGGAGAGGAACTCGTGGCGGGTAGGAACAAACCAATCAGAAGACTTATAATTGAAAGAAAGTATGAATCTACAGTAGTCGGTGGACGTGGGGCCTTCTGGTGCCGTGTGTGTCCGGTCTGCCAACATCACAGATCTAACACTGACAATGTTATGTGTAGCATTGTAGTACGTGTTACACGAAGAACTGGTTCGAGAACATTTTTCCATACCATTTGTTCCCTCCTCTTGGCAGTTAATTTCCCTTGATAAGACCTTTAAAACCAAATCTAGTGACCGTGGAAATGGGTCGTTTTTTGTTTTAAAATAAGTACTGCATACATATTCCTCTGCACTAGAAGTTTCTGAATCTTAAAGCAGTGCAAATTATAAAAAGAAGCAATTCCCTTCCATTCAGAGTAGTAGAAGATATCTTTAAAATTTTCACAAAAAAACCTCTTCTAATTTCATAAAAAATATATCAAACTGAGCGGAAAAAATGAAAATACAAAATTTGTAACTTTGTTAGTTTGATAAAGGAACATTTAACTATATAATTTATTTCACTTTTCCTCGCAAAAATTTAATAAAAATACAAATATCTAATTTGACACTGACGTGTTAAACGTAAGACATTGTTCAATGGTGTCGATTGGAATCCTGGAGGTGGATAAAATTTCCACTGCCAGTATCTGGTCGGCAAGGTGAGGAGAGGTGACGGCTTGAAGTTCAGAACTACCAGACTTTGCGCCAATGTCCTGGATTAAATTCGAAGCCCCTCTGCAGTGCCTCATGAAGTGAGACCATCTGACCCAATTGATTATGAACAGTCCGTCTCACCTGGACATTAAGCTCGGCGCTATTACATTACATTTATCGTTTTCCATTGATCACTTGGAGAGGAGTCTCTGGGATGTGGAAAGAGTCAAAGGTTTTTTTTTTACTCAGATACATGGGCATTGTACAATTCTTCATACAGACAGAATTATGAGCTATAGTCCTTGTGAAGATGTTGATTGATGGAGTAGAAGGAGTTGGCCAACAGGAAGTTTTTAATTCACTCTGAAACGGATCTTTATCACTTACAAGACCTTTGATATGCTCTGGTAACTTATTGAATACATGAGTACCCATAAATTTGACTCCTTTTAGTACTCACGTTAAGCTTTTATAGTCCTTATACAGATTGTTTTTGGTTCTGGTATTACAATCATGTTTTTCACTGTTTTGCGTATAAAGAGACATGTTGGAAATAACAACGGACAACAATGAGTATATGAACTGAGCAGTAGTATTTAGAATACCAAGTTTCTTAAAGAGGTCGCTACATGATGATCTAGGACTGACGCCAGATATAATTGTAATGACATGTTTCTTAATTTTGAAAATGTTCTCTCTGTGAGAGGCGTTTCCCCAGTAGATGATTCCATAACTCATTAGCGAATGGAAGTAGGCCGAATAAACGAACTTCATTTTTAAATCGGCTATTTCTGCTATCATGCATACTGCAAATGTAGCTGAACTAAGGCGTTTCATTAAGTCTAGAGTGTGAGTTTTCAAATTTAGGTTGTGGTCAATTTGTAGCCCCAAAAATTTGACACTGTCTACAGTTTTAATTTCATTGTTTGAATAATTATACTTATACATTAAACTATTCGAGAGTACTAGGCTGTGTGCGGGCAGTAGGTTTCACTCTCTCCCTTCAGTCGCGTCAAATATTGGCAAAACTTATTTACAGAAGAATGGTATAAGCAAGACTGACCTCAGGGCGTATCAGTTTCGGTTGCGGTGAAATGTAGGAACACACAAGGCTGCATTCTCCAATAAACGATGGCCACTTCCCCACCGATTCTTTAAAGAATCGAGCACAGCCATAAAAAAAGAGGCAGATGAAAATATAAGTGAACTGTTCATTATTTAAATTGTAATTACCATAACTGGTAATACATTTATCCCACTGTCAGACAAGACCGCCAATGCCTTCATACGAAAATGTTTGCCGTTGCTTCTGGAACCATATGCGTTCTTAGGCGTACACTTCTGAATCAAAATCGGCCCGCCGACTTGTTTCCAAGGTGGTTTGGAGTACATTGCAGACGTTTCGCTGGGAAGCCCTTACATATTCCCTATCCAGTCCCCATCTCTCCCACACGATTTCCATATTTTTGGAGCCCTGAAGACAGACATTCGTGGCCGTAGATTTGCTTCGGAAGAATAGTTGCTCTCCTGGGTCCAACCATGTTCCCGTAGGCAAAAGAAAACGTTTCCATGAAGGCAGTAACCATCTTGTCTCACAGTGCGATAATCGTGTTAAGAGCTATGACTAGTACTTTTGAAACAATAAACGGCTTACTTACTTTCCCCCATTTGTCTTGTTTTCATTTCAGCGCTTCTTACATCACACAGCTTCAAACATATGATTACTTTACATATGAGTTAATGGGTTAAGTATTTGGCGTTAATTATGTACAATCCTTATGGTGGAAAATCTAAAATTCTAATTATGTTGGTTTTTTCAGTGGTGGGTTAGGAACCCTCAGACAATGAAAAAGTGGAAACCAAATTATTCTTTGGAAAGCTAGTTCTTCTCGAAAACTGTGTGTCGGCAAATGATATAATTTGGTAGGTAGGCCTACATTCTGTGGTATCTGTGGATATTGTCTGAAAAATGTGTTGCGAACAAAGTTAGTAGTAAAGAGTTAATGAATTAAAATGCCATGGTTCACGAACTTGCAGCATGCTGCAGGTGAAAAATATGTCCACAGCTTGTTTTATAATCGAAATAAATTATTGTAGTTCCACCATAGGGTTTCGCTTATATTGTCACACACTATGCGGATGTTTTGAAAATGAACATAGATGCCCGAAACTAGTCGCCACCAAGAAATAAAAAATATACTTGTTTATGCAACTTATGACGGAGCTACAACCATTTATTTCAATTAGAAAACGTCATGGCTGGTGCTGAAGTCTTCCTGCATGACCCGCGAAAACGCAGTTAACCATAAGCTTTTTGTTTTCACTATTTTGTGCGTGTTGTTAGGGAGGAAAAGTTTCGAGATGGTTTGAAATTATGTATACTCGTTGTTTAAAGTCTCATTCTCAAACACTGGATCAATGCAATACGGGTAATATTCGCGCCGTAAGTTTTCTAACTTTTATACTTTACTTCTTGCGTCGAACCTTTAACCTAGGATTAGATCTCTTGATCAGTTTGATTATGACGGCATTTTAAATTTTTTAATTCGGCCAATAATTAAATGAAATACTGAAAAATCATTTTTTTTATTTCTCTGGAAAGTGTTAGAAAATCTGCAAACAGAACTGTGCGACAGTTTTTATCTGTTTACTAAAATATAGGTTCGTGCAGGCAGTAAGGAGTGGAGGTTGTTTCCCAAAACCCAGTCTGCTGCGAGCAGGTGGATGTTGTCGCGATGTTTCACGATTTTTTATTCCTGCCGTGCAGAAGTTTCGCCGGCCTATGTAAATGGGCCGCTCGAGTTATGGAAATACGGCGGTCAAAAAAGATGCATAATTAATGTCGCGGAAAGCGGCGGCTAGCCCCGTGGAGAGGTGACGGGACCAGGAAGTGGATGCGTTACTGCCATCGTTACGATCCTAAGCGACGCCGACTGGAGAAATCCGAACATGTTTCAGTCCACCTCGCTTCACTGCTGCCCAAAATACTCTCCCCAAGCTATCTGTCCACAACAGACGACACTGGCTATCCACATATCACGCGGCGAACTGAACTGAACACCTGGCCAGGATGGCAGCAGCACTGTCTTTTTTTTTGTCACCAGTGCTTCGACTGGTTCGAAGCGGCTCGCCACGAATTCCTCTCCTGTGCCATTCTCTTCATCTCAGAGTAGCACTTTCCTAATTATTTGTTGGATATATCCCAAACTCTGTCTTCCTCTACAGTTTTTATTCTCGATAGCTATCTCTTGTACCGTAGAAGTTGATCCCTGATGTCTTAACGTATGTCCTGTCAGCTTCTCACGTCTTCTTGCCAGTGTTTTCCACGCGTTCCTTTCTTCGACGATTCTGAGGAGAACATATTCATTCTTTATCTTATCAGCGCACCTGATTTTCGACATTATTCTGTAGGACGTAATGGGGCATCCTCCCATAGCATTACATTCCCTCAACAGTAGTTGTCGATAGCAGTATTGTTTTTCTAATTTCGACAGGTTCAAAAAATGGCTCTGAGCACTATGGGACTTAACATCTATGGTCATCAGTCCCCTAGAACTTAGAACTACTTAAAACTAACTAACCTAAGGACAGCACACAACACCCAGCCATCACGAGGCAGAGAAAATCCCTGACCCCGCCGGGAATCGAACCCGGGAACCCGGGCGTGGGAAGCGAGAACGCTACCGCACGACCACGAGATGCGGGCTTTCGACAGGTCAGTATTATCTCAGCTGCTTTTCTGAAAACTTACATATCATTTTATACACAATACTTTATATTTCAAGTTAAAATTTATGAAAAGGAATTACTTTATTTTATATGTTACAATCGATAAGTACTAGCTCTAAACGTATAGTTAAAATGATTTTTTTTAGAAACATTTGAAATTACGAATTTTTGGCACACTTAAAATTTCTATTATTAATTACGCAATCTAGTACTGTTTACTACGTTTATTTCCGGATTCATATATGAAATGATAATCGCAATTAATAGAAATTCATTTGTCACGAAAAATTGCAAGCGGTTTGGGATATGGTTATTACCACAGAGTAGTAGCAAGCATGCCTCTGATGTGGTCGGACGTTTTTCTTTTTTTTTTCTTTCTTTTTTTTATTTTTATTTAAGGGAACGATGTAATATCGGCTTTGTTAACGTGAAAATTCGGAAGACTATGATATACTAAAACGTGACAATATACTAACATAAAAACAAAAATTCTGTAACAATCTTTAAAATTATTTAGATCATTCAACCATGAGGACCTAAAATGTGAGAATTTCAGCTTCAAGAATCAGACCCCTAGACAAGAAGAACTGGAGCTAACGCTACAAGAAAAGCTAAGTAAACTAAAAAGTTTATTGTAATCTTACTCCTCTCAAATCCTCAGAAAATACTGCTTATTGTGGACCGTAACTGGAATAATAGGAAGGAGGGGGGGGAGGGGAGGGGGGAAGATTACAAGCACCACATGGCAAACGCTTACATTCTCTTAAACGGTTTTCCACAGTCAATGATGATTGCTGTGCTCCAAACATACGTTCTCGGAAATTTCTTCAGCGAATTACGGCCTGTATTTGATAGCAGCAGTCTTCTCTTGGCCAGGAATTTCTTCTTTGCCTGTGCTAGTATCTTTTTTATGTACTCTTGCTTCATCCGTCGACTATTATTTTGTTTTCAGGGTAGTAGAATTTCTTCACTTCGTCTAATTTGTGGCCCCAATGTCGTCGTGAAGTGTTTCGTTAATATCATTTCTGCTGTTCATCATTACTTTCGTCTTTCTTCATTTTACCCTGTAGGTCAGTGGTAGCCAACCTGATCTCTACTGCATACTAGGGGGCGTTCAGTTTTCATGGAGGCTGGCAGACGGAAGAGATTTTAAAAACCATCTTCATTAGATTTTACAAAATTTTGACATGAAGTGTTTATTAGTAATTACATGCTTTAACGTGCTTTATCTCTAATTTATAAATTTTGTACAGTAAAGTTATTTCCCTACTTAATAAATCACCTTTTCTGTGGTAATGGTGGGTGGTTAGAAAATTTTGTTACTAACTGATACACAAAAGTGGGCGATAAATGAAAAAGGTTGACTAACCCTGTTTTGGACCATTCAGTCTATTAACAGGCCCTGTCATTCCACTGACGATTTTATTATTGATAGTGTTTGACAGTGAATTTTAATTCCACTCTTAAACCTTTCTTTTAGTTCTGTGAATACTTCTACGACACTACATCCCGTCCTTGCACCATCTCTAATACGAGCTCTTTGTCTTCATTTTTATCGTTTGCTCTTGGTTTTTGTAAGTATATTATATTATCCGTCTTTCACTACAGCTTACTCCTATTTTACTTACAATTTCGAAAATCTTGAAGCCTTTTTACATTATCGAAAGCTTTTTCTAGGTCGACAAATCGTCTGCTTACATCCGAAGTTAACCTACTCTGACCGTGCCTACTCCTACCATAGAAATGGGTTTTGAGCTTTTCCGTAGTCTTCATTTTTATTGTGTTGTCTGCTCTGTTTTCGTGACATAGTGAAAATTTAAACGAGGACCTGCCATTTTTCCTAATAGTGTTGTCCTGTAAGAGATGCGATATGAGTGAAACCAAAAACGTATTTACGTTTCACAAACAAAAATCCTACACTGCGTATTAATAAAAAAGGAAAAACAAAAACGTATTTAATGAAAATTATTTCAATAGTGAAAGACTCAGAATTATTTGTTGAGGTAAATAATTTTTGATGGTATTCACCACTTAGCAAAAGAAAACTTAAAATGGATGAAGTAAAAACGCGCTGTTTACTGCGTTGTAGATATTGTTCGATATGTTTGCAAGTACATATTTTCATGAGTAAAAAAATGTGTGTGTTTTGAAAGGTTTTGACAACACTTTCCCTATTCTTTCAATCCCCCGACGTATAGAGCATTTATCGCACAAACTTTGACAGGAACATCTACTGTGAACTTTGCTTTGGTCATTAATAAACACTATTGATGATTACTGGTTCCCACATTGTTACTATTTTTCGATGTTTTCGTAAATAGGATAGTCCGCCATAACCTCACTTTCACAGTACAGGTGCCGAATTGCACAGCAGACACCACCTCAAAACTAGAGTTGCGATTTAGCAAAACTACCGTCCGGTAGTTTTGGTATGCTACATGAATGACACAGTAAATGGTATGATTACTGGCACTATTGGTAGCGTTGGTCAGGAAGAAACATAAATAAATGTTTGAGAGAGATCCTGGGAGGCGACGATTTCTCTTTGCTTTTTGTTTGTTTTGCACGTAATTAGAACAGCATAACATTCAGTGTTAGTCCGTTGTGTTTCTTATATCCTTACAGATTATAAATTGCAATTTACAAGTAATAATAATTATCTGGCAGAAATACATAATTATTGTTGTTATATTGCTGGCCTATGTGGCCGAGCGGTTCTAGGCGCTTCAGTCTGGAACCGCGCGACCGCTACGGTCGCAGGTTCGAATCCTGCCTCGGGCGTGGATATGGGTGATGTCGTTAGGTTAGTTGGGTTTAAGTAACTCTAAGTGACTGATGACCTCAGATGTTAAGTCCCATAGTGCTCAGAGCCATTTGAACCATTTGTTGTTATATTGTACTCCATAGAAATCATCATGATCAAAAGCAAAGAGTTCCCTCCTATTATTGATAAATGCAAAAGTTGTGTATGAATAACGGAAACACACAAATTCGACGAAGTACTGAAGGACTGTTTGACATGTTTTGTTTTACGCCTTTTTATTTTACCTTTAGTGAGCAAATTACGCCTTCTAGCGCCATGTAAGTCTCTATTATTTTCTTTGTTTCTACTACAATATCCCTCTGTTTCACTTTTCAGATCAATTTTCGAGTAAAACCTTAAGTGAACATAGTTTCAATTTTGCTATAAATACTGTTTATTTTTAAGTACCAGACTGGAGAGTAGCTATGAAGAACAAAAATATTACGTAGATTACCAGGCCCTTTATATATCCTCGCTCAGTTTCTAGACGGTTCTCCTCTTCCAGTTTTTAGGGGATCTAGTAAGACACTATCGTATAAGACATTGATCGCATACGTAAAGAAAACACTTCTTGTAAGGCAACGCCCGACAGATATGCAACACACCTAACGAACAGGTAAAGCAGGTACGACCTCAACTGACCAAAGCTAACGTAAAGCACTCCGTCTTCAGGCCACAAGTGGCCCATCGGCACCATCCGACCGCCGTGTGATCCTGCGGATGGGAGGGGCGTGTGGTCAGCACACCGCTCTCCCGGTCGTTATGATGGTTTTCTTTGACCGGAACCGCTACTTTTCGGTCGAGTAGGTCCTTAATTGGCATCACGAGGCTGAGTGCACCCCGAAAAATGGCAACAGCGCATGGCGGCTGGATGGTCACCCACCGAAGTGCCAGCCACGCCCGACAGCGCTTAACTTCGGTGATCTCACGGGAACCGGTGTATCCACTGTGGCAAGGCCGTTGCCAAAGCTAACGTAGTATACGCTTATTTATGTTAGTCTACAGTGGCCTACGGTAGTTTTACTCAAAACACACGTAATTTTGACGCTGACGTGTAAGCGAGACAGACGAAGTAAGTACAGGAATAAAACACTAGGGGCCCGGCAGTAGAGTCACTTCTCTCGAAGAGTCAATTCAGACAAAGTCGCTAGCGTAAAAGGGGCTTTAGTGTTGCTAGCGACCCAATTTTTTACAGTTATAAGTGTTGGTAGGGTTAGTATTAAAGGCGCCCAAAAGTGATTAAGGTAAAGGGGGTGGTACGACACACGTTCTGTCAGATAGGAAGCTCTGGATGCAGTCATAAAGCTGGTCCGATGTTAAGATACCGTACACTTAGCGACAGTTTGGATATCTCTCTCTCTCTCTCTCTCTCTCTCTCTCTCTCTCTCTCTCTCTCTCTCCCCACGCGCTTCGTGCCCTAGCGCGACAGGGAGGAGAGGAAGTGAGTGTGGCACCTTGCACAGCGCGGTCTCTCTTGTGGACTGTGTGAGACAGAGGTCGAGGTGTGGCCGAGCGACCGGTTGGAGCGCGCGAAACTGTCGCCGAGTTCCGCAAGCTCGCCGGAGCACCGTTAGGTGCGGCGCAGCGCGTGTGGCTATCCTGCCTATCCTATGCGATCCATATGCATGACGCCCGCGGGGGCATTAGCCCGCGCTGACCCGCCTTACGCAACGCCGCCAACCGCGCGAGCCGTCCACGGCCGCGTCTTCGACACTGACACACTGACGGCCCCCCACTCCTCCCTTCTGACGCACTTCTGCCCTTCAGGTTCCCTACGATTTATGGAAGGTGGGGGTAAACACCCCCGCGTGGGGTAAGAACCCGCACCAGTTTTTGAATTGACTGCCAGCGATTCAGGATTTGAGCACAAGTTGGCAGCTTTTTCTTATTGTAACTTCTTGCTCCGTGACAGTTCGTAATGGTATGTCACTCCAGAGGTGAGAAAATGAGATACGTCTCGTTTTTGCTACTTAAATATAACTTTTCGGGGGTTTTACTTTAACACTGTATAACATAGGGCTTTAAAAGAAGAATCAACGAAGTACTCCTTGACACTACTAAAGATGAGCTTCAGTTTTGTATGGAAGTAACTGTTACAGTTTGCCCCCAAAATTAACTAAGGCGCATTTGCCAGGAAATGGCGAAATGGGGTAAATATCTAGAGTGTTCTGGGGTAAACACCCGCAGCTACAACAATGTGACCAGAATTCTTCAATGATAACCTTCGCAAAAGATGACTGTCTTTATATTCCCTGTCTTATTGAAAATCAGCGCGAATTGAGTAATGGAAGATATTCATTTTCCCATCCAGTTGCCCTACATCTCCCGAGTTATTACAGAACGTGACTGGCGCTCCGTCTGTAGACAAAACTACATTTTACACATTTTTCTCGACGCTGCACGATGACACATCCATCGATGTGAGTACGATATCTCCACTTTCACAGAGCGCTGAAGAACATTCAACAAACTTTACAAAGATTCTGCAAGCTGGCTCTGAACGTCGTCGGCCATAGGTTGTGTTTGACGCATGATTGTCGTGTTTGATATCGCCAACATGCGAAAATGTTCCACCTGAATTGGACATGAATGTTCAAGTACAATTATCAAGTATCTTTATTACAGTCGTAAAACTACCGTAGGCAACTACAAGCTAGCATAAGTAGCATGAACTACGGCAGCTTCCGTAGAAGCTTTGGACAGTTAAAGTGGGCCGGCCGCGGTGGTCTAGCGGTTCTGGCGCTGCAGTCCGGAACCGCGGGACTGCTACGGTCGCAGGTTCGAATCCTGCCTCGGGCATGGGTGTGTGTGATGTCCTTAGGTTAGTTAGGTTTAAGTAGTTCTAAGTTCTAGGGGACTTATGACCTAAGATGTTGAGTCCCATAGTGCTCAGAGCCATTTGAACCATTTTGAAGTTAAAGTGGTACCCGCGCTACCTGTGCGTTGGGTGTGCTGCATACTTATCGGGCGTACCTCATAACGATCGCTTCCTTTACGTAAGCGATCAATGTCTTACTAGATTCTCCCAAAAACCAAAAGCGATGAGCTGTCTAGAAGCTGAGTGACAACTTATACAGGGTCGGGTAATCTACAGAACATTTTTGTTCTACTTACTTATTTTCCTTTGTGTAAGTTAGGAATAAACATTTACATGCAGCAAAGCATATCTTATTGGAAAATTATTGATTTGTAACGTGGAACAGAGAGATGATGATTTAAAAGTAAAGAAAACAATACAGATTTATCATACAGCGCTAGGAAACCCAATTTTCTCGACAGTAAGGTAAAAGAAAAGAGCCGCAACAAAGCAAGAATATATCAAAAGTGCGCGAACCTTATATAAAACACATTGCTGTTATGAATAACAACTTTCGCATTTATCAATGATAACAGGAAACGCTTTACTTTGATGATGATGATGAACTTTCTGTTGAGTACAAAATAACACAAATAATTATATATATTTTAAATGTTCGTGCATGTAAACTGTACTTGTATCAAAAGTAATTGATTTGGTTACAAGAAAGCGCAGTTATGCGAGACACTCATATTTATTACATATACAATGCAACTTATATAATGTAAGGATATAAAATACACAAAGGACTAACGCTGAAAGATCTGCGGTTCTAATACGTAAAAAAAAAAATTTAAAAATAAAAAATAAAGGTCAGCTCTCATTTTCTCTCTTACACATTCATTCATGTTTCTTTCCTTACCGTTTCCACCAATACTACCGCTAATACTATCATGTACTACGTCACTTATTTAATGTACCAAACTAGCGAACCGTAGTTTAAAGGGCACACGCACGTGATTTTAAATGCTCTTCATCAGAAAGCTTCCTTTTAAGTATTTAAACGTATCAAATGGCTCTGAGCACTATGCGACTTAACTTCTGAGGTCATCAGTCGCCTAGAACTTAGAACTAATTAAACCTAACTAACCTAAGGACATCACACACATCCATGCCCGAGGCAGGATTCGAACCTGCGACCGTAGAGGTCGCTCGGCTCCAGACTGCAGCGCCCAGAACCGCATGGCCGGCTTTAAACGTATCGTACACGGTGCTTCACAGCTTCCGTTTCAGTATTCTTCGATGTGATAATTTGTCAACGGAACTTCGTGAAAGTACAGTGAAGGAAAAAACCGCAGCAACTAAAGATAATCAACTTACAGCAATGAAATTTCGGGAATACATTTGTCTCGGTAACATATTTCAGTGATTAGCATTGCAAGATAACGGGTTAATGTAAGTGCGATGTAAGACATGGCGTATGTGAAATGCTGGTACATTAATAACCGGTGTAATCGCCACTATGTTGCAACTTGCATCCTTGGTGTTGTACAGACGGCGGATGTTAGATTGTCGGATGGAGTTCCATATCGGTTGCATTAGGTCGGCCAGTACAGGGACGGTTAATGCTGTACATGGATGACGCTGGAGTTGTCGTCCAACGATGTTCCATCTGTGCTCCATTGGCGACAAATCTGGTGATCGAGCAGGTCAACACAACATGTCGACACACTGCAGAGCATGATGGGTTACAACAGCGGTATACAGGCGAGCGTTATCTTGCGGAAGAACACTCCCTGGAATGCTGTTCATGAATGGAAGTTCAACAGGTCGAATAACCAGACTGACGAAAAAATTCGCAGTTCATGTGCGTGGGATAGCCCCAGACTATGACTACAAGTGTACGTGCAGTGAGTCTATCACGCAGACGGTGGTTCACGCCCTCAACTCGCCTCCTTGTAACCAACACACGGCCATCACTGACAGAACCAGCTTTCATCAGGAAACACACCAGACCTCCACCCTGCCCTCCCATGGGCTCTCGCTTGACACTATTGAAGTGGCAAATGGTGGTAGGTTGGCGTCAGTGGAATGAACGCTAGAGGGCGTCTCGCTCGAAGCTGTCCTTGAAGTCACCGATTTGTAATAGTTTCGTTGTGTCACTGTGGTGCCAACTGCTGCTGAAATTGCTGTTGTAGCCAGCAATCATGTACAGTGGCTGCATCCCTGCTAAGTCCTTCTGGAACATGGCAGAAGGCACATCCAGCTTAGTGAGGCGTTGATAATGGTATCTTTATCGCCACATAGGCATTCTTGGCCAACATCAACTCACCACGTCCAACCCCAAGAGTCCAACGCTCAAGACCGTTACAGCGTGTACTTAAAACAAACCTCATTGGGATATTGATACTGGCGACACACTTGTTCGACTGACGCGAAAATTTGAACAGACATCATCTTTCAGATGTAGAAACACGCCTATCAGCTTTCGTTTATCTCGCTCAACTCCTCCTTGGTGTTGCGATTTTTTTCCGTCAGTGTATTCGACATGCTGTGATATACTAAATATTTCGCGAACCCGTCTTTGGTGTCTTAAGATTTCTCACGCTGTGGATAAAAATGCGAAGACATTGTCGATGCCACACAATGCCGACCAGCCACTGCTGCTATCAGATGATACCGCTGTCGAAACCGCCCCTCGTTTCAGTTGGCGCTTCCCCCTTGCTGACGCGTCAACATCGTGCGCGCGCATTTGCCTCACTCCCCACCACGCCGCAACAGCTCTGCTCGCGAGCAAGAGCGTGAGAATGGACGAGTGTTCACGCTCAAAGTCAGCGAGTTCTTAAGCTTTGGTCTACAGGTCACAATAGTTTCGTAACGCGATTCTTGTTTTCTTAGCAGTCATGGTGGGACTTGTAACGAGGAAAAAGTCAAGCTTGGTGAGGGGAAGGGGGGAAGGGGGGATGGGGGGGGAGGGGGCAGCATGCAGATGCAGAGACCTTGGCGCGGCCGCACCAGCCAGCCCCATCAGACCGACCGGCGCCATTAGACTGCGAGACGCCCCGATTTATCCGCTGTCAGTTAGCAGGCCTGCTCTAAAGACAAGTCGCCGTGAACTCGTTTGTAGCGCGCAACATGAAAGCAGAACGCCGCAGATGGGGCTAGTTTTTTTTTTCCCCGCGCATATTCGCTGGCAGGTTGGAAGGTGCGATGAATAAAAAACCCTGGACTGCAGCAACACGTCGCATTCTCTAGTGCGAAGCAGTTCCAAAAGAAGGTGCAGATCTGACCGTCAGAAACTTCAAGCGGTACAAACAATTCCGACGTAATTGCAGCTGCACGGAGGGGAGACAGGAGCAGGGATGGGAAAAACCGACCTGCGAAAACTGTTTCCGGTATATTAGCTATGAATAATCTGTATTTTTAGATATTTGTTTGGTCTTGGTTTTAAAAGGTGTTTTTATTTTTTACTAGTAACCGAGTAAAGATAGTGAAATAGCTATAGCAGCAGTACCAAGGAGTAGTTTTTAGTTGTAAAATTTTCATTGGTTTGAAATGGCTCTGAGCACTATGGGACTTAACGGCTACGGTCATCAGTCCCCTAGAACGTAGAACTACTTAAACCTAACTAACCTAAGGACAGCACACAACACCCAGCCATCACGAGGCAGAGAAAATCCCTGACCCCGCCGGGAATCGAACCCGGGAACCCGGGCGTGGGAAGCGAGAACGCTACCGCACGACCACGAGATGCGGGCCATTGGTTTGAAATACGGCGTTATAACAAAGTTGGGAAAGTCATTAATGCTGTTGTAATAAGAATGTTTGCAGAAACGAGGAAGAAACAAGTAGCATAAGAATTGGTACAGCAATGCTGAGACAATACTGTCCCTATTGCTGTGGGTTGTGACTTAAGGTACACATGTAGGTATAGTGTACAAGACTTGCCCGCAACTAGGCTATGCAGTAGTTTCCCGCTGTTGTCGCCTAGCATCCACTGCATTGCATAAGGGCAACAATCCTAGTCTGCAAATATTTTTACTAAGTGACTTACCAATCAAGTACAGTGCTTCATTTGCTTTAAAAGATTAAAGATTTGTCTGCGATTTCTATGAAACCATAACAGAGGAAGGAAATCATGGTAACAACAATAAATTAAAAACTTAACCACAATTCATTCATGATGATCAAGTCCCATACTCCGAGGAGCGTAGGGGACGATGCGGGAGACCCGCAACGCTGTACTAGGCAAGGTCCTAGTGGAGGTGGTTTGCCATTGCCTTCCTCCCACCGTAATGAAGATGAATGCTGATGAAGACGACACAACAAGACCCAGTCATCACGAGGCAGGAAAAATCCCTGACCCCGCCGGGAATCGAACCCGGGAAGCAAGAACGCTACCGCAAGACCACGAGCTCATACAATAAAATTACAAAGCAGCTGATCTGGTGCCTGTATGTACATGATATGACGTTAGCCATTTGTAACCCTTCAAAATGAGCAACCTCAGTTTTGAACCGTTAGCACCAATAATTCATAATTCCCAATAGCGGTACGATCGCCGCTTACAATGTGATTTTTGAAGTTTCAAAAAATTAGAATCAATAGCAGAATACTGGTTATTTATTGTAGTATTCAACTACTTACCACTTTCTGTGAAAGACAGATAGGTGGATGGAACAAGTTTTCTTTTATTTGCCTATATATTTTAATACTTAAACTTCCGACGACTTATTGCGTCCATGCCATGCCACGCTGAGTTGCTGCAGCATGTCGGACAAAAGGGGGTCAGGCACGATACTGGAAGGTCACCTGAGATTATATATATCCTCCCAAACCATCAACCAAATATCGCACAGAAACAGGAATCCACATGTGTATCTGCATTGAGGGGTTTACAATCTACTAACTCCAAAAGGAGTGGAGATAAGGCATCGCCTGGCATACAGGCTGCCTTGCATGACACTTACGTTGTATGGGAACCGTCTCAACCTGCCAAACCAACCTGCCTTGAAGGGCAGCCTACACGTCAGTGTCATAAAAAGGTTTCCCAGACCCAACATGTAGGCTGTTCATGAGATGTGTGTTTTGGTAGTAGTATTGGCCTACTCTACTGAACTGTATTTAAAGGGACTACACCTGCCAATGAGCATGGCTGGAGATAGGCCGAGATGGTCAGAGGAGGGGGACAGAGAGAGAGAGAGAGAGAGAGAGAGAGAGAGAGAGAGAGAGAGGTGGAGGAGGATATGGACAAAGAGGGGGGGGGCAGCAGGAGGTGTTTTTCAATGTTTGTATGAAATGCATATGCGGGCGAAGCAGCAGGAGAAAGGCTAGTTTTATGTATAAAAAAGATTAGAGAGTTTTTATTAAATTTTGTTGTCAGACTGGAAAAAAGGGGAGCAAAGTCTTAGAAATATGAAAACGTTGAAGATAATTAGCGCCCTGAACACCATAGCATATCAACCAATGAAATTGTGAAAAAGTGAAACAAATGTAGAAGAACCATTGCCGTATCACAGTCGGGAAAGTCGTTGGTGGATGGCTTATCAATTGGCTCACGCTAGGAAACTTTGGGTACGAAACAAGAGACAGGAACTTTTTTTCCACTTGCATTGAATTTCGATCGGAAACGGCAGCGATTGCACGTTGTCCTGAAGTCGATAGATTCAGTCAACAACGATGCCTAAGTATTGAAACGTGTCATAACAGTTTATGTTCGGCCCTGGTAGCTGAGTGCGACGGAATGTCATACCTAATGGCCCGGGTTCGATTCCCGGCGGGGTTGGGGATTTTCTCCGCTCAGGGACTGGGTGTTGTGTTGTCCTAATCATCATCATTTCATCCCCATCGACACGCAAGTCGCCTAAGTGGCGTCAGATCGAAAGACTTGCACCAGGCGAACGGCCTACCCGACGGGAGGCCCTAGCCACACATTTATTCATTTCTATAACAGGTGATGGATCATGCTTTACGGGTATGACATCTGAACTGGAAGCATTCTGGATAGGCTAATCCAGTCAATTGTGAATGTTGTGCTCGCTTTATCCTTCGATTTATAACGGAATAGGGCACCATGAGTTCCTTCCGCAAGGGGGAGCGGTCATTACTTGCAAGTTCAACGCAGTTTGCGAGAAGCAATTCTACATACACAACCGGATTTGTGGCGAAGCAACGGCGTTTGCACGACGATAATGCACCATCACACACTTCGTTGCTTGTTACCGGATTTTTGACCAAACGCAATAATGTAATTAGGTCGGAGCCTGAACACTCACCAGACATAGCCCCATGTGACTTTTTGTTCAAAAAAACTGAAGAGCCATCGTTTTACGAACATGAATGAGAATAAAAGCTGATGATAGAGCTGAAAGCTAACCTAAAAATAGAGTACCAGAAGTGTTTTTGAGACTGGAAAAAACGCTGGCAAAATATGTAATGAGGACCTATTTTGAAGAGGTACATATTGATGTAGACGAATAAAGTTCCCGTTATTTTTTGCACGCACCACATAAAGCTGACACCTTCGACATTTTACTGAATACTGACAGTTCCATCCGGATGTAAGCATGTAAAACCAAAGCTGTGGCATGCTTTGATATCTCTATGTGTATGGAATATTAGCAACGTTGTTATGTGCAACACCGAGGACATAAATAAACTATTAGATAAATTAAGACACAAAGGAATTACAGACATTGCATGTGAGTGGGCATTGGTTAAATCAGCGGAGAAAGTTTAAAATTTGTGCTGGACCGGTATTCGAACCCGGGTGTCGTGCTCATTAGGCAGATGCGCTGACCAGAAAGCTTTTTTTTTGCTCGTCGACTTCGTTCGTGGCGGACGTCCGATGACACTCGTTCAAGTTGTTCGTTGGCTGGCTCTGAGCACTACGGAACTTAACATCTGAGGTCATCAGTCCCCTAGAACTTAGAACTACTTAAACCTAACTAACCTAAGGACGTCACACACATCCATGCCCGAGGCATGATTCGAACCTGCAACCGCAGCGGTCGCGCGGTTCCAGACTGAAGCGCCTAGAACCGCTCGACCACACCGGCCGGCCAGGTTGTTCGTTGATCCGCCCACTCAGTTTTTTTTTTTATTACAGAGGGTACCTAAACCCTCTGACCGAACACGCTGAGCTACCGTGCCGGCTATCGGGGCATGTAGTGCCCCTTGCCCATTATCCTCACTACTCGCGGCATTTCGCCGATTACCGTAAGAATTCGAGCCTGGTGCGCATCAGTCCTCGCCTTATACAGGGTGGTCCATTGATAGTGACCGGGCCAAATATCTCACGAAATAAGCGTCAAACGAGAAAACTACAAAGAACGAAACGTCTAGCTTGAAGGGATAAAACCAGATGGCGCTATGGTTGACCCACTAGATGGCGCTGCCATTGGTCAAACGGATATCAACTGCGTTTCTTTAAAAATAGGAACCCCCATTTTTTATTACATATTCGTGTAGTACATAAAGAAATAGGAATGTTTTAGTTGGACCACTTTTTTCGCTTTGTGATAGATGGCGCTGTAAAAGTCACAAACGTATAAGTACGCGGTATCACATAACATTCCGCCAGTGCGGACGGTATTTGCTTCGTGATACATTACCCGTGTTAAAATGGACCGTTTACCAATTGCGGGAAAGGTCGATATCGTGTTGATGTATGGCTATTGTGATCAAAATGCCCAGCGGGCGTGTGCTATGGATGCTGCTCGGTATCCTGGACGACATCATCCAAGTGTCCGGACCGTTCGCCGGATAGTTACGTTATTTAAGGAAACAGGAAGTGTTCACCCACATGTGAAACGTCAGCCACGACCTACAACAAATGATGTTGCCCAAGTAGGTGTTTCAGCTACTGTCGCAGCTATCTGCACATCAGTAGCAGACAAACTGCGCGAGAATCTGGAATCTCAAAAACGTCGGTGTTGAGACAACATCGATTGCAACCGTACCATATTTCTATGCGCCAGGAATTGCATGGCGGCGACTTTGAACGTCGTGTACCGTTCTGCTACTCGGCACAAGAGAAATTAGGGGACAATGACTGATTTTCTGCACGCGTTCTATTTAGCGACGAAGCGTCATTCACCAACAGCGGTAACGGAAACCCGCATAATTTGCACTATTGGGCAACGGAAAATGCACGATGGCTGCGACAAGTGGAACATCAGCGACCTTGGCGGGTTAATGTATGGTGCGGCATTATGGGAGAAAGGATAATTGGTCCCCCATTTTATCGATGGCAATCTAAATGGTGCAATGTATGCTGATTTCCTACGTAATGTTCTACCGATGTTACTACAAGATGTTTCACAGCGTGACAGAATCGCGATGTACTTCCAACATGATGGATGGCCGGCACATAGCTCGCGTGCGGTTGAAGCGGTGTTTAATAGCGTATTTCACGACAGGTGGATTGGTCGTCGAAGCACGTTCACCGGATCTGACTTCCCCGGATGCGTCAGCGCATTGTCAATGTATGTGCGAACATTACGGAAGGCGAACTACTCGCTGTTGAGAGGAATGTCGTTACACGTATTGCCAAATGCATTGAGGTTGACGGACATCATTTTGAGCATTTATTGCATTAATGTGGTATTTACAGGTAATCACGCTGTAACAGCATGCGTTCTCAGAAATGATAAGTTCACAAAGGTACGTGTATCACATTGGAAGAACCGAAATAAAATGTTCAAACGTACCTACATTCTGTATTTTAATTTATAAAACCTACCTGTTACAAAAATTGTGAGCCATATGCTTGTGACTATTACAGCGTCATCTATCACAATGCGAAGAAAGTGGTCCAACTAAAACATTTATATTTCTTTATGTACTACACGAATATGTAATAAAAATGGGGTTCTTATTTTGAAAAACGCAGTTGATATCCGTTTGACCTATGGCAGCGCCATCTAGCGGGACAAGCATAGCGCCATCTGGTTTCCCCGTTCAAGCTAGACAAGTTTCGTTCTTTGTAGTTTTTTCGTTTGACGCTTATTTCGTGAGATATTTGGCCCGGTCACGATTAATGGACCACCCTGTTTACGTATGTATTAGATAAATGATCGCGCAAGTCTTAAGCACTGAGAATCGGCGTCTGGCGTCGTGATTGGTCGCCAGCCCACAAAGTTAACAAACGCATCGTAAAGCCGACACGTAAGCGGGAAGCCCCGATGTGTTGACACAGCAGTGGCAAATTGCCAGTCACACTCATCGGCCAAATATAAAGACGCGTTCAACCGAAGAGGATTGTACGCTATTTCAGAACATTTTGTTTGCAATCAACTAACGCAGTACAATCCATTGTTCGACAACGTATAGGCGCCACTGGCACACATATCAGACGGGCTGCTTGATAAGGCCTATAAAGTTTAAATCGGTCTAGCTGCAGTACTATTTAGCGAATATTTGACTGCAATAAGTTTCGTTATGTCTATCTTTAACCGCTCCACAGTCTCACAGAGTGCACCAGAGCCTAGGTTTGACACTGGAATACACCGAGGAATCAACCCATTCCATCCATCCACTGTGGATGACGAATTGGAAGTATGATTTAAATTGGAAGTTTATGTAGATATGACATGTAAAGAGTGCCTTTTGAATGTGATACGTTTTACTGTATCATGAAATAGTTTTCGAGCCACTATAAGCTCACCGTCAGGTGCAGGTATTACAGTACCGTCATTTGCCGGACTGTAAGCAGCTAAACGCCAGGGTCGCGGTGTATGCATTGCATCTTGGTATGAATGACGTATTCATTTCGAAGCTTAGTTAAAATGCAAGGTATTGTAATGAATTCGTCACTGTTGTCACGCAGTAACATAAATTACACCGTCAATCATAAAATATACCAGACAGCGCACTCCTTCAATCAGTTGCCAACAGTCGGCATTGAAGCTACGAACGGAGGCATTTTACACACTTACGTACACACACGCTAGTGCGAGCAATTTATTGTTCCAGTGTTTGGGAGTCATTAAGTAGGCGTAGTGGACATCGACCCTCTCTGCTAGTATCGCAACAGGTAGCTGTTGCCCAACGTCTTACACTTAATATTTCGACATCCGCATCTACATCTGCATCGCTAGCCACTGTATAGTTCATCGCGAAGGATACTAAAGCTTTTGACTTAAAAGTTAAATTCTGAAATTTGTTACGAGACAGTTGATTTCTCGTTAGACCACTCATTCCAGCTACTAATTAAGAGGCTGCCCTTGCACGGTCAAAATGCTGCGGCTCTAGTACTTTCAGTTAGCAGGCCAGACCATACCAGAATTATCAGTTTTCTTTCCTATTCCAATCGCATACTGACTGAAGGATAAATGTCTATACGCCACTGTACGTGCCCTACCTTTTTCTCGTGATCGCTACTCGACAATTGCCATACAGTTTTCTCCGAATACGGATTCTCTAAATTCACCCGACGGTGTTTCATGAGAAATACCATGTTCCAAGGATTCCCATTGTCCAAACAGTTCTGTTACTTTTTCGTATGGATTACACAGTCCTGTTACGATCCCAGCAGGGCGTCTCTAAATTACTTCATTGCCGCCGGCCGCTGTGACCGAACGGTTGTAGGCGCTTCAGTCCGGAACCGCGCTGCTGCTACGGTCGCAGGTTCGAATCCCGCCTCGGGCATGGATGTGTGTGATGTCCTTAGGTTAGTTAGGTTTAAGTAGTCCTAAGTCTAGGGGACTGATGACCTGAGAAGTTAAGTCCCATAGTGCTTCGAGCATTTGAACTTCTTTGTCTGCTGTCGTGCCTATTTGATAAGGACTCCAGAAACTGCAACAATACTATGCAATTGGTCATACGAGGTGGTTGTACGCGATTTCATTAACATCTTAACAACTGTAAGTATTCCATGCCTTCGCTAATACAAACTTTATGTAATCATTCCGGTTCATATCTTCCTTTCTTTCTTCTTGCGTTCATGGAATAGGCCTACAGCCTTCTCCGTCTCCGTTCAAAACCATCTGGTCCTCTGCCGCCCTACGTGTGCTAATACTTGTGTAATTAGTGACTAATCTGTCTTACACTATTTTAATATTTTAGTATTTTAAACATAGCTGCGCAACACCAAATTAAAATATAGCCCTGTAAATAGGGTTTGTCATGTAAATAAAAATTAGTACATGGATGTTGCAGAGCTCACAAGCTTGTGAACTCTGCAACATCCATGTACTAATTTTTATTTACATGACAAACCCTATTTACAGGGCTATATTTTAATTTGGACTAATGGATCTATGCAGATATTTGTAAAAACGACGATGATACATCATTCCATATTAATATAATACTGCCGCCTTCTGAAGAAGACAGATTTAAATCTGTCGAAACCTAGGTAAAGATTACTTTATCCATTGCAACTGGTCGGCTGTTTTTAGTCTTATTACTGTCTTACACTATTCTGTTTTCTTGCTTTTATACAGTGTACATACCGTTATTCCCTTATAATCTTGTTATGTACTTTACCTCTGTGGCTACGCGCATTACCTATCTTCAGAAAATTCTGTCAAGCGTCTGCATTGATATTTCCTGTTACAATTGCAGAGAGAGGCACGTTGTAATGGATGTGGGTTTTACTGCAGATGAAGAGGCATGCACAATGTAGAGCAGCATGCAGAGTTGCAACAACTATGTCTTCGTACTGAAGACCACGACAAACAACAACATATTATAATAGGGGTAACTTTTACTTTGAAAGTTTTTAGCTTTGTATTCTTGGTATTACCCCTAAATACTTATAGGATGTCATTTGTTCAATTTGTGTACAGTCGTCGTCGTCGTCGTCGTCGTCGTCGTCGTCGTCGTCTCCTCCGTCTTCCTAGACTATAGCTTGTTCCTTCAGTCTACCCTGAGATTGTGGCGCCATCTTTCCCTTGGACGGCCAATATTTCTCTTAGCAGTTGGCAATTTATTTCTTATGATTTTCACAATCTTCCGTTTATCCATCCGATCTTTGTGTTCGTTCCACTCCTACTTTCTCTTATGTACCCACTCATCATTGGAGTACACTTTACATTCCTTTCCAGTACTGTAAACACCGTGCTACTTTATTTGCTTTCTAACTTCCATTTGGAAATCCACTGCTGGACTGTTCTTCCATCCACGTACAATTCGCATCTAATTGATACGACGGATGTGGCCATCAATTTGGTTTTCTGAGTGGATGTGACCATATTTAGGTTTTTGGCTGCCACGTTAAATATATGTAAAAGTTTCTGCGGGTTGTCTTCAATGTTTGCCAGTAGAACTGCATCGCCAGCGAACCAAATGATTTTTATTTCTTCGTTCACCATTTTGTAACCCTTACTAGTCAATACCTTGTTTGTCACCTCGTTCATGATTACATTAAAAATTAACGGGCTCGTAGAGTCACATTGTGTAATACCACTATTAACAGCTATGCTGCTAGTTAACTCGGAACCACTTTTCGCCTGGATGCGGTAGTTGGAATAAGTGTCTTCAATTGTTTTTATTAAGTTGGAAGGAATCCCTGACTGTAGAGCAGGATTGCCACATCTATTAACTGAATCCTGTCGAAAGCCTTCTGCAAATCAATAAAACAAAGATTAGCTGGTCCGTTGTATTCAACGGACTTCCTCACAACCTGGCTAAGAACGAATACTACATCTGTGCATGACCTACTAATCTAAAACCATACTGCTCCTTTGCAAGGTTTATAACGCTTTTTATATTACTTCCTTTTTTTTAGGAGTTTAAGAACTGAACCCAGTAGATTTATCACTCCGCAGTTGGGAGAGTCTTTCATATTTTCCTTTTTTGTACATGAGGATTGTAGTATTACTTCTTCATTCGTTTGGAATTTTATTTCCACTTATAACATTGTTAACCAGCTTGGTTAATACATTAAATGTATTCGCAATTGCAAATACGGACAACCATCAGGTTTAGTAGAATGGAATGACGACAATGAACACTTGTGCCCGACCGGGACTCGAACCCGGACTTCCCGCTCATCGCGAGCGGACGCCTTATCATTTGGCTATCCGTAAACGACTCACGGCCAGACCCAAACTTCTATAAGTCGTCAACCATGCTTCTATAGCCTGTACTCTTATATTCAGTATGTATGTTCCCGTACATAAGAGGTTATTTACTTTAAAGTCATTTGCCCGGTGTCGGCGGATAAATACGATATTGCAGTGCCTGCGTTATTCTGAATTACGACACCGAGTTCCTTTTGACATGCACGGATGCCCAAGGGAACAGTGAGTTGTGCACGGACAGCCAAATGGTAAAGGCGAACGCTCGCGATGAGCGGGAAAATCGCATTCGAGTCCCGGTCCGACCCAAATTTTCACCGTCATCATTCCATTCTACAGCTGATGGTTGTCCATATTTGCGATTGCGAAGATACATAATGTAAAGGGAGAAAGGAATAATGTAGATAATTTTAGACTTATTTCTATGCCATCAGTGTTTGCAAAAGTTATTGAAAAAGCTGTCTATTTAAGGATAATGGATCATTTTATATCACACGACTTGCTATCAAATGTTTAGTTCGGCTTTAGAAGTTGTTTAACAACTGAAAATGCTATATTCTCTTTTCTCTGTGAGGTACTGGATGAGTCAAACAAAAGATTTCGAACACTTGGCATATTTTTTGATGTAACTAAAGCACTTCATTGTGTTGATCACAAAACATTGCTTCAGAAGTTGGACCATTTCGGAATACGGGGAGTAGCTCACAATTGGCTCACCTCTTACTTTAGCAATAGGCAGCAAAATGTCATTATTCACAATGTTGATAACGGCTGTGATGTGGGATCTGAGTGGGGTACTGTCAAGTTGGGGGGTGCCCCAGGAATCAGTGTTGGGGCCACTCCTGTTCCGTATTTATACAAATGATATGCCCTCAAGTACTACGGGTAACTCTACAACATTTCTGTTTGCTGATGACACTAGCTTGGCAGTAAAGGATGTTGTGTGCAACATGGCTCTGTTTCAAATAGTGCAGTACATGCTCTCAGTTCATGGCTTACAGAAAATAAACTAACGCTAAATCACAGTAAGACTCAGTATTTACAGTTTCTAACACACAAATCAACAAAACCTGACATTTTAATTTCACAGAATGGGCATATGATTAGTGAAACTGAACAGTTCAGATTTCTAGGTGTTCAGATAGATAGTAGCTGTCGTGGAAAGCCCACGTGCAGGATCTTGTTCAGAGACTTAATACTGCCATTTTTACTATTCGAACGGTATCAAAAGTGAGTGATACTTCGACACGAAAATTAGTCTACTTTGCTTATTTTCATTCGTTGTTGTCGTATGGTATTATATTTTGGGGTAACTCTTCCCATTCTAAAAGGATATTTTTGGCTCAGAAACGGGCGGTTCGGGCAATAAGTGGTGTGAGTTCACGAAGCTCTTGTCGACCTCTGTTCACGAGTCTGGGCATTTTGACATTGGCCTCTCAATACGTATATTCCTTATTGTCGTTTCTTGTTACCAATATTAGTTTATTCCCAACAACAAGCAGGTTTCACTCGGTTAATGCTCGGCAGAAATCAAATCTGAATTAGGATCGGACTTCCTTAACTCTTGTGCAAAAAGGTGTGCAGTATGCTGCTGCATGCATTTTCAGTAAGCTGCCACTGGAATTCAAAAATCTTAGCAGTAATACACGCACTTTCAAATCGAAACTGAAGAGTTTCCTCATGGGTCACTACTCCTATTCTGTCGAGGAGTTCCTTGAAAAATTAAGCCGATTTTTACTGTATTGCTGATAGCGTTTACTTAAACTTATGGACCGACTTTTTTAAGGTTCATGAACATTTATTTTTATCTGTCATTACGTTTATGTCTGTAATTTCATGTACTGACACGTTCCATGACCTTGGAGATTTGCTCCTCAATCTGGTCCTATGGAACTTGATGAGTAAATAAAAAATATTCCATAACGACTGTAGTTGCCGCAAGGCATACATGTCCAAAAGAACTTTGCATCGTAGTTCAGAATAACACAGGCTTTGCAATATCTTGTACAGGTCTGTTTCAAGAAGGGACGTCGAACAGATGTGCAGAACTATAGACCTATATCTCTAACGTCGATCAGTTGTAGAATCTTGGAACACGTATTATGTTCGAGTATAATGACTTTTCTGGAGACTAGAAATCTACTCTGTAGGAATCAGCATGGGTTTCGAAAAAGACGGTCGTGTGAAACCCAGCTCGCGCTATTCGTCCACGAGACTCAGAGGGCCATAGACACGGGATCCCAGGTAGATGCCGTGTTTCTTGACTTGCGCAAGGCGTTCGATACCGTTCCCCACAGTCGTTTAATGAACAAAGTAAGAGCATATGAACTATTACACCAATTGTGTGATTGGATTGAAGAGTTCCTAGATAACAGAACGCAACATGTCGTTCTCAATGGACAGAAGTCTTCCGAAGTAAGAGTGATTTCAGGTGTGCCGCAGGGAAGTGTCATAGGACCGTTGCTATTCACAATATACATAAATGACCTTGTGAATGACATCAGAAGTTCACCGAGGCTTTTTGCAGATGATGCTGTGGTGTATCGAGAGGTTGTAACAATGGAAAATTGTACTGAAATGCAGGAGGATCTGCAACGAAATGACGCATGGTGCAGGGAATGGCAACTGAATCTCAATGTAGACAAGTGTAATGTGCTGCGAATACATAGAAAGATAGATCCCTTATCATTTAGCTACAAAATAGCAGGTCAGCAACTGGAAGCAGTTAATTCCATAAATTATCTGGGAGTACGCATTAGGAGTGATTCAAAATGGAATGATCATATAAAGTTGATCGTCGGTAAAGCAGATGCCAGACTGAGATTCATTGGAAGAATCCTAAGGAAATGCAATCCGAAAACAAAGGAAGGAGGTTACAGTAGGCTTGTTCGCCCGCTGCTCGAATACTGCTCAGCGGTGTGGGATCCGTACCAGATAGGGTTGATAGAAGAGAGAGAGAAGATCCAACGGAGAGCAGCGCGTTTCGTTACAGGATCATTTAGTAATCGCGAAAGAGTTACGGAGATGATAGATAAACTCCAGTGGAAGAGTCTGCAGGAGAGACGCTCAGTAGCTCGTTGCGGGCTTTTGTTGAAGTTTCGAGAACACACCTTCACCGAAGAGTCAAAGCAGTATATTGCTCCCTCCTACGTATATCTCGCGAAGAGACCATGAGGATAAAATCAGAGAGATTAGAGCCCACACGGAAGTATACCGACAGTCCTTTCCACGAACAATACGAGACTGGAATAGAAGGGAGAACCGATAGAGGTACTCAAGGTATCCTCCGCCACACACCGTCAGGTGGCTTGCGGAGTATGGATGTAGACGTAGATGTAATTGTTCAGTTAGTGGACATCCTCGGTACTTCAGTAATTCGTTGGGGATGGTATCATTCCCTGGAGACTTGATACCAGGCAGTACACGGATCTTTCTCTGTTCAGCTGTGGGCTTCGCAGCAGCTGAGCGAGCGGGCCCGCGCCCACGGGACCGCAGTGGGTTTGCGGCGGCACGCGCCGCACTGCAGGCCGGCCGGCCCGCTAAGCGAGCGCCGGGGTCAACGACCGCGCCGCCGACGCGGCCCACTCCACTGCCCCAGGGACGCGCCGGCCGGGGTCGCCGACCGCGCGCGGCGAAAGTGCCCGCCGCACTGCGCACGCGCGCCGCTGCCGCTTTCACTGCCGCCGCGCACCTGCCGCCATCCGGCGGCCGCCGTGGGAACTGCCGCCGCGCCCGCATCTCGCACGCGCGCGCCTCTGGCGATCCTCCGCAGAAGCTCACGGCCACGCGCCGTCGCCAATTGGAGGCTGTATCGCCAGCACCATCTCTGCCGTGCGCGCGCGAAGATATATTGCATTCAGGAAGTAAGCTTCAGCGACAGCGTTGACGGATAAGATCTTGCGTGTTCCTGCTGGGCAGCTACGAGGACAGAGGCCTCAGCCTACGATGAAAGACGCTGATAGTTTCAGAGCGGTAAAACTCTTTATATGTCTCTTACGCAGTTTACTACTTCGGAGGACTGTTCTCTAGATTGCAATTAGAGCCCCTTCTCTGTAAAGAGACCTAACAGAGTGTCGGGCACGTTTCGCGGGCGACTTCGACGCGTGTCAAGTGGACACTACTGGTAACGAAATCATCGACTTTATAAACGACACAGTAAACTGGAACACAGTTCAAATGGTTCAAATGGCTCTGAGCACTATGGGACTTAACATCTATGGTCATCAGTCCCCTAGAACTTAGAACTACTTAAACCTAACTAACCTAAGGACAGCACACAACACCCAGCCATCACGAGGCAGAGAAAATCCCTGACCCCGCCGGGAATCGAACCCGGGAACCCGGGCGTGGGAAGCGAGAACGCTACCGCACGACCATACTGGAACACAGTTCCTCTAAACTTCCCGCTCTCTCTCTCTCTCTCTCTCTCTCTCTCTCTCTCTCTCTCCACCCTCAAATTCCTATCTCACCAAAACTTACAGTTTCTGTCTGCAAGAGATTGAAATGGGTCCTCACATATATCTAATATAAAGTAAGTATGTATATAATATAAAGTAATAATAAAGTAATACATTTCTCCCTTCACTGAATGCCGGCCGCTGTGGCCGAGCGGTTCTAGGCGCTTCAGTCCGGAACCGCGCTGCTGCTGCTGCTGCTGCTACGGTCACAGGTTCGAATCCTGCCTCGGGCATGGATGTGTGTGACTTCAGGTTAGTTAGGTTTAAGTAGTTCTAAGTTCTAGGGGACTGATGACAGATGTGAAGTCCCATAGTGCTTAGAGCGATTTTTAATCATTATTCCACTGAGTACGCCACCAACATACACTATGTGATCAAAAGTATCCGGACACTCCCAAAAACATACTTGTTTCATATTAGGTGCATTGTGCTGCCACCTACTGCCAGGTACTTCATATCAGCGACCTCAGTAGTCACGAGACATCGTGAGACAGCAGAATGGGGCGCTCCGCGGAACTTCGAATGTGGTCAGCTGATTGGGTGCCACTTGTGTCATACGTCTGAACGCGAGATTTCCACACTCCTAAACATCCCTAGCCCCACTGTTTCCGATGTGATAGTGAAGTGGAAACGTGAAGGGACACCCACAGCACAAAAGTGTACAGGCCGACCTCGTCTGCTGACAGACAGACACCGCCGACAATTGCAGAGTGTCGTAATGTGTAATAGGCAGATATCTATCCAGACCATCACACAGCAATTCCAAACTGCTTCAGAATCCAGTGCAAGTACTATGACAGTTAGGCGGGAGGTGAGAAAACTTGGATTTCATTGTCGAGAGGCTGCTCATAAGCCACACATCACTACGGTAAATGCCAAACGACGCCTCGCTTCGTTAATGAGCGTAAACATTGGACAACTGAACAGTGGAAAACCGTTGTGTGGAGTGACGAATCATGGTACACAATGTGGCGATCAGATGGCAGGGTGTGGGTATGGCGAATGCCCGGTGAACGTCATCTGCCAGCGTGTGTAGTGCCAACAGTGAAATTCGGAGGTGGTGGTGTGGTCGTGTTTTTCGTGGCGGGGGCTTGCACCCCTTGTTGTTTTGCGTGGTACTATCACAGCACAGGCCTACATTGATGTTTGTAGCACCTTCTTGCTTCCCACTGTTGAAGAGCAATTCGGGGATGGCGATTGCACCTTTCAACACGATCGAGCACCTGTTCATAATGCACGGCCTGTGGCGGAGTGGTTACACGACAATAACATCCCTGTAATGGACTGGTCTGCACAGAGTCCTGACCTGAACCCTTTGGGATGTTTTGGAACGCCAGGTCTCACGGACCAACATCGATACACCTCAGTGCAGCACTCCGTGAAGAATGTGTTGCCATTCCCCAAGGAATCTTCCAGCATCTGATTGAAAGTATGCCTGCGAAAGTGGAAGCTGTGATCAAGGCTAAGGGTGGGCCAACACCATATTGAATTCCAACATTACCGATGGAGGGCGCCACGAAGTTGCAAGTCATTTTCAGCCAGGTGTCCGGATACTTTTGATCACATAGTGTAGCTTCATGTCGGCGAACTGGTTTCCTGCATGCATGAAAGACACACACTCGTTCAACACGTTCTTTAGTCTATTTTGGCCGATCCATCCTCTTCCCTTTGTGCAAAGGTATAAAAACAAAACTGTTAGAGCTGGTCTTTCATCTGATGTATTATTTGTAATTGTAAGTTGATTGAAATAAATGCAACAAAGCCTTGAAGCCTGTCTATTCATTTTGAAACACCTTATTTACCGTAAATTTTTTGGATTAATATTGTTTTATTACTGCAAATATTTTCATCTGGTTTTTATTTATCGCAAAACTTTTGAATATTGTTACCTTTGGCTGAAGAGCGATGGTTGTTCGCTGCAGTCTGTTCCTTCGCGGGGAATTGAAAAATAACAATAATGAAAAAAAGGACCTTCGACAGTGTTGAGATAATCGGGAACACCGAATGATCCTAGCGGAGAGGTCAAAATGTCTAGTGTGAACATATTTGAAGAGGAACATGACGCGGCAGCTTAACAACGTGTAACATTTCACCTGCCGTTTTCGTTGCTAGCACTTTATGTTCGATGAAATGGATGGTCTCATGCGCACCGATTCAATTTCACTTCAGTGAAAGGGAACGTCACGGACCACTATCGAATCCTTTCCCCCAGCCCAGCTATTTCACATACCTTGTGGGAGATCCTCTGATACAGTAATGCTCGGAATAGGAAATTCCAAAGGCGAAGCGATTTTTTGCCAGCATGAAGTATGCTATTTCATTTCATGTCCCTCAAACCTAACGCTCAGACAGTAACAATAGCACCGGCAGTAATGACCTTACGTACTAAGAATGATCGTCAAGCAAACTGGCAAGACGTCGAGGTTTCATTGTGCCTATGTATGCAGTGTCACAGTTCACTTATAAACGGCAGTTTTGGCGCGAATATTTATAGAAGTTAAAGTCCGTGAAGAAGTCGAAATGACTAACAATGAATACAATTTCAATAGAGATGACGGCTACAGTCTTCAATCTCCGTGGCTACCCTCCATGGAAGTAAACACGCAGCTACGGAGGACAAAGTACGTAAACAGCTACGACGAAACTTCGGAGGCGGCAGAACAACAAACATTAAAGCAATATATATGACGACGATTTATTATCCACGGCTGTGTAGAGAAGCTATTGAACTATACTAGGTGTTTCCTTAAGAGCGTGCAGAATTTGCAGAACCACCGGCAGAGAACTGATGAATGGTGCAAGCTCTGGCAGTTGACCCTGAACTTAAATAAATGTAACATATTGCGCATACAGAGAAAAAGAAATGCACTGCTGTACAGCTACACTATTCATGACAGACAGCTGGAGACAGCGTCTGGCGTAAAATATCTGGCCGTAACTATCCAGAGCGACCTTAAGTGGAATGACAACACAAAACAGATGTTGTTGTTGTGGTCTTCAGTCCTGAGACTGGTTTGATGCAGCTCTCCATGCTACTCCATCCTGTGCAAGCTTCTTCATCTCCCAGTACCTACTGCAACCTACATCCTTCTGAATCTGCTTAGTGTATTCATCTCTTGGTCTCCCCCTACGATTTTTACCCTCCACGCTGCCCTCCAATACTAAATTGGTGATCCCTTGATGCCTCAGAACATGTCCTACCAACCGATCCCTTCTTCTGGTCAAGTTGTGCCACAAACTTCTCTTCTCCCCAATCCTATTCAATACTTCCTCATTAGTTATGTGATCTATCCATCTAATCTTCAGAATTCTTCTGTAGCACCAGAAAACAGATAGTGGGAGAAAAAAATACCATACCCAGATTCAGCGGAAGCATCTTAAGGAAATGTACTCATCCACGAAAGAAGTGGCTTACAAGGCGCTTCTTCGTCAGTTTCTTCAGCATTGTTCATCTATCTGGGATCCCAGTCAGGTAGGACTGATTGAGGAGATAGAGAAGATCCAACGAAGAGCGGCGCGTTTCGTCACGGGATGTGTAGCTGGCGATAGCGCGTTACGGAGATGTTAAGCAAACTCCACTTGCAGACGTTACAAGAGAGGCGTTGTGCATCACGGAGAGATTTACTATTGAAATTTTGGGACACCACTTTTCAGGAGGAGTCTGACGACATATTACATAGAGGATGCTCGACTGAAAAATATGAGGTAGGGATCCTGGGGTCGAAGAAGCCAGCTTAAGGAGATAATACGAATAATCACATTGCTGTATACTTGTTTATTTATATTATGAAATGATAATTAAATTGACACCCTAGCTGCAAGCAGGCGTTGATACACTTCATTGGGGACATGTTCTTTCGGGAACAGATACTACCGTCATATATAGTTAAAAATATGGGTTCCCGGCCTTTGACCTTCTTGTGCGAACGCACACGCTATGCCCGAACTCGTACGGGACTTGGTAGATTAATCTGCCGCGAGTAATGAGTATGATGGGCAAACATCTATTAGGCGCACTGCGAATGTAGTGTTGTGGACATGTTGGGAATGTGGATCTCACGGGAGGCGTGCAAGGGGTAAGTCCCTGCAGACGCACTATCCTCTGTGCCCGCGGTGGCTCAGATGGATAGAGCGTCTGCCATGTAAGCAGGAGATCCCGGGTTCGAGTCCCGGTCGGGGCACACATTTTCAACATGTCCCCAATGAAGTGTATCAACGCCTGCTTGCAGCTAGGGTGTCAATTTAATTATCATTTCATTTCTAGCAAAGCTGCATGGTCATCGACGGTAACTGTTCTTTCGGGAACAGATACTACCGTCATATATAGTTATTTATATTAGTTACAGTTAACTGCAAATGCTGTCACTGGCATGAACGTACCATTTGTAGTGTATCTTACAAAACGTGCTGAAACCGACGGCCACCAAGCTCAATGCAAGCATGACGTCGGCGAACAAGATTCTGACGCACCCTGACGAACATCCCTGCTGTGTTTCGAATCACATCACAGGCAGCTACAATTCTGGCAACTAATTCCATTTCCGTATCCACTGGTGTGTCACACACAAGTGATGGATGATGCCTGTTAGGAAATCGTTCCCTGTACAACCTTTCAGCTGCGAGAGCATTCTAACGTACTTCCCCATACATAAGGTACACATTAATGAGTTCTGCGAAACTGTACCAGTACTGCTTTATCGTATTTTACTGTACGTCCCTGAACAGCACTGTGTAATGAATGGGTCTGTCGTTGATTCATAGCACGTTCTGTCATGGGACAATGTAAATACGATACAACAGAGCCATCTTATGCACAAGTAAACAAAACCTGCTTCATAACTTCCTGGTAATCAGGTTTGTCAAATGGTTCAAATGGCTCTGAGCACTACGGGACTTAACTTCTAAGTTCATAACACCCTAGAACTTAGAACTACTTGAACCTAACTAACCTAAGGACATCACACACATCCATGCCCGAGACAGGAAATCAGGTTTGTCGTTCTTGTTTTCTTGCAGGAAATAAAGAATGTACATGTAAATAAACAGCACAGTACGTGCAAAATTTTACGTCTGTTAATTGTAAATAGGCTAGAAGACAGTAATGTTAGAGCGGTAGACAAGTTTACATCCGTATCTCCTGAAGCTGGCTTCTCTGACCCCTGGTTTCCTACCTCAAATTGTTCGGTGGAGCATTCTCTATCTCCTGTTAGATTTTTTGCATGTCCTTACAGAAATACCGTGTGTCAACATTGGGGTAGTTTTAAGGGGGGAAAAAGAGATCATGACACTTAACGACATATGGACAGCAGCTCTGCAGAACCGCTGAACAGTTTTTTTTATCTCTGACAAGACATCAATCGATAGTTAATTGACAAGGTCTCTGTTTATCACGTGTAACTCCGGCCACGCCCCTTTTTCTGCAGTATATATGTCGCTCTCAGATGCCCGACCAGTCCGTCGGTAAGACTCAACAGAGCAGCAACGCCTTTGAAAATGTCCACCGCAATTCTGGACGAAAAGTTGTGAACAGAAAAGTTTCGTGGACTACGACCTTATACGCTGAAAGATTTACCAGCAGCAAACATTTCGAATCCCGCTCCCATCCATCAGTATCTGCTTTCAGTAAATTATTTATTTATTTGTGGCTCTGGGTGGCAGAGACCATTCAGCCAACAGTAACAAAAGTGTCTTAGTAACCTAACTGGAATGTTCACAGCAGCACAATAAAAACAGTTAGATGTAGAAATATTTAAAAAACTGAAAGACGAACACTAGACAGCCATCAGCAGTTAGAACACTGGTTGTGATCGGCAACTTGGAGACCGTTTGCAGCTATTCACTGACTTCATGTTCCCGAACAACGATGGAACCTGTATGAATTACGGTGCTCCAGGTCACCGGGCCAAAATTGTCCGCGACTGATTGGGAGAACATAGTGGACGATTCGAGCGAATTATTTGGTCACCCTGATCACCCGACACGAATCCCATCGAATTATGGGACGTAATCGAGAGGTCAGTGCGTGCACAAAATCCTGCACAGGGAACACCTTCGCAATTATGAATGGCTCTACAGGCAGTATGGTTCAGATTTCCAACGACCTGAGTCCACGCCACGACGGGTTGCTGCACTGCGCCGGGCAAAGAGAGATCGGACACAACATTGAGAAGTACCACACGAATTGTGACACCACAGTGTATTTACCCATGTCGATGGTCCACCAGTTTCAAAATGGTTCAAATGGCTCTGAGCACTATGGGACTTAACTTCTGAGGTCATCAGTCCCTAGAACTTAGAACTATTTAAACCTAACTAACCTAAGGACATAACACACATCCATGCCCGAGGCAGGATTCGAACCTGCGACCGTAGCGGTCGCGCGGTTCCGGACTGTAGCGCCTAGAACCTCTCGGCCACTACGACCGGCGGTCCACCAGTAGCAGACCTGTTATTTATCCAGTAAATCCTCCGGAAAAGCAGGGGAAAATTGTCATTTATAGGTGAGCCCGTCCCTGTCTTTCGTGTGTTCAGCCATCCAGGGACACCAGAGAAATCCCGAATAAAGTCTCAGAAAAGGGTTCGAAACGTCGAGCCGTACAGAATTTTCAAGGGAATATGAGGCGGCCCAACGACGCAGATTTTATAACTGCGTCCGGTGGTAGAGTCTCTCTCTCTCTCTCTCTCTCTCTCTCTCTCTCTCTCTCTCTCTCTCTCTCTGTGTGTGTGTCTGTGTGTGTCTGTGTGTTTTGTACACGGAAATGTGAGCCAGAGATGACTTAGCAACAACTCCTGAGCAGCTACTCGTTAAGCAGTAACGAGCCTGCTTTATGGAAGTAAGAGACTTGTAATTCAGCAGCCCGCCCATTACGGCGGCGTTCGCACCAGCCGTTTCCTCAACGCCGCTCATTTTGAAGTAGGTGATCTCTCTGTCGCAGTTGGCTACCTTTCTCTCGCCAGCGTCAAATCTTCGCGGCAGGGAACGTGATAATCTTTCGAACACCGCCGATTTCTGCATCTTCCAGTTCTAGCAAAACCAAGGACAGTGTGCCATATCCAACCATTTCGTAATCAACCAAATGACAATTATTCATTCGGCTGTGTGTTCAGGAGAATCACAGAATCTGTTGAACTGAATGAACTTTCTATTGAGTACAGAACGTGAATTGAGAGTAAATCCAAGAAAGACGAAAGTAATGAGAAGCAGCAGGGAAGAGAATAGGGAGAAGCTTAATTTCAAAATTGGTGATCAAGGAGGTAAAGAATTCTGCTCCTCTGAAAGCAAAGTAATTCGATGTGGTGTTACAGAAGAATATTGAAATTCAGTTGGACTGGTAAGGCAAGAAATGAGGTGGTTCTCAGCAGAATCTGCGAGGAAAGGAGCAGATGGAAAATGCTGAAAAGAAGGATGGTAGGACATCAATTAAGACATCAAGGACAAAATTCCACCGTTCTAGAGCGAGCTGTAGAGAGTAAAAACTGTAGAGGAAGACAGAGATTGGTATGTTTCCAACAGGTAATTGAGGACTTTGAGTGCGCGTGCTACTCCGAGATGAAGAGGTTGGCACAGGGGAGAAATTCGTGGCGGGCCGCATCAAACCAGTCAGAAGACGGATGATTAAAAAACGTGTCCAGAATGAATTCAGGACTTCGGAATGTGCGCCAATTTGCGCTTATTTACGAGCGACATTCAGAATATCCGATAACGATGTCTCCCGATCACAAACTTTATTGCACATGCAGTTCAATTATATGACGTGAACCTGGAAAGTTCTGGGGCTCGCAGTACTAGCATTTATTTTTCTATTTAGCCGTCTTTTTTGCTCAGTGCAGTTCCTTCAGTGTCTTGCTGATTGATAGATTCCGTCCCTGCAGTGCTACTCCGGAATCTCCGCAAAATGAACGTCTGTGGCTGCCGTAAATTTTCCACCGATTTCAAACAGGTTTCCAGCAGTATAGGAATGGATGGAAGTCGGAAGGTGCAAAATCAGCTATTTACTATGTACTATGACAAGGTCATCTTAGCATCCTTGGCAGAAGCATTGTCTGGAATTTAGTTCCTCAATGAGTTCGTTCACCACTAGATTCCACAATAAAGGGGACGAACTCCTCCTTGTGGGCAGCCTCTATTGGTGTTAATTACCCTCTTTTCGTTCATCATCGTAGCCACTATCTTCCTTCCACTAAGCATGGCCCTGGTCCACCTACATATAGTGGTCCCTAGGTCATGCACCTCTGCTGCCCTTTCCATGGAATCGAAGGTTGTGTTATTGAAGGCCTCCTCGATATCTAGGAATATGCAGAAGGCTATTTCTTGGAAGTGAAGAGCTTTCTCCATCCTCCCAACGAGTTGGTGGAGAGCTGTCTCTCATGATTTACCTGGTTGATATGCTTGTTTTATTGTAAGAATGTCATATTACTGTCTAGAGTTGCTGATAAAATTACTTAATTTAACGACCAGTTTCGATCCACAGACTAGCATCAGCTTCATAGAAGTATTTACGTCGTCATATTAGTTGCTATAAAATCATTGGCGGCAGATAAATATACATGAATTCGTCACTGTGGTCACACGGTACCCAACACTCTGGGAAGAAAACTAAAAAAAAAAAAAACGCACCACCATACAGTTAGGCAACTTTGTCACAAACTGATATTCAAACAGGTATCGACGGAAAATGCTGAACTGTGAACTTCGGTGGCCGATAGGTGAATGTGCAATTACACCACACAGCTGGGAAGCATAGTAACTAGGAGACGTGTCGATACCTGGGCATAAAGTCTTTGCGAATTTCATTTCGTGTACTCTGACAGTAACTATGCCTTGAAGACAGGCGCGTGAACAATATACGCAGATGTCAGCGTTCGAGACAGGACGTATAGTTAGGCACAAAGAAGCCGGTTGTAATAATCGGCGAACCGCAAGACATCTGAATGGGAGCGATGCCACTTTCGACAATGCTGGCAGGAATGAGAACTATGGACGAACGCAGCGTCAAGAAGGAAGCGGAGAAAACTTTAGAACCGAGCAATCATCAGAGCGGCACTAAGAGCCCCAGATTCGTCATCAGCGTTATCGATGCTACGTGCAACTATGCTTCAGTGGCCACAAGGACCATTAATAGGCGGCTTGAAGAAAGGGGGTCGGACTCAAGGCGCCACTTGCGCCTACCACCATTGATATCAATGCTACACCAGCCTGTGCACCAACAAGCTATTTGGAGTGATGTCGAGAACGTTCAGCCTGGAATCCAATTTAATGAGGTAGAATTGTCTTCTGTTGTGAGTGCCGCATCGAAATGACCAGCGAACACCAGCGAACACCAGCGAACACCAGCGAACACCAGCGAACACCAGCGAACACCAGCGAACACCAGCGAACACCAGCGAACACCAGCGAACACCAGCGAACACCAGCGAACACCAGCGAACACCAGCGAACACCAGCGAACACCAGCGAACACCAGCGAACACCAGCGAACACCAGCGAACACCAGCGAACACCAGCGAACACCAGCGAACACCAGCGAACACCAGCGAACACCAGCGAACACCAGCGAACACCAGCGGGATGCCAAACTGATTGTCACCTGCCATTCGGCCCGAAAACCAACAGTCGTGGTCTGGGATGACTTTCTGTTCACAGCAGGACCTCTTTGGTTGTCATCCCCGGCACCCTTATGGCACGGCACAGTGGTACGTCGGCGATATTCTACGCCTCGTTTGGTTGCCCTTCGTGTCAAGCCATACTGGGCTTACATTTCAGTATGATGACGCCCGCCCGACACGGCGAGTGTGTCTGCTACTTGTCTTCGTGCTTGCTACGTCCTACATTGGCCACCAAGGTCACCGGATCTCTCCACAGTTGAAAACGTTCGGAGCATTGGGCAAGGCCCTCTAACCAACTCAGTATTTTGACGATCTAACCGCGCCAACTGGACAGAAGCTGGCACTATTTCCCTCAGATGAACAGGCAACAACTTTGTCAATCGACGTCAAGGACATTAACTGTTTGCATAAGGGCCAGAGGTGGACCAAAGCGTTGTTGAATTGCTCAGTTTGTGAACATCTACGTCTACATACATACTCCGCAATCCACCATACGGTGCGTGGCGGAGGGTACCCTGTACCACAGCTAGCATCTTCTCTCCCTGTTCCACTCCCAAACAGAATGAGGGAAAAATGACTGCCTATATGCCTCTGTACAAGCCCTAATATCTCTTATCTTTGTGGTCTTTCCGCGAAATATAAGTTGGCGGCAGTAAAACTGTACTGCAGTCAGCCTCAAATGCTGGTTCTCTAAATTTCCTCAGTAGCGATTCACGAAAAGAACGCCTCCTTTCCTCTAGAGACTCCCACCAGAGTTCCTGAAACATTTCCGTAACACTCGCATGATGATCAAACCTACCAGTAACAAATCTAGCAGCCCACCTCTGAATTGTTTCTATGTCCTCCCTCAATCCGACCTGATAGGGATCCCAAACGCTCGAGCAGTACTCAAGAATAGGCCGTATTAGTGTATTTATTTATTTATTTATTTATTGTTCCGTGGGACCAAATTAAGAAGAAGTCTCCACGGTCATGGAACGAGTCAATACATGAAATTATAACACGATATTAGAAACAGATAAAATGAAATACAAAAAAAACATTCAGGTGACAAGTTGTAAGTTTAAATAAAGAAAATCAACAATGTAACACTGGAATTTGCTTAATTTTTTAGCTCTTCCAGGAGCTCCTCGACAGAATAGGAGTGAGCCATGAGGAAACTCTTCAGTTTAGACTTAAAAGAGTTTGGGCTACTGCTAAGATTTTTTAGTTCTTGTGGTAGCTTATTGAAAATGGATGCACAAGAGTCAAGGAAGTGCATTCCACATGCAGATTTGATTTCTGCCTAGTATTAACTGAGTGAAAGCTGCTAACTCTTGGGAATAGGCTAATATTGCTAACAACAAACGACATTAAAGAAAATATACACTGTGAGGGCAATGTCAGAACTCCCAGACTATTGAATAGGGGTCGACAAGAGGTTCTCGAACTTACACCACATATAGCTCGAACATCCCGTTTTTGAGCCAAAAATACCCTTTTGGAATCAGAAGAATTACCCCAAAAAATAATACCATACGACATAAGTGTATGAAAATATGCGAAGTAGACTACTTTTCGTGTTGAAGTGTCACTGATTCAGATACTGTTCTAATGGTAAATAAAGCAGCATTTAGCTTCTGAACAAGATCCTGGACATGGGCTTTCTACAACAGCTTACTATCTATCAGAACGCCTAGGAACTTGAACTGTTCCGTCTCGCTTATAATATGCCCATTCTGTCTGATCAAAATATCGGTTCTTGTTGAATTGTGAGTTAGAAACTGTAAAAACTGAGTCTTACTGTGATTTAGCATCAAATTATTTTCCACAAGCCACGAACTTTCTTCATGAACTACATTACTTGATACTGTTTCAATATTACACACAAGATCCTTCACTATCAAGCTGGTGTTTTATAAGCGGTCTCTTTTACAGATGAACCACATCTTCCCAAACTTCTACCAATTAACCGAAGACGACTATCCGCCTTCCCCACAACTGCCGTTACATGCTTGTCCCACTTCATATCGCTCTGCAATGTTACGCTCAAATATTTAATCGACGTGACTGTGTCAAGCGCTACACTACTAATGGAGTATTCAAACATTACAGGATTCTTTTTTCTAGTCATCTGCTTTAATTTACATTTATCTATATTTAGAGTTAGCTGCCATTCTTTACACCAATCACAAATCCTGTCCAAGTCATCGAGTATCCTCCTACAGTCACTCAACGATGACACCTTCCCGTACACCACAGCATCGTCAGCGAACAGCCGCACATTGCTATCCACCCTATCCAAAAGATCATTCATGTAGAAAGAAAACAACAGCGGACCTACCACACTTCCCTGGGGCACTCCAGATGATACCCTCACCTCCGATGAACACTCACCATCGAGGACAACTTACTGGGTTCTGTTACTTCAGAAGTCTTCGAGCCACTCATACTTGTGAACCAATCCCATATGCTCGTACCTTAGTTAGGAGTCTGCAGTGGGGCACCGAGTCAAACGCTTTCCGAAAGTCATGGAAGATGGCATTCGTCTGATATACCCTACATCCATGGTTCGCAAGATATCATGTAGAAAAAAGGGCGAGTTGCATTTCGCAGGAGCGATGCTTTCTAAAGCCGTGCTGATGCATGGACAGCAACTTCTCTGTCTCAAGGAAATTTATTATATTCGAAATGAGAATATGTTCGAGAATCCTGCAACAAACCGATGCTATATGTGAAGATCTCTCTCTCTCTCTCTCTCTCTCTCTCTCTCTCTCTCTCTCTCTCTCTAAATCATCCAATGTTTTCTGAAATAGTAATCATCTGTTTGCCTGCACTTGTACATTACATCTATCGTTTTCCGCCCCATTTGGATAATTTCTTCGGGGTGCGTTTGGCTTTTTGTCTGAAGAGCGTAAATCAAATCGCCAATGATAAACTGCGGCACACATTGCACTTATTCATGCTAAATCAGAAGTCTACATCAGCGTAGGAACGGAAGCATTCTACATATTGCCGACTGCACAGTGCACTTCTAATATTTACAAGCCGTACGACACCAACTTTTGGAAATTTTCTTTTAATTTTCTCTACCATTGTCTGCGGCGTTCAGTCTTCTAACATAAAGCGTATCTAGTTTGACGCTGTACCACGTTTATTCCTGCTTTGATAATCTCTGCTTGTGGATTCAAAGAGACATTTCTTTAGTTCACATTGTCAATTAAAACTTCCTTGTGTTCTTGGCACCAAGACGCCATTTTATGCCTTATTTCTTTTCGAAATCACTTGTTCAGTGCGCCGCGGGAGTTGGAAAGTGCACAGCTGCAGACGTCAGCGTAAACCTCGCTTGAAAGCACACGTGCGAGTGAACGCTTCGGTTTCTATCGGCTGCATTCGTCTAACACCGGATGCTTTTTCATGCCCCGATGCCTTTCGTTCTGTGCAACGTTTAGCGTTATGGTGGAGGGGGTTAATGAGTTTAGGCAACACGCTCGACTCAACAGGCTCTCGTTGCGTCCTGTCGAAATTGTAAACAGCTCTTAGGAGAACTAAGGGCTATGCAACAAATGCAACCGAAAGACTCCGTTCTACCCCAGCGTTAGAAATTAACGTCCAGTTGAGGAGGCAGTCATCAGTGTCGCGCCTCTAGGTCAGAAGTTTGTGGCACAAAACCGGGACTCACACGTGGCACGTACAGCTCAATTTGTGGGCTAGCCGAGATTCGCCTACGGAAGCGAATCTGTTGTCATACATAAGTGACATGAAGAAGCACTGCCCTAAAGTTTGTCGCGTCGCATGTGATACAATCGTCTGCACGAACGTAGGAACGTCCATAGGCCGAGTGTGAGGTGGAACACCGCAGTACTTTACAGGCAGGGTCCTGGTTGACGTGGTAGGCCATCAACTTCCGAACTTTGGAATGACTTACATTCTCAGTTACAGGAAAACCTACAGTTCAACATGGATTCTGATTCTCGGTACTATAGCGGCCGTCACGAAAGTAGGCACCGCAAGGACGTCTCATCATCTTAAAGCATTGATAGTTAGGGAATTTCAAATATCAGTAAAAATTCCGAAAAAATTGGACATCTCCATTTTTATTCTAGAACATGACGCAGTACTTTGTAGAAAATAATTTTGGTTTGACTGTCGATAAAACAGAACCATTGACATACTTGGACTGAAAAATATATGAATTTTATACGGGTTGATAGATGCATGTCATACATATATAAAAGAACTCCAAGACTAACAAATAAAACACCGAAAGAGGTTTGAAACAGTTCCGCCTATACGCATTTTACTGAGGTTTGAAACAGTTCCGAGCCGACTTCGGTGGCCGAGCGGTTCTAGGCGCTTCAGTGTGGAACCAAGCGGCTGCTGCTGTCGTAGGTTCGAATCCTGCCTCGGGCATGGATGTGTGTGATGTCCTTAGGTTAGTTCGGTTTAAGTAGTTCTAAGTCTAGGGGACTGATGACCTGAGATGGTTAAGTCCCATAGTGCTTAGAGTCATTCGAAACAGTTCCGCCTATACTCATTTTACTAAGGTTTGAAGCTCCTCTTTTCGTTCTTCCGTGTTTGTGATTTAAAAACTGGGTTCTTTTGCACTAAATAGCAGTTGATTGAGACACCAACCAGGGACAAGAAACAAGATGAAAATTTTTGCAGATGACATGCTGTCAATAAAAAAAAAACAAAAAACAAAAAACAAAAAAAACCGACGAAACAAGCACTAAAATCTATGTATAATAACACAATTCAGTTAGCACTGGAATTTTATGACATAAAAATTTGACCCACGGAAGATGACACACTGGTGTCGAAATGTGTCTGGGTAAATATAAAAATAAACTAATTGTGTTTGCATAAGGCTTATTTCCAAAACAAACCAGTTCCGCCTGTGTAACGAAAAATGTCGTCGCTGATGTTATTTTAGTTCCGTTGATCTTGTAGAAACTTCCAACGGGAAAGTTAGTTTTGGTAATATCTGAAAGATCATTATTGTACTGTCACGTACGGCCGGCCGCGGTGGTCTAGCGGTTCTGGCGCTGCAGTCCGGAACCGCGGGACTGCTACGGTCGCAGGTTCGAATCCTGCCTCGGGCATGGGTGTGTGTGATGTCCTTAGGTTAGTTAGGTTTAAGTAGTTCTAAGTTCTAGGGGACTTATGACCAAAGATGTTGAGTCCCATAGTGCTCAGAGCCATTTTTTTTGTCACGTACGAATGCATTTTATGTGCGACACACTCACTCAGTGCATGACAGCTCGCGAATATTTGCGTGCCGCTGCCAGGGTTATAGTTCCGATGGCTCTCCTTAATACGACCGAGAATATTCCCTACCTCCTGAAAACTTTTGTTTGCCGTACTTACTGACACTTCATCACTAAACCATAAACAAAATCGCCGTCTACACAATAGAAAAGTAATTGTACGTACTTTCAGACCACTACTTCCGCTGAAGTCTATCAAAATAGATTTGTGCATATGGTTTCGTAAAAACCAAGCTTTATGGAAATGTACTACAAACCTACTGCCTCAGCAAGTAATAATTGCTTTGTATACGAAAGTTCTTGCTTGCAGCTGCAATGTCTCTGCATTCCATTAAAGATTTTGGTCCACCATTATAAGTTTCAAATCAGAAAGGAAGTGAGCAGAGAAGACGAGGAACGTAGCTCTCTCTCAGCCAGAATAATTTTTTTCTCCGATATCACGCTGTATTTTTCTAGTCTGCTGCATGGGCCACGATTAGTGTCACCAGGATGCGGACATTGCAGCGCCTAACAAGGTGCTCAGGTGGAGTCTGCACGCCCCGCCACTCACGAGAATTGTCACTCTCCACGAGGAAGCTGATATCGTCCCCCTAAAGACGACCATACGCAACAACGCGTGGCGGCTCTATGAGAAAGTGGATGCCTTGCGGGACACTGTCCATGGGTTACGCCACGTTGGGACCACACTTCCACGCCGCTGGCATCGACATCCGGTTCCCCTAACCATCCTAGAGGAATCGGATTCCGACCATGGCTAACGAAAGGTCTGGCACGCCCACCACGGACGCATCATTTGGCGGGACTAGCCCCCATTCTACGTCCAATACTTTCCAATCATACCTGCCCACGTTAGGCTAAATTTTTCTGCCTGACTCATGTAGTACTGTCACCGTCAGAGGGTGGTACGGGACTACAAGTCCCACCGCCACACCTCCAAAGTGAATTGCAGTGACGCAGTCACTGCCCTGTGGATAAATTTACTGCCTCACCAACACAGTTAGACCGCAATAGATTGGTGATGCTGTATTGTAACATATCACAAAAAAAAGTCGTATGATACTCTCATCGGTCGTGGTATGTAAATACAGTTCTACGCACTAACGTCTTGTCAAAATCGTCAAATCCAGTAGATTTCCGTCATTTCTTGGAGAATCAAAAAACACATGCTCGTATCCAGCGATTCTTCCGGCGTTGCTGCACCGACCGAAATAGCATAAAGTTTTGTTGCCATCTTACGAACTTGCGCAGTATTTATATTATTCCTTGTTTCTTCACTGTTAACCAGATCAGTATAAAAACTTCATTACATTCGATACGACAGTTTTAGTTGTTTTCGAACGTCTCTTCGTTCTCTACGCAAGCCGTTGTTCCTGCATTTCGCTCGCTACCAAACACACTTCAACGCACCGTTCCGCGGAAGATCAAACCACACGATATCGCACGGAGACAATGAACATTCGGCTGCCGCTCACCTAACGTGCTGCCAACTGTGTGGCAACAAAGTTATGAGGTGGACTAATCACAGCGCTTAGCAATCGTGGACCGCAGCCAACAAGTGTGACCTTGAGGCGTCTAATTTCGTGACGGCCACTCAACATAAATCATTGTTAGCAGAGCATGAAGGACACACATCTATGAGCACTTAATTTTGTTCACAAAATATTTTTCGTATCAGTTTCAATTATATGAGAGAGAATCAAAAAGTCACCTGTGCCATAAAAAACTAATAATGTGCAACAACAACTGGGTTTTTATAAACCCTAGCCTGAGTACACATTTGCGCCGTCGTTGAACACAGGCAGTGAAACCAGCTTGGAAAAAATCAGGGTTTTGCTTCTTGTTCCACGAAGCTGTTTTATCCTAATCCAAGTCATTGAATCTGTAACCGCGTAGGTTTGTCTTTCATAGGCCCAAAAAGGTTGAAGTCAGATGTTGCCAAATCAGGGCTATAGAGTACATGAGGCACCACTGGCCAGCCCATTTCTGCAACCGCTTGGACTGTGACAAATGACACGTGGGGGCTTGCGTTACTGCCTCCGCACGTGTGGTTACGTAGTGCGCTGTTGATTGTGAACTCTGTCGCATCTGTCTCCTCATCAGCACGGCCTCGTTTGGCAAATGTGACAGGTGATGTCGGCCGGTCGTTGCAAGGTGTATCTGCAATGCCCGTTTCTCCGTACCACACAACTTCACCAAACATCGCACATTGCTGACGTCCATTATAGTGTTCCGTATACAATTTCTTCATGAATCACGATAAAACAGGTTTAAAATAATTTGCCAACAAGCAATACCCTGAATTTTTCCAGACTCGTTCTGATACCTGTGTGGTTTCAACGAGGGAGCAATTGTGCACAAATGCATGGTGACTATACTCGAAATGGTTCAAATGGCTCTGAGCACTATGGGACTTAGCATCTGAGGTCATCAGTCCCCTAGAACTTAGAACTACTTAAACCTAACTAACCGAAGGACATCACACACATCCATGCCCGAGGCAGGATCCGAACCTGCGACCGTAGCGGTCGCGCGGTTCCAGACTGAAGCGCCTAGAACCGCTCGGCCACAGCGGCCGGCTAGGTTCACTCAAAACGCGAGTACTACGGAAAGGCTCCGTGAATTCAAATGGGAAGTCCTGCAGTGAAAAAGATGTTCTTTTTGCGAAACACTACTGAGAAAGTTTAAAAAATCGGCATCTGCGACAGACTGCACGATTCTACAGCCGCCAATGCACATCTCGTCCAAGGCCCGCGAAGACAAGTCAGAGGAACCTGGGCTCGTATTGAAGCATACAGAAAGTCGTTCTCGCTCGCTCCTTTTGCGAACAGAACAGGAAAAGTAATAAGGAGTAGTGGTATAATGTAACTCCCCGCCATGTAGCTCTGTCGTCTTACAGAGTACGAATTAACGGATACGTAGATTTATGAGTTATAATGAGTATGAAGGCCAAAATTTTGTCACATTGCTACTTTTTCCCGGAGTCTTGTATAGGAGCAAATATAAAGATTTCGTATCAAAGAAAAACCACAATATTTCGTCCTAGAAAACTGGAACTGTTCTGCGTATTACGTTTCAAACTTAGCGGCCTCTTGAGTGAAAAGTCGAAAGTCATCTGTAACAAACTTTTAAATATTTTATATATGGAAACCGAAGCTGCTACTCCAAAAAGCGTGGACGTTCGCAGAAATTTATCCAAGAGGGGGTAAGATTCCAGAAGTTCTATTTTTAATACAAATGATTAGTTGGCGTGCCACAAGAAATAAAAATGAGAAGAATTACATAAGGCTTAAAGTTCGATAGTCATCTGGCCCAATATTTTTTAAGGTACATTCATTTATTAATTTATTATTATTATTAGTATGAATATGGAGGTAGACAGGATTCGAAAAGGAACATCAAATTTGTCGACAGAATTAACTTAACAGCCTAGGACTCAACCAAAACGGTCTTCGTCTCTCCGGTTTCGCACGTTATTGTGTAGACATGGTAACTGGATTACATAACTAATAAATCGACGGCTGGGTGTCGCGCAGGGTTGCATCTCATGTAATTTAGGAATCATGCAGTATAAAAAGGTCCTAACACCTCGATATTTCACGAGCGCAGAAATTTGTACCTCTTTCCTGTATTTCGGCCAGCAGATGAAGTATTGGAGAATACACTCACAGTGCAACATGATTGTCTTTTTCAAATCCTACTGTAATTGCTCTACCGTGTAAAACTAAATACAGTGCAACAACCCATGGCCAGTCAAATGCAGACTTGCTTTGAGATTAATATACAGGGTGGTCCATTGACAGTGACCCGGCCAAATATCTCACGAAATAAGCATCAAACGAAAAAACTACAAAGAACGAAACTCGTCTAGCTTGAAGGGGGAAACCAGATGGCGCTATCGCTGGCCCGCTAGATGGCGCTGCCATAGATCAAAGGGATATTAACTGCGTTTTTTTTTAAAATAGGACCCCCCATTTTCATTACATATTCTTGTAGTACGTAAAGAAATATGAATGTCTTAGTTGGACCACTTTTTTCGCTTTGTGATAGATGGCGCTGTAATAGTCACAAACGTATAAGTACGTGGTACCACGTAACATTCCGCCAGTGCGGACAGTATTTGCTCGTGATACATTACTCGTGTTAAAATGGACCGTTTACCAATTGCGGAAAAGGTCGATATCGTGTTGATGTATGGCTATTATGATCAAAATGCCCAACGGGCGCGTGCTATGTATGCTGCTCGGTATCCTGGACGACATCATCCAAGTGTCCGGACCGTTCGCCGGATAGTTACGTTATTTAAGGAAACAGGAAGTGTTCAGCCACATGTGAAACGTCAACCACGACCTGCGACAAATGATGATGCCCAAGTAGGTGTTTTAGCTGCGGTAGCGGCTAATCCGCACATCAGCAGCAGACAAATTGCGCGAGACTCTGGAATCTCTAAAACGTCGGTGTTGAGAATGCTACATCAACATCGATGGCACCCGTACCATATTTCTATGCACCAGGAATTGCATGGCGACGACTTTGAACGTCGTATACAGTTCTGCCACTGGGCACAAGAGAAATTACGGAACGATGACAGATTTTTTGCACGCGATCTATTTAGCGACGAAGCGTCATTCACCAACAGCGGTAACGTGAACCGGCATAATATGCACTATTGGGCAACGGAAAATCCACGACGGCTGCGACAAGTGGAACATCAGCTACTTTGGCAGGTTAGTGTATGGTGCGGCATTATGGGAGGAAGGATATTGGCCCCATTTTATCGATGGCAATCTAAATGGTGCAATGTATGCTGATTTCCCACGTAATGGCCTACCGATGTTATTACGTTTCACTGCATGAGAAAATGGCGATGTACTTCCAACATGATGGATGTCCGGCACATAGTTCGCGTGCGGTTGAAGCGGTATTGAATAGCATATTTCATGACAGGTGGATTGGTCGTCGAAACACCATATCATGGCCCGCACGTTCACCGGATCTGACGTCCCCGTATTTCTTTTTGTGGGGAAAGTTGAAGGATATCTGCTATCGTGATCCACCGACAAAGCCTGACAACATGCGTCAGCGCATTGTCAATGCGTGTGCGAACATTACGGAAGGCGAACTACTCGCTGTTGAGAGGAATGTCGTTACACGTATTGCCAAATGGATTGAGGTTGACGGACATCATTTCGAGCATTTATTGCATTAATGCGGTATTTCCAGGTAATCACGCTATAACAGCATGCGTTCTCAGAAATGGTAAGTTCACAAAGGTACATGTATCACACTGGAACAACCGAAATAAAGTGTTCAAACGTACCTACGTTCTGTATTTTAATTTAAAAATCCTGCCTGTTACCAACTGTTCGTCTAAAATTGTGAGCCATATGTTTGTGACCATTGCAGCGCCATTTGCTGTAGTATACAGAGAAGTTGCAGCATTAGAAAATTGTAGCGAAATGCAGGAAGATCTGCAGCGGATAGGCACTTGGTGCAGGGAGTGGCAACTGACCCTTAACATAGACAAATGTAATGTATTGAGAATACATAGAAAGAAGGATCCTTTATTGTATGATTATATGATAGCGGAACAAACACTGGTAGCAGTTACTTCTGTAAAATATCTGGGAGTATGCGTGCGGAACGATTTGAAGTGGAATGATCATATAAAATTAATTGTTGGTAAGGCGGGTACCAGGTTGAGATTCATTGGGAGAGTCCTTAGAAAATGTAGTCCATCAACAAAGGAGGTGGCTTACAAAACACTCGTTCGACCTATACTTGAGTATTGCTCATCAGTGTGGGATCCGCACCAGATCGGGTTGACGGAGGAGATAGAGAAGATCCAAAGAAGAGCGGCGCGTTTCGTCACAGGGTTATTTGGTAACCGTGAGAGCGTTACGGAGATGTTTAGCAAACTCAAGTGGCAGACTCTGCAAGAGAGGCGCTCTGCATCGCTTGCTGTCCAGGTTTCGAGAGGGTGCGTTTCTGGATGAGGTATCTAATATATTGCTTCCCCCTACTTATACCTCCCGAGGAGATCACGAATGTAAAATTAGAGAGATTAGAGAGCGCACAGAGGCTTTCAGACAGTCGTTCTTCCCGCGAACCATACGCGACTGGAACAGGAAAGGGAGGTAATGACAGTGGCACGTAAAGTGCCCTCCGCCACACACCGTTGGGTGGCTTGCGGAGTATAAATGTAGATGTAGATGTAGATGTAGATTTATCACAAAGCGAAAAAAGTGATCCAACTAAAACATTCATATTTCTTTACTTACTACACGAATATGTAATAAAAAACGGGGGTTCCTATTTTTAAAAAAGTTGTTGATATCCGTCTGACCTATAGCAGCGCCATCTAGCGGGCCAGCCATATCGCCATCTGGTTTCCCCCTTCAAGCTAGACAAGTTTCGTTCTTTGTAGTTTTTTCGTTTGACGCTTATTTCGTGAGAGATTTGGCCCGGTCACGATCAATGGACCGCCCTGTATATGGGAACGAGTGGGCCGTTCTTGTGGAAAATCGGGACGGCTGTTGGACACGTATAGTGTAGCATTTTTATGCTGTGGTCGATATTGGAACTATGCCTTCCAGTAGCTCATTACGGGCCGTATAATGGGGAAAGATCGTGTACTCTATTTCGGGATTTATTCTGTAGGGGTTCAGGTCCCCGAAGGTTGGAAAACAACGTCGAAACCGCTGTCACGGCCGGCCGCGGTGGTCTAGCGGTTCTAGGCGCTCAGTCCGGAACCGCGCGACTGCTACGGTCGCAGGTTCGAATCCTGCCTCGGACATGGATGTGTGTGATGTCTTTAGGTTAGTTAGGTTTAAGTAGTTCTAAGTTCTAGGGGACTGATGACCACAGATGTTAAGTCCCATAGTGCTCAGAGCCATTTGAACCATTTTTTGAACCGCTGTCACGACAGGTGAACGGTGTACTTTTCCGTGAACGACCTTACGATCAAACAATATAGTGTTTGCTAAAGCCACTGTGTTACCCCTCGCATGCAGTTTGAGTAGCATCAGAGAATCATTTATAGAAATACGGGAAAGTTGTGAAATTAATAATAAATCTACCACAGCTCCCAGGAAGGGGCAAGCACCCCTCTTGCCGCCACTCGCCCTCCCCCCCCCCCCCACCTCCTCCTCCTACTCACGGACGCCTGTGGCCTGTGCCAAAAAGTAACCTCGGATGTTTCCTGCGATCGAACAGTGGAAGCAAACACACACACACACACACACACACACACACACACACACACACACACAGAGAGAGAGAGAGAGAGAGAGAGAGAGAGAGAGAGAGAGATATATTGTCTCCGACCCCGATTCTGACGAAACGGCAAGCGCGGCTAGTGGTTGGGGATGATCTGTGAGGGAGTTTGCGAGCAGAAAGTCGAAGAGGCTAACAGAGCAACAGGATGGCAGCTCAAGCGCAGCCGGTACTTCCCTGTCCATGGCGCGCAGCTCGCGGACGACGCTAGAGTACGCGCGTCCTCTGTCGGTGCCAGCTACTAGCGCCTCAGCTCCGAGTCTTCCTTTTGTACGCAGCAGCCGCACTCCGCTCTGCTATTGGACACGCGTCTGCCTTCGTCCTGTCCTGGCAGTCCAATATTTCAACGAGCCTTCTCACAAGCGTCCGGCTATTCTGTCTCTAATATCACATGCAGCAACCAGGCCATTTATTGCACGACTTCAGCACAACCCGGTAAGGATTTAGTATAAGGCTGTTTTATCACCGTGAGTCAGCGTTTCCAGACTGTTTTCGGAATTCCCCATAGCAGGCAAAAAAAAAATCCTCAAAATGCCATCATTTCGGTAACTTTTCTCCATACATCTTAAACCAGCTATTTCTTTAAGGGGGGTAGGACGCCAAACGGGCCGACTTGGATCAGGAGAGGCACCACAGGACATTTTAATTTCCACTGTCTATACTTTTACAAATAAATTCATAAAACTTTGTCAGCATGACCAGGAAGGATTCAGAATTCACACTCTTAGCAGTGGAAGTTCGAAAACATAACAAAATGATTTTTTTTACATGTGAAATTTCATCATTTTTGTCACTAATGGCAGTATTTGTTGCTATATGTACACTTTTCTTCATAAGTAAGAGAGATTCTTCGATGAATTATACAAACCATACTTAAAGGTGTATGAAACCCAAGAATTTTCCAAATCTATTAAAAACTGTGGTAAAAATTGAGGTAATAAACTATTAAAATCCGTTTTTTCTAAACATGAAGTTTAAGATATAACATGAAATGAATTTTATCCATAATGGATGCTGCCCCATAAAATATAAGTTGATTCGTTTTTCATAAATTAAATAAATTCTAGAGTTTCATACACTTGTGAGTATGGTATGTAATGCTGTGCAAAATTCATCGTAGAATCTCTCTAACTTATGAAGAAAAGTGTACCTATAGCAAGAAATGCAGCCATTCGTAAGTGAAAAAATGATTTTGTTATGTTTTCAAGCTTCCACTGCAATGAGTGTGAATCCTGAATCCTTCCTGCTGTTGCTGACAAAGTTTTATGAACTTATTTGTAAAATTATAGACACTGGAAATTAAAATGTCCTGTGATGCCTCTCCTGCTCCAAGTCGGCCCGTTTGACGCCCTACCCCCCTTAAACTGTCATTTGTTATCACTGTTGGTAGCTTGAAGAGATGGAACTGTGTTTTCTGGCCCGTAAAATTATCGTACGCATCAGAAAATAATACTGCATTAACTAAAATAATTAATTCGGAAATAAAAACTATAGCCTTACCAGAAATATTAAAAAAAAACTGCTCCAGGGAGCTCAGATGGCTCTAAGCACTATGTGACCTAACATCTGAGGTCATCAATCCCCTAGACTTAGGACTACTTAAACCTAACTAATCTAAGGACGTCACACACATCCATGCCCGATGCGGGTTTCGAACCTGCGACCGTAGCAGCAGCGCGGTTCCGGACTATAGCGCCTAGAACCGCTCTGCCACAGGGGCCGGCTCCACGGAGTCATCATTTGTTTCCTTCACGCTGTTTTCATTGTTCTACTGATTTACTATTAGCGCACCGTCTATATTTCACTTTGTTACTGGACACCTATCCACTACGCTACTGTGAACACACAAAATCTGTACTTGCGTGGTTTTTTTTTTTTTTTTACTTATAGCTCCTGATGTCTCTTAAACGCCGAATTATTATTACCTTACATTAAATTATAACGAATTATACCATAATCAGAGATGGCATTAGTAGTAAGGCAGATAATATACATTCCTATTTTCTCTGGTACACAAATTTTCTTCCCTAAACATTTCTCCAGGGTTTCCGTTTCCTCGGTAGTTCCTCAATAATAATTTCCCCAAAATTGTGAAAAAAAAAACGAGTCGCTTGTGACAGTTGCCTCTTTCATTCGTTAAGATTCTGTAGCTTTAGTCTTAATTTCCTGTTTTAAGTGCAGGTAACCTGAAGATGTTTAACGCACGAAACGAGTCTTAACGCAATGTGAAGTAAAACAACTGAGGTGGTTTTCATCAATCATTAATATGACGTACTAGTTGAAACGAATCCCTTCATACCTTACTGCTTATATTACACACTGCCAATATCGTCGACTGCCGACAACTATACGCTCAAGGAACCTCGGTCGAAGTTCGAATAACTGACATCGAGGAATCAAAATAAGAATTGAAGAAGAGTATCCCCTACAAAAATGAATGTAATATATAATACAGCAGTTTCAATAAAATTCGTATGTGTGTCCAAAACAACAACAACAACAACTAGAAATCTAAGTTTATTTCGTTACCAGTTTTATTAATTTTTATTTATTTTAATATTTCAAACGAAAGCCAAGTATAACTTTCCGAATATGTAACAAAACTCCCATTTTATTTTACAACAAAAGACGAAAATATATGATTTACACCAAGGATGCACATGAGCAATGTTTCAAACATTTATACTTCTTAAAATCGTTTATATACCTGAATTATGAACTGTTGTATATTATGCATTAATGAATAAAGGAGTGTCGCACAGAATCAAATGACGAAACAAATAGAATTACTGAGTGTCAGATAATCACTAACTCTGAAATATGAAGGGTTTGTGGGCGGTCTGTATTTCTTCAGGATAGGAGACAACCACTTTGAGTTACCGAGAAATTTGGTTTAACGGGACTCGAATTAGCAATTGTCTACTATATCACCCATCATCAAGTGAGGCAATTTAACATAAAACAAGAAATCCACCGCAAAACCCTGCTACTATCTTCACTAAAGATAACGGGGAAGATAAATGTGTAACGTCCAGTCGATGACGAGGATATTACAATTGTAGTACAGCGTCGGATTCCAAAAGGGTTGGGAAGGCACTGCGCAGTGTCATTTTCAAAGGAACCTTACCGGCATTTGCCTTAAGTAATGTAGGGCAACCAAGGGGCACCTAGACCTCGACGGCCGGACGGGGGATTTGAACCACCGTCTTCCCGTTTATGCATGTCCATCCTTCTTATTGGATGTTTGAGGGACTTTGGCTGTTCACCTATGTAACAATATGGAACATCTACAGCCGTCCTTACGATGTCATTTACTTACATGACTACCAGTTTCGGTGCTTCAATGCACCTTCTTCAGGTCTTAACTGATATGAGGGGGTTAACTCCAATCGTATACACGATTCATACGTGGCCAAAATCTATGAACTGGTTCTCGCAGACTATCAGTAACAACGATGTTGTGGAGACACAATATCATTGTTACAGGTGGTCTACTCCGAACGGAGCACATACAAATGGTGCAATTAGCCTGAGCATTCATTTCAGCCTAATTAAAATCTTTTGCAAAAGGAACTAATCGATTCGCACAATTTGCTGGACGTGGCGGATTCATCGTGCAAATCTTGCTGAATATACTGCAACATAGCTGCAGTAACAAAAATGTTCGAATGGCTACGCAAATAGTCGCTGATCCTGTCTGAATCTAAAACATTTCACCCCATGTTCCTAGCTCAAATAGCAACCGACCACCACCACCACCACCACCACCACCACCACCACCCCACCACCACCACCACCACCACCACCACCACCACCACCACCAAGCGTGAGTCTGCGCGCAGCCTTTTCATACAAGTTGTTAAAAGCCGGCCACTGTAGCCGAGCGGTTCTAGGCGCTTCAGTCCGGAACCACGCTGCTGCTATGGTCGCAGGTTCGAATCCTGCCTCGAGCATGGATGTGTGTGATGTCCTTAGGTTAGTTAGGTTTAAGTAGTTCTAAGTCAAGGGGACTGATGACCTCAGATGTTACGTCCCATAGTGCTTAGAGCCATCTGAACCATTTGTTAAAGCATGTTAGCTCTGAACTATTGACTTCACTGGAAATCTTGACAAGTCCGCCTTGTCCATAAAGCACTGCAGTCCAGCTAGTTAATTTGACACCACAACCTAACTCGACCACTAAGCGTGCGAACAATCGTTGAACGGCAAACACACTACTTCTTTTTCAGGTGCCTTTGTCCCGCATCGGTGCAGGGTCGACATGGTTCTTTACGGATTTGGCATGGTTAATACAAGGATTGGCCCTACGCCCTTCTTACTGAATATCTGTAACCCAACTGTCTGCATGTAGTTTTATTCCTGTGAAAGTGGACGAACGTTTTCTGAACGTTTGCGAATCGTTCAACTGAGGTTGGACTTTGCTACAAGCCCGGTATTCACCTACTCGGATGTGGAAAACCGCCGGAAAACAACATCCATTCTCGCCGGCATACCGACCCTCGCCATTAACTCGCCGGCCGGATTCGCTCCGGGGCCGGCGCACCTCTTCGTCACGGGAGCGGCGCACGGCTATCCGGGCGGTTCGCTGAATGGCAGCACTCGCCTAGGGAACACAGAATGACTAAACCCGAAATGCACGCTCGCTTACGTACATGAACTTTCGAATTCTCACAGATTTACATATGCTGCAAGAAACTACTCGGTTGGTCACGAAGAGACTTCCTTCTCTAGACTTTTGAAGTATACCACGAAAACAGACGCCACACAACTCTTAAATTCCGCCAAGGACTGCAAGCTGACTCCTCGATTTCACGAGTTACACTAAATTTTCCAACATATAGGCCTTCCAGTTAGAACTGGGAGCAGACTGTAAGCAGTTTCGTCGGTAATTTATTTTTCCCACTTTCTCTCACTTGTAACTGCCCACGTCGTCTTGTGCCGACTCCACTGTAGCTTGAACGGATTTTTAAGTTTGTTTTATATGCCCGACTACTAATTTCACCACACAAGTCTCCATGGTTGAGCAGTTATTGCCCGATGACGACACGCAATACAGTTTGTTAAAGCGGAGTTCGCCGTTATTAGCCTAATTATATTTTTAGATTTAATTTTATTACTCGTACAGAGACTCATCGTTCCTTTGTTTAACAGCGCGTCGTCAAAGTAAGTATGGAATGCTAGTGTCTTTACACTACATAATGTCGACTATTGAGTTAAACTTCGTACCTATTTTGCCATTTTAGAGAAGAGAAACCTTAACCGCTTCTGCTTCTATAGTCTCAGTATCAAATGTTCACTAATTTCAATTTACTTCTTGTCTCAGTTCAGTATTTAACACGAATTATATATCAATGTCATTTCAGAGATATTACGTCGGTTCCACACTAACGGAATAACACTTAATTGTCATTTAACATAACTTTTATTAATAATCCTTTTCCTTATGACGTAAATGTTAATGGATGATCACTATCTAGGATGAAAGAGGGATTGATCCTAATCATGAGATAATAGCTTTTAATTAGCCCGCAATCGTTAAAGAAAAAGTCACGTTCAAGGATGATATGTGAACAACTTTCGTTACGTCCGTTTTCGCGTATCTGTCAAAACTAATCCTGTCGCCCACAATTCAAATTAACACTGACGTTAACCCCTTTTGTCGGAACATCGAATCGTAACTATTACGTGAAAGTTTGTTACAGTCTCCGAATTAATTCCTTTCAGATATGCGCACGACCGAACAGAACGGAACACAAACGACTTGTTTTAACAACCGCACAACGCAATGACGTTACATTACGACAATATCCGCCCAATGAACGTCTCTTTGATTTTATCTTCTCTACTCTGCTTAATTAAATTATTCCTAATTACAATTTATTCAGCTATTTAACGAAAACATCTAACAAAAAATAAAATAAATTTAACCCTAACGTAAAAGATCCGTTATACACACTGTAAGGTGCTGTTTCCTGCCAAGATATTTGTAAGTTTGCCTGCTAAAGACGCTGGAAAATCTCGGCCGTCATGGAGCAATCGCTCGACCTTGAGGCGGCCTCCTATGCCCAGACCATTCTCCATTCAGGAGGGTGCGGGAAATACGCCCCCTGGACTCCAGGCTGGATCATGCCCCCTTCCCTCCAAAAACCGACCCTCTCGTAGACAGTAGCCACACCAAAAGCAGACACGTGGGGGCCAGAAAATGATGAGTAATAACTCTGCCTGTCCTTGTACTTCCGAACATTCATCTCTTCACATGACCGCAGAGCAACTTTCCGGCCAATAATTTATGTCCTAAAAGGAATCCCAAAACTGAGAAACAGCTGAGGTGCGAGGAGCAGCAAATAAAATATGGCGTAGTGGCCTATTTGTCGGCAGGTTTTAAATATGTATGCTGTTATTTCCGGCGGCAGGACGGCGACCCTAGGCGTCGAGACGCCAGAAGCTGAACACCAGCGCCGTCCACGGCGACAGATTCCATTAACCCCGGCCACCGCCGCCATATTTCGGCCTGTCAGCTCTGACGGCAGCCGACAACAGAGATTAACATAGGCAGCGCGGCCCCGCCCAGCCGCCGCTACTTCAGGAGTTAGCAAGGTCACCCATCGTCACCTTGCGTTGCCCGATTTGTAATATTACAATCGAAATCTCTTCTATCAATCAAGCTATCTATCGAGCCTTGTCCAACAGTTACGCAGGGTCAGCCATCGTTAATCGGATTTGTCATGTTAATGTTTAAGGGGTGGCCGGATGCCCTTCCTGCCGCCAACCCTTACACCCCCCCCCCCCCCACCCGGGACGGAAGTAGTGTACCCCAACTGTATGCGTCGAGTGTAATCCATGGAACAGTACGAAAGTGTCTTCCCCAGGGAAGCGTCCTGGGACCTCTGCTGTTCCTGAGCTATATAAATGACCTGGGTGACAATCTGAGCAGTTCTCTTAGGTTGTTCGCAGATGATGCTGTAATTTACCGTCTAGTAAGGTCATCCAAAGACCAGTATCAGTTGCAAAGCGATTTAGAAAAGATTGCTGTATGGTGTGGCAGGTGGCAGTTGACGCTAAATAACGAAAAGTGTGAGGTGATCCACATGAGTTCCAAAAGAAATCGGTAAATAGTACAATTCTCAAGGCTGTCAATTCAACTAAGTACCTGGGTGTTAAAATTACGAACAACTTCAGTTGGAAAGACCACATAAATAATATTGTGGGGAAGGCGAGCCAAAGGTTGAGTTTCATTGGCAGGACACTTAGAAGATGCAACAAGTCCACTGAAGAGACAGCTTACACTACACTCGTTCGTCCTCTGTTAGAATATTGCTGCGCGGTGTGGGATCCTTACCAGGTGGGATTGACGGAGGACATCGAAAGGGTGCAAAAAAGGGCAGCTCGTTTTGTATTATCACGTAATAGGGGAGAGAGAGTGGCAGATATGATACGCGAGTTGGGATGGAAGTCATTAAAGCAAAGACTTTTTCGTCGCGGCGAGATCTATTTACGAAATTTCAGTCACCAACTTTCTATTCCGAATGCGAAAATATTTTGTTGAGCCCAACCTACATAGGTAGAAATAATCATCAAAATAAAATAAGAGAAATCAGAGCTCTAACAGAAAGGTTTAGGTGTTCGTTGTTCCCGCGCGCTGTTCGGGAGTGGAATGGTAGAGAGATAGTATGATTGTGGTTCGATGAACCCTCTGCCAAGCACTTAAATGTGAATTGCAGAGTAATCATGTAGATGTAGATTTCTGCGAGCCATGTAACTGAGACGAAACATGGGGACCAGCCCGGTATTCACCTAGCAGGATGTGGAAAACCGCCTAAAAACCAAATTCAGGCTGGCCGGCAGATCGGCCCTCGTCGTTAATCCGCCGGGCGGATTCGATCCGCGGCCGGCGCGCCTACCCGAGTCCAGGAAGCGGCGCGCTAGCGCTCTCGGCTACCCTGGCGGGTCTACAATCGAAATATCTACAGAACTAAAACTTCTAATTCGACTGGTCAATGCTACACTTTCATTGTCTGGTAACACACACTATAGTTCATTCTAATAGACAAAACAATAAATTAATATTTTACACTTATCAGCCAGAACATTATGACTACCTACCTAATAGCTGGCATGTCTACAGATAACAGTGGCGACGCACCATGGCATGGAAGCAATGACGCGTTGGTAGGTAGCTGGAGGGAGTTGGCAACACTTCTGCACACGCAAGTCCCCCAATTCCCGTACATTCTGGAGAGGGGGAGGGGGGCGCATGAGCTCTGACGCCACCTTCAATGACAGCCCAGATGTGTTACATCGGATACATATCTGGCGAGTTGGGGGCCAGCACATCAATTGGAACTCGCCGCTCTGTTCCCCGAACCACCCCATCACACCCCTAGCCTTTCGACATGGCGCATTGTCTTCTTGAAAAATGCCACTGGCATCAGGAAAATGATCTTTAGGAAAGAGTGTACGTGGCCTGCAACCAGTGTACGATACCCCTTGGTCGTCATGGTGCCTTACTCGAGCCCCACTGGACGCCCACGCAAATGTCTCCCAGAGCATAACTGGAGCCGCCGCCAGCCTGTCTCTGTCCCGTGGTAAAGGTGTCCACGAGCTGTTCCCCTGCAAGACAACGGATTAACCATCGACATCATGATGAAGGTATCGGCATCCATCAGACCATACAACGCTCTGTCACTGCGCTAAAGTCCAGTGCCGGTGGTCACGTGCCCATTTCAGCCGTGGCTGCCGATGTTGTGTTGACATTGGTACATGGTTCAAATGGCTCAGAGCACTATGGGACTTCACATCTGAGGTCAGCAGTCCCCTAGAACTCAGAACTGCTTAAACCTAACCTAAGGACATCACACACATTCATGCCTGAGGCAGGATTCGAACCTGCCACCGTAGCAGTCGCGCGGTTCCAGACTGAACCGCCTAGAACCGCTTGGCCACAGCGGCCGGCATTGGTACATGTCTGGGTCGTCGTTAGTAGTGTTCGGTGCATTGTGTGTTCAGAAACTCTCTTACTCTGCCGACCATTAAAGTCTTTCTAGTCCCGCCACAGTTCGCCGCCTGTCTGTTTTAACAGTTTGCCCAGCCTACGATATCCGACATCAGTAATGAAGGAAGGCAGCCCAACCCCACGACGTCTGGACTAATTTCACATTGTTTTGGGTACGTGTTGAAGAGACACAAAACCGCACTACTCCAACAACCGACAAGTCGTGCGGTTTCCGAAATGCTCATGCCAAGCCTCTGGACTACCGCAATCTGTCGTCAGTGAAACTCAGATAGATCGCGCGCCTTCCCCATTCTACACATGGCCAGCTCGGTCAGTGATGCTACATTTACCGTGCGTGTGTCTGACTAGCAGTCTTTCCTTGCGAGGTCGGGTTTTGTATGATAGAAGCTCGGTGGTCATTATGTCCTGGCTGATAAGCGTACAAATACACTACTGGCCATTAAAACTGCTACACCACGAAGATGACGTGCTACAACTCGAAAATTTCATCGACCCAGCCGGGAATCGAACCAGGGCCCGGAGGACTCTCAATCAGTCACGGTGACCATTCAGCTACCGGGGGCGGATATTCAGAAGAATCATCTCGGTGTATTCTACAAACGAGTACTCAGCCATGTTGCTCTGACACTCAATCACATGATGCTCGAGCCAGTTCAGACGTCAATGGCATCAGCTGATGCGACGTAATTTCTCTCCCCCCCCCCCCCCCCCAAGCATGACTACCCTGTTGCGTACCTACATAGCAAACATGAATTCAAACGGCTCTCGCATGGAAACGGTACGTCTCCGGACATGGATTAGTATTCAAAAGTGTTATGTACTCACTCCCTCCGTATGTCCTTCGAGTTTGTAACTGGTTCCGAACACCATGCATGTATTTATACATTGTATGTCTTTTACTGCCAACGGCCTTGCCGCAGTGGTAACGCAAAAACTAAGATTTATTGGCAGAAAACCTAGAAAATGCAACAGTTTTGCTATAGACTGTGCCTACAACTACACTTATCCGCCCTATTCTGCGCCATTGATTTACGTTGTGGGATCCGCATAAGATAGGGTCGACGGAGAATATCGAAAATGTTCGAAGAAGGGCAGGTCATTTTTTACTATCGCGAAATACGAGAGAGAGCGCCACGGGTATGATACGTGAATTTCGTTGGCAGTCATTAAAAGCCGGCCGGGATGGCCGAGCGGTTCTAGGCACTACAGTCCGGAACCACGCGACCGCTACGGTCGCAGGTTCGAATCCTGCCTCGGGCATGGATGTGTGTGATGTTCGTTAGGTTTAAGTAGTCCCGTCAGATCACCGAAGTTAAGCACTGTCGGGCTGGGCTAGCAGCTGGATGGGTGACCATCCGGTCTGCCGAGCGCTGTTGCCAAGCCGGATGCACTCAGCCCTTGTGAGGCAAACTGAGTAGCTACTTGACTGAGCAGTAGCGGCTCCGGTCTCGGAAACTGACATACGGCCGGGTTAGCGGTGTGCTGATCACAGACCCCTCCATATCCGCATCCTGTGACGCCTGTGGGTTGAGGATGAAACGGCGTCCAGTCAGTACCTTTGTGCCCTCATGGCCTGTTCGGGAGAAGTTTGGTTTTAGTTTAGTTTATGTCTTTTACTTCAAGTGCACATATATATGGTGTATGTTTTAATGTGTGACAACTAAATATCTCGAAAATAATGGGTGGGATACCGTTGACAGTAACCCGCCAGGGTACCCGAGAGCGCTAACGCGCTGCTTCCTAGACTCGGGTAGGCGCGGCCGGCCCCGATTAACGACGAGGGCCGATGTGCCCACCAGCCTGGATGTGGTATTTAGGCGGTTTTCCACATCCTGCTAGGTGAATACCGGGCTGGTCCCCATGTTCCGCCTCAGTTACACGGCTCGCAGACATCCGAACACTTTCGCACTTTTCCAGATAATAGGGGTACACTACTTCCGTTCCGGGGGGGGGGGGGGGGTACGGGGTGGCGGCAGGAAGGGCATCCGGCCACCCCTTAAACATTAACACGACAAATCCGATTAACGATGGCGTCTGACAGTACATTTAGGTAAGACAATCTCTACCCCCTCCCTCTTTCTTACAGTTCTGAAAGTCAAGCACATACTATGGCAATAAGGCTAGGAGGATTTGGGCGAATTCAGAGCTGTAGAGGACGTCATTTCTCTTGCGCAGCTGTGGTAACTGCAATGACAGCAAAAACGACGACAGAGGCCAATGGAGGGATTAGTTTCAGACAGGAGTGCAAGGTGAGAGCGGGAGATTAATGTTCGTGTCCCAGCAGTCAGAGGTGCTGCCCCCAGCGGCTAGGCGGGAAGCCGGCAGCGGACGACTCCGCCTCCTGTACCACGCTCATCTCACGGTCAGACGGGCGGCCGCAGCGCAGTGGATGACACGCCGTGAGTACACGAACACACTACATTTCTTCTGTGTTATACATACAGAGTGTCGCGTGTATCTTGTCTTGCAATCCGGTGCTAATCAGTTGGCATTTGGCAGCAAGGGTACAGCTGTTCTGCCAAAAAAATGGCTCTGAGCACTATGGGACTTAACTGCTGAGGTCATCAGTCCCCTAGAACTTAGAACTACTTAAACCTAACTAACCTAAGAACAACACACACACCCATGCCCGAGGCAGGATTCGAATCTGCGACCGTAGCGGTCGCGCGGTTCCAGACTTTAGCGCCTAGAACCGCTCGACCACTCAGGCCGGCTGTTCTGCCACTGCGTTACCACTTCGTCTACATGATTGCTCTACAAGTCACGTTTAAGTGTCTGGCAGAGGGTTCATCAAACTACCTTCAAGTTATTTCTCTAATGTTCCACTCTCTAAAAGCTCGTGCAAAAACCGAACACTTAAATATTTCTGTGCGAGCTCTGATTTCTCTTATTTTATTATTATGATCACACCTCCCTATGTAGGTGGGCGCCAACAAAATATTTTCACACTGAGGAAAAGCTGGTAATTGAAATTTCATGAGAAGATCTCGCCGCATCGGAAAACGCCTTTGTTTTAATCATTGCAAACGCAATTCACGTATCATACCCGTGGCGCTCTGTCTCTTATTTCGCGATAGTAGACAATGATCTGCCCTTCTTCGAACTTTTTCGATATTTTCCGTCGACCCTATCTTGTGCGGATCCCACACCTCAAATCAAAGCGCAGAATAGGGTGGACAAGTGTAGTTGTAGGTACACACTTTAACAGAACTGTTGCATTTTTCTAGGTTTTCTGCCAATAAATCTTAGTTTTTGGTTTACTTTACTACAGCACTATGTGATCGTTTCAATTTCAGTTGCTCGTAATTGTAATCCCTAAGTATTTAAGACGTGTGTGTGTGTGTGTGTGTGTGTGTGTGTGTGTGTGTGTGTGTGTATATGGTGATCCTGTAACCGGAATTTAGAGGATTCCATTAGTACTCATGTGGATGACTTCACATGTTATATTATTTAGAGTCAATTGCCACTTTGCGCATCTTACAGACATCGCGTCTAAATTATTTTGCTATTTGTTTTGATCGTCTGATGACTTTATAACACTGTAAATGACAGCGTCATCTGCAAACAATCTAGGAGTTGTTCTTAGATTGTCTCCTAAACAGTTTATGTAGATCAGGAGCAGCAGGGAGCCTGTAAGAATTCCTTGGGGAACGCCAGACATTACTTCTGTTACTCCTATGACTTTCCGTCTGTTACTCGGAACCGTGACGTTTCTGACAGGAAATGAGGGATCCAGTCGCACAACTGAGACTATAGGACATAGGCACGCAATTTTATTAGAAGTCGTTTGTTACGCACGGTGTCAAAAGCCTTTTGGAACTCTACAAATATGGAATCAATTTGGCATCCCCTTTCATCAATAGCACTCAGTACTTCGTGAAGATAAAGAGGTAGCTATGTTTCACGAGAGAAGACTCTAATCTCAGACTGAAGAAGCCGCGCGAACCGTGACAAGCCGAGCCGCCCTAGACCGAGCGAATACCCCGCGCTGCTTGTCGAGATAACTTAATGTTCGAACATAAATCTGTTCCAAAATCATACTGAAAATCGACGTTAGAGATGTTATTGTTGTGGTCTTCAGACCAGTGAGTGGTTTGATGCTGCTCTCCAAGGTACTCTATCCTGTGCAAGCCTCTTTATCTCCAAATAACTACTGCAACCTACACCCTTCTGAATCTGTTTAGTGTGTTCATCTTTTGGTCTCCCTCTACGATTTTTACCCTACACACTTCCTTCAGTACTGAATTGGTGATCCCTTGACGCCTCAGAACATCTCCTACCAACCAGTCCCTTCTTCTAGTCAGGCTGTGCCACAAATTCGTCTTCTCCCCAATTCCATTCAGTACCTCCTCATGAGTTACATGACCTACTCATCTGAACTTCAACATTCTTCTGTAGCACTATATTTCGAAAACTTCTATTCTCTTCTTTTCTAAACCGTTTTTTGTCCATGTTTCACTACCATACATGGCTACACTCCATACAAATATTTTCAGAAACGACTTTCTGACTCTTAAATCTATACTAGATGTCAACAAATTTCTATTCTTCAGAAATGCTTTCCTTGCCATTGCCATTCTACATTTTATATCCTCTCTACTTCGACCATCATCAGTTATTTTGCCCCCCTAATATCGAAATTTATCTACTACTTTACGGGTCTCATTTCCTAATCTAATTCCCTCAGCATTACCTGATTTACTTCGACTACATTCCATTATCCTCGTTTTGTTTTTGCTGATGTTCATCTTAGTCCCTCCTTTTAGGACACTGTACATTCCGTTCAAATGCCCCTCCAGGTCCTTTGCTGTCTCTGACAGAATTACAATGTCATCGGCGAACCTCAAAGTTTTTATTTCTTCTCCGTGCATTTTAATTCCTATTCTGAATTTTTCTTTTGTTTCCTTTACTGCTTGCTCAATATACAGATTGAATAACATCGGGGATAGGCTACAACCCTGTCTCACTCCCTTCCCAACCACTGCTTCCCTTTCATGCCCCTCGACTCTTTTAACTGCTGTCTGGTTTCTGTACAAATTGGTTCAAATGGCTCTGAGCACTATGGGACTTAACTTCTGAGGTCATCAGTCCCCTAGAACTTAGAAGTACTTAAACCTAACTAACCGAAGGACATCACACACACCCATGCCCGAGGCAGGATTCGAGCCTGCGACCGTAGCGGTCGCGTGGTTCCAGACTGTAGCGCCTAGAACAGCTCGGCCACCCTGGCCGGCTGTACAAATTGTAAATAGCCTTTCGCTCCCTGTATTTTACCCCTGACACTTTCAGAATTTGAAAGGGTATTCCAGTCAACATTGTCAAAAGCTTTATCTAAGTCTACAAATGCTAGAAACGTAGGTTTGCCTTTCCTTAATCTATCTTCTAAGACAAGTCGTAGGGTCAGTATTGCCTCGCGTGTTGCAACATTTCTACGGAATCGAAACTGATCTTCCCCGAGTTCGGCTCCTACCAGCTTTTCCATTCATCTGTAAGGAATTTAGTATTTTGCAGCCGTGACTGATTAAACTGATAGTTCGGTAATTTTCATATCTGTCAGCACCTACTTTCTTTGGGATTGGAATTATTATATTCTTCTTGAAGTCTGAGAGTATTTCGCCTGTCTCATACATCTTGTTCACCAGATGTATGAATTTTATCATGGCTGCCCTTCCCAAGGTTACCAGTAGTTCCAATGGAATGTTCTCCACTCCCGGGGCCTTGTTTCGACTTACATCTTTCAGTGCTCTTTCAAATTTTTCACGTAGTATCTTATCTCCCATTTCATCTTCATCTAAGTCCGCTTCCATTTCCATAATATTGTCCTCAAGTACATCGCCCTTGTATAGACCCTCTATATATTCCTTCCATCTTTCTGCTTTTCCTTCTTTGCTTAGGACTGGTTTTCGATCCGAGCTCTTGATATCCATACAGGTGGTTCTCTTTTCTCCAAAGGTCTCTTAATTTTCCTATAGGCAGTATCTATCTTATCCCTTGTGATATATGTGTCTATATCCTTACATTTGTCCTCTAGCCATCCGTGCCTAGCCATTTTGCATTTCCTGTCGATCTCATTTTTTTAGACGTCTGTATTCCTTTTCGCCTGCTTCATTTACTGTATCTTCATACTTTCTTCTTTCATCAATTAAATTCATTACCTCTTCTGTTACCCAAGGCTTTCTACTAGCCCTCGTCCTTTTACCTACTTGATCCTCTGCTGCCTTCCTTATTTTATCTCTCAAAGCTACCCATTCTTCTTCTACTGTATCTCTTTCCCCTCTTCTTGTCAACCATTCCCTATTGCTCTCTCTGAAACACTCGAACATTTGGTTCTTTCGGTTTGTCCAGGTTCCATCTCCTTAAATCGCTACTTTTTTTGCATTTTCTTCAGTTTTAATCTACAGTTCACAACCAATATATTGTGGTCAGAGTCCACATCTGCCCCTGGAAAAGTCTTACAATTTAAAACCTGGTTCCGAAATCTCTGTCGTACCACTATATAACCTATCTGAAATCTTCCAGTGTTCCAGGCATTTTCCACGAATACAACCTTCTTTCATGATTCTTAAACCAGGTGTTAGCTATGATTAAGTTATGTTCTGTGCAAAATTCTAACAGGCGCCTTCCTCTTTCATTCCTTACCCCCACCCATATTCACCTACTACTTTTTCTTCTCTTCTTTTTCCTACAATCTAATTCCAGTCCCCCATTACTATTAAATTTTCTTCTCCCTTTACTATCGCAATAATTTCTTTTATCGCATGATACATTTCTTCACTCTCTTCATCATCGGCGAAACTAGTTGGCATACAAACTTTTACTAATGTGGCAGGCGTGGGCTACGTGTCTATCTTGGCTACAATAATGCGTTCATTGTGCTGTTCTTAATAGCTTATCCGCGTTCCGTATTGTATACTACGTGAAACACTGCTGTTTATCGTATGTCTACACCACTGAGACAGGACAGTCACACGGGCAACACGTAATCTTCTCACCACTGCCACTATTACTTTTCATGTGTTCGTACGAACTGAGAACGAGTTGGTAACGCTTTCAATTTTGAGAAATTAGTTACACTGTTTAAGTTGAATTGTACTGGAAAGGACAACTGTGCATTGTGTACATGGCTTCTACTGCGAATTTTAATCATTCGGATTATTTTTTGGTCGCTGGTTTTTATTATTGGTCTTCAAATCAGTTGGACTGCATGCTGACGTCGTCTTCACAGTAAGCGTCACGTACATTTGTTTTCTACATGTACATCTACATTTATACTCCGCAAGCCACCCAACGGTGTGTGGCGGAGGGCACTTTACCTGCCACTGTCATTACCTCCCTTTCCTGTTCCAGTCGCGTATGGTTGGCGGAAAGAACGACTGCCAGAAAGCCTCCGTGCGCTTTCGAATATCTCTAATTTTATACTCGTGACCTCCACGGGAGGTATAAGTAGGGGGAAGCAATATATTCGATACCTCATCCAGAAACGCATCCTCTAGAAACCTAGACAGCAAGCTACACCGCGATGCAGAGCGCCTCTCTTGCAGAGTCTGCCACTTGAGTTTGCTAAACATCTCCGTAACGCTATCACGGTTACCAAATAACCCTGTGACGAAACGCGCCGCTCTTCTTTGGATCTTCTCTATCTCCTCTGTCAACCCGACCTGGTACGGATCCCACACTGATGAGCAATACTCAAGTATAGGTCGAACGAGTGTTTTGTAAGCCACCTGCTTTGTTGATGGACTACATTTTCTAAGGACTCTCCCAATGAATCTCAACCAGGCACCCGCCTTACCAACAATAAATTTTATATCATTCGACTTCAAATCGTTCCGTACGCACACTCTCAGATATTTTACAGAAGTAACTGCTACCAGTGTTTGTTCCGCTATCATATAATCATACAATAAAGGATCCTTCTTTCCCGATTCATCATGTTTTCTATTTTTCAATGCTACCATTTTTTGCATGAAACTTCTTTCATTCGGTCGCGGCCTGTTTTATTATCTGAGAATGTGTGAAGCCGCATTTTTGTCCTGTAATACGCCTTCTCTGGATGAGAATTATGTAGACTATAGAAGTACCGACTGCACGAAGGGCTTGCGCTGTTTCTTTGCAGAACAGAACACTGTACTTAGGTACACTCACCGGTAGGCAAATGCTTCGTTTATATTTCCTGCATACACTATTTGACTACTGCGTACGAGCTAAGACTGTTATATAAGGGATCAGTGTTCACGAGAAAAATATGCAAATATGCGCGCGTGCATATATATCTCTGATACTACAGATCGTCGTTTGAGAGTCCACATTAAAGAATTCTGACTGATCACTAGGATACACATTTTGTAGAGAGGGTGGCGCGCGCATACACGCACACGAAAATGCGGGAAGGGGGAGACCGAAAATAGCTGGTGATTTTTCCTGGTCACGTAGTCCCAGCTTCCTGGTTCGGCGCCTTGTGGAGAGCGGCCGCTACTGCCAAACGCTAAATCAGGCGAAGCCGAGGCCGAGTTCAGCTGCGTGCTCCGCGCGAAGAAAACAAACCACCGCTGACCATTAGAATTGCAACATCATGAAGCTGACGTGCAACAAACGCCAAATTACCACGAAATACTTACTTTGGTACAAAAATAATTAGTATTTCCGCTCAACAGCATATACACACATCAACAGAAGTGATGTATCAATCCTTTTGTTTCCTAATTCATGGCACAGAAAACAAAAATTCGCTCTGAGGCGTGTGTATATATCCATTTCCAATGGGTCAAAGACCACAAAATTAAAAGAAAAAAAATGTGTAACACTAAAATCGCATTGGAGGGGTGGGGGTGGGGAAGGGGAGGCAACGTCAATACATGATGGAACGTTCACTTGCTCTGATATAGGCTTGAATCCGTCATGGCATACCACCTATGAGATGATCAAGCTATCTCTGGTCCAAGTTGTCCCACTCTTCAATGGCAATTCTGCGTAAAGCGCAGAGAGCACCGAGCCGTTTTAACGTCCAAAAACAGCTCGTTTGAATCGATCCCACACATGTGAGAAATCTACTCTTTAGCATCGAAAAAGACGATCGCGTGAAACCCAGCTCGCGCTATTCGTCCACGAGACTCAGACGGCCATAGACACGGGTTCCCGGGTAGATGCCGTATTTCTTGACTTCCGCAAGGCTTTTGAAACAGTTCCCCACAGTCGTTTAATGAACAAAGTAAGAGCATATGGACTATCAGACCAATTGTGTGATTGGATTGAAGAGTTCCTAGATAACAGAAGGCAGCATGTCATTCTCAATGGAGAGAAGTCTTCCGAAGTAAGAGTGATTTCAGGTGTGCCGCAGGGGAGTGTCGTAGGACCGTTGCTATTCACAATATACATAAATAACCTTGCGGATAACATCGGAAGTTCACCGAGGCTTTTTGCGGATGATGCTGTGGTGTATCGAGAGGTTGCAACAATGGAAAATTGTACTGAAATGCAGGAGGACCTGCAACGAATTGACGCATGGTGCAGGGAATGGCAATTCAATCTCAATGTAGACAAGTGTAATGTGCTGCGAATACATAGAAACAAAGATCTTTCATCATTTAGCTACAATATAGCAGGTCAGCATCTAGAAGCAGTTAATTCCATAAATAATCTGGGAGTACGCATTAGGAGTGATTTAAAATGAAATGATTATGTGGTGTCACCGCCAGACACCACACTTGCTAGGTGGTAGCTTTAAATCGGTCGCGGTCCATTAGTACATGTCGGACCCGCGTGTCGCCACTATCAGTAATTGCAGACCGAGCGCCACCACACGGCAGGTCTTGAGACGTACTAGGACTCGTCCCAGTTGTACGACGACTTTGCTAGCGACTATACTGACGAAGCCTTTCTCTCATTTGCCGAGAGATAGTTAGAATAGCCTTCAGCTAAGTCCATGGCTACGACCTAGCAAGGCGCCATTAACCATTTCTAGAGAGAGTCTCACTTGTATCATCAACAATGCTGTATACAAATGATAGATTAAAGTTAAGTATTCCAGCAGCTACGTACTTTTCTTTATAGCATTCATTACGTATCCTGTTTCAGACCTAAGCAAGCCTGCGTGAATTAAGCGCGTGCCCTTTCGGCTTCCTCGCCCTGTGTCTAGACTGTCTTGTCTAGACACAACAGATCATATAAAATTAATCGTCGGTAAAGCAGATGCCAGACAGATTCACTGGAAGAATCCGACGGAAATGCAGTCCGAAATCAAAGGAAGTAGGTTACAGTACACTTGCTCGCCCACTGCTTGAATACTGCAAAGCAGTGTGGGATCCGTAGAAGACAGGGTTGATAGAAGAGAGAAAGAGAGAGAGAGAGAGAGAGAGAGAGAGAGAGAGAGAGAGAGAGAGAGAGAGAGAGGGGGGGGGGGGGGGGAGGGAGGGAGAGGGAGAGGATCCAACTGAGAGTAGCGCGCTTCGTTACAGGATCATTTAGTAATCGCGAAAGCGTTACGGAGATGATAGATAAACTCCAGTGGAAGACACTGCGAGAGAGACGCTCAGAAGCTCGGTACGGGCTTTTGTTGAAGTTTCGAGAACATACCTTCACTGAGGAGTCAAGCAGTATATTGCTCCCTCCTACGTATATCTCGCGAAGAGACCATGAGGATAAAATCAGAGAGATGCCCACACAGAGGCATACCGACAATCTTTCTTTCCACGAACAATACGAGACTCGAATAGAAGGGAGAACCGGTGGAGGTACTCAAGGTACGTACTCAAGGTACGTACTCAAGGTACGTACTCAAGGTACGTACTCAAGGTACGTACTCAAGGTACGTACTCAAGGTACGTACTCAAGGTACGTACTCAAGGTACGTACTCAAGGTACGTACTCAAGGTACGTACTCAAGGTACGTACTCAAGGTACGTACTCAAGGTACGTACTCAAGGTACGTACTCAAGGTACGTACTCAAGGTACGTACTCAAGGTACGTACTCAAGGTACGTACTCAAGGTACGTACTCAAGGTACGTACTCAAGGTACGTACTCAAGGTACGTACTCAAGGTACGTACTCAAGGTACGTACTCAAGGTACGTACTCAAGGTACGTACTCAAGGTACGTACTCAAGGTACGTACTCAAGGTACGTACTCAAGGTACGTACTCAAGGTACGTACTCAAGGTACGTACTCAAGGTACGTACTCAAGGTACGTACTCAAGGTACGTACTCAAGGTACGTACTCAAGGTACGTACTCAAGGTACGTACTCAAGGTACGTACTCAAGGTACGTACTCAAGGTACGTACTCAAGGTACGTACTCAAGGTACGTACTCAAGGTACGTACTCAAGGTACGTACTCAAGGTACGTACTCAAGGTACGTACTCAAGGTACGTACTCAAGGTACGTACTCAAGGTACGTACTCAAGGTACGTACTCAAGGTACGTACTCAAGGTACGTACTCAAGGTGCCCTCTGCCACACACCGTCAGGTGGCTTGCGGAGTATGGATGTAGATGTTCGATTGGATTCACGCCCGGGGTACAGCCAAGCCACTGGCCACATTCGGGTGGTCCTAGTATGCTGAAGGAACATTTTCACGACAAGAGCAAGATGAGCACGGGTGTTACCATTCATCAAGATGAAATTGTCAACAGAATGTTGGCGATACAGTCCCATTATTGGTTGCAGCTCGTCCCTGTACCGAAGAGCAGTGAGATTACCTTCAACAACCACGAGATATGTACGTTGGCCACATGTAATTCCACCCCACAACATCACTCCACTACCACTTTGTTGCTCTAGTGCGACACAGTGATGAAGGCCTTCGGTATTACCGGATGGTCTCCAAACACCTTGCTGCGATTATCAGAGTAAAAAACAGGTCCTAGTTTCTTCTGTAAACAACACCCGACGCTAATGTTGGGGGCATTAACGGAATCCTCGGTAATGTTCTGTACGACGTGGTGCTGGCCATGATCGTCGGGGATGGAGATTCGCATCATGCGCTGCTCTCGTAAGAGTCTGATGCAATACATGATGTCCTGCAGCTTCTTCGAACGACGAATCCAGCTTCAGAGCACTCAGTCCGCTGTTATTTTGACTCAAAAGCCGTAGATACAGATCATCCCGTGCATCTATATAACGTGGATAGCCCAAGGGGTTTAAGGACTGTCGATTGAAACCAATTCTATGTCCGTCCACATCACTTTGACTCCGGTACAAAAACCAAGTAACTTCGCTGGTTGACAATTCTGGTGTGTGTTACGTGATGATCCGGACCCGATCGTTTGTGGCGATTGTCATTCTACTCTTCCACAGACATCTCTAATGTTTCTCTACTGTTGCCTTATTTTCAACTGAAATGGTGCAGTCCATTCGAGTGCGGCGGCCTACTCGTAAGGAGTAGTGGCAACTGTGTGCATGTTTACAAACAACGTGGAGTGATCTTGTCATGGTTCACTTCAGCCTCAGGAAGAGAGACAAATCGCAGAGGGGCATCTCCGGCGAATACGATGGCCTACACAACATAATGGTCTTCATCAGGTTACCTTCCATTCGGAAAGTGGGTGCACTCAGCGATTGCTATGTGGCATAATGGTTTTGTTTTTCGCCAAAAAAATCACAAATAAGCAATGATGTCACACACACACACACACACACACACACACACACACACACACACACACACACACACACGAGACCAAGGGAGGAATCGAACCTCCGACGGGTGCAGCCGCGCAGACCGTGAGAAGACGACCTAGACCGCACGGCTACCCCGCATTTGCCACAATTCTTCTTGATTTCTTCCGACTGCTACACTCAATCGGCGAATAACTTGCAGGTAGTATTCCTTATCGACCGTACGACGATAACTAAGGAACTCGTGATGCGCTATCCCATTGTTGGATTGGGTTGTTTGGGGGAGAAGACCAGACAGCGAGGTCATCAGTCTCATCGGATTAGGGAAGAACGGGGAAGGAAGTCGGCCGTGCCCTTTCAAAGGAACCATCCCGACATTGGCCTGGAGCGATTTAGGGAAATCACGGAAAACCTAAAGCAGGAAGGCCGGACGCGGGATTGAACAGTCGTCCTCCCAAATGCGAGTCCAGTGTGCTAGCCACTGCGCCACCTCGCTTGGTATCCCATTGTAATTGAAGAAAACAGAAGAACCTTCACACGTGCTTGAGCTTGTCGAATATTTTTCGGTCTTGGCTGTTCAGGCAGTTCAGGCAGTTTCTATCGGGAAGTTCGGTCTTGGTTTCGAGTCATATGCCTATACGCATGTTTCGTCAGCTGTCGTAACTTTCTTTAGAAGTTGTCTGCTTCATTCAACAATTCCCGAGCGATGTCAAGGCGACGTCGTTATTGTTCGAAATTAAACAATTTCGGAACAAACTATGTTTCTGCATGCTTCATGCCCAAAACATCCGAAAAAACTGCTTGGCGTGAGCCAAAGGATATTCCACCGTCAGGAACCCCTCTGATGGTGAAAGCAGTTACGATTTTCCAGAACAACTTTATTTCTTCCACGCTGTTGTCAGCACTTTATGTTCTAGGGAGTTCAACGTCTTCTAGACACACTTTGAAACATTTATACTGCTCGTGAACTTTTGTTTTACTCATAGTAGTTTTGCCAAAAGCCACAGTCACCGTTTCGAATGAAGCGCTGCACTTCATTCCATTTTTCAAGCAAAATGTAATGCAGATTCTTTGATCCATCTTTTTCGGCAGAAAAATATTCACCAAACACTCTAAAACACGCATGAACTTTTCGGTTGTCGACAGTAAACTAAATCATCTGAAAATGCCAACATACATCAGGAAGATGTGTACCAAAAAGATGAAAAAATTTGAAAATTTGATGAACAAAGCCCGCGCAAGAGAAGACAAACCTATTCAAATGATGACCTCCGTGAAGAATTTCACTTCAGAAGCTTCTGGAAGACAAGTGATTGAAAAAACTAAACATTTCTCCATTCCATAGAGTACTATTTAGTCTGCAGTGATGGTGGCAAAAGCGGTATGGCCGTTGGCAAAATGGGTTGACCGTTTGCCCCTACGAGTGAGCTGGAAGTTTAAGTTAGTTAATTTCATAATACAAATGCAGGAAATAGGGTTGGATCTGAACGTTAACCGAATAAACAAACCATTGTAGAACAGTAAAGTTAGTGTCTAAGCGAAAACAGAAGCCAAAGAAAAAAAAATGACATGCGCCACTTTTAAGAGTCCTATAGCTGTGGAAAGAATTAAAGTGCTTGGAATCAGTGCTTTTTTGTCTGCTTCGGTTCCATGAAAGTTGTCAGTCCATCGATTCACCTGATATTTGTGCAAATGTTAGTGTCACTTGGCACCGATTCTGAAAGTGAATGGAAAGTGTGTTAAGTGAACTTTAACACTGAAAAAGAAAATTATCACGGAATTAAGCACGTTATCAGGAAGTTAAGTCTGTAGTGTCACAGATTTATGTACGCTATAACGAAATTAGGTAGACTGCTCACTTTGTTTAATACATTTTATAACTTCAACAGTTTCTCATTTCTTAAATGTTTATCGTGGGTTAGAAGAGCACTGTACTGGTCTCTTACATGCAAAATATGCTGTTTCTAAACAGAATATTTGTTTTGCTTCCTCATTTAGAATGCTAAATATCGTACGGGATCTAATCATCGATGAGTGGGTTCAGCTGGGTATGTTTGAAAGTGCCATCTCTTCAAAGTCATACCCCGCTAACAGGAAACAAAGGGTGTCAGTGCAAGGGACTAGTGAATTAAGTCATCAGTCCATCAGAATGGGAAGAAGTTACATGTGGTGTCCCACAAGGATCCATGTTAGGGCCATTGCTTTTTCTTGTGTACATTAATGATCTCTCATCAGTTACACTGCCAGAAGCAGAGTTCGTTTTGTTTGCAGATGACACAAGTATTGCAATAAATAGCATGTCGAGTGTAGTTCGAAAAGATCTGCTAATGATATTTTCATGGATACTAATAAATGGTTTAAAGCCAACTCACTGACAAACTTCGAAACGACTCACTATATGCAATTCAGAACCTAAGAGGTTTCCACCCAGCATATGCATGAAGTATGAAGAAGAGCAGATAGAAGAGGTTGGGAGGAGCACACCACAGAACTGCAGAAACACCTTAACAAATCTGTATTTGCAATTCTAGTGTTAGCAGACATAGGCGACATAAAATCCACGAGGATCTCCTCAGCACGGATCTATGGAACGAAATACTAATCTAATCATCTACTCTGCGATCTGTTGTGACACTATCCCATTCTCTTTGCCACTCAAGCACTTTACATAATTTTAGCTTTAGTTTTCTTTCGTTATTGCCCGTCGGATAATTTCTCTCATTCTAGGACGAGTTCCTTTGCGAAGCCCGCGAAGAGAACCTCTGTATCTGACTGCAATATTTATTGGGCTCACGTTTGGTACGACTAATAGCGCCTCCAACGATGGCACGGCACGGGTAATGCCTACACCGAAAGCGCCCCTTTCACAAATGTTTGATAGCGGGTTCCGGGTCCCTGCCAAAACATAACACGCCCACCGCCACTTTCGAAGCTATACTGGGACCCGCACGTGAAGGTAACGGTCCTCTGTTGATCTGCAGTCCGGTGTACGCCCGGCTGGCGTGACGAAAGGTGCGCGGGACTTCCGCGTGTAGTCGCTTCGCATACACGACACCCACCTCGAGATTTCTGCGTACAGTACCCGCCGGTTATCTACCTACACTTAGCCTCGCGATGACTCATCGGACGCAATTTTGTCACTGGTTCCGCCATCTAAGTTAATCATCACTTCGTAGCTATAACAAGTAAAACGGGAAGAACAACGCATTGCGAATCACCAGATGTATCAGCTATATTTCTCTACCGGTTTCGGTTCGCAAAACCATCATCAACAAAAGGAAAGCTGAACACTGATTATTTACACATACCTACAGTAGAATGAGAGAGACAGAAAGATTGCCCGACCCGAATAATTTTGAGTCCAAGAACAGAGCATTGCGAATGCTCAAATTCAGAAGCGCCAGTGTTCACAACGCTAGCGGACCTATGACGTATGCCAATCAGGCTACACACGTTTCTCTTAGCTGAAAACTATAGACACACCATGTGGCAGTCGAAGTAATTACAAATAAATACATCAATTTCCAAGATTTTTACTATGAGCATTTGTCTGTCTGTTAAGAGATTATATTATTATAAAACGGAATCTTCTGAAAGAACGTGAAACCTAGAAAAGCCTACAACTGTACGATGTGTAGCGAGTTAAGGTTTAAAATATTACCTGCACAGATCTGAATAAAAGAAATGACAGTTGACTCCAAACTATTTTTTTTTCTTCCCAAACGGGCGAGCCGTGTTTAAACCTCTCTCATGCCATGTTTTATTTTATTTTTGTAATGTCCGTTTCCAACAGCGAGGTGTAAGGAGGGGACCTACAATGACAGTTGATTCTGCACAACTACTCTATTAGCAGCCGAAACGAAGTGGCTTTCGAACGAGAACCGCAAACGTTTGATGACAAGGCGACAAGTCAACCGAATCCTCTCCCGGGAAACATGTCTGGTGTGTCATACACGACATTAATGACAGTACGTGTGTCAAATGATACGAATCTTTTACCGAGCACCTAATGTGTACGCCTGGTAAAATGAGTGAGATATGATTCCTTTCCCGATACAGGTATTTGTATGAATGTGATCACTCGCAAGGAAATGATGAAAACATAGTAGTTTGTCACATAAGCTGCAACAAATGAATACAACAGTTTCAAAATCACACAATTTCTCTGTGCTATGTCAAAACACATGTTTTTAGCGTTTTTGAAGTTGCGTTGCGCTCGGCTTTGGGAGTTCTGAATCTTTAATTCCTTTGTTGTAGCATAGTTGACACCCTTTTATTTGTTGTATTCATTTCTGTGACGTCTATGTGGTATCTCGCCTGCTCTCACTATTCCATCACGTTTACTTCCGACCGTAACGTATTCTTACCACGCGACTCATATTCCATGACCAGTGTGTAGTTGACAACTGCCAAGATTACAGAAAGAGAACAAACATTTCAATGGCCGGACGAACAGTTCGTAATTATGTGAAAAAAAGAAAATAATGGCACGAAGGACTTTTGCCGTTCGCTGTACACTCCCAACACCGTGACCACTTCACCACGCCGCAGTTCGTCTACACTCAATATTGCACTTGCTAAGCTTGGACTGTTCACTATTCCTATTTTGCTTTTTTTTTCACAGTTCGATATACCTTCTTCCTATTTTCATGCCTGATTTGTATTCAGTTTTTGGCGGGCTATCCAATGAGCCATCTTACCACCAAATCTGAGGGGGCAGCCATGGGGGATTTCCCTTGTTAGTATGTTGTCAGCTGTCAAAAAAGCTTACACGTATTTTGTAGCATCGGTGTTTGTTTATTTTTGTATTGAGCTTCAGCTTCAGTTGTATCCTTCAATCCACGTTTTATAACCTGTTACGGCACATTTCAGTAGTTCAGCATCGTCGTTGAGTATCTTGAGCCTACTGGGCAGCTGTTTTTGTTCACAAATTTACAATTTTCAAACAAATTTTTCTGTCTCACATTTAATACCAAAAGCACAAAAACAAATTATGGCATGGAGCGACCTCTCTGATGGCGATTCGGAGATGGTTCTTTATCGTTTCTTTAATTTGTACCACTATTTCATAGGTTGATGTGTTGAGCCATCCGGGAGGCTGGTCATCTTCAACGTCTTCGTGACCTCCTTCAAAATGGTTATACCTACAGTAAACCCTTGTTTTACTCACAGCAGGCATACAAAAAGTAATACAAGGTGTACGACTTTGCTTCCGCCGTTTTTTCCCCCAACATTTGAGTCTTTAACGAAACAAATTGGTTACACATGTATCATTTAAAGTACTTTCCATCGCTGACCACTACTTTCTCCCATCTTTTGGACAGTGTACGAATCCCGCGTCGAAAAAATTGTTCATCTTTTGAAGTGATCCACGAATCGATTCAATTTGTGACTTCTTCATGAGATCGGAAGTGTTGGTCAGCCAGGCCATGCGCCATTGATCTAAACAGGTGATAAACAGAGGGAGCAATGTCTGGAGAATACGGCGGGTGGGGTAGGACTTCCAATTTTATCGTTTAAAAGTACGTTTTGACCTCTTCTGCAACGTGGTGTCGAGCGTTGTCACGCTGCAAAATCACTTTGTCGTGCCTCTCGCTGTATTGCGGCCGTTTATCTTTTAATGCTCTGCTCAAACGCATTATCTGCATTCGATAACTAGCACCTGTGATTGTTTCACTCGGTTTTAACACCTCATAGTACACGACGCCGAGATGGTCCCACCAAATGCAGAGCATGATCTTGGTGCCGTGAATATTCGGTTTGGCCGTCGACTTGGAAGCATGGGCGAGATATCTTCATGATTTTTTGTTTAGGGTTGTCGTAATGAACCCATTTTTCGTCCTCCGTCACAATGCGATGCAAAAATCCCTCCCTTTTTTGCCTCTGAAGCAACTGTTCACAAACACTCAATCGCCGTTCAACGTCTCTTGGTTTCAGCTCACACGGGCCCAAGTTCCTTATTTCTGAATCACGCCCATAGCCTTGAGACGTTTTTAAATGGCTTTCTGTGTCACTCCCACTAATCGTGCCAATTCTTCTTCAGTTTGACGCGAGTCTTCACTCAGCAATGTCTCAAATTCTGCATATTCGACAACATTCTCTCTTCCACCACTATGCCGGTCTACGACGTTAAAATCACCGTTCTTGAAGCGTTGAAACCACTCACGACACGTTCTTTCACTAATAGCATCTTTACCAGACGTACTTGAGAGCATTCGGTGACACTCAGCCGCTGTTTTCTTCATACTGAAACAAAACGGTAACACCTCCCGCAAATGAGGAGAATTAGGCTCGTAAACTGACATTTTCAATCAAGAACAACTTTATGATGCAGACACAAATCGATTAATGTTTGAATGAGGTTATGCTGACCGAGGTCCAAGCTAACTGCCTGACGTCTGCGATCTGTTTCGACTGCTACTTACCGTTGTCGTCACTATCGGCAAACGGCGGAAGCAAAGTTGTACACCTCGTATTTTAATATTTCTACAATTCTGCTGTACTCTATAGCAAAATTCAATACAAATTCAAAAAATACCGGTAACACCAAATCGCCGTTAAGCATTTTGACAGCTGACACCAGACAAAATATACGCTGTGGCTAACACTGTACAGATACTTCCCACACATGTTTACAAACACAGAAACGAAAATATCGTTCGCATCTAATACAAAACGGGTAGTTACAGAATTCCCATTTGCTTTCGAACACACTTCGTATGTAATAAATAACTTAGTATCTTCCAATCGGTACGGGACGCCTGCTAAAGTTTTAGCGTGGATTTATTTGAATTCAGTTCCACACGCCGGTCTTCGCAAAACGGCACACCAATATGGCGAAATGGTTAAGACGCTGAACTCATTCTGGGAAGTGGTAATCAGTACCCGTCCACTGGTTCTTATTTAGATTCTTCGTGGTTTCCTGAAATCACCTCACCTCATACGAATGCTGGGGTGGTTCCTTCTTGGTTATACCCTCTTTCCTTCCCGATGCATCCTCCAACTGAGCTAGCGCCGTCTCTGAAGATACCGATGTCGACGGAATAACGTCTATTTCACCTCCCGTTAGTAGCACACCGCGAACAACAGGGAAATCTCAGCCTATGAGATCGAGATTTACTGCTGCACTTTTAAGGCAACGTCCCAAAGTCGTGACCTATTTCTTAACTCGTGGTGCTGACTCAGAATTATCCGCCTCTGTAACTAAACCAGTATCTCGTGAGCACAGAACCATACAAGGCGGTTCTAGCATTTGACCTTCGTGCCCCTCTTTGGTAGCCTGGAGAGGGTTTTTCCTTCAATGCATCGGACTCACGACGGACAAGCGGAAGTTCTCGCTGACTTCGCTCGGTGCTCGTGAGCCAAGGCTGCAAAATGCTGGTCCGAAATCATCTTGGACCAGACCTCCCGTAGATGGCACGTTTGCCAAAACGCAAGGTATCGTTCACTTGGTGGGATTCCCGTTAGTTATTCTTAGCGGAGAATAACATTCATACGTAAAAAGAACTTCGAGCATACTTAGACAACAACGGAAGTTCCGTGAGGCTCGTTACGGGTAATGCTGTTGCAACACTTGAAAATGATAGAAAATTGCTGGAAGACCTACAGAGGTCGTTTGGTGCATGGATTGGTAGTTGACGCTCAACGTAAACAAAACATACTGACTATAAATAGGTAGGAAGACCCGTTAAGGTATGATTATATGATCGCAAAAAAATTAGAAGCAGTCATATCCATTATATAACTGGAAGTATGAGCATGGAGTGATTTAAAATGAAACGACCACATAAAAGCAATCCAGGTAAGGCAGGTGCCAAACAGATTCATCCAAAGAATCCTCAGGAACTGTAAGCCATCCACCAACGAGGTAGTCTGAATACTGCTTGTCAGTCAGGGATCCGTACTAGATAGGATCCACAGAGGAAAGAGAGAAAATCCAAAGATAGCAGCGTGTTTCATTCCAGAGTAGCGTGACGGAGATAGCCAACTTCAGTGGCACACGTTAGAAGAGAAGCTTTGGCTATCAAAGTGAGCTTTAGTCTTACACACTGCCTCAAAAACCGTGGAGCTTCTAGAACTCATGGTCGGACATCACTAACTTCGTATACGTACACAGTATTGCCCGATAAATAACTAGAGTTACAGTGCTCTGTAACATGAGGAAGCATTAGTGTTTAGCGTTGCTACCAGGCATCGTAGGATATACGCTGAAGAGACAAAGAAATTGGCACACTAGCCTAATTCGTGTAGGGCCCCCGCGAGCATGCAGAAGAGCCGCCACACGACATGGCATGGACTCGACTAATGTTTGAAGTAGTGCTGGGGGGAACTGACACCATGAACCCTGCAGCGCTGACCACAAATCCGTAAGAGTACGAGGTGGTGAAAGTGGAAATCTCTTCTGAACACCACGTTGTCAGGCAACCCAAATATACTCAATACTGTTCACGTCTGGGAAGCTTGGTGGCCAGCGGAAGTGTTTAAACTCAGAAGAGTGTTCCTGGAGCCACTCTGTAGCAATCCCGGATGTGTGGGTTATCACATTGTCCTGCTGGAATTGGCCAAGTCCGTCGGAATGCTCAATGGACATGAATGGATGCAGGTGGTCAGACAGGATGCTTACGTACGTGTCACCTGACGGAGTCGTACCTAGACGTAACAGGGGTCCCATATCACTCCAACTGTACACGACCCACACCAAAAGAGCGCCTCCACCAGCTTGAACAGTCCCCTGCTGACATGCAGAGTACACAAAAATGGTTCTAATGGCTCTGAGCACTATGGGACTTAACATCTGTGGTCATCATTCCGCTAGACTTAGAATTACTTAAATCTAAGTAACGTAAGGGCATCATACACATCCTGCGACAATAGCAGCATCGCGGTTCCGAACTGAAGCGCCTAGAACCGCTCGGCCACAGCGGCCGGCTGCAGAGTACATAGATTCATGAGGTCGTCTGCATACCCGTACACGTCCATCCGCTCGATACAATCTGAAATGAGACTCGTCCGACCAGACATGTTTCCAGTCATCAACAGTCCAATGTGGTGTTGACGGGCCCAGGCGAGGCGTAAAGCTTTGTGTCGTGCAGTCATCAAGGGTACACGAGTGGGACTTCGGCTCCGAAAGCCCATATCGATGATGTTTCGTTGAATGGTTCGTACGCTGACACTTTTGATGACCCAGAACTGAAATCTTCCACAGTTTGCGGGAGGGCTGCACTTCTGTCACGTTGAAAGATTCTCTTCAGTCGTCGTTGGTCCCCTTCTGACAGGATCTTTTTCCGGCCGCAGCGATGTCTGAGATTTGATGTTTTGGATTCCTGATATTCACAATACACTCGTGAAATGGTCGTATGGGAAAATCCCCACTTCATCGCTACTTCAGAGACGATGTGTCACATTGCTCGTGCGCCGACTATAACACCACATTCGTACTAACTCACATGTTGATAGCCTGCCATTGTAGCAGCAGTAACCGACCAACAACTGCGCCAGACACTTGTCTTATAAAGACGCTGCCGACCGCAGCACCGTATTCTGTCTGTTTACATTTCTTTGTATTTGAATGCGGATGCCTACACCAGTTTCTTTGGCGCTTCAATGTATAAGGGCCACGAACAGTGTCAGATGTTGAGCGATCAATGAAGGACACGAAGATGCTGCGCAATCGTCTGAGACAGCATTATCAGCACCTCACAGTTTAGATGGGGGTTTCGTTGTAGGTCTCCATTTGGGCGTCAGATCCAATCGCGCAATATCCAGATTTATGGGGCATTCGGATGTGACAGTGGCCCAACGTTGGACTGCATGGGAACGTGAGGGCGGGTATACTCGGCATCACGATTCGGGTCGACCACGTCTGATCACCACAAGGGAGGACCGCCATGATGTGCACCACGCACTTCCTAACTCCTTCACATCTGCGGCTGCCATTCGCGAACAGATAATGGACTTCTTGGAAGATTGTGTGATCCCGCAAAATTGGCCGGAAAGTAACAGCAGCTGCACATCAGAATCACCGTGCCATGCGTAGGCTGCGGTAACGACACAACACAACGGACGCGTTTGGTATGGTGTCGCGACTGATTAATGGCATCGCACTGGGTTCAAAGACGAATCTTTGTTCTGCACTGCTCCGAATGACCACCGTCGAAGTGTGTGAGACAGAGGTTCCATTGTTCCACTGGCCTGGAGAGGCACTCCTGGTGTACTCAAGTGTGGCTGGCAGTGCCCGAGGGAACAGCACGTCACGCGTACCATGCTTCTTGAAATGTTACATCTTATTCGACAGTACCGTGGTGCCTTTTTTCAACATAGCAAGGCTCGTCCAAGTAGGGAACATGTCTCTATGAACTGTCTGCGAGACGCTGAGATACTCCCAAAGTTGTCAACACCCCCAGATCTATACCCGATAACAAATGGATACGGTCAGCTTGGACGTCGACTCTGTTCCAATGTCAGTATCCAGGATATCAAGCACGAGTTGTAACACTTGTGCTTCTGCCTGTCTCAAGAGAGGATATTTATCATCGCTCAACAGAATCAATGCATGCATCCAAGCCGCAGAGGCTGTAACGCCATACTGCCAAGTTCTTTGAAAATTTGAGTATTTTGTAATCACTGAATAACATCACATACCTACTCAACTTTTTAAGTTGATTTCATTTCGTCCCATCCTTCTGGGTGCTTCACTTGTTTTCTGTCAGGCAATGTAAGTACGAGAGCGTACGTTCCTGGGGCAGTCAACCCATTCTGAAGTACACTGGGGTGACAAAAGTCAGGTGACAGTAATATGCACATATACATGTAGCGGTAGTATCAACTACACAAGATATAATACGGCATTAGCGGAGCTGTCATTTTTACTCAGGTTGTTCATGTGAGAATACGTCCCACGTGATTATGGCCGCACGACGAGAATTAAAAGACATAGGAAAGGTACTTGGAGCCTCATGCACAGGAGATTCCATTTCGGAAATCGTTTGGGAATTCAATAATTAACATCCACAGTGTCAAGAATATTCCGAAAACATCAAGTTTCAGGCATTACTTCAGGAAGAATGTAATATTCCCAAACCCAAAGAAAGCAGGTGTTGACCGATGTGAAAATTACCAAACTATCAGTTTAATAAGTCGCGGCTGCAAAATACCAATGCGAATTCTTTACAGACGAATGGAAAAACTGGTAGAAGCCGACCTCGGAGAAGATCAGTTTGGATTCCGTAGAAATGTTGGAGCACGAGAGGCAATACTGACCCTACGACTTTTCTTAGAAGATAGGTTAAGGAAAGGCAAACCTACGTTTCTAGCATTTGTAGCCTTAGAGAAGGCTTTTGACAATGTTGACTGGAATACTCTCTTTCAAATTCTGAAGGTGGCAGCGGTCAAATACAGGGAGCGAAAGGCTATTTACAATTTGTACAGAAACCGGATGGCAGTACCAGACTCGTGGGACGTGAAAGGGAAGCAGTGGTTGTGAAGGGAGTGAGACAGGGTTGTAGCCTATCCCTGATGTTATTCAACCTGTGTATTGAGCAAGCAGTAAGCGAAACAAAAGAAAAATTCGGAGTAGATATTAAAACCCATGGAGAAGAAATAAAAACGTTGAGGTTCGCCGATGACATTGTAATTCTGTCAGAGACAGCAAAGAACTTGGAAGAGCAGCTGAACGGAATGGACGGTGTCTTGAAAGGAGGATATAAGATGAACATCAACAAAAGCAAAACGAGGATAATGGAATGTAGTCGAAGTAAATCAGGTGATGCTGAGGGAATTATATTGGGAAATTAGACACTTAAAGTAGTAAAGGAGTTTTGCTATTTGGGGAGCAAAATAACTGATGATGGTCGAAGTAGAGAGGATATAAAATGTAGTCTGGCAATGGCAAGGAAAGCGTTTCTGAAGAAGAGAAATTTGTTAACATCGAGTATAGTTTTAAGTGTCAGGAAGTCGTTTCTGGAAGTATTTGTATGGAAGTATGGAAGTGAAACATGGACGATAAATACTTTGGACAAGAAGAGAATACAAGCTTAAGAAATTTGGTACAACAGAAGAATGCTGAAGATTAGATGGATAGCTCACATTACTAATGAGGAGGTATTTAATAGAATTGGGGTGAACGGAAATTTGTGGCACACCTTGACTAGAAGACGGGATCGGTTGGTAGGACATCTTCTGAGACATCGAGGGATCACCAATTTAGTACTGGAGGGCAGCGTGGAGGGTAAAAATCTTGGGGGGAGACCAGGAGATGAATACACTATGCAGATTCGGAAGGATGTAGGTTGCAGTAGGTACTGCGAGATAAAGAGGTTGGGGAAGCATGGAGAGCTGCATCAAACCAGTCTCTGGACTAAAGACCAGAACAACAACAACTTGTTATCACAGACCAGGCAGTGGTCGATGGCCTCCACTTAACGACCGAGAACAGCGGCGGTTGTGTAGAACTGCCAGTGCTAACATACAATCAAAATTACGTGAAATAACCGCAGAAATCAATGTGGGACGTACGAAGAGGGCTTTGGCAGCAGACGACTGACGCGAGTGCCTTTGCTAACTTCACGACATCGCCCCTCCTGGGCTCGTGACCATTTCGGTTGGGCCCTGGAAGATCGTGGCCTGGTCAGATGAATCCCGATGTCAGTTGGTAAGAGCTGATAACAGGGGACCCCACGAAGGCATGGACCCAAGTTGTAAACAAGGCACTCTCTAGGCAGGTGGTGTGTCTATAATGTTGTGGGCTGTGTTTACACGGAATAGTCTGGGTCCCCTGGTCCAACTGAACCGATCATTGACTGGAAATGGTTACGCTCGGCTACTCTGAGATAATTTGCAGCCACCCATTGACTTCATTCTCCCGAACAACGATATCATCTCACTAGATCACAATCGTTAGCGAGTGGTTTGAAGAACATTCTGCGCAATGCGAGCGAATGATTTAGCTACTCAGAACGTCGACGTGCATCCCATCGAACGTTTATGGGACATAATCGAGAAGTCAGTTCGTGCACATCATCTTGCACCGGAAACACAATCGTAATTATGGTCGGACATAGAGGCAGCATGGCTCAATATTTCTGCAAGGAGACTTGCAACGATTTGTTGAGTCCATCCAGGCCGAGTTGCTGCACTATTCCGGACAAAAGGAGGTGCGACACGATATTAGGAGGCAACTGTTACCTCAATGAACGGCCTTGCCGCATTGGATACACCGGTTCCCGTCCGATCACCAAAGTTAAGCGCTGTCGGGCGTGGCCGGCACTTGGATGTGTGACCATCCGGGCCGCCATGAGCTGTTGCCATTTTTCGGGGTGCACTCAGCCTCGTGATGCCAATTGAGGAAATACTCGACCGAATAGTAGCTGCTCCGGTCAAAGAAAACCATCATAACGACTGGGAGAGCCGTGTGCTGATCCCACGCCCCTCCTATCCGCTTCCTCAGATGAAGATGATACGGCGGTCGGATGGTCCCGATGGGCAACATGTGGCCTGCTTTTGCTTCTTACCTCAATGCATATCTCGGCAAGACTACGAAAGTAAAATTTGAGATTCTACACCTACATCCATACTCCGCAAGCCACCTGACGGTGTGTGGCGGAGGGTACCCTGAGTACCTCTATCGGTTCTCCTATTCCAGTCACGTATTGTTCGTGGAAAGAAGGATTCTCGGTATGCTTCTGTGTGGGCTCTAATCTCTCTGATTTTATCCTCATGGTCTCTTCGCGAGATATACGTAGGAGGGAGCAATATACTGCTTGACTCTTCGGTGAAGGTATGTTCTCGAAACTTTATCAGAACCCCGTACCGAGCTACTGAGCGTCTCTCTCGCAGAGTCTTCCACTGGAGTTTATCATCTCCGTAATGGTTTCGCGATTACTAAATGGTCCTGTAACGAAGCGCGCTGCTCTCCGTTGGATCTTCTCTCTCTCTTCTATCAACCCTATCTGGTACGAATCCCACACTGCTGAGCAGTATTCAAGCAGTGGGCGAACAAGTGTACTGTAACCTACTTCCTTTGATTTCGGATTGCATTTCCTTCGGATTCTTCCAATGAATCTCAGCCTGGCACCTGCTTTACGGACGATCAACTTTATATGATCATTCCAATTTAAATCACTCCTAATGCGTACTCCCAGATAATTTATGGTATTAACTGCTTCCAGTTGCTGACCTGCTATTTTGTAGCTAAATGATAAGGCATCTATCTTTCTATGTATTCGCAGCACATTACACTTGTCTACATTGCGATTCAATTGCCATTCCCTGCACCATGCGTCAATTCGTTGCAGATCCTCGTGCATTTCAGTACAATTTTCCATTGTTGCAACCTCTCGATACACCACACCATCATCCGCAAGAAGCCTCAGTGAACTTACGATGTCATCCACAAGGTCATTTATGTATATTTTGAATAGCAACGGTCCTATGACACTCCCCTGCGGCACACCTGAAATCACTCTTACTTCGGAAGACTTCTCTCCATTGAGAATGACATGCTGCGTTCTGTTATCCAGGAACTCTTCAATCCAATCACACAATTGGTCTAATAGTTCATATGATCTTACTTTGTTCATTAAACGACTGTGGGAAACTGTATCGAACGCCTTGCGGAAGTCAAGAAACACGGCATCTACCTGTGGACCCGTGTCTATGGCCCTGTGAGTCTCGTGGACGAATAGCGCGTGCTGGGTTTCACACGACCGTCTTTTTCGAAACCCATGCTGATTCCTACCGAGTTGATTTCTAGTTTCCAGGAAAGTCATTATACTCGAACATAATAAGTGTTCGAAAATTCTACAACTGATTCGAGCTCAGCAGTAAATTAGTATACGGAAGACTCTCCGCCACACGCCGTTGTGGAATATAGGCGACGCTAGCCAAGTGGCGGGTGCGGTATACGATAGGCGGAACAAGGGGAGACGAGCACGTACTCACCTTGACACAGTAGCACGTAACCCGGGCGGAGCACAATACACAGTAATCCGTCAAGACAGACGCTCGTAGCTTGGTCAAAGCACAGCACACAGTAATCCAGCTAGAGGAACGCAGTGGAGAGAAGACGTACCGGCCGTGGGGCTGCGGTGCGGCGTCTGCCGCCGGCTGTTCGGGCTTCCGCTGGGGAGAATCCCCGACGCTCGCCCTAGCGATGCACATGGTGTACTGAGCCGGCGGCCGCCCGTCGCCCGCTATATACCGGCCGGGCAGGGGCGGCTTCCCGGAACGGTGCGGCTGTTGCTGTGGTGAAGCCCTGCGCGACACAACACACCACAGCCGGACGGACGTCGACCTCGGCGGCCCTGGTTCGAGTCCCGCGACTAACGGGGACGCCACGCCGCCGGCCAGGCGGGAGGCGTTGCTTCTCTCCCTATATTTGTAATAGTCTCGCGTCTAAGCTAACGGAGAAGTAAGTCCCGTGACAATACAATACCGCGAATTATGCGGGATATGTTATAACGAGCAACCGTAGAAATTTTTCTAGGTCGCGTGGAAGGAGATCAAGCGTCTAAAATTCCAGTTTAAACACGAGCTCATCAGTTTCGAGACATGTCCTGCCATAAGAATTAAATTTTATAGACGAAAAGAAAAACTTATTACATCTCAAAGAACTCATCGTCACCATGGCAATGTATGAATAAAAACACTGTAACACTACGTGGAGGGGGAGGGGCGGTAATTGCCTCCTCTTGCCACCACCCTCACCCCTCCAACTCGTTCTATGATTTACAGGCTTCCGTTTTTACCATTTGACGTACGGAATTCTATAAATCATAGAACGAGCTGGAGGGGTGAGGATGGTGGCAAGAGGAGGCAATTACCGTACGTCAACTGGTAAAAACAGAATCCTTATAGTATCACTTTGTTGTCCGTCTGTTAATACCCCTTTTTCTTAGGCTCTGAGCACTATGTGACTTAACTTCTTAGGTCATCAGTCGCCTAGAACTTGGAACTAATTAAACCTAACTAACCTAAGGACATCACACACATCCATGCCCGAGGCAGGATTCGAACCTGCGACCGTAGCGGTCGCTCGGCTCCAGACTGTAGCGCCCAGAACCGCACGGCCACTCCGGCCGGCTTTTTCTTAGGAACAAGTAGACGTATCAAGCTGAAATTTATGTCACGTACTGGAGTCTATGGTCCACTGGCGCAGCAAAACACTGAAGCTTCTAAGTCAATGCAACCAGAAGATACGATCATCTGTATCACATTTTTAAACCAGCAAACCACGTATCAAAAACTGTAGGACACTTCCCAGCGGCCTAGAATCTTGAAATTTGGCAAGAAGCAAGGATTCACAGTACGAGTAAAGCAAAAAAATCCGAAAATTTTTACTTTGTACTTTTATCACACGAAAATATTTCTTCGGCCATTTGTTATCCGACGTCAAACTTGAAACTAAATCTCTCAGTAGTTCTGCATTCAGGCTGAGAGTCGCAATGGTAAAAGTCAAACATCAGGCAAGCAATGACTTTATTGTTAATACGACACGTTTCGGAATTTATCCATTATCAGATATCCAGTAGCGATTGCTGCACGTAGACTGGTTTGCGAACGTTGTTTTCTTTTTTTCCTTTCTTTCTTCACATACAACTTGAAAAGCGATATCTACGTGTTCCTGGATACCTGATGATGGGTAAATTCCGAAACGCGTCGTACGAGCAATGAAGTCATTGCTTGCCTGATGTTTAGCTAGGGAACTACCTAAGATGATGATTATGGTTTGCTGGGCGCTCAACATCGTGGTCGTCAGCGACAGTACAAGTTCAAAATCTTTCCATTTCCAGTATAGGCACATCCGGAATGATGATGATATGATGAAGACCTCATAAACACCTAGTCCCCGTGCCGAGAAAATCCCGATCGTAATACAGAGGCAGCAACGCTAGCCACTAGACCACGAGCTGTGGACAACTACTTAAGATAACATACCAATCCACAGTGAATCTTTGACGTATATATGGAATACGAAATCCCTACTCGAGTCCCGCAGTATCTAAAGAACAGCTTAATCGGTGCATGTGATGTACCGCAGTGCGCACTGGATGCAATGGCCCAGATCGATGCAATAATGTCTGATGCTCTGTAATATCTACAAACACTGAGTTCGTAGTATGTCGTTGGCACGTAAGTTGCGTCCTAAAGGCAACACCACAAGCGTTTCAGGAAGCTATAAAGAAGAGGACTCCCTTGGGTGCGGGCTAGGCGGGGCAACAGCTTCGTGTTTCACAGACTACCGATGAGTCCACAGGGGGCAGTAAAGAGTTTTCTCTACACCATCGGTCACTGCCCTCCTGCTACGTCGTCATCGATTGCACTTCCTGTTGCTGCAGTAGCAGTAACAGGAAGAAGACGATGTAACTCTACTAATAGTGGAAAGAGCACATTCAGTATTATTAGTTGCACCTGCGCCCAATTCTATTCGCGATTGCTATGGAGGAAGGAAAGACACACACACACACACACACACACACACACACACACACACACACACACACAGAGAGAGAGAGAGAGAGAGAGAGAGAGAGAGAGAGAGAGAGCGCAAGAGAGAGAGAGAGAGCGCAAGAGAGAGAGAGAGAGAGAGAGAGAGAGAGAGAGAGAGAGAGAGAGAGAGAGAGAGCAATCCAGATCTTCCTTACCCACCTGTTACATACAGGTTAGAAACTTTTGAGTTTCTAATGATAAGTGAGAAAGAGCAGTCTGTATATACTTTAAAGCTTTTTTTTTTTTTTTTTTTTTTACAGACACGACCGCGTTCAGTTTTTATTAATTGGTTTCGACTGTCATCTTCGGCTCATCAATAACTTTTTTGATTGTACGTTATGATCAATTGTCCGTTCATTACCCATACCACGTTAATATTTTAGTGGAGAGTACATTGCACATTCCACACAGATTTGCCAAAAATAAAAAATTACAAGCAGGTTTATAAATCAGTTTACTCATCTCTAACTTCAGGAGCGAACTCTGATAATTACTTGAGAGAAGGTGAACTACTTACCCAAGCTCGCTTGTGAACAACTTCAATTTTTCTATTACCGATTTCGGTAATCATGGTTACTATCTTGAGATTTCTATAAAAGTTTATTACACGTCTCCTATACCCGCTGTACAAGTACTGTGTCTAAAGGATTGCAAGGTATGTAAGGGACGAGCTGAACGACGCATCGGCACGTTAAAGATAATTCCATAATATTCAGAGTAATTCGCCATATGCTCGGGTCCCCATTCCACACACTAATGTGTAGTTAATTGCAGCCCAACACTGCTAAGAGTTACACTATGTATTTCGATTGAGAACGTTCCAGGATGTGGTTCACCCGTCTTGTAAATGTTAACATTGCCATATATGTGCACTTTTACTGTATAGGTTGACAAGTATCAAAGGAGTGCCGCATATCTAGACATGCCAATTTCTACAATATGCATTTTTGTTTTGTACAGGCCGACCTCTGTGACCCAGCGGTTCTAGGCGCTTCAGTCGCAGGTTCGAATCCTGCCTCGGGCATGGATGTGTGTGATGTTCTTAGGTTAGTAAGGTTTAAGTGGTTCTAAGTCTAGGAGACTGATGACCTCAGATGTTAAGTCCTATAGTGCTTAGAGCCATTTGAATTTGTTGCGTACATTTACACTTTTGATAAACTTGTTCGCACTCCTGCAAACCTTTGTGTAACATGCAATATACTCTCCACTGAAATGTTAATATGGTATGAGTAACGAACGCACAACGAAACATCTACGGTATAATCAAATGGTTCAAATGGCTCTGAGCACTTGGTTCAAGAATCACAAAAGAAGGTTGTATACATGGAAGAATCCCGGAGATATTAAAAGGTATCAGATTATATAATGGTAAGGCAGAGATTTAGGAACCAAGTATTAAATTGTAAGACATTTCCAGGGGCAGATGTGGACACTGACCACAATCTACTGGTTATGAACTGTAGATTAAATCTGAAGAAACTGCAGAAAGGTAGGAATTTAAGGAGATGGGACCTGGATAAACTCACTAAACCAGAGGTCGTACAGAGTTTCAGGGAGAGCATAAGGGAACAATTGACAGCAATGGGGGAAAGAAGTACAGTAGAAGAAGAATGGGAAGCTCTGAGGGATGAAGTAGTGAAGGCAGCAGAGGATCAAGTAGGTAAGAAGACGAGTGCTAGAAGAACTCCTTGGGTAACAGAAGAAATATTGAATTTAATTGATGAAAGGAGAAAATGCAGTAAATGAAGCAGGCAAAAAGGAATACAAACGTCTCAAAAATGAGATCGACAGGAAGTGCAAAATGGCTAAGCAGGGATGGATAGAGGACAAATGTAAGGATGTAGAGGCTTACATCACTAGGGGTAAGATAGATACTGCCTACAGGAAAATTAGAGATACCTTTGGAGAAAAGAGAACCACTTGTATGAATATCAAGAGCTCAGATGGAAACACAGTTCTAAGCAAAGAAGGGAAAGCAAGAAGGTGGAAGGAGTATATAGAGGGTCTATACAAGGGCGATGTACTTGAGGATAATATTATGGAAATGGAAGAGGATGTAGATGAAGATAAAATGGGAGATATGATACTGCGTGAAGAGTTTGACAGAACACTGAAAGACCTGAGTCGAAACAAGGCCCCGGGAGTAGACAACATTCCATTGGAACTACTGACGGCCTTGGGAGAGCCAGTCCTGACAAAACTCTACCATCTGGTGAGCATGATGTATGAGACAGGCGAAATACCCTCACACTTCAAGAAGAATATAATAATTCCAATCCCAAAGAGAGCCGGTGTTGACAAATGTGAAAATTACCGAACTATCAGTATAATAAGTCACAGCTGCAAAATACTAACACGAATTCTTTACAGACGAATGGAAAAACTGGTAGAAGCCGACCTGGGGGAAGATCAGTTTGTATTCCGTAGAAATGTTGGAGCACGAGAGGCAATACTGACCCTACGACTTGTCTTAGAAGATAGGTTAAGGAAAGGCAAACCTACGTTTCTAGCATTTGTAGACTTAGAGAAAGCCTATGACAATGTTGACTGGAATACTCTCTTTCAAATTCTTAAGGTGGGAGGGGTAAAATACGGGGAGCGAAAAGCTATTTACAATTTGTACAGAAACCAGATGGCAGTTACAAGAGTAGAGGGGCATTAAAGGGAAGCAGTGGTTGGGAAGGGAGTGAGACAGGGTTGTAGCCTTTCCCCAATGTTATTCAATCTGTATATTGAGCAAGCAGTAAAGGAAACAAAAGAAGAATTTGGTGTAGGTATTAAAAGCCATGGAGAAAAAATAAATACTTTGAGGTTCGCCGATGACATTGTAATTCTGTCAGAGACAGTAAAGGACTTGGAAGAGCAGTTGAACGGAATGGACAGTGTCTTGAAAGGAGGATGTAAGATGAACATCAACAAAAGCAAAACGAGGGCCATGGAATGTAGTCGAATTAAGTCGGGTGATGCTGAGGGAATTAGATTAGGAAATGAGACACTTAAAGTAGTAAAGGAGTTTTGCTATTTGGGGAGCAAAATAACTGATGATGGTCGAAGTAGAGAGGATATAAAATGTAGACTGGCAATGGCAAGGAAAGCGTTTCTGAATAAGAAAAGTTTGTTAACATCGAGTATAGATTTAAGTGTCAGGAAGTCGTTTCTGAAAGTATTTGTATGGAGTGTAGCCATGTATGGAAGTGAAACATGGACGATAAATAGTTTGGACAGGAAGTGAATAGAAGCTTTCGAAATGTGATGCTTCAGAAAAGTGCTGAAGATCACATAACTAATGAGGAGGTATTGAATAGAATTGGGGAGAAGACGAGTTTGTGGCACAACTTGACTAGAAGAAGGGACCGATTGGTTGGTTATGTTCTGAGGCATCAAGGGATCACAAATTTAGCATTGGAGGGCAGCGTGGAGGGTAAAAATCGTAGAGGGAGACCAAGAGATGAATACACGAAGTAGATTCAGAAGGATGTAGGTTGCAGTAGGTACTGGGAGATGAAGAAACTTGCACAGGTTCAAATGGCTCTGAGCACTATGGGACTTAACATCTATGGTCATCAGTCCCCTAGAACTTAGAACTACTTAAACCTAACAAACCTAAGGACAGCACACAACACCCAGCCATCACGAGGCAGAGAAAATCCCTGACCCGCCGGTAATCGAACCCGGGAACCCGGGCGTGGGAAGCGAGAACGCTACCGCACGACCACGAGATGCGGGCTAAACTTGCACAGGATAGGGTAGCATGGAGAGCTGCATCAAACCAGTCTCAGGACTGAAGACCACAACAACAACGTACCTATTATGTTTTAGAACAGTTAGTTTAATTTTGAAGACGACGCTTATAGTAGCGTCGGAACATGGTCAATTTTGTCTTAATATTTGTGACCGAGGGCTTATTTGTTGTAATATAATTCTGACACGGTCTCTGAACCTTAGCAGATATGTTCAAAGTTTTTTATAATTGGTTTGTCTGTACATGTTCATCATATCTACAAATTTCCGTCCCATTCGGATAATTCCAACTTGTTGCCTCTTTTTTTTTCCTTAGACTGTATTTATGTTATCCGCTCAGCCAGTTAGGACAATTACACTGATATTAAATAAGTCTGCTATCACTTATTTGTTAACGTAAGAACTTTCCATTCCTCTCACTGTTTCTTAACTATGTATCATCACTATAAACAATACTAACGTAAAAACTTTCTTATTCTGATACAGCTCGTGCAGATATGGCCGGTAGCTTTAATTTTGCATCACACTGCAGGAACCGCTAGAGGCTAAACATTTCGCCTCCAAGCTGATATTCAGCGACGAAGAAACCTTCCACTTATCTGGAAAGGCTAATCGCCGTATTCTGATAATAAGGGGCACTGAGAATCCGCATGAAATTGTGAAATATGAACGAAATTAGCCGAATATTGTTTTCTGTGCCCTGCCACAGACAAGCTGTATGGGCCGTTTTTCTTCTGTGAGGAGACTGGCAGGTACGGCTCACCTTATTACGTTGCAGTTACGGCTGTATCTACAAGTGACTGCTGATGCCGAGAACTTCAGCTACCAAGAGAACGGGACTTTGATTATCTATACTGGCCGCTACCTAAACGATGCACTTCCGCATCGCTGTGGAGGTCATCTGGTTCTGTTCACTTGGCCCCCCAGGTCGCCTGATCTGACACCTTGTGTCTTTTACCATTTGGGGTACATTAAGGACCGTGTTTACGCACCCGCACTGCCAAGAACACTGCAACAGCTCAGAACGCATGAATGCTGCCACGATGACCACTGACCGGATCTTGCGACGTAAGGTATTGAACGAACTTTATTGCCGCTTGGACGTGTGTCTTGTGACCAAACGGACACTACTGGAACATTTGTAAAATGCAAACTTGGTGCTTCTTGGTTCTATTTACGTATCAGTCATATTTGTACATGTAGTATTTAGAAAAATATAGAGCGTTAGAAACGAATGAATCATTTATATTAGCCCTGTCCAACACGTTTTATTCCCTAATGGGCTCAGCCCGAAAACATCTACATCTACGTGATTACTCTGCTATCCACAATAAAGTGCTTGGCAGAGGGTTCAATGAACCACCTTCATGCAGTCTCTCTACCGTTCCACTCTCGAACGGCACGCGGGAAAATCGAGCACTTAAATTTTTCCGTGCGAGCCCTGATCTCTCTTATTTTATCGTGATGATCATTTCTCCCTATGTAGGTGAGTGCCAACGGAATGTTTTCGCAATCGGAGGAGAAAACTGGTGATTGAAATTCCATGAGAAGATCCCGTCGCAACGAAAAACGCCTTTGTTTTAATGATTGCCAATCCAATTCACGTATCATGTCTGTGACACATCTCCCCTACTTCGCGATAATACAAAACGAGCTGCCCTTCTTTGTGATTGTTCGATGTCATCCGTCAGTCCCACCTGATGCGGATCCCACACCGCACAGCAATACTCCAGAATAGGGCGGACAAGCGTAGTGTAAGCAGTCTCTTTGGTAAATCTGTTGCACCTTCTAAGTGTTCTGCCAATGAATCGCAGTCTTTGGTTTGATCTACCCACAATATTATCTATGTGATCGTTCAAATTTAGGTTATTTGTAATTGTAATCCCTTCGTTAAATTTACGGCCCTCAGATAACAAAATTGTCTAAACACAGCTGAGGGACTTTTTTTGTTGGTAAATTAAAATGTCGTTCGTGACACCATTACCAAATTAGATTAACGGAAGAGAGGAAAGATACACTGGTTTGTTTAGCCATCAACAAACTCAAAAGACAGACACTATAAGAGAAACGCTGTGTATTCCGAGAGCGTACATTCAAAGTTGGCTTGGGCAGCATAATACTTCCTTCTACTTGATTCTCGCGAATTGACCTCGACCAGAAAATCAGAGGGAAAGGAGCTCATACGGAAACTTATCTAAAGTCTTTTGACCCATGCAATTTTGTCGAATGAAATATGATAAACTGCAAACATACGTACTCTCAGCCAAACACCGATAGTAAGAATCACACGCTGTACAAGGTCGATAACGTGCAGACTTCGCGGTACACCTAACAGCCCTCTAAGTGTGTTCTATTCAAAGAAGGACGGACCGAGAATAAAGGTGCTTGTGAATGCACACCACACTGTCACATATGGCGAGAGTAATGGCTCTTCGTTCACAACACGTGGTTTAACAGTACTCCAAACTCGACAGTTCTGTGTACTCGCTGCACCCTGTAGTGTAAAATGTGCCTCGTCACTACATAGAATATTACCAAAAGCCAAAGAGCAAATTCAGAACGTTGCCTCGGATCATGTGGTTCCAGTTACTGCACTGTCTGGATCTTGTACAGGTGTCATTGTCAAATAGACAGCGATACTTTATGTACTGTTGATTGTGGGACAGACAATACTTGTGACACTGCGGCAGCACTAGCGCTACCCGAGGTATGTACTGCATGGTGTGAGGTAACGGGCGAATTGTGGTGCCCTGAGAGTATTCTAAGTTGGAGTGGCCCCACAGGACGCCCGTCAAAGCCGCGGCCCGGCAGCAAACACGTGGCGGTAAACGTTAGCCGGACGAGAGGGGTAGCCCCCGCGCATGATCCAGCTGCGTGGCTGGGAATTCCGCTGTGACGAGGACGGTGCTTTGTGTCTAAGGAGATGTCTATGAAGGGGTGCCAAAGATGGCAGACTTCGTGAAACCTTAATGGCAGACATTTCACAGTTCGTATAGAAATCAATAGTAATGAATCATGATACGTCAAAAAGAAACATGTACATTACTATTATCTGCACGACGATTCTGAGGGTGTAATCAGATTTTCAATATCTTTATTAGTTTAAAGTTTAGTATCTGACGGTAAATTATACAAGTAGCACCCAGCAACGAATTTCCAAAATATAAATGCTTTATCCGATTTCGTCGATCGCCGTGTCATTAGAAAGCTATTACTGTAAACCTAAATTGGTATGAATTACAGGCATGTAACTTTAATAGTACATGAGTTATTGGAGGTCAATCGCGGTAGGCCGTAAGTACTCCGCAGTTAAACGAAGAAACGATAGCAGCATGCTTATAAATACATTTATTCAACTATGTCTTTGTTTACATCCGATATATACTACTCATGAAGAAATTGGTTAAATATTTACTGTGTTTTAGAACGCACAGAGGCATTAGGCTACTGGCCTACCTGTTGTTCTATATCTTTTATATATGTTTATTTAATTTGTTTATGTATTTAATAATGTGTGTTAGAGCGTGTTTATGGTCCAGCCGTAGGAATATTTATTTAATTTCAAGTTATTAAATGTTATTTAATTTCTAGTTATTAAATGTAACTCCAGTATTTCGTGTATGTTTCATTATGTTGGTGAGTGTACGTTGGGTTGGAGACACGGAGGGAGCGCTCTAGCCAATCACAGCGCTTGTCAACAATGAGACTGTATGGAAGTAGGGGAGGAGGATCGTTTCAAGAGGGGACAGGGCGGTTTGGAGTTCGGGAGAGTTTTGGAAGTGCGAAGCAGTGAAGGAAACAAAAGAAAAATTTGGTGTAGGTATTAAAATCCATGGAGAAGAAATAAAAACTTTGAGGTTCGACGATGAGATTGTAATTCTGTCAGAGACAGCAAAGGACTTGGAAGACTAGTTGAACGGAATGGATGGTGTCTTGAAGGGAGGATATAAGATGAACATCAACAAAAGCAAAACGAGGATAATGGAATGTAGTCGAATTAAGTCGGGTGATGTTGAGGGTATTAGATTAGGAAATGAGACACTTAAAGTAGTAAAGGAGTTTTGCTATTTGGGGAGCAAAATAACTGATGATGGTCGAAGTAGAGAGGATATAAAATGTAGACTGGCAATAGCAAGGAAATCATTTGTGAAGAAGAGAAATTTGTTAACATCGAGTATAGATTTAAGTGTCAGGAAGTCGTTTCTGAAAGTATTTGTACGGAGTGTAGCCATGTATGGAAGTGAAACATGGACGATAAATAGTTTGGACAAGAAGAGAATAGAAGCTTTCGAAATGTGGTGCTACAGAAGAATGCTGAAGATTAGATGGGTAGATCACATAACTAATGAGGAGGTGCTGAATAGGATTGGGGAGAAGAGGAGTTTGTGGCGCAACTTGACTAGAAGAAGGGATCGGTTGATAGGACATGTTCTGATACATCGAGGGATCACCAATTTAGTACTGGAAGGCAGCGTGGAGGGTAAAAATCGTAGAGGGAGGCCAAGAGATGAATACACCAAGCAGATTCAGAAGGATGTAGGTTGCAGTAGGTACTGGGAGATGAAGAAGCTTGCACAGGATAGAGTAGCATGGAGAGCTGCATCAAACCAGTCTCATGACTGAAGACCACAACAACAACATTGGAAGTGCGGCAGTTCTGGACAGTACGACCGGGTGTGAGTGCTAGACGCGGACAGTACAGCACGACGGAGGCACAGTCGGCGGAAAGACTTGGACAGTGGAGCAGTTTGCACGTGGTCGCGGAGAATAGAGATATTTCGGAGTGCCGAACTGTGCTCTTGTGTGATTTCCGTGGCTTCTGCAGTGAAGACGTAGTGTGCGTTTAGAAGTGAATATCACGCGAGCTATGTTGTTGTTCATGACCAATTACGTGCAGTAGGAATCCATTGTTTCCCTGTTATTCATCTTCTATTTTATTTAATTGCCGGATCATCGACAGCAATAAGTGTTTTGCAGAAATATACGGCCTTCTCAAAAGTACCGGGTGATCAAAAAGTCAGTATGAATTTGGAAATTTAATAAACCACGAAATAATGTAGATAGAGGGGTAAAAATTGACACACATGCTTGGAATGACATGGGGTTTTATTAGAACAGAAAAAAAAACAAAGAAAACAAAAAACTTCACAAGATGTCCGACAGATGGCGCTGGACAGCAAAACTGCTACCGTGACGGGTGAGAGGTACGCCGATCCGATATGTTACAGAATCGCATCATCCCCAGCCCGGCTGATAAACACCTGTTGGAACGTACGATGTGTATGCAGGATGGCGCCCCATCCCATATTGTTAGACGCGTGAAAGATGTCTCGCGCGCGTCGTTTGGTGGTGATCGTGTGCTCAGCCGCCACTTTCGTCATGCTTGGCTTCCTAGGTCCCCAGACCTCAGTCCGTGCGATTATTTGCTTTGGGGTTACCTGAAGTCGCAAGTGTATCGTGATCGACCGACATCACTAGGGATGCTGAAAGACAACATCCGACGCCAATGCCTCACCATAACTCCAGACATGCTTTACAGTGTAGTTCACAACATTATTCCTCGACTACAGCTATTGTTGAGGACTGATGGTGAACATATTAAGCATTTCCTGTAAAGATCATCATCTTTGCTTTGTCTTACTTTGTTGTGCTAATTATTGCTATTCTGATCAGATGAAGCGCCATCTGTCGGACGTTTTTTGAACTTTTGTATTTTTTTGGTTCTAATAAAACCCCACGTCATTCCAAGCATGTGTGTCAATTTGTACCTCTCTATCTACATTATTCCGGTATTTATTCAGTTTTCAAATTTATACTGACTTTTTGATCACCCGGGACTTCTGCTATCATACTCATCATTTAAAGTCGTTAAAATAGTACCTGCAGATTTTATTTAATTCCAATCTTTCATTTATAGATGTGTATGTCACATTCAAAATTCGCAATTGCCGAGTGATAGGAACTCTCGACCATGTGCTTAATGCGGTAACTACGTATCCCAGCCACTAGACTTCGAAACCAGCTAAAACGTCTAATATTTCAACGTTGAGTCTGAGGGTACGTAGTTGAGGGCCACACCACCTCATTCAGCATAGTTAAGTGAAAGCCCCCAAAGGTCACTAAAACCAACTTCATCAGTAACTTCCACCGGGATAGGACGCTCTCTTCCAGATGCCAAACCAAGCTCACCAGTATTTTCGAATTTCATTATCATCTTTAAATCATTTAGTGCCAGCGTGTCTCTTCTCATGCTTTTCAATCGGTTACACTTTTAACTGCCGTTCAATAAAACAGTTTCACTAAAAGCGCACGATCTCTCTTCTCGATAGCAGTACTGTTCGCTCACGTTATGGCTTGTCAAATTACTGCGTGATAATGTACAGCGCCAGATTTGCACCTGGTGGCCTCTACTGGAACTAACTAGTTTTATAGCGTAAATCGGTTCCGCATACACACATTAGCGTATCTATCAAGTTTCGCTGCCATAGGATTATTGCAATCCGCCCTGGAACTCGTGAGCAGCGGCACTTTTAAGTACGTACACCCACCCGCGACACTTCACTTCATGCGACAATGATCCTCGCTTCCTTCCTCGTCCAACAGAGCTCGCTGCAGCGGAAGATTGTAACGCGCTCCTCATAATGACAACGACGCACCACAAGCAGGCTGTGACGGCGGCTGCAGCTGCAGGAAGCGGCCATCCGGGAACGAAGGACCCAGCACTTCTTTCCTGTTGCAGACTTCGCAGAACTCTGCGCGTGCCCGGAGAGATCGCCAGGAGCGCCAGGAGGCCATCGGAGTTGCTACCTTCCGGAAATGCTGACCGGACACGGGAATGAATGAATGAATGAATGAATGAATGAATGAATGAATGAATGAATGAATGAATGAATGAATGACCTGTACGACTGAACCGAGCACGTTACTCTAGACAGGTCTTCCGTCTTCCAGAACTCGTCACGACGTTTCTCGAATCGCTCCCTTGAGCTCCTCACTCGGCAAGTCCCAAACTCCACTTGTTTCCCATAGTGTTGCGCTCCTTTGCTTTTCATTGGCTGAAGGCAATCCCCACCAAACACACACTATGTGATCAAAAGTATACGGACACCTGGCTCAAAATGGCTAACAAGTTCGTGGCGCCCTCCATCGGTATGGTGTTGGCCCACCGACAGCCTTGATGACAGCTTCTCTTGTAAATCAGCAGATATTGAGCATTTCCTCGCAAACAAGCATAGAATTAGAAACAAAAATCTAGCCACCATCAAACAAGCAGTTGCGGATTAAGCAGAAACACTAAAGTAAAATCGTATGGCACTGTTGCCAGATAGCCCCCAGGAGTTGCTCGGCAGCCTAATTAGTGTTTTATTTCTTGGCACAATGACACCTTTCTATCGCGCAATGTATGTGTTCTCTCTTACGAATGTCTCTCCACTGTACGTGATCGACGAGAGCACGTGGAGTACAAGTGCCATATCTGTTATTGATGATGAGAGAGAGAGAGAGGGACGACAGGGTGAAACCCGGCTCTTGCACGTAGCTTTCTCCGCTCTATAGGCCCAAAATAGCGTGCATGTAACAACTAGTGGGCCAGCTAGACTGCTCCGGCCATCAATGCCCATTGCGAACTCCACTGATACGATCGGCACGATCCGTTTTGCCACTTTCGCTACGCAAGGCACTGTGCCTGCCACTTCTCAGGTAGGAACAGTTCCCGAATGTAACAATTTTGCCTATTTCGAGAAAAAAACGTAACTAAAATTAAGGAATGATTTTTCACGTGCTTAGAGGCAGCAGATGTCCATACCTTACGTGAATTTGAGTTTTGTGCGTTGTTTTTGTACGAGATACAAGCTTTAGATCGATTTTCCATGGGGGAGAAGAGCGGAGGCTTGCACTTGTCCTGAACTAAACGTCAGACGTCAAGTAATTTAAATCGGTTTAAAGGGAGCTGTAAAGACAATTTGCGTCCAGGTCTATGAACACGACTGTCTGAGAAATAGTTCCAATCTGGGGACCCGTGCGAAACTATCGCACTTTTATAGCTTTAAGTAACGGCAATATTTGGATACGTTTAGTCGTTGGGATAAGAGTAGTAATGGGAATGGAGAGAGAACATCTCAAAAATGAGCCGAACGACATGAAATTATGATGCATCCTTGTATGCGCACTCCATTGTGCGAAGAAAAGTTTTTAGCGTACGGAATGTTTTTGCCGGCTTGTATGACGGGCAGAGATCAAGGACCGCCATTACGACCACATAAGATGTACCTTTAACTCGACAAATGCTTTCAGTTGCAATAACCACGTTAAGCCGTAATAGCAATAGGTAAATCACAATTCAAGGCGATAATGAAAAAAATATGCTTGTCGTTTCGGAAAGTATACGAGTTTAGAAAAGTCACCTAGTACGACGGAAGAGAAGATACTGGACTACCGCAGTGGTCACGTCATTATCTGTGACAATGCTATACACAAAGTGAAAGCCGTATCGGAATGCTTGCTGCAGTTCCTCTGAATAGTCTGGTGGTGGTTGTTGTTTTTGTGGTCTTCAGTCCTGAGACTGGTTTGATGCAGCTCTCCATGCTACTCTATCCTGTGCAAGCTTCTTCATCTCCCAGTACCTACTCCAACCTACATCCTTCTGAATCTGCTTAATGTATTCATCTCTTGGTCTCCCCCTAAGATTTTTACCCTCCACGCTGCCCTCCAATACTAAATTGGTGATCCCTTGATGCCTCAGAACATGTCCTACCAACCGATCCCTTCTTCTGGTCAAGTTGTGCCACAAACTTCTCCCCAATCCTATGAAATACTTCCTCATTAGTTATGTGATCTACCCATCTAATCTTCAGCATTCTTCTGTAGCACCACATTTCGAAAGCTTCTATTCTCTTCTTGTCCAAACTATTTACCGTCCATGTTTCACTTCCATACATGGCTACACTTCATACAAATACTTTCAGAAACGACTTCCTGACACTTAAATCTATACTCGATGTTAACAAATTTCTCTTCTTGAGAAACGCTTTCCTTGCCATTGCCAGTCTCCATTTTATATCCTCTCTACTTCGACCATCATCAGTTATTTTGCTCCCCAAATAGCAAAACTCCTTTACTACTTTGAGTGTCTCATTTCCTAATCTAATACCCTCAACATCACCCGACTTAATTCGACTACATTCCATTATCCTCGTTTTGCTTTTGTTGATGTTCATCTTATATCCTCCCTTCAAGACACCATCAATTCCGTTCAACTGCTCTTCCAAGTCCTTTGCTGTCTCTGACAGAATTACAATGTCATCGGCGAACCTCAAAGTTTTTATTTCTTCTCCATGGATTTTAATACCTACTCCGAATTTTTCTTTTAATTCCTTTACTGCTTGCTCAATATACAGATTGAATAACATTGGGGAAAGGCTACAACCCTGTCTCACTCCCTTCCCAAGCACTGCTTCCCTTTCATGCCCCTCTACTCTTATAACTGCCATCTGGTTTCTGTACAAATTGTAAATAGCCTTTGGCTCCCTGTATTTTACCCCTGCCACCTTTAGAATTTGAAAGAGAGTATTCCAATCAACATTGTCAAAGCTTTCTCTAAGTCTACAAATGCTAGAAACGTAGGTTTGCCTTTCCTTAATCTTTCTTCTAAGAAAAGTCGTAAGGTCAGTATTGCCTCACGTGTTCCAATATTTCTACGGAATCCAAACTGATCTTCCCCGAGGTCGGCTTCTACTAGTTTTTCCATTAGTCTGTAAAGAATTCGTGTTAGTATTTTGCAGCTGTGTCTTATTAAACTGACTGTTCGGTAATTTTCACATCTGTCAACACCTGCTTTCTTTGGGATTGGAATTATTATATTCTTCTTGAAGTCTGAGGGTATTTCGCCTGTCTCATACATCTTGCTCACCAGATGGTAGAGTTTTGTCAGCACTGGCTCTCCCAAGGCCGTCAGTAGTTCCAATGGAATGTTGTCTACTCCCGGAGCCTTGTTTCGACTCAGGTCTTTCAGTGCTCTGTCAAACTCTTCACGCAGTATCGTATCTCCAATTTCATCTTCATCTACATCCTCTTCCATTTCCATAATATTGTCCTCAAGTACATCGCCCTTGTATAGACCCTCTATATACTCCTTCCACCTTTCTGCTTTCCCTTCTTTGCTTAGAACTGGGTTTCCATCTGAGCTCTTGATGTTCATACAAGTGGTTCTCTTACCTCCAAAGGTTTCTTTAATTTTCCTGTAGGCAGTATCTATCTTACCCCTCATGAGATAAGCCTCTACATCCTTATATTTGTCCTCTAGCCATCCCTGCTTAGCCATTTTGCACTTCCTGTCGATCTCATTTTTGAGACGTTTGTATTCCTTTTTGCCTGCTTCATTTACTGCATTTTTGTATTTTCTCCTTTCATGAATTAAATTCCATATTTCTTCTGTTACCCAAGGATTTCTACTAGCCCTCGTCTTTTTACCTACTTGATCCTCTGCTGCCTTCACTACTTCATCCCTCAAAGCTACCCATTCTTCTTCTACTGTATTTCTTTCCCCCGTTCCTGCCAATTGTTCCCTTATGCGCTCCCTGAAACTCTGTACAACCTCTGGTTCTTTCAGTTTATCCAGGTCCCATCTCCTTAAATTCCCACCTTTTTGCAGTTTCTTCAGTTTTAATCTACAGGTAATAACCAATACACTGTGGTCAGAGTCCACATCTGCCCCTGGAAATGGTAGGTATGTCAAGAGCCGAGAAGTGCGAGAATTGCGAGAATTATCGCATAATCAGCTTGACATCTCATGCACAACAAGAATATCCAGAAGAATGGAAAAGCATATAGAGAATGTGTCAGATCACGTTCCGTTTGGCTCTCGGGAAGGTAAAGGCGCTAGAGAGGCAGTTCTGAGGTTGCAGTTGACAATGGAAGCAAGACAGATGTAAAGTCAAGACACGTTCATAGAATTTGTCGTCCTGGCAAAAGCATTAGTGTTAAACGGTGCAAGAGTTTCGAAATCCTGAGGAAATAGGAATGAGCTGTAGGGACTAACGTGTAATATACAATATTTACAAGAACCTAGAGGAGTGGAAGACCAAGAACGAAGTGATCGGATTAAGAAGAGAGTAAGATAGGGATGTAGTCTTTCGCCCCTACTGTTCAATCTATACATCTAATACGCAAAGAAGGAAATAAAAGTTCAAGAGTGGAACTAAAATTCAAGGTGAAATGATATCAAGGATACGATTCACCGATGATATTGCTACCCTCAGTGAAAGTGAAGAAAAATTAGGGGATCTGTTGAATGGAATGAACAGTACAGAATATGAATTGAGTGTAGATCGAAGGAAGACGGCAGTAGTGTGAAGTAGCAGAAATGGAAACAGCGAGAAACTTAACATCAGGATTGATGGTCACGAAGCAGATGAAGTTAAGAATTTCTGCTACATAGGCAGTAAAATAACTGATGACGGACGGCGCAAAGAGAACATAATAAAAAACATATTCATTATTTTTGACACTACAAGACTTAGACGCCCCGATAGCCGTGAATGTAGAAGGGCCGATTCCGTACTGGGGAGGTGCGTCGGCCTCCGGTCGAGTCCACCCGGCGGGTTAACGTCGAGGGTCGGTGTGCTGGCCAACCTATATGTGGTGTTTAGGCGGTTTTCCACATCCCACTACGTGAATAACGGGCTGGTGCGTAAGTCCCGCTTCAGCTACACAATCCGCAAACATTTAGAAAACTTTCAATTTCACATAACAACATTACATAGTTTGTTGGAGTATACAAATTCAGATGCGGGGGGGGGGGGGGGGAAGAGGTGGATGGGAGGGATACAGGGGCGGCAACAGGAAGGACGTCCAGACACCTCTTGAAGCTAATCAAGCCAAATCCGTTCATAATCATGCCGATTCCGCTCCGATGCGAGACAAAGGCACCTGAAAAAGAAGACACCGAAAGACTTGTTGGTAGCCACTTTACAATGTTCACTCTGCTTTCCACGGAATGCCCGTGATGTATGTAGATTGCGCTCCTGGCTGCCTATCGTTATAGGCGCTGTTCACCCACAACTGCCATTTGCAAAGCCAGTACGCATCCTACTTATCACGTATTTTCCGTACATTTCCTGTTCTCGCATCTCTTTTCAATTAATTATTTCTGTGAAGTAGCACATAAAATCTGTATTTGGTAACAAATATGATAAATTTATTATTCTAGAAGAAATTTATTTCAGTTACTAAGCTCACGGTTGTTTCAGAGATAATGGATCCAATTATTTTCATTATCCACATTCCAAGTTCCAGTTCCTTGCCCGTTATGGTACTGGCACTTTTCATTTTTCTCTCTCCTCATTTCGGCTTTTTATTTATACATCAATTATAGGGTACTTTGCTGTTTAACCAAGGCGTACGTTTGTTACGTTTTCTATTCAGAAGTTTGGACTAAACGTTCCAACCTGTCCAACGCTTTTTTTTTTGCCACCCTGTCATTTAACATTCGTATCTTGCGTAGCTTCGTTACTACAAAAAATATCGGATCATGCCTTCGAATTCTACTTCGGACAGTAACTCTTTCAGTAACTGTCTGGACTAGCATATTAGAACAACGTGGTGGTTAATCCAACCAATAAGTTGTGAACTTTACTTTTTTTATATCAAAACAAAATATTTGCTCCATAATTTGTTAATGTCCGCCACAAATGCTAGAGAAAGGAAGGTCTGGAGAGAATTTTCGCGAGATAGCATCTTTTTTTAAAAGAGTAAACTGACATTTGGCTGCATATTACCATATTTATCTTCTGCAGTATGTTTATTTCGGATTTTATGCCATTATCAAAAACAATACTAAAAGTTGTTGGACCATTATCATCTCATATCTGTTAAGGTAGTCCAAAGCAAGGAAACAAGAGTAACATGTCTCTGAGAAGTAACTCTCAAAGGAAGTCACTGAATCATTGAGGATACAAATAAATCTGACGCGCCAAGTAAACCGAGAAACATTTACTCATGTCACAGTGCCTTTTCAGACAGGATAATAAACAACAATCCAAGGTGAACAGAACTGAGGGTCCTCGAAATGTGACTCTACAGGCCTGGCAAACCTTTCCCGGTGAACAGTCACATGTGTTATTCTTGTTTACCTGCTTTGGACTGCCTTAACAGATGTGACATAATAATGGTCAAATAACTTTTAGCATTGTACTTGATAATGGCATGAAAGTCGAAATCTAGAGAGTAACGAAGATAAAATATAGTAATATACAGTCAAATGAAGGTTTACTATTTTAAACAGTATTGCATGACTGTGGCTCAACACCATCGACAACTTTTTAGCTTATTTTTGTTTTATCCATATATTTTTATTACTGTACACCAGGAGAAGTTTGCCAAACCCGTAGAGTCACATTTCGAGGTCCTCCAGGTGTGTGTTCACCTTGGGTTTTTGTTTATTATCCTGTCTGACAAGGCATTGTGAAATGGATAAATGTTTCTCGGTTTACTTGGCGCGTCAGATTTATTTGTATACTCAAGATTTCAGCGACTTTCTCTGTCATCATACTAAGAGTTCGTGCTGTTTTACTTTCATGTGTAGTTGGCGGAACTGTGTCATGGAGATGTCAAGGAGTCATATGCTACCAGTCATCACGTCGCTTTCTGTGGCGCACATGGAGGTATAATAAGGTGAGACAGCGCTGTAGACTTGCTGCTGCACGTTGCTTTGAAACCAACGCCGCCATGTTAGATACCCCAAAACATTAGCAGACAACTGTAAGTTTGCTTCGTGTTCTTAATTTGTCCTGTGCACACAGGAATTGTTTTAAATGGTAATGTTACAGTGCTTTCGTGAATAAAACAGCGTCGGGAAGGCATTTTAAGACGTTTTCCTTGTTTTCGATGCATATTTAATCCAATAATACGACATATTTCGTCTCATTAATGTAACTTTATTTTCGTTATAAGTTCGAATAATCATGAAAAGATTGCTTTGTTATCTAGCATTTTTTTCAACTGTGAGTGACGAAATTGATTTTTCGGCCTATGTCCTCTTCCGGAAAAGCTGGACATATTTTGCAATGTTTGATCGGTTTCCAATCTTCCCTTCTCACAGCGATCTCCCAGAGAGGAAATTTGAAATCTAATGTCATGAATAAAACCACTACAGTAAAAGTAATCAGCGCAATCAAAATTCGGTAATAACAGAAAACACTGTTTGAACTAGCCCACTTACGAATGAAATGCCATTCCCTCACATGGCATTTTTGATCAAAACACTTCTTAAGATAATACTTGGGGCAAGTGACAGAACGTCGACTTTCAAGTTCATGTCATGACAACTCCCTCTATTTTACCTCCATGGTGTCGGAGGAACGTCAGTAGCAATGCCAACTCCTTTGGATGGCGATAATTCAGATTATTTGTGTATCAGTATCCATCGCCAGTTTCCACGGGGCACTAAGGGTGTAGCCGTTATCCCGATTATTATTATTTTTTTTTTTTCACAGTCTGATCTCGACTACTATCTTGGTGATAGATTCCCAGCAGAAGATACATCGGGTAACATAGTTGCATGGTATCGCTGTGTTTGGCAACAGCAGATCTGTCAAAACTATTTTGTTCTGGGCAACATTCTGAAATCGTACGTATAGACTCACTGAAGTACCTGCTACCGCATTCACAATCAATTGCTCAAGTTCCCTTGCAACGGTGGAGGTCATTTACTGAGGTCAGCGTCTCTTCAGTTTCCTTGGGTGCTTGGAAAATAGCTTTAGTACCTGTCACCAAAGGAACCGTTGAGATCAGAATGGGACCACCATTAGCGGTGCATGGAAACTGGCAACCTATGCTGAAAAAAATAATTGGAGTTGTCTACCGCTGGACAGCATCAATGTCACTGCTAATGTTCCTCCATCCCACACACCGACAATCTCTGTTAACAAGTGGAAGTTCTGTGACTACTCCATAGCATCATAATTCGTGGGTACACAAACAAATCTGCCGCCGAGAAGCGTTTAGCCAAAAAATGTCGCCGCACAAAAACAAAAAAAAAGGGTTTTCGTATTGTGAAACGTTAACGTTCTGTGGACATTCAAACGAAAATCGGGTTTAAACTATTTCTGTACACAAAATTGTGATAATTAGATAACATTGGCTGTTTGAAAGCGGAGAAGAGACGGGGCTGGTTATACCGCTCCCATATTCTGACTCCCCCACGCTTCAACAACACAAGCATACCGGCAGTGGAAACAGCAGCGGAGCGGCAAATATCGTAGCAAAGAAAAAGGGATTTTCATACGCATCAGTCAAGCACATCATGCCAGCATAGCCTCATACAGCCAGAAAACGCTTCCGATGGACATTAACGTCAAGTATTCAAATTATGATGTGACACGGATGTTTCCAGCGCATCCCTGTAAAATTGGAGTGATAGCAGTGAATATCCAGAAGACGGTTGAGACACTAAATACGTCTAACTTAACCTTTAAAAAAGGACGGAGGGAGGGGGAGCTAAAACTGAGTAACCTGCTGGTGTAGCATTCTTCAGTACCTTAATTATTTGGAAGTTGGGATGAGTCTCAGTGACCACCATATGTATTAAATATGAAAATCATAACTGAACCACGTAATATCGATGGGATCTAAGGCATCTGACAGTATGTTAAACAACTATCAGTTTGACTTTACGAAAAGTAAAGGCACCAGACAGGGAATTCTGCCATTGGAGTTGATGGTATTGCTATCCTCAGTGAAATTGAAGAAGAAATGCATGATTGCTGAATGGAATGAACAGTCTAATGAGTACAGAATATGGATTGTGAGTAAATCGAAGAAAAACGAAACTAATGAGAATTAGCAGAAATGAGAATAGTGAGAAACTAAACATCAGGACTGGTGATCACGAGGTAGATGAAGTTAAGGAATTCTGCTACCTAGGCAGCAAAATAAACGACGACGGAAGGAGCAAGAAGAACATCCATAGCAGACTAGCACTGGCAAAATGAACATTCCCGGACAAGAGACGTCTACTGGTATCAAACATACGCCTTCATTTGAAGAAGAAATTTCTGACAATGTACGTTTGGAGCACGGAATTGTATAGTATCGAAACATGGACTGTGAGAAAACTAGAGAAGAAGAAAATCGAAGTATTTGAGGTGTGGTGTTACAGAAGAATGTTGAAAACTAAGTGGATTGATAAGGTAAGGAATGAGGAAGTTCTCCTGGGAATAGGCGAGAAAGATATTATGGATAACACTGGCAAGGATGGTAGTAAGTCTCTTAAGACATCAGGGAGTAACTTCCGTGGTATTAGAGGGAGCTGTACAGGGTAAAAATTGTGGAGGAAGACAAAGATTGGAATGTATCCAGCAAATAATTGAGAACTTAAAGTTGCATGTGCTACTACGAGATTAAGAGATTAGCAAAGGACAGAAATTCGTGGCTGGCCGCATCAAACCAGTAAGAACTCTTATGGCAAAAGTAAATAAATAAATATATGCTTTACCACTTTTACTGCGAATGATCCATTGTAATTTTTTTACCTGCTCTGCTGATTGTCAGGTTCCGAACTGTAGTTGCCGAGCACATAAATTTGGTGGCAACGGACCGTTTTAGTATTAAATGTAATGCAACAAGTAATTTTACATTATTTTGAATAACAATATCAGACTTCGTGTGCCGGCCGCGGTGGTCTAGCGGTTCTGGCGCTGCAGTCCGGAACCGCGGGACTGCTACGGTCGCAGGTTCGAATCCTGCCTCGGGCATGGGTGTGTGTGATGTCCTTAGGTTAGTTAGGTTTAAGTAGTTCTAAGTTCTAGGGGACTTATGACCTAAGATGTTGAGTCCCATAGTGCTCAGAGCCATTTGACCCATTTTTGAGACTTCGTGTGATAAATTTAGATAGCTGAAGTTCGACTTGTGGTGTGCAAATCTGCACTTAATGGCGAGTGGTTGGCGCGCACATCGATACGTCAACAAAGCGATCTCCTCCCAGTTCCAATTACACTGAAATACAGAAACTTTTTGCATCATTCGTGACAAAGGGCAACTGCAGTGCTGTTTACATAAAGCACGGGCAAAAGTAGAGAATACTGTTATTATTGCCCAACTGCATAAATGTAATTACAAATATTCTTACATACTAAGCTGTTGCTAGAGAGAAGGCCAAAGGAGAAGTGGTGACAAATAGAGGGCGAATTGTGCCTCACTTACAAAAGAATGTCGCACTTCACATCAGCGACTGCTGTAGGAATGTAATGGCAAAATCTGGTTTCACTTTGACTCCGAAATATTCACTTACACACGTCATACTGGTATGTTCTAAATACTCTTCACACCTAAACACTGTCAAAACCATGGTGAATGTGTATGCATTTGTGTGTGAGTGTGGGGGAGAGAGGGGAGGGGGGCGTGAAGCGCGCATGTGTGGTGTGAATGCATTTCCCTGAACTGTGCCAGATTTTTTCTACGGCTACCAGACTCGCAGGCGTAACAATGGGTGTCTTGGTACACGGCCGCACAGTTGCGAAAACGGCTGCCCGGCGGGAATCGTCTGGGAATCTCGTTTCTTACGGCGCGGCGGCGCAGTTGCTGTCACGACTTCTTGACTCTCGCTTAGTACCGGCTCACATTAGGCCAGTAATTACGGCCGGTGGTTAATGATTATGGTGCGATAAAAATCGTATATACTTCTTTAAGCTCTAAGCTGTGCCAGTTTTCGACACGATCGATGTCTGGGAATCTGAGCAACAGTTCGTGCATTGTGTGTCGATTACCCACGGAGTGAAAAATTGCTGGGTGTATGATATAACACATGCACATGTATTCGACAGACGCTGCGACGAAAAAACAATGATAGATTAGACGCCAAGAAATCCGTAAAAGTGATGTAAATGTAATCCGCAGCTTGAAGGTGGTCGAATGACCGTAACTGATTGCCTTGAAATAAATATTCATCTCAGTAACTTTTGCTCCTTCCACGATGTTTTTGTTTAAATATATTGAAACACAGTCTAGAGAAAATTTCGTTTTTCTTTGAGTCTGCAACATCGTAAGGGTGACACAACATGAAGTCTTCCACTGCTTATGGGAAGAGCGGTACTTTTAGATTGTGGAATGTCCCCTGTACAGCTGGCTTCTTCTGCTTCATAAAAACGTGAATAGTATAAGAGGAAATAGTCAATTTTCTACAGCAGTTGCATGAACAGTTTACAAGAATTCCGCAATCAGATTAGATAACTGACCGCATATATCTTGCTGGAAACACATTCGCGTCCTTAATGGAACATTCGCATTCATCTACGAACTATTAACAGCCTCTCTGTCGCACACAAAACTTACTACTAATTAAAAAAATAGCTTTTATGTCCAGTTAAAAATCAATATTTGCATGGAACACGTGCAAAAAACCAGCTGCAGCGCAGTGTTGCCAGCGGGAATCAAATTCGTTAATACCACTCGCATAAAAGCATCTTCTCCTTCCCAATGCTCGCCCTCGAGAGCACGGTCTTACAAAAGCAACATGGAACTCATCCCTGTAATTACGTTCCATACTAAGCACAAGGATACATGAATTAGTGTCGTTTATTCGTCACATCCGGTGTGATCCGCCTGGAAACAAGCTGTTACCACCAAACACACAAACGCACTGTTAACTGCCCATGTTGCTTCTCGTAGAACTCCGCAAGAAGTCTGGTTCTTTGTTCGTTCCAAGTAAACGCGCAACAAGCTGCCTTATTGAGCTGTTTATTTGTTTCCATGTTGTCCAGACGTCAGCCCGCATATTGCCTTTCAGCCTACCTATTAATCTGTCTGAAGCCAACCTCAAATAAACAATTTCTAAATGTGACTTTTTTCCTGCGGAAGTGTCTGACAGTCAACTAACTTTGTTATTAGATTTTTACTCTGTAAATGCTGTATCACACATGCGACATCACTTCGGAAGAAAGAAGTACACTACAATCGCTGGAAAAATGTCACGGCGAGGGAAGAAGTACAGATTACGGCACTGGACTCCGGTTTGCGAGTCCAAATCCCTGTCCGATCATCCAGACTTAGATTTCCTGTCGGTTACCTTGACCAGTTTTGAATTATGTCGGGCTTTGAGACGTTTAAGTAACAGAAGTCTTGAACATGTACCAAGTTTTATTGAATAAATAAAATCGCAGTTGCTTGAACTGCAGCCACGAATTCAAAATGAGATGACGCAAGAAAGTGGACTACCAAGTGGCATATTTAGTGTGCCAACAAATGAAATTATCTCTGGACTATGTCTATCGTAAAATGAACCCTACAGACAGTCTGAAAACATCGTGTCGGATACGTACTCTGTTTCATCCTAGTTAAGTGAGCTCGCCCCAGTGATCGAGTCAAAGTTTAAAGGGTATCTGCCGACCGCGGTGGCCGAGCGGTTCTAGGCGCTTCAGTCCGGAACCGCGAGACTGCTACGGTCGCAGGTTCGAATCCTGCCTCGGGCATGGATGTGTGTGATGTAATGATTACAAATGATCACAAAGAATCCGCCTCGATTGCAAATTGAAACCGGATGTTGACCTAGGTTTCGGTGCGGACAACCACGCCTTCTTCGGAACACACAAACTACAAACTGCCTAAAGACGCACGGTCCAACATTAATACACAACGCCCAAAAGGGCAAAAACTCGCCTAAAATGTTTACCCGACAGTCTCCGGCCCACCGAACGTTGGCTGGGGTGAGGAAGCACGCTTGTGACTTTTGAGCTAAGTACAGCTATTGACATGGTACACACGTACCGTTTATTTTACATTTTATGCGAGTCTTTTGCCCTTTTGGCTGTTCTATATCAATGCTGGACCATGCCTCTTTAGGCAGTTTGATGTTTTAGTGTGTTCCGAAGAAGGCGTGGTTATCCGCGCCGAAACCTAGGTCAAAATCCGGCTTCAAGTTGCAATCGAGGCGGATGCAATGTTAAAAGTTCTGAAGTGTGTAATGTCCTTAGGTTAGTTAGGTTTAAGTAGATCTAAGTTCTGGGGGATTGATGACCTCAGATGTTAAGTCCCATAGTGCTCAGAGCCATTTGAACCATTTTTAAAGGGTATCTGTGGGATTTTGCACTACACTAGACAGCTAAGGTAAGGCTGTCTCCGCATGTAAATGGTATGTTCTTCCGTTCCTAGTATCTTTGAATTAACGTACCCCACCATTGTAGGGGGACCAACAGCTTATCGTAGAAAACACTGTGCAGCTTAGCATTTTTCACGCCCAAAAACCACTGGCAGCAGTAAGTGCGGAAAAACTCAGACTGACAGAGGTTAGATTCCCGACCATCTCAGATAGCCACTGAACGACAAAGGAGAAAGGTACTAGTGGTTTAAAGTCCGCGGCAGTGCAGAAACTTAATCACTGATAGTATTTCACACACGGGTGATACGTTCCCGTGCCCTTTTTATTTCGCCGGTGCGGAGGAAAGCTATAATAAATTAAGAAGCTAAGCAAATCGCACATGGAAATTCAGCTCCTGCTTCTGCACCCCACGCTAGTTTAGGGGATAACTGTACCAACATGGACATATTGGCTAACATGTAGTCTGAGTTTAGCCAGCGAAGCAAACCTTGTAAGCTCATTTGGTCAGAGACAGAGATCCAGGTATCAGAAAATTTAATTTATTAGGCAATTTCATTATCAGCTATCTATTATGACTTATTTGGGCCAATAAATTCTCAGTCACCATACCTCTATTTCAAACAGTGACAATCCCCACCGCCCACCGATTCTTCAAAGAATGCAGCCTCGATGTATGAAACAGAGCTGTTTTAAGAAATGTTAGTTTTTGAGGCATCTCAATGTTTATGACGTCGTATCTCTGAATTGTGTGTATTAGAAAGACATGTCACTGAATTTACCTGCTAAATTATATTTCTATGTTGTCTGCAAAATGTGTTGCAAACAGAGGTAGTAGTAATTAAGTAATAAATTGAAACGTCATGCGTGATGTTTGAGTTTGACTGCGCGAATAGCGAAAATGTTGGCGATAGACTTATTTCATTATTTAGGGAGGAGTCGGCGAGAAAAAGTTTCAAAACGGTTTGAAGTACGTGTAAAGTTTGTCGAAGTCGCTAAGTGGTCTCATTCTCAAATACTGGACGAATATAGTTTGGATAATTTGCGCGCTACGGCTTCACTGTCTGAAGACATACATACAGCTGCTACATTCAGTACTTTGCTTATTGTTAACTTTAACGTAAGGTTACACCTATTAAACAATAGATTATGAAAGCATTTAAAAGTTTTAAATTCTTCGGTCATCATACGAAATAATGAAAAATCCGCTTTTTGTTGACATTGGAAGCTATTATATAGGCAACTGCAAATGGACTGTGCTGTGTTTTAGCAGTTTCGTAATGTCGTCATTAGCAAATTTGTACGATTATCTTACATTTGAAAATCATCTCCGATACCGCAACACGAAAGTTAGTTCAAGTGGAAAGCCAAAGTTGAGCGACTGTTTTCGAAAACTTTTACGAAAATAGGTAGAAGCGTCGAATATTGGCTGGCTGTGACGTGTTTATAAAAGAAGGCATCAGAATATTGGGTAGAGCAAGAAGACGAAATATCGCGTAACGAGAAAGTCCGTGCACGAGAAAGTAATTGTTATCCCTTATCCACCAAAAATTTTATTTCGAAGCCTGCGACTTGCAGTTATCAGAACCTACACTATAAAACAAAGAATAATGCACCAGCCTTGCTCGGCGTCTTCGGTGTCGCAATGCCATTGCATTCATAAATCCATCAACACGATGGGTTTATCGACCAACGCTTCATCGTCAAATCTATCCACACTGTCGTGTATCAGTGTTAACTAACGCCAGATACGCCGTGTTCAAAAAGTCTCTCCGCAGTGCCGTATGATTGTCAGCCGCGCGTGCCGCATGCCGTAGTCAATATACCAAAATGAAACTCAGTGAAATACAAGTTATTAATTTATTCAATATTCATTTTTACTTACAAATTTTCACATTAAATGTTGATAGTGTCCCCCCTGTTGTTGAATACGCAATTCAATTCGCCTAATCATGTTTACAAACACAAGCTGTAACATTTCTTCTGTTAACAGTTTTCAATTCATCGATGGATTTTGGACGGTTTTTATAGACAGTTGCTTTCGCTCCACTCCAGAAGAAAAAGTCAGGTGGTATTAGGTCAGACAATCGTGGAGACCAAAGTCCCTGTGAAATTATGCGATCACCAAAAACATCAGCAAGCAGTGACATTGAAACGCGAGCTGTATGCGCGGTAGCACCATCTTGTTGAAAATAACCGTTCAGTATTTCACTTAACACGGGTTCTCCAATGAATGGGTACAGAATATCACTGCAGTATTGTTGTGCGTTTATTGTTTCGTTGAAAAATATGGGACCCACAATCCGACGTCTAGAAATTGCAGTCCAAACTCTTATTTTCACAGAATGAAGTGGTTCCGCATGAATACACAATGGATTTGCAATACTCCACATACGAGAATTTTGCGAGTTCATGTACCCGGATAAATGAAACCACGCATCAGTGAAAAAAGTTTCATTTAGAATATCCCTTCCATTTTGTTGAACGAAATTTTTGAACCACTGACAATAATGCAGTCTCTTGCCATGATCAGTATTCTTCAGTTCTTGCACGACTGTCACTTTGTATGGGAAAAATTCTAACTTTTTCCTTACAGCTGTGTGTGCCGTTCCGACATTAACATCGATTTCCTGGTCGAGTTTTCTTACTGACGTGTTCGGACTCATGGACATTTTATCAGAAATATCGAGTAGTTTATCCTCAGACTAAACGCTATGATGTGGGAGTGTTGTCTCCGGGAAAACTGAATTAAATGTTTGACGAACTGAAACTGTATTTACCGCCAGCTTTGAACACTTGTTCGAAGAAAAAAAAAAGTTCTTCAATGGTTAGCATTTTAACAGTGACAAAAACAAACGAACAAAGGAACTAAACTTAAACGTTCACGTCAACACGTAACGACACACACCAACGATACTACTGACGCTGACTGAGATAAACGAAAGAGTGGAATGTTGGGAGAGTCCACTTGAAGGTAAGTAACCCAGGCAGACGAACAATCGTACGGCACACGCGGCTAACCATCATACAGCACTGCGGAGAGACTTTTTGAACATCCCGTAGAACCGAGCAGCACTGACTGCAAGCTAAAGATGGAAGAATAAAGTCGGCATTATTGTTGTCAACGGCAATGATTGTGGGTGAGCGGAAGAAGTTTGGAAACAAACACGACACACAGCGCATACGTCTACATTTGCACTGTTGTGCAGATATGTTGAATACAATAAGGATACAAAAGCAGGAGTTAAGAATCAAAAGAAGTAGTATTAGGCTAATGAGCCGCTGGAGACCACAGGTTCTTCAAAAAATCGAAATGCCTATAGACTATCACTAACAGCCTTCCAAACTTTTACGGGAGTTTAGGTTGAGGTTTTAGAGGGTGAATATAATGGGACGTGGCTTTTTGACTCAGCTGCAGTTTTCTCAAATCTCCAGTGTGTAGTGTATCAATGTGTTGCAGTCTGGCTCCAGGTGTCTAAGTCACTAACGCCGTAGCGTCCCGCTGTTAGTAGAGCTCGGGGTTGCGATTGATGTCAGAGCTGGTTTCGGGCGGAAAGGTCGTTGCCCCGGGCGCGAGTGTGTTCGTGTGGTCATGCAGGCGTCGCGCCACGCCCCCCGTCTGGCCAGAATGTGCCGCAGGCTGGCCAACCTTCCCGGCGCGCTTTCCCCTTCAGCTGCGGCAATAGCACAGTTTTAATTGTCACCTCGAAAACATAAAGCGACTTAATTATTTTTTTATTTGTAGCCACATGTATGCAGTCCTGGTACACATCGAAATCCCCGTGCCATAGTACTGCACAATGCCGCTAGGTTAGCCGAAACAAAATAGCGCATCCCCTTGACAAACCCGTGTGTCATACGGGAATTAGCTTTCTAAATTTGGAAGGGAAATTTTGGAGATGTGGTCCAACTGTGCTAAAAATGGAAAGCTTTTTGCTTTTACGCCACACGCGTTTCCCTTCTTATGTGTGAAGCATCCTCAGTGAAATGTAATACATGTTTGTTGTATGCATATAGTAAGTATTTTCAACAGATGACAACTTTTAGATATAAACTTTGTAAGTAGGCTGTTAAGGTTTTTATGTTGGTAACGCCACGTAGCGCTCTGTATGAAAATCACTGACAGTGCTGTGTGAAGTCTATGGCTGGTTTGCATTGTTGGAATATTCGCTATTGTAGTGTTGGGCAGCTGTGTGTGAACAGCGCGTAGCGTTGCGCAGTTGGAGGTGAACCGCTAGCAGTGGTTGATGTGGGGAGAGAGATGGCAAAATTTTGAGAGCGGACGATCTGGACGTGTGTCCATCAGAAAGAGTAAATCTGTAATACTGGATATCAGGAACTGATATATATGACTTTTGAACATTATTATGGTAAATAATTATTTGTTCTCTATCAAAATCTTTCATTTTGCTAACTATGCTTATCAATAGTTAGTGCCTTCAGTAGTTAAAATCTTTTATTTAGCTGGCAGTAGTGGCGCTCGCTGTATTGCAGTAGTTCGAGTAACGAAGATTTTTGTGAGGTAAGTGATTCATTAGAGCTCTTACTGAGGCGTTCAGACAGTCGTTTTTCCCTCGCGCGATCCGCGAGTGGAACAGAGGGGGGGGGGGGGGGCGGGGGGGTAATGACTTTGGCGCGAATTGTGCCCTCCGCCATACACCGCTTTGTGACTAGCGGAATATATATGTAGATGTAGAGGGCAAAAATCTACATGTAGGGGTGTACTTGGTCCTAAATCCGTCGGCACACGGACCGTGCATCCGAACGTTGAGCGTTAAGCGTGCCGAATTTCTGATGTCATAGCGTGGAATAGCACGTTCGGCAGTCTTTCCGAACGTGCAGAGCAATATCTGGCATGTCAGACATTCTGAGCGTGCGCCTGAGCGTTGACCAATGAGATGGCACAACGCCACCTACGTCACACGCCCGCCATCTCCTTTCAGTACGAAGTTATGAGGCGCCATATTGGTATTCATTTGAAGCCTATATGTATATATGCCGTTTCTGAGCACCAGCAAATTGAGAATCACTGGAAACCCCGTTGTTAGTTATGTGATTCGATCCAATAAAATAATGAGAAACATCGTATTCATGGCAAAAGAATTATTGTAACGAGCGTAATATGAGAGTAGGCTATTAGAAGGCAGTGACACACTGAAGATCCACCAAAACACATTGTTCTTCGTTCAATTTGTTATAATTAAATTTCAATCAATAACATAAGTATCTACGATTAACGTTTTTAGCAACGGGTAACACAATATGATTACATATAATGTGTGTACTGTTGGTTTAGCGTAGTGGGTAGCGTCATGGGCGGTGGATCGCGTCTTGACACTTCCAAAATTTTTTTCCCCTAACATTCGCGTTTTTTTTAGGTTCTGATACTTTATTATTAGTTTAATATAAATATATATTATAATGTTTGATGTTATGTAAATATAAATTCACCTTTGAGGGGTGACTGTTCGATTGGCTTAATCTACAGGACAGCTTGCGCCACTTGCATAAAGATATTAAGCTCCTTTTTCTTTTACGCTTCGTAATTCACATGTTGCAAGGATTCTTCTTCTGGGCAGGAACAGTGATCAAGTAAGATTGACCTTAGGGCCTTACAAAAATGTGGGAATGATGAAATAATGTTCATCTTATGCGGAGAAGTATTCCAAATTTGTACCGCACTGTTTGTAATGGAACTTTTATAAGTGTGTCCTTATTAAGTGGACATGGTACTTTCCTTTTCGTGGGGGACATGGTACTTTCCTTTTCGTGGGCGAAGGAAGAAATGTGCGTTTTAGTAGAGCTGAAGTGGGAATTTTACGCGCGCCCGTTGAGTAAACAGTGTGATACACGAACTAGAAACATCCCTCAACTGCCGCTGGAGTGCGTTGCGATCGCATATACCAAGTTGGGGACCCACGTACCGTATGCACAAGTCGCATCATTCCTGAGCGTTCAGCAGCACCTCAACGTTAGACAGCACGGTCCGTGTGCCGAAGGCTTAAGGATAGATACATACTTATGTTGATCCATTGTACCTTTCAAAATCACCGAGATCACCTCAGGAATGCCATGAAAACATTGACTATGACCCTTCCGACGATTGCCGCAAGGTGTCTGCTTTCAGATGTTTCACGCCATACACGCCAAAGGCCATTTGTCGACAGCCACAGTACGTCTAGTTGTGGTATTGGTGTCCAGATTCCTGCCTTCGTCGCCAATGAACAGCAGTTAACATGGGTGCATGAACCCGGCGCCTGCTACGGAGGCCCAAACGCAGCAACGTTCGCTGAACGGTCGTGAGGAGACATTGCTGGTAGCCTCGTCAGTTGCTGGTCTTTTCGCCCGTACACATATCTAAAGCCCTGTCATCTACGACCAGTGGTGCAGTAGTTGACTGCGACCATTTGAAACAGCACCATTTACCACGCGTGGTGTAGTTCAGCCATGGAGGGCGCGAGGAGTTTATAATCGTAGCCGTTTCGGAAATGCTTCCATCCTTGGCCAGAAAGCCAATGATCATGTCCTTTTGGACATCAGACAAATGGCTCCGTTTCCACATTACGAAAACGATTGCACTGTTTTCCGCGTCGTCTCCACACGCTTTATACACGCTCCTTTATATACCCTCCACTGCTAGTGCTGCCATCTGGCGTTTTTGAGTGGTTATTGCTCGTGGTCACCATGTGACTGGACCGTGTAATGTAGCATTAACTGAAGAACTACTACAGAAAACACAAAAATAACGAATCCATGAGGAGTGTTTGTGTGTGTGTGGGGGGGGGGGGGGGCGCGGCGCGTCGTGGGGTAGACTGAGGAAGTTTGACAAGGAGGTTAGCGAAGGCTAACACACACACACACACACACACACACACACACACACACACACACACACACAAACACAAACACACACACACACACACACACAAACACAAACACAGGTCGAAATCTGAAAAATGCCATCCTCGCTGCTACCGGTAATAGCGGTACAGAGCCAAAACTATTTTACTTTAAGTCCTTGAAATTTCTAAACTTTTTAAAAGCATCACGTGTTTTCCCGTGTTCATTGTGAGCAACTTGCCAGTTGTCTTTTTTATCACGGCATCTTTATGCTTTACTTGTCACTTCTCTTAACTGTGGTCGTATGACATTTACTATATTCATGTTTCTATCAGTCTACTAGATGAACCAAAATAAAATATTAACACAATCATTTGATTGCTATTTCAAACTACGGCCAGCCGTTGTGGCCGAGCGGTTCTAGGCGCTTCAGTCGAACCGCACGACCGCTACGGTCGCAGGTTCGAATCCTGCCTCGGGCATGGATGTGTGTGATGTCCTTAGTTTAGTTAGTTTTAAGTAGTTCTAAGTTTTAGGGGACTGATGGCCTCAGATGGTAAGTCCTGTAGTGCTCAGAGCCATTTGAAACATTATTTAGAACTACGTTAATGAGCTTTGTAGATCCGTTGCAAACATCTGGTACCGAGAGAAATACCGATGAGAAGTATACAGTGAAGAAGTACATCGAAATTCTGCATGAATTAACAGCCGCAAAAAGCCTCAGGTGAAGAGCAGTAAAAAACCTAAGGATGTTCGCCAAATCGTATACAGTCTTTCATAATGGTATTGGGCTCACGAATTCTCGGACGAACTGCTTTTAAACGATATATTGTTTCAGTATTCCGGAGAAGGTGTGTATCAAGCGTCAATTCAAGAGTTGAATTTTCAGTAGCAGCTCAGTCATTCAAAAAACGACGGATGCACAAAGTTCTGTTTCCTTGCTGGCATTTTTCTTTGTGGAATGCATATGCAGGAAAGGGGGCTACGTGGTGTTTCCTATCGTGAGGTTTCCTACAAGGGTGCAGCAGGTAGCGAAGCTATCCAGAGCTACCGGTTCCCTAACGAGGTGTTAGCGACCTGAGCCTCCCCCACTGCTTGTCTACTCCAGTCACTCACCCTCAATGCAGGTGTTGTCACCGTTTCTCAGACAGTGTCGTCGTCGATTAGCATCAATAATTTCGCAAAGTTAACTTGCCGATCTGGAGTTTCGTCATATATGTCATACGAAACTAATTATTCGTGTTTGGCGGATCTCATTCACAAAAGTACGCTTTTAACGGCATTTCTAAAGGTCTACGAGGTGCATTCAAGTGCTAAGGCCTCCGATTTTTCTTCTAATTAACTACTCACCCGAAATCGATGAAACTGGCGTTACTTCTCGACGTAATCGCCCTGCAGATGCACACGTTTTTCACAACGCTGACGCCATGATTCCATGGCAGCGGCGAAGGCTTCTTTAGGAGTCTGTTTTGACCACTGGAAAATCGCTGAGGCAATAGCAGCACAGCTGGTGAATGTGCGGCCACGGAGAGTGTCTTTTATTGTTGGAAAAAGCCAAAAGTCACTAGGAGCCAGATCAGGTGAGTAGGGAGCATGAGGAATCACTTCAAAGTTGTTATCACGAAGAAACTGTTGCGTAACGTTAGCTCGATGTGCGGGTGCGTTGTCTTGGTGAAACAGCACACGCGCAGCCCTTCCCGGACGTTTTTGTTGCAGTGCAGGAAGGAATTTGTTCTTCAAAACATTTTCGTAGGATGCACCTGTTACCGTAGCGCCCTTTGGAACGCAATGGGTAAGGATTACGCCCTCGCTGTCCCAGAACATGGACACCATTTTTTCAGCACTGGCGGTTACCCGAAATTTTTTTGGTGGTGGTGAATCTGTGTGCTTCCATTAAGCTGACTGGCGCTTTGTTTCTGGATTGATAAATGGCATCCACGTCTCATCCATTGTCACAACCGACGAAAAGAAAGTCCCATTCACGCTGTCGTTGCGCGTCAACATTGCTTGGCAACATGCCACACGGGCAGCCATGTGGTCGTCTGTCAGCATCCGTGGCATCCACCTGGATGACAATTCTCGCATTTTCAGGTCGTCATGCAGGATTGTGTGCACAGAACCCACAGAAATGCCAACTCTGGAGGCGATCTGTTCAACAGTCATTCGGCGATCCCCCAAAACAATTCTCTCCACTTTCTCGATCATGTCATCAGACCGTCTTGTGCGAGCCCGAGGTTGTTTCGGTTTGTTGTCACACGATGTTCTGCCTTCATTAAACTGTTGCACCCACGAACGCACTTTCGACATATCCATAACTCCATCACCACATGTCTTCTTCAACTGTCAATGAATTTTCATTGGTTTCACACCACGCAAATTCAGAAAACGAACTGTTCAAGTAAGGAAAACGTCGCCATTTTAAGTACTTTAAACAGTTCTCATTCTCGCAACTGGCGGTAAAATTCCATCTCCCGCACAGTGCTGCCATCTCTGGGACGTATTGACAATGAACGCGGCCTCATTTTAAAACAATGCGCATGTTTCTATCTCTTTCCAGTCCGGAGAAAAAAAATCGGAGGCCTTAGAACTTGAATGCACCTCGTAATACACAATCTGCTATTTATTGAATTTTTATCTCAACAGAACTGAAGTTTTACTTGGTAAATTTCTTACATAACATGGTCACTCGTACTGTGAAGCTTTCAGAATTTTTGGTGAAGAAGGTGGAATGAGGACTCAGACAGCTGGTTGGCCACTTTTCTGTCAGAGACTTTTAAACACGGTCATATTTGCCTTTATTGTGCTCCAACGGAAGCATTTTTCAGCTGGTTATTATGTAGTTCATTTTATAAAGATGAAATTACAATTAGATGAACTTTGGTGGAGTCATCTATATTAAGCAACGAATTTTACCATCTGTGGACATCAAGAACAACACTAGTTATCGAGACTTTATACGCCGCACCTAACCATAGGAAAATATTCTGTAATTTCTTTCAGATGAACACGCTCGTTGTCGCGTAAATCTTTATCTAATTGCTAACTGTATACACGGTGTTGCCCGGATATTTGTTCATCCCAGTTTTATGTCAGTTCATCGCCTCTTGCCTCATCTCTCGTCTCTCTATGCACCTCCTCCTTCCGCCCATCCGTCTCTCTTTCCATCTCCTCCATATGCCTCCCTCTCTCACAACACTTCTTCCTCCTCTCCATCCTCCTCTCCTTCTCCATCCATCTTCTCGCCTCTGTCCACCTCCTCCTCCGCTTTTTCTAAATTCACAATAACACCCCTAATTTATGTATTTATTACAGTGTTCCATTAGTCATTCATCACCTTCCCCCTTTCTCTGTTTACCTGCTGCTCCTTCTCTCTTTTAATCTGCTTCCCTCACTTCTCTGGATGCACCTCCTCCCCCTTCCCCGCCCCTATATCACGTTCTCCTCTCTCCGTATATCTCCTCCTCGTATATCTGCGAACTTTCATGCTGATTGACGAGACGATGTTGAATTTATTTAAAGGTAGGCCAACCATCAGCCATCCAGCATACGTTGGCTTGTGTAAATGCCTTCACCACGACAACATACATACGTGAGCCAACTCCCAAGCTGATCAGTCAAATGGTGTGTAATTCTGTTGTAAGGCTCCCTTTGCCATACACCGTATGAAATTTCACATAGACGGTGAGGAGGGGGTAGCAAGGGGAGCCTCGATTTGTTTTGGCGGCCCGGGCCTCTGACTGGTTTAGTGTGCCACTGCTCGTAGGAAACCCCACGGCACCGGAAAGGGCACCCACTTCTATACTTTCGTCCATTTCGCGACCATTGTAAGACCAGTTTCAACACTTCCGCCCCGGAAAGGAATTGCCGCAAACACTGTAGGGCTACAATGGCCGACAATGTGGCCGAACATGTAGTTCGGATCATACTGGCTGGCATAAACCGCGCTGAAGAATTCACCAACACGTTAAGGTAGCCTATAAGCCAAGACCGGCGCACTCTGTAGAAACACGTTTGAAATAGGTCGGCTGTGTCTCGGGATCTTTTTGTCGCTTGTACTACGTACTTGAGGCCATCGTCTTCCTGCACCCCGCACGGGTTAAGAGTGGCGTCACAGTCCTGCGCCACAGCAGACGTCTGGGAACGCTGCGTTGCGCCACGGCGGCCGCCTGGGAAGTGTGCCGGCTAGCTAGCCGCGGGCCTCGGTTCGACGCCCGGCGCGAGCCCGCGCCGTGTCGCAAGTGCGCCGCCGTAGTGCCTGTTGCGTAACCCAGACAGCCGCCGCCGCCCACGCCAGCAGGTGCGGCCCGGCTGACGCGCCAGCTCAAGCGCTGCTCCACTTGAGCTAGCTCTGCCTGCACTAGTTCCAACTAACTATGAAGTTCCACTCAACGCTCACACCAGTTACTTGCTGCCCATACCAGTTTCCACTGACCAGTACTCTAGCAGGAACCCCAACGAAATCTTAAACAAGCATGTTCTACGTAGCCATCGTCTGAGAAAATATTTATGACTGGTTAGTTCATATGTTCAAATGTGTGTGAAATCTTATGGGACTTAACTGCTAAGGTCATCAGTCCCTAAGCTTACACACTACTTAACCTAAATTATATTAAGGACAAACACACACACACACACACACACACACACACACACACACACACACACACACACACACACAAACACAAACACAAACACACACACACACACACCTATGCCCAAGGGAGGACTCGAACCTCCGCCGGGACCAGCCGCGCAGTCCATGACTGCAGCGCCTTACACCGCTCGGCTAATCCCGCGCGGCTATGACTGGTTACTCAAAACCGGTATAGCCATTAACTAATTTATGTGGGAATTGGCCGAAACTTTGTAGTTCAAAGCACACTGACGAGTCAAAACCTTATAATCGCTATCAACTACAACATTTAATGCCAGCTGCTGCTGCTGTTGTTGTCGGCACATCTGAGGGAATCGTTACAGAGACGATACGAGTCGCAAATTGGGGAAACCCACTGACATATGCGACTTTGACAAACGACGTATAGACACATTGGAGGGCCTGTCGCATAATTTAGGTCACAGTGTGACATTTCAATAAATAATTCTGTTATTCGTTCGTGCAATAAGCTTATTTCCAATTTATCGCCATTTTCGAGTACAACTTTTAACCACTTCCCATGTGAATCACCATGAATATTTTGGACATCGAAATAGCAGTCCAGCTACTACCAAAAAGCTCCGAAAGGAACAGCATGAATATTTTGGAAGAAATGAAAATTTACCTATACATAAAAAACAAACCACAAAATAACATGAACGAACGAACAAACATCTCTGAAACAAACACCATTTACCGAACTTTATACGGTTCTGAAACAAAAGTACACCAAAGATTACACAAATATAACTTTCATATAGAGAGACAAATGTAAACATACAACACCTGTGGATCAAGCTACAAAGCTGTCACTATAGAACAAACTCTGATCTTATGAAAAACATGTAATTATTCACAAGGCAAGACAGCAAGAAAATTGTGACTCGATATAAACCCAGTACACATGAATAAAGTTAATAAGCTGTCAAAACAGAACCAACTGTCAATTTTTTTGAAAAATTGATAATTGCTCGTAATATAGACAGCAAGAAAATAGCGACCAGACGTAGATGCAGTATGCACTTACGTTATGAACAATCTACATGTACTATGCGAATCAACATGATCAAAAGTAGCCGGAAATCCCCAAAAACGTAAGTTTTTCATATTAGGTGCACTGTGCTGCCACCTACTGCCAGGTATTCCATATCAGCGACCTCAGTAGTCATTAGACATCGTGAGAGAGCAGACTGGGGCGCTCCGCGGAACTCACGGACTTCGGACGTGGTCAGGTGATTGGGTGTCACTTGTGTCAAACGTCTGTACGCTTGATTTCCACACTCCTAAACATCCTTAGGTCAACTGTTTCCGATGCGATATTGAAGTGGAAACGTGGAGGGGCACGTACAGCACAAAAGCGTACAGGCCGACCTCGTCTGCTGACTGACAGACCACCGACAGTTGAACAGGGTCGTTATGTGTAATAGGCAGGCATACATCCATCCAGACCATCACACAGGAATTCCAAACTGCATCAGGATCCACTGGAAGTACTGTGACAGTTATGCGGGAGGTAAGAAAACTTTCATTTCATGGGCAAGCGGCTGCTAATAAGCCACACAGCATGCTGGTAAATACCAAACGATGCCTCGCTTTGTATAAGGAGCGTAAACATTGGACAACTGAACAATGGAAAAACGTTGTGTGGAGTGACGAATCACGATACACAATGTGGCGATCCGACGACAGGGTGTGGTAATGGCGAATGCACAGTGAACGTCATCTGCCAACGTGTGTGGTGCCAACAGTAAAATTCAGGGGTGGTGGTGTTATGGTGTGGTCATGTTTTTCACGGAGGCGGCTTGCACTCCTTGTTTGGCGTAGCACTATCACAGCACAGGCCTCCATTGATGTTTTAAGCACCTTCTTGCTCCCCACTGTTGAAGAGCAATTCGGGGATGGTGATTGCATCTTTCAACACGATCGAGCACCTGTTCATAATGCACAGCCTGCGGGGGAGCGGTTACACGACAACAACATCCCTGAAATGGACTGGCCTGCACAGAGTCCTGACCTGAATTCTACAGAAGACCTTTGGGATGTTTTGGAACGTCGACTTTGCGCCAGGCCTCACCGACCGAACATCGATACCTCTTCTCAGTGCAGCACTCCGTGAAGAATGGGCTGCCATTCCCCAAGAAATCTTCCAGCACCTGATTGAATGTATGCCTGCGAGAGTGGAAGCTATCATCAAGGCTAAGGGTGGGCCAACACCATATTGAATTCCGGGATTACCGATGGAGGGCGCCAAGACATTTTAAGTCATTTTCAGCCCCGTGTGCGGATACATTTGATAACATGGTGTAAGTCTACCTTTGTACACTTTCTGTATAAACTGCCATCTAATTGACGCCACCTATAGTATGTATAAAGATCGCAGGTTGTACTATAAAACGGCAAAACGCCAAAATAAGCGTATAGTACAGTAGGAAGCAGCTAACAGGAACTAACTTTTCATTGAAAGGGCAGGTTGTTGTGATCCGGTGTCATCTTTTTGTCTTAGAGTGTATTTTGTATCATTAGCCGTTATAAAAACTTGAATTTGTATACAATAATAAAGTCAATAATAAAACCATACAAAACGTTCTGTCGAGTTCAAGAATTCTGTTTGCTTTCACTTCTCCCCCCCCCCCCCCCCACCCAACCCCCGGTAACTAGAGCAATATACTTTTATTTATTGAACACTTAACAGATGTATAAAGCCAGTTATCCCAGTTTTCTCAATAAGGAGTACTTCATTTCGTTTTATATATATTTTATTTATTTACATTTTATGGCTGTCATTGGACCACTCTAGCTAATTTCATACAAGGAATTTTTCAGTTTGCTGTCAGCTCAATGCTTCTTCATTCTCTCGGATCTCATCCTTCTTTCTTCATCGGAAATCACCCTTCCTACAGTCTGTCTGTTGATCATCGTTTGCAGTCTGGTTTGTTTGTGAGTTTCCTGATTTTGTCAGTTTTGTTTCTTAGGTCTCCCAATGCAATCTGTAGCACATTCATATCTTCCTTGATTTCTGTAATCCACTAGATGTTGCACTTAACAATTCCACAATTTTTCTATTATTCTCCTGATTCTCCTGATGATCCTGTTCTCTGGTGTCCTGATTATATGGCCGAAAAAATGAAATGCGTTTCTTCCTGACTGCACTCATTACCGATTCTATTTCCTTGTAGACTGTTTCACTTGGAGCAAATCTCCAGTGTCCATCTTTCTGGTACGATTTGTTGATGCACGTTCTGATGTTTCTTCTCTCTATTTTGAGTATTTTGTTAATTTGTGCAGCGTTAGTTGTTTTGAAGATGTTTTCACTTGCTTATGTTATTTCTGATTGAGAGACTCTTTTGTAGTGTTTTAATTTTGTTGGCCGGCCGGTGTGGCCGTGCGGTTCTAGGCGCTTCATTCTGGAACCGCGTGACCGCTACGGTCGCATGTTCGAATACTGCCTCGGCATGGATGTGTGTGATGTCCTTAGGTTAGTTAGGTTCAAGTAGTTCTAAGTTCTAGGGGACTGATGACCACAGATGTTAAGTCCCATAGTGCTCAGAGCCATTTAATTTTGTTGCTATTGACAGGCTCTTTTTGTTGTAGGTGTTCTTGGTGATATATTGTGGTCTATTCAATTTGCTGCTTCTGTTATGCCATGTTAGCTTTTCATTGAGGTTACGTGTTACGATTTCTACCAGGTATTTAAATTTATCTACAATTTTCATTTCTTGGTTTCCTATGGCTCAAATGGCTCTGAGCACTATGGGACTTAACAGCTATGGTCATCAGTCCCCTAGAACTTAGAACTACTTAAACCTAACTAACCTAAGGACATCACACAACACCCAGTCATCAACAGGCAGAGAAAAATCCCTGACCCCGCCGGGAATCGAACCCGGGAACCCGGGCGCGGTTTCCTATGGCAATTTGGTTTATGAGTGGTGGGTCAATTAACAAGATGACTTTTTTTTTTCTTCAAAGGATATTCCAAGACCAATTTTCTGTGCTGTTTCCTGTAGTGATATATATATATTTTCAAATTAGCAAATGTTTTCCGGTCACAACAGTATTTTCCGTATTGCAACTTATACACGTGGGCGATGGATACCAACTAACACAATGGAAACGAAGCAATCACGAGTTGCAATTAGTTGCTGGGTTGGCACTGTTTCGCGTGCACTGTTGGCAAGTAGACGACTACAGTTAATTACGGACAATACACTTGAAGCTGCAAACTTATCACAAACTTCGCATTACAATGGTGGCGCAGCTTGCACAGTGAAATGACTCCACTCGGCAGCCAGCCCCTGTTAACAACTGACCGAATATGATCCCAATACGAGTACACCTAGCCAGGGACGAGACACACGGATACCGCACAGAACGAAGACGCTACAGGCTCGCGATTAACACCCTGATCCCACGGAACTGGTTGTGGGACGGAGAGGTGACAAGGCACGAATGGCATTGATTTATTTGAAGTCACTGAACTTCTGACACTTCAACAAAAGCACTGTAATAAAAAATGAATAGTTTTGTCACTGATATCTAAACGCGAAATGAATGGTGGAAGCTCCTTGCTGTGTGTGAATCCTAGCCTATTAAAACTGTAATCGAGTGCAACGTGGAAACTTATTTGCTTAACAGGTACTTTTCAGTAGTTACCGCACGGAAGAGCGAAGGTCAAGGGTCTTCTGGAACTAGAGTATATTCAGCGACTGGACTGGCCTGCATATTCCCTCGAGTTAAATCCGCTGGGAAGGCGTGTGGCAGCGCGTCCAAATGCACCGACGTAAAATCAGAAAATCCTTAGCATACCAGTACTGGCATTTCTTCCACATCAAACTCACATCTTCACATAGCAGTAAGACGCGCTGAGACGGTGCTACGGCGTTTGATGGCAACGTAGAGCCGCCTGCTTACGTCACGTTCCAGTAGTGTGGAGACAGGAGACCTCAGTGCGTGACGTCATCAGGCGCGAGACTGGGGCGAGGCAGAAAAACAGTGTGGCATTGTTTGGTCGCGTGCCGATGTGAGTCAGCACAAACAATGGGCACAAAAAACAGCCCGCCGGTAAGTTTCCCTCGCCTTGGCCACAGGCGTTGCACCTGAGGATTTTTATCCAAGAAACAGTCCACGGCTTACCGAAGGTTGGTTACGTAATCAACAGGTGAAAGAGAAACACTTGATTATGTATCACCGTTTGTACACTATTACTTTTCAGATTTTACGTCGGTGCATGTGGGCGCGCTGCCGCACGTCTTCCCAACGGATTTAAGTCGAGGGAATGGGCAGACCAGTCCAATCGCTGAATATACTCTAGTTCCAGAAGACCCTTGACCTTCGCTCTTCCATGCGGTCACACATTGTCATCCATAAAAATTAAGTAGTGCCGAAACACCCCTAAAACGACGCACATAGGGAAGGAGTACAGTGTCACAATGTCTTTTACCAGTGAATGTGCCGTGTTCAAAGCTTTTACTCATGCAACATTATGCATACCTACACCGTAACACCTGCATCACCCAAACGATAGTGTTGGACACTGTTCCTGGGTGAATTACCTGTTCCTTCATTCGCCACATGAGGGTACGTCCACAATCATTGTATTGCATTGTACTGTATGTTAACCGTGGACCTAGAAACGACGGAGAGGCTCCGTCCCCGCTGCAGCCGCAGTGGTCCACAACCCCACGACGACTACTGCAGTCCACTTCACCCCTCCGCCGCCCCAAACCGAACTCACGGTTATTGTGCGGTTCGGCCCCCGGTGGACCCCCCAGGGAACGTCTCACACCAGACGAGTCTAACCCCTATGTTTGCGTGGTAGAGTAATGGTGGTGTACGCGTACGTGGAGAACTTGTTTGCGCAGCAATCGGCGACATAGTGTAACTGAGGCGGAATAAGGGGAACCAGCCCGCAACGCCGAGGCAGATGGAAAACCGCCTAAAAACCATCCACAGACTGGCCGGTTAACCGGACCTCGACACAAATCCGCCGGGCGGATTCGTGCCGGGGACCAGGCGCTCCTTCCCGCCCGGAAAGCTGTGCGTTAGACCGCACGACCAACCGGGCGGGCCCACGATCATTACTGAAACTAAATCTGCTCTCGTCCGCACGCAAGCACGCGAACCTTGGTCCAATCCCCAATGTACGGGTTTCAACGAAACATCGAGCAAAGAGACCGCCCACGCCCCGCCTTGCCACTGTGGAGCGCGAGATTGCGTGCATTGCAGTCCAGTGTGGTTGCAAATTGCATCCGCTGTTTAACGTTGGTCCCCTTCTTACCGGTTGCACAACGCAGCGTTCATCTGTTACTGCAGCTGCCCGTGGTCACCGCCTCTTCTCCTTCGACAGCAGTGCCTGTCGTTCGGAACGATCCCAAATGCACTTTAAACAATGCTGTGAGGAATACCAAACTTTCAGCGTACACTCGTCCTTCTCCGCCGTCCTTACAGTTTCCCGATGGTTTTTCCCGTGTGAAGTCGTCCAGATGTTGGCTCCGGTTCATGTTGTAATGACTATCTGACTGACACACACTGTCCATTGTTCTTTCAAATGCCTCGCGTTGCGCGGCCACCCCATTCGGCGCTTAATTACGCTAACGTCACGCCATGTCACGTCTAACTTTTGACTGGTGGGCTCCATATGGTTCCCAAGTTGTGCAACGACCCTAAACCATAAAATTACCAAATAAGCAGCATATCAGTCGCAAAATCATGTTTTCTTTATTAACTTTTGCAAACAGATTTTGGCATTATGATTAACTTTTGCTCTTCGATAATATGATAACTTAAAAAAATTTAAAAAGGTTTTTTTAATTTTTTCTATGTGTGCTTCTCACCTATGTTTGTTCCTTTTTTACCAATTTGTACAATCGCTTTTTGGCGTATACAACTGTACTATGTGCTTGACAAAATCTTTGTCAATTTATCCATTTTTGTAAATTTTTCAGTATTTTATCATTATATTTTACCGCACTTTGTATGTCATTTCTTCTTCACACTTTTATTTTAGCTGTATCTTTTCGCGTAGAGGGCGGGTTTGCTTTGCAGTGCCCCCTTATGGTTTCTCGTTGTCATAGTCAATTTTCTATGTACCACTTCATGTTTGACCTGTGCTTAAGACAGTGTTATTACTCCGGGAACTTATACGCTGAAAGGTAAATTTGTATGTGCATTTTAAATGGTTTAATGCGTTGGTTTTACGTTGCTTTATGTTTATTTATTCATTTGCTCACTTATTAATTATTTTTATTTTTATTCTTGTATTTGTAGCAAGGATGACGGCTGTTAATCAGGTGAAATCGATTTGCAAAAGTAAATAAAGAAAACACGATTTCGCGACTGGTTGCTGCTTATTTGGTAATTTTACGTCTAACTTTCTATGCACGACTGTGAGACCTCTGGCAACATACTACTGAACTAACCTTCATTTCCACTGAATAGTTTATACGTTGTGTTACTTTATCTACCTTGACCATAAGCTTTGCGGTGCAGCATACGATGTGACCACATGAAACCTTTTTGGTTTCCAAAAGCAACTGTGAGATACATACCTAATGTCTGCGGTGTCAAGTGCAAAAAATTAATACACTTCATATAGGCTCATCTTCAGTGAGTATTGATTCTGGACGTACCCTCATCTGAAGACGGGTGGTAACACGCAGTGCACCCAGGAACATTGTCGCACTTGATCGTTGTGGTGGCCCATGTGTGACGGTGGAAAACGCATAATGTTAGAAGGGCGTACTGACCAGCAAATGTTTGAAAACGGCACATTCGTCGGTTAACGTCGTTGTGCCACTGTACTACCTGCCCATGTGCGTCTTCTCACGGGTGCATTCGGCCATAACTTAAATTTTATGCCGCATATCCATGTGCACCAACGACCATTCAACAGTTGTCAAATCGTACTGGTGGAGGAATGAGACCCCCTACCACGAGAACACCTTACCAGACTGTAGCCAGCTTAGAAGCAGGTTCCGAAGTATGCACTGCTGCACGTGGCACCACGCATTATATTAAAACGCATGTCCCCCTTTTGTACCATCACAAATCGCGGTGACTTCTGCGCAATTACTGTCTTTGAATAAAATTTACCGTTTCTGTTCGTCTCATTACGTATTTCTTTGAGTTACCTTCTGTGTTCCTCTGAAGTCACGAAAGTCATGGGAAACCACCTAATATCGTGTCGGTCCTCCTTTTGCCCGACGTAGTGCAGCAACTCGACGTTGCCTGACGTCAGCAACTCGTTAGACGTTCCCTGCAGAAATAGTGAGCCAAGCTGCCTCTATAGACGTCCACACTTGCACAAGGGCTGCCGCTGTAGGGTTTTGTGCACCATTTGACCTCTCGATTATGTCCCATAAATGTACGAAGGAATTCATGTCGGCCGCTCTGAGCGGCCTAATCAATTGCCAGAAGTGTCCAAAATGTACTTCAAATCAATCGTGAACTATGGTCCGGTGACATGGCGGACTGACAGCCATAAAAATTTCATCATTGTGTGGGAACATAATGGTCTCCAGTGGACGAACATAACCATTTCCAGTCGATTATCGGTTCAATTGCACCACAGGACCCAGTCCATTCCATGCCAACACAACCCGTGGGGTCTGCGCCGCACTAACCCTACCATCAGCTCTTGCCAACAGAAATGGGGACTCATCTGAATAAGCCACAGTTTTCCAGTCGTCTGTAGTCCAATGGATCTGGTTACGAGCCCAGGAGAGGCGCTGCAGGCACTCGCGTCAACAAAGGCCATTAACGCCAAATTTCGCTAACCGATACGTTTGTCGTATGTCCCCACATTGATTTCTATTGTTATTTCACGCAGTGTTGCTAGTCTGTTCGCACTGACAACTCTACGCAAACGCCGCGGCTCTCGGTCGTTAAGTGAAAGCACTCAGTCACTGCGTTGTACGTGATGAGAGGTGAAATTTGGTATTCTCGGCACACTCTTGAGACTGTGGAGCTCGGAATATTTAATTCCCAAACAATTTCCAAAATGGAATATCCCATGCATGTAGCTCCAACTACAATTCCGCGCTCAAAGTATTAATTCCCGTCAGAAACATTTTCATATTAATAACCTGAGTGCAAATGACAGCTCCGCCAATCCATGACGTTTTATACCTTGTGTACGCGCGCTACCCCCATGTGAAAGCACTGAAGAGCCAAAGAAACTGGTACACCTGCCTAATATATGAAGGGCCCCCGCGAGCACGCAGAAGTACCGCAACACAACGTGGCATGGACTACTACTGTCTGAAGCAGTGCTGGGGGCAACTGGCACCATGAATCCTGCAGGGCTCTTCAAAAAACCGTAAGAATATGCGGGGGGTGGAGATCTCTTCTGTATAGCACGTTGCAAGGCATCCCAGATATGTTCAACAATGTTCATGTCTGGGGAGTTCCGAGGCCATCGGAAGTGTTTAAAATCAGAGGCGTGTTCCTGGAGCCACTCTGTAGCAATTCTGGACGTGTGGGACGTCGCATTATGCTGCTGGAATTGCGGAAAGTCCGTCGGAGTGCACAACGGGCGTAAATGGATATACACTCCTGGAAATTTAAATAAGAACACCGTGAATTCATTGTCCCAGGAAGGGGAAACTTTATTGACACATTCCTAGGGTCAGATACATCACATGATCACACTGACAGAACCACAGGCACACAGACACAGGCAACAGAGCATGCACAATGCCGGCACTAGTACAGTGTATATCCACCTTTCGTAGCAATGCAGGCTGCTATTCTCCCATGGAGACGATCGTAGAGATGCTGGATGTAGTCCTGTGGAAAGGCTTGCCATGCAATTTCCACCTGGCGCCTCAGTTGGACCAGCGTTCGTGCTGGACGTGCAGACCGCTTGAGACGACGCTTCATCCAGTCCCAAACATGCTCAATGGGGGACAGATCCGGGGATCTTGCTGGCCAGGGTAGTTGACTTACACCTTCTAGAGCACGTTGGGTGGCACGGGATACATGCGGACGTGCATTGTCCTGTTGGAACAGCAAGTTCCCTTGCCGGTCTAGGAATGGTAGAACGATGGGTTCGATGACGGTTTGGATGTACCGTGCACTATTCAGTGACCCCTCGACGATCACCAGTGGTGTACAGCCAGTGTAGGAGATCGCTCCCCACACCATGATGCCGGGTGTTGGCCCTGTGTGCCTCGGTCGTATGCAGTCCTGATGGTGGCGCTCACCTGCACGGCGCCAAACACGCATACGACCATCATTGGCACCAAGGCAGAAGCGACTCTCATCGCTGAAGACGACACGTCTTCATTCGTCCCTCCATTCACGCCTGTCGCGACACCACTGGAGGCGGGCTGCACGATGTTGGGGCGTGAGCGGAAGACGGCCTAACGGTGTGCGGGACCGTAGCCCAGCTTCATGGAGACGGTTGAGAATGGTCCTCGCCGATACCCCAGGAGCAACAGTGTCCCTAATTTGCTGGGAAGTGGCGGTGCGGTCCCCTACGGCACTGCGTAGGATCCTACGGTCTTGGCGTGCATCCGTGCGTCGCTGCGGTCCGGTCCCAGGTCGACGGGCACGTGCACCTTCCGCCGACCACTGGCGACAACATCGATGTACTGTGGAGACCTCACGCAGCACGTGTTGAGCAATTCGGCGGTACGTCCACCCGGCCTCCCGCATGCCCACTATACGCCCTCGCTCAAAGTCCGTCAACTGCACATACGGTTCACGTCCACGCTGTCGCGGCATGCTACCAGTGTTAAAGACTGCGATGGAGCTCCGTATGCCACGGCAAACTGGCTGACACTGACGGCGGCGGTGCACAAATGCTGCGCAGCTAGCGCCATTCGACGGCCAACACCGCGGTTCCTGGTGTGTCCGCTGTGCCGTGCGTGTGATCATTGCTTGTACAGCCCTCTCGCAGTGTCCGGAGCAAGTATGGTGGGTCTGACACACCGGTGTCAATGTGTTCTTTTTTCCATTTCCAGGAGTGTAGATGATCAGACAGAATGCTTACGTACGTGTCACGTGGCAGAGTCATATCTAGACAAGGGGTCCCATATCAGTCTTGCTGCACACGCCCCACACCATTACAGAGGCTCCACCAGCTTTAACAATCCCCTGCTGACATGCAGGGTCCATGGATTCATGATGATGTCTCCATACCCGTACACATAGATCGGCTCGATACAATTTGAAACGAGACTCGTCCGACCAGGTGTCATGTTTCCAGTCATCAAAAGGTCCAGTGTCGGTGTTTACGAGCCCAAGTGAGGCGTAATGCTGTGTCGTGCAGTCGTCAAGGGTACACTAGTGGACCTTCGGTTCCGAAAGCCAGTGTCGATCTTTCCTTGAATGGTTCGCACGTTGACGCTTATGGATGGCCTAGCATTGAAATCTGCAGCAGAGTGCGGAAGGATTGCACTTCTGTCACGTTGAACGATTTCTTCAGTCGTCGGTCCCGTTCTTGCAGGATCTTTTTCCGGCCGCAGCGATGTCTGAGATCTGATGTTTTACCGGATTCCTGATATTCACGGTACACTCGTGAAATGGTTGTACGGGAAAATCCCCACTTCGTTGCTATCTCGGAGATGTCTACCATTGCTCATGCGCCGACCACAACATGTTTAAACTGACTTCAGTCTTAATAACCTGTCATTGTGGCAGCAGTAACCGATCTAACAACTGCGCCAGCTACTTGTCTCATATAGGCGTTGCCGACCGCAGCGGCGTATTCTACCTGTTTACATATCTGTGTATTTGAATACGCATGGCTATGCCAGTTTCTTTGGTGCTTCAGTGTATTTGGACATCGCTATCCAATAACTTCTGTCGCCCTAGTGTATGCTGTAGCAATTGTTTCTGTGGACGTCCAAGTTCAATCGATACGTATCACGTAGCAGTGTCGTATCACGCGAAAATTATTTTCGCCGTTAAGTTTCGCACACCACAGTATTAAGGTATGTGGTGCCTTAGAAATTACACCGTGGCACACTCTTCATAACTATTCGCAAAGTGCAGAAGCGGAGAAGTATGCTGTCTGTTTACGCGTTACGTACAGAAGGTTGCTTTATCAGCCAGGTCCACGCCATCGGTGCTAGGACTCTGCGTTTCTGTAGTGACACAGTTCGCCGCGGCACAGTGTCCTACGGAAGCCGCCTGCTCTTTGCCCGCCAGACCGGTCGGCGCCCCCCTGGCTTGGCGCCTTTAGGTTCGTATGAGCAGTTGCCAGCGGGCTCGTGCGCATGCGCAGAGCTGAATTCGCGTATAAGCAGTGCCTTCCTCCAGCTTCTGGCTACTAGAAGCGTGGCTGTTTGCCGTATGAGCAGTAGCAGCATGTAGCCAGATGCTACCCGGAAAAAATTTTCCGGCGCGCCCAAGCTGCCAGATTCGCGCATGCGCACAGCAAGCTGAGTTATAGTGGGGGAGTCTTTCTCCACGTGACCCGTGCATATGTTTCGTGATGTTGCTGGTCTCTTCGTTTACACGTCAAATGAAAACAAAACAGATTTCTGTGGCCGGGAGCCATCACGTGAATTAATATACATTCTCATAACCATGAAAGACCAAACTAAGTTAGTACTTTCAATTTTCTGATTTTGTAATGTCTTAATGAAGCTATTTCTGTCAGATTTGTGGAGAAATTTGCTACTATTATTTTTTCCGCTGAGGCAGTTAGTTTATTTGAAACGAAGTGTTCCATTCCGCACTACTGTCTACTTTCAATTTCGTTCAATTTCAAGTGCAAATTTTCATTTTCTGGGACGAATGACTTTATACCATAATAAAGAACCAAAAATGAGAATACGATACTACACCTCCAAGAAAACTGGTATCACGAAAACCACAGAGAAAGCTGAATATCAGGTACTTCCAAGTGCATATGGACATAGAAATGTGTAATTAGAGCGGAATGAAGCATTTTAGTATGGTTGACGAAATTCCGATGCTGCTGGAGTAGTCTCTGATGTCCAGTTCCTTTTATGACACTGTAAGATCTCTTATTGCTATATACGTACGAACATACGTAAACATTTACTTGAAGCTGACGAAGTAGGCAAATTTGGTCAGTAGTTTTGAACTAAATATTTTGTTTCAAATATAGTGACAGCTGTAGCAGAATTTTACAAATCTGCCTTCTGTGAAAGTGTTTTTCGATCACAAGGCACTTGAATAGTACTTCCTCTAGGCCTCAAGTTGTCTCTTAATTTGTGTTTACGTCTTAAATTTATAGAATGCCATTCTAGACTGGCAGCATACCATATTTAATCGTTTTAACTCCCCACATGGCTTCATATTTACTCCTTGAGTAGAACAGTTTTACAGTTTCTTTGCCTCACGGACAACTGTGTTAATTTTTTACATTTTTCGAAATAGTCATGAAGTTTATTTTCCTTAATTTCGGTGTAAGCTACACAAGAAACATTTATTTTTATTGTATTTTTTGCAAGAAATTTCTATTCCATTCTACTAGCTTTTTGCAGCCACCACAATGTTGCCGCGCGCCTGCTATTGAAATGAAGCCGTTATGGAATATCTGCACCGCCGGAGCCTTTCGCCAGAGCGATCTTATGTAAAGCTTATATAAATGGCTGCGGCCCGAAGTATGGCGCAAGGAGAAATTTGCTTCACGTAAATTACTTACGCGCTTCGGCTAGCGTTCGGTGCTCGCGGCTGTATGTTGCTGCCAAGAGGTGTGTGTGTGTGTGTGTGTGTGTGTGTGTCACGTGAAAGCGGAGAGCGCAGGTTCTCGCCAATGCATATCAGCTGGCAACTGCACAAGGTCACGGTTCCCCATCTCACCGTCCCTGCCTTACTTTCCTGTAACTCTTAGGCCACCTTGTGCTCTAGTCCTTTTACGATGTCTTTACAGTACAAAATTGTTAAGGCTTTCGTGGCCACTTGTTGACAAACTGCCTATTGGCTTCAGTCTCTGCTGACGTTCATCTAATGATTTTACTAACGTTTCGCCAGCACGAGTGGCTAGCATTGTCAAAGCTTCACCCTCCATTGCCGGTGGTGAACTGGAGCCGAGCTCGCGGCCGCAGACTATAATTAGGTATCTGACGCGCCAACGTCCGAGGGCTTCTCCGCGGTCATTTCCGGTGCGGTTCTCCTCTTGCTACCTGAGACGTTCGTTTGCTGCAGTACGGGAAGCCAGGATCCGTTTACTTTAAGGCTTTCCTCTTTCTTGTTGAAGTTGATCGCGTGTTTTTGTATTTCTACAGCTTCTCTGAACAAGCGCGTGTGATAGTGCTTCTCTACAGCCAGAACTTCCGTGTCGGCGAATTTTATTACATGGTCTGTCTCACTCACAAGGGAACCTCCCCATCGCACCCCCCCCCCCCCCTCAGATTTAGTTATAAGTTTTCACAGTGGATAGGCCTTGAAAAACTGAACACAGACCAATCGAGAAAACAGGAAGAAGTTGTGTGGAACTATGAAAAAAATTAGCAAAATATACTAACTGAGTAGTCCATGCGCAAGATAGGCAACATCAAGGAAAGTGTGAACTCGGGAGCGCCGTGGTCCCGTGGTTAGCGTGAGCAGCTGCGGCGTGAGAGGTCCTTGGTTCAAGTCTTCCCTCGAGTGGAAAGTTTGCTTTTTATTTTTGCTAAGTTATGATCTGTCCGTTCGTTCATTGACGTCTCTGTTCACTGTAATAAGTTTAGTGTCTGTGTCTTGCGACCGCACCGCAAAACCGTGCGATTAGTAGACGAAAGGACATTCCTCTCCAATGGGAACCGGAAACATTTGACGGACGGACAGATAATTGTCTGAAAATAAAAAATTAAACCTTTCACTCGAGGGAAGACTTGAACCAAGGAACTTTCGTTCCGCAGCTGCTCACGCTAACCACGGGATCACGGCGCTCCTGAGCTTACGCTTTCCTTGGTGTTGCCTATCTTGCACATGGATACTCAGTTTGTATATTTTGCTTATTTTTTTCATAGTTCTACATAACTTCTTCCTGTTTTCTCGATTGATCTGTGTTCAGTTTTTCAAGGTCTATCCACTGAGCCAACTTATAACTAAATATGATGGGGGTGCGATGGGGAGGTTCCCTTGTCAGTAGGTGCTCTGCCACGGCCGATTTCTCAACCTGCCCCAGCCTGCAATGTCGCTTATGTTCTTTGATCCTGGTGTCGATTAATCGTCCAATCATTCCGACAAACTTTTCCGCATTTGCATGGTAAACGGTATATCCCCGACATTGCAAGTGGGTCCCTTTTCTCCTTTGCCGATCTAGGACACACTTTGACCTTCCTTGTCGGTTTGAAAATTGTCTTTACGCCATGTTTGCGCAATATACGGCCGATTCTGTCCGTCACTCTGGGAATGCATGGCAGAAAGGCCGTACCCGACATTTCTTTTTCTGATTCCTTACTTCGCCGAGTGTTTGGCTCTCTTACACTTCTAATATAATTTGTGTACTACCCATTGCTCCTCAGGACACTTTCCAGGTGTTGCATTTCGCGTCTGAGGTGTTGCGGCTCACATATTCGTCCTGCTCGCGTTACGAGCGTATTAATCATGCCATCGGACGTTGTCGCGCCAAGTACATATAGTCTGCGGCCGCGAGCTCGGCTCCAGTTCACCACCGGCAATGGAGGGTGAAGCTTTGACAATGCCAGCCACTCGTGCTGACGAAACGTCAGTAAAATCATTAGATGAACTTCGGCCGAAGAACCCGAGACGGAAGTCAATAGGCAGTTTGTCTTTACAGTACAACGTCGACTGTTCGGAACAATTGAGGACGGTGGTAGTCTGTTAACAGATATCTCGCATAGCCGATCATTTACAAAAACATACTGTACCAGTGTACACAGTAGCATGAAACAAAGTACCATTGAATTAAATATGAAACTGCACATACGTAGTCCGTTCCATAGGAAAGGTGACATTTTACGACAGTCAGTCAATAAATAAATAAGTCGCAAACGCCAGTATACGGCATGTTGTTGTTTTGGTCTTCAGTCCAGAGACTGGTTTGAGGCAGCTCTCCATGCTACTCTATTCTGTGCAAGCTTCTTCGTCTCCAAGTACCTACTGCAACCTACATCCTTCTGAATCTGCTTAGTGTATTCATCTTTGTCTCCCTCTACGATTTTTACCCTCCACGCTGCCCTCCAATACTAAACTGGTGATCCCTTGACGCCTCAGAATATGTTCTACCACCCGATCCCTTCTTCTAGTCAAGTTGTGCCACAAATTTCTCTTCTCCCAAATTCTATTCAGTACCTCCTCATTAGTTATGTGATCTACCCATCTAATCTTCAGCATTCTTCTGTAGCACCACATTTCGGAAGCTTCTATTCTTTCCTTGTCTAAACTATTTATCGTCCATGTTTCACTTCAATACATGGCTACACTCCATACAAATACTTTCGGAAACGACTTCCTGACAAATCTATACTCGATGTTAACAAATTTCTCTTCTTCAGAAACGCTTTCCTTGCCATTGCCAGTCTACATTTTACATCTCCTCTACTTCGACCATCATCAGTTATTTTACTCCCCAAATAGCACAACCCTTTTACTACTTTAAGCATCTCATTTCCTAATTTTATTCCCTCAGCATCACACGATTTATTTATGTTCATCTTATATCCTCCTTTGAAGACACTGTCCATTCCGTTCAGCTGCTCTCCCAGGTCCTTTGCTGTCTCTGACAGAATTACAATGTCATCGGCGAACCTCAAAGTTTTTATTTTTTCTCCATGGATTTTAGTTCCTACTCTTAATTTTTCTTTTGTTTCCTTTAATGCTTGCTCAATATACAGATTGAATAACATCGGGGATAGGCTACAACCCTGTCTCACTCCCTTCCCAACCACGGCTTCCCTTTCATGCCCCTCGATTCTTATAGCTGCCATCTGGTTTCTGCACAAATTGTAAATACCCTTTTGCTCCCTGTATTTTACTCCTGTCACCTTCAGAATTTGAAAGAGAGTATACGGCATATCGTTTTAAATTTTCCACCTGTATGTATCTAGAAGGTGATAGTACATATCGCGTGGAAGGTAGCCGATGATTAATGATCTGCAGTCAGGCCGAAGTGGCTGGTGTGCTGTAAGTGTGTACTCGACTAGAAGAACGCGATTTTTGTGAAAACAAGGGAGTACCTGCAGAGCACGTCCATAGCGAAATTAGTGACGCATACAGTTAGAACTGCATTTCATGGAAATTTTTGTTCAGCTGGATGCAGGAATTCAGCGAACGACAAAAAGTTGGAAACATGGAGCATGCTGTCGCCCTGATTATGCAGTGATGGCACACTGTTTCCCCGTTTAGATATATTTCGCTACCCCCTTAACATATGTCTTGTGGGTTGCAGCAATTTAAGGAACCAAGTAGGCTTGCTATATGCTGAGACTTCACTCGTTAAATGCGAACTCTGCCACAAGTATTGAATGCTGCAGGCTTTTAACGCTTTGTAGAGCGATGGGTAAATGTTTAAGTTGGAAATGAAAATAAATTTCAGGCTGATACACGTGGCCCTTATATCTCTATTCCAGTTTGCGACTTACTGACTCACCATCGTATATTCGCGTAACTACTAGTGCCCTGTGTGAATGGATGCATGAATTAATCTCCATGGTATTTCGACTACCTTCCGTTTTAAATTTAACAACGCTGCCATCACAGACTGCTCGTAATAACCGAAATCTTAACGTCGACAGTTCGAGTCGAAGGAAATCTTCGAAAAATCCCTGAAATTCTTCCAAATTATCGTTGCGCAGCTAGCAGGCTAATTAAGCTCACTGGGATTCCTGAAACAACTGTACATCGTATTTTAACTGAAAATTTGGACAAAAATAATATATGCTGTCGCTTTATGCTCCACTCAGTCACTGACGATTAAAAAAGATTTCAGAGTGGAACACTGCATATACACGAAGAGATCGATCGCTAGCGCCCCAGACTTAGTGTCTTGCATCGGGACAATTAATGAAACTTCATGTTTTCAGTACGAGCCACCTGAAAAACGCCAAAGCTCCGAATAGAAAGGCTCAGTATCTTCGAGACCGAGAAAGTGCGCGTACAGAAAAGCCGTGTAAAGACGTGTAAAGACACTGCTCAATGTTTTCTTGGATTAAAGAGGAATTATTCACAAAATATTCGCTTCAGAATGTCAAATATTGAACGCAGATTACTACATGGGTGTTTTAAATCTTTTATGGACGAGGATTGTTTGGGTTCAAGCTGATTACCGGAATCAAGCAAAGGTGGTTGTTACACGACAATGCACTGGCACACAAAAGCAAGATTGAACATGATTTATAGGCTCAAGACTCTCCCATGGTGCTTGAACGCCATCCTTATTCGCCTGATTAGTCTCCGTGCGACTTCTGGTTATTTCTAAAACTGAACATGGCATTTAAAGGAAACCGTTTCTACACGATTACAAATATCCACAAGGCTACGACCACGGTACTACACGCGATTTCAACGTCTGAATATTAGAATTGTTCCGAAGAATTTTTCCAATGCTTCAAGTCACGTACTAACTCACATGGAGCCTATTTTGAATAAAAAGTCCTGTCACTAAAAATAAACGATGTTATTTTACACCTGTTACCGTTCCTGTGACAGACTGCGTACCTACTTCGAATCACATTTCTTACAGGTTCACAGAGTACTAACTAAAAAAAACTAGTTTGAAATGGCCTGTAAAATACGCCTACAATATAGGGAAAACTAGTCCAATTTTACTTCAACCCTACGAACTTTTACTCGATAAAGTTCGCAAAAGTTTTAAACATAGCAATTGGACAGCATCACATTCGTAGAAACACGGGATTTTGTTAGCATTTTCTTGTCTTAAAAAACCAGTAAAGTCTACACTGTACACAAGAGATTTTTTTAGCGCTCCCTCCAACAAAGTTTTTAGAAGATGCTTTGAAATTTCAGGTGCTTCAGTGGCAGTAGACAGTTTTTCACCCTTCAATCTAGTTCCCTAATTCCATGCCTAGATTTGAAACGGTTGAAGTCAGGCGGTAGTCTCTTTGAAAATCAGTGTTACTTGTTTCTTGTTCATTTCAAGAACTTTATCAGAAACCAGAGGGTCATTTGCTGCTTGTCTTTGGCTAAGTACTAGCAGGAAAAATGTATAATTTGCTGTATCTAAATCGTGATTTTCTACCATTTTTTCTGTGCAAACTTCCGTCTTTGATGTCAAGTTCACTCGCGAATTTTGTACTGATCATTGTTCTTTTTTAATGTCCGATACTGTTCGATTTACATTAACATTTGTGCTCTGTTGAATATCAGTGTTTAAGATTGAAATCATCTGATACGATATTCTGAGTCAAGTCCTTTTCTGATGACTCGCTATGTCCGAGACGCGTGGACAAAGTTTTGACAACAAATGGACTGTTGGTTTTAGCGGCCAAAAACCGGTTAAAAAAGACATACTCAGTATTTCTATAATGGACGCAGGGATCCTGCGCATCTTTATGCCGCAACTCCAACTAAAGTCTATTCACCGAGAGCTGGGACGAAACATAAACAGTGTCACGTGAGCGACTACGCTCGTTTCCAGAGAAAGCTTTCGGTGTTCACGTGATACGTAGGGGTGTGGAAAATCCTTGGCGCACGCTTTGCAGCTGGCGGCGTTCGGCTGGCTGCCGAGCTGTCACAGCGGACCGTGAGAAACCTGGGCAACAATGTACGAAATAGTTTAACATTATTTTAACATTATTGTTAAATTTGAGTTCATTCTGGCGAAGCAGATTTATTTTCATTCAGGTTGCTAACAAAACGCTCCATTAAAACACAATTGTTAATTTTAATAACAGTACCAGTAATAATAATGAGAAAGGACGAAACAAGGTTCACTCTGTCGAACTTGAAGTGTTTTCATTGAGATTTAAAACAAACCGCTCCTCTCTCTGCTCTATAATGCAGTCTAATTTCCACATTTGAATTTCCACTTTTTCTACGACATGGAGGACGCACTTGTTCGAATCCTCTGCAGTCACTGTTCTTACTGCTTCTTCTAGCAGTACTTTAACTTCCGGCATTTTGTATGTTTTGTTTTTCACTGCAACATAGCCTTTGATTCTGGCCCACACTAACTCGATGGTGTTTAATTCACAGTGGTACGGAGGAATTATGAGAACTGTTTTCCCTGCATTATTCGCCATTTCATCTATTGCGTATTCGTTGTGCGCTGTTCTGTGATTTCTAACTATATCTAAAAGTTCTTTCTTCGACATACCGTCTTCGAAATGGATGTTTTTAGACGTGAGATTTTAATTCATTGCTTTGCTATTACTGACTCTATTGGACAGAAAATTTGCAGACGTCATCAACATATAGCAATGAAGGCAATTATAAAATTAGTTTGCTGTGCGACACACAGTTTAGGAGATATGGCGTGATAAATGTAGAGTAACGCGAAAAAACAACTTTTCCTGAAAGCTTAAATATTTCTCTTTTTGAGTGATAATAAATTTTAATGTAATGTAAATAAAGGTGTCGGAAGGTAGTCCTCCGATCACTTTATCATGTTCAGGTGCCAAATTATAAAAAACACGACTTTCATTTTTTAATTTCTGACGCCCCAGCCTTGTACACCCCTCGACGGCAGTGCTGTGGTCACGCGCCTTGCCGTGTTTACAGTACGTCTCTTGTTTCGGTGAATGGAGTATAGTAAGATGAAGATTGGCGAGCACAGATTTTCTAAATGTGACGCCATCATTTGGGATCAATAGCGTTTCAGGTCGACGAAGATCATGCCAAACTGATAATTTTTTTTTTTGCAACGAGAAAGGAGCTGTGCGAGACAAATTTTTCCAGGATCAAATAATCAACAGCCATTCCCCTCAACTTCGAGAGAAAATTCACAAAAAGCATAGCACAGCTGTGCCAAAAATAACACCCCACTTTTACGCCACCCGGTTTCGTCAACTAATCAGTTTTGGTGCCAAGAATCAGAAGACTGTCCTGCCCACCAGCTTTACTCTCCAGACGTCACTCCATGATACTTTGTCTCCAAAATTAAAATCAATGCTAAAACGGCACCATCTCGACACCGTCGATCACTTTAAGGGGACTTGGATAATGAAAAACAGGACTGCGCGGCGAAGTAAGTAAACCACTGTGACAAGTGTAAAATTATAGGTGGGCAGTATTTTCAAGAAAATCTTGTCGTAATTTCCGCAAGTTGAATGAAAGTATTGTTGCTCATATCAATTAGTCTTGGCGCTACTGGTATCATTGACCTGCACACACAGAATCGCGACTGTAGCTCTAAAGCAAAAACCCGCTAAAGCTTAACTTCGCACAATAATGTTTTTGGTTCCACGGTTCTTGCCGTACACGATAATCAATTGCTTCTTCTCTCATTTTATGATAAACTTCGACGCCAAATATGGTATCACCTCAAGTCATTACAGTTTTTAAGATTTACGAAAAAAAAAAGTTCTAGTAGGAAAATATAATTCATAAGTCGTTTGTCTGCGATCGACGTTAGAGTTTTCGAAATACTGAAACGACCCAGTCCGTGTCTTTCAGAGCTCATCAAAACTATTACCCGTGTTGCAAACAGTACTCTCCAGGCGGTTTCCGAAGTACAGAAGCTGTACTGCTCTGGATAGACGTGGGAATCCATTTCGAGAGCGTACTTTTCTGTTGTCTTAATTGTATCCCGAAGAGACACGTCTCCACCTGAAGATAACGGCAGAGTGCTCTGACCAAACGAAAATCTCTAAGAAGAGTGAAAATACCGTTATACAACTTTCAGTTACCAAAGGTGGGGCGCATCCATTCCCTACCTTACTATACATTTAAGTTAAAGTCACACAAAAAGTAAATAGCTTTGTAACAGGTGAGTACTGTAAACCTTGCAGCGGCAGGATGTAAGACACGGCATTTCCATGGTGCAGGAAGTTACGACAGTGGTGTGAAATTTTGTACGCACTCTAAGAATATAACTGGAACGTTAGTGCGGTATTACGATGATTAGACAAACATCTAAAAGTATTTTCTTTCATTAAAAGGAAGGAAATTAATTGTGGATCACGCTTAGAGTAGCAACACTTCCGAACTTACAACAAGCTGTATTAATAGAGCCGGTAAAACTGGTGTGTCGAATGCCGTATTTTAATGGAATATTTAACTTTATCGCTAACGGCACCTAAGAATCGCGCATGCGCAAAACCGTTCTCGAGTGAAGAAAAAAAGACGTGCCGCCATAGTAAATACTATACCACACACGTTGGCTTCTTGGACAGTCTCCCAATGGCGGCTACTCACCTGGAAAGGAAGAAAAGAAACATTAATAGCAAAAGTCCTGACGTCAGCTAATGTAATTTACTTGAATTTAACTTTAAACGACTTATCGCAAATGTTACGAAACGGCAGGAAAAAACTACGAAAATAAGGGCGCTCTACATGTCATTAAGACTGGACGCAAAGGAAAATTTTGTACTTTACTCCAAACAAATGTCTGCGCAGATGTAAATTAGTAAAAATGAAAGGGACTATAAGTATGAGAACTTGAATTCTGACTTATCACTGAAATTATTGATTCAAATCAATCCAACAGTTTCTTATAATTTTATCAAGGCGTACAACTGTTTTTAAACACTTCCTGCAGCTAGCTCGGCTTAAGTACCAGCAGATATTTTACATCGTATTGATGATTATGTATGAAGTTAATTCTGTTCATAATATGACAGATTCGAAGAACACGAAAAGTTTTAAGTAAACAGTATTTAAAATAAAAATACTTAAATTTACTCATTTGCCAACTTCCCAACCATATACGCCGCATCTTAATTACTGGGTACGTAGCAGCTCGAAAAGTTAGCTATGATTAAATTAATACAAAATCGCACGAATACGCTCCTACATTATGAAGACAATCCATTTTTTGCCAAAATATCATCTAAACTTCCTGCCACACAATTTTAATCTACCAGGAAGTTTCAAGACTGGACACGCTTCACTGCAGAACGAAATAATTCTAAAAACTTACCAACATCGGTGAAAACCACTAAAAATGATTGGACTGCTTTGTTCTCATCTCACAGCACAAAGGAAGATAGGAAATTCAATTCTTTATAGTTTTTCCAAGTTCTGGAACAATGTAGAACAGATTAACTGGTGAGTAGCAGCTTGTGACGTAAAGGAGCTGATTACTCTGTCAGAGACATATTGCTGGAGGATGAAACGAAGGTCAAACGATGTTAAACACATCGCTATGGCGGCGGCGGCGATTGCAATCAGACTGGCAGACACTTGCAGCACATCATTACTCGGAATACCGCCCCATGCTCTTCTGGCAGACATCGTAATGCACTCCAGATGTACACTCGCATATCATTCGCGGGACTGATTACGTACGGACGGCCACAGATCCACTGCAGAAAGGTTCACGAACTGTTGAGAATGAAGGTAGGTAGGTGTAGGCGTGTGTGTGGGTGGGTGGGTGTGTTCACGCTAATTGCGTCTTTATCCTTTTAATCGTTTCTACGTAAGCAACTGACTGATAATTTGATGCTAAATCACAGTAAGACTCAGTTTTTACAGTTTCTAACTCACAATTCAACAAGAACCGATATTTTGATCAGACAGAATGGGCATATTATAAGCGAGACGGAACAGTTCAAATTCCTAGGCGTTCGGATAGATAGTAAGCTGTTGTGGAAAGCCCATGTCCAGGATCTTGTTCAGAAGCTAAATGCTGCTTTATTTACCATTAGAACAGTATCTGAAATAAGTGACACTTCAACACGAAAAGTAGTCTACTTCGCATATTTTCATACGCTTATGTCGCATGGTATTATTTTTTGGGGTAATTCTTCTGATTCAAAAAGGGTATTTTTGGCTCAAAAACGGGCTGTTCGAGCTATATGTGGTGTAAGTTCGAGAACCTCTTGTGGACCCCTATTCAATAGTCTGGGAATTCTGACATTCCCTCACGTATATATTTTCTTTAATGTCGTTTGTTGTTAGCAATATTAGCCTATTCCCAAGAGTTAGCAGCTTTCACTCAGTTAATACTAGGCAGAAATCAAATCTGCATGTAGAATGCACTTCCTTGACTCTTGTGCAGAAAGGAGTGCAGTATTCTGCTGCATCCATTTTCAATAAGCTACCACAAGAACTCAAAAATCTTAGCAGTAGCCCAAACTCTTAAGTCTAGGCTGAAGAGTTTCCTCATGGCTCACTCCTTCTATTCTGTCGAGGAGCTCCTGGAAGAGCTAAAAAATTAAGCAAATTCCAGTGTTACATTGTTGATTTTCTTCATTTAAACTTACGACTTGTCACCTGGATATGTTTTTTTTTCATATTTCATTTTATCTGTTTCTAATATCGTGTTATAATTTCATGTATTGACTCGTTCCATGATCATGGAGACTTCTCCTTAATTTGGTCCCACGGAACAATAAATAAATAAATAAATAAATAAATAAATAAACTCCAGAAACCGTAAGTTTTGTCTAAGACAGGTTGTAATATGTACGAAGGGTGTTCAATAAGTAGTGCAACACTTTTTTCACGACTGATTTCGGTTGAAAAATGCGGAATTTGTTGTGGAACATCGCAGAATAGTCGCGCTCCAGCGCTTATAGGTTCATGGAAGTTCCGATAGGTGGCGCGCTGTTCGAAGCATTCAAAATGGGTCTGTAGCGGAGGTGAGATCCAAGCGAAGAGCTCTGATTGAGTTTTGGCAGAAAACCAGAGCATCGGAGATATTCAGAGGTGCCGGCAGAATGTTTATGGGGACCTGGAAGTGAACAAAAGCACGGTGAGCCGATAGGCGAGGGAACTGTTATCATCACGGAAAGGTCGCTCAAACTTGTCCGATCTCCGGAGTGCCGACCGGCTGCGCAAAGCGATGACTCCTCCAACAATGGAACGTGCGGACACTCTCATTCGATGTGTTTGACGAATCACAAACACCTCGTTGTTTACGATAATGATCGAAGCAGACGAAATGAATTGAAATTTGTGCTGCGGCCGGGACTCGAACCCGGCTCTTCTTGCTTGCTAGGGAGAAATGCTAACCATTACACCACCACAGCACGATGGTCAACATTGCTGCACTAACTGCCTAAGCTGAGTGCCCTCCCCAACTCAAACTTCAATTCATTTTTCCCTTACATATTGTCACTACTGCCAGGGCTCTCCGATATGGGGAGGGCACTCAGCTTAGGTACTTCGTGCAGCAATACTGACCATCGTACTGTGGTGGTATAATGGTTAGCATTTTTGCCTAGCAAGCAAGAAGACACGGGTTCGAGTCCCGGCGGCAGCACAAATTTCAATTCATTTCGTGTGCTTCGATCATTATCGTAGATAATAAAGAGACTTAAATGTGTCAGGGAAACATTTAATTATAAGACCTCGTTGTTTAACTGTACATTGCTATTGGCTGTGGTTATAAATTCGTTCACTTGAGTTACTCACAGGTATGCGCCCGCCGATCCCCTCGTCACCTAACGAAAGTGTATAAAGAGTAACAAAGAACCACCTGTGAGTAATTGCTGGCGCGTTGGGAGGCTAATCGTGAATTTTTTTTGTCTAAGATCGTCACAGGCGATGAAACATGGGTTCATCACTTCGAACCGGAAGAAAACAGCAATCCATGGAGTGACGTCACACCACCTCTCCTCCGAAGTACTCAAAGCCGCACCCGAGAGGAGATCACGAAAAGTCATTGAACTGTTCTTCCTCATCCGCGGATCTCGCATCTTCAGACTTCCATCTGTTTAACGCAATGAAGAATGCACTTCGCGGGAAGCAATATGTGCACGATGGAGAAATTATTGATGCAGCAGGACAGCAAGACGTTGTCTCCGATGTCGACCAGTAGAGTGGTACCATGCGGACACAAAGGCCGTCCCAGTAAGGAGATTACGTTGAAAAATAGGTTTTTGTAACCAAACGATTGGGGGTAATATGGTGTATTGGAATACTGAATAAAACCAACCTGACCCCAGAAAAAAAAAGAAACGTTGCGTTAACTATTGGATATCCCTCGTAATATGAGGTGACTCCAAGAAGTTACTGAGTATTCTGGCAGAAAAAGTAACCTACCTTGATTGAACGGTGCACTGCACTTCAAAGTTACACTGTTACATGACGGTATTTTTCAACAGTCACCAAGTCTATGTAAAGAAAGGTCTGAAAGTTCTACAAATTGTTGAATTCCCCCAGGATAGAAAATCGCTCACTGGTCACGGAGCCACTTTGAGAACAGCTATTGTAACGTCCCCATCGTTAAAAAATTTCTCCCCGCCCCGCTCCCCTCTTCGATTGTCTACACGCTGTCTTCTGTGGACCATGTCGATGGCTTTCCTTCCCCATCACCACCACCCACGTCTATGCAGCCTTTGTCAAATTATTGGCACCATTTCACAACAGCAGTCATGACATCGCATTTGGTCCCTATACCCTGAGAAGTTCAAGATGAATCGACGTGCAATTGAGGCATTTTTGCATAGAGGCCAATTCTTCTTCTTCGCGGATGGATCACTTAGGACCACGCGTAATCAACATTTGTTGGCCTTCCTTTTGGCCCAGTATTTCTTCATAAACAACAGATGGGCTAGCTTTCGTTGCGTAGACCACGTATGTCGGTTAGTTTTTCTCTCTTCTTCCTCAAAACCCCGTGTGTTTGTGATTTTTCTGATTTCATTTCCGTCGTGTAGATTTGGAGACCCTAATTCTCTCAGGTCTTTTTCTGTCTGTTTGTGCCAGTTCGGACTTGTAGTTTTGTTCTTTAAAAATGTATGGATTTTGTGCGTTAACCTGTTTGAGTCCGTTCTTTCTAAATGCCCCATGAATTGGATTCTTCTCATGCGCATTGTGTCTGTTATTTTGGAGATACTTTTATATATTTCTGCACTGGGTTGTGGATAATGCACACCATCTTTAGTTCTTGGTCCTAGGATTTTCCTCATTATTTTACGTTCTTTCACTTCTAATTCTTCTTTTAGTGTTCTGTGTTGAAGGTTTAGTGTCTCAGATGCGTAGAGAGCTTCGGGTTTAATTACTGTTGTGTATTGTCGTATTTTGCAGTTCCACGAGAGACTCTTTTTGTTGTAAATGTTTTTAGTTAATTGAAACGCCGTCTCCATTTTCTGGACTCTTGATCTGACAGATTTCTTTTCATTACAGCTTTCTGCAATCCATTCACCTAAATATTTAAATTCTTTTACTCGAGAGATGAAGTTATTACCAATTTTGAGATCAAAAAGTGCATCTTTGATGTCAGTCATAAATTTTGTTTTTTCAAACGAAATTTGTAATCCTATTTTTGCTGTCTGCTCTTGTAATAATTCAAGCTGTTTCTGTGCATCGGTAATGTCTCGTGCGATCTGTGCCATGTCATCAGCAAATGCTAAACAGTCTAATTCTATGCCCTTACGTCTTAGTCCCAGTCTGTGTGCAGGTGCACCTGCTTTTCTCCATTCTCTAACAACTTTTTCAAGAGCATAATTGAAGAGCACTGGGGACAGTACATCCCCTTGTCGTACTCCTGTGTGTGTTTCAAATTCTGTGCTCAATTCTCCCAGGCCAAGTATTGTTTCACGTACTTCAGTTTTGGACTACGTTTTGAGTTGCTGATGCAAGTGCACCTTGTTGCACGGTGGTCACAGCGTGGGATGACACGTGGAACTAACTTTCTGAAGTCGCCTTCTATAAGCGAGTGCGACGGCGACTGGCAAGGTCACGGACGAGCGAGGCGCGGCCGTCCCTCGCCAGGCTTTCATCACAGTCCTGGCCTGGACCGCACGGCTTTCGCAAAAGGCTGTTGCGCGGCGAGCGACCTCGCTGCAGCGGTCCCTCCGACACGTGTTGGCTCTCCCATCTCAGCCCCTCTTAGGAAACGCCGGATGACTGCCAGACAGACTCTCAGCACCGAGCCTAGAGCCACCACAAACGATTGTGCACCGTTGGCCGTTTACTCATTTAAGGGGCTCCGGAAAGGCTCAAAATCATGAAAAGTTCAATTTTTACTTTTTTGCGTTTTCTGAATCTGCAGACTATTACCTTTTAATAGATATATAATTTATTCAATTCCGAAGACTACAACTATTTTTAAATTTTTTTTGAAATGTGTTCTACATGGGCGTGACCCACTGTGGCGCTGTTAAACTGCTGTCAAATGGTGGTGTTATTAACGTCCGTGTTCCTCAGGTACATTTTAGTGATGTGAGATAAAGTATGTGTTGTGGCTAACCTGTGATGGTTCAATATATATCGCTGGTGTGATTGTCGATTGTTTCATGTTTATTTACTCTGTCGTTATCTCGAAAATATTCGTAATTAATTCTGTTTCTTGAGTCTGTTTTGTTGAAGTATAATAATGAGTAAAAGTAAAGTTATTAGAAATCCTCTGAAGGCTTTTAAGAAAAGGAGAAATGTTGGAAAGCCAAAGGTATGTGTTATTACTGTAAATAATAACATTCTAATATGGTACGAGCGATGCTTGCTTTAGACAAGGAACGCCTTCGGGCTGCAGACAGGGCTGTAAAGAGTCTAGAAATACAAGCAAGAGTAAACAGGAGGAGGAACAAGAGGAAGCTGGAGGAGGAGTTTGCAGAGGATGAAGATAATCCATCCTATGGACCTGGAATGCACTAAAAAGTTAATCCAATCTTTGTCGCTCGATTCCCAAAACTTTTATTTTCTCATACTAATTACATGTTTTCTAAGGATCTTCCAAACATATTTGTTTCAAACTTTCAGTAAATGTTACACAGTACCTTCTGCATAATTCAACACAGCCTTTTTCCAAAAAAACTGTATATTTTTGAATATATAAATAAAAAATTGCAAAAAATGTTGTGAATTTTCATTACAATTGAAAAAAATCATCTTTAATAACTGAACTAAAATTTTGTGAAATCCCTGTGTTAAGTTGTAGCCCATATTCCAATAAATAACCTGTAAAAAGTTCAACTTCCTACCTCAAATACTTTGTGAGGAAAGATGTAATTTATAAGCGTTATTTTAACATTGCAAGTATAGGGCGTTCCGGAGCCCCTTAAAGCCACCTGATCTATAACAATTAGGGCGTTGCAGCTTTTACTCCAACACTGGATAACATTAGGTGATGCAGCTGAAATTTTAAATTTAGCATTTGAGAAATCTTTCACGCAAGAGGATCGTACAAACATACCGCCGTTTGAGTCTCGTACAGATTCTCGTATGGAGGACACAGTGATAGACATCCCTGGGGTTGTGAAAAAGGTGAATGGGGTGAAGATAAATAAATCGCCAAGTCCTGATGGGAATCCAATTCGGTTTTACAGAGAGTACTCTACTGCATTGGCTCCTTACTTAGCTTGCATTTATCGCGAATCTCTTGCCCAACGTAAAGTCCCGAGCGACTGGAAAAAAGCGCAGGTGACACCTGTATACAGGGTGTTACAAAAAGGTACGACCAAACTTTCATGAAACATTCCTCACACACGAAGAAAGAAAATATGTTATGTGGACATGTGTCCGGAAACGCTTACTTTCCATGTTAGAGCTCATTTTATTACTTCTCTTCAAATCACATTAATCATGGAGTGGAAACACACAGCAACAGAACGTACCAGCGTGACTTCAAACACTTTGTTACAGGAAATGTTCAAAATGTCTTCCGTTAGCGAGAATACATGCATCCACCCTCCGTCGCATGGAATCCCTGATGCGCTGATGCAGCCCTGGAGAATGGTGTATTGTATCAAAGCCGTCCACAATACGAGCACGAAGAGTCTCTACATTTGGTACCGGGGTTGCGTAGACAAGAGCTTTCTAATGCCCCCATAAATGAAAGTCAAGAGGGTTGAGGGCAGGAGAGCGTGGAGGCCATGGAACTGATCCGCCTCTACCAATCCATCGGTCACCGAATCTGTTGTTGAGAAGTGTACGAACACTTCGACTGAGCTCCATCGTGCATGAACCACATGTTGTGACGTACTTGTAAAGGCAGATGTTCTAGCTACACAGGTAGAGTATCCCGTATGAAATCATGATAACGTGCTCCATTGAGCGTAGGTGGAAGAACATACTGACGAAACTAAAATGACTTCTAACATGGAAATTAAGCGTTTCCGGACACATGTCCACATAACATCTTTTCTTTATTTGTGTGTGAGGAATGTTTCCTGAAAGTTTGGCCGTACCTTTTTGTAACACCCTGTATAAGAAGGGTAGAAGGACGGATCCTCAAAATTACAAACCAATATCCTTAACGTCGGCTTGTTGCAGGATTCTCGAACATATTCTCAGTTCAAATATAATGAATTTCCTTGAGACAGAGAAGTCGCTGTCCATGCATCAACACGACTTTAGATAGCATCGTTCCTGCGAAACACAACTCTCTCTTTTTTCACATGATATCTTGCGAACCATGGATGAAGGGTATACCAGACGGATGCCATATTCCTTGACTTGCGGAAAACGTTTGACTCTGTGCCCCACTGCAGACTCCTATCTAAGGTACGAGCATATGGGATTGGTTCCCAAATATGTGAGTGGCTCGAAGACTTACTAAGTAATAGAACCCAGTACGTTGTCCTCGATGGTGATTGTTCATCGGAGGTGAGGGTATCATCTGGAGTGCCCCAGGGAAGTGTGGTACGTCCGCTGTTGTTTTCTTTCTACGTAAATGATCTTTTGGATAGGGTGAATAGCAATGTGCGGCTGTTTGCTGATGATGCTGTGGCGTACGGGAAGATGTCGTCGTTGAGTGACTGGAGGAGGATACAAGATGACTTGGACGGGATTTGTGATTGGTGTAAACAATGGCAGCTAACTCTAAATATAGATAAATGTAAATTAATGCAGATGAATAGGAAAAAGAATCCCGTAATTATTTGAATACTCCATTAGTAGTGTAGTGCTTGACGGTCACGTCGATTAAATATTTGGGCGTAACATTGCAGAGCGATATGAAGTGGGACAACCACGTAATGGCAGTGGTGGGGAAGGCAGATAGTCGTCTTCGGTTCATTGGTAGAATTTTGGGAAGATGTGGTTCATCTGTAAAGAAGACCGCTTATAAAACACTGATACGACCTATTCTTGAGTACTGCTCGAGCGTTTGGGATCCCTATCACGTCGGATTGAGGGAGGACATAGAATCAATTCAGAGGCGGCCTGTTAGATTTGTTACTGGTAGGTTTGATCATCACGCGAGTGTTACGGAAATGCTTCAGGAACTCTGGTGGGAGTCTCTAGAGGAAAGGAGGCGTTATTTTCGTGAATCGCTACTGAGGAAATTTAGAGAACCAGCATTTGAGGCTGACTGCAGTACAATTTTACTGCCGCCAACTTATATTTCGCGGAAAGACCACAAAGATAAGAGAGATGAGGCTCGTACAGAGGCATATAGGCAATCATTTTTCCCTCGTTCTGTTTGGGAGTGGAACAGGGACAGAAGATGCTAGTAGTTGTAGGAGGTTGGTTCAAATGGCTCTGAGCACTATGGGACTCAACATCTTAGGTCATAAGTCCCCTAGAACTTAGAACTACTTAAACCTAACTAACCTAAGGACATCACACACACCCATGCCCGAGGCAGGATTCGAACCTGCGACCGTAGCAGTCCTGCGGTTCCGGACTGCAACGCCAGAACCACTAGACCACCGCGGCCGGCGTTGTAGGAGGTACCCTCCGCCACGCACCGTATAGTGGATTGCGGAGTATGTATGTAGATGTCGATGCAGGATTAGAAATTTTATTTATTTTTCGAATCTAATAATTTGTCTACCAGAAGAATTTTAGTCGCACTTTCTCCGTCAGTGCATCTGCAGTATGATTGGGTAACAGCTTACAAAGTCATACGCTTCCGGAGGGAAAGTGGATTTTATAATATTTCTTGCATCTTAACATTCGCGATGTATGGGAGTGGAGAATCTCGCTGCTGCTTGTGCCCCGAGTGGGCTCATCTACATCCACATAGATATTCTGCAAATCTCTTTTAAGTGCCTGGCAGAGGAGTCATCGAACCACCTTTACAATAATTATCTGTTATTCCAATCTCCAACAGCGCGAGGGAAAAACGAACCCTTATTTCTTTTCGTGCAAGCTCTGTTTTCCATTTTATTACGATGTTCGTTTCTCCCTATGTACGTCGGCATCAACAAAACATTTTCGCTTTCGGAGGAGAAAGTTGGTGATACAAATTTCCTGAGAGGATTCCGCCACAACGAAAAACGCCTTTGTTTTAATGATGTCCACCACAAATCCTATATCATGTCAATAACATTCTCTCCCTTATTTCGCGATAACATAAAACTCGCTGCTCTTCTTTGAACTTTCTCGACGTATTTCCTTAATCCCATCTGGTAAGGATCCCAACCCGCGCAGCAGTACTCCAAAACAGGATGGGCAAGCGAAGTGTGGGCAGTCTCTCTAACAGATCTATTACATTTTTAAGTGTTCTGCTAATAAAACGCAGTCTTCGGTTTGCCTTCCCCACAACATTTTCTGTGTGGTCTTTCCAATTTAAGTTGTTCGTAACTGTAATTCTTAGACAGTTCGTTGAATATAAGACCTTTACATTTGACTGATTTATCGTGTAACCGAAGTTTGACTGATTCCTTTTAGCACTAATGATGTCTTCACACGGGTTTGAACCGTCGTCCTCCCGAATAAGAGTCCAGTGTGCTAACTACTGCGCCACCTCAAGGCTACAGGCTTTTAGCATTCATCTCTTGCCTTACACTAGTGTGCTAATTTATGAAAGGAATTGTGATTCAAAGAAATAAATTAACAGGAAGTGGGTACTAGCGTGCACGGTTAACGTGAGCGTAAAATCTGGAAGACCTAATTTTAAAGAGAAATTTTAGTTCTGTGGACAAGTCAGTTAGCGGTCTAAGCCATAAACAAAGTGCGTCAGTACGTACCAGTTTAGTGCAGGAGTTACCTTCGATGATTTATTCCATACAAACGTCTGCATGGTTAGCTGCGCGGGATATGGTAATTCCCAGGAGACACATTCAAATGTATCAAAGCAATCAGTATGTCTACTGGAGAGGATGCTGGGGAGACTGTTAGTGAGTAACGTGTGTACGTTCATGACACTGAAGAAACAGGGTGTTTAATGTAACGTGTTGTTATTGCAAGGAGAAAGAAACAATAGTACCATCGCCGTTGACTTACGTTAAACAGAACGGCCTAGGGTTGTTAGAAGTTTTGCAACGCAAACGCCGCCTCATGGCAGGCTCAAATACGGAGGTATTTGCTAGGCCCGAGGCTGGTCCTTGATCCCCACGAGCATTACCCACGCCTTCCTGTTTAGGATTTAGAGCGCTAGTCGGCGAAACCGATAAATGAATAAAAGGGCCCCGTTGTCATCTTACGTAACAGAAAATGGGCTTGCGACACTTCCTGGATTTCGCTCTTGGCAGTCAACCTGTCTAAGCTGCAAGGCTACCCTCCGCCCTTTACCAAAAGTCTTTTGATTATGTCCATTAAAACTTCCGACGTTGTGTTATCGTTAGTAGTAGTAGTAGTAGTAGTAGTAGTAGTTGTTGTTGTTGTTGTACTTACACCTCATTTCGTCATGGTTTTAGGAAATATTAATGAAAACTAAAACGGCAGAACCACTCCTGAACATACTAGTGCTGTATGAATCAAGTTACATTCTTACGCGGAAAATAACAAATTGGCGTCTCTCTCTCTCTCTCTCTCTCTCTCTCTCTCTCGTCATTTACTCGATCGCGAGACTCTCCGTAACCCCATGAACTAAGGAGCGCCCATTTCTTCTATCCTGCATTATCTGCAGAAGACATTCTCTGTATTGTGTGCTCTAGGTTATAAGTGCAATTTAATTATGCTGTTTTGTGTATAATCACTGAGTTTTGTTCTGTTCATTATAGACTCATAAAGCCTAGTACAATAAGGAAGGGGGAGGGGGGGAGATGGCACACTGCTACAAAACCACCACAAGTTTTACTACTGCACACTTTATTCGAAGGAAGTCCTAATTTATATCTTACCTGTTAGTGAACTGCAGTTATTAGATCGCGAATAGTTTGTGACACAGCAAGTTAAGTACAAAACGTCCTGTCTTATACCTTACTGAAATCTTATCGTGAATTTTACGAGGTTTAGTAATCTAGTGTTAAGAACACTTAATTTCTGTTACGTGGATCATAGTAATTGATCCTGCACTCCTAAGAATTTGTTCAATTCATTGCGCATTTATTAACGAAGATCTGAATTGCGGTTCTTTGACTTGTAGGCGTTAGTCCCTCTCAGTAATGCTTTTTCTCTATTCATTGTGAAGTCATTTACTAGATTTTCTGTAAGATTTTATGTCTACTGCACGTATTTTTAATATACGATTCTCTTAGTGGAATTTTTTTTATTTGTGGTATCGAATTACCTATCCTGCTAAGAAACGTGTACGCCCCCGCAACTTCGTCACTTTCACTCCTCTACCTATGGTGCTGCTAATGTTGCCATACCGTCATGTTTTGGAGGTACCAACGTCAAGTTGGGAAAATGTTTCCGGAACTGATAACTGCAGAAGTATACAGTGTGTCTCAAGAGGGATTTGACAGGAACGGTCATTTGAAGTAAAGTAGACACGGTCTCTAAGATGCATAACTTAAGAACTATAAGCTCTTGTTCAGTAGAAGACATGTCTTTCACAGTAGCGAAGATGAACAACCGGTCATGACCCTTAAGGTACGAACTTTACAACTCATGTTTTCTGGACTTTTCCTCTTATTTTGGTCCACACTATCACCCTTCATCTACGGAAAGCAAAGAGCTTGCAGCAGAAGTGATTTATTTCACAGTATCAAAGATGAAGTGCTCGTAGCTCTGAAGGTATGCTTTTTGGAGTCCATGTTTAACAGACCTTTCTTCTTCGAATTATCGTTCCCGTCATATCCGTGAGTATTGACCGTTTCTTCTGGGACACCCTTCATACATTTTAAAGGCGATAATTTGAGAAACAAAAAGAATTATCTGAATCAAAAAATATTTTTCATCGTTCAGTGTTTTTGTAATACAAGGCAGCCCTCGTACTGCGTGTGCGCAATGCACTTTAGCATTTTCTCGATGCTTTTTGTGTAGCACACAAATGTGAGATCGTGCTGACTGGTACAACGGAAGCGGTCGTATTACTGGACAAACTTAGCCGTACAGCAGCACACCATGCGTAAAGCAATGTAGAAGTTTGGAGTCAAATGTAGGACTGTTTGTAAATTTTTCCCTGATGTGTACGCAGCTGTGAGATGATTGCACAACAGGGCTGCTGAATAATGCGATAATGATATGTTTCCGGGCAGGTCAACCAGAGAGGCCTTCCTTGCGGCTTACCGTACCGTATAATTGCATCCGCAGCGAGCAATCATAAACAGTGCTTTGAAGAAGTACTGTACGCACCACTGACATTTTGTGCGCACGTGCGTAAATGTTACTACCTGACCGGTCTCTAAGCATACTTCCCATTTTGGTACAGCGTAACTTCATCATTGCATATGCATAATCGTATGTGGCTTTTCAGTTTGGCCTGACAATAAGAATTAAGGATTACCGGACTTTTTTAACTCAGTATGTCTATTTGTGTTTCCATCGTTCCCTTCATATCTAAAATTTTCAGTGTCCTTGAACTCTATTTTATGGCACTTTTACAAATGCCATGTCTTCTCAGAATCCACAGCTTTTAAGTAAAATGCATACAGTGAGAATGAACTGTACTGCATAAGATCTAAGTTTGGATTTGACGCTGGCTACATCTGAAACATGTTACCAAATAATACAGGGTGCGTCAAAAAAATGTACACACACTTTGAACTGTCATAGCAATTTATTTCCCGTTCTACAAGGTTAAATATCGGTGAGAAAGTAATGTTTTATGTTTCTTCAACAGGCGGCAGCAGTGGCAAGGAAGTAACTGCAACGTGGCGGACGAGCGTTTGAGCTTTGAAGCGCGGAAGCAGGCAACTAAGTGGTACTGGAAGTTTGAGAATGTAGCTGCGGTTCGAAGACAGTGGAGAAGTGAGTATGGTACAGAACCACCTTCAAGGTTAACAATTACACGTCTACGAGACAAATTCGAAATTCGTGGAACAGTGTGTGATGTGCATAAAGGTCGATCAGGGCGACCTCGTACAGCTACAAGTGACGATTCAACAACTGCGGTCTTGGAACTGTTTCAGCGTTCGCCTCAAAAATCTTCAAGGCAAGCGGCACGTAAGAGTAATGTAAGTGCTAGTAGTGTGCTACGCATTCTGAAGAAAGGGAAGTTTCGTGTGTACATTCCAAGGCTGGTGCAACAGCTAAGTGACGACAATCCAGATCGAAGGTTAGAATTTTGTGAATGGGTTCAGGAGATGGTGAGATGTGAACCGGGATTTATGGGTAGCATAATTTGGTCGGATGAAGCCCAATTCAAACTCAATGGAACTGTCAATAGGCAGAATTGTGTGTACTGGGCTGAAGATAGTCCTCACATTGAAGTTGAAAACGCTGTGAATTTGTCTGGTGTAAATGTGTGGTGTTGTTTGTCTGCAAGGGGACTCATTGGGCCTTTCCGCTATGAAGGTACTGTTACTGGAGAAACGTACCTAACAATGCTTGCTGACTCCATATTCCCTGCCATTCGTGCATTATACGGTAATGATGAGTTATTTCCAACAAGATGGCGCCCCGCCGCACTATCATATGGACGTGCGAGCATACCTGGATCACAATGTGCCAGGCCAGTGGATAGGACGCAGAGGACCAATCGAGTTTCCTGCACGCTCTCCAGATCTCACGCCGTTGGATTTCTTCTTATGGGGCACAGTAAAAGATGACGTGTACAAACGTAAACCACGTAACCTGGACACACTTTGGAATGAAATTCAGGCGGTGTGCGCAGAAATCTCATTGGACACTTTGGTACGATGTACGGAATCAGTGGTGACTCGTACTCAGAAATGTATTGATGCTGAAGGCCACCAGTTTGAACATTAATCACATTTGCAAAGTACATTTATTTTTCCAATTGGGTTTTAAGCTTTCCATTTCCAGAAATTTAACATTGTAGAACGGGAAATAAATTTTCTATGACGCTTCAAAGTGTGTGTACATTTTTTTTGACGCACCCTGTATAATATGCAAGTCATCACGGGATCGAGACAACATTATTCTCAAAAGTTCGTTAACTATCACAGGCTAATTTATTATGTTTATTAATGGCATTTTAATTACTAACCATTCTATGCAAAAGACACTTGTTCAAGCAGGCAACAAACAGTCCGAATCTCAGGTTCTTTTTTTTCTATATTTAAGCGAGTGCGTTGACAGTTTCGTTGCCTCTGATACGATGGTGCCGCTTTACCAACGGAATGGTGATTTTCTGCTGCTAATCGTTCCTGCTTCTGCCCAGCTTTCCTACTACGACAGTTGTCGCACCATTCCGTAGCCCATCCCTCCTTACTGTTGTGGTCGAAGTCTTACACAACACTTTGTACTACTTGACGCGGCTCAAAGCTCAAGAAAACTTTATTACGATAATGTTGACTACTTTGGTCTGTGACTGCCACACGTCCTGGTCGATTAGTTCAAAACAGTAACTGCCGACTGAAGCTGCGCCGCATTACGTGTGCTACCGCGATTGTGCTTTCGCTTTCTGCGGTGAACCGCTCGAGGGCTCTGGCCGAACGAATGTTACACCACTGTGAAGCAGTAATTGTCGCCGGCCGAGCTTCAGCACAATGGACTGCCTCTACATTTCGGATCCTGTTATTTCCCCTTTAAGTGTGTGCTGCGGTCGCCGCCAACACAAACGCTGCGGTCACATTTGGACGTTTTTGTTCCTCGTAACTGCAGGGTAACGGCTGTTTCTCTCTACGTGTTGCCCAGAAGTTCCGACAGTTTTGTGCCTCCCTTCCATCTGGCGTCTTGAGAATCTGTGTTACACCTTAGTACAGACTTTACAGACCTGTTACGGTCATAGTTGCACAACTCTGACGTTTTCTTGTCAAACCAAATTTGTAGGAACCCCAACCAGGGTTGCAGTGCCTCTGGAGTGGTATACAGTTTACCAGAATCCTTTCCACAAATCTGATCACCTTTCCTTCCCTACTGATTTCACATGTCTGTACTATTCCGTATCGTAAAACACACTGCCTCGTGTTCTTTTATTAACTTTTGACGTGATCATGTTGCTAATGGTTTGCTTAGACAATCGGACTGTAAGTTATTCACTGATCTCTGAAACACACCACAATCAGTATACAGAGAAGCGCAGATTTTGAGAGGTACACCAGTTATGACTAGCACAGTAAAAGGATGTTTGCCAGTCCAAGTCGGACATACGTTTTAGTAAACAAGGCAACTGCAATCTGTAAACTCTAAATTTCAATTAAGTAAAATTTCTCCAGTATCAGTTACGTGAGAGAACTAGTTCCTGAAATCAAGTCTGTAGTATTCATTTTGCTCTTTACTGTGGATTACTAACTGACAGCAAAATCCCTTCCCCTCACTGACCATTACGAAAATCATCTACATCGTACTGAGTAAATCAACATCTAAAGCTAGCCTGCAGACGTACTTATAGCCTAAGTTCGCCTGGATGAATACTCTCTCGTCACACACAAAACAATGGAATTCTGAACAAAATTTAAATACTGAACGTAAATTATTGAATAGTAATGTCACATTCAAGATATCTTCAAATTTATGTCTGTTTTAATGACTTCAAATTTTACTTCAGTATTGCGCAAAAGGTTACCTGAAACTTCTCCTTTCTCCGTTTGCTCAATCTGTAAATAATAACTCAAGCAAACTGACTATTGTTACTAAAAAATGGCTCCAAGCATTATGGGACTTAACGTCTGAGGTCATCAGTCCCCTAGACTTAGAACTACTTAAAGCCTAACGAACCTAAGGACATCACACACATCCATGCCCGAGGCAGGATTCGAACCTGCGACCGTAGCAGCCGCGTGGTTCTGGACTGAAGCGCCTAGAACCGCTCGACCACAGCGGTCGGCTGTTGTTACTACTCTGACAATGGTTGTTGAACAAATTTTACTTTCTTTCGTTAAAGTTCTAAAACTTAGGATCCAATAACAAGTAACATGATCTGAATCTATGAAAGTCCTGGCACGGAAGCTAAATTCTGTCAATATATTCACAAAGAAACATACGCTTAATATTGGTCAATACAATTCTAAACAAAATAGGATTTTGCTGAGAGAGAGAGAGAGAGAGAGAGAGAGAGAGAGAGAGAGAGAGAGAGAGAGAGAGAGAGAGATAAGCGAAGTGCAGTATCGGCGTGTGTTATGTACACACAGCCTCAGCGTTTCCATGGGCCACAAATGGCTTTCTTCCAATTACCATTTGGAATTTAGCACACATAAATGCAGAACGAACATCCATCTGAAGCTTTAATTCCATGGTCCTGAGGACATTTTACCCTAGCATCCCCATTGGGATGTTTATGGTGATATGGCTAACGACCGACTGTTGGCGCAATGTCTGCTACTTCTCCACATGTTTTTCTTATTCTAGCCTTTCAGTTCGATCGACCTTACACATAAAGTAGTAAACTATACAATATTTTGTAGTCTCAAATATTAAAAATATCCATATTCGGTTGAAAATCGCAAGTTAACATAAACACACTGTTCAAAGAATTAGGGGAATCACCGTATCAGCGTTCGGTATGTTAAATCTGTTTTGATACGGGTGGTACCTGTGCAGTTACTGCACGACTTCAGATCTTCGCTTTCAATGAGGACGCAAATAAAAATATTCGCTGTCTATTGGCTGTGTTATTCATTAAAGCGTCAGGCGCCCTTCGGAACGAAGTGAGTCCCGGTGTCCTAGCGTTTTCTAATGAGGCACACAGATGGCAATTGTCGTTTGTGGACGTCGTACTCAACCAAGCACGCGCAATGCGACAGCTAAATGCAGGGCAGGTTGCAAGGGTGGTCCGTTTGATCCAAAAAGGATGAACTTCTCGTGATGTGCGGCAGAATCCAGTGCGTCTCCACATGTCATACATATGTTGCGGACATACTACAGGGAGACAGATCAGTACGTAAGGGCGGGTTGGTCAAGCACGTTGCCGCACTGAAACCCCACAAAGACCGATATATGGCCATCTGTGCGTTGCGTTGTCTTACAGATATAATCAAACCAGTGCCACTGGAACCGCTGTGTCCGGTCAGACTGTAATGAACATGTTACGAGAAAGGATCTTACGAACCAGACGTCCTGTTCGAGCACCCCGCTCGCCACGACATCTTGTAGCTCGCGATCAGTAATTCCGTTCCTATGTCAACTAGCACCTTCGTCACTGGTGAAACTTGTTATTCACAGACTCAGACATCATCTGGCGCAAGCTGATGGCAGTGTTCGTGTGCGAAGACCGGTGCTGAGCGGTATCTGTCATGTATTGTCTAGCAAGTTGACAGATTTCCGAGGTTCTTTGATGTTGCGGCGAGGTTTCAGTGTTGACAGCCATATGGATGTCGTCGTCGTCGTCGTCGTCGTCGTCGTCGTCTTCGTCGTCGTCCGTGGACGCCTTACCGCCAGGCAGGTCCTGTTGGACCATGCTGCATACGGTGATGACCCTGAATACCTTCTAATGCCAGGGTCCATGTGACGGGCGCCGGCAGGGCTGTCTTGCAAAGCCTGGACACTGAAGTAATGGAATGGCCCGCGGTGAGACAGATCGTGCATATGTGGGACATACTTGCGAGACATATTCGTGGTCATCTTGTTCCACAGACTCTCCAACAACTCTCACTGAAGAATAGGAACGGATACCACATGTAGCATTTTACAGCTTAACAGAAACCTTCAAAACCAGGGAAGAGACTAAGTTCTACGAAGCAGCTGCAGTCCCCACACTTGTCTATGGAAGCGAGACTGGGTGATTAGCAAAGCAAATATTAAGGCACAACGAATATAATTCCTAAGAGGAGTTAAAAGTGGAACTATAAAAGACTAAAGAACCAAGATATTAGAGAACTAAAATTTTTTTTGTCTCAATGATAAAATTCTAGATTACTGTACCAAATGGAATAAACACCCAGAAATAATGGCGAGGGAGACTCCGTTTGAAGGCTAGAAATTGCAAGTGCCAAGGAAGGGGGGAAGAGAGAGAGAGAGAGAGAGAGAGAGAGAGAGAGAGAGAGAGAGAGAGAGAGGGGGGGGGGGGGGAGCGCAGTGTGTTAACAATGTATGCATAAAATACAGGTAAAATAGTTATAAACAAATGAAAACTACGAGTTAAGTGATGCGTAGGTTTTACAATATCGCTTCATATTTTTACTACTATATGTCCATTTCGCAGAACGGTAAGTTGTATTATCCACTGGTTCAAAGGAGACAGAGCATAAACTGGGGAATATTAAACAGTTCAGACACGTTTCGCGTTGATTTATTCAGGCACCCGCAGCTTCAGTATGTGTTGCGTTCTCTTAATGCAAGTTGAAAAAGAGAGGGTGATATATACATGGATATGATAAACCCCTTCCCTCGAAAATTTCTCTCCTTCATACCTCCTCTGTTTTACTCCACAGATGGCGTGTCACTGATCTCATTTGTACTAAGACTGCAGTACACGCGAGGCGCCAATTTGCTTCCACCGCTCTGACTGGAATGCTGAAGTTCTAATTTATGTTCACCAACCTGCAGTCTTTTATATTTGTTGTCCCCTGCACACGAAACAGCACGTATGTCGTGAATCCGTTATCTTGAGACTGTAATAAACTATTAGCGAGGAACTGATATTGTATGAAAAATAAATTTTCAATTAGTTTGTTGATACTGGATGGCACTCAGTTTTTATTAGCAGAGCTCAAATGTGTCCCACTTTATGGATCACAGATCATTTCAGTTCTTCACACGTTCATAAAAAATAAAACAATGAACTGCCTGATTGCGTAGTAACCATCAAATTGTTTTCAGTAACATCTCCAAACTACCAGATTTCTCAACTGATATCGACCAAGGCAGACATGTTTGTCTTCCAAGACTGCCGAACCACTTCGCCCGCCAACCAAGTTAGGCGCGATCCGAAGATCTGCAAAGTGCTCCGTCTGCCCTGTCGTTTAGCAACTGTTTATTATTCTTCTGGTAATTAACACTTCTGAAGAAATGGAATGATAGCTCGCTATTGAGAGATGCTATTACATGAAATGCAAATGAACACACTGTTTAGTTTTTTTTTAAATATTAACAACAGAAGATTATCATTTTGGCGCGCAACATCCGATCACAGCAGCCAATCGCGGAGAGGGAATAAAATTTAGGCGGTCTTTCTCGCGATACCAGTACCGAATAAATCATCTCTCATCGGTACCTCACACCACATAACGCTATCTTGGCACTGCTGCCTTCTCAACTGTTCTAGGAGCACCTTGTGGTAGCCAAATGTGATGGCTGTAAAGCTAGAAATATTTCTCTCTCGCCGCATTTGACTGCCCCCCCCCCTCTCTCTCTCTCTCTCTCTCTCGCCGCATTTGACTGCCCTCAGCCTGGGCGCTGCGTGCTGTGCTGTTGTTGACTGCGCCGCGCCCGGGGCGCCGCCTCTTGCTGTATGCTGTAACGCTGCGGCTGAATGGAGCCGGCAGCTGTTTGGCCGTCTGCGGCGCTGGCAATGACCTTCCCAAGGGCACGGACGCCAACCACGGCCTCGCCGCATCCGCTGAGCTGAGCTGCGCTGCGCTGGCGCTCGGCGTCACATGTGTGCGCGGACCCGCTAATGACTAACACATTACATTAGCAGCTCGCCGCCTGCCTCTGACACGACGCAGGCGCTGCCTGGACGCTTTAAGTCTCCCCCTTGCCACACCGCCTCCCAACACTGCCACCTCCGCGCTAATCAACCCGTCCATTCTCTCAAGCACACTCGACCCTAATGATACGTCAGCAACTGTAACGGGAATGCAAGGGCGCTAAGGGTGTCCAGGAAAACCTCACAATTTCGCCTGGGCTTGCGCCCCTGTATAGTCAAATGGGAACGTGCGGGTGAGAAAACTGTACCGGAGTGGCGTTATTTACCTGAGCAGGTAACCAGAACAAACGAAGGTCATTTGATACATTTATGTAAGAGCGATTGTACAGAAACCGGTGCCTGATTCGTGAAGTACTGTTGACTTAAATACGAATAAATACTTTTTAAAGAAGTGCTGACATGTAAGAAGGGTCCATAACTTGAAAATATCGTTTACCACACACTTGTTGCACTTTCAATAACGGGTGCTGTGCTACTAAGGTTTATGACCGCCACAAAAAGTTTTACAACATGAAAATTTCGCTCACTTCTGCTGACTTTTACTCAACATACGTTTTGAAGAGATTTTTATGTGTATGAACCTGAAAAACTGAATGAAGTTCGTAGTGGAAAGTGACATCGGTTCAGTTTAACAGAAAAATTTAAAACATTTGTGATACTTGGCAAAAGAATTCATTAAGAACAAATATTTTTCAGAACTGTAAAATATAAAGTAACCGACCAGATTGTAATATTCTCGAAATATTGGCATAAATTTACCCCCTCTCTCTTCGTATCGCGAGGGTTAATGATGCGGACTGTTCAGGCAGATCATGCTGAGTATGTTTGTGAACAACGAATGGATGTAACGAAGTCACAAAGGTTGCATCGAGGATACTTCAGCGACCCGTATCTGGGGCTAGTCAATAGCAGAGGAAAAAATTACGGTATTCCAACCTGCTCCAAACAAACAATATACATCCTAAAATAACTATTTTCAAGAGAGTTTCGGAAGTAATTGACAAAAGTGAAGGAATTTTGGAAATTAGGAAGTGATTCGCTCGAAATATGAAATTGTAAGCTGTGCTACTTGAACCGGTTTCTCAAAACTAATGTGGACATATGGAGGATATTGGAAACTGAAATTTTAATGGGATTAGGTGAATCAGGTAGTTTACTAACTTAAGTGACATCGAGAGACAGTGCATCAAGAGAGTTACTATAAGGTGTGTATGTTCCAAACATATATACGGGATTGTCATAAAATTGTATACAATGTTCTGTTTTATGCATTGCAAATGCTTTGTGAAAGCCTGTGACTGCAAAAACAATGATGTTTGTTACAATGTTTGCTACTGCCGTTTATTTCTTCAATTTATTTTCCTGTACAACGCATTTCGGTAAATAATTTCTGTTATCATGCGAGGTTTCTGTGTGTTAAGATATTTTTAGGTGTGACATCTTACAATTAAAAAAAAATTACTGTTAGCTGAATGACAGGCCGCAGCAGAACTGTGAATGTCATCTCTCATATGAATAACAAATGAATATTGGACTGAAAAAATTGTAACGCATGTAAAAATGCAAACAGAACCTAGAAAGAAGAATAGCTAAAGAACAAGCGCTATTTGCTGCAGAAGAAAAAATTATCCATTTGGTTTAAAGAAGCAAGGCGACAAAGCAATCACGTGACTATTCTCATGTTGCGAAATTAGAAGCGATGTGTTTAATTTGTTAAAAAACTTTCAATAGCCAAAATCGCATAAATTAGTCTAATTCTGAAAACCGATATCGACAGCTAAGTGTCATCTTGTGGTCTTCAAAGAAGGTCCTTTTACTAAATGTGTTCATTATGAGTTGCAGCCTCATACCATGTTGTTATGGTAGCAACTTCATACAGAGGTTTGCCAGAAATAAAAAATTTACAGTTAAAAAGCGCCTTGTGCACATACTGTTAGACAACACAGTTATCCTTTGAGATTTCCGTTTTTACCGACATAAGCACGGAATCTTAAAAAAATTAATAATAACAACAATTTATTCTCGAGGTCTTTCATCTGATTCTCATAACTAGCATTTTTTTCTACTTTTATTCAATCTTTACATTTATTATGAAGTGGAAATGTTAATTAACAAACTGACTAATAATTTTAACAAAGATAACATTTGTAATTTTTAATTAGTAATCGCACGAAAATGCGAGTATTCAAAATAAACTTTGGTATAAAAAAGGGAAACTAAACAGACAATAAATACCTTTCAATTTTCAGAGATGTGCTAGTATTATTCGTGTATGCAGTTTTTCACTTCCCAATAAGGCATACTGCATACCTGTATCAAATTTTAATTTATTTTGATGCGAGTACTAATTCAAAATGAAACAATTTTAAAAAATTATGATTCAACGTCTGTTAATATTTCTATTTCATAATCCGTATAGAATTTAAATAAAAATAAGGTGCTTTAATATAGAATCGAACAAAGAACGTCACGATTGCAACTCTTACCCGTTACACATTCAGCTACTAAGTTCTCAATACGCTGGAAATATTTCTGTTAAACAGTGTCCAGAAATTGTCACCTTCAAAGGCTTTTTTTGTTCTTGCTTTTTGAGGGTCGCGAGATTGGGATGAGGGGGGCGGGGTTGGAGAAATGGAATGCCATCACAATTCTCTAGGAAACTGATCATCCCACACTGACCTTCAAATAATTTAAGTACGCAGAAAATCGAAAAGTGCAGAGCAGTCCGTAATGTTGCCTTGTCAAATCGTTCTAGAAAAGCCTTCGTGCTTTTTCCTTCGACATGATGCCTCAGAACATAGTTGCCTCACTCGCTCAGTAAGCACGACTGACGAGAAACCTCCACTTCCTCACGCGTCCCACTGTGCAGAGGAATGTACGACGCAGTGACGTGTTTCCTGTGCAAACACACAAAGTGAGCCCTGACAATTGAAGCAGGCATTCATGAACACACTGCTGAGACAGCGGTGCTAAACAGGATGTGTTAAGAAGAAAGTCCAACTGTCCTTGAAGCTCAAGTTCAACGCCAGCAAAAGTAAACGGTAATCGCACTTACTTTCACCCTGTGTGTAAACTCGCCTCGCGAATAATTACCTGTGCCAGCAGTACGAACTACACGTACGATTTAAGCGGTGGTGCAGAACTACGTGTAACTTGTAATTATTAGTTAATGTGTTTGTTATGGTTTCTATGCAAAATCATATGTTCTATAGAATATTATGGTTCGTTTACAGGATTTCAAGTCCGCCTGTTACGCAAACAAACCTAAACACGCTACAGTACATTTTTACTATCGTCAATGGCTACCTTTTTAGTTGTTTATTTTTTACTACGCTGTTAAGTTATGTAGGATCCTCTTTACATCACTGCGTATTAGACGCTTGTCACAGTTTCGAAATTTCTGTTTTCGTCTGACATCTCTTGAAATGCACACACAAACGATTTTTTCTTTTTTTGCAAAAATTGACTGGAAAGTTACACTTCTTTCACTTTACAAAATGTTTATGTCACTACTGCGCGTCCAGTGATCAACAGGGCCTGGACACACAGCAGCAACGTAAACACCGTGTTTTTTTGTTTATTTAAGTGAAAAAGTGTAACTTGCTAGTGGAGTTGTGCAAAAATATGTATTGTGGCTGTGTGTGCATTTCAATAACAGATGAGAATCCAGATGAGTACGGATATTTCGGAATTAAGCATGCCACGCTACCAGTATACAGAAACCAAAAACGTAGAAAAAAATTAACTGAATGACCCCACTGACGATAGCACAAAGGTGCCGAATCTCTCTCTCTCGTGTGTGTGTGTGTGTGTGTGTGTGTGTGTGTGTGTGTGTGTGTGTGTGTGTGTGTGTGTGTGTGGGAGGGGGGGGGGCGCAAACACGCTTATTGCAAGAGCCTCTCAAGATCAAATTATGAATAATTATGGTTCGCATTCATGCTACTTCAAAAAAGTTTTATTCTGTTAAATTGTATTCACTTAATTTAACTAGAAATGCCTTAAGCAGAGAGGCCTAATGAAGCGCGAAGAAATAATTAGTAACTGGTAATTCCTCGAGAAACCTTCACGTAGATCTGACTTCGCTCCATGCTACCTTTTTATTCGCCGTCGTCCACTCCCTTTTCCTCTGAAAGGGGGAGTAATGACCCGATTCTAATGACAGCCAAAAGTGTTTTTAATTTTTTAAATCTATGTTGGGTCTCGCTAATTTCCGTGACTGTTATTCAATTAAGATTTGTTGATGCAGAACACAACCAGGCACCAATACTTTTACTGTCGTGATCGATTTCGGAATGTTATGTGCATGTTCAGATGAGTACAATGGTCTTAGAACATTGTCAGAGTTGTCACCAGCATTTCGCCCGCTCCTATACGGCATAAGAAAATTTAAGTAACTAGCGCCATTTTATGCGCTGTACGGACAGTGCAGAAAAATATGCTAATATGCATGCAACTGAAAAAACACGCAAAATGGTCAAGTTGTGTACAGGTACATTTCTTCTAGGGAACGATGTTTTCTCTCTTTTTGATACTTACGAATTTCTAGCTGGAAGCGCCAAATGAATGATTGATTGAGAGGGGTTATGGGACGAAACTGCGAGGTCATTAGTCCCGCGATTCCGAAGTGAGTCACAGAAGAAAGAGGGTTTGCTGAAAGTTGACCGATCCAGCCAGGGAAGTCAAATTATAAAATAATGATCGTTAAATACTGGCAGTAAAGGCGTAAAATGTGAGAGTAAACCTAAAAACTGGACAAAAAGGGGGACGCTCATGGGGTGACAGACCGAGAAGACTGAAAAAGAAGTCCCAATCACGTCTGGAAATAAAAACAACTTTCACGAAGGAAACTGAGGACCAGTTCAACCATGAGTGGATCGTCTGCTAAGATTAAATTTAAGGAATCGGGAAGACTATACAGGAAGGGCCGAAAGAAGGGGACATTCCACCAATATGTGAGATACCGTCAGTCTAGCTCCACAACCACATTATGGGGGTGGGTCATTTGGTAGGAGGATAAATGGGTCATCCGGATATGACGAAAGCGTAAAAGGCATAACACAGTGGATTTCTTCCGAGAAAAGCGGAAGGAGGGGCACCAAACAACAGTAGACGCCTAGATTGTGCGGAGTTCATTACAATGAGCAGTAGTGCTCCAGATGGCATTATTCCACTTTTGGGCAGAGAGAGATTTGATGTAGATACTCATGTCCACAACTGGAACCATGAAAGGAAATGGAGGGGGGGGGGGGGGGTGGTTCAGTATCTGCTTCTGTAGCCAAACGATCAGCCAGTTAATTCCCTGGGATGCCCACATGACTTGGGACCCAGAGAAAGACAACTGAACAGGCGGCACCCTCAAGGGCAGAGAGAAGGTCATGGATAGCAGAGACCAAAGGATGACGCGAGTAGCATCGTTCGATAGCCTGCAGGCTGCTCATGGAGTCTGAACAAATTAAAACACTGGGGAGGGAGACCTGAGAAGCAAAAAGGTGGGCCGTGTGAATGGTTATGAGCTCTGCTGTGAACACACTACATGATCCCGGCAATAAATTGTGTTAGACGCCAGTAGGACACGTGAAAGTGTATCCCACGTTATCGATTGTCTTAGAACCATCAGTGTAAAAGATGGTGGGGCACCCTGGAACTCTGCTCCGTGGTCTAGGCACCAACCAAGTGGGGGTATGGGAGGAAAGACACGGGACGCAATCCAGTGAGTGGAGATGGAGATCCCGGCAGAGGAAGTGAGACGCATGCCAACCAATAATCCCACCCGTGGGCAGGTGTTAGGGAGGAGACATCCCTCATTGGCGAAGAGCACAAGTTACACAGGATGGTCAGGGAATAAGCGCCCAATGTTCAAATATAGACAGCACACACAAAGGGCACAATCAAATGCGACACACGAACACAATATTCTTCATCGCAACTGCAGTCAAGTGCATACCTGACGCTCACTTTACAAGTTTCCAGTTGCATACACAATAGCAAATTTTTCTGTATTATTCATGTCATCCTTACAGCATATAAAGCGGTGCTAACAACTTATATATTCTCGTGCACACAGGAACAGACTGCAAGTTGGTGACGACTGATTACGAAAACGAATGTTGAGGATGAGCATAATCGCCCGAAACCGGTCACTGCACTGAAATAAAGCCATTTAAAAGATTTTGTGGGAATTTTAGTCCCTCTCAGTAATCCTTACCAAAAAAATAAAAATTAATACACCGATTCCGGTTTGCAATTGGCTTTTGATAAATGCCATAATGCGCAGAGACCAACCCGACAAAAAACATTTTTCTAATCAATACTTCTTACTCGAAACGTATGTGTGTTTGCAGCTTACTGCCTCACCGTCGTTATAGCGTTGTAAGGGCTCATCCAGCACTTCCACTATTTTAGCTTTAAATAATGACAAGTAGCAATATCGTCCTTCAAAAGAGCTCATGATTGCAACTGTAGCAGAAACGTGATTGGTGCCGCCTTGTTGCCTGTCATGTGTGAGTAGCATCGTGTACCGTAGCGCATCGTATATCTTACAGGACGACAATTATTTAACTATATCAAATATAATCATCGTAAGTTTTGAACGGTTTGCGTTAGCATCTTCAAACTGCACTGTTGGCCGCAGGGCATGTTGGGAATTAGTACACGCTGTATGGTTTGGTTTGGTTTAGCGACGAAACCCACTTTAATTTGGGTGGGTTCGTCAACAAGCAAAACCGTCGCATTTGGGGGACTGAGAATCCCATATCGCAATCGAGAAGTCTCTCTATCCTCAACGGGTGACTTGCGTGCAATGTCAAGTCATGGATTAATCGGTGCGATATTGGTTCAAATGGTTTTGAGCGCTATGGGACTTAACATCTGTGGTCATCAGTCCCCTAGAACTTAGAACTACTTAAACCTAACTAACCTAAGGACATCACACACATCCATGCCCGAGGCAGGATTCGAACCTGCGACCGTAGTGGTCGCGCGGTTCCAGACTGTAGCGCCTAGAACCGCTCGGCCACTTCGGCCGGCGGTGCAATATTCCTTGATGGCATGCTGACTACAGAACGGTGAAGGTTTTGGAAGATGATTTCATCCCGTTATCCAAAGTTACCCTGATTTCACCAAATGCGGTTCATGCAAGACGGAAATCGACCCCATCTAAAGTGGAGAAATTTGATGTCCTGGAGGAGCACTCTGAGGACCGCATTCTGGGTCTGGGGTACCCAGAGGCCACTGGCATGGGCCTCGATTGGCTGTCATATTCTCCGGATCTGAACACATGCGACTCCTTTTTGTGGGGCTATATTAAAGACAGGGTGTACAGCAATTACCCCAGAATCATCGCTAAAGATGGAAGTCACATCGAATATGTCATAACCGAAATACGAATATCTGTAGCGACGTTTACATGTTGAATGAAGTGTGTGCACGCCGTAGTTTGTAACTAAATTACGTTTTCTTCATATAATTCAATAATTGTCACCATATATCATCCTAGTGGGAATAGGAGTGTCGCACTGAGAAACGTCGAGTCGTGCCACCTTTATTGCAACGTGTCACATCGCATAGTCTCACTGTGAACCTAATATGCTTCTTCTGGTTCAAGTTTTCTTCGATATTTACACTCCAAAATCTGGATTATTTCTGACTTCTGTACATCTTCTACATCAGTTATGGTTGATGCAACTATTTTCTGCAGAGCGTTAAAGATAGGGTGTTTTCTCAAAAAGGTAAGGAAGAGTCAATTTTCAGAGAAAAACTAAATAATTCTTTGAAAAACCTCTAACAATCTCTTCCATGGCTTTCTCTCTAATGGAATTTATCACACTAGTACGCTCTGCAACAAGTACCAGTTCTGCTTTTTGGATGGTAAGTGGACGGACGGTCACTCCCATATGTAATGAGTAAGAGTGGACCCAACATTGAACCCTGTGGGCACTATATCCCGAGTCACCCTTTGGTGCACTGAAGTATTCATCACAACTTTTGGCTTTTTTTTTTAAATACGATGCAGACATGTTCTGTGTAAAGCCATTGATTCGATAAAACTGGAGTGTGTCTAACTAGGAGAGGTTCCTAGCAGTGCGATCGACTTTTTGAAACTATGTATACGATGGTGTGGGTTAAGACCCAGGTATCTCACACAGCAGCCATTCGCCCAGGTGGTCTCTGATTTGCAATTAACTAAAGAAAGAAAATTTCGGAATTCTGTGATACTCAATAGGCCAGCCGCGGTGGCCGAGCGGTTCTAGGCGCTACAGTCTGGAACCGCGCGACCGCTACGGTCGCAGGTTCAAATCCTGCCTCGGGAATGGGTGTGTGAGATGTCCTTAGGTTAGTTAGGTATAAGTAGTTCTAAGTCTAGGGGACTGATGACATCAGAAGTTAAGTCCCATAGTGCTCAGAGCCATTTGAACCATTTGATACTCAATAACGATGAAAAAGCTTGTCTTGTATAGCCTGGCTGCGTGGTGTAATGGATAGTGTAACAGCAACACATGCACTAATATTTTTATTTTTAAATCGCTATCTAAATTACTTCGATCATTAGTTTTATTCACTTAATTGGTTTAAAAGTAATTTATTTCTATTCTTTTGTCACATTTTAATTACTGTATGAACTTTTCATTTGTTTCATTTTTACTTTGTATTATTTTTCCAATCGGAATTTTTGTGAACATGATTATATCTATTATAATATTCAATTATTTGAAAATTTCGATCTATCAGTTAAAAAACCAAAAGACGAAATAATTTATTTATATTTTTGCAATGGTGCGAAAAATGTATTTTTGTCACCTGATGTCTTTCTTTTGCATGACAATAGTCATGCAAACATTCGAAACATATCCTAAATACCTATTGCACCATGGGCAAAATAACGCAGAGGAATATTTAAATGAAAGAAAGGTTTATAAGTAAAACGAATTCCAAGCAAAATGAGAAATAGAGTTAACGAACGCAACAATGCGGACGAAAAAACAGGATGATAAAAGAAATTAAATCGAAATTAATACATAAAATTAATTAAAACACACAAGGATTTCATCATTCATAAAGATTCATTTACAAAGCCTTCTGTGCAACATGATACACAATCACAGCCTTGGGAAGAGCAACTAATGAGATCTGCGGAACCCTCAAGGTGGTGGCCTACATACGTAGAAATTATCGGTGCCCCCTTGAGCTTTCCCGAGAACTCGACGGGGGTTGCAAAGCTATTTCCTGACAACAGGCAGACATAGGACAGGACGGATCATCAAAGAAAGTCAGCGCTCCGGCAGCACAAAGCCGCTCTGGCGCCGCCACTAACAGAAAATCCGATAAACCGGCGTGCATCTGATTCAGCGCCTCTCTCTGGTGGCTACTGCGGGTCTGCTTCGCAAATGCGCGAAGCACACAGCACCCGCTTGTAGGAGCACAGTCTCGCTATGCACTTCGTTACTGCTTTGACTTTGAAGCCGCTGCAGTACCAGTGACGGCACTATAAACAGAGCTGTGTAGCGCCTTGTGCTGCTGGGTATCCGTCTGCGTGAACAGTGCACCGCCGTTGTATCTCGCTACAAAGACTGCGTTTTATCTGCACTGTGAAGACTCCGTGCTAACAGTATTCTGCTGCAAATGGTCTCGTCGCGAACCAATGCACTGAGGAGTAAAGTTCATCTCACTGCGTCCATAGTGGAAATTCTGTTTGGCCTGTAACTCTGAGGTTCTCTTCGGCAGCTAATTTGGCCTTCTGCTTGACATGTGAATCTACCATCGTCCGATTTCGAGAAACTGGCTATAACGATTAAGTGCACTTACTGCTCTTACAGATTTTAATGTTTTCAACGTTGTTTTCTGCTTGGTTAAGCCTCAATAGCAGTGTTAAGTACAGGTTTTCTTAAGTTTTCTGGCTACATAGCACGATGCCACGCTTCGCCAAGTACATTTGAATCACCTTCGTTTCACACACACACACACACACACACACACACACACACACACACACACACACACACACCGCAACTGGAAGTGATGAAATAACTTAGTAGAGGAGGTAGGTTTAAAACAGATAATGAGACTAAAATAACATCCGAAAAAGAAATACAACATAATTTATCAATGAAATTATACCGAGTTGAGGTCTTATCTTTCATGCAATAACTGAAAGAGACGAAGGAAGGCCGGGAAAGAAAGAAAGTGACAAACATCGTGCAGTGCTTTTGGCATTCATTTGAGATTGGCAGCGAAACATGGAGATTTAAACGCAAAAAAATGAGGAAAAAATTCTGAAGAACGGTCAGCGAGCAATGCAGAGTTGTTTATAAGGAATTCTTAGGAGACATAGGGAAACCAATAAGCGGAACACAGTAAAGATGGAAGTGTAGGACGTAGTTATGACTGGGGTAACGAACTGGTGTTGGTCAGTGCAGATAGCCAGACGAATCGACAATAGATAGGTTGAGGAAGCTCTCCACTTGATTCCAAGACATACCAACAGAAAGACCTTAGCTTACAGATGGATGTATGACTTTCGAGAACATCTAAGAAACACATGGACACCAGCTACTGAAGACGCCAGTATCACACTGAAGAGCCAAAGCAACTGGTACACCTGCTTAATATTGTGTAGGCCCCCCGCGAGCACATGGAAGCGCCGCAACACGACGTGGCATGGACTCCACTAATGTCTGAAGTAATGCTGGTGGGAATTGACTCCATGAATCCTGCAAGACTGTCCATAAATCAGTAAGAGTGCGAGGAGGGTGGAGATCTCCTCTGAACAGCACGTTGCAAGGCATCCCAGATATGCTCAATAATGTTCATGTCTGGGGAGTTTGGAGGTCAGAGGAAGTGTTTAAACGCAGAAGATTGTTCCTGGAGCCTCTCTGCAGCAATTCTGGGCGTGGGGGGTGTCGCATAGTTCTGCTGGAATTTCCAAAGTCCGCTTGAATGCGCAATGGACATGACTGGATCAGACAAGATGCTTACTTAAGTGTCACCTGTCAGAGCCGTATCTAGACGTGTCAGGGGTTCCATGTCACTCCAACTGCACCCGCCCCACACCATTACAAAGCCTCCATCATCTTGAACGGTCCCCTGCTGACATGCAGTTTCCATGGGCTCATAAGGTTATCACCACACCCGTACACGTCCATCTGCTTGATAAAATTTGAAACGAGACCTGTTAGACTAGGCAACATGTTACCAGTCATCAACAGTACAATGTCGTTGACGGCCCCTGGCGAGACGTCAAGCTTTGTATCGTGCAATCATCAAGGGTACAAGAGAGTGACTTGGGGGTCCGAAAGCCCATATCGATGAGTTTCGTTGAATAGTTCGCACACATACTTTTGGATGGCCCAACATTGAAATCTGCATCAATATGCGGAAGGATTGCACTTCTTTCACGTTGAACGATTCGATGTTTTATCGGCTTCCTGATGTTCACGATGTACTCGTGAAATGATCGGATTGGGAAAATCCCCACTTCGCCGCTACCTCGGAGATGCTGTGCACCATCGCTCGTGCGCCGGCTATAACACCACGTTCACACTCACGTAAATCTTGATAACATGCCATTGTAGCAGCAGTAATCAATATAACAACTGCGCCAGGCATTTGTTGTCTCTTATAGGCGTTGCCGACAGCAGCGACGTATTCTGCCTGTTTACACATCTCCATATTAGAATATGCATTCCTACATCAGTTTCTTTGGCTGTTCAGTGTATACACCCATTACACGAAATCACATACCTAGCTTTAAACAGCCTGTGGCGACAGGAATTTCTGAACGCGGCTGAGAAGCTGTTCTTTATTAATCCTGTTTCGTTAGGTACCTTTTGACCACAATGGTATCACTATAGTAGCCGCCATTTTGGAAATGCTTCTATTTCGTAAATTTAGATTGTCTCGAGCCAAGCAAGTGGGTTATTGCCATCATCTAGTACCGACTGTTTCGTGTGTCGCTTTCACATATGAATCAACCTGTATCTCACACTTCATGTCTTAACTTCGAACGAAATTTCTGATACTGTAATGACCTGCTCACTTGTCGGTGGTTTATTCATTTCCACGCTGAAGACGTACTGTAGATGCGAACAATTCATGAAAAAGACGAACCTAATAACAGTTGACATGCAACCCCCCTACTGGATAACCCAACATTGCAACCTGGACAAAAAGGGGTTGCTGGCATTAATAAATAACCATTTGTCGTGGCGTATTAGTGTTGGACTGGTTTCCTACCTTGCTCTGTGTCCTTGAGTTGTAACAAGTTTCAACTTGCTCTATCAATTCAATTGCAGCGAACGAGTAAGTAATGTAGACGTGTTCTTGCGCTACTTAAGAAAAATCACGATAGAGATCAAACAGAAAATGAAGGCCACTACCTCAGTTATGTGACTGGTTAGTGATTTCCCGTCAGAAAGTTCATGGTAAGTAGTAATTTACCAGAACTCATCTAATGAAATCGGAGTTATCATTTATAGTCTGTTGAAGTAAACAGAAAATCAAAACGAATTATAAAATTATTTCGATGTGTGAATGGTGAGGAAAGAAGCCATTTACAAGCACTGTTAAGAGAGATCCCCAAATGGTGACTCACCTAAATGTCTGGGGAGTAGTAGTCTTTTCTTGTCACGAAATAGAAGAGCGAGTTTCACAGGTACGAAAAAAAGCACGTTTAGATGGCAGTCATTAAAACATACATGTTTTTCATTGTGGTGAAACCGGTTCACAAAATTTCGAATACTATTCTTTTTCCACCGAATGTTACGTCTACGAGCTTGAGAGGAAGGCTAGACATATAGTTTGAAAAGCGTGTGTTGCGTACACTCCGAAGCACTTAAATGTGAACTGCACAGTAAGTCTAAGACTGTACTTTGGTTATGGTCTTCAAGTAAACGTTTTCGAATCTACATGTAACTGCATTCATTCACGGCAGTATTCTCAACATCGCTGCATTTGGTCTTCGTGAGGCTCTGAAGGATCTGGTGTTTTACTTTTCGTGTAGCCGGAGCACAACACGTCTGTAGTAAAAGTCTTGCTCACTCGCACCCAACGGTTGCAGCACAGCACTTGTTAGAGTGCTCGCGGTAAGTGATGGCGGCTTTTAGCGGCGTTCTAAATCATCCGGCGCGCTTGCCTTTCTCAGTTCGAAGCTAGCTTCGCTCTTACTGGCGCGCCAGTTGCACTACCGCTGATTACTGGAGCTACCTAACTGCTGACGCGCCATAAAACTCTTCGCTACAACTCCCTGTGCGGGGAGGCCTCTGTTCGACAATCTAATCGAGCTATTTACAACGAAAGCAGTTAAAACTTCACCCGAAGACTGACAAAAAGTAGTGAAACATGTTACACGAGAAATGCAAGAAGCATGGAATAATTAAAGTGTATTACAATAGCGCGTCGAAACTTTATTATATCTTTCCATGTAGGCTTTCACGGCCGGCGTCTTCATCATCAGTAAACACTTCCGGGCTACGTTGCCGTGGTCGATCAGTAGAACTTTTTCTCCCTGACGTTTCGTTCTCAACTACGGAGAACATCTTCCGAGGTGAGTCAACGACTGGCTGCTAGGAGCTGGGGCCGCCGCTTATACGGATATCGTAGGGGGCGCCACCGCACGTCACGTGGCGTCGATGTGCAGCTATCTCTGGCTATCGTCTGTTCTCTCGATTGCAGGCAATCGATTGTCACGTGACTGATGCAACGTCGACGGCCATATCTTATCCAATTTTAATCCTTCTTCTTTACGATTAAAATTGTATTGATGTTTGTGGATTTCAATTGCCTCTCTATACATACGTGTATAATAATGCGACGTCCTCGCAGCTCTCGTAAATGTCGTCCCGTGCAGATTCTTCATTGGCGCATTGGATGTCACTGTCGGTGGAAGCTAATTATCTGAAATTGCTGTCGATCAACTTGGGGTATCTATTTACTCGAAATTAACATTCAGAATGCCGTAATATCACTTTTATTCCTATTAGATCAATAATGAAACACTCGTGCCACAAACTACTCGTAACCGAGAGCATGGCTACCATCGAACAAGACAGGAAGAGTTCTTAACACCGAATGCCGACTTCGGCGCGCAGTCCGTATCTCTTACTAGTTTCGTCACAGTCCGTGGATTTCCGATCAAGTTCGTACTAACTAAGATATGCATTTGTTAATGAACGGGTGCGAATTTTAACGAGGCAAAATTATGATAAATAGTTTTAAACATCCAGAGGCTCTTAGTATTCATGTTATAAATGACTTTCATTATTAAATATAAATAAACAAAATCGGTGACTTTGGCGCCAAGATGGCGGTACCTCCCGTCATGTATATTGCCCAATCTGACGCTTGTTGTTACGATCCAGCGCCGAGCCCTACCGCACTACGCGAGACATTGGTCGCTTCGTCACCTAGCCAGCCAGCCAGCGTGGGAAATGCTCTCCGACTCATGCCCTGCTACGGACTACAGCACTGGCTCATGGCCGGCTACGGACTACAGCACTTCCTAACTATCGTGAATACATCAATAAGAGACAATTTATTAAAACTGGCAAAAATGCCTTCCTCACGTAAGAGGCACCTTACAAGCTGTTGTACATATGAGTTTCAGAGTTTTTACACGGGTTTTACAGCAGATAGAGACGTTAAACTTCATACGAGTTCAGTTTGACACAGTGGCATAAAAACGCCGTTTTCAGATGTTTACATCTATAAAACGCAATGGAATACGTAACTTTGGAATTCGAAGCAGCTTCCAGTCGTCCTGAAATGGTGAAATACAGATACAGGTCCTGTATTGTCTTCAAGGGAATCTTGCACCATTCTTCCTGCAAAGTGGTGGCTAGTTCATGTAACAATGATGGAGGTATCAGTGATGATGCACATTTCTCTCCAAAGCAGACCACAAAGGCACAATACCATTGAGATCTGGTGACTGTGGTGACCAGGAGAGACACGACCATTCATTCTCGTGATCACCAACCCAGTCCTGGATGATGCGAGCAGTTGCACTGTCCTGTTTTAACACGGCATCACCACTGAGGAACCAAAATTGTACCATGGGCTGGATCTGATCAGCCAAAATGGTGACATTTCTTGGCAGTAATGCGAACTTGTGGAGTACCACTGTTGTCGTTGTTGTGGTCTTCAGTCCTGAGACTGGTTTGATGCAGCTCTCCATGATACTCTATCCTGTGCAAGCTGCTTCATCTCCCAGTACCTACTGCAGCCTACATCCTTCTGAATCTGCTTAGTGTATTCATCTCTTGGCCTCCCTCTACGATTTTTACCCTCCACGCTGCTCTCCAGTACTAAATTGGTGATCCCTTGATGCCTCAGAACATGTCCTACCAACCGATCCCTTCTTCTAGTCAAGTTGTGCCACTAACTCCTCCCCAATTCTATTGAATACCTCCTCATTAGTTATTTGATCTACCCAGCTAATCTTCAGCATTCTTCTGTAGCACCACATTTCGAAAGCTTCTATTCTCTTCTTGTCCAAACTATTTACCGTCCATGTTTCACTTCCATACATGGCTACGCTCCATACAAATACTTTCAGAAACGACTTCCTGACACTTAAATCTATACTCGATGTTAACAAATTTCTCTTCTTCAGAAACGCTTTCCTTGCCATTGCCAGTCTACATTTTACATCTCTCTACTTCGACCATCATCAGTTACTTTGCTCTCCAAATAGCAAAACTCCTTTACTACTTTAAGCGTCTCATTTCCTAATCTAATTCCTCAGCATCACCCAACTTAATTCGACTACATTCCATTATCCTCGTTTTGCTTTTGTTGATGTTCATCTTATATCCTTTCAAGACACTGTCCATTCCGTTCAACTGCTCTTCCAAGTCCTTTGCTGTCTCTGACAGAATTACAATGTCATCGGCGAACCTCAAAGTTTTTATTTCTTCTCCATGGATTTGAATACCTACTCCGAACTTTTCTTTTGTTTCCTTCACTGCCTCCTGAATATACAGATTGAACAACATCTGGGAGAGGCTACAACCCTGCCTCACTCCCTTCCCAACTGCTGCTTCCCTTTCATGTCCCTCGACTCATAACTGCCATCTGCTTTCTGTACAAATTGTAAATAGCCTTTCGCTCCTTGTATTTTACCCCTGCCACCTTCAGAACTTGAAAGAGTATTCCAGCCAACATTGTCAAAAGCTTTCGAGTACCACTGGGCCTATGGAATACCACGATGTGGCTGCCCAAATCAGCACCTAACGCCACGCCATGTTTCACTCTTGGGGACCAAGTGAGGAGGCGCATGGTTAGCATACTAGACTCGCTTTCGGGAGGACGACAGCTCAAACCCGCGTCTGGCCTCCATGATTTAGGTTTTCCGTTATTTTCCTAAATCGCTTCGGGCAAATGGCAGGATGGTTGCCTTGAAAGGGCATAGCCGACTTCCTTCCCCAATCAAATGGGACCGATGACCTCGCTGTTTGGTCCTCATCCCCAAACCAACGAACCACCCACGGCGAACACCCGACCGTAAGTTGGAAACAGCGTGCAACAAGACGCACACTACCAAATTACTTTCTTCCATTGCTCCACAGTCTAGGTCCTACGGCACCGGCGCCATGTTTTTGCCATTGAGGGCATTTTCATCACTGACGAGTGGTTTCCTAATTCCATCTCGCCCTACAATCCCTTGCTTCTGGAGCTCCTATCGCGTTACTTTAGTGCTGACAGGGTTCGCGAGTGCGCTATTCAGTTGTGCAGTGCTGTCGCCCCCTTATTTTTCGTCACAGTCCTCTCCAGTGACCTTCCGTCACGAACAATCAGCACATACTTTCATACGCTTTGTGACTTCCCTGTATGCGGTTTAAATCTCCGATGCGATGAACACCAAACAATTCGACTCCCTTTGTTACGGAAGCTCGCACCATACGAGCACCAACAATCTTCCCGCTTTCGATATCACTTAGCTCCGACATAGCGCACTCACAATTACACAGACGCTGTTCTCACCACGACTGACACTTCTAACGAACGGAGAACATTGCTCAGATGCTGTTCGTGGCCAAATACAGCGGTACAACCTGCAGGTTTGGTTAGCATCTGCATTTGTTTTCAAGCATGCATTTTTAGCGACGTTTCGACATTTTTATCTAACCTCTGTAGGTCTACTGTTCAGGTATCGGTCTTTGTGAGACACATGAAAAGCGTTGTACTGGAGTCACGCGACAGTTCCGATTTGATGTTGATGACTTGCGCAATACCATCTGGTCACCCCATAATGATTGCTACAGTAGATCGATAAGTGAAAATACTGTACACAAGTTCAAGCATAACTAGCAGTAGAGTGCTGTTAGTGGGGCGGCCGTAGTTTGAGGCGTGGCAGCGTGAGCGAAGGCGGCGCTGCGTGTCCCCCAGGCGTCTGGGAATTTGGCGAGCGGCGGCTAATGGTGTCGCCAAACACAGCGGCGGCAGGCAGGGCTTCGATCCCCGCGGCCAAAGACCCCGGGCCGGCCCGGGCCGAGGTCACGCTGACGACACCTGGCGCACGCGACACCACAACAGCTCCTGCACTGACCGGGTCAGCCAGTGACGCGAAATCCGTGCGGCCGAGGCCCGCTTCTATACGAGCTGCACCCTAAAACCTATGCATTGCGCATAATCACCGACAACCACACACCACTGAATATCACAATACTCTGACAAATCTCAGTACATGTAACAAAGGTGAAAGGATGTTTTTAGTGGTTGCTATACCACAGGCACACATACGAGGGGTGCCCAAAAGAAACAGAATTTTTTTTTTTAACTTATCCACATTTTAACCACGAACCATCAGTCCCTTCAAACTATTCTACATCTTCATCTACAGAGATACTCCACAAGCCACCGTACAGTGGTTAGTGGAGGGTACCACTGTAGTCATGTCATTTCCTTTCCTCTCCCACTCGCAAATAGAGCGAGGGGATAAACGACTGTCTGGAGGCATCTGTATGAGCCCTAATTACTCCCATTTCAGGAGGGTCACTCCAAAAGAAATGCACACTGTTTTTGTAAAAATACAGTTTTCATTCTGCATGTGTGAAAGTTTTGCAGTGTGTAGATACATCCTTCCCGCATGTTTTCAAACTTAGTTCAACCTGTTTCCGTGAGTGGCGCCGTCACAGCATGTCTTCAAGATGGCTGCTACACTTTACGTTCGTCAGAAGCAACGTGCTGACAAAGAATTCCTGTGCTGTGAAAACGAGACTGTGGGAAACATCCACAAGAGGTTGAAAAAGGTGTATGGAGATGATGCTGTCGATCGCAGTACAGTTAGTCGGTGGGCAATGACGTTACGTGATTAAAGCGGGCACGGCAATATTGAGGATTGTCCTCGCAGCGGCAGGCCTCGTACTGCACACTCTCCAGACAATGTGCAGACAGTTAACGAATTGTTGACTGCTGACAAACGCATCACAGTGAACGAATTGTCACGCTACGCTGGGATAGGGGAAGGAAGTGTCTGCAGAATACTGAAAGTGTTTGCGTTAAAGGTTTGTGTCACGTGGGTTCCCAGGATGTTGACAGTGGCTCACAAACAATAAAAACGGTAAGCAGTGAACTTTTGGAACAGTACGAGAATGGTGGAGATGAATTTCTTGGAAGAATTGTGATTGGTGAAAAATGGAGCCATGTTTCATCACCACAGACGAAGAGTCGATCAATGGAGTGGTATCATGCAAATTCACCCAACAAAAAAAAAAATTGGAAACCACAACTTCTGCTGGAAAAGTTATGGCTACGGCGTTTTTCGATTCCGAAGGACTCTTGCTTGTGGACATCTGAGGCATATGTGACGACACTGAAGAAACTTGAAGCTCGATTGAGTCGTGTTCGACCACATCGGCAAAAGCAGGATGTTTTGCTGATGCACGACAATGCACGGCCACATGTCAGTCAAAAAACCATGAAAGCGGTCACAAAACTCGGATGGACAACACAAACACCCGCCTTACAGTCCTGACCTGGCTCCATGTGACTATCATCTCTCTGGGAAACTGAAAGACTCTCTTTCGTGGAACAAGGTTTGAAGATTATGACTCCCTTGTGCGTGCTGCCAAACAGTGGCTCCAACAGGTTAGTCCAGAATTTTAGTGTGGGTATACAGGCGCTGGTTCCAAGACGGCGTAAGGCAGTTGAGAGGGATGGAAATTATGTGGAGAAATGAAAATATTGTTCCTAAAGGATGTATCTACACACTGTAAAACTTTCAAACATGTAGAATAAAATATGGATTTAAAAAAATAGTGTGCATTTCTTTTGGAGTGACCCTCGTATCAAAAAAATGGTTCAAATGGCTCTGAGCACTATGGGACTCAACATCTATGGTCATCAGTCCCCTAGAACTTTGAACTACTTAACCCTAACTAACCTAAGGACATCACACAACACCCAGTCATCACGGGGCAGAGAAAATCCCTGACCCCGCCGGGAATCGAACCCGGGAACCCGGGCGTAGGAAGCGAGAACGCTACCGCACGACCACGAGTTGCGGACACCCTCGTATCTTCATGGTCCTTACGTAAAATGCATATTTGTGGCAGTAGAATCGTTCGGCAGTCAGATTCAAATGCCGCTTCTCTGAATTTTCTCAACAGTGTTCCTCGAAAAGAACGTCGCCTTACATGCAGGGAAGCATCTCCGTAACACGTGTTGTTCGAACCCACCGGTAACAAATCTAGCAGCCCGCCTCTGAACTGCTTCGATGTCTTCCTTCAGTCCGACCTGGAACGGATGCCAAACACTCCAGCAGTACTCAAGAATAGGTCGCACCAGCGTCCTATATGCGGTCTCATTTACACGTGAATCATTCTTTCCTAAAATCCTCCCGATAAACCGAAGTCGACCATTCGCTTTCCCTACCACCGTTCTCACATGCTCATTCCATTTCGTATCACTTTGCAACTTTACGCCCAGATATTTAAACAACTTGAGTGTGTCAAGCAGGACACTAGTAACACTATATCCGAATATTAGAGGTTTGTTCGTCCAAATCATCCGCATTAACTTACATTTTTCCACATTTAGAGTTAGCTGCCATTTAACACACGTTCTGGAAATTTCATCTACGTCGTCTTGTATCTTCCTACAGTCACTCAACTTCGACACCTTACAGTACCACCACAACTTCATCAGCAAACAACCGCAGATTGCTGCTCAACCTGTCCGCCAAATCATTTATGTATACAGAGGACAACAGCGATCATAGCCACTTGCACTTTTACACTCGTCTAATCTTTTATTTCATTTTTTCAAAACATAGTTTAAATTCATCTTTTGTGGTGCCTAATACCGCCACCGTCTTTTTCCTTCACCTGAGGAACATCAGCAAAGCACTTTCCATTCATGTCCATTTTCATTTCAGGAAACGAAAGTCGCAGGGACAAGGTCGCGCGAGTTTTGGAAGTGAGGAACAGGAGTTATACCATTTGTAGTCAATAACTGTCCCACAGATGCCGGCGGCTGTGGCCGAGCTGTTCTAGGCGCTTCAGTCCGGAATCGCGCTTCAGTCCGGAATCGCGCTGCTGCTAAGGTCGCAGGTTCGAATCCTGCCTCGAGCATGGATGTGTGTGATGTCCTTAGGTTAGTTGGGTTTAAGTAGTTCTAAGTTCTAGGGGACTGATGACCTGAGAAATTGAGTCCCATAGTGCTCAGCCATTTGAACCATAAGTCAGTTCAATCAAAACAGACGGCCGTTTATGTCACATATTTTGAAACTCTAAAACTCACCCATCAAAACCTGTAGGATGTTTCTCGTTGACCTACAACAATTAAATTTGGCAAGAAGCAAGGTTTCACATTTCTTTTAAAGAGAAAAATCCGAAATTGTTAATTTCCATCACACGAAAAAACTTTCTTTTGGCTTTTGGAATCCGACTTGAGACTTGAAATAGAAACATTCTCGAAAGTCTTGGAATCCCTGGGATCGATATCTTGCCAGTATAAATGTCGAGATGAGGCAAAAATCGTCAATATCTTCGATTCCTGGAATGAGTAAACTGACTTATACATACTTGAAGTTTGTACGTAACCCTCCGTGTGGGGGTCCTATTCGCACCTGGGCATTTTTTTCCCCATCTGCTTCGTTTCCACCGACTGCCACTGATATACGATGATAACGGGATCATGCCTCCCTGAAACATCTTGTGTCGTCAAACTAAATAAAACACACATCTGGACGATTGGTGCGTCATAATCTCTGTATTGATATGTAATCCATCTGTCTCCTCTTTCAGTTCTGAATATCACTCTCAGCACGATAGAACAAAGGAAGTTTAACTTCCCGACGACGAGGTCATTAGAGCACTGAATGGGGAAACGTCTATGCAAATATTTGCCTTACGCGATTTAGGGGAACCGCGGATGGTAGTACAGGAATCCATAGTCTCTAGTACGGCACCACCTCTCCCTGTTACAGCTGAACGGTGAGTGGGGGATAGTCCGGTTCGCGTGTATGTGATCTGATAAGCTAGTGGGTGACTCGGGGTCGGCAGCCACGTGTTGCTCTCAATTGTGGAGGACCCTGATGTCGCCACGCCCACGCCGCCCTCCAAATATTTACCGCCGCCGGTCGCTGCACTTAGTAAACAGCCTCAGCACGGCACACACAATACCTCGTTCGTCGACACTTTATCGCGGACTGCACACCTGTAAACGAGGACAGCACAGGGGCTAAAACTAAGCCTTTCCGGGTAGAGCTCTGTCATTAGGTAAGGAGCAGACTTTTTGTACTAATATTCCAGGTCCAGAATTATTCCCGTCACTGGGCGGATTAAAATAACCATTAGTGCGCACAATCGGCTATGAAGTGATTTTAAAATGACTTTCGAGTACGAGGAGCATTACTTACTAATGCAACACTTTTTTCTCACCCACTTTCAGCTGGAAAAAATACGAAATTTGCTGTGGCAGACTGGTGAAATATTCTCGCTTGATCCCCTATAGTTTCATGAAGTTCCGATGCGTCTGCAACGAAGGTGCATGCAAAGCAGAGAGCTGCCACTGAGTTGCTTCTGGCTGAAAACCGAGCATCACAGATATTCATAAGCATTTGCAGAGTTTCTACGGAGATCTGCAGTGAACAAAAGCACGCCGAGTCGTTGGGCGAAACGTCTTATCATCGCAACAAGATGACGCAAACCTGCGTGCCGGCCGGCCGTAAAAAAGCAGTGACTCCTGCAATGTTGGATCGTGCAGACACTATCAATCACAGTCAAACGCCTCGCTGCTCAATTGGACGGTCTCTGTTGGTAGTGCTGACACATTCCTCCACCAGTTCGGGTAGTCAACGGTAAGTTTCCACTGGCTTCCTCGCCGCCAAACAGAAAAATCATAAAGAGCAACGAAGGCCAAATGTACGGAACTGCTTTCGCGTTACGAGGCTGATCGTGATAATTCGTTACAGCCAATGAAACATGCGTTCATGACTCCGAACCGGAAACAAAATGGCGATCCATGGTGTGGTGCCACACCATCTTCTCAAAAAGAGAAAGTTCAAATCGCATCCTCAGCTGGTCAAGTTATGGCAACGATCTTCTGCGACTATGATGTCCACCATCATGGTGTAACGATCAACTCTGAAATGTATTGTGCTATCCTCAGGAAATTGAAGAAACGACCTCAGCGATCCAGTCGGAAAAAAACACCCTACTTCTCCAAGACAACGAAAGGCCCCACACAACTCTGCGCACCCGAGAGGTGGTCACATAACTCCACTGAACCGTTCTGCTTCACCAACCCTACAGCCTGGATGAAACTTCCTGGCAGATTAAAACTGTGTGCCAGACCGAGACTCGAACTCGGGACCTTTTGCCTTTCGTGGGCAAGAGCTCTAACAACTGAGCTACCCAAGCACGACTCACGCCCAGTCCTCACAGCTTTACTTCCGCCAGTACCTCGTCTCCTACCTTCCGAACTTTACAGCAGCTCTCCTGCTAACGTTGCAGGACTAGCACTCCCGAAAGAAAGGATATTGCGGAGACTTGGCTTGGCCACAGCCTAGGGGCTGTGAGGACGTGGCGGGAGACGTGCTTGGGTAGCTCAGTTGGTAGAGCTCTGGCCCGCGAAAGAAAAAAACTCCCGAGTTCGAGTGTCGGTCTGGCACAGTTTTAAGCTGCCAGGAAGTTTCATATCAGCGCACATTCCGCTGCAGAGTGAAAATCTTATTCTGGCCTTCAGCCCGGATGTCGCAACTTCCATCTTCCATCTGTTTGGCCCTTTGAAGGATGAACTCCGTGGTAGGCGGCACGTGGATGATGGGGAGGTTATTGATACAGGAAGACATTGGCTCCGACGTCAACTAGCAGAGTGGTACCGTGCGGGCATATAGGACCTCCCCGTAAGATGGCGTAAGGCCGTTGTACTGAAATGAGATTATATTGAAAAATGGGGCTTATATAGCCAAAAGAATGGCCAATAATATGGTGTGCTGGAATCCTGAATAAGACCAATCTACGCTACTGGCCATTAAAATTGATACACCAAGAAGAAATGCAGATGATAAACGGGTATTCATTAGACACATATTATACTAGAACTGACATGTGATTACATTTTCACGCAGTTCGGGTGCATAGATCCTGAGAATTCAGTACCCAGAACAACCACCTCTGGCCATCATAACGGCCGTGATACGCCTGGGCATTGTGTCAAACAGAGCTTGGATGGCGTGTACAGGTACAGCTGCCCATGCAGCTTCAACAAGATACCACAGTTCAGCAAGAGTTGTGACTGGCGTATTGTGACGAGCCAGTTGCTTGGCCACCACTGACCAGACGTTTTCAGTTGGTGAAAGATCTGGAGAATGTGCTGGCCAGGGCAGCAGTCGAACATTTTCTGTATCCAGAAAGACCTGTACAAGACCTGCAACATGCGGTCGTGCATTATCCTGCTGAAATGTAGGGTGTCGCAGGGATCGAATGAAGCGTAGAGCCACGGGTCGTAACACATCTGAAATGTAACGTCCACTGTTCAAAGAGCCGTCATTGCTAACAAGAGGTGACCGAGACGTGTAACCAATGGCACCCCATAACATCACACCCGGTGATATGCCAGTATGGCGATGACGAATACGCGCTTCCAATGTGCGTTCAGCGCAATGTCGCCAAACACGGATGCGACCATAATGATGCTGTAAACAGAACCTGGATTCATCCGAAAAAATGGCGTTTTGCCATTCGTGCACTAAGGTTCGTCGTTGAGTACACCATCGCAGGCGCTCCTGTCCGTGATGCAGCGACAGGGGTAACCGCAGCCACGGTCTCCGAGCTGATAGTCCATGCTGCTGCAAACATCATCCGACCTTTATCAAAGTCGGAAACGTGATGCTACGCATTTCTCCTCCTTACACGAGGCATCACAACAACGTTTCACCAGGCAACGCCGGTCAACTGCTGTTTGTGTATGAGAAATCGGTTGGAAACTTCCCTCATGTCAGCACGTTGTAGGTGTCGCCACCGGCGCCAACCGTGTGTGAATGCTGTGAAAAGCTAACCATTTGCATATCACAGCATCATCTTCCTGTCGGTTAAATGTCGCGTCTGTAGCACGTCATTTTCGTGGTGTAGCAAATTTAATGGCCAGTAGCGTGCCGAATTAAAATTTGTGGATCCCAGTCCAAATACTCATAAAATTGTACAATCATAAACGAACAGGAGATCCTAGTGTGATTTCATTAGTAGTTCAAATGTAACGAATTGTGTGTACGTCGATAGGTTATATTACGTAATCATTACAAATGGCTACACAGCCGAGACTGCACGCTAATGAAAGCAAGATAAAGTGATGTTTTAATACACTCGAAGCCAGCCAGCGCGCCAGAATAATGTTTTTGTTGTGGTTGTCTGGAGTCCGAAGACTGGTTTCTTGCTGCTCTCCACGCTAATCTGTCCTGTGGAAGCTGCTTCATTTCCGAGTAACGACTGCAACCTACATCCATTTGAGCTTGCTTAATGTATTCAAGCCCTGGTCTCCCTACACTGCTTTTACTCAACACACTTCCCTCCGTTACCAAACGAACGACTTCGTCATGCTTCAGGGTGTGTCCTATCAACCGATCCCCCCATTTTTTTAGTCATGTTGTGCCATAAATTTCTTTGTCCCTGTGGAGCAGGAAACGGTCTGTGTGGAAAATGGCTGGGTGTTGTGTGGGCGTAAGTTCTTAAGCCAATGTAAATCACTTTATTAAACATTATTAATAACTCAGAGCGCACGCACACGAGAAAAAATTGGCCACGTACGAGTAGGTCTCGCGCACTGGGGGTTCCACACGAACTTAATTATGTATAAAAGACTGTTCATCCATCCCAGGATTCTACGGTCCCACGGATTCCTAGACTTCGTAGAATGCGTGAATTTCAAGTTTGTAGTCCGATGACAAATGAAAAAAGAAATTTTTTCGTGCGATAAAAACAAACAATTTTCTGAGTTTTTACCTTTGGTTGTACTTTGAAACCTTTCTTCTTGCAAAATTTCATGATTCCACGTCGAAGTGAAGCACCATAAATTTTTAAAGAGTGAGTTTGCGAGTAGCGAAATATGCGACATAAATGGCCGCATTTTTTGACTGCACTGACTTCGAAGGTTCACATTTTTACTTCGCCAAGGGACCGTAGACCTTGGTACGTGACTTGAATTTCAACTTTATCGTATAGCAGTTCCTGAGAAAAGGGGTCCTGAAAAGTCACACGGACACAGATAGACAAAGTTATCCTATAAGATTTGAATTTAAAACAGTCTTGGTTGCAACTTATTCTTTTATTAACAACCAGTATTGCCATCGTGCAACATCTTCAGATTGTCGACAATGAAAGCAAAATGAGCAAAACTTAGGGCATGGTCTTAGCTTGCACGATTCTGCATGTGAATAAGCAATTGTTACTGACCAAAACTTTTCCTTTTACAACATTTTAAAAATCATAAAACGGCTGTGTGATAGACTGAAGAACGTGTCGAATCAGACGAACCCGCAGAGACCTAGTAAAAAATAACCGTATAATGACGTGTATATGCGAGATAGAACGCTAAATTATCATACTGAACGAGACATATCCTAATGAAGTCGTACCAGCAAGCCAGAATGGTGCAATGGTAGGACCACACAAATAAGTGTACGGCGGTAGCACTGTGTATTGTATTTAAATGTGTACGCATGGTACATGTGCAGCCGATGGTGACAACGCGCGCTGTACAGGCAGGAGAGGAAATCAACTGCGCGTGATTTGCTAGTCCACGGTACGTCTCCCAATTCGATTCAGCACCTCTTTATTAGATTACCGTCCTACGCAAGTAATCAACAACATTCTTGTCTATATCCATATTTCAAAAGCTTCTGTTCTTGTTTCAGTACCCTGTCTACATTTCACCACAGTATCAGGTCAAATCTCAGACAAATATCAACACAGTACAGAATTTCTGACATTTAAACTTATAATCGTTGTTAATCAATTCCTCATTTTCAAAAATGCTTTTATTACTATTGACAGTCTACATTTTATATCCTCTCTACTTGAGACGTTATCAGTTATTTTGCTGCAAGAAAATAAAACTAGTCTACAACTTTTGGTTTATCATTTCACAATATAACTCCCTCAGAGGCACCTGATTTTATTCAACTACGTTGCATTGTCGCTGTTTTACTTGTCTTGGTGTTCACCTTATATCCTCTTTTCAAGGCACTAAATGTTTTTATACATGAAATGTATTCGCAGTTGCTAATATGGGCTACTATCAGCTGTACAAGGGAAGTAAAATCTGTGCCGAGCCAGGACTCTTAACTCGAATTTCCCGCTAATGACGAACGGTTGCCTTACCATTAGGCTCACTGCGAGACCCAGACTTCCGTACGTCGTCAACCATGTGTCTACAGCCTGCACTCGTCTCAACAACACAGGCACCGCAATATTGTACTTACTAAAGTGATGTTTCTGCACTGTTTATATGTTAGTACCTGCCTCCTTTGGAATTGGTGTTCTCACATTCTTTTTGAAGTCTGAAGGTAAACTGCCTATATCGAACGAGTAGCAAAGCACGTGTTTCAGGGATCTCAATAACAGCCTAACCGCAGCCAGTTTTAAGGGAGTCTCACGAAAACTGACAGCGGCCGGCAGAGCAGTGTGCTACCCATGTGCCCCTCTGTGTCCGAATTCTTCATCTACATATATACTCCGCTAGCCACCAAGCGGTGTGTGGTGGAAGGCACAATTCGCGCCAAAGTCATATTCCCCCCCCCCCCCCCTCTGTTCCACTCGCGGATGGCGCGAGGGAAAAACGACTGTCTGAACGCCTCAGTACGATCTCTAATTTCCCTTATCTTTGAATGGTGATCATTGCGCGATTTGGAAGTTGGTGGTAATAATATATGCTCTACATCCTCGGCGAAGATTAGATTTCGGAATTTGGTGAGCAGCCCCTTCCGTTTAGCGCGTCATCTATCTGCAAGTGTATCCCACTCCAAACTTTCTATGAGATTTGTAGCGCTCTCGCGATGGCTAAATGTACCAGTCACAAATCTTGCCGCTCTTCTTTGGACCTCCTCAATCTCTTGAATCAGACCCAACTGGTAAGAGTCCCATACAGACGAACAATACTCCAAAACTGGACGAACTAACGTATTGTAAGCTATTTCCTTTGTTGAAGGATTGCATCGCTTCAGGATTCTACCAATAAGCCGCAATCTAGAGTTTGTCTTACCCGTTACTTGTGTAATCTGATCATTCCATTTGAGATCATTTCGAATAATCACACCCAGATACTTGACGGATGTTACCGCTTCCAAAGACTGGGCATTTATTTTGCACCCGTACATTAATGGGGTCCGCAGCTTGTGGTCTTGCGGTTGCGTTCTCGCTTCCAGCGCACAGGGTCCCGGGTTCGATTCCCGGCGCATCATCATCATCATCATCATCATCATCATCATCATCATCATCATCATCATCATCATGGATTTTCGCCTTGTTATACGCAGCAGGTTACACTTACTAATATTGAGAGATAACTGTCAGTCATTACACCACGCATTTTCTGCAAATCCTCACTGATTTGGTCAATATATATATATATATATATATATATATATATATATATATATATATATATATATATATATTGGTAGATGATTGTTGCAGTGTGTGTGTTTATGGGTTGCATTTTTTCATATGACTTGTCAAGCCAATAGCAGCACGGCATCTCTTGCCGCAATTGTCACAAGTGTATCTGGCTGTTGAGGCATGAGCAGTGGTAGCATTGCGAAGCTTTTTCTGCCTTAATCTGTCTAAAAAGCCTTCATCATGCTTCGAAATTGCAGATGATATATCATCACGCCACTCTCGCCTCATGCTAGCCCGTGCCTCCCATCTGTTTGTGTCGATTCCAAAGCTCTCCATATCTCGTTTACAGGAGTCCTTGAACCTCGACCGAGCAAGGTGGCGCAGTGGTTAGACACTGGACTCGCATTCGGGAGGACGATGGTTCAATCCCGCGTCCGGCCATCCTGATTTAGGTTTTCCGTGATTTCCCTAAATCGCTCCAGGCAAATGCCGGGATGGTTCCTTTGAAAGGGTACAGCCGACTTCATTCCCCGTCCTTCCCTAATCCGATGAGACCGATGACCTCGCTGTCTCGTCTCCTTCCGCAAAGAACCGAACCCTTTAACCTCAATACAGGACGTCCTACAGGTATTTTGGCTATAGAGATCTCTCCAAGCACCACCTCACGTGGTAATCTGTCAGGATCCATACGGTGGACTACAGCATCATCGGCAAGCAGTCTAAGGCCGCTGTCAATACCATCAACCAGATCGTTCATGTAAATCGTAAACGCCTAAGGGCCGATGATGACACTGCGGCAGGTCGGTACTGTTCAAGGCCTGTTCAGATAGTGTTTTTGTTTTGTTTATACACTCCTGGAAATGGAAAAAAGAACACATTGACACCGGTGTGTCAGACCCACCATACTTGCTCCGGACACTGCGAGAGGGCTGTACAAGCAATGATCACACGCACGGCACAGCGGACACACCAGGAACCGTGGTGTTGGCCGTCGAATGGCGCTAGCTGCGCAGCATTTGTGCACCGCCGCCGTCAGTGTCAGCCAGTTTGCCGTGGCATACGGAGCTCCATCGCAGTCTTTAACACTGGTAGCATGCCGCGACAGCGTGGACGTGAACCGTATGTGCAGTTGACGGACTTTGAGCGAGGGCGTATAGTGGGCATGCGGGAGGCCGGGTGGACGTACCGCCGAATTGCTCAACACGTGGGGCGTGAGGTCTCCACAGTACATCGATGTTGTCGCCAGTGGTCGGCGGAAGGTGCACGTGCCCGTCGACCTAGGACCGGACCGCAGCGACGCACGGATGCACGCCAAGACCGTAGGATCCTACGCAGTGCCGTAGGGGACCGCACCGCCACTTCCCAGCAAATTAGGGACACTGTTGCTCCTGGGGTATCGGCGAGGACCATTCGCAACCGTCTCCATGAAGCTGGGCTACGGTCCCGCACACCGAACGCTGGTCCAACTGAGGCGCCAGGTGGAAATGGCATGGCAAGCCGTTCCACAGGACTACATCCAGCATCTCTACGATCGTCTCCATGGGAGAATAGCAGCCTGCATTGCTGCGAAAGGTGGATATACACTGTACTAGTGCCGAAATTGTGCATGCTCTGTTGCCTGTGTCTATGTGCCCGTGGTTCTGTCAGTGTGATCATGTGATGTATCTGACCCCAGGAATGTGTCAATAAAGTTTCCCGTTCCTGGGACAATGAATTCACGGTGTTCTTATTTCAATTTCCAGGAGTGTATTTTAATGTGGACTCCAAACCACCGAACAACTTGGCATTTTGTCGCACGAACAAGTCATTACTAGAGGTGAAGGAGGTGACAAGGGACAGCGGAAGGTCCTAGGAACGACTGAGGGTCAGAGTCGTTAACATTAATATCTGCAGTCTGCACTTACCGACAGAGCCGAGCTACCGTCGTAAATGGAGCAATAAATGTCGCATCACAGAGGGCGACAGTGGTTCACGGTCGGAGAGAGAAGGCGATATGCTAATAGACAGGAGGCAGAGCAGATACGGGGTTACAACACGGCCGCCACTGCCAAGAGTCGGCGCTCAAGGCGAACCGGTGAGGCGAGTGAGATAATTCAGGCGCTGGGGAGCTCCTAAAAAACGATAAGGAAAGCCAAAAGGAACGGCGCGCGCCCAAGGCTCCTAGGCGCCCGCCGCCTGCCTTCATTAATCTGATTACTGCGACGGCGCGGGCGTCGCCGCGTACAGCCCGGCCGACCTATCTGCGTCTCATCGCTTGTAGAGCGCTCGTCTCTCTGTCACGATCTGTGTACCCGTCCCCCGCGCTGTTCCGTGGGTGGCCAGTTACATCTGCATCTGAACTCCGCAAGCCACCTTACGGTGTGTGGCTGATGGGCCCCATTATTCCCTACATCTACCTCTACAGGGTGGCGCACGAAATGTGTTACCGATTCCTTCTTTCTTTCACAATTTACGACGCACATTAGATATCCCGCTGGGATCTCTACAGCAGTACCAGCAGAGCTTGAAAAAACAAATGAGTTACGAAATGACGTGTAATTCACGATACTGCCGCTAGGAGACTAGTCAGCAGCAATGGCTGACAATGGAAGACTGACGAGACAGCAATTGTGTTAATTTTTCATGAAAAGAAAATCCTTGTTGTGACTCAGAGTCCATTTCTACAACAGTTGAACACACGATGTGTCCCTTGCAAGAAGACTATCAACAGGTTGTATAATAAATTTGTACAGGAAGGAACAGTATTGGAAGCGAAGCGACCTCGGCCTAAGCCTGTTTGTTCGCCGGAGAATATTGAGGCGGTACGAGTTGCTGTACAGAGAAGTCCCGGGAAATAGTATAGAAAGGCAGCAGTGCAACTGGGCATATCCAGACGCTCCGTTCAACGCATTCTTAAAAGTGACCTCCGTATGTACCCATACAAGATGACCTGTGCACAGAAGCTCACTGAAGAACACAAGCAGCAGAGACTGTTTGCTCAGTGGGCGGAGGATAGGGAAGTAACTCTCAAGAACGTTTAGTTTTCAGACGAGTCGCATTATCATTTAGGCGGTGTGGCTAACAAACAAAATGTACGCTTTTGGGCCACTGAAAACCCACAAGTGCTTCATGAACGACAACATTATGCTTCGAGGATTACAGTGTGGGCAGCAATTTCCAGTCACGGACTTACTGGACCCTTTTTCTTTGAAGAAACTGAACAGTGAGCGTTATTTGAGCATGCATCGCAATAGCTTCATTCCACAGCTTCTTGCTACTGCCTTGCCCTTCAGCACACATTGGTTCATGCAAGATGGAGCAAGGCCACATACTGGAAACACTGTCTTGGAGTTTTTACACGAGCATTTCGACATGCGGATCATTTCACTCAGGTTTCCAGGTCGGTTCAATGACAGACAAAATTGGCGCCCCCAATAGTCCAGACCTCCATCCATGTGACTTTTTCTTTGGTGGTACCTAAAGGAAAAAATTTTCCCGAAACGTCCACGTGATTTAATGGAACTCAGAAGACTTATTCTTCAAGATTGCAATGAAATAACGGAAGACATGTGCCATAAGGTAATCACTAACTTCAGTGTCCGTTTGAAGGAAGTTAGAAAATGAAATGGTGGACATATTGAGCATGTGCTGAGTTACAACAAATCTCCATAGACGACTCTTCATTGTAGTATATGTTCCTTTCAGATTGTATTGACAAAGTTTATATTCAAAAACAAAATGGTAAAACATTTCGTGCGCCACCCTGTACATTTATACTCCGCAAGCCACCCAACGGTGTGTGGCCGAGGGCACTTTACGTGCCACTGTCATTACCTCCCTTTCTGTTCCAGTCGCATATGGAAGAACGACTCCCGGAAAGCATCCGTGCGCGCTCGAATATCTCTAATTTTACACTGGTGATCTCCTCGGGAGGTATAAGTAAGGGGAAGCAATATACTCGATACCTCATCCAGAAACGCACCCTCTTGAAACCTGGACAGCAAGCTACACCCCGATGCAGAGCGCCTCTCTTGCAGAGTCTGCTACTTGAGTCTGCTAAACATCTCCGTAACGCTATCACGCTTACCAAATAACCCTGTGACGAAACGCGCCGCTCTTCCTTGGATCTTCTCTATCTCCTCTGTCAACCCGACCTGGTACGGATCCCACACTGATGAGCATTACTGAAGTATAGGCCGAACGAGTATTTTGTAAGCCACCTCCTTTGTTGGTGGACTACATTTTCTAAGGACTCTCCTAATGAATCCTCTAACAACCCTACCACAACAAAGGTCAAAAATTAATTATGATTGTAGTGTTGCTCACGCTGCTAAATATTGCATTTTCGGGCAACAACGTTATATTATGTGGCAGGTGTCATTAGAGCACAGTTAATAAAGTCATTTCTTGAAATAATGGATAAACTAGGCACTCATCTTTTCGCGTTTCCCATGCTCGTCTCGTTGTGAAATCATCGCTCAATCGTCGAAAATCTAGGTAGTGATGATTCCAAGCTCGGATGCAAAGAGGCCTAGGTGTTATTCTGCGATATTCAAAAGTTTTATAGATGTGTTTCATAAACCATTCTTGAAAATTAAACTTTTGCAAGTTAGGACAATGGTGATGTAAAAAAGTAATCAGCACTTCGAATTTAAGTTGCACTTCTTTTTTATTACTTTTGTTGCAATATCATTTAACTCGTTCCAAAACCACTTCACAATATAAAACATACCTGAAAATATCTTCCTCACTGTTAAAGTTCACATTTCATAAACTGACTACAATTTGCGTCTTTTTAACATGACGACCAAAGCTTGACTCTCTAATAACCGCATACGCGCCCGAGAATCAGAGTTACAAGTACGTCAAAGATCACAGTGACAAAAGAAAGAATACACAAAAGAATAATACCATTGCAATATTTACATATCGATATATCGAAGTACCTCTACATTAATGAAATCAAATCTGAATGTTGTCACAGAAATATGTTAACTATTTTACAGAAACACAGTAGAATATTGTAGGTATCGAGAGGTTGAGGTGAGGTATCGTAATGGTTACGTAATTCAAGTACCATTACAAGGTGTAAGTAAGGGGAAGCAATATATTCGATACCTCATCCAGAAACGCACCCTCTCGAAACCTGGACAGCAAGCTACACCGCGATGCAGAGCGCCTCTCTTGCAGAGTCTGCCACTTGAGTTTGCTAAACATCTCCATAACGCTATCACGCTTACCAAATAACCCTGTGACGAAACGCGCCGCTCTTCTTTGGACCTTCTCTATCTCCTCCGTCAACCCGACCTGGTACGGAACCCACACTGATGAGCAATACTCAAGTATAGGTCGAACGAGTGTTTTGTAAGCCACCTCCCTTGTTGATGGACTACATTTTCTAAGGACTCTCCCAATGAATCTCAACCTGGCACCCGCCTTACCAACAATAAATTTTACATGCTCATTCGATTTCAAATCGTTCCGTATGCACACTCCCAGATATTTTACAGAAGTAACTGCTACCAGTGTTTGTTCCGTTATCATTGAGACAGTAACGCCGTCTTCGAAGCAGACCGAAAAATTGACTTTTGCTCCTTTAAGCGGACTAAAGTTTGGTAACGAAGAGAGAGTACAGGCACAATTCAGGCTGCGAGGCCTTAGCTAGATAGCTCAGTCGGTAAAAGCAATGCCCGCGAAAAGTATGTATGGCTTAGAGCCCCGTTGCAGCACACAGTTCTAATCTGACAAAGTTTGACGACAGCGCATGCTTCGCTGCAGGGTGAAAGATTCTTGCTGGTATGCTACTGCTCTGGACGAGAGATGAAAAATAGGATACTTGGTTCGAAGCACGACTATCCACGCTAAAGGAATGCATCAACTGTCGGAGAGGATGAAGGCAGTGGGGCATTCGTAGCGAAGCTCTAGGTGCAGCCGTAGCAGGTCGCAACCCGCAATTAGGAAAATACCTGTAATATTCCCTGTGCAGGCGTGTCACGGCGCTATTACCTTTGCAATGAGGCCGTTTTAAGAGACAAAGTAACGTCGAAGACAGTCTTTGAAACTAGGCAACTGCAGCCTGCAAGCTGTGATGCGGTTCATGGAACTATTCAGACACTCAAAAAAGGGCGGGGGAAGAAGGGAGTAGGATCATATCCTTCAAATTCAGTTGGGAGAAAAATTCCTACCAGACTTCTGCTATATGCATCCGTTTAATTCTGTCCACCGGCGTATCGGACCACGGTCTAAGATAATTTTAAGATAATTTTTAACCGCTTGAAAAAAACTAACTTCGTTTGGATTTTACGCGCAAGAAAACACGTTCTGGAATGTTTTTGAAACGCGCCACTTTTATGTTTGAAATTTGTGCTAATGTGATCAAATTTTGAACAACGTATACAAATACATGTAACTAATGGTCGTCTTTTTGTTTTGTGAAAGCTTCATCCATCGCTACGATATAAGCAACTTGGTTCAAATGGGAATAAAAAACTCGCCCGAGTCAACAAAAATCTGTATGAGTTGCCGAGCTATGGCGGTCTAATGTCAAAATAATTACAGAATAAAATTTGGGAACCTGAATGAGAAATGCTCCTACCATAGCACAAAAAAAAGATGTCCTGGACAGAGTTGGGTATTTAGAAGGAAGGAACTAGCTTTTAGACTTATCTGGCAATTTCAAAGGCACTGAAATCTAAACAGCTTTATGTATTCGCGGCTTTTATTATTTTTTTCTTCAGGTTAACTCTAATTCTCTGCGCAGTAAGCTCTCTTAGGTGCAAGGTGTTGGCACACTTGCAGCTTGCAATTTTTTCAGGCTGAAGTATGAGCCTGTGCCAAAAATCCTAAAGATTCACCAGTAAAACAAACAATATGTAACATCATATGGCTGAAAAAAAAACGCACCCTATGTTACATGTATGGTGAGTAATGTATGAACAACTAGATACAAATTTATGTGCTTCTGTAGAGTGGGGTGTATACACGCAAGTGCAAGTACATGGGAGTGGCTGTGCATCTATAATAGGAAGCATCCCACAGAGTGGATGCATGCATCCTGAACTTTAATGGTATGTTGTGTCATATTGCACGACATGACAAATGCCGTGTTGGATGACATGATAGCCTGTGTCACGTTACACAACGTGACATCGTATATCACGTTACTTTACTTGACGTGGTGCATGATATTAGACGATAACGGAACTAACACTAGCAAGGCTGACTTGACAGAAAATCCTGGGAAGTTCTGGTCTTACGTTAAATCAGTAAGTGGCTCGAAACAGCATATCCAGACACTCTGGGATGATGATGGCATTGAAACAGAGGATGACACGCGTAAAGCTGAAATACTAAACACCTTTTCCAAAGCTGTTTCACAGAGGAAGACCGCACTGCAGTTCCTTCTCTAAATCCTTGCACAAACGAAAAAAATGGCTGACATCGAAATAAGTGTCCAAGGAATTGAAAAGCAACTGGAACCACTCAACAGAGGAAAGTCCACTGGACCTGACGGGATACCAATTCGATTCTACACAGATTACGCGAAAGAATTTGCCCCCCCCCCCCCCCTTCTAACAGCCGTGTACCGCAAGTCTAGAGGAACGGAAGGTTCCAAATGATTGGAAAAGAGCACAGGTATTCCCATTCTTGAAGAAGGGTCGTCGAGCAGATGCGCAAAACTGTAGATCTATGTCTCTAACGTCGATCTGTTGTAGAATTTTAGAACATGTTTTTTGCTCGAGTATCATGTCGTTTTTGGAAACCCAGAATCTACTATGTAGGAATCAACATGGATTCCGGAAACAGCGATCGTGTGAGACCCAACTCGCTTTATTTGTTCATGAGACCCAGAAAATATTAGATACAGGCTCCCAGGTAGATGCTATTTTTCTTGACTTCCGGAAGGCGTTCGATACAGTTCCGCACTGTCGCCTGATAAAGTAAGAGCCTACGGAATATCAGACCAGCTGTGTGGCTGGATTGAAGAGTTTTTAGCAAAGAGAAGACAGCATGTTATCAATGGAGAGACGTCTACAGACGTTAAAGTAACCTCTGGCGTGCAACAGGGGAGTGTTATGGGACCATTGCTTTTCACAATATATACTACACTCCTGGAAATGGAAAAAAGAACACATTGACACCGGTGTGTCAGACCCACCATACTTGCTCCGGACACTGCGAGAGGGCTGTACAAGCAATGATCACACGCACGGCACAGCGGACACACCAGGAACCGCGGTGTTGGCCGTCGAATGGCGCTAGCTGCGCAGCATTTGTGCACCGCCGCCGTCAGTGTCAGCCAGTTTGCCGTGGCATACGGAGCTCCATCGCAGTCTTTAACACTGGTAGCATGCCGCGACAGCGTGGACATGAACCGTATGTGCAGTTGACGGACTTTGAGCGAGGGCGTATAGTGGGCATGCGGGAGGCCGGGTGGACGTACCGCCGAATTGCTCAACACGTGGGGCGTGAGGTCTCCACAGTACATCGATGTTGTCGCCAGTGGTCGGCGCAAGGTGCACGTGCCCGTCGACCTGGGACCGGACCGCAGCGACGCACGGATGCACGCCAAGACCGTAGGATCCTACGCAGTGCCGTAGGGGATCGCACCGCCACTTCCCAGCAAATTAGGGACACTGTTGCTCCTGGGGTATCGGCGAGGACCATTCGCAACCGTCTCCATGAAGCTGGGCTACGGTCCCGCACACCGTTAGGCCGTCTTCCGCTCATGCCCCAACATCGTGCAGCCCGCCTCCAGTGGTGTCGCGACAGGCGTGAATGGAGGGACGAATGGAGACGTGTCGTCTTCAGCGATGAGAGTCGCTTCTGCCTTGGTGCCAATGATGGTCGTATGCGTGTTTGGCGCCGTGCAGGTGAGCGCCACAATCAGGACTGCATACGACCGAGGCACACAGGGCCAACACCCGGCATCATGGTGTGGGGAGCGATCTCCTACACTGGCCGTACACCACTGGTGATCGTCGAGGGGACACTGAATAGTGCACGGTACATCCAAACCGTCATCGAACCCATCGTTCTACCATTCCTAGACCGGCAAGGGAAATTGCTGTTCCAACAGGACAATGCACGTCCGCATGTATCCCGTGCCACCCAACGTGCTCTAGAAGGTGTAAGTCAACTACCCTGGCCAGCAAGATCTCCGGATCTGTCCCCCATTGAGCATGTTTGGGACTGGATGAAGCGTCGTCTCACGCGGTCTGCACGTCCAGCACCAACGCTGGTCCAACTGAGGCGCCAGATGGAAATGGCATGGCAAGCCGTTCCACAGGACTACATCCAGCATCTCTACGATCGTCTCCGTGGGAGAATAGTAGCCTGCATTGCTGCGAAAGGTGGATATACACTGTACTAGATGATGATGATGATGTTTGGTTTGTGGGGCGCTCAACTGCGTGGTTATCAGCGCCCGTACAATTACCCAATCTTTGCTCTGTCCAATTTCGCCACTTTCCGGGATGATGATGAAATGATGAGGACAACACAAACACCCAGTCATCTCGAGGCAGGTGAAAATCCCTGACCCCGCCGGGAATCGAACCCGGGACCCCGTGCTCGGGAAGCGAGAACGCTACCGCGAGACCACGAGCGGCGGACTACACTGTACTAGTGCCGACATTGTGCATGCTCTGTTGCCTATGTCTATGTGCCTGTGGTTCTGTCAGTGTGATCATGTGATGTATCTGACCCCAGGAATGTGTCAATAAAGTTTCCCCTTCCTGGGACAATGAATTCACGGTGTTCTTATTTCAATTTCCAGGAGTGTATAAATGACCTAGTAGATAGTGTCGGAAGTTCCATGCGGCTTTTCGCGGAGGATGCTGTAGTATACAGAGAAGTTGCATCATTAGAAAATTGTAGCGAAATGCAGGAAGATCTGCAGCGGATAGGCACTTGGTGCAGGGAGTGGCAACTGACCCTTAATATAGACAAATGTAATGTATTGCGAATACATAGAAAGAAGGATCCTTTATTGTACGATTGTATGATAGCGCAACAAACACTGGTAGCAGTTACTTCTGTAAAATATCTGGGAGTATGCGTGCGGAACGATTTGAAGTGGAATGATCATATAAAATTAATTGTTGGTAAGGCGGGTACCAGGTTGAGATTCATTGGGAGAGTCCTTAGAAAATGTAGTCCATCAACAAAGGAGGTGGCTTACAAAACATTCGTTCGACCTATACTTGAGTATTACTCATCAGTGTGGGATCCGTACCAGGTCGGGTTGACGGAGGAGATAGAGAAGATCCAAAGAAGAGCGGCGCGTTCGTCACAGGGTTATTTGGTAACCGTGATAGCGTTACGGAGATGTTTAACAAACTCAAGTGGCAGACTCCGCAAGAGACGCGCTCTGCATCGCGGTGTAGCTTGCTCGCCAGGTTTCGAGAGGGTGCGTTGCTGGATGAGGTATCGAATATATTGCTTCCCCCTACTTATACCTCCCGTGGATATCACGAATGTAAAATTAGAGAGATTAGAGCGCGTACGGAGGCTTTCAGACAGTCGTGCTTCCCGCGAACCATACGCGACTGGAACAGGAAAGGGAGGTAATGACAGTGGCATGTAAAGGGCCCTCCGCCACACACCGTTGGGTGGCTTGCGGAGTATAAATGTAGATGTAGATGAAGGAAAACGCGGGCATCTGCCGAGATTTTTTGATTTAAATGCCTTTGAAGCTGTCAGATAATAAGAAAAGCTAGTCCTCTTTTTTACATATCTAACTCTCCCCAGGACAGTTTCACCTCTGTTACACTACGACAGGAGCATTTTTCATTCTGGTCAAGTGAGAGTGTGTTTCAAATTTTGACTTCTTTCACTGTCTTGAGGGCCATTTCTAACAGGATATGCAGAAGGAATTTGAGCATATCTCTACTGTAAACATGTGGGCGTTGCATCTAATGTCCCTCTATCATTTCAAAAAATCGCAACTTGGAAACTATTAGAGGTAGATAATCTTTTGTTTTAAAATGTTTAGCAGCTTTCTACGGTTTTTTCCTTGTTCTTTTGCTGTAGATTTGACTTTTAGTTAAAAAATGGCGACAGACCAGGAGAAGGCGGGATGCGTCACCTGGTATGCAGAATCCGAATCTGTGACAAACAGTACTGCGTACTTGTAGACGCCCGTATGGGGGCCCAAACGGCAAAAGCAAACAGAATGGGGTGGTTCGAAAACCTAAAGAGACAGTGACGTCCCCCTGTGTCTCAAGAATGTATTGACAAGAGTGCACGCTGCGTTTCAACGCAACCCCTACAGAAGTCAGTTCATGGTGCATGAAGCGAATTGTAGGTAGCAAGCTCAACTGTGTAAGTCAGGCCTGGGAAGAAGAGATTAGTGATCAACGTCTTGTCGACAACGACGTCATTAGAGATGGAGCACAAGCTCGGATTAGGGAAGGATAAGAAATCCGACCGTACCCTTTCAAAGGAACCACCCATCATTTGCCTGAAGCTGTTTAGGGAAACCACGGAAAACCTACACCAGGATGGCCAGACGCAGGTATGGACTGTCGAAGTGTTACACAAGAGGTTACGCATTTTTGTGTACGTAGTTCCAAGGATTGCAGCCAAACTGCAGAACGCAATCACGTGTTCTATGCTAGCCATCACAGAAGCTGACAACGACTGCCTGACAAAGTGCCACTTTTCAGATGAAGCGGCGTTCCACATTCCTAGGCATGTGAATCGCTACAACACTAGGATGTGGGGCTCTGAAAACCCACACAGCACACGTGAACAAATCTGTGGTATCATGAAGCTTGGTGTTTGGTGTGGTCTAATGCACGACAGAGTGATACTCAGATTTCTTCGCAGAGAAAATCATAACGGGAAATGTTATTCTGGGCATACTGCGTCCAAAATCACTATCTTCTCTGGTTTCAGCTCTTGAGCAAGAATAAGCTGTATTCCTCCGCATACGTTCAGACACCTGACAAAGTGTCCTCAGCAGAGTTCAAGCCATCATAAAGGGGAAAGGTGGACACACCCCATATTAACTCTGCCGTCCAGCGACACCACAGTGGTGTCGCGCGCGAAATAGCGGTCAACGGCCGGCGACAGCACTTCAGTATCTTTTGCATTCTGTTGGTGTTTTGTTCAGGTAACAGTAAGTTACACACGTCAGCAAGTTTTTTGTTATTATAAGTACTTGTACCCTTTCATCACGGCGGACGAAAGAGACAATAGGATTATTTACGATGAATGTGCGGACGTCTTGTCTGACGTTCCGGACGACTTGGCCGATTGGGAAGACCACACTGGATATCAAAAAAATGAAAGTGAAGCAGAATCGTAGGAAGATAGTGAAATATGACCAAGAAGAATTCGGCGAACGCTAAGGTTGCCAACTGATTCGGATGAATCAAACGAAGAAGACAGACTATGATTTACTGAGGACCAATAATAAAATTGAAGGTTCCCCGGGGCCAAACATATTTCCCCAAAGATACACATAGCGTCGAGGATACCGTAGAATTATATATTGGGAACGATCTAATTGAATATATTAGCAACGAAACCAACAAGTACTACAGTCAAAATAGGAGGAATCTGGATTTAAAAAAAGTGCCAAATTTGTCGACGTTACAGGACCCGAACTAAGAAAATGGTTTGGGCTTGCTATCCTTACGGGAACTGTAAAAAAAAAAAGTGTGTATGATTTTGGTCAACGGATCCGCTGATAGACACACCGATATTTCGCAAAACGATGAGCCCGCAACCGATTCAGACAAATATTATCATTTTTACATTTTTCCGACAGCAACAATAAGCCGGATAATGGCGACCGGCTTGTCAAAGTGCAATTCGTAATTGATTATTTCTCCAAAAAGTTTAAAGAAACGTTTAATCTGAGTCAAAACATCTCAATTGATGAAGGAATGATACCGTGACGTGAACGGTTAAATTTTAAAGTTTACAATCCGTCGAAAATTACGAAATACGGCATACTCATTCGGATAGTGTGTGATTCGAGTACGGGATACATTTCCTCATTCAACATATATTCCGGCGCTGGACAGCCTTTACCAAAAACAGTGACGGAACTATTGACACCTTGTGATGGAAAGTGGCATCACCTCTGCATGGATGATTATTCTAACAGTGTAGAACTTGCAGAAAACTTACCTGAAAAGAAAATTCGAGTTTGTGGAATGATACGGCAAAACAAAGGATTTCAGGAGAACTAAAGGGCGCAAAGGTAAATGTGTTTGAAGCTTGTCATCCACGGGAAGGTGACAAGCGGTCGGCGACAAGCCAAGTAACCCGAACTAGTGCTGCCGTCACCAAGCGAATAAATTTGTACGAGATGTGCGGACAGCAAAGTGTTAATGTCCACTAGGAGGTGACAAGATAACTTTTGATCAAATAAGTGTATTACGGATCGCGCGTCTTCCTAAGAAGGAATGTCAAGCGTAAAAAAAAAAAAAACTACTTTCTTACAATTCAGTTCAAGCGACTCAAGGGGTAACCTGAAAGAAGATGGAGTAACAGGAATCTCGAGCGTGGGTGGATTTTTCGCGTGCTCCTGGAGGACGTACGTTCAGTACCCCGAAGAATGACGAAAGGGAAAGCCAGCAGGTCCGGCGGGAATTCGTCAAGTAACGCTCTGTCCTACCGGGAATTACGCGAAGGTCAAGGTCACAGTGGGCGGCCATGCTTCCTGGCAACCAGTTTAGCCTTCTCCTTGGTGCCGAAACTAACTAGCTTACTGGACTCCTTCCTTGAATACGCAGGTCACTGGGAACAGCTTGGCAATGACCACTTCCGGCAAACTGCGTTGGCGTGCTTATGGGAACGCTTCCAGGGAATCGCAGAGCTCAGATATGTACCTACAGATGCGCGAACTCTGTGCAAGTCGTCTCGGAATATTTACTCTGCCGCTACTGTACAAACACTCCCATGGCGGATCTGCAGTTAATGTGGATTCCTACAGAAAGATTTCTTCTGTAACCATTCTGTCCACATTCGGCAGAAAATAGGTTTCCTCTAGAACAATACTTCCTTAACTGTTGCAGAGAAACGACGTGCATTATTTTGAAAGTTAAGTTTTCAATACGCTTGAAGCCTAAATAGAAAACCAAGTTCGGTAATCCTCAGTTTTTGAACCTAATCCTTCCTTGAAGGACACTTCTCTGCAGCATTTTAGTGGTTTAGCGCCTTTCGCTGGATTCTGCTACTGATATCTATTTTGTTGTTGTCAGTCCTGAGACTGGTTTGATGCAGCTCTCCATGCTACTCTATCCTGTGCAAGTTTCTTCATCTCCCTCTACCTACTGTAACCTACATCCTTCTGAATCTGCTTAGTGTATTCATCTCTTGTCTCCCTCAACGATTTTTACCCTCCACGCTGCCCTCCAATACTAAACTGGTGATCCCTTGATGCCTCAGAACATGTCCTACCAACCGATCCCTTCTTCTTGTCAAGTTGTGCCACAAACTCCTCTTCTCCCCAATTCTATTCAATACCTCCTCATTAGTTATCCGATCTACCCATCTACAGCATTCTTCTGTAGCACCACATTTCGAAAGCTTCTATTCTATTCTTGTCCAAACTATTTATGGTACACGTTTCACTTCCACACATGGCTACGCTCCATAAAAATACTTTCAGAAACTACTTCCTGACACGTAAATCAATACTCGATGTTAACCAATTTCTATTCTTCAGAAACGCTTTCCTTGCCATTGCCAGTCTACATTTTATATCCTCTCTAGTTCTACCATCATCAGTTATTTTGCTCCCCAAATAGCAAAACTCTTACTACTTTAAGTGTCATTTCCTAATCTAATTCCCTCAGCATCACCCAACTTAGACTACATTCCATTATCCTCATTTTGCTTTTGTTGATGTTCATCTTATATCCCCCTTTCAAGACACTATCGATTCCTATACCATTACAAATCACTTGTTTTTCGTAGACCCTCCCGTTCACATAGGGGTCCCTGCTGTCGCGTTGTCGCCCTGGAGAGGAGTCGGTCATCGAGAGATTGGCTGTCGTCTCCTCACACCCATCTCCCCTCTATCGTTCCCGCCTGGCGTCCCGGAGCTTGACTTTACGCCCCTAACAGTACCCACAATGCGAGCACCAACAATTTGCCCATGTTCGAATTGATTTAGATCTGACGTAATGTACTCATATCTACACAGAATACTTTTCTGACCAAAATTGACATCTGCAACGTATTGAGAACTTACGCAGGTCCCGTTCGTGGTCAAGCACAACAGCACAATCTGAAGCCTTGGCTAACAACTGCACTTCTAGAATGAAGTTTTCACTCTACAGCGGGGTGTGCGGTGATATGAAACTTCCTGGCAGATTAAAACTGTGTGCCGGACCGAGACTCGAACTCGGGACCTTTGCCTTTCGCAAGTGCTCTACCAACTGAGCTACCCAAGCGCGACTCACGCCCCGTCCTCACAGCTTTAAATCCGCCAGTACCTCATCTCCTACCTTCCAAACCTCACAGAAGCTCTCCTGCGAACCTTGCAGAACTAGCACTCCTGGAAGAAAGGATATGCGGAGACATGACTTAGCCACAAAAAAATGGTTCAAATGGCTCTGAGCACTATGGGACTTAACATCTTAGGTCATCAGTCCCCTAGAACTTAGAACTATTTAAACCTAACTAACCTAAGGACATCACACACATCCATGCCCGAGGCAGGATTCGAACCTGCGACCGTAGCAGTCCCGCGGTTCCGGACTGCAGCGTCTACAACCGCACGGCCACCGCGGCCGGCGCATAGCCACTGCCTGGGGGTTGTTCTTCCAGGAGTGCTATTTCTGCAAGGTTCGCAGGAGAGCTTCTGTGATGTGAGGTTTGAAAGGTAGGAGACGAGGTACTGGCGGATTTAAATCTGTGAGGACGGGGCGTGAGTCGTGCGTGGGTAGCTCAGTTGGTAGAGCACTTGCCCGCGAAAGGCAAAGGTCCCGTGTTCGAGTCTCGGTCCGGCACACAGTTTTAATCTGCCAGGAAGTTTCAACTGCACTTCTGTTCAAGCATACATTTCTCGCGGAGTTACATATTTTTGCCCAACTGCTCCAGATGTTCCCAGACACTGGAGGTTCCAATGACGCGGGAGCACCTCTTACGCAGGAATGTGCTAAGGCGTGGGAAATATTGCCGTACCCTTCGGCTGCCAGAACTCAGCTGTGTGCCGCTACTGTTGTTTGGGCGAATCCAGAGAAGCGACATCATCTGAAAGCAGGCATGACGGCTGCCGGTTCCGCGTCCGCGTCATTCCCAGCGCAGAGGGCAGGGCCATTTGGAAGCTGACCAAACGGCGCCCCGGCCTGTCTGGAATGCCAAAACGCGGGTGTCCGACGTGCTCCCGACGCCCCTTTAAACCGACGTCCTCCCACACATCCCAAAGCGACTGCGGGGTCAACGTCCGATTCCTCGTTTAGCCTGGCCGCTCTTCCTGGACGGTGTGGCATGTTAACGAGGCCGGCGGAACACTTTCTTCGTACAAGCTGACAAATTACAACAGACCTAGTCCGTTCGCATGGACACCGATCACTGCCAACCCATGTTTGGCTTTCCAGCATGCTAATTGGCTCTGCATTGCAAAATCACAATGCGACGTCTTGGTTTACGACGTTCTCCAGTGACGTCATGTCTACACGGCAAAAGTCGTGCCCCAGCGTTGCGCTTCTGTGAAAATAAAGTGGGCCTACTAATTTATCGCTGTTTTCCAGATGACAGCGTTAATCTATACTATATCAACACAAAAATGTGGTTCGCACATAACTGAGGGACTAACCGTCATGCAGTATTTATTAGTAACCGTCTTTAGACCTTTAAGGGTCTTTTTGTAATTTATCTTTATTAATGGTCTATTATCTAGATAACTAAATGGAGCTACACCAGCAACCTCTCCATCCATGATAGTTTAAAGAATCGAACTCCCAAGCACGTATATAACACCTTAATCATACCGGATTCCTACAGTCTGGTTAACTTCTGGAAACAGCATTTACCGTAAAACACATGGGAGTTTTTTTTTTTCTTTTTTGTGGTTTTAGGTCGCACAACTACAGTGGTCATTAGCGCCGAGACTAAATTATGAATGCACTGCGAGGCACAATGTTAAAACAGGAACTAAAAAGGACAACACTACAAAAGGCACATTAACAGGCAAAGGATTAAAAGAAAACAGCATAAATGTCCTTAACAGGTATGTCAAGTGGATAAAACGAAGAACGCGAGCAGCTGCTCCTGGGTCATCTGCTAAAATTTCATCCAGAGTACATGGCAGGCCAAGATCAATGCGCACTGTATTAAAATTCGGACAGGTAGTTAAGATGTGGCGTTCCGTCAGCAACTGCCCACATGGGCAGAACGGCGCCGGCGCAGCCGTCAGCAGATGGCGGTGGCTGAACCGGCAGTGTCCAATCCGTAACCGGGCCAAAACGACCTGCTCACGCCGATAAGGGCGTGAAGAGGTCGTCCAAGCCGCGGGAAGAGGTTTCAAGGCCCGAAGCTTGTTTTCATTAAGTGTAGACCAATCGGCATGCCACAGCGATAAAATGCGCTGACAAATGATCCTGCTAAAATCAGGTGAAGGCACACAACAAGAAGCTGTCCGAGGCTGGAGGACCGCAGCCATGGCCGCGGCATCTGCAGCTTCGTTCCCAGGGATACCGACATGGCCAGGAACCCACATAAAGGTAACCGGAGAACCGTCGGCCGCCAGTTGTTGGAGAGCGCGTTGGATCCGGTGCACGAAAGGGTGAACCGGATACGGAGCACTGAGGCTCTGGATAGCGCTTAGGGAATCAGAGCAGATGACATAAGCAGAATGTCGGATGTAAAGAACAGCCTGATAGAGGGCAAATAGCTCAGCTGTGAAGACCGAACAATGGCCATGGAGCCGGTATTTGAAACTGTGCGCCCCGACAATAAAACAACAGCCGATACATGGGAGTAACTATTCAGACCGAGCGAGGTGGACGGGAGGACGACGGTTCAATCCCGCGTCCGGCCATCCTGATTTAGGTTTTCCGTGATTTCCCTAAATCACTCCAGGCAAATGCCGGGATGGTTCCTCTGAAAGGGCACGGCCGACTTACTTACTTAATCCGATGAGACCGATGACCTCGTTGTCTGGTCTCCTTCCCCAAAACAACCCAGCCCCTAACTATTCAGCGCGACCTGAAGTGGAACGCCCACAAACAGTAGGAAAAGCAATTGCCAGAGAGATTCATAGGAAAAATCGTAAGAAAATTTAACTCGCCCACGAAGGAAGTGGTTTACAAGGCGCTTACTCGACGGAATGTTCAGTACTCTACGTCAGTCTAGGACCATTACCACGCAAGACTGATAGGGAGAGAGAGAGAGAGAGAGAGAGAGAGAGAGAGAGAGAGAGAGAGAGAGAGAGAGAGAGAGAGAACATCCAACGAAGAGCGGCGCGTTTCGTCACGGGATCATTTAGTCTGCGCGAGAGCGTTACAGACAGGCTCAAAAGACTCCACTGGCAGACGCTGCAAGAGAGGCGTTGTGCCTCACGGAGAGGTTTTCTATTGAAATTTTGAGAGAGTACTTTCCGGAAAGAGTCAGACAACATATTTCTTCCTCCAACTTATTTCTCGCGAAATGACCACGACGAGAAAATTCGAGAATTTAGAGCTAATACAGACGCTTACCAACCATCGTTCTTCCCACGCGGCATTCATTCACGAATGATACAGCGAAGATGGGTTGCGTTAGTAGTGCCAGAAGTATCCTCCGCCACGCACCGTCAGGTGGCTTGCGGAGTACTGATGTAGATGAATTGGGTTCCTTGTTAAGAATAGCTAGCTTTTCACGCATCTAAATGTTTATGCCGTCGTATCTCCTGAGCTGTCTGTCGCACAATGATATACTCGTAATTTTGCAGATACATTCAGTGGCGTATGTGGATACTCTTCGTAAAACTTGTTCCGAATAGAAGCAGTAGGAAAAAAGTAATAAATTAAAACTGATCATTAAGTTTTACTGTATGAACAACGAAAATTTAGTGTAAGATAAAAAATTTCTTTTTTTGGGGGGGGGGGGGGGTGCCATCGAGTAAAAGTTTTGAAAAGGTTTGAAATTATGTATAAAGTTCGTTGCCAGTCGCTAGTTGCTCTCATTCTCCAATACTGGATGCAATTTGTGCGCCACGAGTTACACTGCCTCAACATATACAAGGTGTTCGAAAATTCCTTTACGGACTTCTTGAAGTTGTAGAGGGAAGTGAGTGAGTACATAATATTTTGAATAGGAACACATGTCCGGAAACGTACCTTTTCCGTTCTACGAGGGTTTCAATTCAGATATGTAATGCGTCCACGTCCGCTGAGGGAAACAGGAAAGTCTCAGAGTTGCCTGTCCTGGTATCTAATAGGGTAGATCGCCAGATTTACGAGCTGCTGGCACGAGTTGTGGCCGCTGCATTAGAAACTGAAGAGAGACCAGGTGGGATGGAGAGAGTGTACCACGACATGCTTCATAAGTACGTCGTCTGTATCAACGCTGGAGGTCGCTACATCGAGCCGCTGTTGTACTGCATCAGTACTGTACTGTACGTACAGTATGCTCGGTTCTTTATTCTTTTCGAGTAATACAAACGCGTAATGTTAAATATATATAAATGACCTAGTAGATAGTGTCAGAAGTTCCATGCGGCTTTTCGCGGATGATGCTGCAGTATGCAGAGGAGTTGCAGCATTAGAAAAATACAGCGAAATGCAGGAAGATCTGCAGCGGATAGGCACTTGGTGCAGGGAGTGGCAACTGACCTTTAACATAGACAAATGTAATGTATTGCCAATACATAGAAAGAAGGATCATTTATTGTACGATTATATGATAGCGGAACAAACACTGGTAGCAGTTACTTCTGTATGCGCACGAAATGATTTGAAGTGGAATGATCATATAAAATTAACTGTTGGTAAGGCGGATGCCAGGTTGAGATTCATTGGGAGAGTCCTTAGAAAATGTAGTCTATCAACAAAGGAGGTGGCTTACAAAACACTCGTTCGACCTATACTTGAGTATTGCTCATCAGTGTGGGATCCGTACCAGGTCGGGTTGACAGAGGAGATAGAGAAGGTCCAAAGAAGAGCGGCGCGTTTCGTCACAGGGTTATTTGGTAAGCGTGATAGTGTTACGGAGATGTTTAGCAAACTCAAGTGGCAGACTCTGCAAGAGAGGCGCTCTGCATCGCTTGCTGTCCAGGTTTCGAGAGGGTGCGTTTCTGGATGAGGTATCTAATATATTGCTTCCCACTACTTATACCTCCCGAGGAGATCACGAATGCAAAATTAGAGAGATTCGAGCGCGCACGGAGGCTTTCCGGTAGTCGTTCTTCCCGCGACCATACGCGACTGGAACACGAAAGGGAGGTAATGACAGTGGCACGTAAAGTGCCCTCCGCCACACACCGTTGGGCGGCTTGCAGAGTATAAGATGCTAATACAAACAAACGTGCTGAAGTGATAAATGGTTGTTTCGTTATGTTTCCTTTCGAACTGTTACCTAATAATTGTACTACGACACGCCTAATTCGGTTCCTCAAGCAGAAGTGGAGGAGTTAGACATTTGAACTGAAGCCGTCGCAGAGCGGAAACGGTACGTTACCGGATATGGTTCCTGTTTAAAATATTATGCACTCACTCCCCTCTACAAGTTCTAGAAGCTCGTAGCGGGTATTTCCGAACACCCTGTATACCCATTTTCTAACTTCTGTACTTGATTTCTTGGGTAATACCTTTAACATTTGATTGTAGTTCTTAATGAGTAATTTACGCCAGCATTTTAAACGTTTGAATTCCGTCAATAATTATATGAAATACTGAAAATTAAATGCTGTTCGATAGGCATGCTGCAACTGGGATCAAGACAATTTTATCCGTTTTGTAACACAGAATGGTCAGAAAGTCTATCCATTTCTAAGAAATAGTGGATGCATTTACGTATTGTATGCATACATTTTAATCGCATTTCGACCTCAGTCCATTTCGAAGAATTTCTCCCATCGTTGAAAAGCAGACCTGAATACATTCTGAAGCATATCCTGTGAAATAGCCGATGCTGATTCCCATTCGAGCGCTTAGAAGTTGGAGATACCTTACTCTTGAGTTGTGCACCCTCGACTTTACGTACCCAGAGTATTGCTGAACTTCTGCCTACCCATCTGTTCGCGAATCATCGCTTTAGATACTCCGTTACAAAGAGAGCAAGAAAGAAGGGTTGCTCCGTCTATTGGAACACACATGTCAGCAACGCCTTCATGCTGAAGCTGTGGTACCAGGAGCTGCTTCAACATATCAAGCTAATATTTATAGTAATTGTATTTTCTGCAACAACGAATGGTCCACAAACTTTAGTCTCTATGAATTCAAGCCACAGATTTACTTTTGGTGTGTCTTTTCCATTTAATGGTAGCCTAAAGTAACTAGTTACCCTATATGCGCCAGCTATGTTTGTTAACTTTTCCGCAAATACGGAATATGGCATTAGTAAACAAAATGTGATCCATGAGGTGTTTCTGAGTGCAACTTTAATCAAATTGTGATAAACAGGTTGAAGAGGTGAGTGGTTTTCGTAGTCTAATTTGTATGCAGATGAATGGGGCACGCTTTTTTCTTGTAGGATAAAGTGTAAACTTCAAATAATGGTAATAAACAGTCCCTTATGGCACCGGAGGTCTCGCAGAGGGCAAAGTTTCCAGTAGATTGCAACTTAATGTCAAGTAACCAGATTTTTACATTTGCTGTTGTTCCGAGTGATTCTTATTGTCCCTACAGATAAGATAAACAACGCGATCATGCACTTAACCAGACAGACAGACAGACAGACAGACAGACAGAGAGAGAGAGAGAGAGAGAGGTGAGGCACCTTACAAAACACATGTATTATGTTTTGTGTGAATGCAACCATTATTTCTTAGAAATAGATCCAGACTTTATGATCACCTTATATACCGGGTGATCAAAAAGTCAGTATAAATTTGAAAAATTAATAAACCACGGAATAATGTAGGTAGAGGTAAAAATTGACACACATGCTTGGAATGACATGGGGTTTTATTAGAGCCAAAAAAAACATCCCACATTGCTAGACGCGTAAAAGGTCTCTTGCGCGCGTCGTTTGGTGGTGATCGTGTGCTCAGCCGCCACTTTCGTCATGCTTGCCTTCCAAGATCCCCAGACCTCAGTCCGTGCGATTATTGGCTTTGGGGTTACCTGAAGTCGCAAGTGTATCGTGATCGACCGACATCTCTAGTGATGCTGGAAGACAACATCCGACGCCAATGCCTCACCATAACTCCGGACCTGCTTTACAGTGCTCTTCACAACATTATTCCTCGACTACAGCTATTGTTGAGGAATGATGGTGGACATATTGAGCATTTCCTGTAAAGAACATTATCTTTGCTTTGTCTCACTTTGTTATGCTAATTATTGCTATTCTGATTAGATGAAGCGCCATCTGTTGGACATTTTTTTGAACGTTTCTTTTTTTTGGTTCTAATAAAACCCCATGTCATTCCAGGTATGTGCGTCAATTTATACCTCTCTATCCACATTATTCCGTGATTTATTCAGTTTTCAAATTTATACTGACTTTTTGATCACCCGGTAGATGGATGTAGTTAAATAATTTTTGAAACAGGTAACATCTCTGTCCTCGCCAGTCAGCTCTTTCTTGGTTACTTCGGACACCAGAGCTGGTTTCCTGTACCCAGTGTGAAAAGGAAAGGGAGGGAGGCGTCTTCAAACTGGAGATGACGACTTGGACTGCCAAATGAGTCTTCTGGGTTGTATGAGGGGGGTCCATGAAACTTTTCCATTCCTAGCGTTTCACCCAGAACAGCGCTGGACAACTTCAGAGGTACTCCAGCTTCCGCTGAGTTTTGCCGACTGAGTCGGACCACGACCAACAGCTAGTAACTCCGGTCGTGAAAGTTTTCATTCTATGACTTGGACCTTCCATAATCCCTCTAAATGGGAAGTGACCAGGACTTACTATGCTGGTTCGAGGGCGAGTGATTTTCCTAATATGGCAAGTATTTTCCAGCAGCTGTTGCAAATAAATTTTGAATAACCCTCGCAGGAAGAGCGGGAGGAGGAAGTGGCCAATAGTAATACCTGCCTTCAGCCCTTGAGTCTGATTGTGAGAAAGCCCTAACTGCTGAAAAATTTTCCTTGTAGGAGCGTGAAATCGATGGATTCTGTCGGCCGACTTCCTGGCTGTGACTCGAGGGGTCTCCGGAACGAAGGTGCTGATTGGAGTGTTGCTATTTTTTTGAGTTCGGAGATTTAGTAATATAATTGGATGGGTGGGGCGGTACATGGATGGTGAAAAGACATCTGCACCAAATCGATGAGTCATTACAATGCTGGAGGTGGCTTTCGATCAGAGTGACTGGCTTGGCGAGATTTAATTGAATCCAATAAACTAAACTAGTTTTCGTGGAAACCTTAAGTGTGAGGTTCTTTTGAGGAACTAAGTATGAACTGTATTCCTGTTTTGCTTTTTGGGAAGTTATCGGCTGAAGTTCTAGGAGCCAGCTGGGACCTGTATATTAAACTGTGTTCCAGTGTAACGGTCGGATCTCTGAATCCTTCTGAAAGCAGTTATACATTTACAGTGTTAGGATTATTGACTCTAGCGTACTGGTACGTTTCATTCTGTCTCCCACGTCAAAACAACATTGGAGACAATTATTTATACTGATTTGGTAGCGTTGCAGTGCTGTTTATCATGCTGTCACGTTTTGTTTTAGGAATCAGCAACCAGTCACTTGTTCTCTTTTTTCCTCCTCGAAACTATAGATAACATACTGCAGAAATATTTCTTCACAGATGTTTTCATAGGGAGTCTTTTACAGTAATTCATAGTAAGCTCGCCGGCCGAAGTGGCCGTGTGGTTAAAGGCGCTGCAGTCTGGAACCGCAAGACCGCTACGGTCGCAGGTTCGAATCCTGCCTCGGGCATGGATGTTTGTGATGTCCTTAGGTTAGTTAGGTTTAACTAGTTCTAAGTTCTAGGGGACTAATGACCTCAGCAGTTGAGTCCCATAGTGCTCAGAGCCATTTGAGCCATAGTAAGCTCGTGCTAAATAACGGACCAATGTGTTCCTTAGATAAGGCCTTGTGTTAATAGTCTATTATACACGTTCTCTTCTCTGGTACGACTTTGCACGATCCGACAAAAAAGTAAACGTAATAGAGCACTAATTTACCAGAGACCAACTGATGATCTGACAATATCTGCTTCATTGCGGTAAGGCAAAAATAAAAATGGAACGGTTAGGAAGTGTGTCAAATCACCTTCAAATAAAATGTAACTTATTTGTGCTTTTCAGTCCTGCCTCCGACAACCAATATTACAACAAATTCAAGGCGGAAAAAAGATGACAAAGCTGTGCGTCATTGGACTCTAAAATCAGCTTCATAATGCCTGGAAATCAACGACTGCGTTGTTCTAATACATTTTTTCAGACTCACGTGCAAAGTTACACAGATGTAAGTTCGCGATTGGAACTAATTAAAAATCTGAGAATTACTCCTCCTGCCGCGCCACGCCCATTCAAAGTAATCTGCAGACTGCATTTCGCTACACTGTGATGAACCAACACAATAGAGACTTAATTACCTGACATCATTTAGGTGGAACGTCAATCATCTCAACAAAAGAAAAAAAACTTAGATGTATATGGATAGTAATGCAGTTGATCTTAATGAGCGAAGCGTGTGCTTCACTGATGAGGCGACTGCAGTAAGGTTCTAACACCCTAGGTAGGAAGGTGAGTCACGTTACATCCGGGTTTAGTTTTCATATCACACGCTACTCGCGGTCATGTCTATGAAACAGGAAAAAGGATAATCTGATTTTGATAAAAAGAAATTTGATTACAGACAGACATTTTCATTAATATACTCATACGCTAAGTCTGTCACACAAATCAAGAAGCAGGTTTCCCACCAAGCAGCTTTCACGGGAACAAAAATTTTTATTTTCAGTATTTTACTTGATTAATTGACCATATTAAATATTTAAAGCGCTTCAGGTGTATGAAACCTAACTGGTAAGGCATAACGTGTTGTCGGGCCCCATAGTGAGCGAGGACTGGCATTCCTACTACAACTGTTGATATTTTTAACAATACCGGGAATCGATATTTAAAATAGTATCGTCTGCCCTCGATATACCGAAAAGTTATCGATATATCGAGTGACAGGATATCAACGTACCGAACAAAAAAAATATCGTTTGCACGTTCTAAATATACTGCAGTTTTAAGCTGTATATTTAATTATCGCTTTATTATTAGATATTCTAAACATTAACTAATAGCCTGCTTATCCCCGTTAGAGCAAGAACTGAAAGGAAAATTTTCAAATAACTTCCGGCAATTCAGCCAGGTAACACATTCAGCGACCGCCGATATTTCGGCGGGAGAACACTCCGCCATTTTCAAGGCAAACTGCAACGGACATGCAAATTTAAAACCTCGGTTCTCGAAGCAGGAAAGACACACACACACACACACACACACACACACACACACACACACACACACACACACACACACACACAGAGAGAGAGAGAGAGAGAGAGAGAGAGAGAGAGAACACTAGTGCCACCAAAGATGACCGGAGTCAGAGCTATCGATAGTGAGACTACGAATTCGCAGGTGAGGTAGCATTGACTCTGTCCTTCTTTGACAAGGGAGAGAGCCGGATTCCAAACAGTTTAAACAGAAACCTCCATCCCTGTTAACGAGGTTGCTCTCTAATTTAATCTCAACTGCCTCCTTAATAACACTGTCCCAATAGCTGGACGTGCATGCCAATATCTCCGTGTTGTTATATAACATGGGGTGACCAGTATCCAAGCAATGTTCGGCAATAGCAGATCTACTTGGCTGCTGTAATCGTGTGTGCTGTTTATGCTCGGTACATCGGTCCTCCACGGTCCTGATAGTTTGACCAATATATGCCATGCCGCAGCTACAAGGAATACGAAATACACCCGCCTTACGCAGACCAAGATCATCCTTAACGGAAGTCAAAAGCGCTCTTATTTTAGATGGAGATCGGAAAACACATTTCACGTCGTATTTCCGTAAAATACGACCGATCGTGTTGGAAGTGCTTTCTACGTAAGGCAAAAAGGCAGTAGACTTAGGTGTCGACTCAGAATTATCATCAGTCACCTGATGCACAGTTGGTCGATACCGCAACGCACGTTCAATCTGTCTGTCACTATAACCATTTTGACGAAACGTAGCTTCAAGATGGGACAGCTCAGCTGGAAAAGTCTCAGCATCGGAAACGACATGTGCCCTGTGTCCCATCTCGAAGTTACATTTCGTCAAAATGGTTATAGTGATAGATTGAACGTGCGTTGCGCTATCGACCAACTGTACATCGGGTGATTGATGATAATTCTTAGTCGACACGTAAGTCTACTGCCTTTTTGCCTTACGTAGAAAGGCACTACCAACACGATCGGTTGTATTTTACGGAAATACGACGTGAAATGTGTTTTCCGACCTCCACCTAAAATTAAGAGTTCTTCTGAGTTCTGTTAAGGATGATCATGGTCTGCGTCAGCCGGGTGCATATCGCATTCCTTGTACCTGCGGCATGGCATATATTGGTCAAACTATCAGTACCGTGGAGAACCGATGTACTGGGCATAAACGGCACACGAGATTACAGCAGCCAAGTAGATCTGCTATTGCCGAACATTGCTTGGATACTGGTCTCCCCATGTTATATAACACCGAGATATTGGCATGCACGTCCAACTATTGTATTGGACAGTGTTATTAAGGAGGCAGTTGAGATTAAATTAGAGAGCAACCTCGTTAACAGGGATGGAGGTTTCTGTTTAAACTCTGTTTGGAATCCGGCTCCCTCCCTTATCAAAAGACAGAGGGATAGACTCAATGCTACCTCACCTGCAAATTCGTAGTCTCACTATCGATAGCTCTGACTCTGGTTATCTTTGGTAACACTAGTGTTCAGTGTGTGTGTGTGTGTGTGTGTGTGTGTGTGTGTGTGTGTGTGTGTGTGTGTGTGTGTGTGTGTGATCTTTCCTGCTTCAGTCCGAGAACCGAGTTTTTAAATTTGCATGTCCGTTGCAGTTTGCCTTGAAAATGGCGGGGTGTTCTCCCGCCGAAATATCGGCAGTCGCTGAAAGTGTTACCTAGCTGAATTCCCGGAAGTTATTTGGAAGTTGTATACGCCAGGAGAAACTCAGGTCTCTCACTGAAAGGAAAATGATGCACGTTCACGCTTGGCGATAACCACTTTGCTAACAATGGCAACTGCAGGTAAGTGGCATAAAAAAACGTGTCCGATAGGTCCTTCATCCCGTTTCGTCACATATCGGATTTGTCTGGAACACCTCATGTCGACGTTCCTGCTTTTTCCACTTTCGCAAACACCAGTGACCGAGTAGTTGTAGTCTCAAAATACTACGTGGTGTAGTTAAACGCTGCAGTTTGTTGGCAGAGCCGAGCGCCGATTACATCAGCATTTCCCCCTCACACGTCTCCACCTACCGCAAAGACCAATCTTGTCATTTAGATTTTTTTCATCAGTTTTAGCAACTGCTTTTCTTTACACTTTTGTTAATTAGTTTCAGTAAAGTGAAGAAATAGCGCATTAGTTGCGTTAAAAATAGTTTTTTAACGCTTCTGGTGTGCTATTTCTTCACAATGAATGTCTTGTTATGCCATTCACACCGCCATGCGTTTACCACTATGCAGTCGGGACACGGAAGTAACCACAACTGCGCGGGCTACCCTAGCACGCCTCTTGTCACACCCAAATTTCTAACTTATACCACACACTACTGATGAAGTGGCTCTTGCTCATTATCCTAAATACCCGCGGCATCTCGTCGATCCCGTAAGAGTTCGAGATTTGTGTGCATCTGCACTGAAGGGGTCAACGGCTGTCTTCGCGTTGATTGTATAATTATGTGATTTCTGTTCTTTCGCTGCGAGTAATGAGGCTAATGCTGGAAGGGAATTACATCAGTAGTTTGTGGTATGAGTTGGGAGTTTGGGTATGACGGGAGGCGTACTATATCTAGTACATGATTTTTTTTCGAATGGCGTAGTGGTCAGTGAATCTGCCAAGGAAGCAGGAAACCTGGGTTCGAATCCCTGTCCGGCAAAAATTTTCAACTTGCCCAGTGATATCAATCAATATCCATTGGGAGCTAATGTCTTTAATGCCTCTGTGTCTTGTTTCGTAGTGGTTGCAGGATCCAAATGATGTCTTGTTCTTTCGGCCATGTCCGAAACATTAGACACCACATATGGGATGCCGGTTGGTTGGAACGATCCTCATGAGCGCTAAAACGACAGTCAAACACCCGAATGTTCATGTAAACAGAGCGAATTATCGGTTCTAATTACGCATGGTTTGGGTACACCCGATCTTCTTGTTTTTGTTGAACATTTTGCGCCAGGAATGACATAATGGGGTCGTATCCACTGCCCCCCCCCCTCTCTCTCTCTCTCTCTCTCTCTCTCTCTCTCTCTCTCTCTCTCTCTCTCTCTCTCTGATTCATACCGTTTCTCCTCTTCAGGACATTCTAGAGAATATCTTGAACACTTGATTTAAAGATGTTCAGTTCGTTGCTCATTGCAATTTCTGACACCACTGACACGACGGTCGCACACCCACTATTAACACTAACTGACACGAACTGACTGTTCGAATGCACATCTGTTGTTTACAGCTGTTAGTGCAAGCTGCCACCGAAGTTAAGACGCTGTCGTCGCTTAAACGCCAGAAAAATCTAATTAGGAACTTTTTCGAAAGAGGGTGTACCCTCAACATCTGCTCTGTTCTGCAGACATCATCAGTGAATTACACGTACAAAGTCAGAACGAAATCTAACGACCCACAAGAGACCAAGTGCCTCTTATATCAAAATACTCAGAAAATTTCCCGACCAACCTCCGAAACTTCCCGGTAATCTGTGTGGTAGTCACAGAAATTTCCATCGAACTGCAGTGAGAGCACAAGGAAACAGTCGTACAGCAATGCGGAAAGGCCTACTCACCAAATTCCGAGATTCGACATTCCAAACTTTCCGCTCCCCCCCCCCCCCCAATACATCTCGCGTATGGACACGACGTTTACAGGAGGAAAATTCCGGCTAATGAAGAACGCACCATCTGCGAATGGAATAGGTATGACGGAAAGCGATACTGGTACCCCACACACCGTACGGTACCTTGCCTATACAGATGCAGGTACAATGTAGCGCTGAAACGTCCCGGTACGAGAAACTCATTTTCAGAAAACCGATTGTCCTGGCCCTTTGTTTTGAATAAGCCGCGTCATTCTTCTTATTATTATGTAGATTTTGGGTATTGTGAGCAGCGAGCGAGTACGACTGCGCCGGTGCAAGTTTGCTCGCGCGGCTTTTCCAGCCCCCCTAAGGGGCCCCCCGGCATACACCTGGGCAGGTTGCAGAACTTAACAGTGCTCAACTCTTGCCTCCCTACCGACAAACGCAGAGGCCGTTGCCTTCTTTAGGGCACATTCAGGAAGTCCCATGTGAATTTGAAGTTGTCAGGAAGACTCATGTTAAAAAGTTGTGTTTTATTGCCTGTGTTCACGGATTTGGGACTCCATGGAGGCCACTAAAATGTTCCGTGAATATTACGTACCTTTTTACATGTAACAGTCTAGTTACGTACGTTTCTCTAGTCCCTCTGAAACTAGAAATTCAAGTGTAAGCGCTAGCACAAACCGGAAGAAAACTTAGTACACCTGGAAAGACGATGTCGATTTTGGTCCTATGATAGTATGTGTCACACGGGGGATAGTAGACGCACTGAAAATGATTTCAACGTCGTCCGCCAACGGCGTAATTGCGTAGCTACCAGAACACCATCGGTGACCATCCTTTAACAGGGAATGCTCTCATCCATAAGGCTCAGTGTACTGTAATCGTGTGGAGCAAGCAGGCAGCTATGGCACGGAGATGCCCTTGTGCTTCCTACAGCCAAATGAGCGAGTCTGAAAGGGGTCAAAATGTGGCCTTCCGAGTGGCGGGATGGTCCTTTCAGGCAGTTTCCACCCAAGTTGGACGTTCTGCGTCAGTTGTGCAACGATGCTGGTATCAGTGGTCACGTGAACGTTCTCACACCTGTAGGCAAGTTTCTGGACGTCCACACACCACAGACGCCCGCTAGGAATGTCGTATTGTAAGGGCATCAGTGGCAGATCGTACAGCTGCCACAGCATAGATATGACGGCTTGTGAGCCCAAATGTGTCAACACGAACTCTCCTAGGTACTGGAAGGTAAGCCTTACAATGTGTACTTGTTCTTGAACGGCAAGAATTAAGATTAAATGTTTGTGATTACACCGTTTCATTTAAATTTTGGGATATTCTGTTAACAACAACATGTAGGCTCTAGTAGCGTTATGTGATCGATTTCAGTTGCGTAAACCGGACTCCTTACTTTTTCATGTTAAAAGTCTGCCTGCATTAGTATACACACTTATTCTCTTGGAATTCTGTTGCAGGTGCCAAGAGAATAGTGAGGAAAGTTCACCAAACAAAGTGGACTCTGTGGGGCGGCAGGTGGAACAATAGAATAAATGTTTTGTATTTATGCTGTTATTTTCCGTTCTCAACACTGGCGCTCTAACTACAATATTGGCAACAAGAAAGTGATTAGCAAAACGTGAAGCCTGTAATTAGAATTCTTAGTGCCCACTTCATCTGAGAAATACATTTATAGCTATAGCTTATAGCTCTGAGGAATTAGAAGATTGTCTGAGATTCATAATCAAAAACCGTTCTCTCTAAAATGTTCACTATATTCTGAAAGTCACAGACCAAAAAGAATCCACACAATCCAACTACCAGAGCAGTTCAGTGTCTAATGCGCTGATGCAACTATAACAGTTCAAATTAAATGTTTAAGTGAATGCTCGCCATAATTTGATGATAATGTTCATCAAACGCCACGCTAATAATGGTAGAATGCCTGTCCTGCGGCGGCACGTGAAAATACGACATACGCAAACTAAAGATAGATCATTAACGTCATCCCAAAGTTAACACTTCACTCGAAAACGATTTCATGGTTACGCGTATCCCGAGTAACTTATTACTGCATCCGAGGCTGTTTATATCAACGATACCGACACGACGCGACTCCCGGCACAGGTGGTGTGCTAATCAGCGTCTGGAGAGAACTGGAGCCTTCCTTTCCTCGTGCAGCGTTCTTACATATAAAGCCGCGGTGCGGATGGCTAAGGGAACGCCTGATCAAATCTGCTCTTCCGACTAGCTGCTGGGCTAGTAATGCACCACTTTAAGTTATCAAATAAATCATTGCTTCCTTTGCTGATGGCCGATGAAGCTCTCAATTTAAATGTGCAATCATCACACAAGTAAGTAATCATAATAAAAGTCTGACGTGGCTAAGTCAAATATTTTGGGCGAGAGAATTAATTTAATTACACTACACGCAGTAGACGAGCTCTGAACTTGCTCTTTGGAGATACGTTATAGCTATAGTTTTATAGTTATTCTGTTGAAACTTCTGACATTTTTATGATTATAGCAGATCTCCCTTCTACTTAAATTTAAACATCCTAGCTTTATTTATTCGCCTACTTAATCTATCTTGCTTCCTTAATTTCTAAGACAAAAACCAGAAAATCATGAATTTCAACTAAAATTTTAATTTGTGAGATCCAGAATACTGTTTCTACTAAAATATTATGCAAAAGGAATCTAAATATAAATTTTTAAGTTTTTAGCTCTTTTCTGTTGCGCCAATGATTTTTTACAGAAAAACATTCTAATTTCGAAAATGGTTAAAGTTATTGAACTGATATCCAACACATATTGATTTTGTATTACTCCTGACATGCTAGAAACGTTTCAGGTTATTTACTTCATTTTAAAGTATTGCGCAATATTTATGACGTCAGAGCTAGTTACAGCGGACTGGCTGGCACACAATGGAAAGACTGACGCGAATTTTATAAGGCGTGAGTGTGCTGCTTCCCTACAAGTCCTTATAAAATGACTAAAGCTGTTGATGCAGATCATACGAGATGGATTGGAGGAAGGCCAGTAAACAGTTTAATTTTCTAAAAACAACACTTACGAGGTTGCCTAACTTATACGTATACCTGAAGAAGCAGCATAAACAGAAAGAGACAGATCTAAAATTTTGGGTCAAGATGTTTAAGAGGAGCTGGTTTGGCAATGTCGTGCTACGGAAGCTTCTTTCTTTGGACTTACTCACAGTGACTCGTGAAGAATGGCCAAACAAATGGTAGAGAGAGAGAACACTGAACACCCTTTCAAAGACGAATCTGCTGGGAAAAAGTGGGTTATTTTTTTTCTTATACGTCACAAAATCCAAGTGTCAGGCATGAAGCCAACAGGAGCGTTCTCTAACAGGGTTATTGGGTTCAGCAAAGGAAACAGAAAAATTCTGTAATCTTGAAGATGTTATATGTTATACCTACTTTAAAACTGCCTTATGTTCCTCTGATTTAATACCCTTTTCCCATTTTGTTTAGTGTTATTTTTGTTTGTTTAACAGGAGGCCGATTTTGGCAACTATTTTGAAACTTTCTAAGCCGAAAGTTTTCAAAATTTTTTTCATACAGCTTTTCGTTATATTTTCTAAAACGTAAATGGTGCATGACACTGCGAAGTAAATATTACGTGCTTTCAAAACAATTTTTGCTAGTTCCTCTTAAAAAATCAAAAACAAAATTAGTTCCGGTTTTTTGGGCAGTTTCCTCTAATAACTGCGGGGGGGAAAAATGGTTTCATGGACACTGCAAAGAACATCCGAGCTTCTACCCAGCTTCGCATTCCAGAGAATGCAGCAACTGGGCAAACCTATGTGAATGAGGTGGAGGCCCCTAACATCGATCTAAGTTCTTTGTTTCCAAAAAACAGCAAGAATTATGACGTTGTAATTACTCTGTAGTGACCCATTTATAACTGGTCTTTGACTTCTGCAGTTACAGTTGAATTTTTTTAGAGACTGTTAGCAATTTAAATCCACGAACGGCCCCTACCGGCGGAGATTCGTGTGTGTGTGTGTGTGTGTGTGTGTGTGTGTGTGTGTGTGTGTGTGTGTGTGTGTGTGTGTGTGTCCTTAGCAAAAGTTAGTTTAACTAGTGTGTAAGTCTAGGTACCGATGACTTCAGCTGTTTGGTCCTTAGGAATAAGCACACATTTGAACATTTTGAAATCTACGAACCGCAGTGCCTGTAAAGTAGTTGTTGAATGTACTGAGCTCTGAATCAGCAATCGATTCCTATTTTTCGAACTAAATGATATCTTTTTCAGTAATTCTGCTCCTTGGAACTAACGTTTTGCGTTCAAGCGATGTGTTAGCGACGCCCGGAACATATTTTAAAGCAGTCAGATGCGAATTCTACGGCCGCAGTTAAGATTCTCATGCTCATAACTTAAATTTTCCAGTGTATTTTTATTTTAGGTCATGGTTCACACGAGCATACTTTTAAAACGCACAGACGCTCGGGCGGAAGAAAAGCGCTTGGAAATTAAAGCAAATCTTAAATGCTAGTCTCATTTTAAAAAAAGGGAGTCGCCACTTCCGTAATATTCATGACTAAGGCCGTGTTTGTGCTTTTACCATATGAAACTACATGTTTATGCGAAACAGCGTTCTCAGCTTACGTGTCGCCAAAATGTACATACTGCAACAGACTTGATGCTGAACCTATCGCGAGAGTATAACTTTCATACATGAAGCCTCATATTGAGTATCGACACAAATAAGAACCTCTCATCTCGATAGAATTTGAAGTCCTGTTTGATTAGATTATTTTAAATTTAAGTTATTTTAAGATCTTACGGGTTGATTTTCAAATTCATTTCTGAAGCAAATAAATATCATTTGAGATAATTGTTACTTTCCTTGTAAATCTACTTACAGAATGTTGCATAAAAAACATACTACAGAGACAAAGCCAGGGTTGCATTACAAAAGTGGACGTTAAGAATTGTTCCACTTAAAGCACATATTAAGGAACACTGTGTAATATTATTGGATTTCAGCTACTTTACATGTGAGACATTTGTCATTAAAGAAAAGGACAGCCAACGAGCTGTAGTCGTAAAAATGCTAAGCATCACAGCGCGAGAGTAAAGATATAAAATATTTTTTTAATGTGCGCCTATACCAAAACGCGCGTCCAGCGTTTAAATACTCTAAACAAACACTATGACCCGCTGGGCGCAGACATTTAAAATCATTGCCGCAGCGCTTGATAGCAAGAAGCTGCGAAAGAGAAGAAAGAACAATCTATATTTTGTTAAGAAATATTCTAGAGACTTCATTCTCACTTGCACTTTTGGTCGCCGACAGTTAAGACTTACTACTTAGCATTGCTACAAGTTGTATTTTTATTTTGTGTAAAAACTATGTGAAACGACTAACAAACATTTCGGTAACTCAGGTGCGGATACAATGTACTTACGCACACGCAAGGACATTTAAGAAGGAACGGACTGACAAAGCAGCGATTACTGGACTGCGCCATTTACAAAAGAAATATCAGATTTAAGTCATGTATTTATTGTGTATTTTTCAATGTGTAGAAGTTTAAAGCTAATTTGTTCAAAATATATTACTATTTTACGATGCAGTAATATTCTTCTTATTCTTTTCTTTCACTAACCAAAAAACAGTCAAATTGTATATGAACTTTGTTACAGGTTCGCTCTTTATCGCGGTGTCCCGATTGTATTTGGGAGACCACTAATGTGTTCAACTTCCGATCTGTTAATCTTCCTCTTACGAAATTCCACTAATTTGCTTTCATTTCCATTTTTATATTCAGATAGGTCCCTTAGATATTTTCATCGAAGAGTCCGATTCCGTGAAGGCAATCCGGGTCAAAAGGTCAATTATTCGCGCAATCAATCCGCACGTCTCCTGAACACAACCGAGAACCGACGCAGCGGTGATCAATTAATAATCTCTCTCTCTCTTTTGAAGTCGTGCTAAAAAACGGACACACAGGATAGCCGGAAGTACGCAATCTAGCGTTAGGTTGCATTTTGCCAGTAAATATTACCAACCAACAGTTACAGCATCCCTATTATTAATAAGCAAGTTCCTAACGCCAGAACTGCTCTAATACATTGTTAACTTCACTGGGTATGTGGTTAATTATTTTTAATTCTTCTCTGTACCACACTAAAGCTGAGTGCTGGACCGTGTAATTCATTCCGTCTAGCATTACACGTATGATTGTCTTTTTTGTATATTTATTAATTTTTTGCTTTGGTCAGCAAAGTCTATACAGCCAACAGTAGCTACAAAGGTGTCATATTAACATAACTGCAATATCCACAGTAGAATACAGTAGATGTATGAACGTAAGTTATTAATTTAAAACAAAAACACTCACTCAAAGACCAACACCACAGAGCCAGCTCCCGTTACAACAGTGCCAAGTTAACACCAAGTCGCCACATAGACGTCACTGGAATTGCTAATTCACGAGTAACCTTCCGAACCGATTCCATGGCGCTACGCGTGAAAGACTCTTAGTCGTTCAACACGTTCTTCTACATTTACATCTACATCCATACTCCGCAAGCCACCTGACGATGTGTGGCGGAGGGTACCTGGAGTACCTCGATCTGTTCTCCCTTCTATTCCAGTCTCGTATTGTTCTTCGCTCAAATGGCTCTGAACACTATGGGACTTAACATCTTAGGTCATCAGTCCCCTAGAACTTAGAACTACTTAAACCTAACTAACCGAAGGACATCACACACATCCATGCCCGAGGCACGATTCGAACCTGCGACCGTAGCAGTCCCGCGGTTCCGGACTGTAGCGCCCGGAACCGCACGGCCACCGTGGCTGGCATTGTTCTTGGAAAGAAGGATTGTCGGTATGCCCTGTGTGGGCTCTAATCTCTCTCATTTTATCCTCACGGTCTCTTCGCGAGATATACGTAGGAGGGAGCAATATACTGCTGGACTCCTTGGTAAAGGTATGTTCTCGAAACTAACAAAAGCCCGTACCGAGCTACTGAGCGTCTCTCTTGCAGAGTGTTCCACTGGAGTTTATCTATCATATCTGTAATGCTATCGCGATTACTAAAGGATCCTGTAACGAAGCGCACTGCTCTCCGTTGGATCTTCTATCTGTCTTCTACCTACCCTATCTGGTACGGATCCCACACCGGTGAGCAGTATTCAAGCAGTGAGTGAACAAGTGTACTGTAGCCTACTTCCTTTGTTTTCGGATTGCATTTCTTTAGGATTCCTCCAATGAATCCGTCTGGCACCTGCTCTACCGACGATTAATTTTATATGGTCATTCCATTTTGAATCACTCCTAATGCGTACTCCCAGATAATTTATGGAAGTAACTGCTTCCAGTTGCTGACCTGCTATTTTGTAGCTAAATGATAAGGCATCTATCTCTGTATTCGCAGCACATTACACTTGTCTACATTGAGATTCAATTGCCATTCCCTGCACCATGCGTCAATTCGTTGCAGATCCTCCCGCATTTCAGTACAATTTTCCATTGTTACAACCTCTCGGTATACTACAGCATCATCCGAAAAAAGCCTCGGTGAACTTCCGATGTTATCCACAAGGTCATTTATGTATATTGTGAATAGCAACGGTCCTACGACACTCCCCTGCGACACACCTGAAATCACTCTTACTTCGGAAGACTTCTCTCCATTGAGAAAGACATGAGGCGTTCTGTTATCTAGGAACTCTTCAATCCAATCACACCATTGGTCTAATAGTCCATATGCTCTTACTTTGTTGATTAAACAACTGTGGTGAACTGTATCAAACGCCTTGCGGAAGTCGAGAAACACGGCATCTACCTGGGATCCCGTGTCTATGGCCCTCTGAGTCTCGTGGACGAATAGCGCGAGCTGGGTTTCACACGATCATCTTTTTCGAAACCCATGCTGATTCGTACATAGTAGATTTCTAGTCACCAGGAAAGTCATTATACTTTAACATAATACGTGCTCCAAAATTATACAACTGATCCACGTTAGAGATATAAGTCTATACTTCCGTACATCTGTTCGACGTCCCTTCTTGAAAACGGAGATGACCTGTGCCTTTTTCCAATCCTTTGTAACGCTACGCTCTTCTAAATACCTACGGTACACCGCTGCAAGAAGGAGGGGGGGGGGGGGGGGGGGCAGCAAGTTATCGAACTGGTATCCCATCATATCCAGCGGCCTTTCCTATTTTGAGCGATTTTAATTGTTTTTGTATCCCTCTGTCATCTATTTCGATATCTTTTCGTCGTCGTTTCATGCTATTCGCTTTGCGCACAAATGCCACAAACCGTTAAAACCAGTATATTAATTTTGAAACACGCTGTATTTATCTAACGCTCCAAAGTTCTCAGCACGATCCCATAAACCAAACAGATTTTTAGGACTTCCCCAGGTCAACAGGTCCCAAATCGTTGGACTAAAATCCCAACGAGCTGCCTGTCCTTGAGTAACTTCTCTGGGAAAAAAAAGTGAGAAATACGACAGTCGTCGCGGGTTCACAGATAAAAGCCCGTTTGCAATGAAACACGAAGACCCAGGCACTAAGTGGAATCGTCAGACGAGAGCAGGAGACAGCCGAGGTAAGGTTGGAGTGCTTACTCCCCACTCTCGGGAAAGCCAGAACCGTAATTAAACGCAAAAGGAAACATGCAAATACTGTCTGGGCGAGAGCGTACTGACGCGATAATTTCTGTGGTTGAAACACCAACGGCCGTCACGCTACAATGAAATACACCTGCAATTTACATCCAAGTATGGCCCAAGTGATTCCGCCACTCGTCGGATTGCCTTCAGAAGAAAAACAATTACCAAATTAACAATTACATACTGGCATTTGTTTTATAATACCCGCCTAATGCAAGTATCAACGCACCAGCTACATCTGCTCGAACAGCTTCTTGCTTAGTTGTACGAGGTGCATTCAAATTCTAAGGCCTCAGTTTTTTTTCTCCGGACTGGAAAGAGATAGAAACATGCCCATTGTTTTAAAATGAGGCCGCGTTCATTGTCAATACGTCCCAGAGATGGCAGCACCATACGGCAGATGGAATTTTACCGCCAGCGGCGAGAATGAGAACTGTTTTAAATACTTAAAATGGCGACGTTTTCCTTACTTGAACAGCGTGCAATCATTCGTTTTCTGAATTTGCGTGGTGTGAAACCAATTGAAATTCATCGACAGTTGAAGGAGACATGTGGTGATGGAGTTATGGATGTGTCGAAAGTGCGTTTGTGGGTGCGACAGTTTAATGAAGGCAGAACATCGTGCAACGACAAACAAACAACCTCGGGCTCGCACAAGCCGGTCTGACGACGTGTTCGAGAAAGTGGAGAGAATTGTTTTGGGGGATCGCCGAATGACTGTTGAACAGATCGCCTCCAGAGTTGGCATTTCTGTGGGTTCTGTGCACACAATCCTGCGTGACGACCTGAAAATGCGAAAAGTGTCATCCAGGTGGGTGCCACGAATGCTGACGGACGACCACACGGCTGCCCGTGTGGCATGTTGCAGAGCAATGTTGACGCGCAACGACAGCATGAATGGGACTTTCTTTTCGTCGGTTGTGACAATGGATGAGACATGGATGCCATTTTTCAATCCAGAAACAAAGCGCCAGTCAGCTCAATGGAAGCACACAGATTCACCGCCACCAAAAAAATTTCGGGTAACCGCCAGTGCTGAAAAAATGATGGTGTCCATGTTCTGGGACAGTGAGGGCGTAATCCTTACCCATTGCGTTCCAAAGGGCGCTTCGGTAACAGGTGCATCCTACAAAGATGTTTGAAGAACAAATTCCTTCCTGCACTGCAACAAAAACGTCCGAGAAGGGCTGCGCGTGTGCTGTTTCACCAAGACAACGCACCCGCACATCGAGCTAACGTTACGCAGCAGTTTCTTCGTGATAACAACTTTGAAGTGATTCCTCATGCTCCCTACTCACCTGACCTGGCTCCTAGTGACTTTTGGCTTTTTCCAACAATGAAAGACACTCTCCGTGGCCGCACATTCACCAACTGTGCTGCTATTGCCTCAGCGATTTTCCAGTGGTCAAAACAGACTCCTAAAGAAGCCTTCGCCGCTGCCATGGAATCATGGCGTTAGCGCTGTGAAAAATGCAGGGCGATTACGTCGAGAAGTAGCGCCAGTTTCATGGATTTCGGATGAGTAGTTAATTAGAAAAAAAATCGGAGGCCTTAGAACTTGAATGCACCTCGTAGGGTTTAAAAGATGAGATTATTTCTGTTTCACCTGCAGCGAAATTTATGTATGAACGAATGTAAGCGGCAATAACTCGTTGGCAAGGCAAACTTGTTTGGCTCAGCGTACTGTTTAAGCTGTTTATTTAGCTTCCTACGAACTGAGGTTTCGCATTAGCGTTCACGTGTCCTTTCTTCCGCTGGATTCTGACGTCAGCAACATCAAAACACTACGTAATAGTGATTTATCAGCGATTTTTTTTCCAGCCTTGCTGATATACGCTATGTTTTCGAGTGCTGAGCTGGTTGTAAATTTCTATTACTGATCAAGTAATATGTGCATAAGAAATTTTCTAACGCTATAGCGACACAAATTTTCTTCCTGTATCTTTTGGTATTTTTTTCAGTGCTTTTCACCTCATTCTCTGTCGCTGGATTCGCGACTTCCGAAATTTTACATCCTTCTCACAAAGGTAAGCACATTTCGCGCCACCTCGCTTAAGAACAGACGTAAATAGAGTATTAAAACCATTCGCAGCTCCTGATGGACCCACAGGATCCGAAATGCATCGTGCGATTTAATAGAAATACGAATTTTTTGTGGCTGTAGGCGTTATTATTCATGCTTTCTGTATACTTTTATTCTGAGGAAACAAGGGCAGCTGGTACAAATATTAAAATTAAACTTTGTAATACTTAATGATGAATAAATTATTGCAAAATATATTGCACGCAGTCAGCCCAGTTTTCCCACACAGTATGCCCGACATCATGAATATTCAAATGGTTCTGAGCACTCTGGTACTTAACATCTGTGGTCATCAGTCCCCTAGAACTTAGAACTACTTAAACCTAACTAACCTAAGGACATCACACACATCCATGCCCGAGGCAGGATTCGAACAATTTGACCGTAGCAGTCGCGCGGCTCCGGACTGAGCGCCTAGAACCGCGAGACCATAAATATTCATTACAACAATTTTTGCTGGAATCACGATATTGTTCTTTAGTTACGCAATACGATGTGTGATCAAAAAGTAACGGGAAATTTTTAATTTTTCGGGCTTTATACAAGAAACTTTCAAATTTTATATATTGTTGGTACACGTGTTCCTGATGTACGTTAGCATTTTTCAGTTTTTTTGAGTATTTAGCTCATTGTTGACAGTCGAAAAGGTTATACGTGTTTTAGTGTGCTCTGCGAATTTTTACTTTCGAAAAAAGATAGATTAAAGAATGTCCAATAAAATTTTTCTAGAAAATGAAATGAAGTGCAGCACCGTTTTCGAAATGTTGGCAGTGGCTTTTGGTGAATGTACTATGAGTGAGACAAGAGTTTACGAATGGTATAAAAGTGTCGAGAACATGTTGAAGTCTACGACAGCCCTGGACGCCCCTGCACCTCAGTTACTGACGAAAATATAGAAGTAAAGAAAATGACTACGGAAAATCGCCGAAGCAGCGTCAGAGAGGCTGGTCATGATGTCGGCATATCCTCGGCTCATGCCAAGCAATTTTTTCGGATGTTTTGGGCATGAAAAGTGTAGCAGTTAGTTTGTTCCGAAACTGCTGAATTTCGACCAAAATGACGTCGCGTAGACGACATCGCTCAGGAATTGCTGAATGAAGTAGACAACTATCCAGAACTTCCAAAGAAAGTTATAACAGGTGACGAAACATGGATATCGGGGGTAATGTCGAACCAAGGCCCAATCGTACTAATGGAAACTACCTGAAGGGCCAAGACGGAAGAAAAAAAATTCGCCAAGTTTGATCACATGCGAAGGTGGTACTCACTGTTTTCTTCGATTACAATTGGATGTGCATCCTGAGTTCCAGTCTTATTGTCGTACGGTCAATAACCGAGTACTATATCACACTTATGCGCCTCTGCGTGAAGCTATCCGAACGACCAGAATTGTGGCAAAACGACTCGTGATAATGCTCCCGCTCATATCTGAATGAAAAAAAAAACCTTTATATTGCCTTAGAAACTATATTTGCCGGACATGGCCTCCTGTGACTTATTTCTATTCCTGAGGCTGAAGAGAACCGTGAAAGAACGTAGTCTTGCCATCACTCATGAGATAAAAAAAAAAAAAAAGAATCGCTGAAGGAGCTGAACACCATAACGGAAAGTGAATTTCAGAAGTGCTTCCAAGAGTGGAAAAGCTCTAGCGCAGTGTATTACATTTAGGGGGATTACTTTGTAGGGGACAAAGCTGATGATGAATGAATTAAGATGCTTTATGAAAAACAAAACTTCCGGCTACATTTTTATCATACCACGTACATGACTATCAGATTACAGTTGTAAGCCTAAGGACATGAAAGGGAAGCAGCGGAGAGCTGCATCAAACAAGTCTTCGGGCTGAATATAACAACGATCAGATCACGCAAGTAACGGCTAAGGCGAACTCTAGATTGCGGTTTATTGGTAGAACCCTGAAGCGATGCAGTCCTTCAAAAAAAGGAAATAGCTTACAATACTTTAGTTCATCCAGTCTCTGAATATTGTTGTAATATTAGTATCTGTTTCGATAGCTTAAATAAACTAACATTCGATAATCTAACCATGCAGGTTCATAAAACCCGTCTTTGTAAACATTTCTTAGATCGTCGCTGAGCAGAGACCACCTGATATTTCTAAGAATACCTTACGCGCCACGGCGCGGAATAGGAATTGTTCATAAATTGTGTCGATAGAGGTATTTTGTGTTTCTTATTTTTTGACAACTGAAGAATTGTAGTCCTCTTCTGTTAAAACAGTTGTGATATTTTTTAAAGACGGCGGACGCATATATGGCGTGGTCCACAATCACTAATTAGTTATTATAAAATATTACTATTGTTCAGTGCTATGTAAGAATTTAAGTGTGCATCTAAGATGAAATATCGAAGATGATAAAAGACTTTATTTAAACAGCCAGAAACATAGAACATTGAAATTGTACGGAACCTATTGTTAGCAATACTGACTAAGGTAATTAAATAAGGTATTGTGCTCTCAAATGCAGTAGTGCCTGCTTATTACTTCAAGTATTTCTATGCTGTCCATCTCTTATTAATAGCAACAGAAATAACGGTGTTTTTATAGTTTTCATACAGCTACCAGGGACCGACTGCATGTCGGCAAACGTAGTTAAGGCCGAAGGCGCATTGCTATTTACCTTGTTTGTTATTTAAATCCAACTTCTTTTAATGTGTGGTGTAGTATAGCAAAGAAAATTTCCATCTCTGTCTGGTCCCTTAGGTTTCTCTGTTCGTAGTTGTTATGTCTCATATCCGGTCGTGATCGAACATGATCACGACACAAATAAATTAAGTGGCAAAGCGAACTCTGTTCTTGATCTTAAGAACGCTACGCCTTCTGCAAACAATTTCAGGTGACATAAAATATGACACAGTACAAAGCTCTTCCCGCCAAGAAGTGGTGCAAAGTGACAGATTTCTGAATCTTCACAGGAGAAATAATAATTTAATCAAAATATTAAAAAAAACACATTGTTCGTCTGTATGGACCCTTACCAACTGGGTATGATTCAAGAGATTGAGAAGATCCAAAGAAGAGCCGCAAGATTCGTGACTGGTACATTTAGCCATGGCGAGAGAGCTACAAATCTCATCGAAAGTTTGAAGTGGGGGCACACTTGCAGATGGACGACGCGCTAAACGGAAATTCCAAAATCTTCGCCGAGAATGTAGAGCATATATTATTACCACCAACTTTCATATCGCGCAATGATCACCATTCAAAGATACGTGAAATTAGAGCTCGTACTGAGGGGTTCAGGCAGACTTCTTTCCCTCGCGCAATCCGCGAGTGGAACAGAGAGGGGAAATATGACTTTGGCGTGAATAGTACTCTCCGCCACTCACCGCTTGGTGGCTAGCGGAGTATACATGTAGATGTAAACGACCGACCGACACTTGTGTTGGGGAATGACTCCCCAGCACTTCCGAGTTCAACTCCGTAACGTCAGCCAGTGCTCCAGGGCGCGCAGCAGACGCATGTAATGAAAACTCGCGTCAGACTGCTTACTTGAAACAATCTTCAACAAATCGTGTGTGTGTGCGCGCACTTGCACACAAACACTATTTGTGCAGTGTTTACTTGGCGCAGAATTACTGAGGTCTCGGGCAGACGCCCAGCTCGCACCTGTAGGCATTACGACTGGGCTGCGCCTCTTCTTCCGCGAACCCGGCAATTAAGGTGCGTGGCGCATGCTGGCGATAATTGGCAGCGTCTGCGTTCGAGTCGGGGCGGCGACCCGGCTGTTGGAGAGGGGGGGAGGTGAGAAAGTGGTGGTGGTAGGGGTGGGGTGGGGTGGGGGTAGGGTGTGAAGGTGGGAGGGGAGGGGAGGGGAGGCCGACGCCCCGGCGGCAACGTCCGGGGGAGCCGCCGAGCCAGCGAGCTGGCGGTGGCAGGCGAAGCGCTATTCGGGGAAGCGTGGGCGGAGCCCGCTTGGCCTAGGTCCGGGTCCAGCTGCCGCTGCTTGCTTAGCCAGTGGCCCGGGTACCTGCCCTCCGACGGAAGAACAACGTGCACCTGTTCGACATTAAGGGGAGACGGAGGTGGTCAAATCCAAAAAATTACGATTTTTTTGCTACCGAAAATTAATTGGAACATTCCTCTTTATTGTCAACTTTGAATTATTGTTCTACTCGCCCTAGAAGTGGAGTTATTACCATTTTCCCCCACGCCTGCAGCGGAAATGGGCGGGCGCTGAATGCATCTAACACCCTCTCGTGACTTCCTGGCGAACTGATTGGGATTTTCTCGGCCTGTTACGCATACAGCGCCTTATGTTACGCATACAGCCAGTGTGCAAGGGTTGGCTACATTGTTTTCTGTGACAAATGAAGCGCTAAGAGCGCGGAACATCGTCTCTCTGTTCTTTACCGTTTCGAATTAGTTCAGTGTTGCGCCTGTTGTTGGTAGTATTATACTACTTGTGTAAAGCGTTGTTCTGGTTACGATGCCACGTTTTAGTAACCGTGTACATAAGAAGAGGAAGAACGTAGGTAAAAGAAAATTAACACTAATACCAAGTTGCGATACTACAATTACTGAAACAGTGCGTTCTTCTGCTAAGCAACACATGGCCGGCCATAGCCCTGTGACATCATCTAGCAAGAAGCTGACTGGTGGAAGTGACAGATTTCGTGAATATGTTAGTGACAGTGATGATATTTTTCATGACAGCCAGAATTGTTACACAAATGTCTACACGGAAAGACGCAGAATCCTAATGAGAGCGTAAACAATTTGATTTGGAAAGTGATTCCTAAAAGGGTGTTTGTAAGCATAAAAACACTGCACTTTGGCATTTATGATGCAATAGCAACCTACAACCAAGGGAACAGCGTGAAGTGTCAAGTTCTGAAGGCATTAGGAGTTACAGCTGGGGTGAACACTGTACGAGCACTAAGAAATATTGACAGAGAAAGGATAAGAGGAGCAGGAAGAAGAGAAAGGCATATGAAGTATGATGGAACAACAGGCCAGAAAAGAAGACAGAAGAGAAAGCTTTTGGAGGATGAAGAAGAAGACCCTGATAATCCATCCTATAGTGCAGGAATGTATTGAGAAACTTTGATAGCATTTCCCACAAATTAGAATTTTTCGAATACAAGGAACGTTTTCTCAAAATCCACTCAACCTAGAAAGATGAAATTTTTATGCAGCACTCCTAGTGGTCAAACTAACATTGAAACACAGCTATTTGGCAATATGTTCAGTAGTTTCATTTCAGTTTAATTATAAAGCAATTATTTGTAAAAAAAAATTGGGTCATTAGTAAAAAATAATTGGAAGGAAACTAGAAAGGATACTCCAAAATCCCTCTGTCATAACTGCAATACTAAACCACTCTATATGTAAAAAAAAAATTCAAATTTTTCTATTTGGTAGTTTATTCATAAATGTTCCCCAAACTTAGTGATTTTAACATGGGCAACATAGGCACCTCCGGCTCCCCTTAAACAGGCTGCACCGCGTCCTACTAAAGCTCTGAACAGCATGGTGGCGACACTGTTTCATCACGTTATTTCCTTCACCTTTCCACATTCAAAATCCAAATTTTTTCCGGTAAGGATAGAAATTGAATTAATGGATTAAAGTTTGTACCAAGGCCGGGACTTGAAACCAGGTCTCCTCCTTACGAGGCATTGCAGTTCACACACCTGCACAGACTAACCTAGTCGAATACCCTACCTAATCTATCTTCTATCTTCTCAGCGATCACAGGCCCTGTAGACCACGCGCTGCACCAACGATCTGCTTCCACCGCGTTCTCTCTCTCGCAACCTCTCTCCACCCTGCAGAAATTCCTAATGCTGCGATGTCCCTCTCGATGTCCCCTTTCCACCTTGTACGAGGTCGGCCCAATGGTCTTGTTGCTTGGAGAGTTCCTTCAAATGCTTTCTTGGTGATTCTGTTGTTTTCCATTCTGGCCACATGTCCAGCCCATTGCAGTCTCCTACTTTTTAATTTCTGAATGATAGTGGGTTGTTTTATTAACTGATAAATTTGTTTGTTCTTTCGAATTCTCCATGCACCATTCTCCAACACAGGTCCTCAGATTTTTCTCATTACTTTCCTTTCGAAAACATTCAGTTTTTCTCTTTCATTCTTTGTAACCGTCCAGCTTTCTGAACCGTGTAGTACTATGGGGCAGATAATAGTGTTGTATATCTTCACCTTTGTGGTGACTGACAAAGCTTTACTTTTGAGTGGGTTGCTTAGTGAGTACAGACATCTTGACCCTGAGGCTATTCTTTCATTTATATCCATTGTTATATTTTTACTGTTCAAACGTGATCCAAGGTATTTAAACAGGAGAACTTTCCTGAATTTAGAATGTTGGTCAATTTCAAAGTAAGGATTTGGGTTTATGACCCGACCTATTTCCATATATTCGGTTTTCTCTTGGTTAATCAAAAGCCCGATTTTGCTGGCACTGTGCCTGAGAGATCTGTACATGTCTTTCAGTTCTTCTTCAGTTTCACTCAGCAACACTGTATCATCTGCATAAGCCAGGAGTTTTTACTTCACTGTGTTCGAATCTGAGACCACTGTATAGATGTAAATTACTCTCCCGAACCACTTTCTCTAATGCAAGGTTGAAGAGGACACATGAAAGAGCGTCTCCCTGTCTTAAGCCTGTTTTACTTGGAAAGGTGGGGGATATGGATCCTCTGAACTTCACTGCTGCCTGGGAACCATCCATGCACAGTTGTATCATCCTACTGATTTTACTGGGTACCTAATACAAACCTCAATTCACACTTTCAGCCCAGGTCGTGTAGTGGTTATCACACCCGCCTAGAAAGCTGGACACCAGGATTCAACTCCCGGTCTACGCATAAATTTTAATTCATTACTTCAGGCTCTATCCTAATCGAAGATAAAGTTGAGACTTATGTCTCCAGGAAAAAGTAATTCCATCAGAACCGTGGGAGCATGTTTTACATCACTAGTTTTTGTAATCGCGTATCTAAGTTGCCGTGTCCCTTACTAGTGGTTTATCCAAGTCCAGCTGGGATGTACAAAAAAAAAATGGCTCTGAGCACTATGGGACTTAACATCTGAGGTCATCAGTCCCCTATAACTGAGAACTACTTAAACCTAACTAATCTAAGGACAACACACACATCCATGCCCGAGGCAGGATTCGAACCTGCGACCGTTGCGGGCGCGCGGTTCCAGACTGAAGCGCCTAGAACCGCTCGGCCACACTAGCCGGCTGGGATTTACTGTTCCATCAACAAGTCTGTAAGTTATAAGCACATACCGGCCCTGGAAATTACTGTACACAGAAACGTTGCTAAAGGTGTGCTGTCTTTCAAATTTGTGTCAGAACTGGACAAGAGAATCACAAAGCTTAACTTTAACATTCAGCACACCTCCTGCCAGAAATCTTCACCAAAAAACTGAACAGTACGTTCCTATTTTGCAAAGTTATCCAATAACATTTGTTTTAAGGAAAGGTGCCTCATCTTCGTACGCGGGGCGTTCAGTAAGGAACGCAACACTAGTTAGTTCGTTTTATTCAGAATTCTTGTACATCGTATGCTTTCCAACTCTTTGGGCTACAAAATCCTATTTTTCAACGTAATCTCGGTTCAATGCGAAGCCCTTACGTCACCTGTATGCCCACACGATACTAATGTACTGGTCGACGACAGAGCTAGTACCCTCTCCATCATCCACGAACTGCCTCCTGCTCAGCGCATCCTTCATTGGACCAAACAGATGAAAGTCGGAAGGTGGGAAATACACTCCTGGAAATTGAAATAAGAACACCGTGAATTCATTGTCCCAGGAAGGGGAAACTTTATTGACACATTCCTGGGGTCAGATACATCACATGATCACACTGACAGAACCACAGGCACATAGACACAGGCAACAGAGCATGCACAATGTCGGCACTAGTACAGTGTATATCCACCTTTCGCAGCAATGCAGGCTGCTATTCTCCCATGGAGACGATCGTAGAGATGCTGGATGTAGTCCTGTGGAACGGCTTGCCATGCCATTTCCACCTGGCGCCTCAGTTGGACCAGCGTTCGTGCTGGACGTGCAGACCGCGTGAGACGACGCTTCATCCAGTCCCAAACATGCTCAATGGGGGACAGATCCGGAGATCTTGCTGGCCAGGGTAGTTGACTTACACCTTCTAGAGCACGTTGGGTGGCACGGGATACATGCGGACGTGCATTGTCCTGTTGGAACAGCAAGTTCCCTTGCCGGTCTGGGAATGGTAGAACGATGGGTTCGATGACGGTTTGGATGTACCGTGCACTATTCAGTGTCCCCTCGACGATCACCAGTGGTGTACGGCCGGTGTAGGAGATCGCTCCCCACACCATGATGCCGGGTGTTGGCCCTGTGTGCCTCGGTCGTATGCAGTCCTGATTGTGGCGCTCACCTGCACGGCGCCAAACACGCATACGACCATCATTGGCACCAAGGCAGAAGCGACTCTCATCGCTGAAGACGACACGTCTCCATTCGTCCCTCCATTCACGCCTGTCGTGACACCACTGGAGGCGGGCTGCACGATGTTGGGGCGTGAGCGGAAGACGGCCTAACGGTGTGCTGGACCGTAGCCCAGCTTCATGGAGACGGTTGCGAATGGTCCTCGCCGATACCCCAGGAGCAACAGTGTCCCTAATTTGCTGGGAAGTGGCGGTGTGGTCCCCTACGGCACTGCGTAGGATCCTACGGTCTTGGCGTGCATCCGTGCGTCGCTGCGGTCCGGTCCCAGGTCGACGGGCACGTGCACCTTCCGCCGACCACTGGCGACAACATCGATGTACTGTAGAGACCTCACGCCCCACGTGTTGAGCAATTTGGCGGTACGTCCACCCGGCCTCCCGCATGCCCACTATACGCCCTCGCTCAAAGTCCGTCAACTGCACATACGGTTCACGTCCACGCTGTCGCGGCATGCTACCAGTGTTAAAGACTGCGATGGAGCTCCGTATGCCACGGCAAACTGGCTGACACTGACGGCGGCGGTGCACAAATGCTGCGCAGCTAGCGCCATTCGACGGCCAACACCGCGGTTCCTGGTGTGTCCGCTGTGCCGTGCGTGTGATCATTGCTTGTACAGCCCTCTCCCAAGTATGGTGGGTCTGACACACCGGTGTCAATGTGTTCTTTTTTCTATTTCCAGGAGTGTACAAGCTCGTAGTGTGGATGAAGAACAACAATCCAATGAAGTTGTGTGTGCTGCCCTCGGGTGGACAGACTTGTGTGTGGCCATACATTGTCATAGAGGAGGAGAGTTCGCTTGCATGCTCGATTCTTCAATTTGCTGGGGGTAGCGCAATACACTTTCGAGTTGATCGTTGCACTGTGAGGGAGGACATCAAACGTAAGAACCCATTCAGAGTGCCGAGAGACCGTGGCCATGACTTCACCAGCTGATGGCGAGGCTTTGAAATTTCTCTTCAGAGGAGAGTTGCTGTGGCGCCACTCTATGGATTACCATTTTGTTTCCGTTTCGAAGTGATGAACCCACGTTTCATCGCCTGCGACAATGTTCGGCAAAAAATTATCACCATCAGCCTCGTAACGCGCTAGCTATTCCACAGAGATGGTCCTTCGTTGCTCTGTATTGTCTTCTCCTTAGCCAGCGAGGAATCCGGCAGGCACACACCTTTTAGTAGGCCTACCCCAGCTGGTGGACGAGTGCATCATTACTACCACCAGAGATGTCCAGTTCAGCAGTGAAAAAAGAGAGAGAGAGAGAGAGAGAGAGAGAGAGAGAGAGAGCGCTGTCGGTCACCACGATGGGACAGTGTCTGCAGACTCCAACACTGCAGAAATCATAGCTGTAATAATAATAATAATAATAATAATAATAATAATAATAATAATAATAATGGCGTGTGACGAGGGCCTCCCGTCGGGTAGACTGCTCGCCTGGTGCAAGTCTTTCGATTTGACGCCACTTCAGCGACTTGCGCGTCGATGGGGATGAAATAATGATGATTAGGACAACACAACACCCAGTCCCTGAGCGGGGAAATCTCGGACCCAGCCGGGAATCGAACCCGTGCCTTAGGATTGACAGTCCGCCACGCTGACCATTCAGCTACCGGGGGCGGACAATCATAGCTGTGGCCAGCCCAGACAGGTTTTTGGACTGTATTGGGAAGAGACCAAACAGCGAGGTCATCGGTCTCATAGGATTAGGGAAGGATGGGGAAGGAAGTCGGCCGTGCCCTTTCAAAGGAACCATCCCAGCATTTTCCTGGAGCGCAGACAGGTTTGCCAGATCTTTTCACAGTGACGACAGACACCTCGCTCAACGACTCACCATGCTTTTGTTCACTGCCAGGTCTCCTGGACATTCTGCAAGCGCCTAGAATATCTTCGATGCTCTCATTTTCTGACAAAACTTGTGTCTAGGAAACCTGCATACTCGGTTCGCTAGACTAACAAACAAACAAACAACTCTTATTAACGAATTTTATTACTACAAGACACGTGCAAATACTTAACTTTGATCTGAGAATTCTTATAGTCCTTTACACACAATCATCCGCAAGTGCAATTATACAGATGTGTTGAAAGCAAAGGCGACATACAAAGTAATCAGTCTTCTTCAGAAAAGACAAACACAAGTAACACTTCTGGTCCAGGCGACCGCTACTAACAACAGTCTGTCAAGTGAAATGCAGTGACTGCTGATCTCTGATTGAGCTACGTGGAGGTTGCTAATGAAGAGGCTACGATGCGTCAGCTAACGAAGTGGCTAACGTTGAAGCTGCTATGGAAGTGGGCTGTCACCATTCGGGCGCGGCGCTTATGTCGTCTACACCTAGCGGCCGCTGCTGTCGCGTTGTCGCCCTGGAGGGGGGTCGGTCAGCGTGCTATTGGCTGACCTCTTCTCACAGCCTTCTCTTCTCTGTAGTTCCCGACTGGCGTGCCACCGTGGTACAAAAACCGAGTTACAAAACTGCTGAGGAAGCAAAGGGAACTTCACAGCAAACATAAACATAGCCAAAGCCTTGCAGACAAACAGAAATTACGCGAAGCGAAATGTAGTGTGAGGAGGGCTATGCGAGAGGCGTTCAATGAATTCGAAAGTAAAGTTCTATGTACTGACTTGCAGAAAATCCAAAGACATTTTGGTCTTATGTCAAAGCGGTAGGTGGATCAAAACAAAATGTCCAGACACTCTGTGACCTAAATGGTACTGAAACAGAGGATGACAGACTAAAGGCCGAAATACTAAATGTCTTTTTCCAAAGTTGTTTCACAGAGGAAGATTGCACTGTAGTTCCTTCTCTAGATTGTCGCACAGATGACAAAATGGTAGATATCGAAATAGACGACAGAGGGATAGAGAAACAATTAAAATCGCTCAAAAGAGGAAAGGCCTCTGGACCTGATGGGATACCAGTTCAATTTTACACAGAGTACGCGAAGGAACTTGCCCCCCTTCTTGCAACGGTGTACCGTAGGTCTCTAGAAGAGCGTAGCGTTCCAAAGGATTGGAAAAGGGCACACGTCATTCCCGTTTTCAAGAAGGGACGTCGAACATGCGCAGAACTATAGACCTATATCTCTAACGTCGATCAGTTGTAGAATTTTGGAACACGTAATGTGTTCGAGTATAATGACTTTTCTGGAGACTAGAAATCTACTCTGTACGAATCAGCATGGGTTTCGAAAAAGACGGTCATGTGAAACCCAGCTCGCGCTATTCGTCCACGAGACTCGGAGGGCCATAGACACGGGTTCACAGGTAGATGCCGTGTTTCTTGACTTCCGCAAGGCGTTCGATACAGTTCCCCACAGTCGTTTAATGAACAAAGTAAGAGCATATGGACTATCAGACCAATTGTGTGATTGGATTGAGGAGTTCCTAGATAACAGAACGCAGCACGCCATTCTCAATGGAGAGAAGTCTTCCGAAGTAAGAGTGATTTCAGCTGTGCCGCAGGGGAGTGTCATAGGACCGTTGCTATTCACAATATACATAAACGACCTGGTGGATGACATCGGAAGTTCACTGAGGCTTTTTGCGGATGATGCTGTGGTGTATCGAGAGGTTGTAACAATGGAAAATTGTACTGAAATGCAGGAGGATCTGCAGCGAATTGACGCATGGTGCAGGGAATGGCAACTGAATCTCAATGTAGAAAAGTGTAATGTGCTGCGAATACACAGAAAGATAGATCCTTTATCATTTAGCTACAAAATAGCAGGTCAGCAACTCGAAGCAGTTAATACCATAAATTATCTGGGAGTACGCATTAGGACTGATTTAAAATGGAATGATCATATAATGTTGATCGTCGGTAAAGCAGATGCCAGACAGATTCATTGGAAGAATGCTAAGGAAATGCAATCCGAAAACAAAGGATACGTTACAGTACGCTTGTTCGCCCACTGCTTGAATACTGCTCAGCAGTTTGGGATCCGTACCAGATAGGGTTGATAGAAGATGTAGAGAAGATCCAACGGAGAGCAGCGCGCTTCGTTACAGGATCATTTAGTAATCGCGAAAGCGTTACGGAGATAGATAAACTCCAATGGAAGACTTTGCAGGAGAGACGCTCAGTAGCTCGGTACGGGCTTTTGTCGAAGTTTCGAGAACATACCTTCACCGAAGAGTCAAGCAGTATATTGCTCCCTCCTACGTATATCTCGCGAAGAGACCATGAGGACAAAATCAGAGAGATTAGAGCCCACACAGAGGCATACCGACAATCCTTCTTTCCACGAACAATACGAGACTGGAACAGAAGGGAGAACCGAAAGAGGTACTCAAGGTACCCTCCGCCACACACCGTGAGGTGGCTTGCAGAGTATGGATGTAGATGTAGACTTTACGCCATAACAAAAACAATGACAACACTCTGCTTGGAACGCACCTTCATTAGACAGACACCATTGTGAGGACTATGTATAGCGTCGCCACCTATCGAACTTTACCAGCAGAAGCGGTAATACAGGGTGCCCGAAAAAGAACGACCGATTTTAACTTTTAATAATATTGAGACAAATCTCACTAGGTAACTGAAACAGCGCTAGATGTAATCTGCATGGTCTAGAGTTTCAGAAAAAATCCGCTAGATGTCGCTGCGAGCGGTGACCTGGAGCGTGCAGCCAGTCTCGCGCAATATGGCGTCCGCGCAACAGAATGTGTATTATTGAATTTAGTCGTACTCAGTGATAGCAGTTCAGCGGGCGTTTCATATTCGATTTCGTACTAAACCACCATCTCCAAAAAACATTCGACGGTGGTATAAAAAGTTCGAAGAAACAGGGTGCCTCTGTAAATGCTTAAGTCCTGGCCGGCCACGCGCTCCTGAACAAACAGTTGAACAAATCCGACGAGCATTGGAGCGGCGCCCCCGCAAGTCTACGCGCCGTGCAAGCCGAGAACTTGCGCTACCGCGCATGACAGTGTGGCGTGTATTACAGCGTCGTTTAGACCTCAAACCATACCGATTACAACTGGTACAAGCTCTTCGAGATACTGACAAAGTGAAGCGAATGGACTTAAGCAATGCTATTCTAGCGTACCTGGAAGATGACACTTATGTCACGGTTGATATTCAGCTATGAGGCAACTTTCCATATCAGCGGTAAGGTTCACCGTTATAATGTGCGTATATGGGGGCTCGAAAATCCTCATGAAACAATTGAACACGAACGTGATTCACCAAAAGTGAATGTTTTTGTGCTGTTTCGCAAAGCAAGGTTTACGGACCCTACTTTTTTTGAGGAAGAAACCGTAACAGGACAATCATATCTTGCAATGCTACGGAACTGGTTACTCCCCCCAACTTGACTGACAATTTCATCTATCAGCAAGATGGAGCACCACCGCACTGGCACAACAACGTACGCAGTTTCCTCACTGCCAACGTGCCTCGAAGTTGGATAAGGCGTACAGGACTACGAAACCAGGCTTTACACTCTTGGCCTCCTAGGTCCCCTAACTCAACACCATATGATTTTTCCTGTGGGGATTTGTTAAACAATGTGTTTACGTTCCTCCCTTACCTCGTGACATTGATGAACTAAAAACCAGAATAGCAACTGCTGTAGCTTCAGTGACAGAAGACACCTTACGCTCAGTTTGGGATGAATTCGAATATCGGCTGTATGTCGTCCGTGCAGCCAATGGAGGACATACTGACCATTTATGATGGATTTTTATATACTTCTGTCTTTTCTGAGTAATTTAGTATACAACTACTTCGTGTTAAGCCCTTCTTCGTAATACATAATTCTATTTAAAATCGGGTAATTCTTTTTGGGACACCCTGTATTTCACGAAGTCCCACAACAAATGCCGCTCTTTTTCAACTGAAACTGGACGAGGGGGGGAAAAAAAGTTGCATTACTCATTGAACGCTCCCCGTGAAATGAGTTATATCTGCTTTCCCTAACATGCTTTCAAAATTCGCCAGTGTATGTCCGACATACAGAAGTATAGCAAACATTATTGCACTACTCACATAATTTTCGTTATCAGTGGAAGCAACACTGTCAGACGACGAGGTATCTCCGTATTTCGAATGCTGCCTAAGGGTGTTTGCCGTCAGCGATTGATTACTTTCGCACTGTCCGCTGCTGTCACGTGTGACAGCATCAACAACAATGGTAGATCACTCAGTTGACGTGAAGCAAGCTCATTACATCCTAGTGGAGACATCTTTAATATCTCGTCTCTGCAAAGGTGTTGCGCTGCGTCATCGGTAGTCAGTTAATTGGATCCTTTGTCTCGCAAATCCTCTTACAAGCAGTCACGTATGACGACTTATTGCGAAATATGTTATTGAAGAAGTTTGGATGGACTAAGCACGATCAGGCGAATTAAATTTCACGATATGTATGACGATGGCAGCGACTGCATGATCTTTTAAACACAGTTTCAGCGTATTGAAGATGATAAAAATCAAAGAAAAATATGAGAAAGCAGACCGTCAAATGTAGCCAGCTTGTCGTCCCAAACCTGATTTAAATGACGCAATCAATGAGTATCGTTCACTCATGGCAGAGAAATTCAAAACAGATTTTAATAAATGTGCATTTCGTGGAAGGAATATTTCCTCAAACCTAATAGCCACTCATCTTTTGCTTCTAATTAATTACTTATGCAATATGAATAATTTATGAGGAACTAATAAAACCTGTTCATTACACATCATACTAAAAGTGATGCAAAGCGGCTGCAAACTTTAATAGGTTTTTTACTTTCAATTTTTAACAAGTTTTTACATTTTGTAATTTGATTAACTTCTCGTGGTTGGGATTCACAGTCACATAGTATTTCTTAAAATACATCAAAGTAGCCGTTGACTGTATGAAATATTTATTATTACGATTGCAATTTCAGCCTTAGGGCCATTTTCAAGTAAGATTGCAAAAGTTACCCATTGCAGTAATATCCCATATGCCTGAGTAGCTCAGATGGTGCAACACGTCTATGCGTGTCTGCGCCGGCACGGTGGCTCAGCGCGTTCGGTCAGAGGGTCAGCTGCCCTCTGTAATACAAGAACTGAGTTAACAGATCAACAACGAACTTAAAAGGGTGTCTTACGACGTCCGCCCTGATGAGATGCAACGAACGAAAACGAACAAAATGAAATTAAAGAAAAGAAAAAAAAAGATGGTAGAGCACTTGTCCGCAAAGGCAAAGGTCCCGAGTTCGAGTCTCGGTCCGGCACACAGTTTTAATCTGCCAGGAAGTTTCATGCTGTGTTCTGTTCATTAGACACTCTACAATACAGTAACAGAGTTGGTCTGATATTGCGTACGCTCGTATTTTGTTAATTCTCCGGCAGTGCGGAACTGTACTGAATACGTATAACAAAACTATTTTATTAACAATACACCGGAGAGTTATTTAGGGTCCATCGATTAACAGTTTGTTCACCGATAACGGTGCAAATACGTGGGCAGCGGTATCACGTGCGTCGTAAAGGCTTGGAGCTCGTCGACCGCTATAAGGGCCGAGTTCTGCGACGTGGCGATTCTAACAAGGGAACCTCCCCATCGCACCCCCCTCAGATTTAGTTATAAGTTGTCACAGTGAATAGGCCTTGAAAAACTGAACACAGATCACTTGAGAAAACAGGAAGCAGTTGTGTGGAACTATGAAAAAAATAAGCAAATCATACAAACTGAGTAGTCTATGCGCAAGATAGGCATCATCAAGGATAATTAATGCGCAGGAGCGCCGTAGTCCCGTGGTTAGCGTGAGCAGCTGCGGAACGAGGGGTCCTTGGTTCAAGTCTTCCCTCGAGTGAGAAGTTTAAATTTTTATTTTCAGACAATTACTTTGCGAAGCTGCACAGGTACACAGAGCAGTATTGTTTACGTGATCGTGTGTCAATTATCAAAGTTCAGGCACTCACACATAATCAACTTCGCTCTCCAAAATTCCAGGACATGTTCAGATTTGCTTAGACATATGCAGGATTTGACGGTTTACAAACGGAAAAATTTGAAAACGTTAAAAACATATATTTTGACAGAGCACAAGGAAAACTGTGCGACTGTGAAACTGTTGCACTCATTTGTTGCAGTTTGTGTGACTAACTCTTATGTTTTCATCACTTTTTTGGGAGTGATTATCACATCCATAAGAAAACCTAACTCGGGCAAGGTAGAAGAATCTTTTTACCCATTCGCCAAGTGTACAAGTTAGGTGGATCGACAACATATTCCTGTCATGTGACGCGCATGCCGTCACCAGTGTCTTATAGAATATATCAGACGTGTTTTCCTGTGGAGGAATCGATTGACCTATGGCCTTGCGATCAAATGTTTTCGGTTCCCATTGCAGAGGCAAGTCCTTTCGTCTACTAATCGCACGGTTCTGCGGTGCGGTCGCAAAACACAGACACTAATCTTATTACAGTGAAGAGCGACGTCAATGAACGAACGGACAGATCATCACTTTGCGAAAATAAAGAAAGTAAATTTTTCACTCGAGGGAAGACTTTAACCAAGGGCGTCTCACGCCGCAGCTGCTCACGCTAACCACGGGACAACGGCGCTCCCGAGTTCACACTTTCCTTGATGTTGCCTATCTTGCGCATGGACTACTCAGTTTGTATATTTTCCAAATTTTTTCATAGTTCCAAACAACTTCTTCCTGTTTTCTCGATTGATCTGTGTTCAGTTTTTCAAGGTCTATCCACTGTGCCAACTTATAACTAAATCTGAGGGGGGTGCGATGGGAAAGTTTCCTTGTAAGAAAACAAAGAGGATCGTCGTAAGCGGAGAAGTTCTGCGAAAATATTTTCCACGTTTTCCAGCAGACTGAACAGCTTATTCGGTCACGCGGCAGTGATCTAGTGCAACGCCGGGGAAACTTCTCTTCGTCGGCGCTGGTGGAAATGCATCCGGAGTTTATCTGGCGCTAAGAAAGTGTTTATGTTTCCATAGCGACGGCGCGGTGTTGCCGCTGCAGCCGCGGCCCGCGTCCACGTGCTTCCCGCGGTTTGAACCGAGCGGCCGTCGAACGTCGGTTGGCAACGGCCCGGCCCGCCTGCCACCGCGACTGCTCCAAATGCCAGGGCAGCACGCTTATCTGAACGCGCGTCGCCGCCACCTGCTTACCGCTATACTGCCGCTGCTTCCCAGTATTTGCTGTTCTCATCTTACGCCAGTCCCGACATTTTCACCTAACAAACCACCTCATCACCGACTTCGTCCACATTTATACTACATGCATGGCTTGTCCAGAAGTGAGGACACTAGGGGGATCTCAAGTTGGCGAAGATGCTACAAAAAATTCGTTTTTGACGCATCTCGGCCGAGGCATGAGACGATGTTATCGTGATTTACGGCTGCAGTTTATAACGCCTCCTCTTCTTGATGATTTGGTTTGATTTGGTTTGATTTGTACTTGGCCTCGGCTAAAAATCGGCGACAGACGGTAGAGTATTGAGATCGTTATCAAGTTACGAAGACGACGTTGCACAAAATAACAGTGCTGAACCGAAATATCGACGCGCGTGAGATATTTACTTCACCAAGAATCGTAATTAATCGTTCGTAATCGATGTTTAACTGATTACTGATGAGGTATTAATGATAAAACTAATACAGTCACATCCACAACAAATTCCCAACAAGCTGCTCGTAATTTCAAGTATCTAAGAATATCCACAAAGTACATTACGTTTTGGAATTAAAAATAAATAAAGTATTGGAAAATTTTTTATTATATACAGATGAAAGCCACACTTAAATACTACTTTTCTACATAGTTGCCATTTAAATTAAGGCACTTATCGTAGCGATTGACGAGCTTGGAAATTCCTTCGTCGTAAAATTCGGCCGCCTGCGCCTTCAACCACGTGGTTACCTCTTTTGGGACAGAAAAGGTGTGATTTTTGTGGATTTCCTGGAAAGAGGCACTACAATAAACTCTCAAAGGTATTGCCAAACTCTGCACAACCTCAGAAGAGCAATACCAAACAAGCGCAGGGGAAAGTTGGGCTCAAAGATCTTGCTGATTCACGGCAATGGCCGGGCCCACACGGCGAATGGCACTCTAAGTTCTCGAATCTTTTCAGTGGGACTTGTTTCCTCATCGGCCGTACAGACCCGGCCTGGGACCGAGCGACTTCAACTTATTCCCAGCAATGAAGCAGTGGTTAGCTATGCAGCGTTTTGATGACGACGCACAGCTTCAAGAAGAGGTAACCACGTGGTTGAAGGCGCAGGCGGCCGAATTTTACGACGAAGGAATTTCCAAGCTCGTCCATCGCTACGGTAAGTTCCTTAATTTAAATGGCAGCTATGTAGAAATGTAGTATTTCATTGTGGCTTTCATCTGTATATAATAAAAAAATTTCCAATACTTTATTTTTAATTTCAAAACGTAATGTACTTTGTGGATAGCCCTCGTATTATCGCTGCGCGTAATTATTACTCGGGAGTTTCATGTCAATAATTTGATAGAATTTTAAATCACAAATGCACGACTTGGCACGAGATGGTGTTTTATTGCACAATATCAGTCACTTCCTAACCGAGCCTTGAGAAGAAAACTTTCCCAGGTGTTGGGGGGGGGGGGGGGGGAATTTAAATTATATGCTTCGGACCTATCACTGAACTTCCATAAACCACTGGCTATTATGAATGAAAATTGTCTATCAGTGTTCGTTGCCTAAATCACTGTCTAAGTAATGTTTAGTTCAATTATCTAGTTAAAAGTTAACTTTATTCTAGTACGTAAAAGTCATCCGTTCGAATTCTAATGCCGTGATATTTGAAGTCAGAAGATCGTATTACTGCGTCATAATAGATCGCAATTATTCAATCTCAAAAACAATCTAAGCGCGCCTACAAGTTGGAGCAGCGTAAAGAGTACATAACGGTAATCACAGAAAGGTAAGGTCAAGTCCCTATGGTGAAACTTTTATTTTCAGTTTTTCTGTTACTTTGCAAATAAACCGAAATACTGACCGAGCGATATGGCGCAGTGATTAGCACACTTGACTCTCATTCGGGCGAACGACGGTTCAAACCTGCGTCCAGCCATCCCGATTTATGTTTTCGGTCATTTCCCTAAAGCGCCTCAGGCATATGCGGTGATGATTCCATTGAAAGGGCACGGCCGACTTCCTTCACCATTCTTCCCTAATCCGAAGGGACCGATGACCTAGCTGTTTGGTCCCCTCCCCCAACCTTAGCGTTCAATATATTTTTTCAATATTTTCATAAAAAGCATGAAAAGGAATGACAAAGGAAAATTTGGGATTGTAAACAGATTTCCAAGATGGTATTGTAAAACTTACACTAGAACTTCATCCATACTAATATCATAAACGCGAAAGTAACTATTACACTTTCACAATTAAGCCGCTTAACTGATATCCACAAATCTACATCTACATCCATACTCCGCAAGCCACCTGACGGTGTGTGGCGGAGGGTACCTTCAGTACCTCTATCGGTTCTCCCTTCTATTCCAGTCTCGTATTGTTCGTGGAAAGAAGGATTGTCGGTATGCCTCTGTGTGGGCTCTAATCTCTCTGATTTTATCCTCATGGTCTCTTCGCGAGATATACGTAGGAGGGAGCAATATACTGCTTGACTCTTCGGTGAAGGTATGTTCTCGAAACTTTATCAGAAGCCCGTACCGAGCTACTGAGCGCCCCTCTCGCAGAGTCTTCCACTGGAGTTTATCTATCATCTCCGTAACGGTTTCGCGATTACTAAATGATCCTGTAACGAAGCGCGCTGCTCTCCGTTGGATCTTCTCTATGTCTTGTATCAACCCTATCTGGTACGGATCCCACACTGCTGAGCAGTATTCAAGCAGTGGGCGAACAAGCGTACTGTAACCTACTTCTTTTGTTTTCGGATTGCATTTCCTTAGGATTCTTCCAATGAATCTCAGTCTGGCATCTGCTTTACCGACAATCAACATTATATGATCATTCCATTTTAAATCAGTCCTAATGCGTACTCCCAGATAATTTATGGTATTAACTGCTTCGAGTTGCTGACCTGCTATTTTGTAGCTAAATGATAAAGGATCTATCTTTCTGTGTATTCGCAGCACATTACACTTGTCTACATTGAGATTCAGTTGCCATTCCCTGCACCATGCGTCAATTCGCTGCAGATCCTCCGTGATCCGGCGTGAGACAGCTTGAATCCTGATCAAGATCATTGTAGTACAACAATTTATTTATTTATTTATTTATTTAAAGAATATTGCTCAAATTGAGGAAAAATATTTACTATTTGAAAAGCTATTTACTCTTTCACTATTGAACTTTTATCATATTTGAGAAAATGTTTTTATTGGTTGATGTGTTCTACGTAAGAAGACTCAACATAACCAACACAATGCTTATTCAGTTCTCAACGTGTTTAATCCACACTTCCATACTAATAACTGTGAAAGAACTCCCTCTGTTACGTTTTCACGACTCTACCGCTGAACCGATTCCGATGGTACATCGTATGGAGATAGCTTGAACCCTGAGGAACACCGTAAACCACTCTTGAAAGTTTTATATTTTGATTAATACTAACATTTCTAAATATGGTACACGTGAGTGGCATGCGCAGACTCTCAGCGTCTATGTATTATGGAGTGACAGCGCAAACCCAATGTTACGGTGCGCGTAGTTTATTATGTTCAGTTCCTACGCCACGAGCTCAAGTTGCGAAAGTTACTCGAATCTAACAAACCTCATAGCAATCTCATGTCCGCCGAAACTTTGATCCAGAACGTTAGGCGGCCTTGCATTTTAGACTCTGAGCGTCATGCGTCTCCTACAGATTCCAAGACGCTTGAAGATCACAGCGACGGCGTCATTTTAAAGGTTGCAGTGGCGAAGTAGAATGAGTTCTACAGCCCATTCTTTATCAGCTAGAATCTCAGATAGCTCAAATGACAAACACACTTTAGAGCGTAAGGGGTTACAAAACAGACACTAGATTCCAAAGTGGTGCCCTGTCAGTGGTGCGCTATGCTCAGTCAACTTTAATATATCTCCTAGTGACGACATGGACGAGAGGAAGTGATGGGCGAAAGGATGTTGCCAAAGCCGTACGATGGAGTTTAATTTTCCTAAATTTGTTCCCGCTTAAGGACGACCAGTGTTCATGCCGCACTGGTATAGAAGTTCGTAACATACAGCAATGCCGAGATCCGAAGGCACAGAATAGGCAAAAGGCCTTAGTTATAGAATTTCAGTATCAGCAGCCTCATTTCGCTACATGTTTTAACTTAAACATGCCAGTAACGATGAATCAAGACAAAGTGGATGATCTTAGGGGCAAGCGAAGACTAGGATACAGAATTATGTGTGCAGTTTTTACGCGGGGATGAAAAATACCGTAAAACACTCACACATACCTTAAAGATCCTTCCTTGAATCAGTTATATATGAGTCATGCATGTTCTGTAAATGATCCCAAGTAGCCGGCCGGAGTGGCCGAGCGGTTATAGGCGCTTCAGTCTGAAACCGCGCGACCGCTACGGTCGCAGGTTCGAATCCTGCCTCGGGCATGGATGTGTGTAATGTCCTTAGGTTAGTTAGGTTTAAGTAGTTCTAAGTTCTAGGGGTCTGATGACCTAAGATGTTAACTCCCATAGTGCTCAGAACCATTTGAACCATTTTTTGATCCCAAGTGTGAGAACATGTGGTAGTTATGGTTGTTGCTGCTGTTGTGGTCTTCATTTCAAATACTGGTTTGATGGATACAAGCCTACACTCCAGACAAACACCTTATGAAAAGACCTGACATTGAAATTTAGAATGAGATTTTCACTCTGCAGCGGAGTGTGCGCTGATATGAAACTTCCTGGCAGATTACAACTGTGTGCCGGACCAAGACTCGAACTCTGGACCTTTGCCTTTCAGAAGTAAATCTGTGAGGGCGGGGCGTGAGTCGTGCTTGGGTAGCTAAGTTGGTAGAGCACTTGTCTGCGAAAGGCAAAGGTCCCGAGTTCGAGTCTCGGTCCGGCACACAGTTTTAATCTGCCAGGAAGTTTCATTGAAATTTACTTTCAGTGTTAACAAATTTGTCATTTTCAGTAGCAGTTTTCTTCGCTATTAACGGAGACTTATGATTATGGACTACAGATAAGGCAAAAATAGCTGAAGCTATATCCTTAGTGTGTGTGAGAGAGAGAGAGAGAGAGAGAGAGAGAGAGAGAGAGAGAGAGAGAGAGAGAGAGAGAGAGAGAGGGGGGGGGGGGGAGGGGGGTGATGAGTTATTGCGTTAATATGTACAGTGAAGCTGTAGTTTAATACAGTGTCAATATCAAATTGCTGGTTTCCTGATTACAATTCACGATCATAAAGAAAGTGAAATATTCCTAAAAACAGTTTTGTTCAGCAGACTAAAAATAATTATTTGTAACCTGCTTTATTATTAGTAGAATCCTCAAGTTATAGTACTGTTGGACGTACCTGAAATTTTAATGCGGACCTTGATCTGGCAAATAATTATTACAAGGCAAAGGCCAGGCGTGGAGAGGAGTCTGGATTATGTAAGTAAAGCGACGGTTGGAAAGCAGGAGATAGGTACTGGCAGAACTGCAGTTGTGAAAACAATTCGCCAGTCTTAATTTAATAGCTCAGTAGATAAGGGCACTGAATTCGAATCCCCAATCCAGAATACTGATTTCATCTGTCAAAGTTTCAAAATAAACCAGATTTAGATATACTTGGTGAGAAAAATACGACTTACCCTGTGTTATTTTGATACACACATGTTTTCAGGCTTATGAATGGTGAGCTCCATGTGGTTCCCAAGTCGTGCAGCGACCGTAAATCATAAAGTCACCAAATATGCAGCAACCAGTCGCAAAATCATGTTTTATTTATTCACTTTTGCAAATCGATTTCAACTGATTAACAGCCATCATCGGTGCTTTCAACCAAAATGTGCCCTGAGTAGCAATACTGTCTTAAGCAGAGGTCAAACAAAGTTTAAGCAGAGGTCAAAGTTTATGTTTTACCTCTGCTTAAGACGGTATTACTACTCAGGGCACATTTTAGTTGAAAGCACCGATGATGGCTGTTAATCAGTTGAAATAGATTTGCAAAAGTGAATAAATAAAACATGATTTTGCGACTGGTTGCTGCATATTTGGTAATTTTAAGTTTTGAGGGTTGTCTTTGAATTCTTTGTAACTACAAACACAGCACGGCGTACCTAATGCAAAGGTTATTTATGTTAAATTGCAACATTTAACGGATCAATGAGGACAGTATCTTGTGACTGTGGCTATCTGTTAGAAGCTACAAATTTCCTTTGTCTTGTGCTACAACAGGTGGAAAACAAGTATGAAACGAAATATGACCTATCTATAGCAGTTTCCCTTTGTAATTTGAGTCAGACGCTCCTGCATCATAGATTACGTTAGTATCTCCATTTTACCAGAACAAAGTAAATTCAGACTGATGTGGTAGAGAGCAACACAAAAGAAATATTTTCTCTGTCTCGCCTGAAGGCAGAGAGCGTTGTCGGAAATGCGACGCAATTAGTAAAAGCAACACATTAGCGATGTTTGCCACAGTGTGTAAATTATTACGCGCGGACAAACATTCTGGAAAAAGCGACGCATCCGAGATGAGATGGCATGCGGCAGAGCATTCGGTTCGACGAACTGAGCCGGCGGGCTAGGTGGACCGAGTTGCAGAGATACTTTGAAGGTGCGGCGGGTTATCGGCAGCTAACAGACAGCGGCGGCGGGGCACTGACCAGCAAATGGGATATTAATAGCCTCGCACTGCCACTCACAGGCTGCATAAATTCAGGCGTGACATGTACTCTAGTTCTCCCAGCGAAACGCCTGGCTCCCACTGCGATTTTCTTATCTCTCCGCTGACCGTCTGTATGGTGTCCAACGTAACGTCAACAGAAATTACACGCTGCGTCTGAAAGGAAGGGCTTATTTTTGCGTTCGTTGATAACACATGAGAATTATACACTTACATGAATAATCTCCAATTCAGGCTTGAGTGTTTGGCAGCGGCTTCCTAGAACCATTTCAGACTATTGCTCTACAGTGCTACTCTCTAGTAATTCTTGGGAAAAGGGAACATCTAACAGTCGGCAGGAGTGGCCGTGCGGTTCTAGGCGCTACAGTCTGGAGAAGAGTGACCGCTACGGTCGCAGGTTCGAATCCTGCCTCGGGTATGGATGTGTGTTATGTCCTTAGGTTAGTTAAGTTTAATTAGTTCTAAGTTCTAGGCGACTGATGACCTCAGAAGTTAAGTCGCATAGTGCTCAGAGCCATTTGAACATCTAACTCTCTCCGTGTGAGATATTTGTCGTATTACGAACGTCATTCTTCCCTATGTAGACGGGCGTCAACGAAATAGTTTCGCTTTCGCAGCAGAAAGTAGTGATTGATATTTCGTGGAAAGACCCCGTCGCAACGAAACACTAATAAAAAAAATTGTTCAAATGGCTCTGAGTACTATGGGACTCAACTTCTGAGGTCACTAGTCCCCTAGAACTTAGAACTAGTTAAACCTAACTAACCTAAGGACATCACACACATCCATTCCCGAGGCAGGATTCGAACCTGCGACCGTAGCGGTCACGCGGTTCCAGACTGCAGCGCCTAGAACCGCACGGTCACTTCGGCCGGCGAAACACTAATCACTACCAACCCAACTTGGTATCGTATCTGTGGCACATTCTCCCGTATTTCGTGATGATGCGGAATTTTAAGTAGTGGATGAGTCTGCTATTCGGGCAGCAAAATCACTGATGATCGTAGAAGTAGAGAGGATATAAAAAGTAAGCTGGCAATGGCAGGGAAAGCGTTTCTGAAAAAGAGAAACTTATTAACATCGAGTATAGATTTAAATGTCAGGAAGTCTTTTCTGAAAGACTTCGTGTGGAGTATAGCGATGTATGGAAGTGAAACATGGACGATAAATAGTTTAGACAGGAAGATAATAGAAGCTTTCGAAATGTAGTGCTGCGGAAGAATGCTGAAGATTAAATCACGTAACTAATGAGGAGCTGCTGAATAGTATCAATACCTGATGAAGCCCATTACTTAGAGCTATAACAAGTTTCGAAACTTTGATGTAAATAACCATCAATATCAGATCTCTTAAAGTTTTAGTTCTGAGGTCATGATCTACTGTCAGTTCCGTTCTACAAATTCTACACGGCAAAGTTTAAATGCAGGCGAGCTTAACCCCATTCATACAAAAATTACGAAGATTCTAAATTAATACACAACAGGGTTATAAAATACTGTGTGTCAGAGAAAGCGACCATTTAGAGGCTACTACCGAGACACAGAGCGGATGAGAGCAGGTGTTCCCTTGGTCGTCCGCTGCGCCCGTGTATAAATACGGCTTGCGAGGCAACGACTTCAGTCACTTCGCACCCAGCTACCAATCGGTCTGCGTCAGTCAAACGCCTGCTTACGCGCTGCCTCGAGTGACGTCACAGTCAGACTGCAACTAAGCGCATGTTTTGGGTACACACAGGAAGTGAACTCGCGAGGACTGTACACCGTCCTGGATCGCTTAGATTTCGCGGAAGTTACTGTTTGTATGTCGCCCGTGATGTTAACAAAACCGCGTGGCAAGTGGTGAGGTTGTTTTCGACCTTAGATTATTAGAAGTCAGGGAGAAAGACCATTTATTGGCAAACAAACCGTAGAGGTCGCCTCTGAACTGCTCATAGTACTAATTATGATAGAGATCAGTATCATCATCATCAGAAATATTACTAAGTTGTGCGCATAAAAGTTTGTCAAATATATCAGTTAGAGCTTAAAACTTTCATTTGTAGTCATAGTTCCTGATCCCGCTGAGCAGAGAGTAGGAACATTTCTTTCTGGGAACAAAAAAAAGAACGTGGACTTGCAGACTGGAAACCATGGTCTGGCTGACCACAAAAATAGTTTTCAGCAGCTCGTAGAAGATGGCGAACAAATGTTTTTTGTTATTAACCCGCCGCCCCAGAGAGAGAGTTGAACCATTTCGGATGAAGGATAATCGTGAACCACTTCAGATGAAGGACAGTCTAACAATTATACTCGTAGGACTAAATGACAGAAGTTATAAGCTAACTAGGTCAGACAGCCTGTCCTGCTTCGCAGACAATCGAGCCGTGACGGTCAGTGAGTGAGAGCAAGTCTACAAAACACACGGTGACGCTGCACTTGTAACAGACACGGTTAACCTACCGCGACGACTTCTTGTTGCGTTTTTTGTTTCCCCTGTTACTGGTAACCAAAGGACCAGCCGCGAAGGAGGCAGAAATCTCGTGCCGCGTCTGCAGGCACGCCTTCGCTTTTCATCGGGGCCCATTTCAAAGTGGACGCACCACTGAAGACAGCTCTGCTCCGGTCAATGATGATGATGATGATGTTTGGTTTGTGGGGCGCTCAACTGCGTGGTTATCAGCGCCCGTACAATTTCCCAACATTTGCTCAGTCCAATTTCGCCACTTTCCTGGATGATGATGAAATGATGAGGACAACACAAACACCCAGTCATCTCGGGGCAGGTGAAAATCCCTGACCCCGCCGGGAATCGAACCCGGGACCCCGGGCTCGGGAAGCGAGAACGCTACCGCGAGACCACGAGCGGCGGACCCGGTGAATGAGTCCAGGCCAAAGACGTGTCTGGAGACACCACGGTCAGGGGTGGCACGATACAACCTGGAGTGGTAATCTGGAATGCCATCTTTTCCTAACATGTCCCCTTTGAATGTCATTCGCGGGACCCTTGCGGCACAGCAGTACTTCGACGATATTGTACGTCCCATTTTGCTGCACTTCCTGGGCTAACATTTCAGCAAAATAATGCCCGCCCGCAAACGGCCAGAGTTTCTACTGCTTACCAAAGCCAATCTTGGCCAACAAGGTCGCCGCATCTCTCCCCAAAGCAGAACGCCTGGAGCATTATGGGCAGCGGCCTCCAATCAGCTCGCGATTTTCACGATCTAACGTGACAGTTTGACAGAATTTGGCACGATGTCTCTGAGGAGAACATCCAACAACTCTGTCAGTCAATGCCAAGCCGAAGGGCCAGAGGTGGACCAACGCGTTACTGACTTGCTCAGTTTTTGAAGCTCTCTCTCTTCAATACATAGTTCAATATTTCTTAAATTGTTTCTAAATGTACGTCACGTCTACAGATTTACGTTCAATTTGGAGAATTCCTTCGTCTCCCTCTTTGTGTGTGCAATGTCATATAGGCCTCGAATGAAACGAAGAGATCTAATCTCTAGTACAACGACACATCTGCAAAGGTGAAAAGCGTGTACTATAGAATTCTGCTACTGCAACACTGGCAAGCAATGCTTTCATCATACGAGGAATATTGGAGCTTCGAGCTGCTCATCTGAACAACACCCAAGGCGATATCTTACGAATTTGACACTCAGAACGAGTTCGCTGCTGCAGTCTCTGATGACGGCTCTAAGCAGTAAGGGACTTAACATCTGAGGTCATCAGTCCCCTAGAACTTAGAACTACTTAAACCTAACTAACCTAAGGACATCACACACATCCATTCCCGAGGCAGGATTCGAACCTGCGACAATAGCAGCAGCGCGGTTCCGGACTGGAGTCTAGAACCGCACGGCCACAACTCTGATGACACGAAACACGAAGAAACGGTGGCAAGCACAAGCGCCCAGCGTCAGAGACCCGAAAAAGGAAGAGTGTTCTTTCGCTTCAACATGGGCCATGGAACTCAAATCCTAACCACCTAGTCACCAGATTCGTCGGCAGGGTTCTGCCTTCAGAGAACACTGGGCACATATGCTTCAGTATACAAACCAGAGATGCGAAGTCGGCTGCGTTTGGAATGGTGCAGAGACAGGAAACTGTGCTGCTGATGAATGGAGTCGCATTGGTTTCGACCTATCCAGCATAACAATCTTCGACGAGTAGGGTTGCCATCCGGGGAAAGGTATCATGCTTGCATTCTTTTGGATAGGCACAGCAGGGCGTCATGGTGTGCGGAGACATTCCGCATGTATTCTAGGTCACGACTGGTAGTGATTGAGGAACTCTGACGGCACAGCTTTACAAACTGCGTTATCAAATGTTTCTTCTCGTGCGACAGCACCGTAGTAGCATTTTTCAACAGGACAATGCACGTATACACTTGACGCACGCAACTGTGTTCGTTGAGTTGACCTGCTCCTGTGTCCAGGTAGATCCCCACTGTATCCTTGATAGAACATATGTGAGATCAGCTTGGGTGTCAACTCCATCCCATTGCTAATATCCAGGATATCAAGGACCTGTTGCAACAGTTGTGGGCCGGCTTTGGTTGGTTGGTTGGTTGGTTGATTTGCGGAGAGGGGTCCAAACAGCGAGGTCACCATCGATCCCATCGGATCAGGGAGGGATGGGGAAGGAAGTCGGCCGTGCCCTTTCGAAGGAACCATCCCGGCAACCTCCAACAGGATGGCCGGAAGCGGGTTCCAACAGTCGCCCCTCCCGAATGCTAGTCCAATGTGCTGACCATTGCGCAATGGCTTCATTACATCTTTCCCAACCGAAATCACTGCGTGCACCCACACCAGAGGGAATGCACCGTAACACTGAAAAGTGAGCTTGCACTGCCAAGTTCTTTGCAAATTTGAGTGTTTTGTATTCACTGCAATAACATCAGCAACTCTCTCAACTCGTGAACTTTCGTTTCCTCCTCGCCTTTAGGGAGCTCCACCTTTTTCTTGGTCAGGGAATGTACAATATCGGATACGGTTGTTGTAAGCGGAACTTCGACTCACTTCTAGCCGATCCGAAGCAGCTTAGAAAACTAATTTAAAACGTATTATATATTCGTGTTTAAATGAACTGCTTTTCTGGAAACGAGAGAACAGTGGAAAGGCTCGATTCTACGAGGGAGTTTGGTATGAAAACGCCACTGAGTTTACAGCGCAACAGCGGACTCGTGCGGCCTGGCCTTTCAATTTTATTTCCGGATATTTCTGCCGAACATGTAAAAACATTAACAGCTGCTGTATCACTGTACCTGTCTTTTCGAGAGCTATCGGCTGCCATTCAGAAGAGTCGGCATTAATGAAACGACTGGTTCGAGAAGAATTTGACAATACTGGAGTAGTTTGAGAGCGTCCTTGATACTGTATACGCTGGCGAAACAGTTTCCTGACGGGTCTGATTCTGTCTGCTTTGTAGACGAATGAAGTGTGCGGCTCAGCGCCCTGCTGCCAGCACCGCATGTGCCCCATTTTACCCAATTACGGAGGTCATTACAATCAAGCCAACACTGGCAGCAATCACGGACCAACTGGGAGGCGGAAGGAAAGGCTCTCTTCTGAGAATGAGCCAAATTGTGTGTGTGTGTGTGTGTGTGTGTGTGTGTGTGTGTGTGTGTGTGTGTGTGTTTTAGAGAAAGAGAGAGAGAGAGAGAGAGATGCATATCGCACTAACGAGTCATTTAGCCTGGTCGAAGTTTTCCGGATTCCAGGAACAATACACTAGACTGGAGGCCGTCAACGAGGAGATCACTATTTTGATGTCTGTGCATTTACGAAGGATCGAGATGTTAATTAGTAATGTCGTCGTCGTAGTCGTCTTAATCTTCATCAGTCCAAAGACTGGTTTGATGAAGTTCTCCATGCTGCTCTATCCTGTGCAAGCCTCTTTACCTCCGAATAACTACAACTTACAGCATTCTGAATATGCTCACTGTATTCATCTCTGGCTCTCCCTCTACAATTTTTGTCCCCCCACCCCCCTCTCTCACGCTTTCCAACAGAACATTTGTCATCCCTTGATGTCTTATCAACCGATCCCTTCTTCTAATCAGGTCGTGTCACAAATGTCTTCTCTCTCCAGTTTTCTTCTATACTACCTCATTATTTATTCGATCTCCCCATATAATCTTCAGCAGTCTTCTGTAGCATCATATTTGAAAAGCTACGACTCTCTTCTAGTCTGAACTGTTTATCGTCTATGTTTCACTTCCATCTACTACACACTATACAGATACTCTCAGAAGATACTTCTTAACACATCTATATTCGATGTTCGATGTTAACAAATGTCTTTTCCAGAAAAACTTTTCTTGCCATTGCCTGTCTACATTTTCTATCCTCTCTACTTAGGCCATTTATTTTGCTGCTCAAAAACAACAAAACTCATCTACTACTTTCACTCTCTCGCTTCCCTGATTTAGAGCGACTACATTCCAATAGCCTTGTTTTGTTGATATTCATAATTATTAATATAATAATTTTTGCCGTTTAATTAAGTACTATACAGAGCTGCCCCCCCCCCCCATGGTAAGACAGATTTAGGAACCAGGTTTTAAATTGTAAGACATTTCCTGGGGCAGATGTGGATTCTCACCACAATCTATTGGTTATGAACTGCAGATTGAAACTGAAGAAACTGCAAAAAGGTGGGAATTTAAGGAGATGGGACCTGGATAAACTGAAAGAACCAGAGGTTGTAGAGAGTTTCAGGGAGAGCCTAAGGGAACAATTGACAGGAATGGGGGAAAGAAATACAGTAGAAGAAGAATGGGTAGCTCTGAGGGATGAAGTAGTGAAGGCAGCAGAGGATCAAGTAGGTAAAAAGACGAGGGCTAATAGAAATCCTTGGGTAACAGAAGATATATTGAATTTAATTGATGAAAGGAGAAAATATAAAAATGCAGTAAATGAAGCAGGCAAAAAGGAATACAAACGTCTCAAAAATGATATCGACAGGAAGTGCAAAATGGCTAAGCAGGAATGGCTAGAGGACAAATGTAAGGATGTAGAGGCTTGTCTCACTAGGGGTAAGATAGATACTGCCTACAGGAAAATTAAAGAGACCTTTGGAGAGAAGAGAACCACTTGTATGAATGCCAAGAGCTCAGATGGCAACCCAGTTCTAAGCAAAGAAGGGAAGGCAGAAAGGTGGAAGGAGTATATAGAGGGTTTATACAAGGGCGATGTACTTGAGGACAATATTATGGAAATGGAAGAGGATGTAGATGAAGACGAAATGGGAGATAAGATACTGCGTGAAGAGTTTGACAGAGCACTGAAAGACCTGAGTCGAAACAAGGCCCCGGGAGTAGACAACATTCCATTTGAACTACTGATGGCCTCGGGAGAGCCAGTCATGACAAAACTCTACCATCTGGTGAGCACGATGTATGAGACAGGCGAAATACCCTCAGACTTCAGAAGAATATAATAATTCCAATCCCAAAGAAAGCAGGTGTTGACAGATGTGAAAATTACCGAACTATCAGTTTAATAAGTCACAGCTGCAAAATACTAACGCGAATTCTTTACAGACGAATGGAAAAACTGGTAGAAGCCGACCTCGGGGTAGATCAGTTTGGATTCCGTAGAAATGTTGGAACACGTGAGGCAATACTGACCTTACGACTTATCTTAGAAGAAAGATAAAGGAAAGGCAAACCTACGTTTCTAGCATTTGTAGACTTAGAGAAAGCTTTTGACAATGTTAACTGGCATACTCTCTTTCAAATTCTGCAGGTGGCAGGGGTAAAATACAGGGAGCGAAAGGCTATTTACAGTTTGTACAGAAACCAGATGGCAGTTATAAGAATCGGGGGGCATGAGAGGGAAGCAGTGGTTGGGAAAGGAGTAAGACAGGGTTGTAGCCTCTCCCCGATGTTACTCAATCTGTATATTGAGTAAGCAGTAAAGGAAACAAAAGAAAAATTCGGAGTAGGTATTAAAATTCATGGAGAAGAAATAAAAACTTTGAGGTTTGCCGATGACATTGTAATTCTGTCAGAGACAGCAAAGGACTTGGAAGAGCAGTTGAACAGAATGGACAGTGTCTTGAAAGGAGGATATAAGATGAACATCAACAAAAGCAAAACGAGGATAATGGAATGTAGTCAAATTAAGTCGGGTGATGCTGAGGGAATTAGATTAGGAAATGAGAAACTTAAAGTAGTAAAGGAGTTTTGCTATTTAGGGTGTAAAATAACTGATGATGGTCGAAGTAGAGAGGATATAAAATGTAGACTGGCAATGGCAAGGAAAGCGTTTCTGAAGAAGAGAAATTTGTTAACATCGAGTATAGATTTAAGTGTCAGGAAGTCGTTTCTGAAAGTATTTGTATGGAGTGTAGCCATGTATGGAAGTGAAACATGGATGATAAATAGTTTGGACAAGAAGAGAATAGAAGCCTTTGAAATGTGGTGCTACAGAAGAATGCTGAAGATTAGATGGTTAGATCACATAACTAATGAGGAGGTACTGAATAGGATTGGGGAGAAGAGGAGTTTGTGGCACAACTTGACCAGAAGAAGGGATCGGTTGGTACATGTTTTGAGGCATCAAGGGATCACAAATTTAGCATTGGAGGGCAGTGTGGAGGGTAAAAATCGTAGAGGGAGACCAAGAGATGAATACACTAAGCAGATTCAGAAGGATGCAGGTTGCAGTAGATACTGGGAGATGAAGAAGCTTGCACAGGATAGAATAGCATGGAGAGCTGCATCAAACCAGTCTCAGTACTGAAGACCACAACAACAACAACAACAACAACAACAACAAACAGAGCTGTGTATATGTCCTTGATCTAGATGTGTTAGAGTCCACGGTTTATTGCCATTCTTTTATATGGAACAAAGGAAGTTCCTTAGAGTCCTGTTTCCCACTCCTCTACCTGTCAAGCTACATGAAAGAACGCCGTAGTTATGTCTTTAAGCTAACTGTGAATAATAATCTTACTATTTAGCAAAAATGACTTAGCATTTATTGAATACGTACCTTAAATATCAATATTATGAAAAGGATAGATTGCTGCTCACCATACAGTGGGAATGCTGAGTCGCAAAAAGGCACAACAAAAAGATTGCCTAACAACTACCTAAGCTTTTGGCAAAAAGGCCTTCCTCTGAACTGGACAACGCACTCACAATCACGCAATCACAATTTACACACGCATGATCACTGTCTCTGGCTGCCGAGCCAGCTGAACGAAATGGATAGTGTCTTCCAAAGAGGTTATAAGATGAAAAATGCTGCATTTATGTAATAAGATAAATAACAACAAAAATAAAGTAGGATAACGGAATGTAGTCTAATTAGTTCCAACGATGATGCGGGATTTACATTAGAAAATGGTACACTGAAAGTAGTCTGAGTTTTGGTATTTGGGCACCAACATAAACTGACTATGGCTGAAGTAGAGGCAATTCATATTGCCAATAGCGAGAAAGGCGTTTCTGAGAAAGAGAATTTTGTTAACATCTAGTTTGAATTTCAATTTATAAGTTAGTATTTTCTGAAAGTATTTCTTGCAAGGAAGTGAAACTTGGACCATAAGCAGTTCAGACAAAGAGAGAATAGAAGCTTTCGAAACGTGTTGCTGCAGATGAATGTGGGTAGATCGAATAATCGTAAGGAAGAACTAAATCGAATTGGGGAAAATAAATGTGTGACAGAAGTTCACTAGAAGAGAGGGTCGGTTGACAGGACTCATCCCGAGTCATCAAGGAATCCTCAATTTGGCATTGGAAGGAAGTATCGTGGAAGGGGAGTAATATTAGAGAACAAAGCTTGATTACAGTAAGCAGATCCCAATGAATTACAATTGTTATGCAGAGATGAAAAGCACTGCACAACACTCACTAGCGTGGAGAGTTGAAAAAATACAACAACGACTGCACCACTTGACCATTTTAATCGTCTTCATCTTAAAATCACATTCACGATGGAAACTGAAAAAGAGGGGAAGTTACCCTTTTTGGATGTACTGGTTTATAACGAAGATGACGGAACATTTGGGCATAGTGTTTATAGGAAACCGACACATACCGATAGGTATTTACATGCTGCCAGCTGTCATCCACTGTTTCAACGTACAGGAGTCCAACGGACCTGGGTCAAAAGAGCATCTGCTTTCTCGAATGCTGAGAATTTACCAAAAGAGCTGCAACATCTTAAAGAAGTGTCTGATCATGTCGGCTACACAGACAGACAGATTCGACGTGCATTTGAGTTTGGACCATTACCTGAACCAGCTGGAGACACCTAGTTCCGTGGCTTTCCTTCCACATGCTGGGAACGTGTCTGCCAAGATCTGTAGGGTTTTGAATAAACATGAAATCAGATGTGTATCCCGTCCGGCAGCTAAGATTAGAGCACCTCTTCGGCTCTATTAAGGGTGATTTAGGTTTGAGGAAGTCTGGCGTTTACAAAATACCATGTGAGTGCGGTAAAATATACACTGTGCAAACTATTCGTTCCGTCAATGGAAATGGAAATGAGCGTTTGGCGTCATTGGCCGGGAGGCCCCTTACGGGGCAGGTCCAGTTCAAATGGTTCAAATGCCTCTAAGCACTATGGGACTTAACATCTGAGGTCATCAGTCCCCTAGACTTAGAACTACTTAAACCTAACTAACCTAAGGTCATCACACACATCCATGCCCGAGGCAGCATTCGAACCTGCGACCGTAGCAGCAGCACGGTTCCGGACTGAAGCGCCTAGAACCGCTCGGCCACAACGGCCGGCGCAAGTCCGGCCGCCTTGGTACAGGTCTTATTACATTCGACGCCACATTGGGCGACCTGCGCGCCGAATGGGGATGAAATGATGAAGACAACAACACAACACCCAGTCCTTGAGCGGAGAAAATCCCCTGCCGAGCCGGCAATCGAACTCGGGCTCCTTAGGACGGCAGTCCGTCACGCTGACCATTGAACTATCGGGGGGTTCCATCAATGATAGATGTGTTGATCATCATCGCCATACGCGATTATTACAACCTGACAAATCTGTGGTGACTGAGCGTAAGATGTTATACGAGGCAAGTGGATGCAAACGCCTCGAGTTATTGGCACTGTGTTTTAAAAGAATTTGTGGAAATCAGACGGTAATATTAACCGTGGTGACGGATACCCGGTAAGTAAAACTTGGAATCCTGTTTTATTAGATGTGAAGAAACAACGGCATCTGAGTCGGCCGGGGGCAGTAGGAGCGATTGAGCATTACCTTGCATGCGCTTTCATATTTTCGCTGCATATAAAGGTCCCGTCGTTCACGGTTTGAATCAGTTATAGGCGAGAACGGTTTAGCTTTTTTCACTTGATGATGACGGCCAGGTGGACCGCGGAAATATTGTGTGCAAATGAAAGTTTGCTCCGGTTGAACACCCAACAAGTGTGCTTCAGCAATATCCTGCATTTAAGAAGACGGTGTAACACTAATCTCACTACGATAGTGGCTGTAATGACTGTGCAGCAACGAAGTAATCCTCACCTTTTCTTCCATGACTACAATTTTCCTTTTCTTTGTTACCATTCTACGTGTCAGTTCTAATCTTAACAGATGGTAGGATGCAAGTATCATGACGAAACGTACTAACAGGTCAAAATTGTGTGCATCACGGACTAACATAGGAACCATTGCTTTTCACCTAATCTATTGGCGACCATTTCTCCTTTCATCCAAGAAAGCTACTCCAAAGAGGTATAAACAAAAGCTTCTGTGAAAGCTACAAAGAACGAGACAGGTAATGGCACAACTGCTACGACCAGGTTTCGTAAAGTGCCCAGATAGCTGAATAGACAAGAGATTTTTCTGCCAGAGGCAAAGTTCCGGTTTCTAAAGCCGGTCCACCGAAAAATCTGAAATCAGCGCACAGTTCGATGCTGAGTGAAATACTCGGTCAAATACCATGATTCATACACGCGTCTTCATTCCCAGAAAGCAACTTTCACTCTGCTGATGAGTGTTCGCTGTTTTGGAAAGTAAGAGGGGGCGGGTCGTGAGGCGTAAAGAGTATTTCCTGTTAAACGCAAGGTTCCGACCGGTCCAGCACAGTCTGCGGAGAAGCTTCATGTACCATACTGTCTGTCATAATGGCAACTTCTCACATCGTCCATCTAGACTTGTTTGCGGGGTTGGATAAAGATACAAGTATAGGTTTACGAGCAAAAAGTAGAAACATTTGATGGAAAAACATTCTGAGCCGTTAGGTTGCGTCACATTCCTCTTCAGACTACTCGAGTGCTCGACGTTTCGATCCATCTGCTGGGAACTACTTCGGGATTCCACCGGCTACCCTGGATAGCTGAAAACCATTAGACTCCTGAAGAGGATCCCAGGATATAGCTCGAAATGTCGAGCAGTGACGAAGTTTCTAGATTGTTATGAGACAGCCTAACAACTCACAAGATTTTATCAATGAAAACGCCCACAAAAGCATATTTCTATTTGAAGATTTGTTGGTTGTTTATTTCAGTGCAGATGTGAACCACAACCCGAAACTGCACAGCGTCTGTCTAAAGCCTACACTGAAGTTGAAGCAGAACTTTCGGAACACGATTTGTGAAAGTATATTGATAATACAACATAATTAATTATTTATTCCGTTATAGCCTACTCGCCGTTCCCATTCGTCACCATTACACATAGTAATCTCAATTTTTTTAGTTAAATAAGCTTAAAATTTCTTTCGGCAGTCTACCGCTATCCATTCTTAACAAATGTCCGCAAAACTGTAATCTCTGTTCTATTAGCGCTGCTCTAACTCCATTCGTTTTCTCATTTCTTAGGTCTAAGCCTCTTCCCCTATAACTTTCATCCTCAAAGCAAACATTTTTCGAAAAATGTTTTCCCCTTTCTTCCTAATGTCGTCCGGATCTCATTATACGACTAAGTGCAACGCTTGTACTTCGAAGGTCCCAAGTTTATAACGTTTCAATTTAGACCCCTATGAGTTCGAGTTCAATACGTGCACTGGATCAATTGTTAAAATTAATTTTCGGAGTACACCAAACCTGTAAATAATTATTCGTCCGAATCTTCGTTAATTTTTTGTTTGTTTTATTGTTGTCTTCAGTTGACACGTCTACTGTAACTATAAAACTATCTGTGGATGGGCAACTTATTATCTTTCTTATAAATGCCTTCGTGGTTAAAATTTATGGACTATTCCGTTCCGTCGGTGCTTTGCAGAACATTATATATATATATATATATATATATATATATATATATATATATATATATATATATATATAAAACGTACTCCATGTAGATATGGGCCAAAAGAGGGCATCGCACCAATGGATTCCGTATGGGAAGTCTGTGAAGCAGCTGGGAATCAACTTCCGAAATGGCCAGAATATTCGAGAATGTTGGAGGATGCTCAGTGTTTATAATATTCCAAGATATTTAGAAGTTTCAAGAAAAAACTGACAATAGCGCAGAAATGAAACCGATGAGGTGCGAGACGCACGTTTAGCCGAAGACAATAACAGCGAGATGAAATTACGGAAGAGAATCGAGTCAGACATTCAGCAAGTAGACAGAAAGTTCTGCAGAAACAAGATCACGCAGTTAAGTATAGTTAAATGAGAAGTTCGTGAAAGATAATCTCAACTGGACGAACAAAACGAGTGTATGAGGAGTGCAAAACTAAAGAACTAGAGATTAAAGTTTGGCAGGTGGAGCATTCCGTTATGAGGCAGGTGAAGGATCCCAATAACAAGCACAAGACATACTAACACGTTGTCATCGAGAAAAATGGATCAAGAGCGCAGTTTTGCAGCACCAAGAAATAAAGTACAGAAATACTAGGAACGTGTTGTGTGCGAGCAAAAATTCGATTAGCACCATTGGAAATGCCTCCACCGGAATAATTTCATTACACGCCTGGAGAAACTTTGGAATCAAATTATTTTCTACGAAATATGAGAGCACAGAATACTTGCTTTCGGATGACATCATTTGGTGCTTTTTCCTCGAGCAGTGAAGAATATCAATTCAGTCCTGTGTTTTCGATTAAAGGACAAGTCTATCACAGAGTGGTTTGATTGTCACTATTGCCAAACGAATCTTAAATTTTTGCACGACTATTTCATTTGCGATGAACTAACTGAAGTCTAGTAACGCTGTGCAGCTACAAGTGAGTAAGATGGCAAATCATTGAAAAACTGCAGTCCATTATACGTAAGTACAGTGAATTGCTTCAGTCATGTATCCAGAACAACAATCGCTCAAATGGTATCCGACGGAGCTGAAGATGTGATTCGAGCCGACAAAAGACTTATCGGAGAACACGAACGTCAATTCAATGCATTTCCAGTCAAATGAAATATCCATTATAATTGCAGACAGTGAAGGCACATGTCTGCATATAATTATTCAACAGAGGATGATTACAACGTACCGCAGGGGAAGAAAAATAGTTTCACACAACACTGTCGGGTGATTTGGAATGGTGTCAGAAACCAAATGAATAAAGACGATGCGAAGCAGGCTATTTTTCAGCTAGTAAAAACATAAAATACACGATATTACTGTTATATATATATAATTCGGAACATTAATATTTTTATTTCAGTTTTTAATGTCTTGGTTAGGTTATGTGAGATCTCAATTTTCGTCCCACTCTTCTTCAATCACATTTTCTGCTGCGTTCTCTTTTATCTCCCCCCCCCCCCCCCCCTACCTAAAGCCAAAGTTTATGTTCGTTAAACTCCTCTTCACTGTAACATACTTAGTCTAGTCTATATGTGCTATTCTTTGCAGCAGTTTAGTAATTTAGTTTCCACATGTATTAGGGACTATCCGTACACCATTTTCCAATTTTGGAACTTACGTTATTAGTGTGTCCCAAATTCCATCCTTTCATCTTTTCCATTTATTACTGAGTGCTACCTCCACAACCTTGTAACAAGAAAATTAATAATAAATAAAGACAGTCACAGTAATAGTCTCCCGTATTAACTTAAGTATTAGTCTTCACTATGTGGTATAATTGAAAATTTCATAATTTGTGTTAACTAGTGCCCAGTATCACTTTTGAATTTGGCAGAACTGCGCAGGAAGCTTGGTTAGACTTTAAAATGTGCTTCAAGGCATTAACCTCGACAGCTAAAGTAAACAGAAAAATAAATTCCTCTTAAGATACACGCTATGTCACGCACTCAAGCATTAACGATGCCGCCGACAACTTTCAAAGCGCACAACAGTCGACGGCATCTGCGAAGAGCTGCATTGTGTGGTGGTGGCCTACGACTCCTTAACGTATGAAATCTTCACGATAGCTGACATCATCCGACACTGGCAAAAATTGAAGTGTTCGTAGCATTAAATGGCACCCCGTGGCGCACAGTGAAAGTAGCGAGTCTTCGACTGACTCGTAGCGCCACCTCTTAACCTCTGACGACCGACTCAGCAATAACACACGAGGCAGCCTTCCCACGTAAGCTAGCTGCGAAGTGAACACTTAGCACCAAACTGTCTTGGGATTGAATTCAACGTTACTTTCGCTAATCAGCAACGCAGTTGTGACCACCCATTTAGCGAAGAATAAGAATACCTAGAAAGATTGCGCACACATGGCGTAACAAATAAGATGTCCCGGAGCCAGCCAACGGTTTGTGCAGACAAGCGGAAATCGCTGGTTTAAATAGCGGGCCGATTGTAATGGTTCATTATCGACGTTTATATGCACTAGTATTCACAATGTATTTATTAACTGACGTGCAAGCTCCCTGACGGACAATTCACTGCCCCCACGCCGCCGTTCCATGTTCTGCCAATAGCGTAATTCTGATGCTGTGTAAAGAGTATAGGATCAATCAAATTTTTTTCGGGTGTTTACCAGTTTGCAGATTTTGGAGCCGCTACTTCTCACTCAATAAGCTATTCAGTTGCTCTCATAAAGCTGATTCACCCTGTTTCGGAGAGAGAGGAGAAAAAAAAAGTAATACCTGGAATTTAATTCAGCTCCTCTATATGGTGTGAGATGCAATGACCCCTTAGCTATGTGTGTGGATTATAAAATTGCGGGTCCTTCACAGTATCAAACTCAAAAGAGAAAAAAATTTGAAGTTAGTAACTGTGAGCATTACAACTCGGGGAAAGACTTCATCTTGCTGTCGCGTAGTACGTTACGAACATTTCATCAGCCCTGTAAAACTGCAGACCTTGAATTTCGCTATCCTCTAATTAAATCAACATAACACAATGAATACTGTCTACTATTAATTCAGCTACCCTAGTGTGGAAGTTAACAGCAAATTTGTTCGAATTTGTGTCAGGTTCACTTGGCAAACTACCCTTGGGGTGTAGGTGGTTATGTAGTAACAGAGCGTTCTTATAAACCTGAGTGCCAACCTGCTGGTTTCCTTACGTCACAAACTTTGTATATTACCCTTCCATCACAAATTTGATCTGTTATCCGTGTGTTGTGTTTGCGTATATTTTGATTCACTGAGGACTATGTAAACAAAGGCTTAAAGAGCGCTCTGTCGCTTCAGTGCCCTATCGTCAGGTACACTTTTAATTTAGAAGCATACCGTGATTCTCAATTTTCACTATGTGGCTCGGTATTAACTGGTTTAACAGATACCCACTACTCAATTGGTATTTTTCACAAAATTACACATGTTTTTGAGTATTCGCTGGTCGGAAATTGCTGCACTGTACAACCTTTTCTAATTATATGCTACCTGATACAATGTTCTACGTGGGTCTGTCTCTTAACTGACAACGTACAATTAACCGGTTGCGTTCTACATTTTCTTGCTTTATTTTATGGATAACTGTACAAAAACCAATTGGTAGTGAGTTTGAATGTTTCTAAAAAAAGCCACATGAATAAAAACAGAATTCTAAAAATAACTGTGGAAAAATTATTCACTGCCTCCCACAACCATCGTTAGTCTTCTCAAGTGTGAATCGCCTTCTCTAATCACTTTCCAGGAATTTCATTATTTCTGTCCTGATCTGTTTGAAGACTCAGTAATTTCCTAGTCTAGTAACGCTGGTTTTTGGCAACTTGAAAAAAAATAAAAACGACACACACACACACACACACACACACACACACACACACACACACACACACGCAGAGAGAGAGAGAGAGAGAGAGAGAGAGGGGGGGGGGGGGGGAAGAAGAAATGAAGTGGTTGCTCAGCGAGGATCAGTAAGTTATACACGGGAAATGACTACGCAGCGCTCTTGATGAACCGTTTCCTGTTCGAAAATCGTAACACGCATTGTCCCGAAGTACTTATGAAATGTAATTAACTACTTCTAGCTGTATCAGTGGCAGTTGTTTCTTAAAAACACTGTCGGCCGTTCAAACCGAAAATATTAAAGCAAGGCAAGGGACTATGTTCGACGAGCGATGCTGGTGATTGATTGTGGGGCTCTCGACATCGTTGTCATCAGTGCCCATCCAAGTTCCAATCTTTCCAGGTCCAATCTCGTCACTACCCGAATGAGATGATGAAAACACAAACGCCCACACCCGGGCAGAGAAAATCCCGACCCGGCAGGGAATCGAACCCGGGACCCCGTGATACAGAGGCAGCGACGCTAGCCACAAGTCCACGAGCTGCGGACCCGACTACCGTGTTTTTCCTCCATTTCGAATGAGTTGTAAAACAAGCCGCAAGCTGTGTGTGAATATCTTAATCGGGTATTCTACAAGACACTTTCTTGCACGGTAAGAGGTACATTTGCTTTGGCGCGAAATCTGTTCACATACATTTTAGGTACAGCTATACGTACTTCAGATTTAACTTCAAATAACGTTCACACAGCACCAGCTTTGTATAGATGTTGGCTGCAGTGAGAATTCGGCTTTAACACAGGGACGGGACATCTGACATGGCGTCATACGTACCGAACCAACCGTCCATGCATTTGCGGAGTGAAAGGAACACGTTTCGATGAATATGGCAGCAGACTAAGCTCGTGCATAATTACAGATGATCCGTTCAGATAGGGACTTTCTCGAGCAGCAGCCTGCTGGAGGCGGCCTATCTGGGACGATATCTCTGGGCCAGCAGTGTTTCTGCAGAAAGCTCCTGCCAACGCCTAGCCGCTGACTTTCTCTCCCTTACTGGATAGTTACCTGCTGCGCCTGTGCCGTGTCGCAATAGATCAGCGATCACCAGGGACAACAACCTCCGCTCCGCTACGCGTCTCCTGCCTGCACCGCCACACTAAACTTCACGGCTTCCAGACGTTCATTGTTTGCCATTTCGTAAGCCACGTGCGAACAGCCTCCCCTTCGCGCAAATAATTACATCTTTCTTAAAACTGTGGTAAGTGCAACAAAACGCGTCTCTGCTTCTAGCTGACTCAATCTGTAAGTATAAAGAAGAGTGTCCCTCTATGCGCTCGTAATTCATACAAATCGACAGTTTTATTCCGGACTTCATGAAATTTTGCACACTTCACCTTCGAGAAAGGAGGAAGATGAACGTCCACATAGCCGGCCGCGGTCGCCGAGCGGTTCTAGGAGCTTCAGTCCGGAACCGCGCGACTGCTACGGTCGCAGGTTTGAATCCTGCCTCGGGCACGAATGTGTGTGATGTCTTTAGGTTAGTTAGGTTTAAGTAGTTCTAAGTTCTGCGGGACTGATGACCTCAGATGTTAAGTCCCATAGTGCTCAGAGCCATTTGAACCATTTATTCGTATTGATTTGTTTTACACTTTATTTCGAAAGTTTATTTCAGCCGCAAGAAATAAACCCAACAGTTTCACAGTTTCTCTGTGCGTTTCGTTTTGGAAGTTTTGACTCTTGAATTCCTTTGTTGTAACATAGTTTACGCGCGTTTATTTGTTGTTTTCATTGCTGTGAGACGTGTATTTGGTATTTATGTGTTTATCACGTTTACTTGCGCCTGTAACGTATTCTTACCAAATGTCTCACATTCTATAATCAATGCATTTTATGACAACTGCTAAGGCTACAGAAAGAGAAGAAACATTTTGAAGATCGGACGGACAGTTGTGAAAAAAATAAAAATAAATGGCCCGAGAGAGTTTGTAAAATTGCATGGGGGCTTAATTAAAAAGAATAAGATGCAATAATTTTAGTAGCTGTGTGACCGGTTACTTAGTCTCGTAACCGGTTGGCCCTAACTAGTATTAGCACGCAATCTGACTGTATATAATAAACATAAATAATGACAAGAAATTTCCATTAACACAATTGATTAATTAAGACCCCTGCAACTATAAAAGCTACGAAACAACAATGCACAAGTGTAACTGTTCTGTGTGTGGTAGTACTTGTACATGTATCTGGCTCGGTTCTTCCTCAATACGATAAGATATTTTAAACACCATTTACAACGAACTAATTCAAAAACCAGATCTACTATAATTGCACATAGAAACCAGAATTTTAAGTCTAATACATGAACACGAGCCAGATGCTTTGTTGACTGAACCTGTGACCAAGAGGCATTGTCATGAAAGAAATCTGTAATACTTTTTTTAATCTCAGTATATATATTGACGAAAAATACACTGATCATTGCAACATCTTCCATCTATACATTACACCAACCGAACAGCATCTACTCTCTCGCCCAACAGAACAACTGCACTCGACATCCTCTGAACTACTACTGGACAGTGGAGGTGGCGGAATAATAATCTTTGGCGCAATCTCTGGCACTGTGACTCAGTGTAGCCACCTTTCAACATGGCTCGTCCGCTTCGCAGTCAAACACCGTGACAACTTTTCCACGATAGCGCGGCTGTTCGCTCAATGTTACACTTCAGGAGCTTGGAACCGTTCACTGTTTCTATTTTCCTTTTCATTCACAGTTCAGTACACCTTTTTCCTGTTCTCATGCTTGATCTGTGTTCAGTTTTTTATGGGTTGTGTACAGGGCTATCTTACCGCTAAATCTGAGGGGGTTGCGATGGGGTGTTTCCCTTGTAAGTATTATTACAATCTGTGTATTGGCTATCAATACGAGCCCCTGACCACCAATCCAATTTGTGAAAACCGTGAAAGGTCTCTGTTGGATTCCTTTCATGTTAATTTCTTAAATCTATTGTCATTTACGGCATGCATTCCACTTCTAAATTTACTGTGGTGTTTCTGACTATCTGGGAGGATACTGAGCAGTGGAACGTGTTACTTTCACACATAATCAAGAACGATCTGTCACACTACTACACTTTAAAACACAGTTTATATGTAATTCATGTCACAGTGTCTCATACGGAACCTACATCCGCTTTCTTTTATATACTGTATATGATAAGATACTGTCATCCCCTTCCGTTCTGTGTGAAAGGATGAATGAGCAAATTTATTTCTAGTTGCATGCTTGATGGTAGCAGACAAGCCTGCCTGCTAGACAACAGTAGGACCAACGTCGGAACAGGTAGCTACACTTTATAAAAGCGAAGAGGTTTCTATTCTTAGTATGGTCCTGTCCGTCCCTTGTCATGTTGGTATAGGAAGCTGCCTCTATGGTCACTTCCATTTAGGATCTGTGAAGCACCCTCGGTAGGGGCCCACGGGCAGTCGGTCCGCGGCGAGCGTCTCAAGTGGTAAGATCTCCGGCTAAGCGCGTCTCTGCTACGTCCGTAGGACAATGGATTTCTTAAGTACAGCCTAACTGAAAATTTAATCACCTTTATTTCAGGTTTAGATCTAAAATATCTAATGTTATCTTAAATTGCAACGCAGTGTAATTCGAGTGTGAAGTTCAGAATATCTTCCAGTAGTTGCTTTGTCACTACTTTGTGAGTAAAGTGGAACCACGTGTGGATGATCCGTAACTCTAAGATCATCACTCTTAAATGCGAATGTGCGTGAGATTATAACGTCTCGTCTTGACAATATTTTTCAATATAGCGACTTTTCTTTACGTTCAACCCACGTGGGGTGTACTTTGTGAGACCAGTACCACGTGCTTATACAATTGTTTGACCCCATCAGGTTAATAGTAAGACGATAGTAACCAGTTCGAGGTTTTTCTTTTGTGATTTGTGTTTCGATCTAATTTATTTTAATTATCAAAATTATTGTGGAGTTACACTCTTTGTGTAAACCAAGTTGACCACGTGAAGCATGTAGTGTAATCATCAAAGTAGCCCTCAGCTATTCTTTTCGGGAAGATTCCACTGAGAGTTAGTATGAATTTAGTATACCAGTGTGTTGTAATTTCACGACGGACAGGATTGCGCTACGAACGTAACTTCCTTGGGTGAAAATTGAATCGGCTGATTGTGGTTAATTTCCTCTTGCATATGTTTCAACGTTCTTCGTGTGTTATTTTATGAATGCAGTCTTCCAATTTTGACTCCATATTTGATGTGTTCCGTAAGATTGCAAACTCACATTTTCACAATCCTAAATAAGGCACCAGTTTAGTTATGAATCAAGTTTAATATGCTGAAATTTTAACGGAACAATATATATATATATACCCGGTTATATATATATAACCGGTTATCGTAGGTGACTATTAAAAGATTACAATTAATGTTAGTCTGGTTGGGAATTTGGTAAGCTAGACTGGATACCTGGTGAAACGGTTGCTCAGTAATGCAAGGTTAACTTCCCCAGATAGCTCACAGCTTTTATCCCGCTTTTATTGTCTTTAATATCAGCACCGCTTTCAGAACAAATTAATGCATCAACATTACAACCGCACATCTATTGCACTTTTCCATTTCCGCAATACTTGCGGTGCAAAAAAATGGTTCAAATGGCTCTGAGCACTATAGGACTCAACTGCTGTGGTCATCAGTCCCCTAGAACTTAGAACTACTTAAACCTAACTAACCTATGGACATCACACACATCCATGCCCGAGGCAGGATTCGAACCTGCGACCGTAGCAGTCGCGCGGTTCCGGACTGAGCGCCTTGAACCGCGAGACCACCGCGGCCGGCACTTGCGGTGCAAGTTCTAGGCAATTCGTCCTGCACATGTTTAAGTAAGAGCTAAATCTAAAAAGTGCATCATATGTAGATGTGTAAACAAAATGTAGCTGGTGAATTGTTGGATACCGGGTGAAACGATATAAGTAAGTACGTGGTGGAATGCGGCGGTAAACTGAGTCCGCCTGGGCCAGCGTGCAGGCTTTGGCACGGCCGCTGAGTGCGGCGTTCGCGTGTCGCTGTGATGCAACGAGTGCGGCGCGTGGACGGCTGGGTGGCCGTGGAGCAGAGCGCGATGCCCCGGGAATATTCCGGAGACTGCTGACGGGCCCCGCTTCTGCAGTCAAGGACGCGCCAGCGCAGCACAGCTGCCTACTCGCGCACCGCTCCTGATCTGCGCGCGATAGCGCCGGTCGCTGCGTGCGAACCGGGAGTATTGCGTGTCAACAGAAGCTTGTTTACAAACGTTAATCTGCCGTTCTGAGGGTATTACTACCAAAGTAGCTCAGCTGGGCGAGGAGTCGGCAGGGAGTCGTCATAAGCAAGCGTAGACTACGGTAGTAACTTTGGTCTGTTAAGGTCGTATCCACTTCACCTGTACGTTAGGTGTGTTGCACCAACACCGACTCAAAGGAAGGCCTCGGCGCTTGTTCGTGACGTCACGTCAGCTATGCACGGCGAACGCCAGGTCTGTTGCAGGCATACTCATAATGGTGGTCTCTCTCTCTCTCTCTGTCTCTCTCTCTCTCTCTCTCTCTCTCTCTCTCTCTCTGACACAGGAAAATATGAAACTATTGACCGTAGTTGACCAACACACATTGCTCTGAGAAATTTCTGCAATCAATTAATTGTGCAATTCATTACACTTCTTAACAAATAGTGTACTTCTGAACTTAAATTTCCAACTGTTTTAAGGATTGACATACAAAAACAACTTCATGGTCCAGCAGCAACAGAAATCGTGCTTCTTTACCTCATTTGTAAATCTGAGGAAGTTACGTTTGTACTGGGTTGCTTTTACAAGAAACTGTGAACATATTGGTGCTCTTCTTTAGATATCTTGGTTGACTATGGGGTGAGGAGCACTGAATGTTAATGAAATATCTTGCGATTGTACACTTTGGGGGAGAGGGTGGGGGACAGAAGAAGAGGCAAAAGAGAGATACTTGTTTTATCAAATAAAATTTATCTTATAAAGTTTCTCCTTTCAGTTGCAAGAGGGGAATATTTATGTTTTCTAATGAGCATGTTTAGAAAAGTTTAAGCTCAGCAGTATTTTCGATGTATGAAGTTATTTTGTTTCCTGTTTAGAATTCCTTTCGTTGAAAACGACTGTAATCTAATGACTGGCAACAGCTGGACATTTACACATGTAAATTAGTTCACATTTCCAATGGCGATGTCAAACGAAAATAAATTAATTAATTAAATAAATAAATAAATAAAATAAATAAATAAAAGAAACGAGTTCATTTTAAGGGGATTGGGGGTAAGTTTCGATAAACTGGATCAAGTAACTATAGTTACTTGAATGTAAAAAATGGCTCAAATGGCTCTGAGCACTATGGGACTTAACATCTATGGTCATCAGTCCCCTAGAACTTAGAACTACTTAAACCTAACTAACCTAAGGACATCACACACATCCATGCCCGAGGCAGGATTCGAACCTGCGACCGTAGCAGTCGCGCGGCTCCGGACTGAGCGCCTAGAACCGCTAGACCACCGCGGCCGGCACTTGAATGTAAAATTTCCGAAGTTTGCAATGGGGCAAAGCATCTTCTCATATTGATCTACGTTTGTTTCGACAGGATTCAGTAATACAGAACTATGATCTTCATTTGTAGCTTTACGATAGTAAGAAAATCTTTCATCTAAATAAAACTGCAGAATCCAAAACAATACCAAACATTTTGTCCAAAAATAAGAGATTTATAGTGATAAGCACGCCCAGGCGTTTCTGCCTGCAACAGACCTGGCGTTCGCCGTGTCTAGCTGACGTGACGTCACCAACAAGCGCCGAGGCCTTCCCTTGAGTCAGTGTTGGTTGCACACGTATATCGCGTTTACCTCATAACGATCGCTTTCTTTACGCAAGCGATCAATGTATTATTCGGTTCCCTTAGAAACTGGAAACAGTGAACACTCTAAAAACTGAGTAAGGGTGTATATATAAAGAGCCAGACAACATACAGGACATTTTTGTTCTACTTAGTTATTCTCCTGTCGGTTACTTAAAAGTAAACAGTATTTATAGCAAAATTGAAATTATCAGTGCTTAATTCGGTATTTATTCGAAAATTGTTTATTTTTAACGTGAAACAGAGCGATGATGTAAAAATAAAGAAAACAATTTAGATTTCACAGCATTTAAAAACGCCATCTCCTCGACAAAAAGATAAAATTAAAGAAGAAAAAACTGCAAAGCAAGTATATACCAAACATCGCTTCAATACTTCGTGGATCTTACATAAAACATGTTTCCGTTATTCATAAAAAACTTTCGAATTTATCAGTAATAACAGGAAACTCTTGCCTTTGTTCATGATGAACGTTGTATTGAGCACAAAAACAACAACAGTGATTATATGTATAATGTTTGTGCATGTAAACTGTACTTGCATCAAATGCAATAGGTTTGGTTACCTAAGAGCGTAGAAGTTACGCGATGAACTAATTTTTATTACTTATACATCTGCAGCTACATCGATACTCTGCAAATCGCATTTAAGTGCCTGGCAGAGGGTTCATCGAACCACCTTCACAGTTCTCTATTATTCCAATAACGTATAGCGCACAGAAAGAACGAACAGCTGTATCTTTCCGTACGAGCTCTGATTTGCCTCGTATTATCATGGTGATCGTTTCTCCCTATGTAGGCCGGCGTCAACAATATATTTTCGCATTCTGAGGACAAAGTTAGTGATTCGAATGTCATGAGAAGATTACTCCGCAGCGAAAAACTTCCTTGTTTTAATGATTTCCATCTCAAATTCTGTATTATTTCAGTGACTCTCTCTTTCCTATTTCGCGATAATACAAGATGTGCTGCCCTTCTTTGAGCTTTTTCTATGTACTTCGTCAATCCCATCTGGTAATGATCCCACACGGACAAGCGTACTGTAGGAAGTCTCCTTAGCAGATCTGTTACATTTTCTAAGTCTCCTGCCAACAAAATGCAGTCTTTGGTTAGTCTTCCCCACAACATTTTCTGTGTGTTCCTTTCAATTTAAGTTGTTCGTAATTGTAATTACTAGGTATTTAGTTGAATTTGCGGCCTTTAAATTTGACTAATTTATCGTGTAATCTACGTTTAACCGATTCCTTTTAGCACTCATGTGGATGACCTCACCTCACATTTTCCGTTATTTAGGACGAATTGCCAATTTTAGAACTGTACAGGTATCTTCTCTAAATCGTTTTGCTGTTTGTTTTGATCTTCTGATGACTTTACTAGTCATTTATGTTCTGGAAGGATATAAAACACACAATGGACTAACACTGAATGATGTGCGGTTCTGATTATGTGCAAAACCAAGAAGAAGCAATGAAGTCGTTGATTCTCAGTTTCTCTCTCAGACATTCATGGTTCTTTCCCTGCCGATGCTACCAGTATTACCTGTAATCCTACCGTTTACTACTTCATTACGTCGTGTACTAAACTTACCGAACCGTAGTTTCGGTACACAGCAACTCTAGTTGTGTGGTACGTCGAATGTGCTCAACGAGTATGGTTACTTCATGAATGAAATACGTGTCTAAAACCCATAGCGCCTTTTGGGCGTCGACTGTTGCCAGACACACGTTAAAATAATGTACAGTGGGAGGCGAGATGCTGGACACGACACGTTTAATGTCCGTTCGCCGGCACTGTGGCACAGGCAAGCAAGGTGGCGATCGTGAGTTATGCGCGTAAGTGACAGCAAGCCACACCCAAACATTCCGTGGTTGCAATGTACGGCTGTCACAAATCAGCGGGAGTCCGCATTGTCTTCTGCTGCGCAGAAAGCTTACGCGACCGTCGTCTAACTGTGGCTGAAAACGTTCTCTCAGAAAATTATGTCTATCTACGTCTTCTTCCAACCTAGCAGTTCACCGCAGCAACGCTAGGGTCAAAGTTACACTCTGCAGTAGATGGCGTGCCTGGGACCCAGGTTCTAGGGGCAGAGGACTACTGTTGTTGGTATGAAACTACACGCGATTGCATCCACAGATTAACTGCGCCTCTCGGCATAACGTACTGACAGGATTCGTTTGCTGTAATCGACACCCCCGGGATAACGAGGCCGTCCAGCAGTGTTAGTGACGTCACACTAAGCGGCCCGTAGCCGACGCAGCAGTCCACGGACACCTCCGTACAGACGCGCCTGATGCTAACGATCTTCTGTCCGTCGTACAGAAAGGAGCGAACTATATTTCGAACCAAAGACCAAATTATGTATATTCTTGTAAACAGCATAAAGGTTCATAACGAAATACCGATTACATATACGGGCAGGAATAAGTTTAATCGATTGAGGAACTTTGCCACTATTTTATAATTGTCAGAACACTATTTAGCTTTAAAACTCGCATACAGGTGGTGACAAATGCCAACTGACAGCAGGACTTAACATTTTCAAGCTATTACACTGAAGGTAAATTATCTTAAACACTGTCATACATAGCAAAACCCTCACAACTTTCGTTTACAATAAGGTAACCAAGAGTTCGCTTTATCTCATAAAACACATGACTATTGTGAATTTACTCATATGTTCATGGTGACATCTCTTTTCAAGAATTTTTACAAGTGTATCCCCAGTAATAAAGAATGGAAACAAAAGATAGATATCAAATATTCTCGTTTAACATAGACATCACTGAACACAAGATTCTGTCTTGCACTGTGATACTAAGGGACTGCTCTTTCCTTTAAGAAAAGCCTGACAATTTGAAGTTCACTCTGCTATTGAAGATACACTTCTTGAAACAATATCAAAAATGTTATGAAAGGTAAGGAAATGAAAAACAACCAAGTGCATTACATGTAAGGATGTGAGCAAAAGGCTGAGGCTCTCTTTACTTACCATTTTCAATCTCTCTACAGCTTATTTCCTTTTCCATGTAGAAACCACCAACTGCAAGTCTCATTATTGCTGTCTGTTACTAACAAACTGCTTTTCTATTTAGAAAACCTGACAATTTGATGTACTGAAGATAAACACTTTTCAGAGGAGTTCTAGAACCTATTCCTGCCCGTATATGTAATCGGTATTTCGTTGTGAACCTTTATGCTGTTTGCAAGAATATACATAATTTGGTCTTTGGTTCGAAATATAGTTCGCTCCTTTCTGTACGACGGACAGAAGATCGTTAGCATCAGGCGCGTCTGTACGGAGGTGTCCGTGGACTGCTGCGTCGGCTATGGGCCGCTTAGTGTGACGTCACTGACAGTGCTGGACGGCCTTGTTATCCCGGGGGTGTCGGCTGTAATGGCTGGCCCATTAAATACAGCTTTTATGCGCCCAGACCGCCGACTCCCTGAATAAATGTCCGTCGGATGTAACAAGCCTACAACAAAATAAATCTCCATTATTATGGTGACTAACGGACATTGCAATACAGGGTCACGTTTTGGTATTACAACAAATTTTCACTGACAATGACGTACTGCCTGTTGGCTTCCGCCTCGAGATTGTCTGCTGACTGTTTCGCCAGGACGACTGGCTTGTATTGTCAAAAATTCATCTACCATTGCTGGTGGCGTTGAACCCGTGAAAATGCCAGCCACTTATGCTGGGAAACGTAGGAAAAATCATTAACTTTTTTTTATTTGTGTGGGCAGAGTGTCCCTAGTTGCTTTATAATTTAACTGTTCACTAACATCCATTTCTCTTATTTCCTACACGAAATATTAATTCAGAATACGCAACTAGGGCAGTACAATAAATACGACGTGCGTTAGAAAAGTTGTGAGCGGTATGGCAACGCTGTTTTTTCTACTTGGGTATACCAGTAAGTTCATCGCTTCCAGATGCTCAGTCTGAGTTTCAGCTCTGTACAGCCATCACGTGATTTTTGAGAGCGCCGACAGTTAAGTTTTGTTTTTGTTGTGTGTTACGAAAATGGAACAGCGGAATTTAGAACCACGTTATGTCATCACGTTTTGTGTTAATCTTTGGGGAACCCGCGCGTGTGACCTTTGAAATGTTGGAACACGCCTATGGCGAACATTCCTTATCTAGAGCACAGGTTTTTCCCTCACGCAGATCATTTTTGGAACGCCGAGAACACGTTGAATATAAACCTCACTCACAGAGATTTTCAGCTTCAAAAATCGACGAAAACGTCGAACGTGTGCCTGCTCTTATGAGATCAGACCGACGTTAATAAGGATGTTGGGTGACCTATTGAACACTTTCGCCGTGCACACAATTTTGACCAAAGTGTTGCACATGCGAAAGGATTGTGCCAAAATGGTGCCGAAAAACGGAACAGAAGGACACTCGGAAAAACGTGCGCGCTACTGATCTTGTGAGGATTGCCAATGACTACGAATGGCTCAGTCGTGTGATCACAGGTGATGAATCCCAGATTTTTGAGTGTGGTCCTGAGACAAAGCGACAAAGTGAGGAGTGGCACAATGAGACATCATCTCGGCTGAAATAAGCTCGAATGAGCAAATCAAACATTGAAGCTATGCCGATTTTCTTTTTTGATAGCAGGGATACCGTGCATAATGAATTTGTTCCTCATAACAAACTTTCGACCAAGTGTTTTACAAAGATGTCCTTAAAATGGAAGATAGGACAATGCAGCCAAGTGGATGCTATATCGTGACGACACTGCATGTCACACAGCCACTTCCAAGACGAGATTTTTGACCTTAAAAGGCAGTCCCATTGTTCCACAGCTCCCTTATTCACCTGACCTGAATCCTTGTGACTTTTTCCCGAAATTTAAAAACGTCTTAAAAGAACGCCATTTGGGACTGCGGAGAACATTAAAGACTGCGACCGACATGTTAAAGGCCCTATCAGTAGAAGCCTCTCAGCGCTGATACCAAGAATGGGAACGACGACTCCGCCGGTGTATAGCTGCCGAAGGGAACTACTCTGAGGGGGACAATATTATTGTTTGAAGAAAAAAAGAGTTGATAAAATCTCTGTCTCGTTACTTTTCTGACAGATCTCTTAAGTTTGTTGCGTAATGGGGGACGGGTGGCAAAGGTGTGGAAGATCTTTTATTAATCGCTGTGCAAGCTTCCGAGCTCTAGGGAAAGAAATACCTACTGGATAACGAAGGCGAGAGGCGGAGGGGCAGAGAAATGGACAACGGCAGACGGGTTTCGAACCTGAAAAGTTCATTTTCAAGTCCGGCCACTGACAGTGCCCGATCTCAATAATAAATATGAACTCAAAACTCAGTCTGATCGTGACTCGGTAAGACGCATTCATTCTGCGACCATTTGTAAAGCACGTGTTGCCACTTTAATGTTCATTATGAAGTTCAGGTACTGTCAGTGCAGCCTCAGTAGGCCAGGCTTGAGAATGAACATGTCAGGTTCGAAACTACTCGCCTAATACTGTAACTGTTGACAGAATCGTTAATAAAAGTTTCAAGAAATTTAATAAATCTGCTGGTTCCCGATCAACAAAATGTTGTAACTGGAGAAAAAGGGCGAACATTAAAGTTTTGACTATTGTACCTATCAGTCTTCGATTTGAATTCGTTTCGACTGACGTTTATTTGTGACAGAACCGGATCACTTAAGTTAATACTGATCGATTTTCATTTTGAAAACATCTGCAAGCTATTACTATGAGGCACAGTGACTACTTTCTTTTTGCAGAATATGGGAATTTTTAGTTCAACGGTCGATCTTTTAATTTACTTCGAGAAATGTGTGCAATTTCTTATTTTCAATTAATTACAGAATGTGAATTTTCTACTTATTGGTAACTGCTGAGTGACGCCAGAACCACTGTTTATTCTTAGTTCTGTGTAGGGGTGGTTGTTGTTGTTGTTGTTGTTTTCGGTCCTGAGACTGGTTTGATGCAGCTCTCCATGCTACTCTATCCTGTACAAGCTGCTTCATCTCCCAGTATCTACTGCAACCTACATCCTTCTGAATCTGCTTGGTGTAGGGGCATTCTTTGCTATTTTTGCTCACAACCGGAGCTGCGGAGTCTGATTGTGACAGTAAGTGAAAATTTTTCGGCTCCGTGGACTTTCCCACCCGTCGGTAAGTACCACAGGTACCGCGGCGCTTTCGATAAACCAACCAGTTTTGCACCGCGGGGTTTCCGACCAAAGTTTTCCCCACTGCTGCGCCTTCAAGCCGACGCGGCAACGGAGGGGCGCAACGTCATTACTGCTCTTTTCATTCGCAGCAATTTAAACCGTGTTTTTAGGCTCTTGTCTAATCACACCCAGGGAAGTCACGACATATTCTGCACCAATTTAATTTTTCGCTTTTTAATTGGATAAAATGCGAAAGGGATCCTCTTATTACAAAACGGTCCGAAAACCACGGCAAAAGTATTTGTGGTCACAGGTCGCAAAGCCCAGGACAGCGAGATTTTGATACGCATGCGGATACTAAATTCAGGCCTCCAGACATGAATATTGTGCTGCGCATTGACATCAGTCGATTTTTATGTTAGGTCCCCAATAGTGCTGAGTCACCTGAACAGAAAAAACTTGTTTCTTTTACGACGCAAACTGATGGTCGAAATTCTTTCGATTAAATTCAATCATTCAGCGCAACAGCAGAACCGCCGCAACAGTTATGGAAAATATTTGAATCTATCAGTGCAATTGCTAGAAAATACGCATTTATATCATCATACACTTTTACTTTTATTGGTGTAAAGACCGTCAGTAATGGAAAAAAACATACCACCATCGACAATCAATTGAAGGAATGCAAATGGTGATTTAAAGATATGCTGTTTTTGTTCTGCCGATTTTTATTTGTATGAAATGGTTTTCGGCTTATTAGGCCATCTTCAGATAACTACTGGCTATTGTTTACAAGGAGCTTGTGTTCTTACGAACGAAACATTCTGGACTAGATACAACGCAATCTTTAGTTGTGGTATTGTCTTTGGAATTGTCAAACGGGTCTTTTGACTTTTTGTTCTGTAAAACTGTTCCTTAACATAAATCACATTTTATGGTTTGTCAGTACCATGCATGACAACACTTAGAATTATTTAGAATAGACATTATTACAAAATTACATTTTTTGGTATTTGTTGTGAACAGTTGCACTTGACACTAATTGTTGGTTGTACAACAGCGCTGTTTTCTTTGGGGGGGTTACATTTTGCTATAAGAAAATTGTGCATTAACAAATACGAAATATTTTGTCACATCAGTGTACGTTACTCCGTTAGAGTAACGAAGTCACCAACACGACGTCAATAAAAAGATACGAGTACTTAGGTAACTTATTGCGTGTAGTGGCCTGCGATGCAAGATGCGATGGTGAACCCTTTTCCAGGCGAAACTCACCTGCAAAGAAAGGAAAAGAACAAAAATTAGAGCAATATCACTAGACTGGAGACTTCCAAAGTTGGTGGCTATTTTGTAAAATTTAATAAATGAAGAGAGCAAAACATGAAAACTATAGGCAGCAAAACACACACAAATCATAATTCATACTGTGAACTATCAGGGAATAGACTAAACTTCAGTAATGAAGTATTGAGAAACGCATTTGTTTTCTTATACTGTTGATAAAGGAAATAACTGCATTTATTGTCACTAACAGAAGCGTAACGCAACATTGTGAGACCTTCACTTTTCCCGGCGAATTAAATGTTCAAATAATTTACGGTTTTGCTGCCGGGTCTACGGCCTTTTTGCCTTACGCAGGAAGCATTTCCAACAGGATTGGCCGTATTTTGGGGAAATATGATGTGAAATGTGTTTTTCGACCACCTTCCTTGATTAAGGCCCTGTTAGCGTCCGTAAAAGATGATCTTGGTTTACGTAAGGCTGGTGTCTATCGTATTCCTTGCAGTTGTGGCATGTCATATATTGGTCCGACAATCAGGACTGTGGAAGACCGGTGTATTGAACATAAGCGTCACACACGCTTACAAAAGCCGAGCAAATCCGCTATTACAGAACATTGCCTTGACACCGGTCATCTATGGAATACAGCAACACGGAGATTCTGGCTTGCACGTCCAGCAACTCGGATAGTGTAATTAAGGAAGCTGTTGAAATCAAATTATCAAGCAACCTTATAAACAGAGATTGTAGATTTTGTTTAAATGCTGCTTGGAATCCGTATCTATCATCAAAAAACAGAGGGACAGAATTAGGGCTACCTCACCTGTTGATTAATAGTCACTATCGATATTTATGATGTTGGTTATCTTTGGTTGTGTGTTTACTTTACGTTACTTGTTCTGTGTGTGGTATCTTCCTTGTTTCTCCTCTGTGAACCGAGGTATTAATTCCCTTGCACACTGCTTCCTCCTTTCAGTTGTGCCTTGAAAATGGCAGGGTGTGCTCCTGCCAAAATATCGGCGGTGGTCGACGTCACCCGGCAGCAAACCCGTAAATTATTTGAACGTAACGCTACACTGTCAAAAGCTGACGTATTCACTCGATTTTGTAATCGTTGACGTAACACACATCCTCTGAAGTATCATTTCGTTTCCTCCTCTCATTCTGCGTGATTCACTGTCTTTCTCTCTCCCCCCCCCCCCCCCTTATCAGCTGTATGACGAAATCTCACAATGAGGATCCCAGTGGCTGCTGTTGTTGTGGTCTTCAGTCCTGAGACTGGTTTGATGCAGTTCTCCATACTACTCCATCCTGTGCAAGCTTCTTCATCGCCCAGTACTTACTGCAACCTACACCCTTCTGTATCTGTTTAGTGTATTCATCTCTTGGTCTCCCTCTACGATTTTTCCCTCCACGCTGCCCTCCAATGCTAAATTTGTGATCCCTTGATGCCTCAGGACATGCCCTACCAACCGGTCCCTTCTTCTTGTCAAGTTGTGCCACAAACTCCTCCCCAATTCTATTCAATACCTCCTCATTAGTTATGTGATCTAACCATCTAATCTTCAGCATTCTTCTGTAGCACCACATTTCGAAAGCTTCTATTCTCTTCTTGTCTAAACTATTTATCGTCCATGTTTCATTTCTATACATGGCCACACTCCATACAAATACTTTCAGAAACGGCTTCCTGACACTTAAATCTATACTCGATGTTAAATTTCTCGTCTTTAGAAACGCTTTCCTTGCCATTGACAGTCTACATTTTATATCCTCTCTACTTCGACCATCAACAGTTATTTTGCTCCCCTAATATCAAAACTCCTTTACTACTTTAAGTGTCTCATTTCCTAATCTAATACCCTCAGCATTACCCGATTTACTTCGACTGCATTCCATTATCCTCGTTTTGCTTTTGTTGATGTTCATCTTATATCCTCCTTTCAAGAGACTGTCCATTCCGTTCAACTGATCTTCCAAGTCCTTTGCTGTCTCTGACAGAATTACAATGTCATCGGCGAACCTCAACGTTTTTATTTCTTCTCCATGGATTTTAATACCTACTCCGAATTTTTCTTTTGTTTCCTTTACTGCTTGCTCAATATACAGATTGAATAACATCGGGGAGAGGCTACAACCCTGTCTCACTCCCTTCCCAACCACTGCTTCCCTTTCATGCCCCTCTACTCTTATAACTGCCATCTGGTTTCTGTACAAATTGTACATAGCCTTTTGCTCCCTGTATTTTACCCCTGCCACCTTAAGAATTTGAAAGAGAGTATTCCAGTCAACATCGTCAAAAGCATTTCTCTAAGTCTACAAATGCTAGAAACGTAGGTTTGCCTTTCCTTAATCTTTCTTCTAAGATAAGTCGTTAGGCTAAGAAAGCGATTCTCGTCACTCTTTTTGGCGTTACAATTTCTCAACTTTAGTGTACTTAATCCGGGCACTGCCGACTACCAACAGATCGGGGCCAGCTTGCGCGCCGTGTGGGTGCAGCCAGCAGGCTCAGCTCGCGGTGTGGAGGCTGCAGACGTGTGGCCGAGTGTCCAGAGCGAGGCGGCAACGACCGCTCGGCGAAAGCTGCTGCTTTCTAGGCGCCCGCCAAGCAGCCAGCTCATTGTTTTGGGAAACCGCCGGCTGTCACAACACGCGCGCTTTAAATCAAGCACGCCGTGGGCGACGCTCCGCGCTTTCCTCCACAAACCTTTCCGGTCACACACGGGTCCAGGACACAGGTCGACGCTACGTGATACTGTTGTTGTGGAGACCATGGATTTCGGGTATAACAACGTTCGTTAAAATTATGGTTGACCAGTCTCACTCTGCGATTATTCTGCATTCTAGTAACTCAATCCAGTCACGTAGAGTCCTCTTGTAAGGTGGCTATAATCTCGCACCTTACAAGCACTCATCCACATATTCTGCCGTGCACTACAACCACAATTACATATCATTTGATAGTTTGTACATCGTATATATGAATATTTAAAGGAGACTGACATTGTCACGTACGCCTTGTAAATAATGGTTAACGATCATGGCACGAAAGGTGACGGACTGTCTATTATCAGAACGGCGTAATGAATGATTGCCTATACTAGTAGAGGTTGGAACGGCAGTGGAAATGAAACAGCAGCAAGCCCTGGATGGAAGGCCCACACAGGTGTGGTGGTTCAGCTCCACACACGAAGTGCCGAGACGGGCAGTGTGGACACCTGAGCGCGAGGACACAATACAGGGGCGACCGGCCGCTATTGTAGTAGGGCCGGAAGGATAACCGGATAATACATTGCTGGCCATTAACATTGCTACACCGAGAAGACATGAAGATGATAAATGGGTATTCATTGGACAAATATATTATACTAGAACTTACATGTGATTACATTTTCACACAATTTGGGTGCATAGATCCTGAGAAGTCAGTACCCAGAACAACCACCTCTGGCCGTAATAACGGCCTTGATACGCCTGGGAATTGAGTCAAACAGAGCTTGGATGGCGTCTACAGGTACACCTGCCCATGCAGCTTCAACACGATACCACATTTCATCAACAGTACTGACTGGCGTATTGTGACGAGCCAGTTGCTCGGCCACCAATGACCAGACGTTTTCACTTGGTGAGAGATCTGGAAAATGTGCTGGCCGGGGCAGCATTCGAACGTTTTCTGTATCCAGAAAGGCCCGTACAGGACCTGCAACACGCGGTCGTGTATTATCCTGCTGAAATGTAGGGTAGAGCCACGGGTCGTAACACATCTGAAATGTAATGTCCACTGTTCAAAGTGTCGTCAATGCGAACAAGAGGTGACTGAGACGTGTAACCAATGGCACCCCATACCATCACGCCGGGTGATATAGCAGTACGGCGATGACGAATACAAGCTTCCAATGTGCGTTCACCGCGATGTCGCCAAACACGGATGCGACCATCATGATGCTGTAAACAGAACATGGATTCATCCGAAAAAATGACGTTTTGCCATTCGTGCACCCAAATTCGTGGTTGAGTACGCCATCGCAGGCGCTCCTGTCTGTGATGCAGCGTCAAGGGTAACCGCAGCCATGATCTCCGAGCCGATAGTCCATGCTGCTGCAAACGTCGTTGAACTGTTCGTGCAGATGTTTGTTGTCTTCCAAACATCCCCATCTGTTGACTCAGGGATCGAGTCGTGGCTGCACGATCCGTTACAGCCATACGGATAAGATGCCTGTCATCTCTACTGCTAGTGATACGAGGCCGTTGGGATCCAGCACGGCGTTCCGTATTACCCCATTGATTCCATATTCTGCTGACAGTCATTGGATCTCGACCAACGCGAGCAGCAATGTCACGATACGATAAACCGGAATCGCGATAGGCTACAATCCGACCTTTACCAAAGTCGGAAACGTGATGATACGCGTTTCTCCTCCTTACACGAGGCATCACAACAACGTTTCACCAGGCAATGCCGGTCAACTGCTGTTTGTGTATGAGAAATCGGTTGGAAACTTTCCTCATGTCAGCACGTTATAGATGTCACCACCGGCGCCAACCTTGTGTGAATGATCTGAAAAGCTAATAATTTGCATATCACAGCATCTGCTTTCTGTCGGTTAAATTTCGTGTCTGTAGCACGTGATCTTCGTGGTGCAGCAATTTTCATGGCCAGTAGTGTACTTCCGAACTCTGCAAATCATGGATGCAGGTGAGAGGAACGAAGAAGCGGCACCTCTGAAACCACGCAGGCTGGTTTATTTCCAAGGAATTTTACTCAGAAGCTTACCATTGTACGAGTATAGGTTTTTCCTCGCAAACTTTCCGCCCTGGACGTGAAAAGACTAAAATATGGTTGGTCGGCGGTCGGAAGAACCTGTAGAAAGGGAGAATACTCCGTGGTTTCGGGAATATGATTCGTTTTCGGAATTACGAGGGTGGGGAGCCGAGCCTTCCTGGGAAGCCAGCGGAGGAGAGGAAGAGGTCTTTCGTTGTGAGCGCCCGTGTGTGACGGTCGCGCAGTAACAGCTTTGTTGGTACAGACGAACTTGCTGTCTTTGCTCTCAGCAGAGTTTATAGTTAGAACAGTTAGGCACTGTACTGGACTTCACCTCCGGGTTGGAAGTCGTCGTTGAGTACGCAGTGTTCAGTAAGAGCACTTCCTCTGCATGTACTTACGTTGAGACGTTATCTGAACTCTGTCCTTGTGGCGAGGAGTTCGCGTTTCTCGTCTGTAGAACAGAGAAGAGAAGACAGTATTGGAGTATATTAGTCAGAGGACCACCTTCTCCTAGTGTTTGAAAGTTAATTTGTGGCTGGAGTCATAGACGAGTACAAGAACCATCACTTCGAAGCACCGGACGCAGTACATACGGTGATATCGCAAATTGCTTCGGCTTATTAGGGCTATAAAAGCTAAATAGTTGTGATCACGCTAGTTTATTTCCACTGAGGTTCCACACCACCGTAGATCATCTTTGAAGGTAGTGTTTTCTAGTGTTTGGTACGAAGAAGTCACTCATTTCGCGTTATTGACCGCACAGTCATAATAAGGGGCAGAGTTGGCCAATTTATCAGTAATTTTACTTAGTAAATGTAAACTTTATACAAAGGTTTTTTATCGACAATAAATATATAAGCAGGAATAACGTTTATCATTTACTCGTATTAGTCGCCTTCATCATTCATTTATGTTTAGATTGTAATTTACAGAATTACGAGATACTAAGATCTGCTTCAGGGGGTAGTCAGAGGGCCAAATCTTCATTTTAGCGTTTATTATTTTCCGTTGAGCACATTCATTTTTACACCCGCCTGGAGTAGCATCCTGGACACTTATTGAAACAAAGAACCGTTCTGACCGTCTCGGCTCGTTCTATTTTCTTACATCTTTGCCCACTATCGCATTCCGTCTCTGTCTACTCGCCGGGAGGCGCTTCGGTCGCGTGTGAGTTGACTCTCTGGTTGTAGTCTCTTGGGGCGTGTTGTTGACCACATGGGCCGGCAGTCCGGTCGCTAGCAGTGGTGAGAGACAAGAGGCACGTGTGACGTACGGCCGCCACGTCTATTAATGGCCACCGAGGTCGAAATTGGGTCTTATTTGTTTTGGGGTAGTTGCTTCCCTGAATGATGTTACGACTATAAAATTGCCTTGCCAGTAGTAAGCAAACGCTAGCGGCCAAGTGAATCTTGACTCATTTGAGTAATTAATTTGAGTAATTGGCTTTCCGAGCTGTTCGTGGCGGTTGGAGGAGCTGCCCCGGGGTGTTACCTGTCACCCACCTACCCATTGGGCGTAGTTTGTCAGCGCCGGCTGTGTCCGTGCGCGCGGGCGTCAACGTAGTCCCTGAGACGTTCCGACATCCTGAATTGCTACGGTATCTCTCGTAAGTTGAGTTTCTATCTCGTACAAATCCAGCATTAATCTGACCTGAAATGCCCGTTATTCTACGCCACCGTACTCAGACCTGGCCGGCCCTATCCGCCCCTGCCATGTTTTTCCTGTTTGAAGACGGGACCAATGACCTCGCAGTTTGTTCCCACCAACCAATCAACCAACCAACTTGAAGTTTGGTTTTAACTTAAGTTTTAGTACCGGTGTAATGCTCAATTTGTTACATGGAATTGATACGCCCCGCTTAACCGACAGGACACGTAGTTTAAATTGTGGAAAGGGGCCAAAATAAGGGCCGTCAGTTACACTCTAACATACAACTTTATTATTTGATCAAATATTACAAGAGCCCAATTTTTTTTTTTTTAAACACAGCTTTAATCTTTGTGATTAATTACCGGCTGAAAGCCACTTATTTAAAAACGGCCGAAGGCCAATAACTTAAAACGCAAGCATAATCAGGAATTTAAAAGGCAAAGCCTTATCTTAAAACAGTTCTTTAGTTAGGCTGAAGGCCCAAAGAATCAGACACTTCAAGAGCAAACAAGGTAAATTCAAATCGGCTGAAGACCTAACACTTAAAATTCAACAACATTAAAACCTTTAAAATGCCTAGGGTCTTACGTGAAACAGTTATTTAAATTAGGCAGAAGGCCTGAAGAATCTTACGCCTTAAGGGCAAAACAACCTTCACTTTAAAAAAAATCGGCTAGAAGCCATACAAGTACAAACTACAAGAACAATAAAAAAAATGGCAGTACACCCAAGGGCGCTCAGATGTTCGAGGGTCGGCCTGGAACTCAAACACAAACGCTCGCTAAAGGTGAGACAGGCAGTCGGGCCAACCATTCACGATCCGACGACCCAACGGACCGACAGCCAACGGACCCACCAACAAGATAACTTCCACTTCACCCGACCAGAGCACAACAGGGAGTTCAACGGAACAACGTAGAAGATATTAGCGCCCACAACCAATCATACATGGGGCTGTCACACTACACACCATGCTGGACAGCAACAACACCGTAAGGTAACTACACTGCCTGAAATTTACGTCAACGGCCAGGGCAGGTAACCGGAACGTTAACGGCCACAAGGCAGAAGATTCCGCTGGTGCACTTCAATTTAAATGACCAAATACTGTGAAACTCCACCGGAGGTTGGCTAGAATTTTCCAACTTGAAAATCTCGTTGTTGCTCGCGGGAATATTCCAACAGCCGACAACGAACTCCAAACGACACAATGTGAACAGACTTGACTTGCTGGTAGATTAAATCAAAACTCAACTTTCGTGTCCAGGGTCGGTCAGCCAAGGACCTCGTAGCAATGAGAACAGCCCCACACACTCCAACACCGCGTAGAGAACGCCAGCGGCTACGACCAACCGAACGACCAACCGAACGACCAACCGAACGACCAACCGAACGACCAACCGAACGACCAACCGAACGACCAACCGAACGACCAACCGACGGTCGTCCCGCTTTAATCTCCCTACGTCGAACAGTTCAGTTCATGTGTGTCGCCAGCGGCCGGCGAGCACTGGCTGTCGGCGCCTCACCGGCGCTCCGTCCCGACTGCACTGCTGGTCCGTTCCGAACTGACTGCCAGACACACGACGGTCCGGAAATATTATCGGTCGCTCCAGAGATGGTAAGACAGTGCACTTATCGATACGCGCTGCTGCTGCCGCTCAGGGCAAGTAAGGCAGGAAGTTAGTGACGCCAGTAAACGGAATAAGAAAACGAGGCGGCAGTACCATAATAGAAGATGACAGACAATAAATGGGATAAACGCGAGCTCAGGTATTTTATTATTTTTCCACGTCAGTATCTTTATTATGCCCAAGGGGCTTCTATGATTGATTAAATGCTGGATACTTGCGTTGAGAATGGTTCCTGCTCGTTGCATAAAATATTAGTACTCTTACTTAACGGGACTCAGTTCGTCACGTACGACACTTCGAAATTTCATGTTACTACCCATCTTTTAAGTTATTCACTGGTGTCAAGCACACCCTTTGAGTTATATTTGACTGTACAACTTGCTTGTTAGTCCTTCCTAAATTGGTGCATCTTATTCGTTTACATTAACTAATTGATCATCAATTGATTTAAATGAAGAAATTTTGGAATAACTGACTGAATGACTTTCCTTAATTATTTTATCTAATTTTCTGCTGAAATTTGAACTGCTGTTAACATTTTCAATCCGTTTCTGACGTTACTTATTGTCACTCATTAGTTGCACATTTTTAATTACGTTAATTGCAATCAGATTTATCATTCGTATATTAGTGCTTTTGGTATCTGTGCAATAAAAGATCGTTGGACTCTTGTGAAGTAACAAATGACTTGTAATAAATAGCCAGCACCTTCCCCTGCCTGTTTAGTTGTTCCTTTATCCTGGGCCGGCCGTTTTGGCCGAGCGGTTCTAGGCGCTTCACTCTGGAACAGCGCGACCGCTACGGTCGCAGGTTCGAATCCTGCCTCGGGCATGGATGTGTGTGAAGTCCTTAGGTTAGTTAGGTTTAAGTAGTTCCAAGTTCTGGGGGACTGATGACCTCAGGTGTTAAGTCCCATAGTTCTCAGAGCCATTTGAACCATCTTTATCCTGGGGTGTTCACTGACATTGCACGTTCCTTTCCTCCGTGTACCGGATTTTCCGCTTGCACCGTGCGAGATCGCACTCGCGGCCGCCGACAGAATCTACTCACTCTTGCCGATGTGCCGATACACGAGAAAAAATTCGCGACGTACTGTTCTGCAGATTTAAAAGCGAACGTTCATTGGCGGACCCTGATCAATTCTCTGCATTGCTACAATAATAAAACGAATCTAAACATGAGTCACGGGCTCCGCTTTGTTCCGGAAGACAGGGTTACACTTTCCTGTGCTTCAAAACCAGCCACTGAAAGCCCTGTAGCAGTCTAAGTGCTCTCAGGAAGATTCCGCGATCCAACCAGTGGACTGGTGTACGTACACCGCTAACAGTTCATACACTGCTTCGAACTGGCTGCTAGCAGCCTCCACCAAAGATCTCTGAAACGTAACAGAAACAGGCAAAGAGTCATACACAGACTCAAAACTCTTATTTCCACGGAAACTAATGTAATTCACTAGCTTCAATGACAACGTCGCCACCACTGTACAGCTAGCTCACAACCTAATTTGAGGCCTGTTCCTGTTGGTCATCTGCACACTCGATAAACGGCAACTGTCTCCTAGGAAAACGGGGGATGGGGACGTCCCGTCGACAGCGCGGTCATTAGAGTCGGACAGCAGGCCCGGATTACCAAAGGACAGTGATGTAAATCGGCCGTGCCCTTTTCAAAGGAACCATCCTCGCATTTGCCTGAAGAGATATAGGGAGGTCATGAAAAACCTAAATTTAGATTGCCTGACGGAGTTTTGAACCGTCGTCCTCCCGAACCGAGTCCCGAGTGCTATCCACTGAGCCACATCGGTCGGAATGGCACACTAGGTATCCACATCTGCGCACCGGAAGAGCAATGGAACCCATTTGGGTCCCTGTCGGGCGCCATCACAGCGTACGCAAATCAGCAGCCCGTTGTTTACGCAAATTACGTGACCTGTGCTTACACATCACATACCTCCACCAACCTACCAAAAAACTGTCGGATCCCTGATACGAAGAATCAGTGATGTATTTCGTTCCCAAGACGGAAAGCAAGCTATTAAGCAGGTGGCCATAATGTTTTGGCTCACGAGTTTATGTTCCGCTAGCGCCTGCGTACCGCTATGAACTCTTAATTCGGTTATTCTGCGGCAGTATCAGCTATCGACTATCACAAGAATGTGTTTCAAACGGCGCCTCATAAACTGGCCCAGGGTAACTTCTGTTTACAGCAGTCTCTTCAGGCTGACAAGCGTCTTGCACTCTAAGTTTACTTGTAATTAGGATTACTTTGAACGCAGAGGCTCTGAGCTGCACATCAACGATACATTAACTGAATTGCGTGCAGCAGAAGTAATCTCTTCCGCTGTCAAGGAATGATACGAGGCTTTGTCCGCACACTCACTCAGGAGAGATAATTACAAGTTAGCGTTTTAATAAAATGGAGCGAGATAATGCTTTATGGTGCGTTAGCACGAAACGGAACGCGCCATTTCTCATTCCCCACTGACAACTGAAACGGTAAATTTTTGCGGAGTATGAACTCTGTTGAATTTTGCTTGCGCCCTGTCCATGTAACTGTCTGCTCATTGACGAACACAGTTTTTTAGTGGACGGGAGAAACGGGCCCCAGTCTCCACTCTCGCATCTTTGCTATCTGAATTAAATAAAGTGCACGTATAATTGCTTCCTGTATATGCAAAGCAGACAGAGCTTATTTGCACAGCTCTGGTTCCCGTCTGCAGAACGAACGAGATTATTCATTCTCCACAGCGCGAAACGATTCACCGAATAAATATTGGCCAAGATTCAAGACTTAAAAGACCAGAATGCTGCGCTCGATAAACATGGAAAATATCGCTGAATTTTCGCCCCGCTGCTTGCGTTTTGTTAAGTTATACATCACAAACTTCGATAGTTCTTTATGACAGGGTTGTTTCTTACTACAGTGCTGTAAAGGTTTAAGGTGTCACCTACCTGAAAGTTGTTTTGAACACAGCAGAGCTTGACTGGGCATGCTTCGATTGCAGCTGCTATGCCATTGCCTTTCTCCGGCCTTTGAACTGACTTACACAACCGATTACACGGAACCGAACTATGATGCACCTCGGCATTTCTCATATTAACAAACGTTGCTCGACGTGAAAGAAGTGGTAAGTGGCATTAATATGTCATTAATATATATTAATAATATCATAGTACTGACCGTGCAGCTGAGTCGGTAGCAAAGACGTTGGTTCGTATCTCTCACTAGCGTATCTCATTTGCGAAACATGAAATTGAAAATAAACCACATTATGTCTGGAGACAGCACCGTGTTATTGATTTATATGATTTTTCATTTACCAGCAAGGTACCTCCTATGTCTGTATCAAATTCTGACTTATTTGCATGCAATTATAATTAAAAATAAAATAGTTTTACTAGAACATGATTCAATATTTGTTAAAATTTCAGTTTGATTATATAAAATTAAAAAAATATAACTAGGGAAAAATGGGACCAACGACTACCGGTTGTTATACGCTACTGACCTTTTTGTTGGAATAAGCCAAACGTTTTGTACTTAAAATTGGTCGGAAATAACCTAAACCTCTAAGGCTTTTTATTCCGTGTCTCAATCGGGAAAAAGGAACACTTGTACGATCACTTTTTTCCGTCTGTCTAGTCCTGACTGTTTCCGTCCGACTGTTCAAAACCGTTTTTCTAAGGAATGGGTAGGCGTATCAAGTTTACATTTATGTCACCTGCTAAGATCTATAGTGAAGTGGAGGTGTAATAAATTTAAGCTTCTAAGGGAATGCAGACAAAAGATACAGCTATTTATGTCACATATTTTTATTCTCGCAAATTTACTGGTGAAAACCTATGGATACTTCCCATTGGTCTAGAGTCACGAATTTTGGTAAGAAGCGACGTTTCACAGCACAAGCGAAGGGAAAGTCTTAAAATTGTTTTTTTAATTGGACTATGTCAAACGAAAAATTTTTTTATTTTTGTCCGACTTCAAACCAGAAACATTCTCCAAAGTCTTGGAATGGTCGGGACATATATTGCGATTGTCCATGCTGATAACAAGCAGAAATCATCGAGATTCTCGATTCCCGAAATGGATGAACTGTCGATATATTGCACGGAACCTTCAGCGCGTCAATCCTAGTCACAGCTGGCCATTTTTTGGGATCTGGTGACGGGGACCTGATTTCCAAATCCTGTAAATATTTATAAAATCGAAGAGCACTTCGTTTAAGGTTCTCTTGTAAGATTCCGCAGAATCTGACTCTACAAGTTACAGCCCCCCCCCTTTTCAGTCTTGCATTTTACCTTATTTATCTATACTCTGCTTTTATCGTACAGCCGTCCATCGAAATCTCTCAATATCGGTCTCATCATCTCCTGCTACAGAAAACTGTAGTCGTCTTGATCAGGGAATCACTCCTGGATTGAGATAAATCAGAGTAAACCTGAACATTTATGCCCAGACGGAACTGGAACCCAGTCCTCTGGTATACGTAATGGGTATGTTTAACCACTGCGTATCTTGGATCTGCTGAATTGCGGCACGTGTCACAGATTATAAGAAACAACTGCTCCGTGGAGCACGGGGGGAGTATATCCATAATCATCAGTTTTCCACTCTAGGTGCCCTGGTGTGCTATTCTTCCCTCGGGACTGTATATCAGGTGACTCCTTGTTTCTGCATCCTCCTTCACTTGGTCCACCCATCACTTCCTTGATCTTGCTACCGACTTTCTACCACTCGCATCTGTGTGTAGCCATTATTTTCTCTCCTTCCTTCCTCCACCCGTCTGACATGGCCAAACCATCAAACGGGTCCTTGTAACATTCTCTTTCAACGATGTTTACACTCAAGCTTCGCCCATTAGTTTTTTTTCTTCATTTATTACCCTGTCCTTCGTAATTTTCTGGACCATAGTACGTAAGAATGTCATTTCTGCGGCTTGCAGTTTGTCGTCGTACATGTTTCTGAGCCATATGTAATCATGTGGATAAAGTATGCCTACAGGACGGTCTGTTTTGGTCGTAAGGGGACTTGTTCGTTCAGGGTAGACAGCATATTTGACTGTAGAACAACTGACTTGAGTTCGGTTACTGATCTCATGCTGTATCCTGTTATTGCTTGAAATGATGCACCCAAAATATTTGTGCTGGTCTCTCCTTTCCTGTTCTAACTGTGACTGATATTGCGACAGTTATTTATTCATTTATTTACTGTAAATCCCAAAGACTTAAGATATTCCAGATATCCAGCCTCACCTCTACTGCTTTCTATAAACTACCCTAAATTATTACATCATCTGCAAATGCAAATGCGTTGTTCTGTTTGATTCCCATCATAACTACGTCCATTGCAATGATAAAACGTAATACGGAAAGGATACTGACTATTAACTCCTTAGTTGCTTGGCTCCAATAAGAATTACCATGTACTATCTGAATGCAACTGCAGCAGCTTTCGTGAAGTATTTTTTATTGTGCTTGTTTATTTGCTAGATAACCCGCGTAACGTCTACTTACGACGAAAACACACACACACACACACACACACACACACACACACACACACACACAAGACCTACACTCCGCCAGGTCAACGACCCACGAGATGCATGCTTCATACTGTTCATTTACTTCGAGATAAGAATATAATCCAGAAATGCGCTGAGCCTTGAATGAAAATGAACCTAGTTTACATTCATGACTTTTGCGACCCCTTTATCCCACGAACAAAGTTACGAGTCAGGCCAGATTCATTAAGACACCTAACTGCTTTACATTTAGATTCGCGATGAAAGTATGCAGGGAGGAACTTTCTACGCTGCGCGGCGCTGCTCAACAAATTTCGCCAGTGGCGTGAGAAACGGGTTGCGGGGGAAATTGTACTGGTAAGCCGATACGTGCAGCCTTACAGTATCGCGTATCCAGGTCACTGGCGAAAATTTCGTCCACGCGACGCTCTAAGCGTCTAGAAGCGGTGTGCTTCATCGTTGCGGAGATAAGTGCTACCGAAGTACTCCCTGATGTCAGCAGAGACTACATTATGAAGGCTCAAAGCAAGGAACGTCTAGCAACGGAGGCAGTATATCCTGAGAGTTTTACGGGAACTATATATTACTGCTATTAGTATTTTGTTCCCAAGTGTCCGGCAGTCAGGAACTGTTACCTTATATCCATCGATTGCAATGGTATTCCACCATAAATGTTCTACAAAATCTTCTGCAACTAGTTCCTATAAATATGTTTCAAATAGACTTAAGGGAAACGAAAAATTGCTGTGGCGAAGTGAACCACGTGTTTGCGTGCCATCGCAAATCGGTGTACACACTAAAAAGTTTATGAACAAATACTGTTAACCACAAACTTTCCTATGGACTTTATCGATTCCCAAAGACGTTAAAGTTTCCAGAGCAATGTACAATCGTTCAAACAACATTCAAATTTCTGCATGATGCACCTGGAGTAATGACGAGGAAGACATTTAGCAGACAATTTTTAAAAGCAAATAATCCAAAATGGCAAAGTACGTCTTTTTCATAAATAAAAGTAATTTTTCTGTATCATATTTAGTTTTTCTGTGACAGCCTATTAAAATGAGGGACGTTTTATTGCCGGATCCTGTGTTTCTTCACAACCGGTTTCGATCATTTATTATCTTCACAGTGGAAAAATACTGTGACATATGTCATACATAGTATTTAACCAGAAAAAACGCCATAGCTGACGTACAAACATCAGAAATGGCATTTTTTTCTGGTTAAATACCATGTATGACATGTGATGTCACAGTATTTTTTCCACTGCGATGATTATCAATGATAGATTGTGAATAAATGTGTTCTAGACAGCGCAGTGTTTACCATGCATTTCTCCCAGTATATGATGCTGCTGACACTCGCCTGGAAAAAAAAATAAAATAAAAAATCCAACGTATGATGGGGAGCATTCTGTGTTATATGTACAATGTTAGGTTTTAGCCAAGTGTATGGATAGGTAATGGTGGAGAAGTACCAAAGCTATACCTGTATCCAACGACAATCACTTCAATCGTGAAAGCATTTCAACTGTTTTTTTCTTCATATTTTTCGATATATACCTCATCACGGAATTTGGGGAAAAATACACAGGCGTATAATAAATTGCAGTACTAAAACCGCAGGACGACGATGGGACATTTGTTATCCTTCCAGCATCACAAACGCGAGCGGGAGCGACACACACACACACACACACACACACACACACACACACACACACACACAGAGAGAGAGAGAGATGGAATGAGAATGTGCTCAAGTACCCAGTTCTGGTACGTTATGAAAGAAATCCTGTTAATGTAAAACCTTCCCAAATGTTCGCATCTGATTTGGAAATCTTTTTCCCCCACTCCCAGCTGCTGTAATTTTGCTCAACGAAGTCGGGCTTTCTGCAATAACCCGTCGGGCCACTTTAGTAAGGAATCAAAGATATCCTGAGAGTAAAACATAGCAAAGGAAGCACGCTAATAGGAGAAACTGAAGGAACAGTGGTCGAGATGCGTAAGAGATTATCTTCCATTTTAGTTGTATACACATATCATAATTGTTTTATCTTTTTAGTGTTTTGTTTCAACAAAATGACAAATTTTGACGTAACGCATATACGGGGGGAACATCACCTAACACGGTTGGCCACACTCCTTTATAATCTCTGACTTTGTAATGTATGTAAATTAGTGACTCTCGAACGCTGTGCACAGAAGCTTCAGAATGCTCTGCAATTACAACGGAGTCGTATACACTTTATATTTAACATGCGTGTGTTTCTGATCAGTTATGTAAGATCAAACTGAACATCTATTACCTGTTTTAACAGATCTGAAGATGGTCGAAATTTGAATTGAACTGGTAATCATTACTACGACAGAAAATACCCGGCAATAAAATACTAGAAAAGGTTACATGTGTTTTGGTAGTGTCACCAATTATTTATTTTGTATAAAACAGAATCACTGTATTTAAGTTTCCCCACACGAGGTGAACGAAGTGCAGCCAAGCTTTAGAAATATTGAATATTGTTTTTTCATGAGCATTACAATCCTTTCGAAAGAAGCCATGGAGACATTGCAGATTACGCGCGCCCTGGATGCCCCAGCACGTCAACGAAGAGGCCATGGAGAAAGTTAAATTATTACGTAGGACTTCCAAACCACCATCAGGAAAATTGCTGGCATATCAACTAGCTCATGCCATGAAATTTTTTCGATTGTTTTCAGTGTGAAACGTGTCACAGCAAAAAATTCTTCAGTTTAGAAACAGAGGCGAATTCAAATTTCTCAAGAGTCGCTATATGAAGTTAACAACGATCCAAAACTACTGAAACACGCCTTAACCGGTAGTGAAACGCGAGTATAGGGACAGGACATCGGAACGGATCCGTAGTCTCAATGAAAGCATCGCCAAGACTGGAAAAAGCTCGGGTGGAGTCAGACGTGAAGGTTATGTTCTGTGTTTTTCGATTTTTAACGATATAGTGTACCATGAGTTCTTGAATCAAGATCGAGCTATCTATGAGAGATACTATCTACAAACTAAAAATAGTTTCCGTGAGGCAAACTAAAAGAAAAAACAAAGAGGACTGAAGTTGTGGCGAAATAATTCATCCCTTTTGCACCACAATGATGCATCTGCTCACACCATCGTTGTTTGTTAATTTTGGCACCAATGTAATGATAACCCCCGCTTCTATATTCGACAGAAAAGATCCCACATAAAATTTTTCTGTTCCAAAAGAAAAAGGGAACCTAAAAGGGCCGACAATTTACAAGCATAACTAAAACTAAACACCCGTCGTTTAGAGACCTAACAGCTTCCCCAGAGTGTTTGGAGATTGGAAATAGCACTGGTGTATGTCTACAATATTGGACGAGGACTATTTTGAATGGGATAACAATCTAGACCAAGAAGTACAAGCTTCCAGTAAAACAAACTCGCGATATTTTTTGAGCGCATCTCGTACGTTACGGTGATCTGAACACTGAAGACTGGTTTTAGGCAACTCTTCACTATGGTCAGTCCTGTAGAAGCCCCAGATCTTTTAACTAATGCGACTTATATTCATTTGAACCAGCTTCCTCTATTCTTGCATTGACCTCCCTCTGCAGTATCCCCATACTTCCGTCCATTCTCAAGTTCATAATTCCTTGATGTCTCAGGATCTGTCCTTTCAACCGATCCCATCTTTCAGTCAAATGGTGCCATAAATGTTTTTTCGTCCAGTTCGATCCATCCATCCACTCTCGCACTATTCAGCATTTTTCTGAGGCTGCACATTTCGAAACCATTCTGTCCGTCTCAACTGCTTATCGTCACGTTTCACTTGCATGCAAATACGCTTCAGACAAATACGTTCAGAAAAATATTTCCTAACACTTAAATTTGGCCCGCATCTCGTGGTCGTGCGGTAGCGTTCTCGCTTCCCACGCCCGGGTTCCCGGGTTCGATTCCCGGCGGGGTCAGGGATTTTCTCTGCCTCGTGATGGCTGGGTGTTGTGTGCTGTCCTTAGGTTAGTTAGGTTTAAGTAGTTCTAAGTTCTAGGGGACTTATGACCACAGCAGTTGAGTCCCATAGTGCTCAGAGCCATTTGAACCATTTCTGAACTTAAATTTGTATTAGATGCTAATAAATTCCTCGTTTAGAGCAACACTTTTCTTGCTATTACTAACGTGCATTTTACATGCTCTACTTCAGCCATTGTCAGTATTTCCCTGCCAAAACTGCGAAATTCTTACTACTTTTCGTGTTTCATTTCGTAAGGTAATTCCCTCAGCATCACCTGTTTTTCAAGGCCCGTAACTCAACAGGTAAAAACGGAAATCTTCGTCTGTCTGTGAAAAACACTTTCTCAGGAACGGGTAAATATATCAGGATCAAATTTACGTCACATACTAAAGTCTATGTTTACTTGGCGGTGTAAAACATTGAAGCTTCCATGCCAGCGCCATCTTAAGATACGGCAATTTATGCCACAACTTTAACACGCAAAATCACTCATCAAAACTTGCAGGATACTCCCCGTTGGTCTACAATAATGAAACATGGGAAGTACAACCAATGGAAAAAATCCGAAAACTGAAAAATCTGTAATTATATACATAGTGAAAATAGTTCTTTTGTCATTTGTTATCAGACGTCAAACTTCAAATTAAAGCACTGAGTAGTTTGCATTCAGACTGACTGGGTGGCAAATGTTGAAGTCAAACATCAGGCAGGGAGTGACACGTTTCGAAATTTACACACAGTCTGCAAATGTCTGACACACATACAACCTGAACGCCATACCAACGTGCAGTAATCGATCCTGGATATCTGATGATGGATAAATTCCGAAATGTGTCAAATGGCCAATAAAGTCACTCTTCACCTGATGTTTGACGTTTACCACTGCGACTCAGTCAGCATAAATTTCAAACTGTTACGTCTACCAGCCCGTGAGAAAAAGGAGTCTCAACGGACGGACGGACGGACAGAAAGACAGTCAGGAACAAATGACTTTTTTCTGTAATATAATTAAAAATCCACAATTTTCGTATTTTTCCTTTGGTTGTAGAGTGAATCCTTGCTTCTCACCAAATTTCAAGATTCTATGTGAAGGGGAAAAAATTAGAGCAGGGGTTCCAATCAACATTTTCTCGAGGACCCCCTCATCGAGCATGATTGGTACCTTGTCATATCGCAGTACCAAGTACCTAAAGAAAGCCAAATTAAGAGTTTTTATATGTTTTCTATTTTTGGTACTTAGAAGAAACTCTGACATATTCATAGCAAATTACACATTGAGGTTTAGGCTGCTGCTCACGTCCAGTGAACGTAAAACCGATTTCCAAGTGATCAGAGTTAGATTTTCTAATTTTTCCAGTAAGCTTGACACTGATCTTGGAAGGCTTAGGTTCAAGGGACGCCGACGATTTAGGTTCAATGGACACTGACAACTTCGGTTCTAGAGTCACTGACTTGCTTGAACATCCAATGCATATCTACCTCTTCATCTGTAGTCTTTTTCTCGTTTTAGCGAACCACTTTTTAACAAACGGTCCATTTTTAACTACGCGAACTGTAGCTTCCGCGAAAAACAACGCTTTACAAACACTACCGTTTTAATATAGAATAATGAATATGTAAACAACACGGTCTGCGAAAGCACTGGCAATAAATTAACAATTGCCGATTGTCGTCTGAAATGCGTGTTTCTGTGTAAAGTGACTGTCAGTTGTCAGCTCCAAATAGGCATACAGCAGAACTATTTGCCTCTATCTAACTAGTTTTGCGCTATAGTGCGCTAGTGTCAGTTGGCTCTAGAAAGACTAGACGCAGAAGTTAGCGTTCGCAAAAGCTCTGGTCTACATCTACATCCATACTCCGCAAGCCACCTGACGGTGTGTGGCGGAGGGTAGCTTCAGTACCTCTATCGGTTCTCCCTTCTATTCCAGTCTCGTATTGTTCATGGAAAGAAGGATTCTAGTATGCTTCTGTGTGGGCTGTAATCTCTCTGATTTTATCCTCATGGTCTCTTCGCGAGATATACGTAGGAGGGAGCAATATACTGCTTGACTTATCGGTGAAGGTATCTTCTCGAAACTAACAAAAGCCCGTACCGAGCTACTGAGCGTCTCTCCTGCAGTGTCTTCCACTGGAGCTTATCATCTCCGTAACGCTTTCGCGATTACTAAATGATCCTGTAACGAAGCGCGCTGCTCTCCGTCGGATCTTCTCTATCTCTTCTATCAACCTAATCTGGTACGGATCCCACACTGGTGAACAGTATTCAAGCAGTGGGCGAACAAGCGTACTGTAACCTACTTCCTTTGTTTTCGGATTGCATTTCCTTAGGATTCTTCCAATGAATCTCAGTCTGGCATCTGCTTTACCGACGATCAACTTTATATGATCATTCCATTTTAAATCACTCCTAATGCGTACTCCCAGATAATTTATGGAATTAACTGCTTCCAGTTGCTGACTTGCTATTTTGTAGCCAAATGATAACGGACCTATCTTTCTATGTATTCGCAGCACATTACACTTGTCTACATTGAGATTCAATTGCCATTCCCTGCACCATGCGTCAATTCGCTGCAGATCCTCCTGCATTTCAGTACAATTTTCCATTGTTACAACCTCTCGATACACCACAGCATCATCCGCAAAAAGCCTCAGTAAACTTCCGATGTCATCCACAAGGTCATTTATGTATATTGTGAATAGCAACGGTCCTATGACACTCCCCTGCGGCACACCTGCAGGAAGCGGTCAAAACAAAAAATCTGTTATACGAAATGTATTTAATATATTTTTTTTTTCTAATAGGATCTTGCGGACCCCTCTGGCATAGCTAGCGGACCGCTGGGGATCCGCGTACCACAGAGTATCAATAGAAGTGACGTACATGGCCACATCTTTTGAATACATTGCCGTAGAAGAGCTATTGATGTCGCCAAGGGACCATGTACCATAGTATGTGACAAATTTTAACTTTATAGTCTACCCGTTCCTCAGGAAAATGGTTTTGAACAGGCGGACAGACAGCCTGACTGACGGACAACGAAGTGATCCTATAAGGGTTCGGTTATGACAGAAGCCTTTCACTGGGGTGTTTCGCGGTATGTTGTTATGGCTTTTGCCAGAGGCGGGCGTTGCTCCGCGTGGCGGGCTATTGTGCCGCGAGCTGCTCTATGCTGCGCCGTGGCCTGCCGGCTGTGACGTCAGCGCCGGCGGGGTCGACGTTCGCCGGACGCTGCCCGCCCGCTATCGAGCGCGGCCCAGCGCACGCACTTTCAGTTTCGCTGCGCACCGCCACCCGGACATCCCCCATCTGCATGCACCCCGCAAACACACACCACCCCTCGGTGCCGCCACTGCTCCCCCGTCTCGTGTCACTACCAGGAACGACACAATTTACACGCCGCGTTCCACCAGCAGCCCTTCCGAACGGGAGAACCGCATCCTCGACTAGTAACCAACCTAACGACCATATGAACTGCCTTCATATACAGGGTGTTACAAAAATGTACGGCTAAACTTTCAGGAAACATTCCTCACACACAAAGAAAAGATGTTATATGGACATGTGTCCGGAAACGCTTACCTTCCATGTTAGAGCTCATTTTAGTTTCGTCAGTATGTACTGTACTTCCTCGATTCACCGCCAATTGGCCCAACTGAAGGAAGGTAATGTTGACTTCGGTGCTTGTGTTGACATGCGACTCATTACTCATCAAGCACATCAGTAGGTAGCATCAACAGGTTAGTGTTCATCACGAACGTGGTTTTGCAGTCAGTGCAATGTTTACAAATGCGGAGTTGGCAGATGCCCATTTGATGTATGGATTAGCACGGGGCAATAGCCGTGGCGCGGTACGTTTGTATCGAAACAAATTCCCAGAACGAAGGTGTCCCAACAGGAAGACGTTCGAAGCAACTGATCGGCGTCTTAGGGAGCACGGAACATTCCAGCCTATGACTCGCGACTGGGGAAGACCTAGAACGACGAGGACACCTGCAATGGACGAGGCAATTCTTCGTGCAGTTGACGATAACCTTAATGTCAGCGTCAGAGAAGTTGCTTCTGTACAAGGTAACGTTGACCACGTCAATGTATGGAGAGTGCTACGGGAGAACCAGTTGTTTCCGTACCATGTACAGCGTGTGCAGGCACAATCAGCAGCTGATTGGCCTCCACGGGTACACTTCTGCGAATGGTTCATCCAACAATGTGTCAATCCCAGTGCAAATGTTCTCTTTACGGATGAGGCTTCATTCCAACTTGATCAAATTGTAAATTTTCATAATCAATACTTGTGGGCTGACGAGAATCCGCAGGCAATTGTGCAATCACGTCATCAACACAGATTTTCTGTGAACGTTTGGGCAGGCATTGTTGGTGATGTCTTGATTCGGCCCCATGTTCTTCTACCTACGCTCAATGGAGCACGTTATCAAGATTTCATACGGGATACTCTACCTGTGCTGCTAGAACATGTGCCTTTACAAGTACGACACAACATGTCGTTCATGCACGATGGAGCTCCTGCACATTTCAGTCGAAGTGTTCCTACGCTTCTCAACAAAAGATTCGGTGACCGATGGATTGGTAGAGGCGGACCAATTCCATGGCCTCCACGCTCTCCTGACCTCAACCTTCTTGACTTTCATTTATGGGGGCATTTGAAAGCTCTTGTCTACGCGACCCCGGTACCAAATGTAGAGACTCTTCGTTCTCGTATTGTGGACGGCTCTGATACAATACGCCATTCTCCAGGGCTGCATCAGCGCATCAGGGATTCCATGCGACGGAGGGTGGATGCATGTATCATCGCTAACGGAGGACATTTTGAACAAATCCTGTAACAAAGTGTTTGAAGTCACGCTGGTACATTCTGTTGCTGTGTGTTTCCATTCCAAATATTAATGTGATTTGAAGAAGCGTAATAAAATGAGCTCTAACATGGGAAGTAAGCGTTTCCGGACACATGTCCACATAACATTTTCTTTCTTTGTGTGTGACGAATGTTTCCTCAGAGTTTGGCCGTACCTTTTTGTAAAACCCTGTATAAAAAAGACTATGAATTTTGGACTACGACAATGAAGAATGGAGAAACTGGCAGAAGTCGACCTTCGGTATGTTGTGTATCACTTCATACGCAACGGTTAGGAGAGGTGGGCTACATAGTGACGATCGAGTGAAACCCAGCTCGCGCTATTCGTCCACGAGACACAGAGAGCCATAGACACGGGTTCCCAGGTAGATGCCATGTTTCTTGACTTCCGCAAGGAGTCCGATACAGTTACCCACAGTCGTTTAATGAACAAAGTAAGAGCAAATGGACTATCAGACCAATTGTGTGATTGGATTGAAGAGTTCCTAGGTAACAGAACGCAGCATGTCATTCTCAATGGAGAGAGGTCTTCCGAAGTAAGAGTGATTTCAGGTGTGCCGCAGGGGAGTGTCGTAGGACCGTTGCTATTCACAATACACATAAATGACCTGGTGGGTGACATCGGAAGTTCACTGAGGCTTTTTTCGGATGATGCTGTAGTCTATCGAGAGGTTGTAACAATGGAAAATTGTACTGAAATGCAGGACGATCTGCACCGAATTGACGCTTGGTGCAGGGAATGGCAATTGAATCTCAATGCAGACAAGTGTAATGTGCTGCGATTACATTGAAAGACAGATCCTTTATCATTTAGCTACAATATAGCAGGTCAGCAACTGGAAGCAGTTAATTGTATAAATTATCTGGGAGTAGGCATTAGGAGTGATTTAAAATGGAATGACCATATGAAGTTGATCGTCGGTAAAGCAGATGCCACACAGACTCATTGGAAGAATCCTAAGGAAATGCAATCTGAAAACAAAGGAAGTAGGTTACACTACACTTGTTCGCCCACTGCTTGAATACTGCTCACCGGTGAGGGATCCGTACCAGATAGGGTTGATAGAAGAGATAGAGAAGATCCAACGGAGAGCAGGATCATTTAGTAATCGCGATAGCATTACGGAGTTGATAGATGAACTACAGTGGAACACTCGGCAACAGAGACGCTCAGTAGCTCTGTATTGGGCTTTTGTTGAAGTTTCGAGAACAATCTTTCTTTCCACGAACGATACGACACTGGAACAGGAGGGACAACCGACAGAGGTACTCAAGGTACCCTCCGCCACACACCGCCACGTGGCTTGTGGAGTATCGATGCAGATGTAGATAGTGGTGCGACAACCGTCGTCGTAGGGAAGCTGGACAGGAGCAGAAATGATTAGTGAACGAGTTGTTGTGGTCTTCAGTCCTGAGACTGGTTTGATGCAGCTCTCCATGCTACTCTATACTGTGCAAGCTGCTTCATCTCCCAGTACCTACTGCAGCCTACATCCTTCTGAATCTGCTTAGTGTACTTATCTCTTGGTCTCCCTCTACGATTTTTACCCTCCACGCTGGCCAATACTAAATTGGTGATCCCTTGATACCTCAGAACATTTCCTACCAACCGATCCCTTCTTCTAGTCAAGTTATGCCACAAACTCCTCTTCTTCCCAATCTTATTCAATACCTCCTCGTTAGATATGTGATCTACCCATTTAATCTTCAGCATTCTTCTGTAGCACCACATTTCGAAAGCTTCTATTCTCTTCTTGTCCAAACTATTTATCGTCCACGTTTCACTTCCATACATGGCTACACTCCATACAAATACTCTCAGAAACGACTTCCTGACACTTAAATCTATACTCGATGTTAAATTTCTCTTCTTCAGGAACGCTTTCCTTGCCATTGTCGGTCTACATTTAATATCCTCTCTACTTCGAGCATCATCAGTTATTTTGCTCCCCAAATATCAAAACTCCTTTACTACTTTAAGCGTCTCATTTCCTAATCTAATTCCCTCAGCATCACCCGACTTAATTCCACTACATTCCATTATCCTCGTTTTGCTTTTGTTGACGTTCATCTTATATCCTCCTTTCAAGACACTGTCCATTCCGTTCAACTGCTCTTCCAAGTCCTTTGCTGTCTCTGACAGAATTACAATGCCATCGGCGAACCTCAAAGTTTTTATTTCTTCTCCATGGATTTAAATACCTACTCCGAAATTTTCTTTTGTTTCCTTTACTGCTTGCCCAATATACAGATTGAATAACATCGGGATAGGCTACAACCCTGTCTCACTCCCTTCCCAACCACTGCTTCCCTTTCATGTCCCTCGACTCTTATAACTGCCATCTGGTTTCTGTACAAATTGTAAATAGCCTTTCGCTCCCTGGAATTTACCCATGCCACCTTCAGAATTTGAAAGAGGGTATTCCAGTGAACATTGTCAAAAGCCTTCTCTAAGTCTACAAATGCTAGAAACATAGGTTTGCCTTTCCTTAACCTATCCTGCAAGACAAGTCGTAGGGTCAGTATTGCCTCACGTGTTCCAATATTTCTACGGAATCCAAACTGATCTCCCCCGAGGTCGGCTTCTACCAGTTTTTCCATTCGTATGTAAAGAATTCGCGTCCGCGACTTATTAAGCTGATTGTTCTGTAATTTTCACATCTGTCAGCACCTGCTTTCTTTGGGATTGGAATTATTATATTTTTCTTGAAGTCTGAGGGTATTTCGCCTGTTTCATACATTTTGCTCACAAGATGGTAGAGTTTTGTCAGGACTGGCTCTCCCAAGGCTGTCAGTAGTTCTAATGGAATGTTGTCTACTCCTGGGGCCTTGTTTCGACTTAGGTCTTTCAGTGCTCTGTCGAACTCTTCACGCAGTATCATATCTCCCATTTCATCTTCATCTACATCCTCTTCCATTTCCATAACATTGTCCTCAAGTACATCGCTCTTGTATAGACCCTCTATATACGCCTTCCACCTTTCTGCTTTCCCTTCTTTGCCTAGAACTGGGCTTCCATCTGAGCTCCTGATATTCATGGAAGTGGATCTCTTCTCCAAAGGTCTCTTTAATTTTTCTGTAGGCAGTATCTACCTTACCCCTAGTGAGATAAGCCTCTACATCCTTACATTTGTCTTCTAGCCATCTCTGCTTAGCCATTTTGCACTTCCTGTCAATCTCATTTTTGAGACGTTTGTATTCCTTTTTGCCTGCTTCATTTACTGCATTTTTATATTTTCTCCTTTCATGAATTAAATTCCATATTTCTTCTGTTACCCAAGCATTTCTACTAGCCCTTGTCTTTTTACCTACTTGAACCTCTGCTGCCTTCAGTACTTCACCTCTCAAAGCTACCCATTCTTCTTCTTCTGTATTTCTATCCCCGATTCCTGTCAATTGTTGCCTTATGCTCTCCCTGAAACTCTGTACAACCTCTGGTTTAGTCAGTTTATCCAGGTCCCATCTCCTCAAATTCCCACCTTTTTGCAGTTTCTTCAGTTTTAATCTACAGTTCATAACCAATAGATTGTGGTCAGAGTCCCCATCTGCCCCTGGAAATGTCTTACAATTTAAAACCTGGTTCCTAAATCTCTGTCTTACCATTATATAATCTATCTGATACCTTTTAGTATCTCCAGGGTTCTTCCATGTATACAACCTTCTATCATGATTCTTAAACCAAGTGTTAGCTATGATTAAGTTGTGCTCTGTGCAAAATTCTATCAGGCGGCTTCCTCTTTCATTTCTTAGTCCCAATCCATATTCACCTACTACGTTTCCGTCTCTCCCTTTTCCTACTACCGAATTCCAGTCACCCATGACTATTAAATTTTCGTATCTACCTTGGCCACAATAATGCGTTCACTATGCTGGTTGTAGTAGCTTACCAGCACTCCTATTTTTTTTATTCATTATTAAACCTACTCCTGCATTACCCCTATTGGATTTTATATTTATAACCGCGAATTCACATGATCAAAAGTCTTGTTCCTCCTGCCACTGAAGGGATCTGACATCCCATGCTCCGATCCGTAGAACACCAGTTTTCTTTCTATGATAACGTCGTCGTCCTGAGTAGTCCCCGCCCAGAGATCAGCATGGGGGACTATTTTACCCAAGAGGAAGCCATATTCATTTAACCATACAGTAAAGCTGCATGCCCTCGGGAAAAAAAAAATACGGCTGTAGTTTCCCCTTGCTTTCAGCTGACGCTTTCAATTAGAACATGGAAAATTGTTGAAGGCAATGAAGAAAGGTGTTTGGGTCATATTCTTCCATAAGTCACTACTGATAAGCCATGTCATGGATTGTGTCCATCAGGAGAAAATTCGTGGTGCAAATACAATAGGGCTCAGGCAGCTGGAGAATCTTATTCTCACCAGCATTCTCTTCCTGCTGCTGTTATTACAGCAATTAAACCTATTTTCAGAGACTTGGCTCATCCTGACCTTCTAAGGAAATATCTGCATGGGCAGACACAGAACCCAAATGAATGTTTCGACAGCATAACTTGGAACCGAGTTCCTAAAACTGTATTTGTAGGCATACATACAATGAAACTAGGAGTTCATGATGCTGTTGTTACATTCAATTATGGTAATATTGGGAAGTGTTCGGTACTAAAAAAGCTGGGAATTAATCTAGGTGAAAAAATGATCACTGGGCTGCAACATTGCGATAAAATGAAGATAGCCAATGCAGACAGGTCTGCATCTAATATGGCCAAGAAAGCAAGACAAATATCCAGGAAGGTGAAAAAGAAGCTGGAAGACATGATAGAGGCCAAAGAAGGCCATCATATGCAGGACAGTTTTAATTAACTGTAAGTAACAAATTTCAAGTCAATTTGAAGTCAATTTTCCACAAACTAAAACTAAACTTTTCAGTACATATGCCCCATTGAATCAGAAACTATTATATATAAACGAATAAAATTTTCGGAGACTCTGCATAACATAAAAAGCCACCTCTGATACTACATTTATTAATATTCCCCATTAGGAAGTTCACAAAAAAAATATTTTCTGCAGGAAAAAATATTTTTTGAAACTTCCTGGCAGATTAAAACTGTGTGCCGCACCGAGACTCGAACTCGGGACTTTTGCCTTTGGGGGGGCAAGTGCTCTACCAACTGAGCTACCCAAGCACGACTCTCGCCCCGTCCTCACAGCTTCACTTCTGCCAGTACCTCGTCTCCTACCTTCCAAACTTTACAGAAGCTCATATTTTTGTTAATAAATTTAAAAAGTGTTTCTTAAAAACTATAAAATGTATAAAGTAGATTTTAGTACAGTTGACTGTGAGCATCATGTAACATACAGTAAAAATATTAAGGTCCTGCAACAAATTGTTTTTTCAGAAATGGGTCAGATACTTGCCTAAATTAACATGGGTTGGATAGGCAGGGTGTGATCCCCTTAAGCCACGGTGTTCTTGGCTTTCACTCGTTCCCCTCCACGCCTCTTCAGCTGACAAAAATTTCGTCTCAAATTTTTTGTCCCGTTGGCACAGACCGTCCCAGACTATCGGAGCCCTTTCAATTACTGAAGCCGGGTAAATCCTAACGCCCCTGCACAGATGCGAAAAAGTCGACCTCGTTCTCATCAGCAGTTCATTGACAGCGACGTCCGAGGTAATGATTTAGCGAGTGTACATTAGCGAGCCTTTTTGCACGATGCGTGGCTTGATTAGCCCAAATGGGCGGGTGGCGCGAGGTCGCGTAATTAAGGCGGCTAATGCGTTGTTCTGGCAGCGGCGGACAAGGCCCGCTAACGACCCGTGCCCGCAAGGCCACGTCTGGGGCTGCGCCGGAGGGACCACCGCGTGGCCAACTGGGCCGCTCTTACGTCACATTTACACGCCTACCAAGAAGCTGGGAAACTACGCTGCTGGCAACACTACGAAAGCGACCGTTTCTTCCAAAACTGTTCCATATCTAATACAAAATCAGAGTATAAAGGCCCATTAAACCGGAATAATCAATCAACACCGAGAAGTAAAATGCATATTGGCACCAGTGATAGTCGGTGGATAATTAATTAATATTTTTATTCGGATTTGCATGGCGGAAGTATCTAGCCATTTGGAAGCACACTGGAACGAGTTGCCACAGCCCTCAGGCGAGCAGCGAAGCTCCGTAGTCGATAGAGTGACCACCCCACCATCAGGAGAGCGGATCAAATGGACCGCAGATCAGTGCCATTCGCTTCACCAGACGTTCCTTTTAAGTTGCCGCAATTGGACAGTAGGCACCCTACAGTCAACATAGATACGATCTCCCGTGGTCTAAGGCCTCCAGCAGTGACTGTTTCGCCACTCGAAGGTGGAAACAGGCTAAATGCCGTTTTTAGCGAGGTCCAGAAAGCTCGCTATTGTGAACCAAATGTAGCAATTTTTTACTCTATAGAACAACAACTGTCAGGGTTGACTGATGTATATAAACCGTGCTCTCCAGGTCCCACTTCATCGTGCGTGCGTACACACACACACACACACACACACACACACACACACACACACACAACAGAGAGAGAGAGAGAGAGAGAGAGAGAGAGAGACCGACCTCTTCTCAGCACTGAATGGTAAGAAGCTTGTTAGCGGTTAACTACATGAAGAAGAACTCTGAAAAGGGGATCAACATCTCTTGAGAAAGCTTTTTACAGGTTGGCATTCTGAATATTCGTAGCCCAGCGAATACAATCAAAGTTAAATGCAGAAATACGAGTATTCCTTTTAAGGATTTGTCGGTACAAATTCTTGCTATTTTGAGCATTAGACTTTTCGACTTTATCTAATATATATAAATGACCTAGTAGATAGTGTCGGAAGTTCCATGCGGCTTTTCGCGGATGATGCTGTCGTATACAGAGAAGTTGCAGTATTAGAAAATTGCAGCGAAATGCAGGAAGATCTGCAGCGGATAGGCACTGGTGCAGGGAGTGGAAACTGACCCTTAACATAGACAAATATAATGTATTGCGAATACATAGAAAGAAGGATCCTTTATTGTACGATTATATGATAGCGGAACAAACGCTGGTAGCAGTTACTCCTGTAAAATATCTGGGAGTATGCGTACAGAACGATTTGAAGTGGAATGATCATAAAAAATTAACTGTTGGTAACGCGCGTGCCAGGTTGAGATTCATTTGGGGAGTCCTTTGAAAATGCAGTCCATCAACAAAGAAGGTGGCTTACAAAACACTCGTTGGACCTATACTTGAGTATTGCTCATCAGTGTGGGATCCGTACCGGGTTGGGTTGACAGAGGAGATAGAGAAGATCCAAAGAAGAGCGGCGCGTTTCGTCGCACGGTTATTTGGTAAGCGTGATAGCGTTACAGGGATGTGTAGCAAACTCAAGTGGCAGACTCTGCAAGAGAGTCGCTCTGCATCGCGGTGTAGCTTGCTGTCCAGGTTTCTAGAGGGTGCGTTCCTGGATGAGGTATCGAATATATTGCTTCCCCTTACTTATCCCTCCCGAGGAGATCACAAATGTAAAATTAGAGAGATTAGAGCGCGCACGGAGGCTTTCCGGCCGTCGTTCTTCCTGAGAACCATACGCGACTGGAACGGGAAAGGGAGGTAATGACAGTGGCACGTGAAGTGCCCTCCGCCACACACCGTTGTGTGGCTTGCGGAGTATAAATGTAGATGCAGACTCTTCACCGTTGGACTCCTCCACTGGCCTGCTATGCCCCCAGGACCCATGTCCGAGCAGATTAACTACAGGACTGATTCTGCAACTTCCCAGCATCCATCTACAGGCTGATATGACGAAATCAAGCCGCAACAGCGGGATCATCTGTAGGGACAGTAAAGTCACGTTTAAGGATTTCAATAACCTGAAGCTCCACCCTGAACATGTGTTTTCTGATATGAATGACCCATTTGATTACAACTCCAGCCAAAGGTGCAACGTGTTCCCTTCTCTGGTACTATCTGCTTTTCACACTAACGTCACGACAGTCACGGTAGTACAATTGTTCCATTTTTATGTGTGACTATTAGAATCTTACCCCAGGCTTTTTTTGCCTGATGGGCCAAGATTTTATTTTAGAATTATTACTACTTCTCAGAAGATTTGTCACTTATATAGCAAACTGAATTAATTGCGGTTCTTGTTTAATTTTGTAGTCACTGAACTCCGAATTATTTTGGAAGGTGTCTACAGCTTAAGACAACCCGATATTCCCTTGCAGCATCATGCAACCAACTTTGACTCGATGGGATGGCCTTACTAAACGCGATGCAGTATCTGAATGGTACCACCGGACTAGTGCCCGAGAGGACAAAAATTTTGTTTACTCGGCTGTGCAGCCCCTACACGTACCGTGATTGCAAGGAGACATGTAACCATGTGGACAGTGTGATGACGTCTGGAACACCACAGGTTGTCAACGCGGTAATCACTGGTGCCGCTTCTCTCAACATAGCAGACGATGGAGGAGGGGGGGGGGGTTGTGGAGCAAGGCGGCATTTGGGGGGGGGGCAGCCGACAACCGACAATACTGGACAGAGAATGGCGCCACTAGTCTCTTCAGATTAGTCTCTGTACTGCGTCACGATCCACACATTCGTGTGGGGATGCTCCCAGAAGGACCACTGTCCGACTGTATCCTTCATCGTGGTACAGGACCAGCACCTGACGTGATGGGTGTGAGCGTACATGAGTAAGGAACAGTAACACTTCTTTTTCACATGGCTGGTTATTACAACAGGCGTTAAATATCTGTCGTGTGCCGTATCTTCTAGGTCTACATGACAAACGAAAGAACGCCTTGAAGGTAAAATTTTCTAGGTTGTTGCGCCACGTCTTGTCTTTCGTCAATATTCTTCACAATCGACGTTTTCACCCCACTGTTGGGTTCTTCTTCAGGATTTTCTGATGTCTCCTGTTATTTGAACACTGTCAGTCTAACCAAAAAGAAAAACCAATATGATAGAGAGATACATATCACAAGTTTTTGACCCCCCCCCCCCTCCCGTATCTCAGCAGAAACGCAGATCTTCCAGGCCTCCGCTGCGGTAAACACTAAAACCGGAAACCGCCACCAAACGTAAGCAATCAGTTGCCTCCGGAAGAGAGAGCCTACTCCGACGAGTACAAAGCATATTCCGTGGATTCAGTGCTGGAACATCCGATGAGCCATACCTGGTGCTTTCCTCCCGTTTCCATTTCATTTTATGGCTCTACAATGTATGACCACGTCGTAGCAAAGAACCATCTGGTAATGGAGGAAAGGACGCTCACTGCACTCTTAAGAAACGACGCATCAGGCCAATGACTCAATATGGGCTCCTAGCATTGAAAGGCATTCCAAAAGAATTAATGATTAGAATTACACACACACACACACACACACACACACACACACACACCTAAACGAACAATCTTGGGTACAGAGAAAACCCCTAAAACAGCTAAATTAAGGACACAAATATAATAACTAACCACTGCAGAGGTCAATCGGAATATCTAAATAACCTACCATTGTGGTAGGAAGCCGTTTTCCGCCTTACCGCCCCCTCCCTTTATTGCTTTTAAACGAGGCCACTAACCCCCCCCCTCCCCCCCTCGTTGCCCATACCCTCGATTAACGATCGCCGCCTGTGTACGAGTGATGGAGCGGTGGCTAGGTCCTCGTATGCTTACTTTATTTATTATAGCGTGGGCAGCTTTAGTGCCGAGATAGTGCAGAGCTGAGCATAGCATTCGCGCCCTTTTACTGTACGGTCGTAAAATGATAGCATCCATGTTTATGTCGCCCTGTCCTACCGACTGAGGTCCAGCATATCGTGTTGCCTTGTCTTGGGCTGCAGTAACATACGATGCCAAAGCTTATTGTTGGGCGCATATTGGCATTTAACTTCTGTCTGAAGTTTCAGCCCTTAATAATTCAGTATTAGGCTTCGCTTATGGTTGTTAAATTTACCTTTTTTAATTTTACCTATTACAAGTGTTTGGTGGGCACCTGCCACGGTAAAACGAAGGCTTTGATTGTAATAAAATAACTTTTGCTGCTGCCAGTCACTATTTTCTACTATTTATTTCTTGCACGACACATTTTGGTAAGTAATTCCCATTCTCAACAGCATATTTTGTGCATTTTGCCATTTTACGGGTAATGTTTACGTTGTGGGATTCGGTGGATTATTCTGTTGCCTTTATTGTAATATAAAAACGAGCGCAATTTTGTAGCTAATAATTGATCTTTCTGTATAGTTAATGGAGAATTTTATGAAGTTTTACTTCCGGTTTTCTTTTAGTCCTATTTAGCAGATGGTTCAAATGGCTCTGAGCATTATGGGACTTAACGTCTGATGTCATCAGTCCCCTAGAACTTAGAACTACTTGAACCTAACTAACCTAAGGACATCACACATATCCATGCCCGAGGAAGATTCTAACCTGCGACCGTAGCGATCGCGAGTTTCCAGACTGTAGCGCCTAGAAGCGCTCGGCTCTTTAGCAGAAACTAACTTTGTTACTCTACGTTTCTTGTTTAAACGTGTACAGTGCACTGTAAATTGTGTTGGTTAAGGTTAATTTGTGTGTGTTTCTGAATAAGAGGTCTAAATCAAAACCGCCACTCAAACATGCTACATTTATTTTTTTTACCTGCACGTGATGCATCAATGTGTCACCGGCAGATCTAGCTTTATTTCTGTGAAAAAATGTTGGAAATCTTGTTTTCCACATTATTTTACGCCTAGAAACTAAAGTGCTTGCTCTCCGTCGTGAATCATTTACTAATTACAATGTTATGCTGTCAGGCCATAAAGTATTTAACTGCATGGTGCCTTGTTAAAACAAATATGATTCATACGCTGACCAGCCATATCAAAAGAAGATGCACATGGCGATTTTGGGGTAAAAAATGGATAGGACACCAGTGGAACGTTTTACAAAGTAGTAAAACTAGATCCATAGATGTTTTAATGTTATCTGTGCACTAGTCGCTTTAATTTTGTTTGAAAATCGGAGATTTCAGAAATATCCATCATCACTGTCGTCACATGGAAAGCAACGATCTGTCGAAGAAGTAGAGTTTCATCGTTTATGCCCCAGCGTAAGCTCTGCTCACAGGGGGGAGGAGGGGGGGGGTCCATTCCGTTACTTATTCTACAGTTGCTTTGCTGACGAAGATAAAGGTGGATATTGTACAGAGCTCGGATTTATTTTCCCTAGTGAATTAATGCGAGAGGGTCACAAGACGATTCGTTTTCAGAATATGGCATCCGTAAATCATTTTGTTATTGTCCTCAGACCGAAGAATGATTTGATCCAGCTGTCCATCTTAATATATCCTGCATTATGCTCTTTATTTCTGCAACCTATATCAACTTGAACCATATTATTGTACTCAAGCCACGGTCTTCCTCTACAACTTTCTCCACTCTACATTTCTTTCCATTGACGATGGCTTGGTGCCTCAAGATATGTCCAAACAATCAGTTTCCTTCTTCGAGTCAAGCTGTGTTACAAATTTCTTTCTCCTCAATTCGATTCAGTGTCTCATTACTTATGCCATATATCCACGTAATTTTCAACGTTTTCCTATAGCATCACGTATCACTTCCTTACAAGGCTACACTCTCTAGGAAAGACTTCGTAACGCTTAAGATTTATATTTGATGTTAAGGAATTTCTCTTGTTGAGAATGCTTTTCTTTGCTATTCCCAGTGCGCGTTTTATATATGTTCTGCTTCTGCCGTCAATTATTTTAGTGTATATTTTCCCAATTCTAACAGCATCCCCTGATTTAATTTGAGTACTTTTCATAATCCTTGTTTTACTTTTATTGATGTTCATGTAATACCCTTATTTCAAAATTTTATCCATTCCACTGCACTGTTCTTGCAAGTCCTTTACCACTTCTGACGATTACAATGTCATCGGCAAACCTCATTTCTTATTTGTTCTCCCTAAATTTTAGTTTCCTTTCCAAACTTCTCCTTTTTCTCCACTACTTGTTCAATGTACAGATTGAATAACATAGAAGAGATGCTACACCCCTGTTTCACAGTGCTTCCCTCTTTTGCCCTTCGACTACGTAACAAACACACTGAAGGAAAAAAATCGCTCTTCGACTACATAAATACACCGACGGAAAAAAGGAGTTTTGCAAAATAAACGAAATTTTATAGACGTGTTTATACACTGCTGGCCATTAAAATTGCTACACCACGAAGATGATGTGCTACAGACGCGAAATTTAACCGACAGGAAGACGATGCTGTGATATGCAAGTCATTGGCTTTTCAGAGCATTCACAGTACGTTGGCGGCGGTGGAGACACCTACAACGTGCTGACAGGAAGAAATTTTCCAATCGATTTCTCATACACAAACTGCCGTTGACAGGCGTTGCCTGGTGAAACGTCATCGTGATGCCTCGTGTAAGAAGGAGAAATGCGTACCATCACGTTTCCCACTTTGATAAAGGTCGGATTGTAGCCCATCGCGATTGCCGTTTATCGTATCGTGACATTGCTGCTCGTGTTGGTCGAGATCCAATGGCTGTTAGCAGAATATGGAATCGGTGGGTTCAGGAGGGTAATACGGAACGCCGTGCTGGATCCCAACGGCCTCGTATCGCTAGCAGTCGAGATGACAGGCTGTAACGTATCGTGCAGCCACGTCTCGATCCCTGAGTCAATAGATGGGGACGTTTGCAAAACAACAGCCGTCTGCACTAACAGATCGACGACGTTTGCAGCAGCATGGACTATCAGCTCGGAGACCATGGCTGCGGTTACCCTTGACGCTGCATCATAGACAGGAGCGCCTGCGATGGTGTACTCAACGACGAACCTGGGTGCACGAATGGCAAAACGTCATTTTTTCGGATGAAGCCAGGTTCTGTTTGCAGCATCATGATGGTCGCATCACCAACTGAAAACGTCTGGTCAATGGTGGCCGAACAACTGGCTCGTCACAATACGTCAGTCACAACTCTTGATGAACTGTGGTATCGTGTTGAAGCTGCATGGGCAGCTGTACCTGTACACGCCATCCAAGCTCTGTTTGACTCAATGCCCTGGCGTATCAAGGCCGTTACTACGGCCAGAGGTACTTGTTCTGGGTACTGATTTCTCATGATCTATGCATCCAAATTGCGTGAAAATGTAATCACATGTCAGTTCTAGTATAATATATTTGTCCAATGAATACCCGTTTATCATCTGCATTTCTTCTTGGTGTAGCAACTTTAATGGCCAGTAGTGTACATCTGAAAGACGTCTATTGAGATATAGCGCCAGTCGCATGACGGTGATGCTAGTAGCACCATTACGAGGATGCAAATCAAATTGGCTTTAAATACACGCTGCAACGGTTCGTGTGCGTTAGTTACCTTTGAGACTGGACGTGATTAGTTGATGTTAATCAAGAATGTATCAAGCGACGAAGACACCATTATCAAAATCAGAGTTTGAACGGGGTCGTGTAATAGGGGCATGAGAAGCTGGATGTTCGTTCTTCAATAAAGCAGAAAGGCTTGGCAAGCATGTAGCCACGCCACACGACTGCTGGTAGTGGTGGTCACGATAACGCACAGTCGCGAGAGGATTGGGCACTATGGAGAGGGAAGACCGTAGTGTTGGGTGTGTGGCTCTGGCGCATCGTACTGCATCTGCAACAGCAATTTGAGCAGCAGTTGGCCCCACCGTGACACAATGAACTGTTACAAATTGGTTACTTTAAGGAAAGCCCTGACCTAAACAACATGTAGCGTGCATCCCACTGACCCCAACCAACTGCCATTTGCGAGAGCTCATTAGAGGGCAGGGTGGAGGTTGTGTGTGTTTTATGATGGAATCTGGTTCTGCCTCGGTGCCAATGATGGCCGTGTGTTGGTTATAACGAGGCCAGTCGATGCCCAGGAACCAATCTTAGCACGCTAGACCCGCACCTGGAGTTATGGTCAGGGGTGCTGCCATTCATGAGCTGCACTCCACGGGGTGTATTCCAACAGGGAACGATCGCCAAATTACCACTATTGTAAGCCAACATGCTCTACAGGGTGTCCACATGTTGCCTTGGTCTGCTCGATCACCAGATCTGTCTCCAATCGAGCATACATGGATCATCATCGTATGACAACACCAGCGTCATCCACGAACAGCATTAATCGTCCTGTATTGACCGACCGAGTACAACAGGCATGGAACTCCATCCCATAAACTAACGTCCAGCACCTGTACAACACAATCCATGCACGTTTACATGCTTGCGTTCGATGTTCTGGTGGTTAGACCGGTTATTAACACTTTGCCGCCCGCACGTCTCTTACAAATTAATTCGCTTCTTGCCGGCAGCGGTAATTCGGATTACTTTGCTTGTCGCCGACCGCTTTTCACCTTTCCGTCGATGACAAGCTTCGAACACATTGACTTATGCGAGCTTTAATTTTCCGGAAATCCTCTATTTTGCCGTATCGCTCCACAAACTCGTATTTTCTTTTCAAGTAACTTCTGAGCAAGTTCTACACTTTTATAATAGTCCGCCGCTCGTGGTCTCGCGGTAGCGTTCTCGCTTCCCTAGCACTGGGTCCCGGGTTCGATTCCCGGCGGGGTCAGGGATTTTCACCTGCCTCGAGATGACTGGGTGTTTGTGTTGTCCTCATCATTTCATCATCATCCAGGAAAGTGGCGAAATTGGACTGAGCAAAGATTGGGTAATTGTACGGGCGCTGATAACCACGCAGTTGAGCGCCCCACAAACCAAACATCAACATCATCACTTTTATAATAATTATCCATGCAGAGCTGATGCAACTTTCTACCAGAAGGCGTCAATAGTTCCATCACTGTTTTTGCTAAAGGCTGTCCAGCGCCAGAATATATTTTGAATGAGGAAATGTATCCCGTACTCGAATCACACAGCATCCGAATGAGTATGCCATATTTCGTAATTTTCGACGGATTCTAAACAATTAATTTAACCTTCCACGCCACGGTATCATTCCTTCATCAATTGAGATGTTTTGACTTAGATTAAACGTTTCTTTAAACTTTTTGTAAAAATAATCAATTAAGAATTGCACTTTGACAAGCCGGTCGGCACTATCCGGTTTATTGTAGCTGTCGCAAAAATGTAAAAATGATAATATTTGTCTGAATCGGTTGCGGGACATCGTTTTGCGAAATATCTGTGTGTCTATCCACGGATTTGGTGACCAATAATCATCGATCCTTGCTTTTTTACAATTCCCATAAGGATAGCAAGCCCAAACCATTTTCTTAGTTCGGGTCCCGTAGCGTCGACAAATTTGGCATTTTTTAAATCCAGTTTCCTTCTTTTGAAATTTTGACTGTAGTACTTGTTGGTTTCGTTGCTAATATATTCAATTAGATCGTTCCCAATATATAATTCGATATCCTCGACACTGTGTGTATCTTTGGGAAATATGTTTGGCCCCGGGGATCCTTCAAATTTATTATTGGTCCTCGGTAAATCTGACCAGTGTGCACTGTCTTCTTCGTCTGATTCAGCCGAATCAGTTGGCAACCGTAGTGTTCGCCGAATTCTTCTTGGACGTATTTCACTATCTTCCTACGATTCTGCTTCACTTTCATTTTCTTGATATCCAATTTCTTCTTCCCAATCGACCAAGTCGTCCGGAACGTCAGACAAGTCGTCCGCGCATTCATCGTAAATAATCCTATTGTCTCTTTCGTCCGCCATGATGAAACGGCACAAGTACTTAACAAAAACAAAAAACTTGTTGACGTGTGTAACTTATTGTTACCTAAACAAAACACCAACAGAATGCAAAAGACACTAATGCGCTCTCGCCGGCCACTGAGCGATACTACGCACAGGACACCACTGGTGTCGCCGGCCGTTGACCGCAATTTCGCGCACGATACCACTGTTGTGTCACCGGACGGCATAGTGTTAATGTACCAGCATTTCACATTTGAAATGGCTTATCGCGCTCCTGCATTAACCTGTGAGCTTGATATGTTAATCACTTAAATATGTTAGCGAGACAAATGTATTCCCTAAGTTTCATCACTCTACATTAATTATTTTTTTGGTGTTGCTATTTTTTCCGTCAGTGCATTTGCAAAGATAGATAAGCGGTAAAGAATTTGTAAGGACTGCTGTTCCAGACAAGAAGTCGCGTATGAAGTTTTTAAGCGTAAGGATGCATCTAGCTGAAGTTACAGGAACAGAGGAAATTACAGAATCAGAGGGCACTGCAACACCAGTCGCAGCGCCGTGAAGTGCTCAGCGCATTCAGCGACTCTGCTCATCCGAAGGATCGACGCATTCACGGAAGGCATTAGTTTACGACCAGATACTAAACGCAAGTTCAAGTTTGCAGTATCTCGCCAGTAATTTTGCCGGCGCTTCAGTGAACGGCGGGCACTTTGGAGGCGGTTCGCTACCCCTCCATTACGCCCTGACTGGATGGCGATCGTGTGGGGGCAGTGTCCTCATCTAAAAGCAATAAAGGCAGGGGCGGAAAGGCGGCAAGCGGCTCACAAACGTCTCGCTATCTCACGTGCTGGAGAACTCTGGAACGGGACCAAGCGCTGTTTATTGCCTGCTAGGCACCTAAAGCGCTAACAGAATTGGCTTTTTGCCTCCGTGGACTCTGCAGTCTCTCCATTCCAGTTGTACGACAGTATTTCACTGTGTACAAACAATAATAATAATACATTACATATTGGATAACCACAGCGACTGCATAGAAGCGATGGAAAAAAACAGATGCCTATAAATATCTACGATACAGACAAAAAATAGAAATAGATAATACAAATATTAAAGAACTAAAATAAAAATATAGACAAAGACTAACAAAAATACTGAAAACAGAACTGACAGCAAGAAACAAGACAAAAGCTATAAATACTTATGCTATACCAGTATTGACCTACTCATTTGGAGTAGTGAAATGGAGTAATACAGACCTAGAAGCACTCACTCAATACACTTACACGATCACAATGCCACAAGTATAGAATACATCACATACGTACAGCAAAAGAAAGCTTCACATTAAGCAGAAAGGAAGGAGCAAGGGGATTTATCAACATAAAAAACCTACATTATGGGCAGGTAGACAATTTAAGAAAATTCTTTATGAACGAGCAGAAACTAGCAAAATACACAAAGCAGTCACTCATGTAAATACATCGGCTACACCATTGCAATTTCATAACCGCTTCTACAACCCTTTAGATCACATAACATCAACAGATACGAAGAAAGTAAATTGGAAAAAGGAAACACTACATGGCAAGCACCCGTATCATCTAACACAGCCACACATCGATCAAGACGCATCCAACACATGGCTAAGAAAAGGCAATATATACAGTGAGACGGAAGGATTCATGATTGAAATTCAGGATCAAACAATAAACACCAGATATTACAGCAAGCATATTATTAAAGATCCCAATACCACAACAGATATAGACTTTGCAAACAACAAATAGAAATAGTAGGCCACATCACATGCGGACGTACAATACTCGCAAATACAGAATACACCAGAAGACATGACAATGTAGCAAAAATAATACAACAACAACTTGCCATACAACATGAACTAATACAACAACGCGTTCCCACATACAAGTATGCACCACAAAATGTACTGGAGAATGATGAATACAAATTATACTGGAACAGAACCGTTATAACATAAAACAACAACACATGACAAACCTGACATCATACTCACCAAAAGAAAGAAGAAATTAACAACTAATCGAAATATCCATACCCAATACAACAAATACACAGAAGATAACAGGAGAAAAAAGATTGAAAAATACATCGAACTGGCTGAGGAAGTCAAGGACATGTGGCACTAGGATAAAGTTGACATTATACCAATTATACTATCAACTACAGGAGTCATACCACACAATATCCACCAGTACATCAACGCAATACAGCTACGTCCAAGCGTATATACACAACTACAGAAATCTGTAATTATTGATACATGTTCAATTACCCGAAAGTTCCTAAATGCAATGTAACATATACCGTACAGTTAAAAGGAAGTCACGCTTGATCAAGGTCCGCGTCACTTTCCATTTTGTAACCAGACATAACGTCTGAGAAACGAAAGAAATGGTAATAATAATAAAATTTCGTGTGGCGCAGTGGCCTGGTGCGCGTTTTTCAAATGGACGTCAGTTCGTCGACTTGCGTATCACTAACCTACCCTAATTATCGGACTGGGTAAAGGGATCTACAGTTTAAATTTGAAGGCGAACCACGTGTCGTTTCTGGCGAATCGACACATTACTGAGAGGTGAGCGCTAGGTTAGATGACCGGGATTCGATCCCGCGTCCTTTCGGTTTCCAGGCAAGTGCTTTACCACTCGTTTTTAAGAAGCACTAGACCACCAAGCTAAACATTGCACAAATTAGTAACAGTTACAACTGCATGGACCTCTCCCAAGTAATTAACGCATCACACAGAAACAACAGAACACAATCTACGATTCAATACTAGTATTTACAAGGGGACCGCGCCTACCCATTATCGATTTCGTTCAAATTTATAGTACACGCAGATCTTTGACAGAAATGGAGCTACCAGAAATGGGAGCTGAAGATGGCTAAAAATTTTCCAAAGTAACATTTCTGTCACGTGTCGGCCGAGGAATGAGCCATTAATTGCGTAGGTTCCAGCCAGCAGTTGGCGTGGCTGAAGTGTGAACAACGATAATCCGAGGGTCAAGGGGTCGAGCTCCTATGCAGAATTTTTATCTTCCTGATCGTTGCACTATGAGGGAGGACGTCATACAGAATAACAGCAAGTACTCCGTCTTCAGGCCACAAGTGGCCCATCGGGACCAACCGACTGCCGTGTCATCCTCAAGTTGAGGATGCGGATAGGAGGGGCATGTGGTCAGCACACCGCTCTCCCGGTCGTCATGATGGCTTTCTTTGACCGGAGCAGCTACTATTCGGTCGAGTAGCTCCTCAATTGGCATCACGAGGCTGAGTGGCAACAGCGCATGGCGGCTGGATGGTCACCCATCCAAGTGCCGGCCACGTTCGACAGCGCTTAACTTCGGTGATCTCACGGGAATCGGTGAATACACTGCGCCAAGGCCGTTGCCTGTCATACAGAATAAGCCTTTCAGATTCCCCGAAGACCGTCGCTATGATTTTTTCCAACTGTAGATGCGGCTTTGAACTTTTCCTTCGAAGAATGGTGGTGCGGCGCCACTCAACGGATTGCCGTTGTGTTTTCGTTCCGAAGTGACGAGCCCATGTTTCATCGTCTGTTCCGATGTTCGACGAAAAATTGTCACAATCAGCCTCGTAAAGCGCAAGCAGTTCAGTTCAAGAAACGCATGAAAAGTAAATACAAAGGAAAATTTGAGATCCTAAGTACATTTCGATGAAGGCGGTGTAAGGTGCACACGAGAACTTCGTTTGTAATATTAGATACTTTTATTATTTTATAGCTGATGATTTACACGTGATTGGGAGAGATTAGTTTTTAAAACACAGGAAGCTACAATTTTCTTGGCACCTTGCACACATTATGAACGTCGCATTTTTACAATAACTGATCTCTTAAATTTTACACACCCCTTTTATTACGTAGTGCACGCTGTTGTTGTAGTCTTTACACAGGAACCCGAAGATGGATTAATGGAACGCCGGAACTTGTCGCATAAGTAAATTACATCCAGCACAGACGGCTGAAAGTATTTTTAACTTTTGCATTTTGTTTCTTTGAAAAGTTCAGCCTGTGTCTGATGTCTGATAATCTTAGAACAATGACGAGACGAACTTGTGTCAATGCACGTCTGAGACAACTTCAGAAGAGTTTTAGGTCAACATATTTTGAGGAGGAGGAGATTTAGTTTTTAACGTCCCATCGACAACAAGGTCATTGGAGAGGAGCACGAGCTCTGATCAGGGAAGGATGGTGAGGGAAATTAGCCGCGTCCATTCAAAGGAATCATCCCGGCATTTGGCTGGAGCAATTTAGGGAAACAAGGAAAAACCTGAATTAGGACGCAGGTTTGAACCGTCGTCCTCCCGAATGCGAGTCCAGTGTGCTAATCACGTTTTGAGGCGAGTTCGTTTAGAGATGGACTCTTCTCATAGGTATCGAGAAGAACTTAAGGGCTACGCAATACTGTGCAAACAGTATCGTCAAACGTACTGTCCAGATCCATAGTCAAGATTCGTCTTTCAAGACAACACAAGAGCACACCGTACCTATCTCTTCAACAACCTCCAACAGGAGGCAGGTATCAACCGTATGGAACAGCTGCGATATCCGCTGGCATGAACCGGACTGCGCATGCTTGAGATCATTTTAAACTTGCAGTCCGTCACCGCAGGAATCATTTTACACCAAATGACCTCTAGACGATCTACGTCGACACTTTGACAACAATGTCTTTAAAACCTTATGTACAGCGACATGATCACGACAATCTTCTGTACAGCACACTAAGGCTGATCCAAGCATAGGATGATTCACAACATCATTTAGCAGTTTACATATACAGATGACAGTAGCAACGCGTACGCAAGGTATAAAAGGGCAGCCGTCCGCTGTTGCCGAGCGGTTCTAGGAGATTCTGTCCGGAACCGCGCTGCTGCTACGGTAGTAGGTTCGAATCCTGCCTCGGGCATGGATGTGTGTGATGTCCTTAGGTTAGTTAGGTTTAAGTAGTTCTAAGTCTAGGGGACTGATGACCTCAGATGGTAAGGCCCATAGTGCTTAGAGCCATTTGAACCATAAAAGGGCAGTGCATTGGAGGTGCCGTTATTTGTACTGACGTGATTCGTATCAAAATGCTTCCCACGTGATTTCGGTCGCGCAACAGGAATTAACTGTGAACGCTAAATAGTAGTTGGAGCTAGACGAATCATTCCACGTCCGATGTCGTTACGGAATTCAATATTCCGCGATCCACAGTGTCAAGAGTGTGGCGAGAATACCAACTTTTAGGTATTACCTCTCACCACGGGCAACGCAGCGGCTGACGGCCTTCACGTAATGGCCAACAGCAGTGGCGTTTACGTACACTTTTCACTGCTAACAGACAAGCAACACCGCGTGAAATAACCGCAGAAATCAATATGGGACATCCGACGAACGAATCCGTTCGGAGAGGGTTGTACGATTTGGCGTTAATGGGCTATGTCAGCAGATGTCTGAGGCGATTGCCTTTGTTAACAGCACAATATCGCCTGCAGTGTTTCTCCTGGGCTCGTGACCAAATTGGTTGGACCCTAACGATGGGAAAACCGTAGCCTGGTAGGATGAGTCCCGATTTCAGTTGGTAAGAGTTAATGGTAGGGTTCGTGCGTGGCGCAGACCCCACGAAGCCATGCACGCAGGTTAACAACGCACTGTGCAAGCTCAGGTAAACATGGAAGGAAGACTCGGTTTAACGTCCTGTGCACATCAAGGTCATTAGAGACGGAGCACAAGCTCGGATTGTGTCAAGAATGGGGTAGGAAATAGGCCGTGCCTTTTCAGAGGAACCATCCCAACATCTGCCTGGACAGATTTTCTGAAATGACGGGAACCCTAAATCTGCATGGTCAGGCATGGCATGGAATAGACTGGGTCATCTAGTCCAACTGAATCTATCACTGACTGCAAATGTTTATGTTCCGCTATTTGGAGACCATTTGCAGCGATTAATGGACTTCATGGTCCCCAAACAACGACGGAAATTTTGTCGGTGACAATGCGACACGTAACGGAGCCACAATTCTTCGTGATTGATTTGAAGAACATTTTGAACAATTAGCATGGTCTGTCCACCCAGCTAGGCCGACATGAATCCCGTCGAACATGTATGGGACATAATCGAGAGGTCAGTTCGTGCACAAAATCCTGTACTGCACCGGTAACACTTTCGCAATTACGGACGGCTATACAGGTAACGTGGCTTAATAGTTCTGCAAGGGACTTCCAACGAGATGTTTAACTGATGCCACGTCCAATTCCCGCACTATGCCGAACAAATGTACCACTATATTAAGAGTTTTCCCAGGACTTCTCACCTAAGTGTATGTCACTATTATTGACGACTGGGATCGTCCGGCAGTAACTGTACCAAGCGATGAACCTCTGCAGCTGTCTTTGCATTTCCCTACAGTTCTCTGGCGTTACACAAAATCGTCTTCTGCAAAACGCCTCACACAGCCTCTGAGTTATCCTTTGCGTCGTTCGTAACACGACACCTGTTAGCGCAGCGATCCAGGTGAGGACAGACGAGCAGTGGCGGGGTCGTGCTGTCCCTCCCAGCGAGGGGGCCCCACACGGCAGATTGCGCGCTGCAGCAAGGCGCGGTTCCAGTTTGTCCGCTGGAGAAAGTCTCGAGAGCGACCTTTCACGCGGAATGCGAGCCCTGGCACGTAGCGCACCAGCCGTGGCCGCTCACAACAACACGAGCTGCCGGCATACTCGCAGCAACCACGCAAATACCAGACACCTCCATCTACTCAACAACGTCTCATTAGAGGAGGAATGTACTCTACATGCTCTAGTCACGTAGTTCCACTAATTTTAAGAAGTAGGCAAGGGCATGGCTCCTGTTTTAATAAAGATTCAAATGGAAACGACTCATATTCTTCAACAAGCTCGCAGGGACTTTAAGGTAACTACAAAGTTTCATTTTAAATAAAAAATAAAGAGGTCACAGCTATACGAGGTTACATCCGTAGTGTGACTACTGTGTATAGTGGCCTTGTGATATTTCGACCGACCCGAATCAGACAAAGAATTACGAGGAATCTTATAATTAAGTATTCCCAGAGACATTTAAGCCTCATCTTTATCTACGATAGTAACAATGTAGGGGGAGAATAAGCTGAAGATATGGACTGAAATTTGTGTTGAGGAGGGCAATTGACTTGTGTAGTTCATGCAGCGATGTTGACTATGGTGTTCCGGTGGAAAAAAAAGGTGGTATAATGGTCAGCATTTCTGCCTAGTAAGCAATAAGGCCTAGGTTCGAGTTACGGTCGGGGCACAAATTTTAATTCGTTTCTTCAGCTTCCATCATTATCGTAAATTACGAGGGGCGTTGAATAAGTATTGAAACACGTTTCTTACAGGGAGTAAATTACTTTTATTCACGATTCCATAACACAATATTATTCACCAGTGTTTTGGTCTAACAAGCTCTGTTCAGTGCGACGGCCTAACGCCACCACACTGGGAGGCTCTGTACGCTCGCATCGAATCACTCTACTGTTCGACTTCGGAACCAACGTCTTGGTGCATCAATAACCTCACCGTCATCCACCTACTGCTTCCCGCGGACTGCATCTTTCATTGGGCAAGACACATGTAGGTCTGAAGGTGTGAGGCCGGGGCTATAGGACCAATGTGGAAGAACAGTCCAATGAAGTTTTGGGAGCTCCTGTCGGATGCACAGGCTCCTGTGAAGCCTTGCGTTGTCATGGAGAAGTACACCACTGGTCATTAAAATTGCTACACCAAGAAGACATGCGGATCATAAACAGGTATTCATTGGACAAATATACTAGAACTGACATCGCATAACATTTTTACGCAATTTGGGTGCATAGATCCTGAGAAATCAGTACCCAGAACAACTACCTCTGGCCATAATGACGGCCTTGATACGCCTGGGCATTGAGCCAAACAGAGCTTGCATGGCGTGTACAGGTACAGTTGCCCGTGCAGCTTCAACACGATACCACAGTTCATCAAGAGTAGTGACTGGCGTCTTTGACGTGCCAGTTGCTCGGCCACCATTGACCAGACGTTTCAGTTGGTGAGAGATCTGGAGCGTGTGCTGGCCAGGGCAGCAGTCGAACATTTTCTGTATCCAGAAAGGCCCGTACAGGACCTGCAACACGTGGTCGTGCATTATCCTGCTGAAATATAGGGTTTCGCGGGGATCGAATGAAGGGTAGAGCCACGGGTCGTAACATCTGAAATGTAACGTCTACTGTTCATAGTGCCGTCAATGCGAACAATAGGTGACCGAGACGGGTAACCAATGGCACCCCATAAAATCACGCCGGGTGGTACACCAGTATGGCAATGACGAATACACGCTTCCAATGTGCGTTCACCGCGACGTCGCCAAACACGGATGTGACCATCATGAGCTGTAAACACAACCTGGATTCATCCGAAAAAATGACGTTTTGCCATTCGTGCACCCAGGTTCGTCGTTCAGTACACCATCGCAGGCGCTTCTGTCTGTGATGCAGCGTCAAGGGTAACCGCAGCCATGGTCACCGAGCTGATAGTCCATGCTGCTGCAAACTTCGTCGAACTGTTCGTGCAGATAGTTGTTGTCTTGCAAACGTCCCCATCTGTTGACTCAGGGATCGAGGCGTAGCTGCACGATCCGTTACAGCCATGCGGTTCAGATGCCTGTCTTCCCGACTGCTAGTGACAAAACAGGCCGTTGGGATCCAGCACGGCGTTCCGTATTACCCTCCTGCACTCACCGATTCCATATTCTGCTAACAGTCATTGGATCTCGACCAACGCGAGCAGCGATGTCGCGATACGATAAACCGCAATCGCGACCTTTATCAAAGTCGGAAACGTGATGGTACGCATTTCTCCTCCTTACACGAGGCATCACAACAACGTTTCACCGGGCAACACCGGTCAATTGCTATTTGTGTATGAGAAATCGGTTGGAAACTTTCCTGACGTCAGCACGTTGCAGGTGTCACCAACGGCGCCAACTTTGTGTAAATGCTCTGAAAAGCCAATCATTTGCATATCACAGCATCATCTTGCTGTCGGTTAAATTTTCGCCCCTGTAGCACGTCATCCCAATCATTTGCATATGACTGCATCATCTTGCTGTCGATTAAATTTTCGCGCCTGTAGCACGTCATCTTAGTGGTGTAGCAATTTTTATGGCCAGTAGCGTAGTTCTTTTGCAGTGTTGTGACGACGAAAACGCTAAAGTACTTCCATTTCCTGACGGTAATGGAACGGACTTCAGAGCTGATCGTTGCACTATTAGGGAGGACGTCATACAGAATAAGCCTTTTATATTCCCGTAGACCATCGCTATGGTTTTTCCGGCTGAAGGTGCGACTTTGAACTTTTCCTTCGAAAAATGGTGGTGTGGCGCCACTGCGTGGACTGGCGTTGTGTTTTCGTTCCGAAGTGACGAGCCCATGTTTGATTGCCTGTTACGATGTTCGACGAAAAAACTGTCACGATCAGCCACATGAAGTGCAAGCAGCTCTGCACAGATTGTACTTCGTTGCTCTTGTGGTGGTGTCCCGCCCACTCGTCTAATGTAGGGTGCTTAGGAAACCTTTCTCGGATCGCTAGACAACAGTGCGAGCAAATCGTATTTATCACATTTTACTACAGTAAGATAATTGACAATAGTCTGAGTATTTACAGTGAGGGGTCGCAAACAAACAGCAACAGACAAATACAAAGTCTCATCAGTATAGATAATGCCTACTACACTACTGGCCATTAAAATTGGTACAACACGAAGATGACGTGCTACAGACGCGAAATATAACCGACAGGAAGAAGATGCTGTCATACGCAAATAATTAGCTTTTCAGAGCATTCACACAAGGTTGGCGCCGGTGGCGACACCTACAACGTGCTGACATGAGGAAAGTTTCCATCGATTTCTCATACACAAACAGCAGTTGACCGGCGTTGCCTGGTCAAACGTTGTTCGGATGCCTCGTGTAAGGAGGAGAAATACGTACCATCACGTTTGCTACTTTGATACAGGTCGGATTGTAGCCTATCGCGATTGCGGTTTATCGTATCACGACATTGCTGCTCGCGTTGGTCGAGATCCAATGACTGTTAGCAGAATGTGGAATCGGTGGGTTCAGGACGGTAATACGGAACGCCGTGCTGGATCCCAACAGTCTCGTATCACTAGCAGTCGAGATGACAGGCATCTTATCCGCATGGCTGTAACGGATCGTGCAGCCACGTCTCGATCCCTGAGTCAACAGATGGGGACGTTTGCAAGACAACAACCACCTGCACGAACAGTTCGACGACTTTTACAGCAGCATGGACTATCAGCGCGGAGACCATGGCTGCAGTTACCATTGACGCTGCATTACAGCCAAGAGCGCCTGCGATGGTGTACTATCGACGAAACTGGGTGCACGAATGGCAAAACGTCATTTTTTCGGATGAATCCAGGTTCTGTTTACAGCATCATGATGGTCGCATCCGTGTTTGGCGACGTCGCGGTGAACGCACATTGGAAGCGTGTATTCGTCATCGCCATACTGGCGTATCACCCGGCGTGATGGTATTGGGTGCCACTGGTTACGTGTCTGTCACCTATTGTTCGCATTGACGGCACTTTGAACAGTGGACGTTACATTTCAGATGTGTTACTACCCATGGCTCTACCCTTCATTCGATCCTTGCGAAACCCTACATTTCAGCAGGATAATGCACGACCGCATGTTGCAGGTCCTGTACGGGCCTTTCTGGATACAGAAAATGTTCGACTGCTGCCCTGGCCAACACATTCCCCAGGTCTCTCACAAACTGAAAACGTCTGGTCAATGGTGTCCGAGCAACTGGCCCGTCACAATACTCCAGTCACTGCTCTTGATGAACTGAGGTATCGTGTTGAAGCTGCATGGGCAGCTGTACCTGTACACGCCATCCAAGCTCTGTTTGACTCAATGCCCAGGCGTGTCAAGGCCGTCATTACCGACAGAGGTGGTTGTTCTGGGTACTGATTTCTCAGGATCTATGCACCCAAACTGCGTGAAAATATAATCACATGTCAGTTCTAGTGTAATATATTTGTGCAATGAATACCCGTTTATCATCTGCATTTCTTCTTGATGTACAATTTTAATTGCCAGTAGCGTACAAGTGAAATTAAGCATTCCCTAATTCGCTTCTGTGGAGTTCGTGGAACGGCTGGACTTCAACTCGGCTGCGGCTAGGCGGGGCGGCGCTTACGGCCTCTACGCCTAGAGACCGATGTTGTTTCGGTGTCGTCCTACATAGGGGTCGGTCAGCGTACTACTGGCTGACGTCGTCTCATAGCCCTCCTGCTCTAACGTTCTTGGCCGTCGTGACGGCGCTGGACTTCACGCCGAAAGACTTATGGTCTTCCGAAAGCGGTGAGGTACCCAGCGGCCACACAACTCTGAGTACGCAGACTGGTGGAAGCGTGTGTCAACACTACGAAGAGAGACGTGCAGCGAGGGTGTGTGAGAGAGAGGGGGGGGGGGGGAGAGAGAGAGAGAGGGGGGGGGGGGGGGAGAGAGAGAGAGAGAGAGAGAGAGAGAGAGAGAGAGAGAGAGAGAGAGAGAGAGAGAGAGATACGCCACCCCCAACGACTCACCGTGCTTTTTTCCAGTCCTGTCTCCATAGACTTTCTGGCAATGCCTATGAATATTTGCGACGCTACGGTGTTCCACCAGAAGAAACTGGGTTACAGCTCGCTGCTTGGAACGCGCCTCCGTAGCAGACGCCATTTTGAAGTCTACGTACAGTGCCGCCATGTATCGGAACTTCATGAAACTACAGGAGCCGAAGCGGGAATATTCCACGATTGTTGTTGTTGTGGTCTTCAGTCATGAGACTGGTTTGATGCAGCTCTCCATGCTACTCTATCCTGTGCAAGCTTCTTCATCTCCCAGTACCTACTGCAACCTACATCCTTCTGAATCTGCTTAGTGTATTCATCTCTTGGTCTCCCCCTAAGATTTTTACCCTCCACGCTGCCTTCCAATACTAAACTGGTGATCCCTTGATGCCTCAGAACATGTCCTACCAACCGATCCCTTTTTCTGGTCAAGTTGTGCCACAAACTCCTCTTCTCCCCAATTCTATTCAATACTTCCTCATTAGTTATGTGATCTACCCATCTAATCTTCAGCATTCTTCTGTAGCACCACATTTCAAAAGCTTCTATTCTCTTCTTGTCCAAACTATTTATCGTCCATGTTTCACTTCCATACATGGCTACACTCCATACAAATACTTTCAGAAACGACTTCCTGACACTTAAATCTATACTCGATGTTAACAAATTTCTCTTCTACAGAAACGCTTTCCTTGCCATTGCCAGTCTACATTTTATATCCTCTCTACTTCGACCATCATCAGTTATTTTGCTCCCCAAATAGCAAAACTCCTTTACTACTTTAAGTGTCTCATTTCCTAATCTAATACCCTCAGCATCACCCGACTTAATTCGACTACATTCCATTATCCTCGTTTTGCTTTTGTTGATGTTCATCTTATATCCTCCCTTCAAGACACCATCCATTCCGTTCAACTGCTCGTCCAAGTCCTTTGCTGTCTGACAGCCCACGATAGCCCACAACAAATTCGCTTTTTTGTAACTGAAATTGGCCGAAAAAAATGTGTTGCATTACTTATTGATCGCCACTTGCAGATTATAGAAAGGTGGCATGGAGTTGTGGTGTCACAAGGCTTAGGCCTTGTGTTGCAATACCAAGACTTATACGAATAATTGTAAGAACAGTAATTATTATTATTGACTTTTTTTTCTCAGACTTAAGTCTGGTTAAAAATGGAACGTGACGCGGACCTCGGTCAAGCGTGACTTCCTTGTAACTGTATGGTATATGTTATATTGCATTTAGGAACTTTCGGGTAATTGAACATTTATCAATAATTACAGATTTTTGTAGTTGTATATATATGTTTGGATGTAGCTGTATTGCATTGATGTACTGGTGAATATTGTGAGGTATGACTCCTGTAGTTGATAGTATAATTAGGATAATGTCGACTTTATCCTGATGCCACATGTCCTTGACTTCCTCAGCCAGTTGGATGTATTTTTCAATTTTTTCTCCTGTTTTCTTCTGTATATTTGTTGTGTTGGGTATGGATATTTCAATTTGTTGTGTTAATTTCTTCTTTTTATTGGTGAGTATGATGTCAGGTTTGTTATGTGGTGTTGTTTTATCTGTTATAATGGTTCTGTTCCAGTATAATTTGTATTCATCATTCTCCAGTACATTTTGTGGTGTGTACTTGTATGTGGGAACGTGTTGTTTTATTAGTTTATGTTTTATGGCAAGTTGTTGATGTATTATTCACTACATTGTCATGTCTTCTGGGGTATTCTGTATATGCTAGTATTGTACATCCGCTTGTGATGTGATCTACTTTTTCTATTTGTTGTTTGCAAAGTCTGCATTTATCTGTTGTGGTATTGAGATCTTTAATAATATGCTTGCTGTAATATCTGGTGTTTATTGTTTGATCCTGTATTGCGATCATGAATCCTTCCGTCTCACTGTATATATTGCCGTTTCTTAGCCATGTGTTGGATGCGTCTTGATCGATGTGTGGCTGTGTTAGATGATACGGGTGCTTGCCGTGTAGTGTTTTCTTTTTCCAATTTACTTTCTTTGTATCTGTTGATGTTATGTGATCTAAAGGGTTGTAGAAGTGGTTATGAAATTGCAATGGTGTAGCTGATGTATTTATATGAGTGATTGCTTTGTGTATTTTGCTAGTTTCTGCTCGTTCTAGAAAGAATTTTCTTAAATTGTCTACCTGTCCATAATGTAGGTTTTTTATATCTATAAATTCCCTTCCATCTTCCTTTCTGCTTAATGTGAATCTTTCTGTTGCTGAATGTATGTGATGTATTCTGTATTTGTGGCATTGTGATCGTGTAAGTGTATTGAGTGCTTCTAGGTCTGTGTCACTCCATTTCACTACTCCAAATGAGTAGGTCAATACTGGTATAGCATAAGTATTTATAGCTTTTGTCTTGTTTCTTGCTGTCAATTCTGTTTTCAGTATTTTTGTTAGTCTTTGTCTATATTTTTCTTTTAGTTCTTCTTTAATATTTGTATTATCTATTCCTATTTTTTGTCTGTATCCTAGGTATTTATAGGCATCTGTTAAGAACAGTAATTATTATTATTATTATTATTATTATTATTATTATTATTTTCTTTAAGTTTGTTTATGGGTTTTCAGAAATACTGTGGGAAGAAAGTTTATTTTGCAGATAATGTGGAAGACGTTGGCCAACGATCACCACGAAAGTTCGACGTAGCGGCAAGTGGGCAAGGAATAAAACGAATGCTGCGAACTACCGCGAGCCATGGAAGAGCCTGGGCCGCAAGGGCGTCGAGCTTCCTAGGTCGTTGTTGGACAACCTCAAAGGAAGAGAGATTCTGCTTTCTGTTTGTAAACAGATCGATCGAGTCTTGAAAGGTTCATGTAAAACGTGTAGGCGTGTGACACATTAGGTGGGACCCGATGCCTGTAATACTTCCACAGTTATTGAAAAGTTGTTAAACGGCAAAACCAATAGTTCATCACTTATATAGATAAAAAGTAGTAAAGATATAGGAAAGGAGTTGCGGCGTCAGAACGAAAAGCGATACATCGCTCAGCAACGAAGTCACGTGGTGAAAACAATCAACTGATAAAATATTAAGCGTAATTAAACATAAAGCCTCGTAACACTGCAAGTGTCAGTGAACTGTTTTATCATTTAATTAACAAAACTGTCTAGATCACGTCACGTTTTTTTTATTAATTTCTATTACAAGTTTCGGCTGAAATAAGATCATTAAATTAGGGGTCTGTTACTACCAAGGGAGTCAGCTGGTGTACGTCTTTGGAACGGCTGCGCTTGATCGACGAACGAGCACACAAATGATGTGGTTAAAAACAACCAACTACATGTCTGCGGGGGGCGAGGCTATGGTTTTTACGCAGTTAATCTGCTCTCGTGTTGCAATACCACACAAACAATAGAGTTTCTTTTACAAGGCACGTTTCTTCTCTTACGCCACAACACGTCCGCATTGGCTGGTGTTCAGAATTCAGCAGCGCTTATATTTAACCGCATACGACAGCCGGTTGCGGAGATTAGGGACAGAGTCGCCTCTGTCATTCGTCTCGACGCCTTCTAAGTTCTCTCTGTTTTGTCTTCCAAATGGGTCGCGCACGCGGGCAGGTGCGTGCGGGTGTGTGTGTGTGTGTGTGTGTGTGTGTGTGTGTGTGTGTGTGTGTGTGTGAGTGTGAGTGTGAGTGTGTGTGTGTGTGGACGATGAAGGGAAAACTAGCACTATTTACATACTTTTGAACCTTGGCCAACCCACAACCACCGACATCTTCAACACCTTAGCTGCAATTTATATTTGTACTTCTTATACCTAACAATTGTCACACATTACTCGATAGAAGCGAAAATCTAACGTGATTCGTACTTCTACAATAGAAGCATTTTCAGCACATGAAATAAAAGTTTTAATCATATCGAAAGTTTTGAAGATGGAGGAGTTGAATAAATCGAAGAAGGCTGGCAGGCAGTATCATATAACAATAAAAATACAATAAATTACATATTATATCAGAATTTACTTGTGTGTTTCGTTCCTGCTCGGAATATGGTCTTAGTAGCACGAAAAAGCTGCAAACCGTAAGCGGGAGTCTTTGTGCTTTAATTTAGAGAGGTATCTCTATTGCGTGCTGTGTCTGTTACAAGTTCCTAACTCGATTATTCTCTGAAGTTACTACAGTACAATTAATCAAGAGAAATTGCAAGGAAGTTGAGAAACTAATGTAGAGGGTATTACTATCTCCAATAAGTGGTTAATGTCTTGAAATACCTGAAGTGTAGTGTGCAGGCTTTTTGTGACTACACGCCTGCCGCAGAAACATTCAATAGGACTAATTGTGAACATGTGTATTTCTGTACCCGAATAAATGTGAACGGAAGAACACCTCGGAAGATATGTACAAGCTAAAAGCTATCCACAGCTCTAACGTTGGTTTGAACTTCGTACTGTTTCAGTAGGCATGGTTCTGTTAGAGGTAGTATGGTATTGGCATTATCCTAGTTTTGACCTGACTTTCCCACGCAATTATAGGACCTACAATCTAACGTGGGCCCCAAGCCACGATGCAACTTCGCACTTTTCACACTAACAAATCACTGCATTGGTGAGACACATTGCTGGCGTCATAAAAAAAAAAAATCACGACCGACTGAACCCCAAATCTATGGACTTTCAGTATACGCTGTTGCTTACTTATCCGCTGCGTCGCACGTGTGCCACATGAAATCCAAACAATGGACTTTCAGTATACACTGTTGCTTACTTATCCGCTGCGTCACACGTGTGCCACATGAAATCCAAACAATAGCAAAGGTATATACTTGTGTGATGTGTATCGCACTATCAGTAAGCATGTACGAATATTGTTTCAAAGACGTACCACATACGAATGTATTTGTTCGCTTGAAAATACATGTATAGCCGAAATACACCAGTAGTGGTTTCAACACAGAGACATACCAAGCTTGTCGGTAATGTCATCTTTCAATTTTATTGAAGGTTAACTCTTAAGCCTCCGTGCTATTTAGTTTCCGTAATGCTACGCATAGTACTGTGTGTGTGAACACACAGTGCACCCAAGACTCCTATGGGCCTGCGCAGCCGATGACTCATGTGCCAATGTCAACACCGCGACATCGGCAACTACGACTGAAATGGGGGACGTGACAGTCGGCACCGGACGTTGGCGCAGTGGTAGAGTGTTGCATGGTCTGATGAATCCCGATACCTTGATCGTGCCGATGGGAGGGCGCGGATCCGCCGTCTTCCATTGTAACAGCTCCTTGACACCTGTAGTACGGGACGGAGGTAAGCTGGCGGCGGCTCTACCATGCTCTGGGGAACATTCTGGGCATCAATTAGTCCAGTCTCCAATGGACACCATGACGGCGAAGGAGTACCGTACACTGGTTGCAAACCGCATACACCCCTTCATGACGATCATGTTTCCCTACCGCCAACAAGATAATGTACAATGTCAGTAGGCCAGGAGTGTGATGGAGTGATTCGAGGCATACAGAGGAGAGTTCCAATTGGTGAACGGCCCCTCTCCCCACCAACAACTCGTCAGCTCTGAACCTGATCCAACACACCTGGGATGTGATTGAACATGGCGTCAAAGCTCGTTGCCGTTGCCGTTGCCGTTGCCGCCGCCGCCCCCCCCCCCCCCTGAATTTACGCCGCGCGGGTAGCCGTTCGGTCTGGGGCGCCTTGCCACGGTTCGCGTGGCTACCCCGTCGGAGGTTCGAGTCCTCCCTCGGGCATGGGTCTGTGTGTGTGTGTGTGTGTGTGTGTGTGTGTGTGTGTGTGTGTGTGTGTGTGTTCCTTAGCCTAAGTTAACGTTCGATTAAGTAGTGGGTAAATCTAGGGACCGATGAGCTTAGCAATTTGGTCCCACAGGAAATTACCGCAAATTTCCAATTTCCAGAGTTTACGGGCATTAGGTAACTTTTGTGCAGATGTGGTGCTAACTCCCTCCAGCGACCTGCTAAGGGCTCTGTTCCAGTAACGATACGTCGCCGCTGTTATTCATGCCAAAGGTGGACATATCGACTAATAGGCAGGTGGTCGTGATGTTCTGGCTGACCAATGTACAATTCTTCTAACATGGTTGCAAGTCGAGAAACAGTTGTATAGTTTATCTTTCTGGAATGGGAGTCTACTGCCAAAATTTGACAAAGCACCGGAAATATGGGTGTGATCGCGCAACGAGAAATAATTTCGTTTTTAAATAACTTACCATTTTGTTCAAAAAACGGTAAGCATCGCTATGAAATGAAAAACAATCGAATTTTTTAAGTTGATTCAGAAGTAGGCCACCTTAACTGTTACACCTAATTTTAAAACTGGGATAAACACAGCTGAAACAATTATGCAAACAGTAAACAGTTTTTTAATCCGGTGTTAAAATTATTAAATATATTAGCTGAATGAAAAGTCTCACCGGCCACTTGACCATCTTCTTCTTCTTCTTCTTCTTCTTCTTCTTCTTCTTCTTCTTTTGTGCGAATGCACAGACAGTGCCCGAACTCTTACGGGAATCGGCAACGCGCCGCTAATATCGAGTATAATGGGCGGGGGGCACTACGAATGTAGTGCTGAACAATACGTTGAGAATGTGGGTTTCGCGGGAGGCGTGCCAGAGATAAATCCCTGCAGTCGCACTATCCTCTGTGTCCTCGGTGGCTCAGATGCATAGAGCGTCTGCCATGTAAGCAGGAGATCCCAGGTTCGAGTCCCGGTCGGGGCACACATTTTCATCTGTCCCCGTTGATGTATGTTTACGCCTGTACGCAGCTAAGGGTGTTCATTTCATTGTAATTTCATTCTAACGAGCTGTTTGGTCACAGATGGTATCTGTTCTTTCGGACAGGTCCGAAGGAACAGATACCATCTTAGTATAGAATTACGAGAGCTCCAGGATTACACTAATAACACCGATTTCATAACTTCTAAAAAGGCCTGATTGGCGCCAAATATTTGGCCGTTAAGGAGAGACAAATCTCTCTCTTCCATATGCCACATATGGATTGGAAGAATTTCTTTAATGCGAAAATTTGTAAGTAAAAATGAATATTCAGTAAATTAATAACTTATTTCACTGAGTTTCATTTCGGTATAATCACTGCGGCATACGGCACTGCGGAGAGACTTTTTGAACACCCCTTATAACGTAAAGAAACTCTAGTTCAGGAGTACAATTAGACACCGCGATGTGGTACAGCGAACACAAAGGAAGGGTTGTCTGTACCACGTGTCGTCGCTCTGTATTGGTCACGGGGACAGTGGATGTTGCGGAACCGAAGTTTATGGCGGCGATTCGCCAGGCTCGGCCAGTCGTCAGCCGGAAGGGCGGAATGCGTGCAGCGTGCGTTGTGCGTCTGCGGCGTGAGTTAGCGCAGGGGACGCGCTCCGGCGACCACGCGTGGCTGTCACACCGGCACCGGAACGCCAATACTTCGCCGGCCCCTCCCTATACCTATCAACAACACTCTCCTCCATTGTAGTAGCACTCCAAGCACGTAACTCACTCTTTCCGGACACAGGGCGGGAGCCATTTCGGTTCAAGTCTGCTACTGACGTGGCGAACACGGCAAGTGCCGCAACAGGATTTGTAAGGTGTCAGGCAAATTTAATACCTTCCATGAAAACCCTGACATGATAAACAAATACAGCAGTATGTGTCACATAGCTCCGAATAAATCCTGACATTAAATTAACCAAAGTAATACGATTAACGAGTGAGCAAATGGAATACCACAGACTAACACAAGAATGCCTAAATGCATGTCATACCTTCCCATCGTGAAACAGACGCAGTTCCGAGGGGAGAAACGAGAACAGAAGCCGAGAGCAGAACCGTGTTAAGCTAGAAGGCCCTACGATAAGGGACGGACACCCACGTCGCCAGCCAACCACCAGGACCACCCCCCAGCCCATGTTAAAAGATAGAGCCCTCCAGAAAAACAGTATAGATCTTACGATAACACTAAAATGGCCACACCATCTGTAAGTTTTAGCGTGAGACTTTTTCGCGTCTCTGTTACGTTGCAAATATTAAAAACATTGCCCCACCACGAAAAGTATAACGTTTTTCATTGGATAGACAATTTTTGTAGGCGGAGCTTAAAGTTAACACAGACCCTCATTGGTCAGATGAAAACACAGCCAGATAGTTTTTTTTAACCAACTTCGGTAAATTGTAGTAAGGAGAAGTTAGGAGGGAGTTGCTTACGAGACAGCGAGCTGTATGGAGCTGCGTCGCCCACCGCCCCCTGACGGTGCCTAACCAACGACAAGGTAATCAACGCACGCGATGCCGCATAACAGCGCATAAAGCTTCGCTCAGAACTGTAGAAGTCTCATCTGTTACACCCCCTTTTTAAGTAATACTAGTGTAGATCGTCAATTAAATCTCATGGTGTTCTCATTTGCTACTTGAAGTAAAAATCAAACTCGATGATTTTTCTGTTATATAATTATTGAGAAGCCACATCAGCCACTAATTTACAAGTTAGATACGTAATTAAAGATAATTGAGGGTCACTGTAGACCATTTTGATAGTTTTCTCTTTTGTGAAACTTAATTTAAACCTAGATTATAGATGTGATATGGCATAGGTCATCCTTCGATCCATTGTAGAACTTGGAAACCCACTCAGGGAATATTCGTTCACATTTTTGTTGAACGCAGTTGGTTTTTATCATCCTGTATTAAAACATTTCCTTTTATCAATAGTGCAATTTATAAACAATGTTTTGTGAGTAGAATAAAATTTACAATGGTAAACTTAACTGCTTTTTCGACGTTATTTTACCAGCTAATTAAAAATAGGAAAGCCTTGAACCCCTTCCACTAAATTTAGTTAGTATTAAGATTCTTTTACAGGGAGTGCAGTGGAGCTGACGCTGAAATAAGTATTTGGTTATATCATCGCTAGTCTCAATGAACTCTTCTGAACTCTACATGTCATGTGTGGTCTGGCGTCTCCTTACCAGCAACAGGTCCCAGGTTCAAACTAGTCAATTCACTAAAAAACACGCTCAGAGCGTCGTTGCGCGAAAGTGGTAGGGAGACACGACTTAGAACAAACAGACACCACGTAGAATGTTAGAGATTTCCCCCTCCTCAGTGGAGGAGGGGTCAAAAAAGCGGACCTGTCTCCGCCTATCCGAAGACACCCTACGGTTTCTGAAAAACGGACAAAACTTTCGAGGTACTGTACAGGGTGTTTCGAAAAGGACTTTACAAATTTAAAAATTCATCTAAATTTATTGAAAGAAGATATAAAACAGGGTTTAGTATTATATCGTAGGGAAACACTAGGTTTTTTTACCTTCAACTAAAGATGATGTATGTGGCTTCCGTCCTCCTGCACACATCCCATCGGAAGTCAATTTCTCAAACTCGCTGTAGCATTGCACGTGTAGCTTGCTCAATGGCGGCGTAAATGATTACTCTGAGTTCAGCTAGGGCGGCTGCTGTGGCGGAGCGGTTCTAGGCGCTTCAGTCTGGAACCGCGCTGCTGATACGGTCGCAGGTTCGAATCCTGCCTCGGGCATGGATGTGTGTGATGTCCTTAGGTTTATCACGTTTAAGAAGTCTAGGGCACTGATGATCTCAGCAGTTAAGTCCCATAGTGCTAAGAGCCATTTCAACTATTTTTGAACCATGGCTGCGGTTACTCTTGACGCTGAATCACAGACAGGAGCGCCTACGATGGTGTACTCAACGACGAACCTGGGTGCACGAATGGCAAAACGTCATTTTTTTCGAATGAATCCAGGTTCTGTTTACAGCATCATGATGGTCGGATCCGTGTTTGGCGACGTCGCGGTGAACGCACATTGGAAGCGTGTATTCGTCATCGCCATACTGGCGGATCTCCCGGCGTGATGGTATGGGGTGCCATTATTACACGTCTCTTTCAGGTCTTGTTCGCACTTTGAACAGTGGACGTTACATTTCAGATGTGTTACGACCCGTGGCTCTACCCTTCATTCGATCCCTGCGAAACCCTATATTTCAGCAGGATAATGCACGACCGCATGTTGCAGGTCCTGTACGGGCCTTTCTGGATACAGAAAATGTTCGACTGCTGCCCTGGCCAGCACATCTCTCACCAAGTGAAAACGTCTGGTCAATGGTGGCCGAGCAACTGGCTCGTCACAATACGCCAGGCACTACTCTTGATGAACTGTGGTATCGTGTTGAAGCTGCATGGGCAGCTGTACCTGTACACGCCATCCAAGCTCTGTTTGACTCAATGCCCAGGCGTATCAAGGCCGTTATTACGGCCAGAGGTGGTTGTTCTGGGTACTGATTTCTCAGGCTCTACGCACCCAAACTGCGTGAAAATGTAATCAGATTTCAGTTCTAGTATAATGTATTTGTCCAATGAACACTCGTTTATCATCTGCATTTCTTCTTGGTGCAGCAATTTTAATGGTCAGTAGTGTAATTCAGTACCCAGTTATTCCGGAATGCATATTCTTTTGGCTACAGCAGACGTTTAATGACACCTCTTTTGTTGTGGAAGATGGTATGAGTGCTTATGTAAAAGTGGTTCGAATGGCTCTGAGAACTATGGGACTTAACATCTGAGGTCATCAGTCCCCTAGACTGATAACTACTTAAACCTAACTAACCTAAGGACATCACACACATCCATTCCCGAGGCAGGATTCGAACCTGCGACCGTAGCAGTCCCGCGATTCCGGACTGAAACGCCTAGAACCGCATGGCCACCGCGGCCGGCAGTTCTTATGCAAATACCTGTCTGTACGAGTGACTTTTCGAAAAGCTGTAGGCTTCGTCCTTAGTGGAACGGCTAGCAGGGTAACAGCATAGCAATGCTGTGACATGCAGCAACACGCAGTGTTGTGAGTCGGGGAAGAAGAGGAGCGGAAGGCGGAGGAGGAGAGTAGGCGCGGCCAGTGACCTGCGACCCCGCTATCTGCCGGACAGATACGAAGAACAGCCAGCGAGGGCCCCGGCACCACGCGGAAGTCGCCGGCGCGGCGAAACATCACACGAACACACTGCAGCTCTGTCTCGACTGCACTGCCTGCTTTATTTATGGCCGGTTTCAGTTACCGTAATATTTACACTCTTGAGAGAAAAGACGCAAGAAGAAGGATTTATACAAACTGGTCACTAATTGATATTCTTGTTGGGATGACGGAAAATCCACAATTGTAAACTTTGGCGGCTGATGGATGAACGTATGTTGTCGCAGCATAGTATCACCACACATATGGCAAGGACAGTAAATAGAGGACGAAACCTGGTAGTCAAAGGGAACACAGGATTCGGTTACGATTGTGGATGGGGCCGTAATCAGTTACTATTGTTTGCCTTTTACAGTTACACAAAATTTATTTTAAACCAGTAATTCCAGTTGAACAATAAATAGAAAATACCACACGTTATTAATGAAGGAATGAACAACTGTGTAAATAATGTTTTCAGTGAGTAACAATTTAGCAAATCATCATTAAATGAAGATACAGCAGATGTTTTAAAAACAAGCGGCTGTAATCTGGGCAGAAGGCCTTACATCCCAGGAACGGCAATAAATTAGAAACCTGCTGTAAAACAGCAAATACAAAAGCAAAGGTTAATTAAAAATCAAGCAACTGATGGTAAACTTTGTAACAACCCTTAACATGCACTGAACACTACACTGCTAGATTTATTCCAGAAGGCGACCAGAACTACTAAGTAGACATATATAACCTTTAATGTTGGCATTACAAGATATTGTAATACATAATACAATAATAAAACACAAGGACCAGTCCACAAGTTCCTTAAAGGGTACTGAGGCAGATTATTCTCGCAGAAGGCGTGGACTGAAGGAGCATTACACCGAACTACTGGCCATCATCAGACCTCCTTTAAGAACACACACGTCTTACAAGAAGTAAGGGGGCTACAGACGGTGCTCCAGGAATCGACCTCTGAGAAGGTCCGGCAACAAACACTTGCGCGAGCGATGAGATAGGCAGCCTAGAGTTGCATTCACTTCACAAGATGGTAACTCAGACTAGTGGCAGTCCAAGGAATGACTAATGATAATCTTGCTGAAGCTACCTGAAGTCCGATAAACGAAATGCAACGATGCAACAATACGCCAAAGCCGGAACCGGCGGTCTGCACTACGTCCCCAGAACACTGCGCTTAGAGCAGAAAGAAACCACCACCACAACCAAAGTGGAAGAATCACCAACCGGCCTACCATCAAGAAAGCTGTCAAAACTACACGCCTTACAGGACAGCAACGGCAAGGCGAGGAAACGTACACTGCCGTAGAAATAAGAAGTCGAGGGAAGCTAATCCGATGATTAACCCGTGAAGGACACGGTATACCGCACATTAAATATACGGGTAGCTACCAAAAATTACTTACCGAGCCTTTTAGGGCGTATTTTTAGATCGAGCCTGCAGCAGCTAAATATTTGTGTTAGATAATGCTGGATGCTTGTTCTGTGAAAAGAAGACACGAAACTAACGTCTTCATTGCACAGAGCTAACGCCCCAGTATCATCCTACCAACAAATTCTGCATCCACGATCTGAAGATGATCTTGAAAAGGCTTGAAAGCATGTTTATCAAAACCAATTTTAAATAAATGACTGGTCGCAGTTACATGTAGTTTTCCAATGCTCCTTCACCGCATTGCAATTCGTTCAACTCATTCGGTGACTGTACTACCATGACAGAAGGCGAATCACTCACATGCTCGTAGAATGCGCAACATGGGAAAGGAAAAATCATTTCTACAACAATCAAATCGCGTAACAGTAGACTTTCCCACATAGCCACCACTCTACTTTCTTTAATTTCGTCATCTAATGAAATGAAGAGCTTCTTACATTTTTTTTCTTTTTTTTTTTTTTTACAAGCTGCCGAGATATCTTTGTAGTAATAACGCAGCCCTGGGAACTTCATTAACACTTTTCATATTAATATGCATTAAATACACTACTGGCCAATAAAATTGCTACACCACGAAGATGACCTGCTACGAAATTTAACCGACAGGATGATGATGCTGCTGCGATATGCGAATGATTAGCTTTTCAGAGCATTCACACAAGGTTGGCGCCGGTGGCGACACCAACAACGTGCTGACATGAGGAAAGTTTCCAACCGATTTCTCATACACAAACAGCAGTTGACCGGCGTTGCCTGGTCAAACGTTGTTCGGATGCCTCGTGTAAGGAGGAGAAATGCGTACCATCACGTTTCCGACGTTGATAAAGGTCGGATTGCAGCCTATCGTGATTGCAGTTTATCGTATCGCGACATCGCTGCTCGCGTTGGTCGAGATCCAATGACTGTTAGCAGAATATGGAATCGGTGAGTGCAGGAGGGTAATACGGAACGCCGTGCCGGATCCCAACAGCCTGTTTTGTCACTAGCAGTCTGGAAGACAGGCATCTGAACCGCATGGCTGTAACGGATCGTGCAGCTACGCCTCGATCCCTGAGTCAACAGATGGGGACGTTTGCAAGACAACAACTATCTGCACGCACAGTTCGACGACGTTTGCAGCAGCATGGAATATAAGCTCGGAGACCATGGCTGCGGTTACCCTTGACGCTGCATCACAGACAGGAGCGCCTGCTATGGTGTACTGAACGACGAACCTGGGTGCACGAATGGCAAAACGTCATTTTTTCGGATGAATCCAGGTTCTGTTTACAGCATCATGATGGTCGCATCCGTGTTTGGCGACGTCGCGGTGAACGCACATTGGAAGCGTGTATTCGTCATCGCCATACTGGCGTATCACCCGGCGTGATGGTATTGGGTGCCACTGGTTACACGTCTCTGTCACCTATTGTTCGCATTGACGGCACTTTGAACAGTGGACGTTACATTTCAGATGTGTTACGACCCGTGGCTCTACCCTTCATTCGATCCCTGCGAAACCCTATATTTCAGAAGTATAATGCACCACCGCAGGTCCTGTACGGGCCTTTCTGGATACAGAAAATGTTCGACTGCTGCCCTGGCCAACACATTCTCCAGGTCTCTCACAAATTGAAAACGTCTGGTCATTGGTGGCCGAGCAACTGGCTCGTCACAATAAGCCAGTCACTACTGTTGATGAAATGTGGTATCGTGTTGAAGCTGCACGGGCAGGTATATCTGTACACGCCATCCAAGCTCTGTTTGACTCAATGCCCCGGCGTATCAAGGCCGTTATTACGGCCAGAGGTGGTTGTTCTGGGTACTGATTTCTCAGGATCTATGCAACCAAATTGCGTGAAAATACACTCCTGGAAATGGAAAAAAGAACACATTGACACCGGTGTGTCAGACGCACCATACTTGCTCCGGACACTGCGAGAGGGCTGTACAAGCAATGATCACACGCACGGCACAGCGGACACACCAGGAACCGCGGTGTTGGCCGTCGAATGGCGCTAGCTGCGCAGCATTTGTGCACCGCCGCCGTCAGTGTCAGCCAGTTTGCCGTGGCATACGGAGCTCCATCGCAGTCTTTAACACTGGTGGCATGCCGCGACAGCGTGGACGTGAACCGTATGTGCAGTTGACGGACTTTGAGCGAGGGCGTATAGTGGGCATGCGGGAGGCCGGGTGGACGTACCGCCGAATTGCTCAACACGTGGGGCGTGAGGTCTCCACAGTACATCGATGTTGTCGGCAGTGGTCGGCGGAAGGTGCACGTGCCCGTCGACCTGGGACCGGACCGCAGTGACGCACGGATGCACGCCAAGACCGTAGGATCCTACGCAGTGCCGTAGGGGACCGCACCGCCACTTCCCAGCAAATTAGGGACACTGTTGCTCCTGGGGTATCGGCGAGGACCATTCGCAACCGTCTCCATGAAGCTGGGCTACGGTCCCGCACACCGTTAGGCCACCTTCCGCTCACGCCCCAACATCGTGCAGCCCTCCTCCAGTGGTGTAGCGACAGGCGTGAATGGAGGGACGAATGGAGACGTGTCGTCTTCAGCGATGAGAGTCGCTTCTGCCTTGGTGCCAATGATGGTCGTATGCGTGTTTGGCGCCGTGCAGGTGAGCGCCACAATCAGGACTGCATACGACCGAGGCACACAGGGCCAACACCTGGCACCATGGTGTGGGGAGCGATCTCCTACACTGGCCGTACACCACTGGTGATCGTCGAGGGGACACTGAATAGTGCACGGTACATCCAAACCGTCATCGAACCCATCGTTCTACCATTCCTAGACTGGCAAGGGAACTTGCTGTTCCAACAGGACAATGCACGTCCGCATGTATCCCGTGCCACCCAACGTGCTCTAGAAGGTGTAAGTCAACTACCCTGGCCAGCAAGATCTCCGGATCTGTCCCCCATTGAGCATGTTTGGGACTGGATGAAGCGTCGTCTCACGCGGTCTGCACGTCCAGCACGAACGCTGGTCCAACTGAGGCGCCAGGTGGAAATGGCATGGCAAGCCGTTCCACAGGACTACATCCAGCATCTCTACGATCGTCTCCATGGGAGAATAGCAGCCTGCATTGCTGCGAAAGGTGGATATACACTGTACTAGTGCCGACATTGTGCATGCTCTGTTGCCTGTGTCTATGTGCCTGTGGTTCTGTCAGTGTGATCATGTGATGTATCTGACCCCAGGAATGTGTCAATAAAGTTTCCCCTTCCTGGGACAATGAATTCACGGTGTTCTTATTTCAATTTCCAGGAGTGTATAATCACATATCAGTTCTAGTATAATATATTTGTCCAATGAATACCCGTTTAGCATCTGCATTTCTTCTTGGTGTAGCAATTTTAATGGCCAGTAGTGTATGTGCAGTTATTTAAAATTAGGCATCGAACATCTGTATCGCTGTTTTCCAGATTTTTTTTTTTAAATTCATGATGTCTCAGAACAACTATCTTTGTCAAAACTATCCTATAAAATTTTACTCAGCAAATGAAATGCCGTTGTTAATCTGTATTCATACATTTACAGTTACGCTATTACGCCACCCTCTCAATCGTTAACATTGTTCCTCTGTATTTTTCTTTAAATTAATCCAACTTGTTACTCAATATTTACGTACCTGTCAATGAACAGTAGCGTTGTAAAACCCTTTATTAAACCTGTTCTCGTTCTATGTCATCAATTCATATTTTGTACTGTAGTCAAGTACATGCCGAAGGTCGAATAAAAAAAATAAGTACACATACATGTTATCTGGTCGCCGTATTCTAGTTAAGCCACATCCACGTGCTGCATGTCGTCGGTTTCTTCCAAAGGCGCTTTTTCTCTCTCTCTCTTTTAGAGTGCAGGCAGTATTGTGGCGCCCCCTGAATGGCCCGGGGATAATAGTTGCAGCGGCCGTCTCCTTCACCGCCCCTAAAAACGATCCGAAGCTAATCCGGTAAGCCAGCGCTTTGTGGCTCGCGCAGTCCGCCCGGAGCGAAGCAAGAAAAGCCGATCGAGTCGGTCCGCCAAGGACGGCGCGCCGTTACAAACATGAATGAACGTGGCCAGCCGTGTTCTGGAGAGAGGACTCCACCACGCTGGAGGACAGTCACGACCTTCCCGACTAATTTGGAGAGCCATCGTTCTTTCGTCAGCGCCCAGATTTCTGACGCGTCGTATCAAATTACGCATCCCTGTGCAAGGGGGCCCGAAAATACAGAGAATTCCTTTCCTCTGAGGTGAAGGGTTCTAGTGACCGTTTCTCCCGCTAGGTGGCTCTACTACACAGCACTTTGAATCTCTTTATCGGAAGCTGTCTGAAAGCGCCTGTGAGGTGGGAGTGCTTTTGTAAATACTGTTTCACGTGTTGGACCATTTTTCGATGTTTGTATTTATTCGCTTTCTAGTTTGACTGTTCGGTACAAATTTTGCAATCGTAACTACCCAATGAGCTAGAGACACTTTAAATTTTAAACATACCTCAGAACTAGATAACAATGCAGTATTAAGTCGCCTTCTTGTCCGGTGTGTAGAGGAGAGAGAGAGAGAGAGAGAGAGAGAGAGAGAGAGAGAGAGAGAGAGAGAGAGTGTGTGTGTGTGTGTGTGTGTGTGTGTGTGTGTGTGTGTGTGTGTGTGTGTGTGTGTGTGTAGCATGGTGATTGAAAAATTTCACGAACAAGAATAAAACAGCAGAAAATAATTATTTAAATAAAAATCAGTATTTCAGATGCCAACTTTATAAATCGGCCTGAAAAGTATAAAATAATTTCACCTAGCACCATATACGCTAATTTCTATCCATCGTACAGATAGTACTGAATTTTGTGAGTAAATTTTTAGTATCTATGAGAATACTTTTAAGATTTAAAACGAAAAACGTGTGGCGCATGCAGTACGTAACTGATGCATGACAAGTTCATCTCATTCCAATTTTCTTCTGAATGGGCCCCAAGGTTTTCGTTTTGAAACTTACAGGTATTTTAAAAATTCAAAATAAAATTTCAGAACTATCTGTATTGGGTCTCCTTGAGTGATTGTATATTAATTTCTTCTCCTATTACGAGGTTGTTCATTTCCTCGCTCGAATTCGAGCTCTTTGTTACAGAAAGTAAGAGGAGCCTGTCTTTGAAATTCAGTTGGATTGTGCAGAGTCAAGTTCAAAAATGGCTCTAAGCACTATGGTACTTAGACCGAGCGAGGTGGCGCAGTGGTTAGACACTGGACTCGCATTCGGGAGGACGACGGTTCAATCCCGCGTGCGGAAATCCTGATTTAGGTTTTCCGTGATTTCCCTAAATCGTTCCAGGCAAATGCCGGGATGGTTCCTCTGAAAGGGCATGGTCGACTTTTTTCCCCATCCTTCCCTAATCCGATGAGATCGATGACCTCGCTGTCTGGTCTCCTTCCCCAAACAACCCAACTATGGTACTTAACATCCATCGTACAGATAGTACTGAATTTTGTGAGTAAATTTTTAGTATCTATGAGTCCCCTAGAACTACTCAAACCTAACTAACCTAAGGACATTACACACATCCACGCCCGAGGCAGGATTCGAACCTGCGACGGCAGCAGTAGCGCTGTTCCGGACTGAAGCGCCTAGAACTGTTCGGCCACAGAGGCCGGCTGGGAACAAGTGCTATCGTCTATTTTCAGTCTGCACTAAGGATATCCTGCTGGTGGAAATTGTAGGAAAGGCTGTGAGGACATGTATCTCAAATATTTGTAGGATTTTTCTAGTACCATAAACTACGCGATGGAAGGGCGGGTAAGAACTGAAACAGGCTGTGGTAATGATGTGGTTGGAAGTCTCGCCTCTTGTAATATGGTTACGTCAGTAGCGTCCTTTGGGAGATGAATTATGTCTGCGATAAAGTAACTTCAGTGTTTATAATGTGTGTTATTTATGTAACTTGACTATCAAGGTCACGTTGCTCAGCTTTTTGTGGCCCCAGTGCGTCAGCTCCGTTTGAGCTTTCATTTCTCGTAAACTGGTTTAGTGTCTGTGGTCGCACACTATGTTTACTAACTTGAGTTTCGTAATAATCGCGGTCACCTGCCGCCGGGTAGGCAGGTAACACTGGAGCCGTAATTTGAATTCACAAATTATTATTTGCTTCCTTAACTTCAACCCACGTAACGGACCAGGATCCTAGTTTAATTAAAGCGCAACTTTACCTACTGCAATCGCTCTCCACTCTGAGCCGGTACAATTGTATCCAAAATTTACACAATGGGATAACTGTTTGGGGTTCCGGAGAAATGTAGAAACACGAGAGGCAATACTGACCCTATGACTTATCTTAGACGCTAGGTTAAACAAAAGGCAAACATACGGGGAGAGAGAGAGAGAGAGAGAGAGAGAGAGAGAGAGAGAGAGAGAGAGAGAGAGAGAGCGCTTGACCTATCTACAGTCTTTGAAATTTTGAAGACAACAGATGAAATACAAGAATCGAAAGGACATTTTCAACTTTTAAACAAATCAAACTGCATTTATAAGAGTCGAAGGACATGAAAGCTGTAGTTGCGAAGGAAGAGACACGCAGTAACAGTCCGCCACTGAATTTTCACAATGAACAAATTGCGAAGGAAACAAATGAGAAATCTGGAAAGACAAAAAGTCCTGAAGAAGACATAACGCTCTGTATTTAGGGCAGACCGACAGATCATTTGAAATAAGGGATAAAGAACATAAAAGAGCTCGAAATATGGCTTCAGCAAGTCAACATTTGCGGAACACCTCCGACAAGAGTGTCACCACCCTACCACAACAAAAACGGATTTGAAGACAGAGTCCGTAACAAGGAACATCTCCTTAACACTAGAAGATAACGTCCAAATCCAAAAGTAGTAATAGGAAAGAAAGAATAAATGACCGAACAAATATTAGCAGCAAAACGTTGTTTAAACAAATAAATCATAGCAGCTAAAGACCACCACCCCCGTAGACACCAAAAAATATCACGAACTAGGAAATGTATCCACCCTCGGTCATCCACCACCATTGTACCATAGCATTAATTTACGCGCACAGAAGTTACGGCGTATGAACCACCCCTCCCAACCAAAAAACACACAGAAAGAAAGCTCTTCAAACGCGTTTGGTCTTTTCACTGCAGTCGCAAAAAAAACGGTATTAACCTCTATAGATGTTGGAAATAAAAAATTCGAGGTTTGTGGATGACACTGCAATTCTCTAAAACAACAATGGACTTTCGAGAATAGTTGAACTGAATTGAAAGTGTCATGAAAAGAGATTAGACGAAGGCCTACAAAAGTAAAACCAGGGCAATGGAATAGAGTCGAATCATGTCAGGTGATAGTGCTAGAATTAGGCAATGAAGCACTAAACATAGTTAACGGATTAAGCTAATGGGCAGCAATGGTCGGAGTAGAGAGATTATAAATTGCAGACGGCAGAGAAAATATTTAACATGGAATATGAGTTTAAATGGTGGGCCGTTTTTTCTGTGTGTATTTGTACATAGTGTAGCCCTGTAGTGAAATTTGGACGATAAAAAGCGCAGACAAGAAGCTAGTATAAAAGTCTGAAATGTAGTACTACAGAAGAATGTTTGAGGTCATATGAGTGGATGGAATAGATAATGATGTACTAAAACGAACTGGAAAAAGAATTGTGGCTCAGATTGACTACAAGGGGAGGGTTTACGTAATACGAGGTGCATTCAAGTTCTAAGGCCTCCGATTTTTTTTTTCTAATTAACTACTCACCCGAAATCGGTGAAACTGGCGTTACTTCTCGACGTAATCGCCCTGCAGACGTACACATTTTTCACAACGCTGACGCCATGATTCCACGGCAGCGGCGAAGGCTTCTTTACGAGTCTGTTTTGACCACTGGAAAATCGCTTGAGGCAATAGCAGCACGGCTGGTGAATGTGCGGCCACGGAGATTGTCTTTCATTGTTGGAAAAAGCCAAAAGTCACTAGGAGCCAGGTCAGGTGAGTAGGGAGCATGAGGAATCACTTCGAAGTTGTTATCACGAAGAAATTGTTGCGTAACGTTAGCTCGATGTGTGGGTGCGTTGTCTTGGTGAAACAGCACACGCGCAGCCCTTCCCGGACGTTTTTGTTGCGGTGCAGGAAGGAATTTGTTCTTCAAAACATTTTCGTAGGATGCACCTGTTACCGTAGTGCCCTTTGAAACGCAATGGGTAAGGATTACGCCTTCGCTGTCCCAGAACATGGACAGCATCATTTTTTCAGCACTGGCGGTTACCCGAAATTTTTTTGGTGGCGGTGAATCTGTGTGCTTCCATTGAGCTGACTGGCGCTTTGTTTCTGCATTGAAAAATGGCATCCACGTCTCATCCATTGTCACAACCGACGAAAAGAAAGTCCCATTCGTGCTGTCGTTGCGCGTCAACATTGCTCGGCAACATACCACACGGGCAGCCGTATGGTCGTCCGTCAGCATTCGTGGCACCCACCTGGATGACACCTTTCGCATTTTCAGGTCTCTCACAGGATTGTGTGCACAGAACCCACAGAAATGCCAACTCTGGAGGTGATCTGTTCAACAGTCATTCGGCGATCCCCCAAAACAATTCTCTCTACTTTATCCATCATGTCGTCAGACCGGCTTGTGCGACCCCGAGGTTGTTTCGGTTTGTTGTCACACGATGTTCTGCCTTCATTAAACTGTTGCACCCACGAACGCACTTTCGACACATCCGTAACTCCATCACCGCATGTCCTTCAACTGTCGATGAATTTCAATTGTTTTCACACCACGCAAATTCAGAAAACGAATGACTGCACGCTGTTCAAGTAAGGAAAACGTCGCCATTTTAAGTATTTAAAACAGTTCTCATTCTCGCCGCTGGCGGTAAAATTCCATCTGCCGTACGGTGCTGCCATCTCTGGGACGTATTGACAATGAACGCGGCCTCATTTTAAAACAATGCGCGTGTTTCTATCTCTTTCCAGTCCGGAGAAAAAAAATCGGAGGCCTTAGAACTTGAATGCACCTCGTAGGACGCATCTGAGGCATCAAAGAATCGTCAGTTTGTCAATGGAGGTCAGTGTGAGGGTATATATTGTAGAGGGACACCAAGAGATGACTATAGTAAGCAGGTTAAAATGGCTTCAGGATGTCGTAGGTAAGCAGTACGATGACGCTTGTAGAGAGTGGAGTGCTGAGTGGAGAGCTGTGTGGAACGAGTTTTAGGACTGAAAACGACAATAAATCTACCTACTAAGGAAATACACGGCTTCCCAACAGGAATGGTCAACACTCAGAGGTAGAGTCGGCGCATAATACGGTTGGTGCGCAGTGAACAACTTTCGTCCAGAGTCCTGGGCGAGTTCGTTAGTTTGTTTGTTCTAATGGTGGGGCCAACACTGTCCACTTTCGGCCTCTCAGCAACATGCTGCCAAGACAGAATCGAGGCCCACGCCCTGCAATCTTTCTCAAATGTTTATATAAAAACTATTCGGTAAACATTTCATTTTTGCTTTACAAGTCTGGCTCATAATGATGTGCCCATCATTTCGTTAACGCTCATATTTATCGTAATATTTATGTGGGATTAAGACACTGCATGAAATTCGAAATGGTTTTCAATTAAATATAGGGGTCGCTATCATTTTGCGTTTGGTGCATATTACGTAATATGTTGCTGCGTAAGAAATTCAGACTAGGGTGGAGGGCTCTGTCACAGATATCGCGAGAAATGATCTGATGTAGCACACTCATTTGCCTTCTCGCCACGCCAGTTATAGAGCCACAGTGGAATACCTACAACATTCCATATATTTCATAAACGCTTTTATTAAATTGTGTATTTATTGGAAAATAGAAATGTCAACACACATTAAGTCGCGATTGATGAAGTAAGGCGTGTATTTTTAATTAGTGGTCACATGAAAATAAATTATAATTTCATAAGCACGCTAAATGCCTTATCGTTAAATAAAAAAAATACGGAGCAGCAATACTGGCCAATCACTAAAAATTCACTATTTTATTTTCTATTCACTATTCCGCATTTCTGCATCAAATTTTCAATTAATTGTGAATACTGGCAATTCATGCCAAGCTTGAAAATTAACATTCGATGATTAAGCGTTGCATGGTACTGCTTTAGGAGTCGCCGTCTGCACACTGAGGTTCAGATTGGAAAATCTAAGGGATAGAAACTGTCAGACCCCAAACTGAAGGGTAAGACGGTGTCGCCAGCTCCCCCTGGCAGTAATGCCGCCACACAACAGCAGAGACTGTCCGGCGGATCTGCGTGGGCGGCCGGCGTCCCGTTAGTGCGCGCGTCGCCGTTACAGTAACCCAGATCGCGGCGGCGTTGCCACGTCTGCAAAACACCTCAGCTCACCCCACCCAGATCCGCCGCTTCTGGCGCCCGGGCTTATTTGCGCTGACGGGAAAATGACTCGCCTGTCTGTTCGTGCCCAACGTAAACAAACACAGCGCCGCTCCCATCTGCTTTACTTTCGCCTTGTACTCGCCGATGGCGCTACTGAGTTCTTGCTAACAGTCCGCGGAGCAAAGAACGCTAGTGAAAATAATCTCTTCGCCGAGTAAGACGAGCGCTCCGCAGTTATATTCGGAACAATTCGATTTACATTCCGCACTGCAAAGTTAAAATGAGCAAGTTATACTATATTTTACCACAAAAATTTGGGCGCGCTGTGGTAGTTGCACAGTCTACGTTCGAAGGAAGGATGATTATAGAGTTCAACATCCCGCCGACAGCGAGGTCGTTAAGAGGAGGAGCACAAGCACGTGTTACGAAAGGACGGGGACGAAATCGGCCATGACCTTTTCAAAGGAACCCTCCCGACATCTGCCTGGAGCGATTTAATGAAATCATGGAAAACCTGAAACTGGATGGTCGGACGAGTATTTGAACCGACGTCCGGCCGAATGCGAGTTAAACGTAATGATCGCGCGGTAGGTCTAGTTTCAACAAACGACTGACTTTTTCTGCCTGTGAAAGGAAATTCGCTTCTGGAAACGTTCTATGGGAGGAAAAATTTTAGTACGAACTGAATTCGACGATAAAGCGTAGACTCCCTCACCACTGGTTAAAGGAGTGGGTTTCCAGGTTGTATAAAGGCTAGGGCATACCAGCTGCAAAATAGCCACCAACATCTAATGGGCCGGCTGCTTAACTAAAGCATTATACTGAAAAAGATGCTTCAATTCACATTTTTTTATAATTTTACCACAACAGGTAAATTTATTAAAGGATGTAATTTCGGTATGAACTTCCCTCTTCGTTCTTCGACATCGCCGGCCAGGGTGGCCGAGCGGTTCTAGGCGCTACAGTCTGGAACTGCGCGACCGCTACGGTCGCAGGTTCGAATCCTGCCTCGGGCATGGATGTGTGTGATGTCCTTAGGTTAGTTCGCTTTAAGTAGTTTTAAGTTCTAGGGGACCGATGACCTTAGAAGTTGAGTCCCATAGTGCTCAGAGTCATTTTTTTCTTCGACATCAAGTGTACGTACAGGAGGAATCAGGAATTTTAAATGTAGTGCTAAGTATGTTTCGTAACTTTTTTCCAACATTTTAGTCATTCGTGGGGATAGGGCACTGAAATGAGATCAATCTTCGGACGTAACCACATATTACATTTGTAAACAGCATGTCTAATACCGATGTTTCTATTTTTACATATTTTCAAAATTTTGTACATGGCTGGAGCAGAAACAATACGATGAAATCATCTTTTAGAATTAATAAACAGCCAATCATCTGCAAAATGGAAGATTTATTTAAACCCCGTTACCATGGTTTCAACGTTTATAATAACGTCGTCTTCAGAAGGAAATAGTAACAACTGTGCTACTTCTTGTGGGACAAGTACGTTAAAATATAGCCGAAAGGTGTCAATCAAATATGAACAACATGTAACCGAATTGTCACTATTTCTTTTTGAAGATGACGTTTTTATAGGCGCTGAAACTATGGTAAAGAGGTTTAAATAAACCCTCCATTTTGCAGCTGAGTTGCTGTATATTAATTGTACACGAAAATTTTACATAATACAGTAGATGGATTTTTTAAAAATGTTTTGGATTAGACAGGGTTCTGTTACATAGCCTACAGCAGCATACGGTCTCGTTACTGGCATTCCTGTAGCTTTCCCTCGAACGACCATAATCGTTAATATACGCTTCACCACAACTGCTTCCATATTTTCTATCTTTAAAACCGTTTTCAAACTCCAGTTCACCTAAACACCGCTGCCACCTCAACAGAAACGAGCACTGCCTTGGACTGCGATTTGGAATTGGGTAGATAAACAGGCTTAATATCAACGTGGATGTCTCTGTTACTGAGACTTTTGTCTTAAGTGTTTCCATTCACATTGCTATACAATGAAAGCTAGCTAGCGCGCGCTCTCTCTCTCTCTCTCTCTCTCTCTCTCTCTCTCTCTCTCTCCCCTCCCCCCCATCTTCGTTGATAGCCGAGTCATTAGCGATAGATTGTCTCTCTGATCTGAAAACTGTTTGAGCTTTACTTGTAAAGTTAGAGGAAGGAAGTGAGGAGAAAAAAAAGGAAACAAACTTTTTAACTGCTAATTACAGGAGTCTTGGCCGTTCAGTAAGAAAACGTCGTCCGGAAGAAATAAGTGAAGTGTCAAACTCAAGAGCTCCGAAGGTATTGATAATCATGGGCGTGGCAATATTACGGCGAGAAGGATTACTGAAAGCTAACCTTCAGGAATATCAAGACAACGATATTTACCTTCATTCCAATGCACAATGAGATACTAACGTAAACGTTCCTTTTGCCTGGGCTTTCGAATCCTTGGAGGCGTTTTCCAGCTTTCAGAGACGCTAGCGAAAGAGAGGAAAGCAAGGCCACGATGACGCACTCGGTCGGGCGTTAACCTCTCCGGGAGAAGACATTCCACTGATAGTACATCAACACAAGATGCTGAGTCATCTGGAATTGTGGCACAAAAAAACTGTTCTTCACATCCATACCTTGCACGTTGCCTAAGATGAAAGCGAATGCGCTCCAGATTACTTCCATTTTTAAACATGAAAGAAATATGCTGCATGGTCCTAAGGTGCAGCTAGTTTCTAGTGTTCACAAAATGCAAAACCTTGCGTTCAGTCGCAATGAGTCACATCTGGAATCACTCAGTTCATAAATATCTGGGTTTAACTATCTGCAGGGATATGAAATGTAATAATCAAATCTTAACCCTCGCAGTACAAAGAGGGGGGAGGGGGAAGGGTGTACTTTATGCCCACCCTTTGAAAACATTGTGATCTGGTCAGTTACGTTGCATTTTAAAATTCTGAAAAAATAAGTATTTTTTTAGTGAATTGCTCTATCAGATTCCATATATGTGCTAAATTTTTCACTTAAACTTGACGCAATTATTTAAGTTTCACTAGCAGATGTCATCTTTCACCTATTCCATATCTCCACGTTCAAGACCTAACTTACGCATCAATGTATCTCTAAAAATGTACGTTTAGAGTAAAAGCCAACAACAATGAACGAAATCTACAGTCTTAAAATTTTTTTGTGCTGTTCAAACTTGGTAGTATACGTTATTGAAAGTGCGATGCTATTTGTAAGTTTGTGTGTAATGTAATACGCCCTAGCCATGAAATACATTGCCCCAAGTGACTTCGTAACTGTATAAAGATTGAGATGAAAATACACCAATAGAAACATATAACACTGTGATAAGTGGTGAACTAATTTTTTTCGTTTCTCAATGTAAAAATACGTTTTGTGGTTAAAACCATCATAAAATGTTTTGGGTAGAGACTTCGGCTAAAGACGTCAAACGGAAACAACCTCTGTATAGTTTCTGCCGTAAAACAAATGATACGGCATTTCATTTCTTCTTGCCATTCTGTGGCGTCTTTTCTTGTCTGGCTGTTGCACAGCAAGTACATGTTTCTATTTACCTTGCCTTGGGATAAAACACAAGTTATGCTTTTTGAAATGTGTAAGTGGAATTTATAGTATTAAACCTGATATCTCATCGTAATAACCAAAACTTCGTATAAATATAAGCATCTTTCTTTTAGGATGTCGTAATGAAAGGACGTAACGAATTGTTCGAGGGTAAAAAGACTGAACACACTACGTGATCTTTCGTTACCTATTCAATACCGCTAAGCAACCCTGAGATCCAGTTGCCGATCATTTGCTTTTCATTCGTTACGTGTGTGTTTTACGGAAGAATCATGTTACGTTGATCTGTTAGTTACCTCCAAACATGACGTTGGATGTCGTTTCAAAGGCTTCATGCATCGTGCCACGCGATATTAGTAGACGGTTAACTCAATTACGGGAATATGTAATTTGCATCTGTCGACAGTAAGCAATAATTTCATTTATAATTTTTTTGCTAAGGTTTGCCGCCTTTAATGTTTCTCTCGCCCGTCATGGAATTGCTTAACAATTAGTATTTTTATATTCTGTGACGTACTGGTAAACTTTTTCGTAATAGTAATATCCCAGACCTTTATGTTCTATAAATTCTGGAAAGGCGCTTTATGTGCTACACGGTTTTTCAGGTTCTGGACTCTACTTACACACAAGTATCTCTTTAAAAAGTTTGCTGTTAACGAAATTCACAAACAATTAACGATTATTGCTTTTTATTTTTGCTAGTAGGTATAAAGAACCCCCACTCGTAATGTGCGCTAATGAAGATGCCTTAGCATTTCTAGAGTTAAGAGAGCAAGTGGTTGCCCTCGGTTCACAGGGAAAATAAAAAAAATGCGGAAACCCTACAATACAGATTGATGAGGTACACAACTCTTCCTAGAATACTGCTCAAACTGAGATCTACACCACAAAGGACAACCGCAGAATATTAAACGTATACAAAGAAAGACAACGCAAATAATCAATCCGCAGAGACCATCAAAGAAACACTAACATTATGGCCTGGCAGATGCTTGAAGAAAAACGCCAACTATCCCGCGAAAGCCTGCTTACAATGTTTCAGGAACCAGCAGTAAGTGCAACATGCAGCATCCACCACCCACCCCTATGTATCGTTCCCGCAGGATGGTTCAAGCTCTGAGCACTATGGGACTTAACATCTGAGGTCATCAGTCCCCTAGAACTTAGAACGACTTAAACCTAACTAACCTAAGGAAATCACACACATCCATGCCCGAGGCAGGATTCGAACCTGCGACCGTAGCGGTCGCGCGGTTCCAGACTGAAGCGCCTAGAACCGCTCGGCCACATCGGGCGGCTCTCCCGCAGGAATGACGAACTCAAGACAAATTACTGCGCGCACATAGGCATATAAGCATTCTTAATTCCCGCGGTTCATACGCAACTGGTACGGTATGAAACGCTAATAGCCTATGTGGTACAATGCAAAGTAATATCTGTCGTGCTCTCCGAAGTGGTTTGTTTAAGATGGATATACATTGACAGAAAAAATCTCAACACAAAAAAATTAATGAAGAGTAATGAAATTTCTACATATACATACATACTCCGCAATCCATCATACAGTGCATGGCGGAGGGTACCTCGTACCACAACTAGTATCTTCTCTCCCTGTTCCACTCCCAAACAGAACGAGGGAAAAATGACTGCCTGTATGCCTCTGTACGAGCCCTAATGTCTCTTATCGTTGTGGTCTTTCCGCGAAATACAAGTTGGTGGCAGTAAAATTGTACTGCAGTCAGCCTCAAATGCTGGTTCTCTAAATTTCCCCAGTAGTGATTCACGAAAAGAACGCCTCCTTTCCTCTAGAGACTCCCACCAGAGTTCCTGAAGCATTTCCGTAACACTCGCGTGATGATCAAACCTAGCAGTAACAAATCTAGCGGCCCGCCTCTGAATTGCTTCTATGTCCTCCCTCAATCCGACGTGATAGGGATCCCAAACGCTCGAGCAGTACTCAAGAATAGTTCGTATTAGTGTTTTATAAGCGGTCTCCTTTACAGATAAACCACATCTTCCCAAAATTCTACCAATGAACCGAAGACGACTATCCGCCTTCCCCACAACTGCCATTACATGCTTGTCCCACTTCCTATCGCTCTGCAATGTTACGCCCAAATAATTAATCGGCGTGACTGTGTCAAGCGCTACACTACTAATGGAGTATTCAAACATTACAGGATTCTTTTTCCTATTCATGTGCATTAATTTACATTTATCTGTATTTAGAGTTAGCTGCCATTCTTTACACCAATCACAAATCATGTCAAAGTCATCTTGTATCCTCCTACAGTCACTCAACGACGACACCTTCCCGTACACCACAGCATCATCAGCAAACAGCCGCACATTGCTATCCACCCTATCCAAAAGATCGTTTATGTAGATAGAAAACAACAGCGGACCTACCACACTTCCCTGGGGCACTCCAGATGATACCCTCACCTACGATGAATTTCTGGAGTACATTTGTCTAGGTAACATATTTAAGTCATTAACATTGCAAGTTCATAGGTTAAGGTAAGCGCGAGGTTAAGTCATTGCAAATTTGAAATGCTGGTACATTAATAACCGGTGCAACCGCCAAAATGTTGAATGCAAGAATGCAAACGTACATTCATTGTGTCGTAAGTTTGTGGGATGAAGTTCCATGTCTGTTGCACTTAGTCGGTTAACGGCTGTTTACGGATGACGCTGTAGTTGTCCGATGACCTCCCATACGTGCTCCATTGGAGACAGATCTGGAGATCGAGCTGGCCAAGGCAGCATGTAGAGACAATGTACAGCATGTTAGTTTACAACAGTGGTATGTGGGCGAGCGTTTCCTGTTGGAATGCTGTTCATGGCTGGCAGCACAACAGGTCGAATCACCAGAATGAGGTACAAATTTGTGGTCAGGGTGCGTGGGATAGCCACGAGAGTGCTCGTGCTGGCATACGAAATCGCGCCCCAGACCACAGCTCCTGCTGTACGTACAGTATCTAGCAATCAGACAGGCTGGTTTCTGGCCCTCAACACACAGCAATCTCTGACACAGAGACAGAACCAACTTTCAGGATAAAGCACAACGGACTACCACCCTGTCCTGCAGTGAGCTCTCATTTGACACCACTGAGGTCGCAAATGCACTCTACAGGGCATCTGGCTCGGAGCTGCCCTTTGTAACGGAACATATTAAAGGCTTTACTATACCGAAGTATGTGATACCCTCCAAATTCAACCAGTTTAACGAGTATTTATGATTATAGAAAAGTTATTGTGTATGTTAACAATGATTGCGTAACATGTCTCCATAAACAGTCAACCCATTAAATTATACTGAATAACTGACCCACACAAAAGTTAATATCACTTGCTCACTGATACAGCAAATGTCATCATGTAAAAACACTAAGTTCATCTTAAATAATTAATATGAAGTACGAAAAATAGTGTACAACTTAGGTATTTTGGATCTCCTTAAATAAAAATCACCCAGTGAAACCTATTTGTTCACTAGGAGCGGTTTCACTTAGTATTCACGAAATCAATCCTGTTTTTGACGAAAACCAATGTATTTCTTAATAATTCATGTTAATTACTTATTTATGCAAATTAGAGAAGTCAATTGACAAACTTCTAAAAAACGGACTTTTTGTAACAAAGAATTATTCTGTCAAGTCAACAAATCTGTCTGTCATTTTAATAACATGTTAAATTATGTCACTCGATGCAAATTAATAACTTTTCTGCACAAATTATGATAACAGATATACATGTGACTTGTAAACTATATCTCTTTTTAGTAGCTCTTTGACAATGTTATAAATACGAGCAGCAAGAAGGGTCGAGAGGCAGTCGGAATGTCACTTTGGTACAGTGCGTTTGTGTGTTATTGTTTGAGGTGGATAAACAATGCAAAGAACATGTAAAGGAAGTTGTGTTGTGTCATAGTCTTTGGTGGACAGTGGAATTAAGATGGCCACCAGAGTAATAAATATTTGAAGTTTACGTATTTGTTGGTTTCGTTCATTCTTTATCATCAAAAGCACATAAAAAACACGGGACCTCATGTTTTTAACCCTAGACAACCAGATTTAGAGCCAGCATCAACATCGAGACACAGCAGCGATCCAGCAAGCAGCAGTGATTACTACAATGCATTGTAATGGCGCCAACCTAACATCAAGTGCTAATAAGCTCCGTAAATGGGAGTGAAATAGTGCGTTTATGGCAATTAGCAATATCTACGACCAGGCGACCATTACACCTTGAAGTAACCGATTTGTAACAGTTCGTTGTGTCACTGTGGTACCAACTGCTGCTCAAACTGCTGCTGCAAATGCAGTAAAACATGCCAGAGAGATACGCCGAACACGACAGTATAACCTCTCGGTAGGGTCACGTGGCCGTCCAAAGGCCAGTCTTCTTGCGCTTGTACATTGTCATGACAAGCACTGCTATCAATCACGTATAGTGGCTACATTCCTGCAAAGTTTTTCTGCAATATCGCAGAAGGAACATCCAGCTCTTCGTAGCCTTATTACACGACCTCGTTCAAACTCAGCGAGATGTTGATAATGGCTTTTTTGTCGCCTTAAAGGCATTCTTGACCAACAAACTCACCATGTCCAATCTCAAAGGTAACTGACGCTCACGACCATTGCAGTGCGTATTTAAAGCAAACCTTTCTGCCAGACAGAAGCAGAATGAAGGTACACTCAGTGACTTCTGCTGCTTACAGCACTTGCGTCAGGTACTGCCTCCTGGCTGGAGCTCTAGAACTCACTCTGCAGTTAGTGTTGGGAACACCGGCTGTCCACGGCAAAATACTCGCTTTTAAGAATCAGCCTAGTCGGCTCCGAACGCCACCCATTTAGAAAGATTAGGGAAAAAAGTTTATCATATTAGGGTCGAACAAAAACCACCTTGCCGCTGCAGATAAACTGGTTGCGGCGACTGCAAGGGCTAGCACACACGAGCGGCCAGCAAATGACACGAGGAAAGTAATGACACTGAAAACATGGCAAGAGATCTGGCAACGCTGTGTTGTTGTACTTGGGTGTACCGGTATGTTCATCCCTTCCAGATGCTCAGTCGAGGGTCATCTCCGTCCAGCCGTCACGTGATTTTTGAGAGCGCCATCAGTGAAGTTGCGCTTTTGTTGTGCGTTGCAAAACCGGAACAACGGAATTTAGTGCTATGTTGTGCCACCAAGTTCTGTGTTAAAGCAGGGGAATCCGTAAGTTTGACCCTTGAAAAGTTGAAACACGCCTGTGGGGAACATTCCTTATCGGGAGCACAAGTTTTTCGCTGGCATAAATTTCTGAAAGGTAGAGAACACTTTAAAGGTGAACCTTGTTCATGGAGACCAACTTCAAAAACCGATGAAAACATCGAAAGTGTGCGTCACCTTGTGAGACTGTTCCTCCAGGACAAACTGTCAAGCAAGTGTTACAAAGATGTCCTCGAAAGGCTCGGGGGAAAGAACGAATCGACTGAAAGCAGGCATTGCAGACAAGGGAATGCTGCATCATGACAACGCCCCATGTCATACGGCCACTTCCCTCACAGAATTCCCCACCCCCCTACAAACGGCATTTCTGACATGATCTGAGTCCTTGTGACTTCCTTTTCCCGAAACTGAACTGAAAATGTCTTAAAAGGACGTCATTTTGGGACTCTGGAAACACTCAAAAGAATGTGATCGACATGATGCCTATCAGCACTGGTAGCAAGACTGGTAACGACTCCACCGGTATATAGCTGCCGAAGGGAACAATATTGTAGCTCGAAAAAATAAAAACTTTGGTAGATAAATAAATCAGTCTCTCAATTTCCTCGCACACCTCGTATGTTTCGATTTATACTGAATCTTACTACCCGATGGTCACTGTACGCCCCTAAGGCTACAGACCTAGCCTATGTGAGGTTCTACTTTAATACGTAGTGTTTACTTATTAACTGCGCCTCAGAAGCACAGCTGACAGTAGAGCTAGGTGCTCGCGTGGGCCCGGCCTGGCCCGTGCACGGCGTGACGTCACTGGAGCACGCTGAGCCGCTGCAGCGGCGGCACCGCCCCCTCCCCCTCTCCCCCACAGCGGGGTGAACGGCCTGCGGAATCCGGACGGCGGCCGTTGCGTAAGGCAGGCTGCGTGCTGCGTGCGAGCTGACGCGTCGCCTCGGCAAGAACACAAGTAGAGGCGCAGGCGCAACCACAACCACAAGTAGGTTACCGCGCCGCCGGCATACGCTGCGCGCCGAGAATGGACGGCGCCGTGCCTCGTGACGTCACACGGCGCGACGCGCCTTCCGGTTTTGGAATTACTGCGGCGGCACGCGCGCTCCAGATCGATTTCACCAACACTGGCACACCTTCTGCAATCAGGCTCGCCGCTGGTTCGAGGCGAGAGATCCCCTATTTACCAACAAGTTGGGGGGGGGGGGAGGAGGAGGAGGGGGGCGCAAAGGTAACTAAAATTCCTTTACTGCGAGCAACAGTAAAAGTTTCTCCCACTATGTGCCTCTTACTACACACTATTTTGAATCATCTGACCAGCTGCCAATCTTGCGGAATCTGAATCTACATTTATAACTACATCCATACTTTGCTTGCGATAGTACATCTGTAACTACATAAAGGGGTTGGAAAAACTGCGAGAAATGCGTGCTTGAACATAAATGCAGATGTTGGGCAAATCTGCAGGTGGCACTGTATTTGACCGCAAACAGAATCTACACAGTGACTTCAATACGTCGCAGGTGTCAATCGTCGTCAGTTGCGAGTGCATTAAGCCGGACCTAACTCACTTTGAACATCTGCAAGTTGTTGGTGCTCGTACGGTGCCTGCTTCAGCAACCAGGTAGCAAAGTGGTTGGCGTTTCAAGAGGTACCGTATCGACGATTTGTATCGTCTACAGAGAAAGCGGAAAAACATCATTCGTTAAGTCACAGCGCGGACGAAAGTGTTCGTCGAGTGACCGTGACTGACGGTCATTGAAGAGGATTGTGACGAAAAATAAGGACAACAGCTGCAAAAGTCATTGCTGAACTAAATGTCTCACTCGCGAACCTTGTCAGTACTAAAACAAGACGAGGCGAGGCGAGCTCCATAAGCAGGAATTCCAAAACCACTGATCAGCTATGCAAATGCCCGTAACAACAAAATTCAGTGCCAGACGCATATAATCTGGGCTATGGAGCAATGGAAGTCAGTTGGTCGGAAGAGTCTTTTTGCTATCAGTTTCCAACTTCAGGCAGAATTTACACGCCATATGTGAAACACGGCAGGGGTTCCGTGATAATTTGGGAAGCCATATCGTGGGGCCCCATGGATACTGTCGCAAGGTCGCATTGTGACCGTTTTGGCTGATAAGGTCGATTCCATTGCATAATGCGAGATCTCAATACTATTGAACTTTCGTGGTTTACTTTGTACAGAGGTGTGCATGATCGCTACCCATCTCTACCGTCGTTACCCGGTCTTGAAGTTATTTTGCAGGAAGAGTGGTATAAGATCGCCTTAGAAACCATAAAAGACCTGTCTTTATCCATTCCGAGACGACTGGAAGCTGTTTTGACTGACATCGCGTTTCCCACATAGTATTAAGCATTGTAGTATGTCGTATTTTTGATGTTTCCATATTTTTGTCCCCCCCCCCCGTGTATGCTCCGCCAGATAATGTACAGTGCGTAGTTCAGGGTTTTTTGTACAATTATTATCGATTTTCCAACCTATGTCGGTCGCGTACAGAGCTTCTTAGAATTACCCTTACATACTTCTACGATGCGAAGTGATCGAGATATTTACCATCTCTTTTTGTGTTCTATGAGGTTCTTTCTTTTTGTTATACGCACTATCTACCACGGTACAGTGCATGGTGAAAGGTACCTTAAACCATTGCTCGACATTTCCTTCAACGCTTCGCTTGCAAATGGAGCGAGGGAAAAATATTTCCAGCGTTTCTTTTAAATGTGGCAATAATTTGTTAATATGAAAGCTGCTAAGTTGTTCAGCAGCGTGTAAGCCGCATTAAATTGTAACTTCCCCTACAACTGGATGGGTATGCCACTTCGAAGGTCGGACAAATCAGAGGCATATCATCTATAATCAAATACGCTGCGTCTAGTAATGCACTAAAGTTCACACTAGCAGTCAGGGCGTGGAAAACTTCGCATTGTGAGCCGTAATCTCCATTATTTCATCGTTACGTGTTATGAATGTTTGAGGCAGAACTTTCCTGTAATCTTCATAAATGCTGGCTCCTCAATAGTGTTTCCCGAAAAGATCATCTGTCCAAGGACTCTTATACAGGATGTATCAAAAGCTGTGCTACAAGGCGTGGTGGCTAATAGAGGGATACCTTGAAAGCATATTTTGCTAATAAGTCTGTTCTAAAATGTTTCGTTTCCGTGCTGACGTCACTCACAAATATGGAGGACGACGTAGGCAATTTCGGTCATATAAGATAGGCAAGGAGTACAGGAGAAAATCTGCATTACTGCCTGTAAACTGCAGTTTAATTCACTTGCAGAAAAAGCTCAATATGACAGTCACCAACTTCGCTACATTTGGTGTGTTACCTGATCATGTCTTGCCGAACTATTGGAAAGATTTTCGGCATATCATGGATGCTCTGAAGGTAAGCATAGGATCATGCACCGCATGTCCTTTTTTCTGCATCGAATAGTGTCAGATTCGGGTAAGACTGTACATGTAATTTTGCACGGTATGCATTCGGTAACGAGACACAAACCCGTTAGAAATTACTCGTTACTTTCGTTACTAAACGGCATTACGTATAGAGCGTCAAAACATGCCGTTACCGCTGAACAATGGGCTCGCTGACAGCGGATGACAGCGTTTTCAGATTAAGTCAGATGGATATTTTCAGATATCAGATCTTGTGGTTGAAATTACTTTCTATGTCGGATCTGAGGTCGTAGTTCTTAAGTACTGCATGGGATGATTTTTGTATTACAGCTTGTGTGTGACAAATTAAATGTTTTTAGTGGTGGTGGCATTGTAGAGACCTGTAGTAGATGTTCCGGCTGTGAAAGAAATAAATGCCCGCATCTCGTGGTCGTGCGGTAGCGTTCTCGCTTCCCACGCCCGGGTTCCCGGGTTCGATTCCCGGCGGGGTCAGGGATTTTCTCTGCCTCGTGATGGCTGGGTGTTGTGTGCTGTCCTTAGGTTAGTTAGGTTTAAGTAGTTCTAAGTTCTAGGGGACTTATGACCACAGCAGTTGAGTCCCATAGTGCTCAGAGCCATTTGAACCAAAGAAATAAACTAACAGAAGTAGACGAATAATTCGTCAGTCTTTCCCGCGCAAAGACGATTGCAATACACAACGAGAAAATATACTGAATTACCATTAACGTCAACTCATATGAATAATGCACCAAGGTTTGGTAAATTAGACAAATACGTCCCCTCACATCAAACCAAAATTAAATCTTATAACCGAATTAACATTTTTTAAGAAATGCAGGTAGGTCGAACTAAGCGATGGTAGAGTCTTACAGTTCCTGCACAATTACTCAACCCATATACTGAGATACAAATCTGGAAGTAAGGAACTGGAGGTTTACGAATACTCTCCACTCTGCCCGAGTCGGACAGGAACTGCATACGGGAAAGATAACACGGGGACTGACAAAATGCAGTCGTTGCTCTGTGTCACCGACGACTTGCTCCACTTAGAAAAATAAATTGGAGGAATACGAAAAGTAGCGTTTCCGCTCAAATTGCTTGCGGTAAAAAAAAAAAAAAAAAAAAAAAAAAAAAAAAAAAAAAAAAATGCAAGCAACGAAACGTTTGAGGAAGTAACGAAAGCCTATTCGAGTTTCGTGGAATATTTGTTTCTCATGATCAGCAACGAACGCGTACTGCCCTATATAGTACTGTATCAGAAGCTGGCGTCTGGAGTAACGCCTGCGAGGTAGGCAGCGGCGCACGGCGCACCTAGCCGGCCCACGGCCGACGCCCCACGCGGCAAGCGAGCGCGCGTCATCCATCATCGGCTGTTAACGCCCCGTCAAGGGTCTGCATTCCAGCGACCTTGATAGACGTGAGCGAGGCGCGACCTCCAAGCTTCTCGCAGTCTCACGACCAACGACCGGTTCTACAGAAGGCCAAACTTCTACAATCCGAGAGTGTACACACTGCGTTTGAGAAGCTAAATTTCCGTGTCGCCTACACACGAAGGGGCTAAATTTTACATGGAGCTCACAGAAGGCACGCACTGCACATTCGCGTCACGGTATCTAACGGCGTCACTGTTTTACCGTGAAGACTCTCCCGTATTCACAAATTTGCTGCCATTTCTGGCGACTGTGAAGCTATGACTTTACAACGAAAATTAAGTATTAAGATGCCGATACAAGTCATGGCAGTGTGGGCATTCTACCAATAAAAACACGTGACATGGCTTTCGGGCCGCAGCTTAAGGTCATAAGAGGCCTTATAACACATTTAATGTAAGTTTGGTACATTACTTTAAGAAATTAAATGTTCACTAGAACAATGCACTGGTTTTTTATTTAGAATTTTGTACGTCTTCAGGATCTCTGTCGCTGGTCGCAGCTTTTGCCAAAGGAATTTGAACACTAATCTCTGCTTACAGTACCATTCATGAAGTTCTTTTAGAAGGGGCGTTCAAAAAGAAACGAGCCGTAGTCTGGAATGCGCAAACTGGTGACAGGAGGGTAATATCGTGCCACGGGTAACGAGATGTGGTTCTGACCAGAGCGTGGAAGTTCACAGCCCGTCGCTAGAGGGCACGCGTGCACATAACGTGACTATACAGAGCTAGCAGCAGCTTGCTTCAATCGTCCAACGCTGCCAGTCGCTTTGCAAACAGCGACATGGAGGCGTTGTAAGTAGGCTGTTTATGTTTTCTTATTGGCAACGTTACGTAGCGCTCTGTATGAAAATCACTGGCTGTGCTGTGTGCAGTCTGTGGCTAGTTTGCATTGTTGTCTGCCATTGTAGTGTTGGGCAGCGGCAGCTGGATGTGAACAGCGCGTAGCGTTGCGCAGTTGGAGGTGAGCCGCCAGCAGTGGTGGATGTGGGGAGAGAAATGGCGGAGATTTGAAATTTGTAAGACTGGATGTAATGAACTGCTATATAATGATTATTAAGGTAAATACATTGTTTGTTCTCTATTAAAATCTTTCATTTGCTAACTATGCCTATCAGTAGTTAGTGCCTTCCGTAGTTTGAATCTTTTATTTAGCTGGCAGTAGTGGCGCTCGCTGTATTGCAGTAGTTCGAGTAACCAAGATTTTTGTGAGGTAAGTGATTTATGAAAGGTATAGGTTAATGTTAGTCAGGGGCATTCTTTTGTAGGGATTTTTGAAAGTCAGATTGCGTTGCGCTAAAAACATTATGTGTCAGTTTAAGCACAGTCTTGTATAATTTTTTCTAAGGGGACGTTTCAGCGTCAACAGAAGGGCAAAGAGGCGGTGGTCGTTTCCTGACAGCGGAAAGAGTAGGAGGGAGGGACGTTCATCGACGAATGTCAAGTGTACGGAGAACACTGCATGTCCCTTGCAAGGGTCAAGTCGTGGCACAAGTGCTTCAGGGAAGGACGGGTGTCGTCAGCCGATGACGCACCGTCTGGAGCACCAACTGCAATACAGTTGACGTCCAGCTGGTGGATGCACGCGTTACCTAGGACCGCCGAGTGACAGTGAAAGCCATAGCCGCCGTGGTCGGATTGAGCGTCGGAGGTGTTCATACCGTCATGAAGGAACGACTGCACACGCGCAGTGTGTGTGCGCCCCCAATGGATGCCCTACTCTTCAACCACACCAGGAAGCATGTCTAATGTCCCACTGTCTTGCTCATCTGCAGCGCTATGCTCGGTAAGGGAATGTGTTCCTGGCATGAGCGGTGGCTGGAGATGAGTCATGGTGTCATCACTACGAACCAGAATCAAAACCAGTCTCAGTGGAAGCATCCAGAGTCACCACCACCAAAAAAGCCAAGGCCATCCACACGAGTGCAGGGAAGGTTATGCTGACGTTCTTCTTTGACCGAAATGGCCCCCTTCTGATTCAGTTCCTGCAGCACGGGGCAACAGTGAATCCCCAGCATTACTTGCAGACCTTGACCACCCTTCGCCAAGCGATCAAATCAAAACGACGAGGCAATCTCACCCTTGGGATCATTCTGCTCCACAAGACAGTGCAAAGCCTCATACGGCCAACACAGTCGCGGCACTCCTGCAGAAATTCAAATGGGAGGTTCTCGGCCACTCTCCATACAGTCCGGACCTCTCCCTCTGTTATTACGCCATTTTTGGTTCCCTTAAAAAGGCTCTGAGGGGCACGATTCACTTCGGACGACGACGTCCAACAGTACGTGCGGTAGTTGGTTAACATCGCAGCCCCGGGAATTTTATGAGGCAGCCATTCAGCGCCTCGTGTCACAGTGGGATAAGTGTCTCAACTGCCGGGGTCAATACGTCTAACATACAGGTACTGGTTTCTGCTATTATGCCTCCGGCTCGTTTCGTTTTGAACGCCTTTTATACATGAACAATTTCGTAGCACTACGTTCTATTTTCAGATGTGACCTGGGGAAAAGCTGCCGTCAATAACTTACTGACATCACAGCTTTTATAAGAACGTAGGTTTTTTTCCGGTAAAATCTGGAAAGAGAACAAGACGTTCCGAAACTTATCATGTAATAAAGAAATTGCAGCAGTGCTGCTGTGACTGTTCAGTCTCCAGTTTATTAAGGGTCACGACTCATTTGAAACAAGGGTTGAAAGAAAAGCAAGCAAGACTGATAGGCGAAAACATGTGCTTTCAGCAAGACAATGCACCAATGCAGCTTTTTGTGGCTGAAGTGCAGGGCATGACCTTTTGATTCCGCAGTCGCCCTGTTCTCCAGATGTAACTCCAAATGCGTTCTATTCCTCAGTCTGAATATGGGATCGGGAGATGCTTGCATCAAAAGAAACGTTGCCACCGATGGGCATTTAGCAGAGTTTGACAGAAACTAATTTTTCGATAAATTTCGATAATGATACTGTCTGGGTCAAATGCGTAGCCATGGACGTTTAGAATCAAATATTTTTTGTTCTAAAAATCGCTACTTCTTATCACATTTACCTGACAAGTTTTGCCTTGTAAATGGTCTATAATCAGACCCCCTTCCGGTCTGAGCAGCGAGACATATAGCTGACGTAGATGAACGCGTTAACAAGGCACCGAAGTGTCAATATCCCACCTGAACACGCTGTCCACACGAAGTGGGACTTGTTTCGCGGTTTCTGTGTGCACGTCCATGCTCTGAAGTAATTAAGAACCAATCGGGCATAATGACGCAGATATTAACAGCGGCAGCAAGCTGACAGCATGGTTCGAAATTGTTTGGCAAGACAAACTAATGAAAGCAATTTCTGTTTTTACCATTTCTGCTTTTCTTCCATGTGGCAGCAGGATTTAATTTTCATTCTTTCTAAGGACATAAAAATTTGTTTTCATAAGCACGAAACGTTTTTAATATCACCATTTTTAATATCACCACTAAACAAGACTAAAAGAAATTAAAGCTACGTTTTATAAAAAAATTCGAGAAGTTACATTCGTTTATTGCGAAGGGAAAAGTTGACGTGTAGAATGAAGAGAGAAAAGTATTAAAAAATTAAAAAGTGCTAAAGGTCGTCTTTCAGGCCTGATCGGCCGTAGGACTTACTTATCGCTTCTTTCCCTTCTGTAACTGATTTGTTAAAGTGAAAAATGTGAAACTCCATCGTAGTTCGGGGCCCACGTTGAACTGTTCAGGAAACAATTGCTTTTGCTAGCCGAGTGCTAACAAAATCTGAAAAAAAAATATTCCGTTACTGAATTAGAAGCTTTAGCTATCGTTTGGGCACTTAAATTCCGTTTCTTTCTTTCTGGCAAGAACGTAAAAGTATACAGTGATCATCGTGCATTACAATTTCTTATGTCTTATGTCTTCAAAATTAATCATGACAGGTTAAAACGTTGGGCATTGTTTCTGCAAGAATTCCACTTCACAGTAGTCTACATTCCCGGCAAGGAGAACATTGTTGCGGACGCACTGTCACACGCACCGGCACCCTACAACCAGCTAAGTCAGTTCATTTCAATACGACGACATACCACCTTCAACAGGACTACGTCTAGTAAAGCATTGCGGTGCTGATGATGATGATGATGATGATGATGATGTTTGGTTTGTGGGGCGCTCAACTGCGTGGTTATCAGCGCCCGTACAATTTTCCAATCTTTGCTCAGTCCAATTTCGCCATTTTCCTGGATGATGATGAAATGATGAGAACAACACAAACACCCAGTCATCTCGAGGCAGGTGAAAATCCCTGACCCCGCCGGGAATCGAACCCGGGACCCCGTGCTCGGGAAGCGAGAACGCTACCGCGAGACCACGAGCGGCGGACACTAGTAAAGCATTGCGGTGTTCTAAGCAAACCTTTGTGTCCAGTACAGCTACAGTTCTCTGGAAGTTCAGAGCACAGCCACACACTGTCGTAATGCATACTGCAGTGCGCCCTGCGGCTACCAACGTAACACGTGCCGGATACTCACCTGCAACAAAGGAGAAAAACAAACATAAGCCACGGTGGAAACAGTCTCAGCACGGAAGGCCACTATTGCACAACGAACTATTCTAGGAACATGGAGTTCACAGTCTACAAAAGCTTAGCAGCCCGGCAACTTCGTTACAGCTACGTAGGTTTCCTGATGCAATACCACTCACTTCAAATGGGTCAAATGGCTCTCAGCATTATGGGACTTAACATCTATGGTCATCAGTCCCCTAGAACTTAGAACTACTTAAACCTAACTAACCTAAGGACATCACACAACACCCAGTCATCACGAGGCGGAGAAAATCCCTGACCCCGCCGGGAATCAAACCCGGGAACCCGGGCGTGGGAAGCGAGAACGCCACTCACTTCCATAGCACCTCAGTCGGGAGACTACGTGCGAATATCACTAAATGGATAGGACCTAATCGCCTGCGTAAAAACGATTGGTAGCGATTTTGTCAGTAGAGAAGTTTGGTGTTTCGTGGCAACATGATAATACGTTTTTAAGTAGTTGTCCACCGCAAAATTTAAAAAACACCGCAAGCAGTCACACTTTACCAACTGCAGACTCTTAGTAAAGATAAACTCGAGAAGTTTTTTGTAAAAAAAACTGGAAACTGTGCCTGGTTGATGATTTCTGTTAGTAACCTAATCCACAGCCAATTTCAACCACCATTATCGCGGATAAACCATGCAACAAATTTATGAAATTCACTTTATTCTTTATTGCCTCTACGTATTTCGAAAAAACGTTCATAGTTGCCTGCAGTACAATTATAAGACGATTTATTCGTCATCTGTCTTAAGTTTTTAATAGCAATGGCGCCCGTAACAACAGACTGGACAATGAAGCTGACAAAGAACGTAATTTAATCTTTTTTACGTTGATCCACGTGTGTTTCTGTGATACTGCATCATCAGTGGGTTTCACTTCGTAAATGCACATAAGGAGGGAAGAAATTACTTGGTAGTCGGTATTGCGGTTATCAGACGCACAGAACTGTCTCAATGAAAGTGGTACGTTGACAGGATATTTGGTTTTTCAAGTTGCTGCCTATCCTAAGCAGCACTCCTCAGTTGCTGATCTCCATATGACAAGGATTTTTCACGTTGTGGTTCTATACATCGGAACAAAATAGGCTTAAAATGCGACTACTGGTGTTTGAGATATTTTCTCACTTTGCTATGGTTATCTAAACGAGAAAAGTAACCAACGTAGCAGTTTGACTCAGTACTTTATGTGTCATCCAATAAGCTAGTGAGCTGGTGGTCTGTTAGACGTAATGGTGAAAATTTTACATGCCGTGCTGCGTGGAATGCGAAGTGAATGTCTCAGTCAGTGTACAGGTAGTTTCCGAGATGCTACACCTCGTGATTTACACCTACATGCAATTGCCTGCCCTACTGAAAAAACTACATATATGTATCTATTATTACTTTGTACGAACAATATTTCGTAAGTTCTCCTGGAAAAGTTATCCAATATCAGTTTGACTTAGTTTATTTCGACTCTTCCGTTTCCGAACCACGGAATCGATACCTTTGCCAGTCTCCCTCTCACCCGTGAAAGTATGTACCACCACCGAAACACCCAATGTTAGACTGGTGCTTTCACATTGTGTGCGGCATGATTTATTTCACCGTAGCGTTTATCGTAAATGTCTTCCACAGACCATAGCTAACTGGCTTGCTGAATACAATGCAGTAACCGATCTCCGAAACAGTAGCGCATTTGATTAAATACTTAAAAGCACGTATTATGTTTACACCAAGCGACCGAAAGTCATGGGAACGGTTGAACCAATGGAAGGACGATGCGGTATGGCGCGAGTGTACATACGATACCTGAGCAGTCTGTTACAGATGGTTGTGTGGTCAATACGGCCGCAAGTCGCGAGTTAATCTACGTTCAGGTGGAATGTTAATCGGTACAAGACGCGTGGGTTATAGCACATAGGAGAATTAGAGTTTCCGAGTTTACAGTGTCCAGGGTCATCTATATCAGGCATCTACATGACTCCTCTGCAATTCACACTTAAGTGCCTGGCAGATGGTTCATGAGGGTTCAATGAACCACTTTGAGACTTGTACGTTCCACGCTAAGCGCGCGCGGGATATCACACACTTATTTTATTACAGTAATCATTTTCCCTATGTAGTTGGGCGCCAACAGAATATTTTCGCATTCCGAGGAGAATATTGCTGATTGAAATTTACAAAAATACTTCGACCCAACGAGAAACTTGTTTTAATGATTGCCATCCCAACACGCATATCATATCCGTGATACTCTCTCCCCTACTTAGCTGTAATACAAAACTAACAATCCTCCGTTGAACTTTCTCGATGTACTCCATTAATCTTATCTGGTAAGGATCCCACACTCCGCAGCAGTACTCAAAGAGGACCGACCTGCGTAGTGTAGGCAGTCTCATTAGTGGATTTGTTGCATTTTCTAGGCGTCCAGCCAATGAAACTCAACCTTCGGTTCGCATTCCCCATATTATGTCACCGTTCCAATTTAAGTTGCTCGTAACAGTAGTTCGTAGTTTAAATGAACCTTTAGATTTGTGCGATTATTCGTGTATCCAAAAACTAACGGATTCCTGTTAGTATTCATGGGGATGAACCTCACACCTTTCATTACCTAGTGTCAATCGCAACGTTCCACATCGCACAGATATTTCGCCTAAATCATTCTGCAATTGGCTTTGACCTTTCTTATGAGCTAACTGAGAGGTAAATGATAGCGTCGCCTGCAAACGAAGAAGGCTGCTCAGATTGTATCCTAAATTATTTGACAGTTTAGGAACAACAGAGGGTGCATAATACTTGCTACGAAAACGCAAGATATCACTTCCGTTTTACTCTATCACTTTCCGTCATTACTACGAACAGTGACCTTTCTGAAAGGAAATCACGAATCCAATCGCACAACAGAGACGATACTCCATAGGCAAGGAATTTGATTAGAAGCTGCTTCTTAATAACTGTATCAAAAGCCTTCTGGAAATCCAGAAATATGGAATGAATTTGAGATCGCCTATCGATAGCTCTCATTTTGTCATGAGAATAAGGAGGTAGTCGCGTTGCGCAGGAGCTATATTTTCTGCTACGTGCTGTTTGTCAGTAGACACTCATCTTCAATGTAATTCATAATTTTCGAACACAGTGCATGTTCCAAAATCCAACTGCAAATCGACGTCATTGATAAGGGCCTCTAAGCGGATTACTCTTATTTCCTTTCTTGTGTATTGGTGTGACCTGTGCAACATTCCAGTCTTTAGGTACGTATCTTCCGTCGAGAGAGCGGTTGTGCTTGAGTGCTAGATATCGATCTATTACATCAGCATAATCCGAAAAGAACCTAATTGGTATAAAATCTTGACTGGGATACTTGCCTTTATTAAGTGATTTAAGCTGCTTCGCTACACCGAGGATATCTACTTCTAAGTTACTCATGTTTGCAACTGTTCTTGATTCGAATTCTGGAGTATTTACTTCGTCGTCTTCGGTGAATGAATTGCGGAAAACCTCATTCAGTAAATTGGATTAGTGGCACTTATTAGTAACATTACCATAGCTGTCGCGCAGGAAAGATGTTGACCGTGTCTCGTTGCTGGTGTACTTTATACGACCAGATCTCTCTGGATTTTCAACCAGATTTTGAGACAGAGTTTCGTTGTGGGAACTATCAGAAACAACTCGCTTTGAAATTCGCGCTAAATTTCGAGCTTCTATACAACTTCCACAGTCATGGGGATTTTGTGTTCATTTAAGTTTGGCACGCTCTTTTTGTTGCAAGTGTTCTAACCTCTCTTGTGTACCATGGGGGTTCAGTTTCGTCTCTTGTTAGTTTATTTACCATGAATCTCTCAAATGCTATCGATACTATTCCTCGAACTCAGGCCACATCTGTCTACGCTCGTTGTTGGTTCGGCAGGGAGTGAACCCTTCAAGCGAATTTTTATCCGCTTTATCTTCACGCACACGCGTAAAGAAGCGCACAGACCGATAAATGGTATTCGACACACCTAAGCCACATCGCCTTCAGAGGGCTGTATGGGGCGGTCGCCATCGATTTGAATGTGGGAGTCACCAACCCATTTCTCCAAGGTCTGGACGGGGAGAAATGCACAGCACAGACTGCAAATGCCCATGGCCGAAATCATATCCATTGCCTTCCCGTGACGTTTGACCAGACACTGCTGAACGGTGGTGCTATACCTTAAGTGCACCTATATGTATGCTTCATTGACTTCGACCTTCAAATCAGCACCCCGTTTCATCCAATCGCAGAGGTTCAGCGAGCAGAACTGCTGAACACACGTTTACTACGAAAACCACAATTTTCGTTACCACAGTACTAGCACTTCTCTGGATTCTAACCAGCACGCTGCACGGAGGTTGCGGAATGCCGTAAGGAACAGCTGGGAGTGAGAGATGGATGGAGAAAGGACAGACCGTACAGTGTTTTGCGGTCGGAGAGCAGTTCTAAGCCGGGCAATAAACGCGTTTATGGTGGGCGTGCGCAAAGCGAGCTTGCATCACACATTCCTGCCGTGTCTGCTTTGAGTTACAACGTCTGTCCCAGAGACCGCTCCCACCAGCCCTAGCGTCTAGTCTCGCTCGCATGTGCCACCGTCTCAGCTGCTGCTACAAGCTCTACTCGAAAATTGATCTCAGATTGGCTGTTACAAATAAACAAACGCTTATTTCATGGCGCTTGCGTTGTTTGAAAAGCAGACTTTTAAGGTCACGTTGCGTCAGTCAACTGTACGCTTCGCCGGGGGCGAAGTACGTTCTGCCTTCCGCTTCGTGCGAACAGAAGTAGTCAATGATGTCGAGATTCGTTGTCGATTGAGTCGTATGTCTGAATGATGGTGTGAGGCAGTGGTGTGGAAAGGGGGGAAAGGGGGGAAAGGGGGGGAAAGGGGGAAAGGGGGAAAGGGGGAAAGGGGGGAAAGGGGGGAAAGGGGGGAAAGGGGGGAAAGGGGGGAAAGGGGGGAAAGGGGGGAAAGGGGGGAAAGGGGGGAAAGGGGGGAAAGGGGGGAAAGGGGGGAAAGGGGGGAAAGGGGGGAAAGGGAAGTTCTCTGCAGAATCAGGGAGCAGAGAAACAGCTGGTAAACACTGGCAAGAAGGAGAGACTGGATGATAGTACATGGTTAAGACATCAAGGAATAGCTTTCATGGTACTTGCGGGTGCTGTAGAGGGTAAAAATTGTTGGAGAATATAGCCAACAGGGATTTGGTGACGTTGGGTGTAGGAGTTACTCGAGATGAAGATATTGGCACAGGAGAGAAATTCGTTGGGGCCAGAAACCGTCAGAATACCGACTACCCAACAAAAATTGATGTCATATAACATAAAGGGGGAGGGGAGGGGACTAAGTACCCTCATGGACTCGGAAATGTTCTTTAAACTGTTCCGTGGAGCGGTGGGGTAGTGGACTGTCTTGCCGGGGGTACATATCATATGATAGTTGCTGCAGGCACATACAGGACAGAGATACACAAAACAACTCGAAACGAACCTTCTGGCAGACGTCATGCCCTGAGCTGCACGGACATTGGAAAAAACCATGTGATGCTTATGAACTGTGAGGAAAGTAGGTAGGCGCGTTAGAGCAAGAGCTTAAGTCGAAAATAAGCCAAGGGTTTGAACCAACGCACCACTTCATTCGTTATGCTTCCGTCAACTACTACAGAACCCATAGATCTGTAATAAATTTACGTTTATCGAGGTGGAACATCAGCTTATGGCACCATCACTTACAATGACACTTTACATTTTTCTCAATGTTCTCAAATAGTAGCGAAATATTTTTGCACCAGTCCGTTGCCTTCTTGTGGTATGTAGATTTTATGCAGTCCTTACAGTCAGTTTAGCACGAAATTAGCATTCACCTATTCAGAACCAGTTGGTATTCATTCATAGGTTGTCTAACAATGAGATTTTGTCATACGCATGGCCTAATAAGTTTGATGACGTGTCGCATGAGGCAGCAGTTCAGCGAAACAATGACGGACGAAAGCGCGTGTGCCGCCTTTCGGCCCACATGTTTGTCTGTGGCTTGTTTTTACAGAGGTGTCCGTCCCGTTGGCTTCTTATAAGTGCTGGCTGCAAGCCTGAGACCTCAACCAGTTTCTTGTACAGGCGTCCCTCCACGCGCTGTAAGCCAACAATCGCTCCATGACCTTAGTTTCACTTTCCGGCTGATGTAAACATTTGTGGGTTTTGCTTCTCTGCAAAATGTTCGTTACACACATGAGCTCTTAAGGTTTTGGAAACTGCGTGCAGTCCACTAACGTACAATTCCAGAGTTCACTTCCCAACTGGTCATATTACATCACTTTTCTTGCACTCTATATTTTGCCTTTGTCAATTTTCTGTGCGCGTGTGAAAGCAATGTTGTAAAATACGTCTCGCCTTAGATGGCTGGGCAAAATACTTCTGTTAGGACGAAGGCAAGAAATACCACCTACTGCAAAAACATGCCTAGGGATGGCCACACCAAACACTGAATGGGAATTCTTAGATATGTTCACTTATACAGTGCGCACAAATACGAAGATAATTCTGTACAGTCCAATGTTCGCGTCAGCAAACAGTATATTGCATATATGTTTCTATTGTATATAATGTATACAAAGCGTTTTTTGCAACAATAATAAACAACCCTATACTGTTTGTCCACATAAACAGTCAACTGTTCGCATTCGGGAGGACGACGGTTCAATCCCGCGTCCGGCCATCCTGATTTAGGTTTTCCGTGATTTCCCTAAATCGCTCCAGGCAAATGCCGGGATGGTTCCTTTGAAAGGGCACGGCCGACTTCCTTCCCCGTCGTTCCCTAAACCGATGAGACCGATGACCTCGCTGTCTGGTCTCCCCTCCACTACAACAAAACCCATTCAACTGTTGGCATCTGCTTTAACAGTGTCTCCTACATTTGATTTTTAGTACTAGGCATTACGTCAGTTACCTTACTGTAATTCTTTTCCTATCATGTACGTCGATAGTGTTTTTAGAAAATTATTTGTTGCTGTTACTTCTGTCAGGAGAATGGTTTGATGCAGCTCTCCAAACTAATCAATCCCCTGCAAGCTGCTTCATATCCGAATAACTACTGCAACCTACGTTCATCTGACCCTGCAGACTACATTTAAGCTTTGGTATCCGCTACAACTGGGTGTTATAATGACCGTATTTATGCTACATTTCTTCAGATACCACGTGAAGATTAACTTTTAGCTCCGAAACCCATCGCGGTACAGTAACGGGCATGCAGCTGAGTCAGCCAGAGTTTGTTACTTTTACTCTCGTGAAATTCAAGCTAACGTTTCACGGTAATGAAATTGAAGATAACATTTACGTAGTTGCAGTTGCTTTCTTCCGTAATGGGGGAAGAAGAACTAGTCTATACGAGGCGCCGCAATGGCAGTTTGAAATAGTTATTACCAGCTATAAACATTTTTATAGCCAGGAGGGAGTTGTCATTACAAGCCGGTTATTGTTTACTGAGAAGTGAACGGAGGGAGAACCTCGCTAATAATGTAAGAAGTGTACTGAGCTGTCGTGACCCTGCCCGCGAGATAAGCTGCGGAAATGACAGCCTCGCGCGGGACTCGGAATGGCGACTGTTGCCGGGGTGCTCAAGGTCACGTGGCCGTGACGTCAGAGCCACTTGCGGCCGCGCGCGTCCCGGACACGAGCTGCCACTCACTGAGTGCCTCGTCCGGTGAGGCCGCAGTAACAACATTGGGTAACACGGACCGCGCCGTGCACAGCGGCCGCGCCGGCCGGGCTCCACTTGCGCAGCACTAGTTGTCGCGAGGTTGGTGAGTGAGGGGTGGGGCGGGGCGGGAGGTGGGGGGGCGCCGGCACATTCGGCAACGCTGCGTGCGCCGACCGCAGCCGAGCGCGCCCGACACCGGCCGAACGGGGCCGTCGACCCCTGGGCCGCCGGCGCCGCCGCCGCCGTCGCCGCCGCCACCGCAGCCGCGGCGGAGAGTGAAAGTTTCGATCGCTCGCGAACGGTACAGGCGCGCGCAAAAGCGCCGCCCCGCTGACACACATCAGGGCCGGGGTCGTTGCCCCGGCGAACAATGGCCGCCGCCGCCAGCGCCTTCCGGACCTGCCGCGGTCCATCCGCAGCGGCAAGTGCCGGCCGCCAACAGACAATAGCTGGCTGGCTCACGTTCACGTCTCTGGCCCCGGAACACACCAAACACCGGTGGCAGGTGGCATCTCCTTTGTTTCCGATCACTTTCTCTAAGCTTGAGTACAAAAGTATTCATTGCTCAAAAACGTGTAATCAGAGTAATTGCTGGAGCCCACCCACTGTCATCCTGCAGACATCTAAGGATCTAGGATCCTCACAGTAACCTCACAGTATAAATATTCATTTATGAAATTTGTTGTTAATAATCCAACCCAGTTCAAAAGTAATGGCAGTGTGCATAGCTATTACACCAGGAGAAAGGATGATCGTTATGCAGGGTTAAATCTGACTTTGGCACAGAAAGGGGTAAATTATGCTGCCACAAAAGTCTTTGGTCACCTACCAAACAGCATCAAAAGCCTGACAGATAGCCAACTTACATTTAAAAATAAATTAAAAGAATTTCTAGATGACAACTACTCCTACTCATTGGCTGGATTTTTAGATATAAATTAAGGAAAAAAAAGAACTTAAACACTAGTGTCATGCAATATTTTGTGTAATGTAATATCTTGTACAGACATCTTTTATTAACCTGACACGTTCCACATCATTACGAAGTGTCGTATTCATGATCTGGCTCCGGGATACAGTCGACTCTCGATAACCTGAGCGCTCGAGTAACAGAGTTCGATTTAACGGAAGTTTGACTAAGATGGGATCATGGAAAACTCTATGTAAGGGCTTCCTACACAAACGGAAAGTTAAACTTGGTACAGTTCCGTAGGATTCGTATTTCTTCAAAACTTCAAGTACCAAATAATACTACAAGCCTACTAGAAATAGTGTAATTCAGTGCGAATTTTCACGACTTCAGCAAATCCGTTTCGTCACTTCTACAATTGCAAGGATTACGCTCTTTAGTTTTTCTATTTATTATGTTATTGCTCTTGCGTGTCTTAATGACAGCCGTCTCGATTATTCTATAATATTGCAACAATAAACGTACGTGATTTTTCATCTTCGCACGCAATCTTTAATGGAAGCGGTAAACAGATAAGGTAGCAGTGGCGAAGCACCACTGACACAGAAACGCGGATCAGATGTGCGTAAATACAGGAAACGGCTTTCGCAGGCGTTTACAAACCACTGTCACCTAGGCGATCAGACAAGATATGCAGTCGGCTCTGTTCCACATTATACAGGAGGGCGCAGACTACGTCACTTCAGACGTAAAAATGAGGCGTCACTCACTATGCATGACAGGAGATTCCTATTTTTTCCAGGTAAATGTCATTGTGATATACGTGTAAAGAAATGGAAACGATCGAGTTAGCAGCGCAGTGGATAATAGTTTGAAGCTTACGAAGATGACTTGTCGGATTTCTAACTACGAAAGTAAAGGTCCTGGGTTCGACCACCGCCAGATCACAATTTTTTTGTAGTCATCGCTACTTTCATGTCTAGAAATGGTTAGTAAATGTGGGAAACTGTCAAGCTGGACGGTAATTCGGAGTTCGCATTAGACTGTAGGTCGTTTTGTAACTAGCACGGTAAATGAAACCAGAGATCAGAGGAATGCAACGGCATTGCAGCCAACAAGACCAAGTCTAGTACAGCACCGCGTTGTTCAAATCTATCTTCGGGCTCAGAGCGGCTTTATCCCACCTTACACAGAACTGATTGTCATTTACCTGCAACAAATTTAATCTTTAGCTTCTCACCTAGACGCATGAGGATTATCTCACCACAACGCAATCTGAGGTCTATTCGAACACTAACCTCTGCATGAATTCGAAGGAATGCTGATTTATAGGCGACGATAGGAAAGAATGTTATCAGTTCGTTAATTTTACTTAAATTCCGCAGCAAGCTCTCTTAAAATTAAATGTTGTTCCTTACCGATTGCATAACAATATGAACGTTTTCGTTCGTTTCTCTGTTTAATATGCAGTCATGAAGGTAACCTTCAAATTACGTGTGTGCAAACACGATAAATTCCGGAATTAGTACTGAACTAACCATCGAACATTACATGTGGTTAAATTATAACTCTGACCTCATGTAAGTGTATTTATCAGAGAGTAAAGCCTCTAATGGTCGATTAGAATTAAAAAAAAAGCTCCCGATAGGCTCAAGAAGACAAAGAAACAACAGGCACAAAAATTAAACTCGTCCAATTGCTCTACTGCCAGAACTGGCCACGATGATTGCCTTTTACAAGACAGTGTCCGAGTTATCGACATTTAAAAAGCCTGCCCTAGACGGCGTCCTTCCATAGTTTGCAGTTTTGCCTAAAAAAAATCCTATAGTGGCTTCGGACTAGACCCGATCGAATCTTATGGCAAGCGTATTAGAGGAATGTCCCAGATCATTGAGATATTTATCGAACAATTTGCTCCTAGCTACCATTTACGGCGTTGCGCATATTGCATCATTCTGTCAATACCAGGTATTCTAAGGTGGTTAAACATTGTGCAATGTAGGCGTTACATGACATGTGTCGTTTATGCAGCTCACTGGGTCGCCACATTTTAGACAGTTCTGCAATAATGTACTGAACGAATTTTGTTTTCAACTGACAAGCTACGCAGAATTTTCAGAACGGCGTGCGTGCGTAATAGGGTGAAGCTTAGGTTCTTTTGTGAGACCATTTGATAGAAACTATATTCACCACTAAAATACTTCGTCAGCACGTACGCCACTTTTGAAAGGAATTCGGACTGCAGATTTCTTTTGCCATTATCATCTGTAATCGCAAAAGACTGTGCGTATGGCACTTCCCTGTTTGTTTTGGTGTTGCCTATCTAATATTCCAGGTGTTATCAGTCGACTTGTGTATCATTACATTATCTCTGTTAGCACGGAGACAGGTATGTAATCTCTGGGCCGTCTGCAAGAGGACGTGGCTCGCGGTGGACGTTACCCTGGAGCTGGCTTCTGGGAGCTCTGGACTGTGACTCAGTGTGACCCCTTGCATGTGGCGCATTGCCCTGCTGCGTCCGCGTTAGCCGATTGCGAAAGTCCGGAGCTGGCCGCAGTGATGAGAATATTTCTAGCTTGGGCTACGTCAGTTCTCCGGAACGACATGCCAATGTAGGTGTCAGCTCGGAAAGCGCTAATGCAGCGACCTGCAGTGAAAAAGCACCGCGTGAAGAGACTTGGTTGGTTGGTTTATTTGGGAGGAGGGGACCAAATAGCGAGGTCATCGATCTCATCGCATTAGGAAAGGATGGGGAAGGTAGCCGGCCGTACCCTTACAGAGGAACCATCCCGGCATTTGCCTAAAGCTATTTAGGGAAATCACGGAAAACCTAAATGAAGAGGGCCGGAAGCTGGTTTGAACAGTCGTCCCGAATGCGAGCCCAGTGTGCTAGCCACTACGCCACGTCGCTCGGTGAAGGCAGACAGAAGAAGCGAACTTTAAAGCACCATCCAGCCGTTCATACTTGGGTTTTACCGTTTTCGCTAAATCGCTTACGAAAAGTGCTCAGATTGGTTGTCCGAAAAAGTCACGGCCTGTTTCCTTTAGCATCCATGCCCAATCCTACGTTTAGATCTATGCTCCCGATATCCGGCTCAGAATGCTTTTGGTAGCAGTATTACCCATCTTTTCCTCTTCCAGTGGCGAACAGTGCGTGGAACGAGCGTTGCTAAACCTTCGCGTGACAACTAATTCCTTATTTTGTCCTTTCAGCGTTTCCACGGAACAGGGGTGGCGCCTGATTCTTCTTGGAACGTACTCTCTCTTTAATGTTAACGGGAAACTATTTTTTAAAGCAACTGACTTACTGTAAAACGGAAGCTTGCAACTTTGTAAATGTTCACGTAACGATTTATCATGTCAATGTGCCCTACTTACTACGAACATTCACATTACCGATTCAGCATATTACTACTGTCTTCAAATATGACAGTTAATACATCAACAGTTTCGTCGTGATATACAAACTAGTTATACGAATACTGCACACCAGACCATTTTCATTTTCATGAAGTTGAGAACGGGCAAAACTAAAATTTACATGCCTTACGAAACTGTGTGGACTATCACATTTGAAAATGGAAATAACACGCTGAAACCGGTTATGTGAAATCTGTAGTAATTAGGTCATCTTGAAATAATAAATTATTATACAATAAACCTAATCGTGATGCGCAACACCTCATGTGGTGCCTGTCTTAAGATATAACACAAGTAACCTATTATCGATTAACGAAACAAAGTCGATCGCGACACCTTACAACAGTCTTTGACCCTAACCTAAACTGACAATTCTATTTTTGTTATACATCAGACATGTTTAACAACAGCATGACATTGCTGATCGCTTGCTGATTCCTACATACCATGCAATCCTTCTGAAAGTGTACTGTCATATCCCCGTAAGGAATATAATTTCGAATGTTGAACCCATATAAATTATCCCATATTTTGCTAACACGAACTGAGGATCTATAACAACTAAAGATTCCGATAGGACGATAGGTATCATGAGGGGGCGCGGGCTACTCTTTGGTCTATTTATAAATTTTATCACAGACTGACAAAGGAATATGTTGTACAATAACGAAATGCAGTTAGCGGTGTTTTAAAAAGAAAAGTTCATTCAACTGATGTTAATGGACTAAGAATAATGTTGTAAACATAAAACGGAAACCCAAACCCATTAGGCGAATTAATACTAATAAAATATTAAACACAATATCAATTTCTGTATAATTTTGGAAATATTGTTTAATCGCAAAATTTAAGATTAATTTTGGAATCAGTGCAACAATTCCTTAAAGATGAGACATTTTATACCTGATTTTACAGCCATTGTGAAGTTTGTGAAAAACTTGTGTATTTTATTTTGCTAAGATTGCAGAACTGGTCATGGAAGGAGTAACTGACTTAAATATTGTTGCTACCACGTTTGTGTACATTCCGACTGGTTTAATATACCTAGCACAAACTCTCACGTTAAAAGTGTTTTAACTTAAAACAGTGCCTGTAGCCAAGAAACTTCATAACACTATGAAGTATATATTTATACTTAGTTTCTGTGACCTCACATCCCTTAAATTGGTTGAGAGAGGCATGTCTCAGTTTTGTTGATGTAGGTCGTTAAGTTCTGCAGTACTTTGTTTTCCTGAAGGCTTGCTAAAATAAACTTCGCAGCAGTTAAAGGAACATCGATGTTTTTTCTTGTGAAATTTGATGATGTGAACAAAGTTTGCATCATAAATTTTACTGAATGAAAACATGTTTTGCTTTATTATTTGGTTCAAAGAACACAGCACCTTTAGAGGAAGTGAACTTCGGACCAAACTCGTGGAATAAAGCGCAGCTAGCTTAATTCATCGTTGTCATTGATGAAATCCATAACATTGATTGTTTTTATACATTAAATTACGGGTAACACCATACTGCAGTTTGATGAGCATCTCTAACAATCACGCCCTTAGCAAACGAATCTATCATAAATCACGCCACTAATGATACAACCTGATAAGGGTTCAAATTAACAAGAAATATTCGTTCGACTGATTTGAATATTGGTGAAGTCAGTTCTTTCGTGCCAAAATCATTGCCTCAAGATTCTTCCACTGCTTTTCCTACAACCATTGCTAAGTGAACACTCAAGTTCGCTCTGTACAGTGACTGACATTTTTAGGGTGGTTGTTTCTATTGATCTATTGCTAACAGCGTAATCGAAATTCAATGAGTGTTTTTGTGCATTTATACGCAATATATCACAGTCATGTACATGATAAACGACATTTTAAATACTTAAACTACGAACAAATTATTATTCGACCGTTGTTCAGTACTAGCTTATCAGGGATCTTACACTGGAGCTAATCACTTTCGCCGGCCGGAGTGGCCGTGCGGTTCTAGGCGCTACAGTCTGGAGCCGAGCGACCGCTACGGTCGCAGGTTCGAATCCTGCCTCGGGCATGGATGTGTGTGATGTCCTTAGGTTAGTTAGGTTCAATTAGTTCTAAGTTCTAGGCGACTGATGACCTCAGAAGTTAAGCCGCATAGTGCTCAGAGCCATTTGAATTGATCACTTTCATACTGGCATCATGTATACTGCCTAGCACCTGGCACTATTACTTTTGTCAAGAAAAAACTTGAGAAATGTAAACAGCTAATATATGGTAACTTTTTAAAATCACGTGGTAGAGCCAACAGATCATACTAACTTCAGGAGAAGACCAACTGTACTGAATCCATTTACATAGTGGAGTGCAGAATACATGGATTCAGTAAAATTGGTATTCCACTGAAGCCAGCAGGATCTTCTGATTCTGTCTCTATTTCTTAACAAGTTAGCGTGTATTTACATGGTTATATTTAACAAGTTTTTTGTTGACAAAATAACGCTGACACTTGCTAAGCAGTGTCCATGACGTAAACTTGATTGTGCTCAGTGGCAGTGTAAAATTCCTTGTGAAGGGCTAGTTGTAAACACTGGTAGAGTTATAATTTGTACATGGCTTAAAGGTGCTTTGAAAATTGTTGATTAAGTATATGGAAGCAGCTGAGAACTATACATCCGAAATGGTCATATTTAATACGAGTGTCGAAACACTGACCCCCGTTCTAAGTGTCGATCCTCTGCTGGTGATTCTCAATTTCGGTAAAGTTTGCCCGATGTTGCATCTGCAAGTATCATGAAGCCGTTGTCCCACGCAACATTTGCCCCCAAAAACTTTTCAGCTCCTATCATACTTTCGGAGTTATTCTAGGTGGCAATAGGACTCACCCTGTATATTTAGAACTGCTAAAGTGACAAAGAATTTCACAGCCTGAACATCAGTACGTCTAACTGCAACATGAATACAAGTTTACGCGCTCACAGTGTGAAGTTAGCGAGGTACCACTGTAGTAGATCAGAGTTTGTATGCATTATGTAGTCTGCTTCAGACAGACGATAAATGGGTTTTGCGTTACTTCTGAAACAATAATAGTTCAAAAAACGATGGAACTAAAAACAGAGTTGTAAAACTAGTAAAATAAATAAAATAGGGGAAAGTCGCCATTTCAACAGGAGCTATAATCGTGATAATTACGGACAAATCTTAATACTTGGAATGTTTGGCAATGTTTAGTAAACATTTGCCTCTTGTTTTGGTGCAGACTAGCACCTATGAAAGTGTCAATGGAGTTGCCGGCCGGAGTGGTCAAACGGTTCTAGGCGCTAGTCTGGAACCGCGCGACCGCTACGGTCGCAGGCTCGAATCCTGCCTCTGGCATGGATGTGTGTGATGTCTTAGGTTAGTTAGGTTTAAGTAGTTCTAAGTTCTAGGGGACTAATGACCTCAGAAGTTAAGTCCCATAGTGCTCAGAGCCATTTGAACCATTTTTTCGGTGTTCTTTTGCCCCGTTCAAATGGTTCTAAGCACTCTGGAACTTAACATCTGAGGTCGTCAGTACCCTAGACTTAGAACTACTTAAACCTAACTAACCTAAGGACATCACACACATCCGTGCCCCAGGCAGGATTCGAACCTGCGACCGTAGCAGCAGCGCAGTTCCGGACTGAAGCGCCTGGAACCGCTTTTCACCCCGTAGTATCACTATTGTGAACTGGAAGTCTGGCCATAGATACTGCTGCCAAGCGATGCTAGGGCGAGTCGCTTGTTGCAGTATGTAACAGCACGATATTTGGAGATTCCGATGTTATCCATGCCATCACTTCTACGCATCGTTAATCTTGGGGTTCTTCATAAGTTATCTCTAGGTCTGGTGTTTTCGGCCCCGTTAAGACCGGCATCTCCGAGAAGTCGCAGCCAATCGAACGTTGAACTTTGCAAGTCTTCATTGTTGAGAGCCTTCCCGACATTTGAGTTATGAAATGAAATCTGCATATGGCATATTTGGCAATTCGGCCGCGCTGTGCAAGTCACTTTTTTTTAAAAAAAGGAGACCCCCCCCCCCCACACACACACACACACACTGAGGCGTAGCGCCTTCGCATCGCTCGTGTCACTTGTTAAGGACGATATCGTTATAGGCATGAGTCATCGACAGATGTCACCAGCTGACATGGACCTGAGTTACAGAGCTGCACGTAGTTGTACTAGTAGGCGGCAGAGGTCAGCAGTTGGACAGTGCTAGCAGTCGTAGTCAAAACAATGTTGTAAAGTTATGTTTGACTAATATTTAATGTATTTGCATAATTATAATTGTTTTATATGTGTAGTAATTAGCAGTGTGACTGTTGTATGAGTGGAAGAAGAACAGAAGTAAATGAAAATTGTTTTGTTTATTCGCGAAGTACCAGTTAAACTATACAGGGGATGCACTGTAATTAAATGTGCAGTCAGTTTATGGTACTAATAAATCGTGAGTAGAACACAAATTAATCGGTAATTTCGGAAGGAGTAATTTTATATTTGATTCTTTTCTAAATTTATTTAGCAATTGCCATAGAAAGAATGTTTCACTATGATTGGTCATTGAAGTAAAGCGCGGTATAATAGTGCAACCTGATTTGCTGTTTGTGATATCAGCCAATCAGAAAAATGCAGGCTCGCGCTAGTCTATGCTGGGAACAAAGCCTTTGGTGTGATCTAGGTAAGTCGGGTCTGAGGCAGCTCATTGAAAGCAGCTCCGACGAAAGTACTGTAAAATCACGGAAAAATGCTAATTACGAGTTCACGAAGTAGTACAAAGCGTATTTAAGTGAACGGTATAGTGGAAGTCGTGTGGAATTTCGGACAGAATGTCAAAATTACTGCTTTTGACTATTAGTTAAAACCGCGTGGCGTGTTGAGCGATCTAAGACTGGAACAGGTATTACGTGTAGAGCAGAGTGCACAACATTTGAGCGAGCATTTTCATAACTAAACGATCTAGTGAACTCTATTAACTTCGGTAACGGGTGTAAATACCATAAACTGGCTACGTGTGTGATTGTGGTGTGCGTGGGAACTTTACATCGTGTAGACACGTAGTACGGACTTGGCAGTATTAACTGCCATCTTTATTGTAAAAATACACCTGAAAATTTACATTGCGTGTGTGTGTGTGTGTGTGTGTGTGTGTGTGTGTGTGTGTGTGTGTTTTATCAGTGGTATAAGCTCTGAAGATCAGTTTGGATTCCGTAGAAATATTGGTACACGTGAGGCAATAGTGACCTTACGCCTTATCTTAGAAGAAAGATTAAGGAAAGGCAAACCCATGTTTCTAGCATTTGTAGACTCAAAGAAAGTCTTTGACAATGTTGACGAATACTCTTTCAAATTCTAAAGGTGGCAGGGGTAAAATACAGGGTGCGAAAGGCTATTTACAATTTGTACAGAAACCAGATGGCAGTTACAAGAGTAGAGGAGCATTAAAGGGAAGCAGTGGTTGGGAAGGGAGTGAGACAGGGTTGTAGCCTCTCCCCGATGTTGTTCAATCTGTATATTGAGCAAGCAGTAAAGGAAACAAAAGAAAAATTCGGGGTAGGTATTAAAATCCATGGAGAAGAAATAAAAACGTTGAGGTTCGCCGATGACATTGTAATTCTGTCAGACAGCAAAGGACTTGGAAGAGCAGTTGAACGGAATGGATGGTGTCTTGAAGGGAGGATATAAGATGAACATCAACAAAAGCAAAACGAGGATCATGGAATGTAGTCGAATTAAGTCGGGTGATGCTGAGGGAATTAGATTAGGAAATGAGACACTTAAAGTAGTAAAGGAGTTTTGCTATTTGGGGAGTAAAATAACCGATGATGGTCGAAGTAGAGAGGATATAAAATGTAGACTGGCAATGGCAAGGAAAGCGTTTCTGAAGAAGAGGAATTTGTTAACATCGAGTATAGATTTAAGTGTCAGGAAGTCATTTCTGAAAGTATTTGTATGGAGTGTAGCCATGTATGGAAGTGAAACATGGACGATAAATAGTTTGGACAAGAAGAGAATAGAAGCTTTTGAAATGTGGTGCTACAGAAGAATGCTGAAGATTAGATGGGTAGATCACATAACTAATGAGGAGGTACTGAATAGGATTGGGGAGAAGAGGAGTTTGTGGCACATCTTGACTAGAAGAAGGGACCGGTGGGTAGGACATCTTCTGAGGCATCAAGGGATCACAAATTTAGCATTGGAGGGCAGCGTGGAGGGTAAAAATCGTAGAGGGGGACCAAGAGATGAATACACTAAACAGAGTCAGAAGGATGTAGGTTGCAGTAAGTACTGGGAGATGATGAAGCTTGCACAGGCTGGAGTAGCATGGAGAGCTGCATCAAACCAGTCTGACGACTGAAGACCACCACAACAACAACATAAGCTCAGAATTTGGGTCTTATGTGACGTGTGCTGGGCTAGTCTGTGCGGTTGTAGCCACCACTGTGTCCAGATGGCATAATGGTTAACGTATCTGCCTAGTAGGCAGGAGACCCGGGTTCGAATCCTCGTCCGGCATAAATTTTCAACTTGCCCCACTGTTATAAATTAATGTCTACTGGCAGCTAATGTCTGTAATTCCTTTGTGTCTTCATTCACAGTGGCCGTGGCCTCTGCGTACGACAATTACGGCCGGTGGACTAACTTGTGACTGGTTTTCGTTGTGTTTTATTTTGCTGTTCAGGTAGTTTTATTTTACACCAAGGAATTTCCAAAGCTGTCAGCGAGCACGAAAGTGATGAGGCTGTTTAAGTCCTCCAAGTCCAACTCTGTACTGCACTGTAACGAGAATCATGTGCGCGGATTTATTACAAAATCGTACAGTTGTTAATGCCGCATTCGTAATTATTAGAGCATCGTGCAAAAATCTGAAATAAATCGGTCACGAGCTTCCGAGGTATTTGTTAATAACGTTTCCCCTTTATACAGTATACGTATACTTTATATATTAAAAAAATAGTTTGTGTCCGTCAGAACGCGTAAAAACCTGAAGTAAATCCCTCGTAAAATTTTCAAAATTTTTAGTAACAACCTTAATGGTTCAAATGGCTCTGAGCGCTATGGGACTTAACCTCTGAGGTCATCAGTCCCCTAGAACTTAGAACTACTTAAACCTAACTAACCTAAGTACATCACACACATCCATGCCCGAGGCAGGATTCGAACTTGCGATCGCGCGGTTCCGGACTGAAGCGCCTAGAACCGCTCGGCCACACAGGCCGGCAACAACATTAAACAACGACTTTTCTTTCGATTTGAATAAAATGAAGAAAGACGTTGCAACAATCGGGATTCGAACCAGCTACTTTACAGTTACCAGACTGGTACGCTATACACTTGCCTACCGATTACTATGTTAAGAAGCAACATGTTCTCTTCTTAACAGAGCTTGGAAATCATCTTATCTTCAAACGCAGTTTTTTGTGATTTTCAAACATACACAGCTAACCGGTTGCAAATAACCATTTAGTACGTTGACCTAGGTTTAGACACCTCTAAGGCTGAAACTTTCTGGCAGATTAAAATCGTGTGCCAGACCGAGACTAACTCTGGACCTTTGCCTTTCACGGGCGATTGCTCTACCATCTGAGCTACCAAAGCACGATTCACGACCCGTCCTCACAGCTTCAATTCCGCCAGTACCTCGTCTCCATTAAGGCTGTCTTCGTCCGAATGAGATTTTCAGAAACCGTAATTACATTGCGAGAAACCAATGGTCTGATTATGTTTCTAGCTAGGTGTACGTGCCAAAGGCTTGTAACGTCACAATAGGTTTCGTTACACAGTTAAAATCAGTGTTATGTTGCTACCAGCTGATAGACATTATCAGCGTAAATTCAATTACTTTACATAATTAATGAACAGTGAAATAATTTCAGCCCCAAATTACATGCATGTAGAAACAATTATGGATCGAAGTCTCTTATTCTCATTACAATATGCACGTCCTGTGTCCCTATTTACATTTCCCCACCTCTCCTTAAAGTACGTGGTCAGGTGTGAATGTTTTGAGTGTGGTAGCAGACAAACCAGAGATGTAGTGGGTCTCAGAATCTTCTACCAACTTTAACACAGTCAGTGGAAGGCAAAGAGCAGGAACAGGATGGTTCGACCAGAGGTGCGAAAGGCATAAAAAAAAAAGTTTTCTTACCAGAGGTTGGTCATGGGCCTCCCCCACCACCTCGCGCTGCTCGGGAGAAAGAGCCGCGCAACGGTTACTGGGAGTTTTTTGGAAGACAGGTACGCGACCAGACGTTCCTTCAGAACGCCGAGTCGAAATCAGGACACAGATATTTGAATGTTTAAATATGTTTAATGTTAACAATTTATTTATCAGAGGCTTTTTCGCGATTGATTAGGAACCATTTATTTTTTATAATTTATCCGATATAAGAATAATATTCTCCGTTCGAGATTTCCGTTACGACCCGCCACGTGGTGCATAGTTTCAAACTGCAACCGCCGAGAAAGCTAATAGAGGGAGTTCTAGCCAGTTTTTGCGATTGTTGAACATTTATGCTAGCATGTGTCGATGTTTAACAACTTATTGAAAATTTAGTGACGAGGGTAGCTTTTCTAAGATGAATCGTTTCGTATTCAAGCACTTCGCGCTGGCGATACCAGCCACGAGTCCTGCTCGATGCCAGCCACTGTACATAGAAAATCTGCATAGAGAAATAGTTACGATATTTGCATTTCAGTGATAACTTAGTGCATGTACATGTATCTGCATAGTAGTAGTGACCACGTGCTCTCCAAGATTTTCCTTCCCCCCACAGGACGATGCAAATGAAAGGCAACACGGTTTGTAATTCAAAAGAGAAATAAACTATGTGCGTAGTTAAATAATCTTTGTCCATAGTTAATGTGTATTCAAAAGAGTGTTAAGAAGCAACTTCGTAAATTTGTCTAATGTTGGTTAAAATAAAATTAACTTTGTTTTTCGAAGTAATTTCCGTTCTCGGCTTGCTCATTTAAACCATACCTAAGAAGAGAGAATCATATCAATCAAGCTGCCCCTTTACTAAAATTATTGGCACAAGACTAGATTCGTGTAGGATGTAGTTTTCTCTGACCATCCCCAAAGTTACAATTGCGTTATCCGTTGCGACTTCAAATTCAATTGATAAGATTGTATTCTGTACTTTGATGGGCCTAAACATCAATTCTAAAGCGGGCAGATTGGTCAGGGAAGGTTACGCTGCCGAGAGAGAAAAAGTGTGCATAAGATCCTTCTCCACAGCAGGCTTATATAAAAATGAATAAAAGTAATCCCTGCTGATAAAATTAAGCAAACTCCCTTCTCAGTCTGCCACAGACAGGGACAATTAACGACATTTATGATCTAAATACCAGTAGTTGGGAGCTTGCAGGATGGAACGTGTTTTATTTTATTTTTGACTTGAGCATAGCTGCTCTAAACTCTGACCATTGCTTTCTCGCAGCGTAATTTTCTCATAATTTCGTTCTGATAAAGACATCCTTAGCCGTGTCTAAACATAAGTCAATGTACCAAACACATATTTGCAACCGCTTGCTGTGTAATTCCTATGTCCGAAAATTATATACGGTTGCTGAGAAACATTCATATTTAAAAGTAATTTTTTGAGGCTTTTTAGGGAATTGCGCCTTACTTTTTACGGTTGCTGGTGTCCGGGAAACGGCATTCAAATACTACGAGTGTGAAGAAAATCAAAGAAGGTCCCTTGTTCAGTCGAACTTAGGATCGCTTGCGCACAGCGGTCTACGCGCCTATTGTTAAGTATGCCCACCGGCTGCGGCCTTGTCGGCAGTAGCACGGGCAGGGCGGTTGTGGGGGCAGCGGACCGCAGATGCGGGCGGCCTGGCCGGCTCCGCCATCTTTTATTTACGTCCAGAACGGCCGACTGTCCTGTCGAAATGTCAAGGGTCGCCGGGGGCCTGCAGGACACTCGACGCACTGTTAAGCTGCTTCTACACCCGGAACCTATAGCACCAGCCATCCTGTTGGCGAATCTACAGGGCTTCGGGGTGATGACGTAACGCCTCTGTCTTCATATCGCGGTAGCCCTATTACAACAATAGAGGTGTCATCAAGATGTGAATGATCCACTGAAGGGTTTAGACTGCAAACCTTCATCCAACTAGCAAAATGATAGCCATCGTTTCTTTCGTGAAAACGCACATGAATATCACACACATTATACATTGTGTTGAAAGTCATGGGATAGCTATACAGGGTATTAAAAAAAAGGTACGGCCAAACTTTCAGCAAACATTCCTCACACACAAATAAAGAAAAGATGTTATGTGGACATGCGTCCGGAAACGCTTAATTTCCATGTTAGAGCTCATTTTAGTTTCGTCAGTATGTACTGTACTTCCTCGATTCACCGCCAGTAGGCCCAATTGAAAGAAGGTAATGTTGACTTCGGTGCTTGTGTTGACATGCGACTCATTGCTCTGCAGTACTAGCATCGAGCACATCAGTACGTAGCATCAACAGGTTAGTGTTCATCACGAACGTGGTTTTGCAGTCAGTGCAATGTTTACAAATGCGGAGTTGGCAGATGCCCATTTGATGTATCGATTAGCACGGGGCAATAGCCGCGGCGCGGTACGTTTGTATCGAGACAAATTTCCAGAACGAAGGTGTTCCGACAGGAAGACGTTAGAAGCAACTGGTCGGAGTCTTAGGTAGCACGGAACATTCCAGCCTTTGACTCACGACTGGGGTAGACTAGAACGACGAGGACACCTGCAATGGACGAGGCAAGTCTTCGTGCAGTTGACAATAACTCTAATGTCAGCGTCAGAGAAGTTGCTGCTGTTCAAGGTAACGTTGACCACATCACTGTATGGAGGGTGCTACGGGAGAACCAGTTTCCGTAGTATGTACAGCGTATGCAGCACTATCAGCAGCTGATTGACCTCCACGGGTACACTTCTGCGAATGGTTCATCCAACAATGTGTCAATCCTCATTTCAGTGCAAATGTTCTCTTTACGGATGAGGCTTCATTCCGAAGTGATCAAATTGTAAATTTTCACAATTAACATGTGTGGGCTGACGAGAATCCGCAGGCAATTGTGCAATCACGTCATCAACACAGATTTTCTGTGAACAATTCCATGGCATCCACGCTCTCCTGACCTCAACCCTCTTGACTCATTTATGGGGGCATTTGAAAGCTCTTGTCTACGCAACCCCGGTACCAAATGTAGAGACTCTTCGTGCTCGTATTGTGGGATTCCATGCGACGGAGGGTAGATGCATGTATCCTCGCTAACGGAGGACATTTTGAACATTTCCTGTAACAAAGTGTGAAGTCACGCTGGTACGTTCTGTTGCTGTGTTTCCATTCCATGATTAATGTGATTTGAAGAGAAGTAATAAAATGAGCTGTAACATGGAAAGTAATTGTTTCCGGACAGATGTCCGCATAACATTTTCTTTCTTTGTGTGTGAGGACTGTTTCCTGAAAGTTCGGCCGTACCTTTTTGTAATACCCTGTATACAGATGGCAGTAATATCGCGTACGCAATGTATAAAACGGCAGTGCATTGGCGGAGCTGTCGTTTGCACTCAGGTGATTCACGTGATACGGTTTCCGACGTGATTTTGGCCGCACGACTGGAATTAACAGACTATGGACGCGGATTGGTAGTTGGAGCTGGACACACGGGGCATTTCATTTCGGATATCGTTATGGAATTCAGTATTACGAGACCCACATTGTCAAGAGTGTGCCCACAATACCAAATTTCAGGGATTACTTGTCACCATGGACAACGCATTGGACGATGGCCTTCACGTAACGACCGGGAGCAGCGGCCTTTGCGTACAGTTGTACGTGTTAACAGACGAGAAACACAGCGTGAAATAACCGCAGAAATAAACGTGAAAAGAACGACGAACGTATTCTTTAGGTCAGTGAGGCGAATTATGGCGTTATAGGGCTATGGCAGTATACGGCTGCCGGCCACTGTGGCCGAGCGGTTCTAGGTGCCTCAGTCTGGAACCGCGCTGCTGCTACGGTCGCAGGTTCGAATCCTGCCTCGGGCATGGATGTGTGTGATGTCCTTAGGTTAGTTAGGTTTAAGTATTTCTAAGTCTAGGGGACTGATGACCTCAGATGTTAAGTGCATCTGAGCATACGCCCGACGCGAGTTTCTTTGCTAACAGCACATTGCCTGCTGCGCCTCTTGTGCTCTTGACAACACCCGCTGGAGCCTAGACGACTGGAAACCATTGGCCTGGTCAAAGAAGTTTCTCTTTCAGTTGGTAAGAACTGATGGTAGGGTTCGAGTGTGGCGGAAACTCCACGAAGCCATGGATCCAGGTCGCGAACAAGGCACTGTGCAAGCTTGTGGTGGCTCCATCATGCTGTGACCTGGGTTTACATGGAATGGAGTGTGTCTCCTGGTCCAACTAAACCGATCGGAGACTGGAAATGGTTATGTTCAACTACTTTTAGAGGATATTTGTAGCCATTCATGGACTTCATGTTTCCGAACAACCATGCGTTGTGTCACCAGGCCACAATCGTTCACGATTGGTTTGAGAAATATTCTGTACAATTCGGACGAATGATTTGGCCATCCAGATCGTCTGAATGAATCCCATCGAACATTTACGGGACGTACTGGAGAGGTCAGGTCGTGCACAAACTCTGGCACCGGCAACAATTTCGCAATTATGGACGGCTATATAGGCTGCGAAGATCAATATTGCTGCAGGTGACTTCCAATGATTGGTTGGGTCCAGCCACGTGGAACTGCTGCATTACGCCGGGCAAAAAGGAGGTCCGACACTGTATTAGCAAGTAGCCCAAGAGTCGTCACCTATGTTTACTGCAGCTGTAACATATTTGAGTACACTCACGATCCTTCAGGAAAAAAAAAACTACCTACTACTCTGGTCGCCGTAAGTAGTGTGTGTGTGTGTGTGTGTGTGTGTGTGTGTGTGTGTGTGTGTGTGTGTGTGTCGCCTTAGTACTGAACATTGTGCAAACTGTGTCATCGTATTATAGCACTGTCTAAGTTGTTGCATGATAGTGGAATGGGATACCCATCGTTATGGTCCTGTATTTACAAGCCAACATGTCGAAAATGGTACAACAGTGCAGTGCGACATATGAAAGTGCAAATTTCAGAACTACTGAACTTCGCGCCCATTTCTTCTCACAATAGGAGAAACTGCGACGTGGGCGCGAACTTTCTAGCATTATACGATAGAGGAATTACTTTACCACATTTCAATGGTTCACAGATCAGCAAGCAAAGCCGCAGTAGGGATGCGTGTTGTCTGACCTCCGTGCGGGCGCACAAAGCCAGAGATTGGGACGCGTTATGTGAGGGGCCACTGGCCGTGTGGAAGCAGTGGCGCAGCGCGACGGTCGTTTTAAATCCGCTCCAAGGCCAGCGCTAACGGTCGCTGCCGCTGCCGCAGCGCGACGCCAATTTGCGGAACGAGATGAACGAGCCCCGGCTGACCAGCCGTCGTCCCCCTCCTCCTCCTCCTCACCGCCGCTCGCCTCTGTGCTGGCATTGTCGCCAGCTGGGCCCAAACTTGAGTACTTACACGATGTTGGTGACCTCAAACTGGTCGCCATAAAAGGCACGAGATGAGAACAACAAATACAGAGAAAGAAGAGAGAGTACTGGGAAGTAGGAGGAGAGGAAAATAAATATGGATGACGAAACAAAGTTGGAGGGCAAAAGGGAACCGCCAAAGTTGGAGGGCCAAAGGGAACCGCCAAAGTTGGAGGGCCAAAGGGAACCGCCAAAGTTGGAGGGCCAAAGGGAACCGCCAAAGTTGGAGGGCCAAAGGGAACCGCCAAAGTTGGAGGGCCAAAGGGAACCGCCAAAGTTGGAGGGCCAAAGGGAACCGCCAAAGTTGGAGGGCCAAAGGGAACCGCCAAAGTTGGAGGGCAAAAGGGAACCGCCAAAGTTGGAGGGCAAAAGGGAACCGCCAAAGTTGGAGGGCAAAAGGGAACCGCCAAAGTTGGAGGGCAAAAGGGAACCGCCAAAGTTGGAGGGCAAAAGGGAACCGCCAAAGTTGGAGGGCAAAAGGGAACCGCCAAAGTTGGAGGGCAAAAGGGAACCGCCAAAGTTGGAGGGCAAAAGGGAACCGCCAAAGTTGGAGGGCAAAAGGGAACCGCCAAAGTTGGAGGGCAAAAGGGAACCGCCAAAGTTGGAGGGCAAAAGGGAACCGCCAAAGTTGGAGGGCAAAAGGGAACCGCCAAAGTTGGAGGGCAAAAGGGAACCGCCAAAGTTGGAGGGCAAAAGGGAACCGCCAAAGTTGGAGGGCAAAAGGGAACCGCCAAAGTTGGAGGGCAAAAGGGAACCGCCAAAGTTGGAGGGCAAAAGGGAACCGCCAAAGTTGGAGGGCAAAAGGGAACCGCCAAAGTTGGAGGGCAAAAGGGAACCGCCAAAGTTGGAGGGCAAAAGGGAACCGCCAAAGTTGGAGGGCAAAAGGGAACCGCCAAAGTTGGAGGGCAAAAGGGAACCGCCAAAGTTGGAGGGCAAAAGGGAACCGCCAAAGTTGGAGGGCAAAAGGGAACCGCCAAAGTTGGAGGGCAAAAGGGAACCGCCAAAGTTGGAGGGCAAAAGGGAACCGCCAAAGTTGGAGGGCAAAAGGGAACCGCCAAAGTTGGAGGGCAAAAGGGAACCGCCAAAGTTGGAGGGCAAAAGGGAACCGCCAAAGTTGGAGGGCAAAAGGGAACCGCCAAAGTTGGAGGGCAAAAGGGAACCGCCAAAGTTGGAGGGCAAAAGGGAACCGCCAAAGTTGGAGGGCAAAAGGGAACCGCCAAAGTTGGAGGGCAAAAGGGAACCGCCAAAGTTGGAGGGCAAAAGGGAACCGCCAAAGTTGGAGGGCAAAAGGGAACCGCCAAAGTTGGAGGGCAAAAGGGAACCGCCAAAGTTGGAGGGCAAAAGGGAACCGCCAAAGTTGGAGGGCAAAAGGGAACCGCCAAAGTTGGAGGGCAAAAGGGAACCGCCAAAGTTGGAGGGCAAAAGGGAACCGCCAAAGTTGGAGGGCAAAAGGGAACCGCCAAAGTTGGAGGGCAAAAGGGAACCGCCAAAGTTGGAGGGCAAAAGGGAACCGCCAAAGTTGGAGGGCAAAAGGGAACCGCCAAAGTTGGAGGGCAAAAGGGAACCGCCAAAGTTGGAGGGCAAAAGGGAACCGCCAAAGTTGGAGGGCAAAAGGGAACCGCCAAAGTTGGAGGGCAAAAGGGAACCGCCAAAGTTGGAGGGCAAAAGGGAACCGCCAAAGTTGGAGGGCAAAAGGGAACCGCCAAAGTTGGAGGGCAAAAGGGAACCGCCAAAGTTGGAGGGCAAAAGGGAACCGCCAAAGTTGGAGGGCAAAAGGGAACCGCCAAAGTTGGAGGGCAAAAGGGAACCGCCAAAGTTGGAGGGCAAAAGGGAACCGCCAAAGTTGGAGGGCAAAAGGGAACCGCCAAAGTTGGAGGGCAAAAGGGAACCGCCAAAGTTGGAGGGCAAAAGGGAACCGCCAAAGTTGGAGGGCAAAAGGGAACCGCCAAAGTTGGAGGGCAAAAGGGAACCGCCAAAGTTGGAGGGCAAAAGGGAACCGCCAAAGTTGGAGGGCAAAAGGGAACCGCCAAAGTTGGAGGGCAAAAGGGAACCGCCAAAGTTGGAGGGCAAAAGGGAACCGCCAAAGTTGGAGGGCAAAAGGGAACCGCCAAAGTTGGAGGGCAAAAGGGAACCGCCAAAGTTGGAGGGCAAAAGGGAACCGCCAAAGTTGGAGGGCAAAAGGGAACCGCCAAAGTTGGAGGGCAAAAGGGAACCGCCAAAGTTGGAGGGCAAAAGGGAACCGCCAAAGTTGGAGGGCAAAAGGGAACCGCCAAAGTTGGAGGGCAAAAGGGAACCGCCAAAGTTGGAGGGCAAAAGGGAACCGCCAAAGTTGGAGGGCAAAAGGGAACCGCCAAAGTTGGAGGGCAAAAGGGAACCGCCAAAGTTGGAGGGCAAAAGGGAACCGCCAAAGTTGGAGGGCAAAAGGGAACCGCCAAAGTTGGAGGGCAAAAGGGAACCGCCAAAGTTGGAGGGCAAAAGGGAACCGCCAAAGTTGGAGGGCAAAAGGGAACCGCCAAAGTTGGAGGGCAAAAGGGAACCGCCAAAGTTGGAGGGCAAAAGGGAACCGCCAAAGTTGGAGGGCAAAAGGGAACCGCCAAAGTTGGAGGGCAAAAGGGAACCGCCAAAGTTGGAGGGCAAAAGGGAACCGCCAAAGTTGGAGGGCAAAAGGGAACCGCCAAAGTTGGAGGGCAAAAGGGAACCGCCAAAGTTGGAGGGCAAAAGGGAACCGCCAAAGTTGGAGGGCAAAAGGGAACCGCCAAAGTTGGAGGGCAAAAGGGAACCGCCAAAGTTGGAGGGCAAAAGGGAACCGCCAAAGTTGGAGGGCAAAAGGGAACCGCCAAAGTTGGAGGGCAAAAGGGAACCGCCAAAGTTGGAGGGCAAAAGGGAACCGCCAAAGTTGGAGGGCAAAAGGGAACCGCCAAAGTTGGAGGGCAAAAGGGAACCGCCAAAGTTGGAGGGCAAAAGGGAACCGCCAAAGTTGGAGGGCAAAAGGGAACCGCCAAAGTTGGAGGGCAAAAGGGAACCGCCAAAGTTGGAGGGCAAAAGGGAACCGCCAAAGTTGGAGGGCAAAAGGGAACCGCCAAAGTTGGAGGGCAAAAGGGAACCGCCAAAGTTGGAGGGCAAAAGGGAACCGCCAAAGTTGGAGGGCAAAAGGGAACCGCCAAAGTTGGAGGGCAAAAGGGAACCGCCAAAGTTGGAGGGCAAAAGGGAACCGCCAAAGTTGGAGGGCAAAAGGGAACCGCCAAAGTTGGAGGGCAAAAGGGAACCGCCAAAGTTGGAGGGCAAAAGGGAACCGCCAAAGTTGGAGGGCAAAAGGGAACCGCCAAAGTTGGAGGGCAAAAGGGAACCGCCAAAGTTGGAGGGCAAAAGGGAACCGCCAAAGTTGGAGGGCAAAAGGGAACCGCCAAAGTTGGAGGGCAAAAGGGAACCGCCAAAGTTGGAGGGCAAAAGGGAACCGCCAAAGTTGGAGGGCAAAAGGGAACCGCCAAAGTTGGAGGGCAAAAGGGAACCGCCAAAGTTGGAGGGCAAAAGGGAACCGCCAAAGTTGGAGGGCAAAAGGGAACCGCCAAAGTTGGAGGGCAAAAGGGAACCGCCAAAGTTGGAGGGCAAAAGGGAACCGCCAAAGTTGGAGGGCAAAAGGGAACCGCCAAAGTTGGAGGGCAAAAGGGAACCGCCAAAGTTGGAGGGCAAAAGGGAACCGCCAAAGTTGGAGGGCAAAAGGGAACCGCCAAAGTTGGAGGGCAAAAGGGAACCGCCAAAGTTGGAGGGCAAAAGGGAACCGCCAAAGTTGGAGGGCAAAAGGGAACCGCCAAAGTTGGAGGGCAAAAGGGAACCGCCAAAGTTGGAGGGCAAAAGGGAACCGCCAAAGTTGGAGGGCAAAAGGGAACCGCCAAAGTTGGAGGGCAAAAGGGAACCGCCAAAGTTGGAGGGCAAAAGGGAACCGCCAAAGTTGGAGGGCAAAAGGGAACCGCCAAAGTTGGAGGGCAAAAGGGAACCGCCAAAGTTGGAGGGCAAAAGGGAACCGCCAAAGTTGGAAGTCAAAAGGGAACCACAGCTGGAGATGGAAAATAAGAGACAAGAGAAATGAAGTGGATAATAGGTATGAAGTGAACGGAAATGTGTCGAAGAGCAAGCAGTACGATTATGGTGTTGAGCAGTAAGACAAAGGGTAGCTACATGATTGAGAAAATGACTGTATTTATGAGAAAGCTATAGTTTATACACATTGTAAGAAGACCAACAAGGCTTTGCATTTGTCGATAGACTACAGTTTATTGGAATTTATTCTTGAAATTCAACTTGAAGAGGCACTGATGTACTACCTAAAGCGACTTATGAAGATTTGTACCACACTGGGACTTTATCTCGGATTTCCCACTTGTTGCAAGCAGTCACCTTACCACTTAGGCTATCCAAGCATCCTGCACGAGAATCACGATATGTGCGAGTGTGGGTAAATGAATTAACGATCTGCGAAAAGGAATAGATAGCTGCGTGATTTGTGGAAGTTGGGTTTGGTCTGGGGAGCGTGCTCAGATAGCCTAAGTGATAAGGCGATGGCTCGCGAGAAGTGGGATATCCTGGTTCAAAGCCCATTCTGGCACAAATTTTCGTAAGTCATTTTACGCAACACATTTATACCAATTTTAGGTATAAATTACAATATTGAAAGGAGTTTGCGAAATTAATGCAGCACAGGAAGATGTTTCACTTTCGCATTTTGGTCATTTTTTGGCTAGATGAGAAGTTCTGTCGCCTGCCGTTCTCTCAACGAGTATGGTCGTCAAATTGTCAGAATTCTCATAATGTTATCTTGATGAATGGTATTAATTGCAGGTGCAGACAAACTACCTGTGTTCCTCATCAGCTTTTATTCTGAAAGAACAGCTTAGTGTAGAATGAAATTATTAGTCTGCAGCGGAGTGTGCACTGATACGAAACTTGCTGGCAAATTGAAAAAAAAAAAAAAAACTGTGTGCCAGACCAAGAGTGGTTACCGAGCTCTAGTCTTACTCCGGCACACAGCTTTAATCGTCGAGGAAGTTTCAGCTTAGTGTAGATTTGCAGAAAGTGGAGTGAGAAACGCGCATGTTTTGAAGCGAAGATCGCCTTCAAAGTCCCTAACCCGTATGAGTATGGTAATGTGAACAATCTTCCCGAAACAGTGAAGGCATTTCCTGTTGTCAGAAAAGACATTCTTCAGACAAACATCTGATAACTAATTACCACATATGGCAAAAGAAACAGGATATATAGTTACGTCCACGTGGACAAGTCCTATCAGAAGGTTGTTATTTGTCACGCAGGACTACATTGTGGAAATATCGAACGACGAAGTGCCTGTTGGCTTTGTCTCGGGTCCTTTCGCCGATGTCTGTCTGGTGAATTTTCTGAGGTTCCGCAACACGAGTGGCTGGCACCGTCAGAGCTTCACGCTCACTGTTGGTGGTGGACTGAGCATTGGAGGGTGAAGCTTTAACATTGCCTGCCAGTCGTGCTGTCAAACGTCAGAGATGTCATCAAACAAATGTCGGCCAAAGACCCCGAGACACAAGCCAACAGGGAGTGCCAAAGAAAGCATTAATTTTGCACCATTTGTACGTCAAGCATGAGGAGGCCGTATATTTTCCATCCCAATCCGGCGCGCAGGTCGCCCAATGTGGCGTCGAATGTAATAACACCTGCACCACGGTCACCGGACCTGCCCCGTAATGAGCCTCCCGGCCAATGACGTCAAACGCTCATTTCCATTTTACCAGCAGCGAAAGGTCGTCCGAGTCGACTTTACAGTGGATGAAAACCAATCCTCCACTACCTTTCATCCTGCTGTCGTTATGCCACTTTCACGTGTGGTGTGATTAGTAGCATGGTTTGAGACTACGTGACCAGTTGTCGTAGTTTATGTTGTTGTTGTTTTCAGTCCTGAGACTGGTTTGATGCAGCTCTCCATGCTACTCCATCCTGTGCAAGCTTCTTCATCTCCCAGTACTTACTGCAACCTACATCCTTCTGATTCTGCTTAGTGTATTCATCTCTTGGTCTCCCTCTACGATTTTTACCCTCCACGCTGCCCTCCAATGCTAAATTTGTGATCCCTTGATGCCTCAGAACATGTCCGACTACCCGGTCCCTTCTTGTTAAGTTGTGCCACAAACTCCTCTTCTCCCCAATTCTATTCAATACCTCATTAGTTATGTGATCTACCCATCTAATCTTCAGCATTCTTCTATAGCACCACATTTCGATAGGTTCTATTCTCTTCTTGTCCAAACTATTTATCGTCCATGTTTCACTTCCATACATGGCTACACTCCATACAAATACTTTCAGAAACGACTTCCTGACACTTAAATCTATACTCTATGTTAAATTTCTCTTCTTCCCAAACGTTTTCCTTGCCATTGCCAATCTACATTTTATATCCTCTCTACTTCGACCATCATCCGTTATTTTGCTCCCCAAGTAGCAAAAGTCCTTCACTACTTTAAGTGTCTCATTTCCTAATCTAATACCATCAACATCACCCAACTTAATTCGACTACATTCCATTATCCTCATTTTGCTTTTGTTGATGTTCATCTTATACCCTCCTTTCAAGACACTGTCCATTCCGTTCAACTGCTCTTCCATGTCCTTTGCTGTCTCTGACAGAATTACAATGTCATCGGCGAACCTCAAAGTTTTTATTTCTTCTCCATGGATTTTAATACCTACTCCGAATTTTTCTTTTGTTTCCTTTATTGCTTGCTCAATATACAGAATGAATAACATCGGGGAGAGGCTACAACCCTGCCTCACTCCCTTCCCATCCACTGCTACCCTTTCATTCCCCTCGACTCTAATAACTGCCATCTGCTTTCTGTACAAATTGTAAATAGCCTTTAGCTCCTGTATTTTACGCCTGCCACCTTCAGAATTTGAAAGAGTATTCTAGTCAACATTGTCAAAAGCTTTCTCTAAGTCTACAAATGCTAGAAACGTAGGTTTGCCTTTCCTCAATCTAGCTTCTAAGATAAGTCGTAGGATCAGTATTGCCTCACGTGTTCCAATATTTCTACGGAACCCAAAGTGATCTTCGCCGAGGTCGGCTTCTACCAGTTTTTCCATTCGTCTGTAAAGAATTCGCGTTAGTATTTTGCAGCTGTGACTTATTAAACTGATAGTTCAGTAATTTTCACATCTGTCAACACCTGCTTTCTTTGGGATTGTTTATAGTTTATGGAAACTAGACAGTCCCGCTAGGCTGAAAGACAATCGAACCTTTCTGTACAATCAGTGTCAGAAGTGGACAGGCCGACGATACGCGGAAGGTGTCGTTTGGTTCTTGAGGCGTATGCCGTGCCTTGCGGACGGGAGATTGGCAAGATGGCGGCCATCGAGTGGAGGAGAGAAACTGGAGGTTGCAGCGAGAGTGGAGTGGATGGCCCTTTTATGGGGTCGAGACGCAGAAATGAAAGCGGCCGCCTGCGACTGCCTGGCGTTGCACACACACACACACACACACACACACACACACACACACACACACACACACACAGACGCAGGGCCTCGCGGGAGTCCCCAATACATCACACAGGGCTTATTCAACAAGCCTAGGAAGGACGCAAGGCATTCAGTAGCCACTCTACTCTTTTCCTGATTAGATCAATTAGGCTGCTGTATTTTTATCTCTACAGATATGCCTCAGCAGAAAGTTACAATGTTGAGAGAAGAGGGATCACAAGACTCTCACAAATCGCTATTTTTAGGGTTCCGGACCTCAACTGGTAACGGAGCCCTTGTAGGATCGCTATGTTGTCCGTTCGACCGTTAGGACATTTTTTTCTCAGGAATGGGTAGACATGTAAGTTGAAATTTTTATCACATACTAAGGTCTATGGTGCCTTGGCAGTGTAAAAGCTGTAAGCATCTGTCCATGCAGTCAAGAGATACGGCCATTTACGTCACATATTTTTGTACCTTGGAAGTACGGATATCTATCACATGCACAAATCGTCAAAATTCTCGATTGCTGGGATGGATGAACTCACTCTATACATAACTAAGCGAGTCACAGTCGCACTTACGCAGATTTTTAAAAATATAACTAACCCGGTGCGTTCCGTTGTACATAATGTTACAAAAACTAAATTCTATGGGCGATACGGAAAACATAGTGATAAACCAATATATTTGGCCACTTGTTTAATAGCGTGTTGATAAAATTCTAAGAATTCAATGCAGCAGCGATTACGTCTGGCACGGATTCATCGAAGCACAGGTCACCCAACGCCCGTAAATTACGAACAGATAGCGTTCGAGATGTGTTCCATCGGCTTCAGATCTGTCGGATTTGGTGGCCGAGGCACCAACGTGGGTTCACGATCGTTCTCCTCAAACCACTGTAGCACGATTGTGACCTTGTGAGACGCACATCTGTGGTGCTGGAAGACGCCATCGCCTTCGGGAAAGGTGTCAAAGCGTGAAGACATGCAGTAATGTTCAAGTAGTCCACAGCTGTCGCATCTCTGATTAGTACCCCATGTCACATGGAACCCAAGTGAATGTTCCCCATAGCCTAATAAGCCGCAAAAAGGAAGACTTCTGGCATAGAGTAATATTTTCTGATGAGAGTAAATACAACGTATTCGGGTCGAATGAGAAGCGAATGGTGTGGCGTAAGAAGAATGTGGAGATGTTACCACGCAATTTGTGCCAACGGTTAAACACAGTGGTGACTCCCTGATGGTGTGGGGCTATATACGTGCTGCAGGTGTTGGAAAGTTTCATAGAAGGTACAATGGATCACCATATGTATATAAACATTTTAAAGGACAATCTGAAACCTAGCGCCGAAAAATTATGTCTGCAAGGAAATTACATTTTTCAACAAGATAATGACCCAAAGCATACGGCTCTAAATACAAGGCTGTGGCTCCAGTACAATACCCCTAAACAACTTAACACCCGTCCTCAGAGCCCAGACAATCTTATTGAACACCTTTGGAAAGTACTGGAAGATAGCATCAGAAGACACATTCCTAACAAGAGAGACCTAAAGGAAGCAGTTCAAGACGAATGGGACAAAATTCCTGCATCTCTGGCGGCAAACTTGGTCAAGTCGATGCCTAGACGACTACAAGCAGTAATAGCGGCAAAGGGAAACCCAACTAAATATTAATTTTTGTAATTGAAATCATATTTTCAGATTTTAAACTAAAAAAAATGAGTGGACGAGTACTTTTTGAAGTTGCCCTTGAATAAATTCTCCATTTTGTCAAATTTGTTATCGCTATGAATGTATTTATTTCCTTGTCCATCTATAAAAACGATTTACCAGGGTTCGTTGCATATGACTGGATGTTCACATTTTATGTTCCCTTCCTTTCACGTGACATGCTTAGCTTTAAAAAAATTACAACTGGACGAATACTTTTTGGACTCGCTGTACATGTTTGAGCTCTACTAACAAAGCTATAAATTTTAATAGGTACTGAAATATAAGCAAATGTTTCTGTATACCTCTTGCCCGAGCACCCTGTACATTACTGACCGCATCAGGCGCCCACTACGCCCCCAGGCGGCATTCTGTCTCGCCTAGCGCCTGGAGAAGCGAGCCACTGGAACGAGAACGCCTTTCCTTGGTGCGCCAACAGCTGGAGCTGCGCTGAATCACGCCGCAAAAACCCTTGCAGCCTTGGTCGCGCACGATCTGCTCTTACCCCGTGTTGTTCTCACTTCTGACGACCGACACGCCCTGCATCCCGTCACAGTGAAGGCAACGACAGCCGTGTACGATACTGTCCTCAAAAAAACGACGAAAGTCCTTTCCATTTCGCTCTATCTAGAATGCAGGATTACGAAACAGGTTTTACGCCCGCGCATTGTGCGCTTTTTGAAGAACAAAATTCTGTATACGAACCAATACGGATACCGCGAACATAGAACTTGTGAAACTGTTCGTCCTTGAGTTCCAGTGCACCGCAACGGCTTTCAAGGTGACGCCTTGTTCCACGACTTCCGGAAGGCAGCTGATGCAGTTCCGCACTGTCGCTTTGTGTACAAAATGCAAGCGTAAGGAGTATGGGACCAACTTCGTGAACTGGCGTCAGGACTTCCTAGCAGAAGATACAACCCAACGCGTCATGATTAGCGGAGTAAATTCGGCAGATATAAAATTAACTTGGCGATAGGGATAGCTTTGGCTATACTTGCACGACTCACGGCCAGTCTCAGTCTTCCATATGTCGTCATTCCCGCGCCATAACCTGTACTCTTACACACAATTCCAGAGGGGAGTACAATTCAATTTAAAGTCGCTTCCTAGTATCAGCGGGCAAATACGATATTGAAGTGCCTTGCATTCTCGTATCTTAGTCGAAAAATGTTTCCTTTAATACTCAAAATCACATCAGGCACACTTAGAAACTGTGACACTGGAAAAAGTTTTACATCTACTAGTACATCCTACAACCTAAGCCGGCCGGAGTGGCCGAGCGGTTCTAGGCGCTACAGTCTGGAACCGCACGACCGCTACGGTCGCAGGTTCGAATCCTGCCTCGGGCATGGATGTGTGTGATGTCCTTAGGCTAGTTAGGTTTAAGTAGTTCTAAGTTCTAGGGGACTGATGACCTTAGAAGTTAAGTCCCATAGTGTTCAGAGCCATTTGAACCATTTTTTTACAACCCAAAATAATGCAATCTCCGAAAAATCACGTATCTTTCACCCAAGAAAAGCAAGAGCATATCTCTGAAATTCGATGATAAAACTATTTGCTGTTCTGTTGTCTTTCCATTCTCTGATCACTGCAACAGAGATGGGTGAAATCACTGTCTAAATTCAGTACACGCGAAGGTCTCTCAAAGACATGACTTGAGAAGGCGACCACAAAAACTAGGTATCTAGCGTTTCATTTTCCGTCATGAGCGCGCAGTACAATTGGCATTTTCTTTGAAATGACATATGCTCATGTATTACAATTACAGCTGGCTTAAGGACCTTAAGAAAGATTTTCTTGTCTTAAGAACAGGAACGGTGGCCAATTTCTCAAAGTCTCACAGTGTACGAGAGTTGCAACTTCAATAGAGAACTGTTTATTTACAGCTTATACGAAACATATATGTCTCTAGGTTTTACTGTCCTTCAGAGGCCGTCGCCAGCGGTGTGGAAGTCGCACCTTACAGCACCAGCTGTGTTGATAGTTCAAGTGGAGCGGTCTATTGCCCGACGAATCTCCATAACAGTTCTGAAGCGAATGCCATGAAATGCTTCAAGTTGAAGACCCAAGTATTATTAGTCTGGGAAGAGTGGTGGTTGATGCAGCACTTTCCAGCCGATTGGTCGAATAAGTCAGTCACTTTCCCATACACTATAACGTCATCAACAAGCAAAACCCTTCCTAACAAGTTCTCAATCGTCGTCTGCTTTATTAATCGATTCCTGAGCTATGCCTACACGACGTAGGTTTTGGGTGAAATTCAACCATTTCGGAACAAAATTAGCTGCTCAAAAGATCCGAAAAAACTGCTTGGCATGAGCCATAGGATTTGCCAGCATCATCAGCAACCGCTCTGATGGTGATTCGGAAAATTTCTACAAACATTTTTTTTTATTTCTTGCACATTGTCGTCTAGGCGCTTCAGTGTGGAACCGCGCGACCGCTACTGTCGCAGGTTCGAATCCTGTCTCGGGCCGGATGTGTGTGTGTGATGTCCTTAGGTTAGTTAGGTTTAAGTAGTTCTAAGTGCTAGGGGGCTGCTGACCTTAGATGTTAAGTCCCATAGTGCTCAGAGCAATTTGAGCCATTTGAACCACATTGTCGTCAGTAATTTATTTGCTATGGCGTCCAGGGCAGTCGTCATCTTCAACGTCTTCTCGACCCTCTTTGAAACGTTTCTACCACACGCGAACCCTTGTCTTACTCATAATAGATTCGCGAAAAGCTACTGGCAACATTTCCAATGTGGTGCTGCACTTTTTTCCTATTTTGCAAACCAAATTTAACCCAAATTCTTTGAGCCATCTTTTACGAAAGCAAAAATTCTCCGAGCACTAAAACGTGTATAACCTTTTCGGCAGTCAACAATAAAGTAAACATTCAAAACAGTTGAAAATACATATTTGCATCAGGGACATGAGTACCAATGATAAAAAATTGAAAATCGAATGTATAAAGGCCGCGAAATTAAAAATACTAATTACTTATCACACGTCGTGGATAATGATAATGGTCCTATCACTGCTCTTGGGGCCAGTGTGCGATTTTCAGGGGGGGGGGGGGGGGATGGAGGGATTGGGGGATTTCCCCCTCTCTGTATCAGACCATCCCCTCCTCTGGTTTTAGTTTATGCATCCCAACCTGGGATGTTTGTTTCCCACGCACTGGAGTAAAACTTTACATATAATTTAAATTTGTGGAGCCGAACACTGAAAGTTTTTAATACAGTCTTACTATTAATATGTTTGCTTATTAATTTTGAAAAAGTGTTATCTAGTAGTTATTGTTGTTTTCAGTCCAGAGACTGATTTGATGCAGTTCTCCATGCATGTAGTAGTTAAGCATTTCAAAACTTTTAGAACTAAATAATTAACATGTTGTCATTGTTGCTTTCGTCTAAAGTGCGTCATCCGTTTACTTGCGAGCTTGTATCATGATGGACGAAAGTACAACGGTTTCCAATAAAACTTGTTTAATAATATATATACGTTTGTCCTTCGAGGGAGTTGCTTGCGATTATTTTTTTTTGACATTGTTGAATGAGAAAGTGGGACAGGAGAATGCATTTTCAGCACACTGTTAGCAGCTCTTGAAAAGTATGGCATTACAAATGATGAACTAGAAAACCACCTTGTAGGTGTCGCAACAGATGGTGGCTCAACAATGCTTGCACCTTACAAAGGCGTAGCCGCTCTACTGCGTAGTCATTTACATAAGGATTTAACTGTCGTTCATTGTATGAACCACAAAATGAAATTAGCTGTCCACGAGGTTATGAATGATGTAGCAGATGTGTACCATATAAAGGTTTTTTGTAGATTCCTTATATTCTGTGTTTTCTCGAAGTCCCAAAAATCAGACTACTACAAAGTGTTTCACAAGAATTATCCTCGCAGCTATTAAAACTAGGCCATATTTTTCGCGTACGTTGGTTTGCTTCCTCATTTAATGCTTTTCGAGCTTTTCTTGAAAGTCACAGTTCTCTTGTCCATCTCTTTGAAAAACTGAGACATGATTGTTCCTGATCAACTCAGGAGAGATCTAAATTTGAAGGTTTACTAAAACATCTCACAAAGTGGCTTTTCTGATAGTGCATACGCGTGAATAGTGAGTTTCGGCATTAACATCTATTTATAAATAACTGTTTATCCATGGGTAACGCCACGGTCCAAGCTAGTAACATATGTAATTATACTAACCCCGAAAGACATATCTCCCCCCCCCCCCCCCCCCCCACTGGTAAAAGCACAAATCTCACACTGCTTGGGGCACTCTAGACGATAAGGCAAACAAGTAAATTTACGTAATCTGTAGATTTACTAGTGATTTTGTGTGTGTGTGTGTGTGTGTGTGTGTGTGTGTGTGTGTGTGCGTGTGCGTGTGCGAGAGAGAGAGAGAGAGAGAGAGAGAGAGAGAGAGAGAGAGAGAGAGAGAGACCATATTTAGCCAGATATAACCAGATAGGGAAAATTCTGATCCTTTACACTCCGTGTTAAACTGTTGACGTGTAGACCTGATAATACCGCCCCCGCACCCAGCTGCCTGGAGTGACTCGGGCTATCAGTTTGCCGGCGCTGCCTCTGGTGTGATTTAGACGGAGCACCGAGGGGCCAAGGCTGGCGGGGCGTGATTGCAATTAGAACGCGTCGTCCTTTGTCCGCTCATTTTTTGTTCGGCAAGGTCGTCGCTGCGAGGCCGATAATCCATATTTCCGCTGACAGTTCAACGACTCTGGCTGCTTCCTAACGACCGCTGCTCTGACCTGTCCTTTGTCAGTACCAGAGAAACAGTTGCGTGTTGCGCCCGTCTCAGTTCACTGCGCACGCTACACCTGACGCGACAACGTATTGGTCTTCCGATACGCGATAATTCCTCAGGTGCTATTTGTGTAACAGACTATATAGCGTTATTCAAGATTATCTAGACACTTCCAAGTGACGGTGAAAGATGTTTGTATTGAGGTAAGATGATGTATGTTCAGAAACAGTAGCCCAATTTTTTTCTAATGATCTCCAGTAACATGGCTGCCTGACCAATGAGGAGGCATCTTGCATGATGGAGTTCTGCAAGCGTGAGCCCGCAGCCGCAATGCACCGTGTAATGGTTTTTATTTACATGACCATTACGGCACTCCAACCCCAGTTTTCGATACCAGTAATATCTAACTACTTTTCTGCGAAGTAACAGACATGTTTTTGTGACAATATTCACATTTGGTTTTATTAATGTATAGGTACTCCGATGTATCGATATATTACAGTGATATGGTTCTTGTGTGTATTCATTTCTGTGAGACTGTCATAATCTTTGATTTACTTGTAACCGTTTTCGCGTGAATGAGCACAGAGCAGTCTTTGTTTGACTTTGCAGAAGTTATGTTGTTATTTCGCTTTGTAAAAGAACAGTCAAGTCTTGTGTTTAGTTAAGGTGGAAATTAAATATGTGAAGACTGATACAGAACTGTTTTCTTGATTATGCGAAAAATCCAAGAAGTTTATGCGAAAAATCCAAGAAGTTTATGCGAAAAATCCAAGAAGTTTATGCGAAAAATCCAAGAAGTTTATGAGAATTTCCAAGAAGTTTATTAAAAATGTGGATCGTGAACACTAAGCCAAAAATTATTTCTACCATGCCATTGTTCTGATCTGGAATTGTTTGATCATTAAGAATTTCCTGAAAAACGCATTTGTTAGGTCTTCAAATACTGCTAAAATACAGATCCGGACCTTCTAGCATCCAAAATGGAATCACCCTAGAATCAACAAGATGAGCCATAACGACTTCGACGTGGGAATCCATTCAAGGTAAGTGCCAAATTAATGACTTCTTTACAGTGACATTATTTCGATTCTGACGATACCATCCACAGTCAACGCCCTATTCAGTTGCTCCAAGTGACACACACACACACACACACACACACACACACACACACGTCGTCATGTGTAACCCCTGTGTTTGTGGTGCTGACACAGTCGTCCAGCAGTTGGGATACTCAATGGTATGTGCCCTCTGGGTTCCTTACTGCTTAACTGAAAACAATCTGTACGGAACTTCTTGCTCTTTACAAGGCCAATCGTGACAATTTTTTGTCGAATATCGTCACAGGTGACGAAACAACGGTTCATCACTTCGAACCGCAAACAAAACAGCAGTCCAGGGAGCGGCGCCACACCACCATTTTTCTAAGTAATAGTTCAAAGCGACATCGTCAACCGGTAAACTCATGGCGACGATCTTCGGGAAATCTGAAGGGATTATTCTGTTTGATATATGGATACGGTGTCTGTTCTTTCGGACATGTCCGAAAGGACAGACACCAAATCCATGTAAGTATATAGTTCTGGCAATACCGACCATGACCACCTCCTACTGTGCGGATGCACACACATTCCCGAAATCTTACGGGACTCGGTAAGAGTGTCTTCACGAGTAATGTGTGTGTTGGGGTGGGACACTACGTATGTAGTGCGTGGACATACAAGGTGAGAATGTGAGTCTCGCGGAAGGCGTGAGCGAGATAGTCCCTGCAGTCGTAGCCGGCACAGTAGCTCAGCGTGTTTGGTCGGAGGGCTGCGTGCTCTCTAATACGAAAACTGAGTCAAGGAATCAACGATCAACTTGAACGGATGTCTCGTGGCGACCGTCCAGACCAAACGCAACGGACTATATCGAACAAAATGAAAAAAAAAGATGGATAGAGCGTCTGCAATGTAAGCAGGAGATCCCCGGTTCGAGTGCAGGTCGGGGCACACATTTTCACCTGTCCCCGTAGATAAATATCAACGCCCGTCAGCAGCTGAAAGTATTAATGTAATTCTAATTTTATTCTGTTTGACGTCTTAAATGGCTACACAGGATAATTGAAATGGCCTGGGAGTTGGGACAGGTTCCATCAGACTGGACAAAAGCAGTAATCACACCTATCTTTAAACATGGAAACAGAAAAGATTGTAACAACTACAGAGGTATCTCTTTAATCAGCGTTGTGGGCAAAATCTTCTCAGGTACTGTTGAAAGGAAAGTGCGAGTATTAGTTGAGGACCAACTGGATGAAAATCAGTGTGGATTTAGGCCTCTTAGAGGTTGTCGGGACCAGATCTTTAGCTTACGGCAAATAATGGAGAAGTGTTATGAGTGGAACAGGGAATTGTATCTATGATTTATAGATCTAGAAAAGGCATATGACCGGGTTCCTAGGAGGAAGTTATTGTCTGTTCTACAAGATTATGGAATAGGAGGAAAACTTTTGCAAGCAATTAAAGGTCTTTACATGGATAGTCAGGCAGCAGTTAGAGTTGACGGTAAACTGAGTTCATGGTTCAGAGTAGTTTCAGGGGTAAGACAAGGCTGCAACCTGTCTCCACTGTTTTTCATATTATTTATGGATCATATGTTGAAAACAACAGACTGGCTGGGTGAGATTAAGATATGTGAACACAAAATAAGCAGTCTTGCATATGCGGATGACTTAGTTGTGATGGCAGATTCGATTGAAAGTTTGCAAAGTAATATTTCAGAGCTAGATCAGAAATGTAAGGACTATGGTATGAAGATTAGCATCTCCAAAACGAAAGTAATGTCAGTGGGAAAGAAATATAAACGGATTGAGTGCCAAATAGGAGGAACAAAGTTAGAACAGGTGGACGGTTTCAAGCACTTAGGATGCATATTCTCACAGGATGGCAACATAGTGAAATAACTGGAAGCGAGGTGTAGCAAAGCTAATGCAGCGAGCGCTCAGCTACGATCTACTCTCTTCTGCAAGAAGGAAGTCAGTACCAAGACTACGTTATCTGTGCACCGTTCAATCTTTCGACCAACTTTGTTGTATGGGAGCGAAAGCTGGGTGGATTCAGGTTACCTTATCAACAAGGTTGAGGTTACGGATATGAAAGTAGCTAGGATGATTGCAGGTACTGGTAGATGGGAACAATGGCAGGAGGGTGTCCACAATGAGGAAATCAAAGAAAAACTGGGAATGAACTCTATAGATGTAGCAGTCAGGGCGAACAGGCTTAGATGGTGGGGTCATGTTACACGCATGGGAGAAGCAAGGTTACCCAAGAGACTCATGGATTCAGCAGTAGAGGGTAGGAGGAGTCGGGACAGACCGAGGAGAAGGTACCTGGATTCGGTTAAGAATGATTTTGAAGTAATAGGTTTAACATCAGAAGAGGCACCAATGTTAGCACTGGATAGGGGATCATGGAGGAACTGTATAAGGGGGGCTATGCTCCAGACTGAACGCTGAAAGGCATAATCAGTCGATGATGATGATGATGATGATGATGATGATGATGATGATGATGATGATGATGATGATGATGATGATGATGATGATGATGATGATGATGATGTCCTCTGGTATGGTGCAAAGATCAACTCAGAAGTGTGTTGTGCTCCCTTCGGAAAATTGAAGAAACGACGTCAGCGCGTTCGTAGCCAGAAAAATGCCAAACACCTCTTTCTCCATGACAACACAAGGCCTCACAAAAATCCGCAGACCCGAGAGGAACTCAAAACTTGACTGGTCCACCCTGCAGCCCGTGTCTCTCACCTTCCGACTTCCACCTGTTCGGCCCAATGAAGGATGCACTCCGCGAGAGGTAGTACGTGGATGATGGGAAGGTTATTGATGCAGCAAGACTTAAGCTCCGAGGTTTACCAGTAGAGTGGTAGCACCTGGGCGAATGGGCTCTTTCAGTGAGTTAGAGTAAGGCACTCACGTTGAACGGAGATTATGTTCAAAATAGGGTTTTGCAAGCAAAATAGTGGGGAATACTACTGTATTGGAATCCTGAATAAAAGCAACCAGCATTCAGAAGAAAGAAGTGCTGCATTGCTTATTGGACGCTCCTCGCACTTCGATAAATAAAGTTACGTAATTTTTCGTTTATCTGCAAGTAGAGCACATGCCAGAAATCCTGGTAAACATTGAAATAGCCGCATCACAGTTTCGTAGCACACCTCTAAAGGAGTCAGAATGGAATAGCGTTGCCTATCTTCACATTTTGTTTCGGCATGCTGCGGTACCGTGACATGGGGGATTTCAATGAATACCACAACTGCTGACATATACCAGCAAACAAACAAAAAATTAATTTTCGAGATGGTAATTAAAGCTTTATAGCTACCAGCTGGTTGTCAAGCACTCCACAGTGCCCGGCGCTTTGGGTAAGGTCGGCTGCGCAGCGCCAGGTGGTCTGCCATCACGGCGTGAGGCCCGTCCAGAAAGCCATAAAACCCGCCGCCGATGAATATGGAGGAGGCGGCGCTCATCTGGCCACTTCACAGTCTCACTCCCCCTCTCCCTGGGGGCGCTGCCAGCGCAAATACTAACACGTGAATATCCTAACGGAGAAACAGAGTGAGCGGTATGTTGCACAGCGGATCAATGGGCAGGAAAGAACGCTATCAAAATACAGATCACTAAGAGTTACAACTTTTACGGAATATTCCGTCGGCACTTTGAGAAACTTTTACGGAATATTGAGAAAGATGTATTAAAAACCTAAATATTCGCTATTAATATCCCGCAATATTTTTACATTTCGTTGTGAACCAGCTATCTAGGCCATCCTCAGACAACTGACTACTGAACACACATTTCACAGAACATCAAAGACAGCTTCTACCTGTACAAAGAGTTCCATAGTTAGGTCACCGTTTTACGACTAAGTGTCTACATGAGGAACACACATTGCAATGCTTCAGAGACGGGCCGTGGTGGCCGAGCGGTTCTAGGCGCTTCAATCCGGAATCGCGCGACTGCTACGGTCGCAGGTTCGAATCCTGCCTCGGGCATGGATGTGTGTGATGTCCTTAGGTTAGTTAGGTTTTAGTAGATCTAAGTTCTAGGGGACTGATGACCTCAGATGTTAAGTCCCCTAGTGCTCAGAGCCATTTGAACCATTTTTGCAATGCTTCAAATTCTTATGGATATCAAACAGGTAATGTTAGGGAATAACATCTGCAGCAGTACGCCAGGAGCCGATTCACGGTGCGTGGAGGAGGGTACTTCTGGCACCACTAAGTGATCCCCGGTTCCCTGTTTCACTCGCGAACAGCGCGTAGGAAGTATGATTGTCGATAAGCCTGGGTGTTAGTTCCAGTTTCTCGAGTTTTCTCGTCGTTGTCATTTCGCGAGATGTGTGTGGGAGAAGTAATACGTTGTCTGACTCTTCCCAGAGAAGTACTCTTTCGAAATTTCGATAGTAAACGTCTCTGTGATGCACAACGCTTCTCTTGTAGCATCTTCCATTGGAGTTTTTCGAGTCTCTAGCGCTCTCGCACCGACTGAACGATCCCGTGACGAAACGTGCCGCTCTTCTTTGGATCTACTACTTCTCTCCTCCACCCCCCCTCCAATCATCCCAGACTGATTAACAATATTCATCAATTGGTCGACCAAGTACCTTGTAAGCCCCTTCTTTCGTGGATCAGTTACATTTCTTTAAGATTATTCCTATGAATCTCAGTGTGGCCATTTGCTTATCCTGCTGTTTATTGTTTTATGTGGTCCTTCTGCTTACGGTCGTTCTGGATAGGTACTCTTAGATTTTTACAGTAGATATTAGTTGCAGAAATTTGTCATCAATAGTGTAGGTGTACAGTAGCGTGTTTCACTTCCTATGTATGCCCAATATGTTATGTATGACTGGTTTAGACACAAGATATTAGTAAAAATCGCTAAACCCACCTGAGTGACGTAAACTTATTACACAAACATCGCTTTAGGTCTCTCAACCACACTCAAACTGAGAAAATGCCACTAAGCATACTGGAATGGGCACAACGAAGACATGGAAGAATGAAGCTTATCATATATTCGAGGATTAAAAGTATAAAAATGTAAGGCTAAGATAGTACAAGTCAGTACTGCCACAGACTATTTTACCATATGCGCAAAATTACAGGTGAAAGTGATGAATAGGCAAAAATTTGTGGGGTAGAAGCGAAGTAAGAGTCAGTGCTGTGGGGAGTGGGGAACAGCTGAGCTATACTATTCACAAGAAGCATATTATCCTATGGTGTAAAGAAAGAATGGTAACTGGCAGCTGCATCTTCCGCTAGGGTGAATATTGGAACTGTACTGTATCATTAAGGATTAAAGTCAGCATCCTGCAATTGCTGTTTATTGATAAAAGATTTCAAGTAATATTAGTTTTGTGCCTTTATTTGCTCTCTGGAGAACATCACATTTAATAAGAATGACATTCGTTCAGAGCGTGCTCAGCAAAGGTGAAATGTTATTGTCTCCAACTCCTTTCATGGATTCACATATCTTGGGAAATAATCTCTGTACAGATAGAAGATCTCTGATACTGTGTGGAAGTACTTATTCTCTTTTTAATTTGTCTGATGATGTCCTAGAAAGTAGAAATATAAAATAAATATTGTGGAACATATATAGTGTGTTTTGAGTTTTTAACTAAATTTCAATTTTGATTTCACAATTTGAAATTCTGAAGTTAGAGATACAATACAGGGAACGAATGATTATCTACACGTTACACACAAGCAAGATTGCAGATGCCTGAATTTAAGAGGGTCAAAGGGAGGCAGTAGTTGAAGGAAGTGAGAGTTTTAATCTAAGCCTGTTATTCAGGAGAACGCTACCGTCACGATTTTAAGGAGATAGAGAAGAGATACCAGGGAAGATGTAATGAGAGCAAGATGGCCAACTATTTAAGAGAGACAGTAAACGAGAAATTTCTGCGAGGAAATCAAAACAGACAACTTAACACTCGAAGTTTCTGAGAGAACTGTTTGTAGTATTTTTTATATATGCCAGAAAAAATAGAATTATAGAAATACAGACCTTGATTGAAATTTATATTTTGATACTTGTGATTCAATTACTTTTAACATTTAAAATATGGCATAATATTTTGTAAAAATGTTATGACGTGGTAGAACGAAAAGTAATTTTCAGAGTTAGTATTAAAATCTATTCTAGAACACTTATGTAAAAAACATCTAACTAAATAATTTAAAAATGTAAGCTCGTACGACAGTAAAAAAACGTGCAAGAGGAATATGGATACGTATACAAGACGACATGAATAAGGAAGGCCTTCATCTTGCAATATATATCAAATGACTGTCGCCAACGATGACAACGACAACAACCGAAAGGCCATTTCTAGTGACAGAATCCTGATCATTGTACACGACGGTGAGTGTTCAATAAAGGTAACGTTGGTTTGCCCCTGGGACGTAGGGTCAGCACCACAATCTTTTCTCACTGGCTCTGCTCTTGTCTCCAGAATGTACGAGGGTATTTCCACTGCGTTGCAGGGTGCGCGCTAATCTGAAACTTCCTGGCAAATTAACTGTTTGTTGGAACGGGACCCGCACCCGGAATGTTTGCACCCAGGCACGACTCGCAGTTTCACTTTCGCCTAGAAACTCTCTCCTATTTTTACAAACTTTACTTGCAGACGTGAATCTATGAGTTGTACCTGCACAGTTCAGTAAGTTTGCCCACTGAAGTAGGTGAGTCGCAGTCAGGAAAAAATAGCAGTCTTTTCAAATGGGGATAAATCACAAAAGAATGACTGAACCCGGCAGAATCCGATTTTTTGTGGGAATAATTCGACGAACGAGTACTGTCCGTGTTTTAAGGTTATCAGGAATTGACATCAATGTCGAAGTTGGTACAACTTGTTATTTCGACTATATTAAGTCACGTGGCATGTTCTGGAAAGACTCTGCGGACTGACAAAGGATGTTATTAGTCCATAAATGGGAGATGAAAACTATGTGTGTGTGTGTTTGTTACGTCCATGCAGGCCGTTGTTCAAGTATATCGCAATTCTAATTCTATCACCCTTGTATTTTGCCGTAGCTAATTTTAGACAGCAGAGGCACTCTTACACCATTGTGGAAGCAAGCGTGACCGCTTCCCCTCTACCTAAATGGATTCTTAATGTGTGCAGGTCGTGGAACCGAAATATCTTGCTATTAGGAATCTTCGCTGCCCATCAGGCACAAAGAATAAAGGAAATCAGGCCATGTCGTCACCATTTCTATTTGGTTCTTCAGCCACTTAACGAAGTAACTGATGCATATATATATCTCACACTTTTACGAGTAGTAGTACTGGTAGCCCTCTGGAAACAACTTAACTGTGGACACTTAATAACAAACATAAATACAATACAATAAAAAATGAAGCCTTAATTACCATGCTTTACTCAAAATGGATTACGTAGAGAAAAAAAGAGAAAATCGTTCGAAATATTCTGTGGCCGAAACAGATTGAAATGGTAAGGAGCAACCAAGAACATTCGTTCATATAATTCAGAAAATGTGACACTGTCTTTCGACGCACAAGAAAGGAACACCAGAAATAAGAAATCGTACATCATTGGTGTAGGTGGTCCATAGCAGGTTTTGGAAAAAATCGAGTATTGAGTTAACAGTCATTGTTACGGGAATGCGCTATAATCTGTTTAAACAAATACACCCTTATGATTGACTGTTCCAGTGACTTTTCTATGATGATTAGATGCTTCCGTTAACAATTTAGGATGTGTTATCTCGATTAAAATATATTTTATTGTTTACTTACAAAGTTAATTGATATAAAGGACAGTTCTAGAAGGGTTATTCTCTGCCTCGAACGCAAAGAGAACAGTATGGGAAGAATGAAAGATTCAGTTTACCTCTGGACGTCATTAATGTCATTGTGTCTCAGCTGCATGAACTTGGGAGAACAAACCAGTATAAATTTACATCAATGAACTATCTCCGCATTTGTTTGAAGTGATTAGGGGAACATCCTAGATTGGGATGGCCAGGCGATGATTTGAACTCTGCCACTTGCGATTGTAAAAAATTAGTGTGGAGCTCGTCTGATGAATTCCTACTGGAGTCGGTCCCTTGCAAATTTTATTCGCTCATAAAATACTGTACAATGCTATGGGCAGTCAGAAATACGAATAAGCCATATCAGCAAATTTACCCTTTTTAGTACATAACTTAAGGTTAACATACTACGGGAGCTAATTAACGCTTGCAGTGACGTTTTGATGCGGAACATTTTACAGTTAATGGATAGGACAATTCAGCGATACGTCAATAAATGCAATACTACGGTATGTTTATCTTCATTTATTAGTGTAAAGCTTCCGTCAACGTTTACCATTCTACGTAAAGTAATTGAATGTTGTAAAGAGGCTTTGCTGATGACTGTGCGGCTCCATATTACCTTCCAATTTCAGGCCAGACACTTTAACGGTTGCCTTCATCAGAGCTGTTAGCCTCCACTTCCGGCAGCGGTAACTCAATATCAGCGAGAACCGAGCGCGGAACGTTACGGCACGCTGACTCACTAACAAGCTGAAAACGGCAAAAAAATACCTTCTTGTACATGTGACAAATGCATTCGCTGTCCAAACACGGTCGTTGCCTTGAGTGGCAGCAAATGAAAGAGCCCGCGGCGGACCATTAGGTACGAGCATTTCGCTGACTACAAAAGCAAACAAGTGCCCCGTTTCCTTTCTGCCTTGAATGCTTAGCAAGTAAACCTGCAGATCCTGCTCGAGGTACACCCGCGTAATTATCTTAATGGCTCAAGAATGTGGGAACTACCATACACACTGTACAGTGAATGGTGTATTCACACCATTATTTGCAACTTCTCATCCTACTGGGGTCTCTTAGCCACAGTTCTCAAAGAGGCCAAGCGAGATGCTATATGAAACATTGCAGTAAGCCAGCCTTGACACACTCAACTTTCAGTTATGTCACTTATTTACTCGAGATTGGAAAGATGCATGGTTCTCCTTTCAGTGTTAAAAAGAATTTAGGTGCATTAGTTACATTTGGTACAGAGCATTGTATGACCTAAAATGCATCAAACGTAAATTTGCAGCGACAACATTTTACTGCAAACTTTTCAAAATTTGGCTGTGTTTTACTTAATTACGAAGTATCGGAGTAACTACATCACACAGTAAGATAAAAAATAATTTTTTCACTCAGTAGTTTCCTCAAAATCGAATGAGAAATACTCCATCTCCACGATGCAGTCTAAGTCCCAAAACAAAGATCTTCAATTTGTTACGCAAACAGTAAAAGTTTTATTGAGAAACTAACCACAGACACGGATGCAGCATATCTTCTACATAAAACTTTTTTTGGGGCACACTGGATGACTTGAAATTTCCTTCCCCATGTATCACAAGACAAGTTGCGTGGAGCAACCAGCACTCCTTGTTGCGTCGGGCGATACGACTCAGGATCTTATCGATATTGGATCGCGTATGTTGTCGCATATCGTATCGTATCGTATCGTATCGTATCGTATCGCCCCGGTGAGAACCGCGCCTTACGGAGCTGCTGAAAAGATGATGTTCGAGTACTCTTTCTGCCTTCATAAATCACTAACCCGAAAGGTGGTTTCAACGCCACCAACACCAGTTACTACGCCTCCCACCAACATTTCAACTAACTTATCCAGCTAGTTAAAGGGAGCTATAGTTTAACATGCATTCTGAACCGTGGGACGACTTATTACCGGCATGAACAGATGATTGTCAGCGCTGAAAGAAACTTAAGTGACAAATACTAGGAACACTTTCCCAAAAACATTTAAATAAAAGTGCTCATTTGTTTACATCGGTATTTTTGAAATTCCAAATGGTTCATCAAATTTTAGGACAATAAAATACCATAAAAACAGAGGCAAGAAAGCTCCTTTTAAGTTTCTTGTCCATGCAGATGGGATTGCGTCCTGTTCGACAGTGGAGAGCATTCCAACTAGGTACAAGCGCCTCCACACATTACTTGCTGACGACAAATCTGTGACGGTTTCTGACTCCGCAGGTATGACCAGAAAAACGCAGGGAGTCGAGTACGCAGTGACAGAAAGGAAAACAATCCCCGCCAGCTGAGCAAAAAAAGACTTGAAAGGAAAGCATCCTCCTGATTTACACGCTCGCAGTCCTGTGTTCATAATCGTAATGCTAAGTGAAATACTGTTAATGGTGAATGTATTCTTAGATTTTATATTGTGTTAATTCACAAGTTGATAAAATTGTAGAGTTTTTAGCTATTATTATTCGTAAATCAATTGCTTGACATGCACTTTTCTAAATTTTGAACGAATGATTTTCCACTGCTGTAGTTCTCAGAAATGGGATACAGCATGAGGCTTCGACACCACCAGTTGGTTTCGAGCCGTGACGTAATATTTTTTGGTGAGTGACGATTACTTAACGACCATATAAACTTAGTCAGGTTTTTGTCCTAGTAAAAAAAAAAACAGTTATCACAATTTAAGTAAACTTGGCACTACTTATGAATAAATTTTCCTTACGAATATAAAATTCTACAGACGGTCATGCTACTTATTTTGAGGCTCAGTTTGTGTACTACAGTGATGTTCCATTTAGATTTTGCGTTTCGTTAAGTGCCGTGATTTTTGGCTGTCTGTATTGCTATCACTTTGGACTGCTATATATTTTTAACGTTTCGCGCTAATTTGGTGCTTTTTGAACCTTTCAAACCGACCATTGAATCGTTTGGCTGTTTTGTTTTGCATATTTTGCTATTATGCTATTATCGTGGTTTTGCAGTTGTTTTATATTTTTGTTTGTCCCTGCCCAATTCCCCATTTTACCGCTGTTGTCCAGTTCGCTCCAATATTTATTATTAAGAATTTGTACAGCGCTGTATTTAACATTCATATTTCCTCGCTATGGGAACAGGTAACGTTGTCATTTTAAAATCATGTTTCTGCTGTCTCTGTGCGAAGCCGACGAATTATATTGACGGCTCTGTTTTATCAGTGGAATTTATGCTAAAGCGAAGTATTCATTGATAGAACAATTTTTAAATGTTTTGAGCTATCTGTGTGGCTGCGATGCTCGTGTTTTTGCTGTACTGTTGTACGACATTTCTGAATTTTAGTAGCTATTTTCTTATTTGTTCTCTGAGCTGTTCTGTTAGCCCACTATTCCTCCATTTTCCTACTGAATTCTATCTTGTGTTCCTCGGTCTACTAATTGGTCTCATTATGACAGATCTCAAGAAGGGTCTGATCCCAATATTTATCCACCTCTATTAGTTATTATTCCTCGTCTAATATGTTTTGTAAGTCTATTTACCCTTCCACGGGGACCAATTGCCCTTACTTTTGCTGGCTACTTTGAAGACATTATAGGACAGCCTATGGAGGGTCCATTCTGTACAGGTGGCCATAGAAAGCTAGCAGTCGTCTTCTGATGACATCGACGAGGTTTCCTTGCTGTTGGCGGAGTACACGATCAGGGATGTACCATCATCTGCTGTATGGTAAGATCCTTGTCCTATAATTACAAGAAATTTCAGTTCTTGTAATTCGAGGGATTGTCAGGGATTGTCAGGGATTAGCACTCCGCCGCATAAAGGACTAAAGGCCTGAATACTGCGTTACAGTGTCTTAGTTTGATATTCAATGATAAAGTTACGACGCGCACATTTTTCCTGAGATATAGAATCCTTTATCTAGTTTAATTTTCCTTTGTTCGAGCTATACTGTTTCACTGTGATCGTTAGAGATCCATTCTCCGAAGTACTTTACGGTTTTGCCTCTCTTGATATGCCTGGCAGCGCTGACATTCTATGGGCGTCTAATTTGGTAATGAATTCGATTTTTCCGATATTGATCAGTAGACCAATCTCTTTATTATTATTATGATCATTATTATAATATTATTATTATATCTTAGCCCACTGTGCCTTGTTAGAAGTGATGGTAACAGATGTTAGCGGGGCAGAGTGGAGAGTGCAAAAAACTACGCCCCTGCGTGACCCAAGCCTGGGTCCGACTGTCAGTTCGCGATTTTTCCTTGCCGATTGCTACTGGACATTTAGGAGTGGCAGAGCAGAGGTCAATACTTGGCAAGGCATTTACGAGGCCCCAGGCAGCAGCTGGGAGGTCGCAGCCAAGGAGGACACCAGCAGCCTGCTTCCGGCTGCGCGGACTGTCGAGCCGTTGGCGCTAGCGCTGACATTCACTACTGGCCATTAAAATTGTTACACCAAGAGGAAATGCACATGATAAAAGGATATTCATTGGACAAATATACTAGAAATAACATGTGATTGCATTTTCAAGCAATTTGGGTGCATAGATCCTGAGAAATCAGTATCCAGAACAACCACCTCTGGCCGTAATAACGGCCTTCATACGCCTGGGCATTGAGTCAAACAGAGCTTGGATGGCGTGTACAGGTACAGCTGCCCATGCAGCTTCAACACGATACCACAGTTCATCAAGAGTAGTGACTGGCTTATTGTGACGAGCCAGTTGCTCGGCTACCATTGACCAGACGTTTTCAATTGTGAGAGGTCTGGAGAATGTGCTGGCCAGGGTAGCAATCGAACATTTTCTGTATCCAGAAAGGCCCGTACAGGACCTGCAACATGCGGTCGTGCATTATCCTGCTGAAATGTAGGGTTTCTCAGGGATCGAATGAAGGGTAGAGCGACGGGTCGTAACTCATCTGAAATGTAACGTCCACTGTTCAAAGTGCCGTCAATCCGAACAAGAGGTGACCCAGACGTGCAACCAATGGGGCACCATACCATCACGCCGGGTGATACGCCAGTATGGCGATGGCGAATACACGTTTCCAATGTGCGTTCACCGCGATGTCGCCAAACACGGATGCGACCATCATGATGCTGTAAAGAGAACCTGGATTCATCCGAAAAAAATGACGTTTTGCCATTCGTGCACCCAGGTTCGTCGTTAAGTACACCATCGCAGGCGCTCCTCTCTGTGATGCAGCGTCAAAAGTAACCGCAGCCATGGTCTCCGAGCTGATAGTCCGTTCTGCTGCAAACGACGTGCAGATGGTTGTTGTCCTACTCCGACCTTTATCAAAGTCGGAATCGTGATGGTACCCATTTGTCCTCCTTACACGAGGCATCACAACAACGTTTCACCTGGCAAAGCCGGTCCACTACAGTTTCTGTATGAGAAATCGGTTGGAAACTTTCCTCATGTCAGCACGTTGTAGGTGTCGCCACCGGCGCCAACCTTGTGTGAACGCTCTGAAAAGCTAAAGATTTGCATATCACAGCATCTTCTTCCTGTCGGTTAAATTTCGCGCCTGTGGCACGTCATCTTCGTGGTGTAGCAATTTTAATGGTCAGTAGTGTATTTGTATATTTGTCTTATTTTTGGTTGATTTGATCCGGCTCGCCACTATTTCCTCTCCGATGACAATCTCTTGATCTCATGCCTAACATATTTTATTGATACTGACACAAACTTATTTTACAAGTTCTATGTTTTGGTATGATGATGACAGTAGCCGAAACATTATAAAGAAAGACATATTAAGCGATGAATGAAAATCTGTACAAACACCAAGATTCTAACTGATGTCCTAACTACGGCACCCTGGCACGGTGACGTTACAGAACCGCAGCGAACAGCTCTGTGCGAAGGTGGTTTAGTGGTTAGCCTATCTGCATAGTTAGCGGAAGAGCCGGGTTCGAATCCCGGCCTTGCAACTAGTTTCATTCGTCAATTCAATCTGAACACACACATCACAGATGTTTGAGACTTGGAAAGGACTCTGGTGCGATATAGTTTCACTTGATATATTAAATGATCTATGCGATTTCATTCACAAGTCTTATTCTTTCGTTGTAATTTACGGGCGGTTGAAGGATAAACCATTGACAATAGTTGAGTGTTTCAAGGGTACGCCCAGTTGCGTTCTCTCTACAACAATCATTCTCGGAGGCGCCTTCCATATACCCCAATGGACAGTACAGCTGGAAGGCCGACACCTGCGACCCGCCTCATATCTTATGGTTGGAACCTCTGCAAAATACAGACCTGCACCCTCCCAAACACAGGAAATCACACAAGGGCAGCAACTACACTATAGTACAGAGATCTCTGAAGAGATTATTTAAGAGTCGCATAATGCAAAGTAAACATTTTTAAGTCACATGTTTAGTAGGGCGGGCAACCACAGCCAAACTTCGACATTTTTTCAAAGAAAATTCCGCACTGGCTGTAAAAATCATTCAGCCAGTACGGAATTGTCTTTGAAATATTGTTTAGCCTGCTGCTCTGATGCTGAACAGGGTGAATGCGGTGATACACAGACGATTTAATATTTGCTCATGTGCCAAAGGATGGTGTTAGTTTGCACAGCGGAAGATTTACATTTTAATGCTATGACAAGACCATTAATCCTAGCAATATCAAGGCATTTATACACAACGCACTTTACCAAGAGGTGGGGGGATACTTTATGGCCACCCTAAAAAAATTAAAATAAAATGCCGTAATTGTTGAATTAACATACTTTGGAAACATTAATTAAAACGCAGGTGTTGACAGATGTGAAAATTACCAAACAATCAGTTTAATAAGCCACAGCTGCAAAATACTAACACGAATTATTTACAGACGAATGGAAAAAACTAGTAGAAGCCGACCTCGGGGAAGATCAGTTTGGATTCCGTAGATATACTGGAACACGTGAGGCAATACTGACCTTACGACTTATCTTAGAAGAAAGATTAAGGAAAGGCAAACCTACGTTTCTAGCATTTGTAGACTTAGAGAAATGCTTTTGACAATGTTGACTGGAATACTCTTTCAAATTCTAAAGGTGGCAGGGGTAAAATACAGGGAGCGAAAGGCTATTTACAATTTGTACAGAAACCAGATGGCAGTTACAAGAGTAGAGGGGCATTAAAGGAAAGCAGTGGTTGGGAAGGGAGTGAGACAGGGTTGTAGCCTCTCCCAGATGTTATTCAATCTGTATATTGAGCAAGCAGTAAAGGAAACAAAAAAATTCGGAGTAGGTATTAAAATCCATGGAGAAGAAATAAAAACTTTGAAGTTCGCCGATGATATTGTAATTCTGTCAGAGACAGCAAAGGACTTGGAAGAGCAGTTGAACGGAATGGACAGTGTCTTGAAAGGAGGGTATAAGATGAACATCAACAAAAGCAAAACGAGGATAATGGAATGTAGTCGAATTAAGTCGGGTGATGCTGAGGGAATTAGATTAGGAAATGAGACACTTAAAGTAGTAAAGGAGTTTTGCTATTTGGGGAGCAAAATAACTGATGATGGTCGAAGCAGAGAGGATATAATATGTAGACTGGCAATGGCAAGGAAAGAGTTTCTGAAGAAGAGAAATTTTTTAACATCGAATATAGATTTAAGTGTCAGGAAGTCATTTCTGAAAGTATTTGTATGGAGTGTAGCCATGTATGGAAGTGAAACATGGACGGTAAATAGTTTGGACAAGAAGAGAATAGAAGCTTTCGAAATGTGGTGCTACAGAAGAATGCTGAAGATTAGATGGGTAAATCACATAACTAATGAGCAAGTATTGAATAGGATTGGGGAGAAGAGAAGTTTGTGGCACAACTTGACCAGAAGAAGGGACCGGTTGGTTGGACATGTTCTGAGGCATCAAGGGATCACCAGTTTAGTATTGAGGGCAGCGTGGAGGGTAAAAATCGTAGGGGGGACCAAGAGATGAATACACTAAGCAGATTCAGAAGGATGTAGGTTGCAGTAGGTACTGGGAGATGAAGCTTGCACAGGATAGAGTAGCATGGAGAGCTGCATCAAACCATCTCAGGACTGAAGACCACAAGAACAACAACAATTAAAACGCCGGCCGTGAAAGCTTACATGCTATGATACTTTGGAAAGACACTGATGGGTAAGTAGGGTGAAGTAGATATACGTCGGGGAACGTAACATCGGCTACTGAAATCTTCTCAAAATTTTAAAATCAAAGTAACTGACCAGATTACAAAATTTTTCGAAAGGTGGGCAGAAGTACCACCACCACCGTATTGCGAAGGTTAAAGATGCAGAGTTTTGGAAGTAGAGTTTCCTTGTTCTCGCTCGGACACAAAGTGAATTAAGTACAACTCTTATTTACACACGTATTTTCATCTGCGCTACTTTTTGCTCGCACTTCTCTTGGCTGACATGTCTAAGACCCTTAGGTAATCGGAGCGATGGTACAAAATATCTTTACAAGAAATCGCGAAGTTGTGTTGCGATCTCAAGAGAAGTGGGCCTCTCTCCCCGAGCTGCAGCACTTTAACCCGGAGAGAGGAGCGTGTGTTGTTTTGCTGGGAGTATTTCGGCGATCGCTTCCTCGTTGGCACGCCGCCACACGCCACGCCGAGCCAGCAGTATTGCCTGCCCCAGCGCCAACACCAGTACCACTGAGCGCTCACGCTGGGTGTCAAGGGAACGTCCCCGTGAGTTGGCGGAGGGTTCACACTGAACGGACCGTAAACGTGTAGTCACGTCGCTTAGCTCAGAACTCAGGGGCGAGAGTAACACACTACTGGGCATTGAAATTGCTACACCAAGAAGAAATGCAGATGAACGGTTATTCATTGGACAAATATATTATACTAGAACTGACATGTGATTACATTTTCACGCAATTTGGGTGCATAGATCCTGAGAAATCAGTACCCAGAACAACCACCTCTGGCCGTAATAACGGCCTTCATACGCCTGGGCATTGAGTCAAACAGAGCTTGGATGGTGTGTACAGGTACAGCTGCCCAGCAGCTTCGACACGATACCACAGTTTATCAAGAGTAGTGACTGGCGTGTTGTCACGAGCCAGTTGCTCGGCCACCATTGACCAGACGTTTTCAATTGGTGTGAGATCTGGAGAGTGTGCTGGTCAGGGCAGCAGTCGAACATTTTCTGTATCGAGAAAGGCCCGTACGAGACCTACAACAAGCGGTCGTGCATTATCCTGCTGAAATGTAGGGTTTCGCAGGGATCGAATGAAGGGTAGAGCCACAGGTTGCAACACATCTGAAATGTAACGTCCACTGTTCAAAGTGCCGTCCATGCGAACAAGAGGTGACAGACGTGTAACCGATGGCACCCCATACCATCACGGCGGGTGATACGCCAGTATGGCGATGACGAATACACGCTTCCAATGTGCATTCACCGCGATGGCGCCAAACACGTATGCGTCCATCATGATGCTGTATACAGAACTTGGATTCATCCGAAAAAAATGACGATTTGCCATTCATGCACCCAGGTTCGTCGTTGAGTACACCATCGCAGGCGCTTCTGTCTGTGATGCAGCGTCAAGGGTAAGCGCAGCCACGGTCTTCGAGCTGATATTCTATGCTGCTGCAAACGACGTCGAACTGTTCGTGCAGATGGTTGTTGTCTTGCTATCTGTTGACTCAGGGATCAAGGCGTGCCTGCACGATCCTTTATAGCCATGAGGATAAGATGTCTGTCATCTCGACAGCTAGTGATACGAGGCCGTTGGGATCCAGCACGGCGTTCCGTATTACCCTCATGAACCCATCCATTCCATATTCTGCTAACAGTCATTGGATCTCGACCAACCAAGCAGCAATGCCGCGATACGTTAAATCGCAATCGCGATAGGCTACAATCCGACCTTTATCAAAATCTGAAACGTGATGGTACGCATTTCTCCTCCTTAGACGAGGCATGACAACAACGTTTCACCAGGCAACGCCGGTCAACTGCTGTTTGTGTATGAGAAATCGGTTGGAAACTTTCCTCATGTCAGCACGTTGTAGGTGTCGCCACCGGCGCCAACCTTGTGTGAATGCTCTGAAAAGCTAATCATTTGCATATCGCAGCATCATCTTCCTGTCGGTTAAATTTCGCGTCTGTAGCACGTCATTTTCGTTGTGTAGCAATTTTAATGGCCAGTAGTGTACATATACCTGGATCAGAATAAAGTGACAGACACCCAATGTGGCTGCGGAACTGCAGCTGTTCAGATCAGTACTGATTTCCTTCGTTCGTTTTCGCATAGTACGTAGTGCTCAGTTCGCCTTGCGTGATCGTAATAGTCTTATCACTTTGCTGCTTACTTTCACTATTAGTGCGGCCATCTTTTTGCATATTATAAAACAAGAATCTCCACAAAGAAATGAAGTGATGAAAACGAATGGCAACAGTAACGCTAGCGGCCGGAATGGCCCATAGGACCACATGGCGACGGCGAACGAAACAGAAGGTGGAGCCATGTTAGTTCTCTGGTTGGTTGCTGCTATGACAGCTGTCACGTAAACAGCCAACTGTCTTGTCACTATTATTCTGATTCGGGTAGAGGGTTCTTCAAAAAGGGCACAGGTTTAGATTTCTCAAATTATGAACCATTTTTTTCTCAAACACATTAAAGAAATACATAAATATGTTCACACCTTCCCACTGATGTCTGGCATCGGTCTCCTCTAATGCGCTGACAAGCAAGAAGTCTCTCCGTGAAATTCGCTGTGACTGCCTGACGAAATTCCGCTTGCATTTCACCAATAGCAGTCTGATTTCCTTCCTGCACTCCCGAGATTTTCGGGGTTTACTGACATACACCAATGATTTACGATAATACAGAAGAAAAAATTGCGAGGCGTTAAGTCACACGACCTTTGTAAACAATATTGGTCACCATTACCAGAGATGAGGCGATCGGGAGACCACTCACGCGGCAACTCAATTGTTTCATGGGTCTGTGACAGTTGGTGCCACCCTGCTGGGACTACGACTCTTCCACCTCCATTCTACTGAAATAATGCCACAATTTTTTTTGTTCATCGTATGGTATCGATTTCCACTAACAGTCACTTGTATATGGGAAGTTCATGTACAGCTTCTGATGAATGAGTTTGCGAATATCAAAATATGTGACATAAAAGGTCGAATCTTTTGACTGCATCGAACCAGAAGCTTAAATTTTTAGGACCATAGAAGTTATTCAACTTCCTACCTCTACCCGTTCTTCAGAAAATGAGGCCTTAATACACGGGATGACAGTTGGAAAGTGAAGTAGTCCTGTAAGGGTTCCATTTTTAGCGACTGACGTACGGACCCCTAAAAAATATGGGCCGATGATACGGCCCACCCAAAAGCCACACTATGCTCCCAGTGGATGCATTTCCCTCTCTTTAACCACGCAAGGATTTTCTGACCCTCACATATCGCAGTTCATTCACAAATTCATTTACGTGGAAGTGCGCCGTATCACTAACCAAGATGTTCCTCATAAACGTTCTCTGAAGACAGTAGACTGACAAATCTCAGAAACCAGTAGAGACCGAGCGAGGTGGCGCGTTAGCACACTGGACTCGCATTCGGGAGGACGACGGTTCAAACCCGCGTCCGGAAATCCTCATTTAGCATTTCCGTGATTTCCCTAAATCGCTTCAGTCAAATACCGGAACGGTTCCTTTGAAATGGTACGGCCGATTTCCTGCCTATCCTTCCCTAATGCGATGGGACCGATGATCTCGCTGTTTAGTCCCCTCCCCCCCCCCCCCCCCCCAACCCACCAAATCAACCACCAAACCAGTAATTTTCTCATGATAGGCTTCTTTCAGCTACTACGTTAACTGAATTCTCTAACAATGGTAATGGAGATCATACCGGGGAACTCCCCAATTTTTGGGATCGTCGAAGAACTGCCACGAACCACTGCAATGTTTTGCACAGCTCAAGCAGAAGGAAGGTGCCCTGAGCTCTTTATGTTCACTGCTGAGACCGTTTCATTCCACTTTACACTTCTGGGAACTCTTGATTCATGCGGTGCTGTATTGCGCCCTATAATGGCGCAAAGACGTTTCACTGCTGCTGCCAACTTTCTCCATCCCGATAAAATGTTTTCACTATTAGAATGCGCTACGCAATTTTCAACTGCTTCATAGTTACATGCGAGAAATTCAGATTGAAGTAACAATCGCAATGTTTATGGACACAGAAATGATACTCAATACTGATCAATCAACGAACGAAAATGTAATGAAGCTAGCGCGATTTTTGAAGGATCTTTTTAAACCATAAATCATTTTTCACTTTCAGATATTTGGCCCCTATTAGAAAAAATGCTCTTAGGGCAAATATCCAACCTTAAGCAAATAAAATAAGCGATGCCGCTAAACGTAAGTTAGTGATGGTCTTTAAATGAAAGAAAACGCGGCTATTGTGATCAGTGTGCCAGCGATGTAAAGAGCTTTTTTGTTGTTTTTTTAAACAATAGTCAACGTAAATGATAAAAAAATGGTATGAAATATGGAACGTGAGTAAAAGTTTAGTAGAACATGTCGCACTACCAATCACTTTATGTCAGAAAACTTTTAAATTCTGAACACCATAAATTACGCCACAAATCCATATTAGGGATTTCATCATCAGCAATAATGAATTAAACCGGCTGCAGTTCATACCAGAAGAGTTATCCTAGATTCACTTGTGGTAAAGATACAGTGTTCCGCGTATCCATTAGCAAGTCAACAAAATCACTGTAATCACACGGTGCATTAGTAAACAATTCACTGAGTTCACACTTCAGAGTAACAGCTATCGGCCATGTGTTTTCACTGTTACCAACTTAATTTTAGCATGCCTTCACATAAATAAAGAACTGGAACACTTAAGAACCTATCCGAATATTGACTCAGTAAGAACTGCTTATGGCAGCCCTTTAAAGTCTATATACAGAAATGCCTCTCCCACCCAATTAAGCGACGTGTGGTCACGAAACCGAAGTATACACACGTATTTAACAGAAGATTTAAGCTGCCTGGTGGCAGCAGTAAATATTTTAATACAAAATAGTTTGACATTTTTGTATATTAAGTCAGATTGCTTAGAAATTTGCTACGAATAACATTTGAGTCAGTTATTTCTTCCACTATTAGTTCTGCCTTTTTAGCAAAGTAAAGTAGACCTAACTACTACGAACTGAGAAATGATTGCAAAATGCCAAATATTAAGGAATTAATGTGTTAATTCCAAAACTTGTCTTAGATTTTGGATGTTAGCAATATTTCGAAAGTTACGGAGAATTAAAATTGTGTTTCATATTTTATTACTATTAATTAGCCTGAAGTGTGAGTTTCTGTTTTATACATAAAACATTACCTTTTGTTCTCTACCATCAGTTGCACGAATGTCACTTTTGAAACCAGTCGTTTAGTTGAATCCTGATATTGCATAATAGATCCCTTTATCAATTTATGCAATCATTTGGTAATCAGCCAAAACAGTACGTCTCCCATGAAGTCTATTATCATATCGTGATCTATAGCTGTTATACAGGGTGTTACAAAAAGGTAAGGCCAAACTTTCAGGAAACATTCCTCACACACAAAGAAAGAAAATGTTATGTGGACATGTGTCCGGAAACGCTTTCTTTCCATGTTAGAGCTCATTTTATTACTTCTCTTCAAATCACATTAATCATGGAATGGAAACACACAGCAACAGAACGTACCAGCATGACTTCAAACACTTTGTTACAGGAAATGTTCAAAATGTCCTCCGTTAGCGAGGATACATGCATCCACCCTCCGCCGCATGGAATCCCTGATGCGCTGATGCAGCCCTCGAGAATGGCGTATTGTATCACAGCCGTCCACAATACGAGCACGAAGAGTATCTACATTTGGTACCGGGGTTGCGTAGACAAGAGCTTTCAAATGCCCCCATAAATGAATGTCAAGAGAGTTGAGGGCAGGAGAGCGTGGAGGCCATGGAATTGGTCCGCCTCTACCAATCCATCGGTCACAATCTGTTGTTGAGAAGCGTACGAACACTTCAACTAAAATGTGCAGGAGCTCCATCGTGCATGAACCACATGTTGTGTCGTACTTGTAAAGCCACATGTTCTAGCAGCACAGGTAGAGTATCACGTTTGAAATCATGATAACGTGCTCCACTGAGCGTAGGTGGACGAAACTAAAATGAGCTCTAACATGGAAATTAAGCGTTTCCGGACACATGTCCACAAAACATCTTTTTTTTATTTGTGTGTTTTTTTTTGTGGTTTTAAGGCGCACAACTTCAATGGTCATTAGCGCCCAGACTACGTTAGGAATGCACCGCGAGGCACAAGGTTAAAACAGCAACTAAAAGGGAAAACACGATAAAAGACAGGTTGACAGGCATAGGATTAAAAAATAGCATAATCAAATGTCCTTAGACAGGTTTGTCAAGTTGATAAAACGAAGAACGCGAGCAGCTGCTCCTGGGTCATCCGCTAAAATGGCATCTAGAGTACATGGCAGGCCAAGATCAAGACGCAGTGTATTAAAATCCGGACAGGACGTTAAAATGTGGCGGACCGTCAGCAATTGCCCACATGGGCAGAACGGCGCCGGCGCAGCCGTTAGCAGATGTCGATGGCTGAACCGGCAGTGTCCAATTCGTAACCGGGCCAAAACGACCTCCTCCCGCCGAGAAGGGCGTGAGGACGACGTCCAAGCCGCGGGAAGAGGTTTCAAGGCCCGAAGCTTGTTGTCCGTAAGTGCAGCCCAATCGGCATGCCACAGCGATAAAATTCGCCGACAAATGACCCTGCTACAATCTGATGAAGGGACACAACAAGAAGCTGTCCGAGGCTGGAGGACCGCAGCCTTTGCTGCGGCATCTGCAGCTTCGTTCCCAGGGATACCGACATGGCCAGGAACCCACATAAAGCTAAAGGCTTAGGAATCGGTACAACAATAGACTCGCGCCAGCGTGCGGGAACATGTCCCTCGATCCAGATGCGATTGTAAGTACGAAGAAGGAAACCTTTACCCGCAGGAGAAAGGTTCTTCAGCATCTGAATATGAATAGAATCAGGCCCTGAAGCGGAGGACCGTGACCGGGCAAGTGCATTTTCGAGCTCCCGCATGGTGAATGGGGCATTATAACTGTCACGATTCAAGGAGCGGAAGTTAGGTGGCCTAGCCTCTTCTGCCTGTTTTCGGGGGAGGAAGGCAGGGTGGTAATGAGCGGAGCTCGAAACCTCTGCGAAAAAGCGGCCGAAGGCATTGGAGACATCGTCAGGGGCCACAAGGACGTCATTCGCGACTGTCAAGCCAGAAACTGGTGAGTGGACCTTAGTGCCAGATAGCCGGCGCAGGCTACCCCAGACAACAGAAGGAGTAGTAAAACTGTTGAAGGTGCTTGTGAAAGCAGCCCAGCTGGCTTTCTTGCTGTCTTTGATAATACGACGACACTGAGCACGTAATCGTTTATAATTAATACAATTCGCCACTGGAGGGTGGCGTTTAAAGGTGCATAAAGCACGTCGACGAGCACGTAAAGCGCCTCTACATGATGTGGTCCACCAGGGGACCGGTACGCGACGTGGAGAAGAAGTAGGGTGAGGGATGGAATATTCAGCAGTAGTGAGAATGACTTCCGTGAGATGTGCGACCTGACTATCGCAGCTTGTGAAGGGTTGATCCTGAAAGGTCGCCCTGGAAGAGAAGAGCCCCAGTCTGCTTTGGAGATGTTCCAACTAGTCGAGCACGGAGAGGGGGTATGACACAGGAGATGGATAACACACGGGAAGTGGTCGCTCGAATATGTATCAGAAAGTGCATACCACTCAAACCGGCGTGCAAGTTGGGTAGCACATATAGAGAGGTCTAAATGGGAATAGGTGTGAGATGTGTCCGAAAGAAAAGTAGGGGCGCCAGTGTTGAGGCAGACAAGATTGAGCTGGTTGAAAAGGTCTGCTAACAGGGAGCCCCTCGGGCAGGATGCTGGAGAGCCCCAAAGGGGATGGTGGGCATTTAAGTCTCCAGTTAACAAAAATGGTGCAGGGAGCTGTAGAATAATTTGCGTCATGTCTGCCCTGGTAACGGCAGACGAGGATGAAGTGTAAACGGTACAAATGGAAAATGTAAAAGTGGGGAGAGTAATGCGAACGGCAACTGCCTGCAGGCCGGTGTGCAATGTGATGGGGTCGTAGTAAATATCATCCCGGACCAGCAACATAACCCCTCCATGAGCCGGAATACCTGCCACAGGGGGTAGGTCAAAACGCACAGAGGTGTAGTGTGCCAAGGCAATTTGATCGCATGGGCGTAGCTTCGTTTCCTGGAGGGCTACGACGAGCGGACGGTGCAAGCGGAGCAGCAACTTCAAGTCCTCTCGGTTGGAGCGAATGCTGCGAATATTCCAGTGAATAAGTGCCATCGTGAGAAGAAAAAGAAAATGCAAGAAGGGGTCATTTCGAAGGCCGCTGAGGGCCTGGCTTCGAGCGAGCACTGCCGCCGCTATCAGTAGGCGGATAGTCATCGTCCGTTGGTTCTATAGGTTCATCGGCCATCTTGGTAAGATGACCGGGAGGGGGAGCTTCCTCCGCCGGTGAACGGCTAGATGTTCGGCTACCAGCGGTGCGGCCAGGCGAAACGGATGACGGCCTGGGGCGGCAACCGCTGGGTGGCGCAGGAGAAGAAATGCGCCGTGGCGCAGAAGGAGAACTGTGCTTCCTATGAGCCTTCTTGGAATGTCGTTTGGTGGAAGTACTGGTCGATGGCTGGGAGTTCGAGGTACGTAGGAAGTCTGCACGGGACGGTTCCTTCTTGAAGGCCCGTGCATCTGACTTCTGGGTCTTCGTCTTGGCAGAAGCTGATGAAGGGGCTTGTGTCTGTGGGGTGACGGGAGGAAGAGGAGACGTCGACCGGACGATCTTAGCACTGGCCGAACGGACGACCGTAGTGCTGAAGGTCTGATCACATGTCTGCGTCGCCACCTCCCTGGTAGTCCGAGGAGAGGCGAGGACCGTACTGTATTTCCCCGCTGGGAGCAGCGTGGGCTTCCTACTAGCGAATAGCTTGCGAGCAGCCGAGGTGGACACTTTCTCTTTGTCCCGAATTTCCTGTATACATCGTTCTTCCTTGTAGATGGGACAGTCGCGCGAAGACGCTGCATGGTCACCCTGACAGTTCACACAGCGAGGAGACGGAGGTGGACAGTCACCCTCATGGGCATCCCTGCCACAAGTGACACATTTAGCCGCATTGGAACAAGACTGACGAGTGTGATTAAAACGCTGACACTGGTAGCGCTTAGGTGTCGGGACATAGGGGCGAACAGAAGTAACCTCGTAGCCCGCTTTGATGCGCGACGGCAGCTGAACACTATCAAAGGTCAAGAAAAGTGTCCGGGTCGGTACAAGTTCATTGTTGACCTTTTTCATGACCCTATGGACAGCCGTCACGCCCTGCTCAGCGAGGAAAGACTGAATCTCCTCGTCAGTCAATCCGTCGAGTGATCTAGTATAGACCACACCAGAGACGAATTCAAAGTGCGGTGAGCCTCCACCCGGACAGGGAACGTGTCCAGGAGTGTGGCCCGAAGCAGTTTTTGTGCCTGAAAGGCGCTCTCAGTTTTTAGTAACAAGGTACCGTTACGCAACCTGGTACAAGATTTGACAGATCCGGCTATGGCATCTACGCCCTTCTGGATAAAGAAAGGGTTGACAGAGGAAAAATCCTTTCCGTCCTCAGATCGAGAAACTACGAGGAACTGTGGGGCAGGCGGTAGTACTTTTGTCACTGGTGGCTGGTCAAGCTTCCGTTTTTGGGCAGAAGTCGAGAGAGAAGGAGAGAAATCCATTGCGGAGGAATCCCCCATGATTGCCAGCGTCTCCGATGGCGCGCTCCTTCCTTGTGGGGACCCTCTCAGAGGGCACTCCTGCCTTAGGTGAATGTTTACACCTCAGGTCACACCTCCCGAGAAACGGACGGAGGGACCAATTGGCATGGTCGGAAGGTGTCAGCTCAGGCAATCACCCCTCCCTGGGCCTGGCCTTTACCAGGGGGTACGTGCGTGCCTTACTTGTCTACCAAGGGCAGGGAATTACGCGTTACCCCGTCACCGGCTACGCGTGCGAACGCGTGGGTCGGCCTTCAGGCACGCAAAGGGAGGAAGGAAGACGAGGAAAAAGAAGGGAGAGAAAGGACAGACTGTCTCAAACGCTGAGGCAGAGACCAGAGATGGCAAGGAGAAGGAGGCAAGGAAGAGGAGGCAAGGAAGAGGAGGCAAGGAAGAGGAGGCAAGGAAGAGGAGGCAAGGAAGAGGAGGCAAGGAAGAGGAGGCAAGGAAGAGGAGGCAAGGAAGAGGAGGCAAGGAAAAGGAGGCAAGGAAAAGGAGGCAAGGAAAAGGAGGCAAGGAAAAGGAGGCAAGGAAAAGGAGGCAAGGAAAAGGAGGCAAGGAAAAGGAGGCAAGGAAAAGGAGGCAAGGAAAAGGAGGCAAGGAAAAGGAGGCAAGGAAAAGGAGGCAAGGAAAAGGAGGCAAGGAAAAGGAGGCAAGGAAAAGGAGGCAAGGAAAAGGAGGCAAGGAAAAGGAGGCAAGGAAAAGGAGGCAAGGAAAAGGAGGCAAGGAAAAGGAGGCAAGGAAAAGGAGGCAAGGAAAAGGAGGCAAGGAAAAGGAGGCAAGGAAAAGGAGGCAAGGAAAAGGAGGCAAGGAAAAGGAGGCAAGGAAAAGGAGGCAAGGAAAAGGAGGCAAGGAAAAGGAGGCAAGGAAAAGGAGGCAAGGAAAAGGAGGCAAGGAAAAGGAGGCAAGGAAAAGGAGGCAAGGAAAAGGAGGCAAGGAAAAGGAGGCAAGGAAAAGGAGGCAAGGAAAAGGAGGCAAGGAAAAGGAGGCAAGGAAAAGGAGGCAAGGAAAAGGAGGCAAGGAAAAGGAGGCAAGGAAAAGGAGGCAAGGAAAAGGAGGCAAGGAAAAGGAGGCAAGGAAAAGGAGGCAAGGAAAAGGAGGCAAGGAAAAGGAGGCAAGGAAAAGGAGGCAAGGAAAAGGAGGCAAGGAAAAGGAGGCAAGGAAAAGGAGGCAAGGAAAAGGAGGCAAGGAAAAGGAGGCAAGGAAAAGGAGGCAAGGAAAAGGAGGCAAGGAAAAGGAGGCAAGGAAAAGGAGGCAAGGAAAAGGAGGCAAGGAAAAGGAGGCAAGGAAAAGGAGGCAAGGAAAAGGAGGCAAGGAAAAGGAGGCAAGGAAAAGGAGGCAAGGAAAAGGAGGCAAGGAAAAGGAGGCAAGGAAAAGGAGGCAAGGAAAAGGAGGCAAGGAAAAGGAGGCAAGGAAAAGGAGGCAAGGAAAAGGAGGCAAGGAAAAGGAGGCAAGGAGAAGGAGGCAAGGAAAAGGAGGCAAGGAGAAGGAGGCAAGGAGAAGGAGGCAAGGAGAAGGAGGCAAGGAGAAGGAGGCAAGGAGAAGGAGGCAAGGAGAAGGAGGCAAGGAGAAGGAGGCAAGGAGAAGGAGGCAAGGAGAAGGAGGCAAGGAGAAGGAGGCAAGGAGAAGGAGGCAAGGAGAAGGAGGCAAGGAGAAGGAGGCAAGGAGAAGGAGGCAAGGAGAAGGAGGCAAGGAGAAGGAGGCAAGGAGAAGGAGGCAAGGAGAAGGAGGCAAGGAGAAGGAGGCAAGGAGAAGGAGGCAAGGAGAAGGAGGCAAGGAGAAGGAGGCAAGGAGAAGGAGGCAAGGAGAAGGAGGCAAGGAGAAGGAGGCAAGGAGAAGGAGGCAAGGAGAAGGAGGCAAGGAGAAGGAGGCAAGGAGAAGGAGGCAAGGAGAAGGAGGCAAGGAGAAGGAGGCAAGGAGAAGGAGGCAAGGAGAAGGAGGCAAGGAGAAGGAGGCAAGGAGAAGGAGGCAAGGAGAAGGAGGCAAGGAGAAGGAGGCAAGGAGAAGGAGGCAAGGAGAAGGAGGCAAGGAGAAGGAGGCAAGGAGAAGGAGGCAAGGAGAAGGAGGCAAGGAGAAGGAGGCAAGGAGAAGGAGGCAAGGAGAAGGAGGCAAGGAGAAGGAGGCAAGGAGAAGGAGGCAAGGAGAAGGAGGCAAGGAGAAGGAGGCAAGGAGAAGGAGGCAAGGAGAAGGAGGCAAGGAGAAGGAGGCAAGGAGAAGGAGGCAAGGAGAAGGAGGCAAGGAGAAGGAGGCAAGGAGAAGGAGGCAAGGAGAAGGAGGCAAGGAGAAGGAGGCAAGGAGAAGGAGGCAAGGAGAAGGAGGCAAGGAGAAGGAGGCAAGGAGAAGGAGGCAAGGAGAAGGAGGCAAGCAGAAGGAGGCAAGCAGAAGGAGGCAAGGAGAAGGAGGCAAGCAGAAGGAGGCAAGGAGAAGGAGGCAAGGAGAAGGAGGCAAGGAGAAGGAGGCAAGGAGAAGGAGGCAAGGAGAAGGAGGCAAGGAGAAGGAGGCAAGGAGAAGGAGGCAAGGAGAAGAAGGCAAGGAGAAGAAGGCAAGGAGAAGAAGGCAAGGAGAAGAAGGCAAGGAGAAGAAGGCAAGGAGAAGAAGGCAAGGAGAAGAAGGCAAGGAGAAGAAGGCAAGGAGAAGAAGGCAAGGAGAAGAAGGCAAGGAGAAGGAGGCAAGGAGAAGGAGGCAAGGAGAAGGAGGCAAGGAGAAGGAGGCAAGGAGAAGGAGGCAAGGAGAAGGAGGCAAGGAGAAGGAGGCAAGGAGAAGGAGGCAAGGAGAAGGAGGCAAGGAGAAGGAGGCAAGGAGAAGAAGGCAAGGAGAAGAAGGCAAGGAGAAGAAGGCAAGGAGAAGAAGGCAAGGAGAAGAAGGCAAGGAGAAGAAGGCAAGGAGAAGAAGGCAAGGAGAAGAAGGCAAGGAGAAGAAGGCAAGGAGAAGAAGGCAAGGAGAAGAAGGCAAGGAGAAGAAGGCAAGGAGAAGAAGGCAAGGAGAAGAAGGCAAGGAGAAGAAGGCAAGGAGAAGAAGGCAAGGAGAAGAAGGCAAGGAGAAGAAGGCAAGGAGAAGAAGGCAAGGAGAAGAAGGCAAGGAGAAGAAGGCAAGGAGAAGAAGGCAAGGAGAAGAAGGCAAGGAGAAGAAGGCAAGGAGAAGAAGGCAAGGAGAAGAAGGCAAGGAGAAGAAGGCAAGGAGAAGAAGGCAAGGAGAAGAAGGCAAGGAGAAGAAGGCAAGGAGAAGAAGGCAAGGAGAAGAAGGCAAGGAGAAGAAGGCAAGGAGAAGAAGGCAAGGAGAAGAAGGCAAGGAGAAGAAGGCAAGGAGAAGAAGGCAAGGAGAAGAAGGCAAGGAGAAGAAGGCAAGGAGAAGAAGGCAAGGAGAAGAAGGCAAGGAGAAGAAGGCAAGGAGAAGAAGGCAAGGAGAAGAAGGCAAGGAGAAGAAGGCAAGGAGAAGAAGGCAAGGAGAAGAAGGCAAGGAGAAGAAGGCAAGGAGAAGAAGGCAAGGGAAAGAGTATGTAAGACAGTGAGATGGAGAAGAACAAAGAAAGGAACCAACCAAAGGAAGGAAGAAACCATAAGAAATGAAAAACCAAAATGACCGCAAATATAGGTCACGGAACCGTCCGTCTCCGGACGCAGGCGCTAACTACCCCCTTGAGGGGGAGGGACTCCTTTTAGTCGCCTCTTACGACAGGCAGGAATACCTCGGGCCTATTCTAACCCCCGGACCCGCAGGGGGATTATTTGTGTGTGAGGAATGTTTCCTGAAAGTTTGGCCGTACCTTATTTGTAACACCCTGTTGAACCTCAATTTGAGTTAGCAAAGTATGGAATAATAAATTTATCTGGATCCAACTTTTGTAAATGCGGATTTCTTACAGGGATCTGAAGAAAATTTCAGATGGGTTATATGGCATCTAACGAATCAGCGTGTGGTTAAAGACATGCATTATGTACAGCAGGAACAGAATCTGCAAAATATCTGTTTAGGTCTGTTGTAAGGTATCGCGATTGACTTTTGCTTCGGTAATCGATAATAGTTTACTTAAATTATGTCTCAAATATGATTGAAACAATCCCCACTGCAGTAAAATTATTTTGTCGTGGTAAGGATGATGGTCCCTAGGCTTACACCCATGCCCGAGGGAGGTATCGAACCTCCGACAGGGCAGCCGCGCAAACCGTGGCAAGACGCCCAAGACCGCGCGGCTGCAATGAAATATTGAAGGCATAACAATACATCTTAGTTGCTAGTTTTCATCCAACATTTCTATGTCGTGCGTTCCACTACTAAACGCTGACCCGACCATGAATTATTCTAATTTTGGGGTAAAGAACTGCCTACGTTTTAAGGTTGCGCTTTGTAACATACATTAGCTATCAAAAAAATTTCTTATAATTTTTTTCTGAAGAATATTTTAAATATGCACTGTAATGTTTTTTGATCGTAGAGTGGCCTGGTGTTGGTACGTGGTACCGAACTCAGTTGGCATTTGACAAAGTAAAACAGACTTCAAACTAAATAATTTTTTTGTGACTGTTGCTCGCTCTTGCAACTGATAGTATGATGTAACACAGTTAAAGTAGGCCAGTAATTTGTAAGGAGCGAGTGGTGGTGTTTGCAGGTCGCAATGCAAGTGGAAGAGTGCGCCTCGCGGTTGGTGTCCAGCCGGCGAGTCGCTTGTCGGCGGACAGATAGGGAACCCGCCCGCTATCGAGCGCTGCTTTTAGGAGCGTGCTGCTGTGATAAGCGCGCCGCACGCATCACGAAACCGCTTTGTGGCGCCTGCGTCTGCCGCTGCTGCAAGGGATGCACACGTGCATGAAATCCACTCACCGCATCATCAAAGCGTCAGCGACGATCTGCCGCTACAGCCTCGCTTTCTCCACCACCACTAGGCTTACCTCAGTGTAAGTACTACATCTACACGTGCATTACTAGTAATCCTCCGCTAAACTACCATACACGTTTCGCGCGTACAGTGGATGGCATTCAGGAACTGTACATAAACATAACTTGGTTCTATCGACCTAGGTCTTTCTTTTCCATAAAGTGTTTAGTTCGATTGCATAATTTTGTCTCAGGACGGCCGGATGCGGCTTTGAACCGTCGTGCTCCCGAATGCAAGTCCAGTGTGCTCGAGTCCGGTGTGGGTAGCACACTGGACTCGCATTCGTGAGGACGACGGTTCAAAGCCCGCGTCCGGCCGTCCTGATTTAGTTTTCCGTGATTTTCCCAAATCACTTCAGTCAAATGCCGGAACGGTTCCTGCGAAAGAGCACGGCCGATTTCCTTTCCAATCCTTCCCTACACCAGTACCGATGACCTCGCTGTCAGATTACAACTGTGTGCCGGACAGACTCGAACTCGGGACCTCTGCCTTTCGCGGGCAAGTGCTCTACCATCTGCGCTACCCAAGCATGACTCACGCCCCGTCCTCACAGCCTTACTACTTCCAGGTTCGCAGGAGAGCTTCTGTTAAGTTTGGAAGGTGAGAGACAAGGTACTGCCATAATTGAAGTTGTGAGGACGGGGCGTGAGGCGTGCTTGGGTAGCTCAGTGGTAGACAACTTGCCCGCGAAAGGCAAAGGTCCCGAGTTCGAGTCTCAGTCCGGCACACAGTTTTAATCTGCCAGGAAGTTTCATATCAGCGCACAACTCCACTGCAGATGGAAAATTTCATTCTGAACTGCAAGCTTATTTTCAAGGGAGAGCCAGGAAACGAAGCAAAGAACGCACAACAAAAACAGAGCAGAAAAACTGATAACGGAACATCGACCTACCTAAGAAGAATATCTATCAGAATTGCAACGCCTACCACAGGTTTTCTACTCTGCCATGTCCCTCATCTTCGAGTGAACAGTGTGAATGTTCACAGGAAACAAATCAGTCTATGTGCTGTACAATCTGAGGATCCATATGTGAAAAATTCAAGGTGGACAAATGGAGCTTCCTGGCAGACTGAAGCTGTGTGCCGGACCGAGACTCGAACTCGGGACTTTTGCCTGTCGCAGCAAGTGCCACCGACTGAGCTACCCAAGCACGACTTAACGACCCGTTCTCACAACTTTACTTCCGCCAGTAGCTCGTTTCCGAGGTCCCGAGTGCGAGTCTCGATCCAGCCAGAAACTTTGGTATCGGCGCACATCCTGCTGCAAGGTGACAATATTCTGGGCAGACAGATCTCTCAAGCTTTGTTAAAGTATCTGTGGGAATCCAGAGACGCGCTGGAATTTCGAATTTGTTGTGTACTGGTTTACTTTTTTCTAACTTTATGTCTGTTTGCCATTTCCCCCACTTTAACAAACAGATTCTGATAGTTATTCAATACGGCGCCGGCTAGAAACAGCATTTTCTTTGTTGCACACAAGCTATGATAAAAAATATGCAGACCTATGAAATGCCGTCCGGTGTGGCCGAGTGGTTCTAAGCGCTACAGTCTGAAACCGCGCGACCGCTACGGTCGCAGGTTCGAATCCTGCCTCGGGCATGGATGTGTGTGATGTACTTAGGTTAGTTATGTTTAAGTAGTTCTAAGTTCTAGGGGACTGATGACCTCAGATGTTAACTCCCATAGTGCTCAGAGCCATTTGAACATATGAAATCAAATCCGGCATCGAAAGATATAACCACAATGGCTTATATCACAAATTAACAGTTTGACTAACATCCACTTGCGTTTCCCGCTCTATCATCTGTCGCGGTATTCATTGTTGCTTATTTATAACGGCTTGTGTTACTTAGACGCTTTATACGTGATTAAAACAACAATAGAATCTAAATCCTGTGAATTCAGCTAAAAACCGGGCCGATCACGATTACGAATAACTTAAATTGGAACGATCATATACATGCGAACAAAGCGAACCAAAAACTGCGACTTATTGGCAAAACAGAAAATGCAAAAGGTCTACTAAAGGGACTGCCTACACCACACTTGTGTCCTCTCCTGGAATACTGCTGCACGCTATAGGATCCGCATCAGATACGACTGACGGAGGCCATCTAAGTTCCAAGGAGGACAGCCTGTTTTGTATTATCGCGAAATAGGGGGGAGAGTGCCACGGATTTGATACGCGAGTTGAGGTGGCAGTCATTAAAACAAAGGCGTTTTTCGTTGCAGGAGGAATCTTCTCATGAAATTTAAAACATTAACTATCTACCAAGAATGCGAAAATATTTTCTTGGAGCCCACTTACACTGGGAGAAATGATCCTCGTAAAAGATAGAGCTCGCACGGAGAGTTCGCTGTTCGAGAGTGGAGCGGTAGAGAAATAGCTTGAAGGTGGCTCGCTGAACTCTTTGCAAGACACTTGATTGTGAATTGCAGAGTGATGACGTAGACGTAGCATTAGATCCAGTAATGGACGTAACGGGTAACGAATACTTTGTAACGCATACACCGCGACAGTACTCAATACATACAATACAAAATTTAGTCATTACTTCTGCAGCCCTACTCATGTGTACACCAGCTCATTGTACGTATCAGGACGCACGAAAACAGCCACTGGACCCCTGAAGCATGCGAAAAAGGTCTCTTGCACCGATGATTTGCGATACACACAGTAACAATGATGGAGAGATACGAGGGCTTCAAAAACCAGACGAGGCAACACAACCATTTACCAACAAGACACAGTTCGTGCAGATAGTGAACGTATTCATGAGTGAGGGGCGTAGTTGGGCTGTTGATGCATCTACTACCGTTTCTCACTAGCGAACGATACAGCAGCCTTTAGTCCAATTCTATGGGTCAGTGTTTTCGCCCATAGCTACTCATAGAGAACTGCATCGTCTATAGTGCAATTCATCACACCAGAATGCTCTGACGACTTGGTAGTGTCAGTCCACCGCAAAAGGAGGCAGTCTAAACTATCTCGATAGTATTTCGCGAAAAGATCGTCATCTTTCTTCCACGAGTTACCATCCGAGTTCACGGAACATTTTCTTAATATTCGCATGTGGACCGAACCTTTCGTTCACAAATGTAGCAGCACGCCACTGAAATGCTTCGATGTCTTCCATTAAATCGACTAATTGGCGGAAATCCTGAACACACTAACAGTACTTAAGAATGAGTCACACTGGTGTCCTATACGCGGACTCCCTTGTGGATGAGCTGCAGTTTCCTGAAATTCTCCCAATAAACCCAAGTCGCCCACCGGGATTGCCTGCAACTGGAGTTACGTGCTCGTTCCATTACATGTCGCTTTGTATAGTTACGCCTAGAGATTTAATGTGCAAGTTTCGTTCTATTTAGCTGTTGAGAATATTTGAAAATATTCAAGAAACGCAGGTGCTATATTAATATATGGAAGAGAGAATGAGATTTTCACTCTGCGGCGGAGTGTGCGTGATAAACTTCCTGGCAGATTAAAACTGTATGCCGGGCCGAGACTCTAACTCGGGACCTTTCCCTTTCGCGGGCAAGTGCTCTACCGACTGGGCTACCCAAGCACGACTCACGCACAGTCCCCACTGCTTTACTTTTGCCAGTACCTCGTCTCCTACCTTCCAAACTTTACAGAAGCTATTCTGCTAAGGTCCCGAGTCTCGGTCCGGCACACAGTTTTAATCTGCCAGGAAGTTTCATATGGAAGAGAGGTTTCTTGACCAAATGCAGTTGTAATAGACCGCGCCTCTCATTTGGCAAGGACAAAAGCAACTACGTTTACATACATACTCAGCAAGCCAAAGAACGATGCGTGGCGGAGGGTGTCCTTTCCTGTTCCATTCGCAAATAGGGCGGCTGTCTGTAAGCCTCCTACGACCCATAATTTGTCGTATCTTCGTAGCTCTCGCGCGAAATGTATGTTGGCGGCATTAGAATTGTTCTGCAGTAAGATTCAAATGCCCGCCCGGTTGGCCGTGCGGTCTAACGCACGGCTTTCTGGACGGGAAGGAGCCCCTGGTCCCCGGCACGAATCCGCCCGGCGGATTTGTGTCTAGGTCCGGTGAACCGGCCAGTCTGTGGATGGTTTTTAGGCGGTTTTCCATCTGCCTCGGCGAATGCGGGCTGGTTCCCCTTATTCCGCCTCAGTTACACTATGTCGGCGATTGCTGCGCAAACGAGTTCTCCACGTACGCGTACACCACCATTACTCTACCACGCAAACATAGGGGTTACACTCGTCTGGTGTGAGACGTTTCTTGGGGGGTCTGCTCCATTGGTAGACAATCTCTTGGTAGATAAGACGACAGAGTGTACGCTACACTGAGGTAACAGAAGTCATGAAACAGTGATATGCTCATATACACGTGGTGGGTGGTAGCATCGCAGTTGGTAAGAGCTGACGGTAGGGTTCGTAGACCCAACGAAGCCACGGACCTAAGTTGTCAACAGGGCATTGTGCACGCTGCTGGTGGCTCCGTAATGGTGTGGGCTGTATTTACATGGAATAAACTGGGTTCCCTGGTCGATATGCACCGATAATTGCTGGAAATGCTTATGTTCGGCTACTATGAGACCATTTACGGTCATTCATGGACTTCATGCTCCCAGACAACGATGTCGAGCTACCACGCCAAAACTGCTCGCGATTGGTTAGAACATTCTGGACAATTCGAGTGAATGATTTGACCACCCAGATTCGCCCGACACGAATCCCATCGAACATTTATGGTACATAACCGAGAGATGAGTTCGTGCCGAACATCCTCCACGGGCAACACTTTCGCGATTATGGACGGCTATAGGGGCAGCATGCCTCAATACATCTGCAGGAGACTTCCAACAACTTGTTGAGTCCTTGTCACGTCGAGATGCTGTACTACGCCGGCCAGGTGGTAGTACGACGCGATATTATGAGGTATCTAACGAATTGTCACGTCAGTGTGTGGCGTCCATTTAAAAAGGCTTGCCACGGCAGAGTTTGGATCCAAGTACATGATGATTTCTGCACTTACCTATAGCCGGAGGGCAGGAATCCGATGTGTGCGTGTGAAGCCATCCTCAGGCAGTGGCATAGGCGGAAGAAGCCGGCGCCCCCGGTGTGTTTTTGCAACGCGGAGTCAGTGACCGCGGCACGTGGAGGATAGGATCCGGCAGGCCAGTATTTGGAGCGTGAAAGTGCAGTGCCCCACACAAACACGCGGTGGGCGGACCGCTTCGCAACCGGGGGGCCAGCTTTCGCACCCCGGGCGCGCAACTTTCTCTGACCCGACAGCGCAGCGCCGGCGCACGAGCGCGCCCTCACGTATCCCTACACCGGGCTGCGCTCCACACACATCAACGCTTGCCCATTTCCTTACAACAGCGGTCAGCAACTCAGTCTTTGGCTTGGCGTTGCTAATTCACGAACCTTGGACAATATTCTCCACTCGGAACCCGTGCGTGCGTGCGTGTGTGTGTGTGTGTGTGTGTGTGTGTGTGTGTGTGTGTGTGTGTGTGTGTGTGTGTGTGTGTGTGTGTAAGGGGGGGGGGGGGGGAAGGCGGGCGTTTGTATGTACGTGTTATCTTTTCATCATGGGCGCTCAAGTCACCGAAGTGGCGTACCAGGAGGCCCAACTGCCCAAAAGGGGACAAGGGGACTCCCGGCCAACAATGGCATATACGCAGTTCAATTTTTCCCTTACAGCACCCATTTCTAACGTAGCAATACCAACGCATTTTCCATTATGTACCACCAAGGCCGGGGGCAGGTTCAAATGGCTATGAGCACTATGGGACTTAACATCTGAGGTCATCAGTCCCCTAGAACTTAGAACTACTTAAATCTAACCAGCCTAAGGACACACACATCCATGCCCGAGGCAGGATTCGAACCTGCGATGGCGGGGGCGTAATTTATGCCTATCTCAGAAAATTAAGAAATACTGATTTCGTTAACTGTTGTTTACTTTTGTTCACAATATACTTTTTAAAGATATGTAGATGTGTAAGAAAAGACGTGAACCTGAAAATATGAATATGACATTTGTTAAAATCATGGCCGGCCGTGGTGGCCGAGCGGTTCTAGGCGCTACAGTCGAACCGCGCGACTGCTACGGTCGCAGGTTCGAATCCTGCCTCGGGCATGGGTGTGTGTGATGTCCTTAGGTTAGTTAGGTTTAAGTAGTTCTAAGTTCTAGGGGACTGATGACCTCAGAAGTTAAGTCCCATAGCGCTCAGAGCCATTTGAACCAGTTTTAAAAACATGAATATGACAGATGTTATGAAAGGTCACATTCATTACTAATGCTTAAATTATTCACCAACTGCGACATGGTCGCTTATGCAAACGGTGATCCAATACTGTCAAATGTTTTTTATTTCAGTCTTTGATCACAATATGAATTTTTTTAGACGAACGGTTTCAGTCCGTAATGACCATCTTCAGATCTATAATATACAAATATATACACCTAGTGAGCAGTGTGTCTTTCAACATAATACAGCAATACGTATCACAATATACTATCATGCAACCGGGGAGTTGCACAAAAAATACGGTAAAACGTACCTTCTTTACATCATGTCCTAAAGCGGTAAGGCCATAATGGCATCGTCAAAACATATAAATGTAATCAGCATATTATCGTCATACAGATCTAAAATCTACACCTTATTTTAGATCTGTATGACGATGTCATTATGGCCTTATCGCTTTAGGACATGGTGTAAAGAAGGTACGTTTTACCGTATTTTTTGTACATCTCCCCGGTTGCATGATAGTATATTGTGATACGTATTGCTGTATTACGTTGAAAGACACACTGCTCACTAGGTGTATATGTTTGTATATTATAGATCTGAAGATGGTCATTACGGACTGAAACCCGTCATCGTCTAAAGAATTCATATTGTGATCAAAGACTGAAATAAAAAAACATTTTACTTAAATTTGTTACTTCTGAGAAATTTCCTCAATATGAAATTTTGATCATGTAATTAGACTCTCATATATGAAACGCATTTTATTTCACCACTGTTATGTGCTTTTTTAGTCAACATTAGTATTAATGCATCCAAAATTCGAGACTAAGAAAAGACCGCCGTGGAAACTTTTCAGTAACGAAACTTTATTGTGATCCGGATCTAAAGATTTTATTTGCAGTTTAATTCGATGACGATGATACTTGTAGGTAGTTATAAACCAATTCATTCACTACTTCCACAATGTTGGAATATGGACTACAACGTTACCGGCGGCTGGCAGGTCTCGTATTAGTGAGAGCTGTGTTGCAAGAATGATCATACCTGCCGTGGACGCCTGTATTTTCCCCACAGCTGTCTGAAGATTCGGCAGACAGATCAGATTCGCCATTGCTACAGGAGCATCAGCTTCGGAAGCACATTCATCGTGGAATCCACTTATGTCACTTTTACGATTGAATTATTCTAACAGCGCTTCCCGTATATCCTCTTCCATTGGAAAAATGTGATCCCTACGTACCATTTTCACGTAAATATTCTTCCCACTTAGCGACTCCAGGGTCACAGTGACCCTTGAAAAAATATTTGTCAAATTAATTAAACAACAATGCCGCACAACTTCGAACGTCTGTTCTCTATTGGGTCTTAATTAATTCTGAATTTATATCGGTGGCATCGGGCTGAGTATGTGCAGTGGCGCATGCACTGTAACAAACAAAAAACTGAAGGGTCGGAATGACACTGGTGTTCACTTCTAGTGTTAGGCACATGACTAGACAACTATTTTCAAAAAGTGGGCATGAAAGAACCCCCTCCCGGCCCTAAGGTTTTGCTTTTGTAGTGTCACTTACTGCTCCTGCCGCTTCTTCCTCTTTCGCAAGTCACGCGTTTTCCCACTTTTAACACACGATATTAACGAAGACATCAGTTCCGACAATTATCTCTCGTGTCAGTTTACTCGTTTACATGATCTGGTTAGACCAGCAGAGTAGTTTTCTCTTATTTGCTTTTAGTCGTGTAATCTAGCATTACTTTAATCTTATTGTGCTTAAAAATTCTTTTAGTGTGACCACGTGTACGACCACTAGGTAGATGTAGCTCTTGTAGGCTTCCAAGTCAGCTACGCCAAACACCATTTCACCTTCAATGCTATTCCACATGACTTCCAGAAGTGTCTACATTACGCATCGTTACTCCCGTTTTTATTTAATCGATTTACTAGTGCTAATCGAAGGCGATATAATTTTTACGCTTGCTCGAGCGTGATACTGGATATTTTCTGGTGCATGGCGACACATAACTATCATCGTACAGTATCAATATTTTCCAGTATCAAGTCAGACACAGGTTTTTGAAAGAAATTCCGGCCGATAACTATTTGTTACGTATGACTGCGTCGTGTACCTCAGAACTGATCACTAAACATACCTGAACGCTCGTAGTCTTCACGGTCTTGCACCCATCAATAATAACGGGGCAGGGAAGGAGGAAATATGATGAAACTGAATGTTCAAGATTCCTGGGTGCGCATACTTTAATTTAAAATTACGAATAACCTCTCGAGCGCCTGAATAGATCATTTTATCTACGCCCGTTGCCGACTTTGGTTAAGAAAGCATCATACAGTCGGTTTGGGGAAATCCAAATGTAGACAAGGTATTCACTGCAAAGAAACTTCCTGAAATGGGCAATATCATACATAGACTAACATCGTATTAGCAACTACTCTAAAGATTAGGCATGATAACAGCGGATTCACAACGCATTTACTCTGTCGAGAAGTTTTAGTGTTCATAAAAATAGTACTCTGAACGAAAACCGCATCCTTTACTAAAAACAAACTTTCTTCAGGACGTAAATGACCAAAATATGCAGCCCCTTGACCCTACCACCACCATCACTTAAGAGTCTTAGTATCCTTTCACAACACATTATTGCCAAGATCACAATTTTTGTCACAGAGATGACCAGTTTCAGCTATCTTCAGATCCGTAAAGGCTTAAAACGAAATGTAGGTCAATAAAACTTACCCAACCCAAAAATTTTGTAGTGCAACAGAGTGTATAACCTATGCGGTAGTATCAAAGTTGTTAAGTATCTGAAACAGGTTTGTGTACGACACGTGAAACACACAATCTACCGAACTGACTCCGTTAATTGTTACATGTTTACGTGTCGTACGCCAATTCCGTAAATTATTACATGTTTTAGGTGTTACACAGAAACATACAATTAGTTACTTAACAGTACTGGTATTGCCGTATGGGCTATATAGCATACTCTACTGAATTTTATTACAAAATTGTATTACAGCTTTTTTGGTTTGGATAAGATATTTTGACAAACATTTCATTGTAAACCTTTAGATGTCAGAAGATGGCCACTGAACTGGTTGAAACTGATTATCTCTGTAACTAAACTTGCGAGCTAGGCAATAAAGTGTTCTAAAAGGGTACTAGACGCTGAAGTATAGAAGATTACCTCCTGCTTCCACTGATTCAGCTTACTACTACTACTACTACTACTACTACTACTACTACTAATAATAATAATAATAATAGATTTTTAGTAATAAATGTGCTTGTAAGAAGTGACAGGGCATTCCTGAAATTGTACGTTTGGGGCTACATGGAAGAATAACGTGGACAATAGAAAATTCTCTGAGGTAACTTGAGAATTTTTGAAACTATTTTACTATAACTATTTCTCGACACTTAAGCCACGACTGCTACTGCCCAGTACTCGCGAGAACACAACGTTTTCAGTAGGTTTCATACAGCGTATATAATGCCATATGGTGAAAATCAGGAAAGTAGAACAACTGCAACCCGACTCGAAGCTTTGATGTTGCCGGCGTCATCGACGGCTCTCGAATGGCGGTTTGCCGATCAGCTGCAGTGATGTTAAGCAGCTTTCTCCATCGGCCCGTAGCGAATTCTCTCCCCTTCCGCATCAGCAAAGCGACGCACGAACGCGATTAACACGGAAAACACACACACACACACACACACACACACACACACACACACACACACACACACACACACACACGCACACACACACACACACACACACACAGGAGAGAGAAGCACCGTTTTGCTAAGCTTTCTTACACATAGCGTCGGTTAAAACATACGAAAATTTTTATTCTGGTTGCAGATGGTGGAATGATTTCATTGCGTTCGAGATGATATTTCACAGCTGAGGCGTCAAGTGTAAATATAACACACAAAAATTACTTTTAAATGTTTTGACACGAGACAGTATTGCACTGTGTAACAACCGCTTCTTCAGGTTTCTTCACCGAATTATTACCGACGAGTTCGAACAAGCCACTTAGATTAATTAGTATTTCGATCAGAATGTTTCTAGGTAGTTTTCATGCATGTATCCTACGGTTTTCAGAACATAGAAGGATGTAGCAAACGACAGAGAATTTGAAATTTCGACACGGCGTTAGAACCATTTCTACCAGAAACTGTAACTCTTTCGAAACTGTTTATACTATTCATTCTGTAATTGCGATGGAATGCCTAAAACGTGAAAACACAAAACTTATATTGCTAAAAGAAGGTTAAGTAGAACGCTATGTGGGTCATACCACTTGGTAACGTAATTTTACAGCATTACGACGCTAATTTCACTTTATTCTAAAAACTAGAATTTCTGGGCCAGATTACAGTCAAAGGGATATAAACTTCAATATATCAGTATATTCATGTCATACAGGTGTAGTAACTTCAGTTTAATCCCGTACGTCTGCAGCATTTTGTACTTAGTTCTACAGGCACTTTCCCGAAGCTATTTGAAATAAGTAAAATCTATTCTGCGATGGCAGCAGCATCATTTCTAAGAGATCTATTCAAGACTGGACAACTTAAATGATAATACAACAGTATTTTTAAAATAGGGTACAGCATGTGTTCCTCAAAAGTATTCAAGTAAGTCTCGATACATACGCCAGTGCATAAGCATTGCTGAAGCAACTGAAGAATGTTAGAAAACAGCTCAAACGAGATAGGATAACAAGGCAACATACTGCTTCTGGCTTTGATAAACTGTCAGTGGTCGCTACTTCCGATTTAAATACACCTTCAAGTCTACTAACACTTTTCGTAATATTGACGCGTCGACGTCTGCATCATTAGTGTCCGAGCACTACCGCTACGGCGGTTACTCTGGTAACTGCAGAGATGTATGGGGCTGAACTGATATACGAAGTGTTTCCTTCCCACATACGAGCGGTTTCGCTGGATCGCCTTCAGCATCACATCTGGCGCTGCCGTGCGCTCTCTCCGACAGGAGCCAACTGCCTCACTGGCCTCCACATAATGCACCGCTGCAACGCTATTACTTTTCACCTAATTTTGATTTACTTCCCATCTCAGTTTCGTTGTTATTTTTATAAATTTATTCACTTATGTACTTTCCTCATACATTGTCTCTCCATACACAACAAAGAACACCACGTAAAACGGAACTACAGATTTTCTGGGATACTGTTGTTGAGAATTCTTCCGGGTTATAAGGCCGTGGTCCATGGAATTCTTCAATTCCTAACGTTTCGTCTAATACTACGTTGGACATCTTCAGAGGTATGGCGGGTCCTGCTGAGTCCTGCAGGACGAAACGTTAGGAATTGAATTCCATGGACCACGGTTTATAACCAGGAAGAATTAACAACAGCACCATCCGGTCGTGAAAGCCTTCATTGTATGATTTCTGGGAGACATCCGTATATTTTGTAATGAAACGTTACACAGTTATCTGCAATATTTCAAGTAAAAGGATATTAACATACAGGGGTGTTGCTTTCCAGAGTGTCCGATTATTATCAACAGCTTGCAGAGCCCTAGCTTTAAAATCAAATGATTCAAATGGCTCTAAGCGCTATGGGACTTACATCTGAGTTCATCAGTCCCCTAGAACTTAGAACTACTTAAACCTAACTACCCTGAGGACATCACACACATCCCTGCCCGTGGCAGGATTCGAACCTGCGACGAAGCGGTCGCGCGGTTCTGACTGAAGCGCCTACAACTGCTCGGTCACACCGGCCGGCCTAGCTTTTAAACTTACAAATTTTATGTAGAAGAATTCCATTACTGAATTAAAAAAATTCAATTCATATCAAATTCAGATGACATTTTACAACTTATCGTTATCTATATAACAATCAGAATGAAAAATGCTCTAATCGTAGCACAAAACGGCGAATATGTCCGTGGCAGAGATAGGGATGTAAAAGAAGGGAACTAGCTTTTCGACTTACATCTTCAAAGACGTTTAAACGGAAACATTTTTTTTTACGCGTTAGACCTACTTCCCTAGCGCAGTGAGCCGTCTTAGATCCACCCCATGGTACATGTATGAGGAGCGGTGCAAGAACAAATACACACATATTTATGTGCTTCTACAGAATGGGACGCATCTACAAAAGGAATTATGCGACAGCGGAGGTGCATCTGTTAACGAACAGGAAGTATTCCAGAGTGGGGATGTTTTCATCCTAAACATTAGTAGTAACACGCTGCATCATATTGGACGACATGACATAAGCCATGTTGGATGACGTTACAGCAAGTGCCATCATACGACGTGACATGTAACATGTTACTTTACTTGACACGATGCTTTATATTAAAAGTAAAAAGGCGCGAATGTGTCAAGATGTTTTGATTTAAATGTCTTTGAAGTTCCTTCTTTTGAATACCTAACTCTGCCCGGGACATATTCGCCTTTTTGGGCTGCAGTAACAGCAGTTTTCTACCTGGTTCCTAACTTTTTTACGCTACCATAATTTTTCCATTACACCGCCATAGCTCGGCAACCGATGTTGACTTGTTGACTCGAGCGAAGACTGATCCGGTATAGGTCTTTTCATTGTCTTTCGACCTGTGTCGCTTATATCATGGCAACGGGTGAAGCGTGCACAAAACAGGACGACCATTAATTTGTCTAGTTCATCACAAAATTTGAACCGATTCGCATTAGTCAAACACAAAAGTAGCTTGCTTCAAAATCCTCCCAGAAAAATATGTTTTGCACGTCAAATCCAAACGAAGCAAATTTTTTTCAAACGGTTAAAACTTAGCTTGAACCAAGGTCTGATTCACCAGTGGACCAAATTTGGAACGTCAGTTCTTTCCAGTCGGGAGTTATTTAAGGGTAACATACAAATGGAACCATTAGCTGATCCCAATGAAAATATTTTGCAAGAATGTTCGCACGGTTTGCTTGGGCGCCAGCTCCGGTTCGTCGTTCAAACCCTGCTCAACATACTTTAACATAGTTCCAATAGGAAAGATGCTGGAATGGTTATAAAAATGGCCACTGATCCGGGCTCAACCAAAAACTTTCTATAGCTCTACCAATAAATTACATATTGATGGCGATTAATAACATTCTGATTGACTATCCACACAAGACGCAATAAAAGGAAGCAGTTTTCCAATCGAAAACTGAAAATTTGTTTGCGTACACATGGATAAAATTCAACATTTTCAAAGAACCGCGGCCGTAAAGTGATGCTGAATGGTTACAAGGTAGCAGAATCCACCCTCCATTTCGTTTCAGTTTATTTTATTAAAAAGTATTCGAATTTACCAAAATTATCCTCCGACTGCTTTCACGCTTCTTTTACGTTCAGACATCATTGTACGTTTTTGTATTGCTGTATTAGCTTATGGTAGACAGCAGCTAGCAGTGTGTACTGGATGAAGATGAGGTTGAGAATAATGTTAACTTCAGTTTACACGATCAGGGTCACATTTCAAATTTAATTTCTGCCTATCGTGAAATACAACTGTAAAACAGAATAGTTATCACGTATTTCGAATTCCAAACCGTGTAATCCATTACGAGATTGCTGCTATGTGTTATAAATATTCGAAGCCCCAAAGTTATGCTCAGAAGCATTAAACCACAGCGATTAGCTGTTGGCTACATTTTCCAGCACGGCATCAAGATTTCTTTAGCGGGTAGCGAGTCTGAATTCGGCACGTTCTACTTGGAAGCGAGATTGTGTAAGAGAGAACACACTACAGTCCGTGTTTCTGAAACAGTACGTGCACAAAACGTTGGTTTTGTCGTAAAGACAAGAAATTCACGAGCGTGTGACACAGTTTCTTTTTATGGCTATGACAAATATCTCTCTTCCGATAGCGAAATGAGGCGATACAGCAGGAGCAAGGCATTTTCACTTGCGAACCGGATCAAGGTATCAAGCAAGCGTGTTAAACATACTAGTTTCCCGCTTTTATCCCTAGTGGGAGTGCATAATTTAAAACAAATAGGTCTAAGTGCAACATCACAAAAATAAGTGTTTGCCGACGTTGAGAAACGATACCTCTGTTTCGCAATTATACGGGGTTAAGTAATACTGGGTTGTACAAAATGTACGCATTTGTATTAATCCATATTTTACGCGTTCCGATGCCTCTACGGTTTTACACATATCCAGTAGATGATGATATGGTTTACTTAATATCATTCAACAGGTTTTGTTTGCTTAAGTGAGGATCCGCCGATTGACGCCGATGCGTATTGGAAATTATATTCACATCTTTTGAGCAAGAATATGTGGCTTACAGTAATTGTAATGAAAAAATTCATGGCACATTTTCGCTTATATTCAACATTTCAAAATTGCTCTGCTTTCTCAATAGCGCACACTACGCAGTATTTATGCACATTTTTGCTTGGTACCTGGAAAGTCTGAAGCGATTAAAGGATGGAAAGTTGATGACATCAGAAAAATGCAGGAGCAAGACCTATGTTTGTAGCTGATACATGGAGTTGTGAAGTCTTGAGGAAAAGTCATTAGACAGTAGTGAAGATCAAAAGGTGGATAGTTATTAGGAGCATCAGTTATTGTTTGTGCTGACCTCTCGCCCCTTACAGTATCCGTTTTTTCGCATTTTTAAAGGACAATACCGTCCTCTTCCTCACGTAATTAGCTGCACACTTAATAAAAGCCTTCACTAGTTTGCTTCTAATTTTGTCAACTTTAAGAACTTACATTAGCTATAGGAACAAAAGAGGACTAAATTAAATTTAACGAACGTTCTTCGTTCTTAGGATTACAAAAAGCTACCGGAGACCTTGACTAACATGTCATTATTTTCACGTTTAGTAGCATACAACAGCACATTCTTTATTCGTACATGTTGACTTCTTTTATTAATGCACTGCCTGGAGTAAAACTGGTGGAGTGATTTAGGAGGGAAATAAGCGGAACATGGCGCATGCGACAAACCAGTTAGCGCACCGTAAGAGCGGTTATAAACGGACTAATGCGATTTGATGTGTCATTTACGTATTGTTAGACTACAATGCTGAAAGTGTTAGTAATTACTCTTAAAACCACTTACCTGTACAACACTGCCATAGCGAACTCTCAAAAGAATACTAGCTTACAAAAATAAGCTACATGATTCATTGTTGGAGGCAAAGCCCTCAAATCTGAAGATACGAAACTTCGACGAGGAAGTAAAAGCGGATTGTTTACTTCAAACTGCGGCCAACCTTATTCCAAAGTCTGTTGTAAACGGAAATCATGGAAAATCTAAATCTGGATGGCCGTAGGCGGGTTTGAACAGTCTCCCACCCACACGAGAGTCCAGTGCATTTAACTTTATTTTCGTGGTTTCGTACGTCGTTCGATAAGTACGGAACCCTTACATAGGATCACTTTGTTGTCAGTATGTCTGTTCACGATCTCTCTTATTCAGGAACGGGTAGCGGTATGAAGCTGAAATTCGTCAAATACTAAGATCTCCGTTCGCGGAGAAAAAATTAAAAAATGGCTCTGAGCACTATGGGATTTAATTTCTCAGGTCATCAGTCCCCTAGAACTTAGAACTACTTAAACCTAACTAACCCAAGGACAGAACACACACACATGCCCGAGGCAAGATTCGAACCTGCGACCGTAGCGGTCGCGCAGTTCCAGACTGTAGCGCCTAGAACCACTCGGCCACTCCGGCCGGCCGTAAATAGTTTCTACGTCAGTGCAATCAATGTACGTCAAATTTTTACACTCTCGAACTCACTCATCAAAGCTTATAACTTAGCTATTGCTGGCCCGTGTGGCCGTGCGGTTCTAGGCGCTTCAGTCTGGAATCGCGTGACCGCTACGGTCGCAGGTTCGAATCCTGCCTCGGGCATGGAGATTGTGATGTTCTTAGGTTAGTTAGGTTTAAGTAGTTCTAAGTTCTAGGGGACTGATGACCACAGATATTAAGTCCCATAGTGCTCAAGCCATTTGAACCATTTTTGAACTTAGCTATCTAAATAAATGTCACTCTTGGCTGCCCTCTGCAATAAAACAGCTGAAGTAACCGACGATGGACTTAAGGGGTATCATGTGACGTCTGCAGAAACAAAATGCAAAGAACTCTGACGGAGAAAAGACGCTGTAGATGGTGCCAGGAAACCGAAAGGTCGCGAGAGTCAATCTGTCAGCCCACGGATTTTTCAGTCTTCTTTAACCTACCCTTTATCTCTCAACCATATGGGGTTCGCCAGAAACAGGTTGCTCGGATTCCATGTTAAACTCTAAGTCCCCTTTCCCCTGTCGGATGGACACGTAATTTGCTTAAGTGACGTCCAATTGAAAGATTGCGCCAAGCCGTTTAGCCACACGAAATAGAAATAATAATAATAATAATAATAATAATAATAATAATAATAGCACTCAACAGGAAAATCAAAATTGAAGAAATCAAAAAAGAACGCAAAATCATGAGGAAAATTTTAGGAGGAAGACCCACACCAGATGGCTACAGACTACAGAAGAACTCAACAGTAGAAGCATATTCGAACATCGAGAACGATATGAGAAAAAGGCGCCTTAAATTCTACGGACATTTAGATAGACTCCCTGAAACACGACTCACCAAGAAAATTCTAGAACACATCAAGACACTTAAAGTCTCGACACCCTGGATGGAAGGAGTCCGAAAAGACCTACAAGCAATTGGCACCACAAACACCACAGACAGAAGCACCTTCCGAAAACACATAGACAATTGGGAAGTAAAGTCAGAAGCGCTAAAACAGCGGACCAAACAAGAATGGTCTGAGGAGAGAAAAGAGGCCCTCTCCAAGAGAATGAAGGAGTACTGGAAGGACAAGAAGAACAAGCCTTCAAAGTCATATGCTTAACGATTTCCTTTTAGGGAAAATCCGCCAACAATAATAATAACAATAATAATAATAATAATAATAATAATAATAATAATCATCTATGTACATAATTAAGTGTGCATGGAACCCTCAGAGCTCGAGTCCTAGTCGCACTTAGGAGGTATTTTTAGCTACCATTAGACCTTCAGTCGTCCGGAACAGCGCGACTGCTACGGTCGCAGGTTCGAATCCTGCCTCGGGCATGGATGTGTGTGGGAGGGGGACAGAGAGAGAGAGAGAGAGAGAGAGAGAGAGAGAGAGAGAGATATAGGAAAAGCTGGACAGAGAGAAGGGGAAATAAGTGATGGCCAGAGAGGGGGAATGAGGAGGAGATGGACGAAGAGGTGGGGAGGAAGAGATTAGGACCTACTTTCCCTTTTCTTTCTAAACCAGACTGAGTCATAGCAATGCTTGGCCACGTACGTAAATGAATAATAATCCAACCGGTACGTGAAACTGCAACCGACTAAATCTAATTGTTCTCATTCGGTTGTTCCCATAAATAGCTTACGGCCTGCAAAGTAGAAAGCAATGGCTTGCTTGTGAAACACGTCTCATGCTCACTGGGCCATCCGCAGACATCAAGGAGTCTGACAGGCCGACGGCGGCATACATAGGCGTGGGCAGCTATTACGCTGTGCAGTGCCCCGATGCGTTATCTGGAGCCACTGACCGATACTCTGCCACCAGAATGCACGCCATGGAGACTAATAAAGCGACTCCACACGCACGCTATGTCTCTCCCACCACGGCAGCGCTCACACTTGCGTTACTGAGTACACGTACAGTCCACTCCATAAATAACACGCAACGCTCAAGCTCTCTCTATCTCTCTCCCCTCCCACAAACATCCATGCCCGAGGCAGGATTCGAACCTGCGAACGCTAAAGCACACGACAATTTTACACTACTGGCCATTAAAATTGCTTCACTAAGAAGAAATGCAGATGATAAACGGGTATTCATTGCACAAATATATTATAATAGAACTGACATGTCATTGCATTCTCACGCAATTTGGATACATAGATCCTGAGAAATCAGTACCCAGAACAACCACCTCTGGCCGTAATAACGGCCTTGATAAGCCTGGGCACTGAGTCAAACAGAGCTTGGATGGCGTGTACAGGTACAGCTGCCCATGCAGCTTCAACACAATACCACGGTTCATCACGAGTAGTGACTGGCGTATTGTGACGAGCCAGTTGCTCGGCCACCATTGACCAGACGTTTTCAATTGTGAGAGATCTGGAGAATGTTCTGGCCAGGGCAGCAGTCGAACATTTTCTGTATCCAGAAAGGCCCGTACAGGACCTGCAACATGCGGTCGTGCATTATCTTACTGGAACGTAGGGTTTCGCATGGATCGAATGAAGGATAGAGCCACGGGTCGTAACACATCTGAAATGTAACGTCCACCGCTCAAAGTGCCGTCAATGCGAACAAGAGGTGACCGAGACGTGTAACCAACTGCACCCCATACCATCACGCCGGGTGATACGCCAGTATGGAGATGACGAATACACGCTTCCAATGTGCGTTCACCACGATGTCGACAAACACGGATGCGACCATCATGATGCTTTAAACAGAACCTGGATTCATCCGAAAGAAATGTTTTGTCATTCGTGCACCCAGGTTCATCGTTGAGTACACCATCGCAGGCGTTCCTGTCTGTGATGCAGCGTCAAGAGTAACCGCAGCCATGGTCTCCGAGCCAATAGTCCATGCTGCTGCAAACGTTGTCGAACTGTTCGTGCAGATGGTGGTTGTCTTGCAAACTTCCCCATCTGTTGACTCAGGGATCGAGACGTGGCTGCACGATCCGTTACAGCCATGCGGATAAGATGCCTGTCATCTCGACTGCTAGTGATACGAGGCCGTTGGGATCCAGCACGGCGTTCCTATTACCCTCCTGAACCCACCGATTCCATATTCTGCTAACAGTCATTGGATCTCGAACAACGCGAGCAGCAATGTCGCGATACGATAAACCGCAATCGCGATAGGCTACAATCCGACCTTTATCAAAGTCGGAAACGTGATGGTATGCATTTCTCCTCCTTACACGAGGCATCACAACAACGTTTCACCAGGACGCCGGTCAACTGCTGTTTGTGTATGAGAAACCGGTTGGAAACTTTCCTCATGTCAGCACGTTGTAGGTGTCGCCACTGGCGCCAACCTTGTGTGAATGCTCTGAAAAGCTAATGATTTGCATATCACAGCATCTTCTTCCTGTCGGTTAAAGTTCGCGTCTGTGGCGCGTCATCTTCGTAGTGTAGCATTTGTAATGTCCAGTAGTGTATTAGCACCAGTCGAGTATCTGGCGTTGCCCAGCTACGCCGCCCCCCCCCCCCCCCCCAGTCCGTTTCTCTTTCTTCCGAAGCGATCAATTCGCATTTGCGTGTACAACGTGCGTCTGGAAAGTTCGGCGAATGGTTTCAGAAAATGAGGAAAACAAGAGTTACAGGGTGACAATTATTGTACTATATGGAAGAAAATAAATTAGTTACAAATTACGGCGTGCGCACAATTCCTTCAATACGTTAACGTCACTACAGATATTCGGATCTAGGTTATGATAAGTTCGATGTGTCTGCCATCATTGGCGATGATGTGGCGCATAAGAATAGCGAAATACAGCACGACCCGCTGAAGTGTCGGAGCATCCTGATTGGCTATGACCTCCTGAATAGCTGTTTTCAGCTCAGCGGTGGTTTTGGGGTTATTGCTGTACACCTTGTCTTTGATATAGCTCCCAAACAAGGAGTCGTATTTGTTCAGATCCGGAAAATATGGCGGCGAATCGAGGCCCATGCCATTGGGCCTCTGGGTATCCCAGAGCCAAAATGCAGACTTTCTCCCTCCCCTCCCCCCCCTCAAGTGCTCCACCAGGACATCAAACACACGAGGCGCACATGTGCTCTCAGCATACGAATTTTTCTAGCCCAGTTTGAGGTTGTTTCTCGGTTTGATAGACCACAAACGTGACTTTCAAACACATCCCCACTCCCACACGCAGCTCCCACGGGTCAGGACTCCTAGTGCGTTGTTCAAGACACTCCCTCCTACCATTGTACAAATATTTGCGACTGACTGCACGAGTTTTTTCCGGCATTCAACCTTTTTGGTCTTCGTTGAAGGCCTTATTACGCCAGTGGCTTAGTCTAGCGCTTACAGGTTGTAAAGCTGACGTTTGTCTTACCTGACAATTCTGTGAATTTTTACAGCAAAAAATAAAGAATTACAGCGTTGTATTCGTCAGGCCTTCTGACATCGAAAATACTTTGCTTGTAAAGAGTTAAGCTTGTATCTAATTGTCAGCGTAATTAGTTTTAGCGTAACGTTTACAAACGTCGCTTTTCGTTCATTACCCTCACGTCCACATTTGAAATAACAGTGTTAACGAAGCAGCTGGTTAGGCTGATGATTTAACAGCTCAGTCAATAAGACAAAAAAAGGGTCGAATATCGGGAATTGCTCGTGCAAATTGGAAATTTTTTGTGCAGTGGTGGGAGGGATTGCCACGAGCACCATACTAGAGGGGTGAATGGTGAGGGTTGAGTGTGGTAGTAAAGGTGCGTTTGAATGTCACTTTTGTACGTTTTTCTTGGGTAACTGTAGCTTCAGCGGAAACGCGCCGCAGTACAAAATTTAACTATTTAAATTTACTGCAAAAAGGTTCTGCTCATTTTTTCTGTGGGGCTAATAGCATGCGCATAGCGAGCGAGAGAATATGAAAATATCGCGCGTAATGTATGAAGGCCAGCTGTAACATTGCGGGTTGCATAAAACGACAACGGTAGGGACAGCTGAATCACCTTGCATAAAAGGAATGGATACGGTGCGATCTAGCTCTGGTATCTTCCACTTCTACCGAATCTACGGCAGTCTTCTGTTTTCTGAGCAGAACGAAGACAGAATGTTCAGATATGACCTCGAGTCTAGGCGCGCTTAGAGCAGCTGTGTATTCCTATTCCACGAGCGTCGCGCAGCTGGCGAGCTCTGGAGAAACGTCGACCCAAGCCTGCCAACCCACACACCGTAACTGCATCAACCACCGAGTGCATCGCATCTTTCGCACTACGAACACCACCGCCTTCTTCACAACACTTTTTCCATTTTAAGAACCTTCAGCATCGCAGCGCGTCAGCAATCGTTGGTGAATATATCAAGGCGAGTTTCTAGTTTTTTAATATTTTTCCATTTTGTTATAATTTCCTCTCCACAAGTACAAGTTACAATACAAACGGCTGATCAACATACTGACGAAAGACTACTGCTGCATAATGGCATGTGTTCTTTGAGTTCACATGCCTGGACAGTCTGAGTAAATGCAAAACTGACGATCCAAATGAACAGATACCATTCCATTGAGAAACCCCAGCAGTTTCTGTTGAGCACGAGTTTTAACTCTTGCTCAACAGAAAATTTGTAAGGATGAAGATGCAGATCATTTTCGATAAAACTTTTGCACGTCCAGCTTAACTAACAATTGTAGTATAGCTGACTCTCATTACAATTTTGCAAGACATTTCCGCTGTCGTTCACGTTAGTTTTTCTGGCGATTCCACTCGTTTCCGGCAGTTTTCTAACCATCACTCCGCTGTTTGGATTACGTTGTCACGAAATGCCAAATACACTTTGTGGGTCATTTTTACGTTGGTCACTCTGTATTTTCAATGATGTAACAATATTCACTACTCCTAGAGTTTTCCCTACAGACTGCTTTCCTAGCCTTTCTGTTATTTCTCTATTTTATCCGAGGACTTCCTTCACATCATCACATTTCACGTGCTTCCAGTTTTTTCCCCCAGCTGCCATTTTTCCACATTTATGTTCTATGGTGTACATATTTTCAGGGAGTTTGTCCTCAAGCATGTGTAAACATCTGATATCTTTAGACTTCAACTCGTGTTAAATTTATTTGTTTCTCACCATTCTGATTTCGATGTCTCCCTTGCTGCTATATTTACATTCATACTCCGCGAGCCACCTTGTACACCAAGTTTTTCGTATGTGCAGGTAAATATGGCAATGTTGCGCTTGGAGAACAACTGCTGGAGAAGTCTCCGTACGATACGGATTTTCTGATTCTGATGCCTCCTTCGGGTACCTTACACGATTCGTTTCCTGTGTGAATTTTTTCACATCTACAGCCTCCACTCGTTAATTTTCAGCATTTAACAAAAAATTTCTTACTTTTATCACTTTCATTACTCTTGTTAACTCACATCTCGAGCCTAATAATTCCATTCCTTCCATACTTTCATTTGGCATGGAATCTACTCCCTTTGCAATCCATCACTGTTCTGAAACTTTCCTTCACATGCTACCTTGGCGTAAGTAAAGTAACAGCTTTTCGTTATTTACATTCTTGTTTAATCAAATCTACTTATTCTTCTTATATAGTAAAAAATGTCCCGTTCTAGTTGGTCCCCAATATTATAAGTCTGCTTATCCATTCGAAAGTGAAATGTTGGATTGTCCCGTATGACTTTATAAAAAAAAATTAAACCACTATCAAACCAGGTGGAAGAACTAGTACTTAATATGTATAATGAAAGTATGATCTGCTTTTGCGTTCGTAATGCTTCAGGAAATGCTACAACGAAAAATAAAAAGCTTAGGATAGATTACAGAGCTTTTGGGATTATTAATATGAAACCCACCTATTCGACTTAGCTGTCGCGCTGCGTTTGTCTTGGACTGTCAAGTAAATTGTGTACACTTATTTGCCAGCGTCCTTGATAGAACCGCGTTAGTTGCCTTGCAGCGCTAACTGACCGTTATAGGCTAATTTAAACTATTGGCCATCTAATGTTTAAGGTCCGAAGCTGGGACGTTGTCCTGACGCGTACTATCTCCGAGGCGATAGTAAATCGCTTTGATATCAGTCTCCTACAAAATTTTTCGAAAAATCTAAAATTCACGTATGATATGTCTAAGCATGTCGAAAATATGTACTTAATTAAGGACGGAGTTATGTATCATCTAGAAATGGGAGAAATTTTCGCGCCCGGGGAAGTTTCCTACTTGAAAACTTGTCGAAGCCGAAGTGGCAACACTGAGGGAATCGACAATGCCGGCACACCTCCCATTCGCGTATTGCTGGCGTGAAGAGTCCAGCCCGCTGGCTGTCAAATGCCAGCTGATTTATATACGACTGTAGACCTAATGATTAGCAATATTAAACTGGAATTCAAAGGATCTAGATTCTACGTGAAACATTCTCAGTTGATTGAAAGCCTCACTGAAGAAGCTAACAGTGTTAACGGAAATGAAATAGTTTCGTACTTGCTTCAGCGGTATTGCAAAACGGCTAAAACGGTCACACGGCTCTAGCTGCAGACAGCTTATTTAACAGCTTCCAGAGGTAACAAAAATTTGATTTTCGTTATGTCACTATTAAGGACCGAATTTTAAAATTTAAAATTCTATCATGATCCGCTCACTGAGAGGTATAATATTACATTAAAAGCTTAATACAAAAAGACGAGTATTACAGTTGTGTCTATATATCTTGAGACAGCTTAACTCACAGCGCGCAAATTATCCAGACTATTCATCGAACATATGGGAATGAGATCACTTAACTTCCAGCAAACTTTACACATTTTCAAGCATTTACGGAACTTTTTCTCGCTAACACCACCCACAAAATGACGAAACGAAAATAAATTTCCCTTTAGCCGACATTTTGTCTCGAGGGAATCAGCAGCTGTACAGATATTTAAAACAATTGTCACTTATTCTTCAGTCCAGGTTGCACATTTTTAATTACATGAGACGTTTCGATCTCTGGATACTTTTCAGACCTAAAACAAAGTAAAAACTAAGTACGTACGGTATAGTATTGTTCACTAGGTAGAAATGAATTTTACATAAATGCGGAATTTTACCTACGAAGTTCCGTCAGCAATCCTCCTTGTCTGTGTCAATCACATTTCAGAACTGTGCTTTGCAATTGGGTCGCTGTTTTAAATTAGTGTATGGTGGAGGTTGGGGAGAGGGAAGGGGTAAAGTGGGGAAGAGGGGAGAAGGGAAGAATGGAGTGAGGGTAACTGGGAGAGGGGATGGCAGGGATGTAAAAAGTTTAACAAGACAGGGTCTCACGCAAAAAAAATTCTAATTTCACTATTTTATCAGTCTATTCTATTAATATTTTAAGAAAAATTTTCACATAATTATAATTTTAGCGTAATACACTATCTTGTTAAAACACGGTCTGCAGTTGCAAAACCCAGTACTCTGATATGTGGTTCTGTAACAGCCAAGACTGGGTGCCGACGCAATTACTTAGCTAAATTCTGCATTTATGTACAACTATTTACTTATTGTAAAGTATTTTAGTTTTACTTTTAGATCTGAAGATGGCCCATTGAGATCGCAGCATGTCATGTAATTAAAAATGTGCAACAGACTGAAGAATAAACAATTGTTTTAAATTAAAGTAGTTTGTCGCTTACTACGTTTTCGTTATCCATGATTTGCTGATTTAGCCGTCAGAACTGTGACGTTTGACTCTGCGGTCTCCCCCCCCCCCCCCCCCCCCGCCCTTCCCTCACTTTCACAATGCTTCACAGCCAAACCCGTCGCCTGTGGTGGCCTTCAGTTTGTTGAACTGCTTCGCAGAAGACCTTCATTAACAGACTGCGTCAAGTTAGATAAACGAAATGGAACTGCGTTCTTCAAACGTCTATGGATAAAAAGCCCAGTTCTTCTCACTGTATTAGACATCAGGGATGTTTTAATTTATTTCTTCTTTACTGCTAACTATTTGCAACACATATTGCAGACAATGTGCATACGTAGCGCTGAATATACTTGCGAAGTAGTATCGTTGTACAACATACTTCTACCACATCATAAAAATGACATGCGTGTAAAACCAGCTTTTCTTAAAACGAAGCAAAATAGACGTATTTTTGGTTGTATTCGAGAGTTAATAGTTTTGTACAGGATTTATGAATAACCAGTAGTCTCCCTATACATCACAGAAACCAACTTCTTATAAAACGGCTTCAAAGTCTGATTGCTTTACGAGTTAATGTGTTAACTAGTTGACAAACATGTAAAACTTTCATGGTTGAAGATGTAAAACACTAATTATGCTGGATTTATTAGTTTCGGATTAGTGTTCTGGTAAATATTTCAGGTCGTTCAGATACTTTTAATCACAACCAAGATAAGGATTTACCATTTTAATGGTGGCTAAAATACTGGGCTGTGATTGCAATGAGTGAGAGGGAGGTGGTACAGTATGCAGAGAGAGAGAGAGAGAGAGAGAGAGAGAGAGAGAGAGAGAGAGAGAGAGAAATGTATACACTACCATTCCTTTATTGCTCAGCCAAGTTACAGAAAATTTCATCTCTCAACGTATTCGAAAGGATGAACACTTAAATTTGTTCTTCGTGCATCCATATTTGAACAGGATGAAAGTGGGACACAGCTGGTGTAATTTTTATTAAACATGAAATTCCTTCAGCTGTACTTAAGATTGTATATTTACTACGTTACCAGTTTCGACGCTGCGTCAACGGCATCTTCAGGCCCGTACACTGATGAAATTAGTTGTGTGTGGCTCAGCCTAGAAGTCCGCGGTGAGACGAACACGTGCTTGGTGGAGCATGTGCTTGGTGGAGCACGTGTTGGTCTCACCGCGGACTTCTAGGCTGAGCCACACACAACTAATTTCATCAGAGTGTACGGGCCTGAAGATGCCGTTGACGCAGCGTCGAAACTGGTAACGTAGTAAATATAAAATCTTAAGTACAGCTGAAGGAATTTCATTTTTAGTAAAATCTTAAATTTGCGCTCACTTACCGTAATAAAATAAATCAGACGCTAAACAGTTCCACTCCGAGATTGCAGTCGAATTCCATTTGCGCAGCAGTGCATCCGTTTCGTGGTTGTGACAAACATTTTGCCGACAGTAACAATCATTTTATACATTATTACACGTTTGTCTAATACAGTGCGAAGAACTGGGCTTTTTATCCATAGCCGTGTGAAGAATGCAGTTCCATTTCGTTTATCTAACTTAATGCTGTCTGTTAATGAAGGTCTTCCGCGAAGGAGTTCAACAAACTGAAGGCCACTACATGCCACGGGTTTGGCTCTGCAGAATTGCGAAAGTGAGGGAAGGGGGGAGGGGAAGGGACACAGGGTCAAACGTCACAGTTCTGACGGCTAAATCAGCAAATCAGATGCATACGTTCAGCACAAAGTCGCTCTGTGGCCGTTGATGCAGGCGCGAATAGACCAGAGCTGAAAGGTCTCGAACAAAGTGCTCCGTCTGTAGTATTATCACATGAAATCTATGTCAGCCGCTTTGCGATATTATCAATACTCGCGGGCCCTGCCTAATACCTGTCGAACGTTCAGAGAACAATTCTGTAATGGTGTAGGACGACCTCATCCTCAATGTCGTCTATCGACCAGTTGCGCTTGCACGTGTAGCGAAAATTTAGTGTTGCGTGCAACCGATGTACCGTTATACGAGGGTCACTCCAAAAGAAATGCACTCTATCTTTGTAAAAGCACAGTTTTCATTCTGCATGTGTGAAAGTTTTACAATGTGTAGATACATCCTTCCCGCTCGTTTTCAAACTTAATTCAACCTGTTCCCGTGAGTGGCGCCGTCACAGCATGTCTTCAAGATGTCTGCTGCACTTTATGTTCGTCTGAAGCAACGTGCTGTCATAGAATTCCTCTGCTGTGAAAACGGCAGAGTGGGAAACATCCAGAAGAGGTTGAAAAAGGTGTATGGAGATGATGCTGTCCATCGCAGTACAGTTAGTCGGTGGGCAAGCAGGTTTCGTGATGAAAGCGGGCACGGCAATATTGAGTATTGTCCTCGCAGCGGCAGGTCTCTTACTGCACAAACTCCAGACAATGTGCAGAAAGTTAACGAATTGGTGACTGCTGACAGACGCATCACAGTGAACGAATTGTCACGCTACGATGGGATAGGGGATGGAAGTGTTTGCAGAATACTGAAAGTGTTGGCGTTGAAAAGGGTTTGTGCCAGGTGGGTACCTAGGATGTTGACAGTGGCTCACATAGAAACAAGAAAAACAGTATGCAGCGAACTTTTGGAACAGTACGAGAATGGTGGAGATGAATTTCTTGGAAGAATTGTGACAGGTGATGAAACATGGCTCCATTTTTCACCAGAGACGAAGAGGCAATCAATGGAGTGGCATCATGCAAATTCACCCAAGAAAAAAAATTCGAAACCACACCTTCTGCTACGGTGTTTTTCGATTCCGAAGGACTCTTGCTTGTGGACATCATGCCAAGTGGAACCACCATAAATTCTGATGCATATGTGACGACACTGAAGAAACTTCAAGCTCGACTGAGTCGTGTTCGACAACACCGGCAAAAGCAGGAAGTTTGGCTGTTGCACGACAATGCACGGCCACATGTCAGTGAAAAAACCATGGTAGCGATCACAAAACTGATGGACAACACAAACACCCGCCTTACAGTCCTGACCTGGCTCCATGCGACTATCATCTCTTTGGGAAACTGAAAGAGGTTTGAAGATGACTCCCTTGTGCACGCTGCCAAACAGTGGCTCCAACAGGTTGGTCCAGAATTTTACCGTGCGGGTGTACAGGCGCTGGTTCCAAGACGGCGTAAGGCAGTTGAGAGGGATGGAAATTATGTGGAGAAATGAAAATATTGTTCCTAAAGGATGTATCTTCACACTGTAAAACTTTCAAACATGTAGAATAAAAGATGGATTAAAAAATAGTGTGCATTTCTTTTGGAGTGATTCTTTTAGGATACAAAAGTCTGCAGGTAAGCTGTATGGTCAAAATTTTTCGTGTAGCTAAAATACTATTTGATTACACTACTGACAACAAATCATTGGAAACAGTAACCATCGTCAATCACCTAGGTGTGAACGAACAGGGCGTCCCTCTATCCAGTGACATGCGCAATGTGTTTGTCTTTTATAGTCTACTGAAATCTGTTCTCCCTTTTTGAGTCACCCGATACTTCGTTATACTCTGAAAGCCCCCGCTGATTCGGAAAAAGCCAAAATAATTTCCCAGTTTTTTGTAAGCAGTGTCAAATGTGCGCTGATGTGAAACTTTGAGAGATTAGAACTGTGTGTCAGTGCGGGACGCGAACCCTGGAGCTTTGCCTTTTGCTGGCAATGGTTCTACCGACTGAGCTATTCACAAAGGATTACGTGTCTCAGAAACACACGATCAACTCTCTCGGGTGAGAGTTCGCGACCGAGACGTCTCAAACAGCGGAGCTGTGCTGACGTTAACGGCGGGGCCGCGACACACAGGGGATTAAGTAGGGTTGCCTTGGGACCGACAGGGCGAGCTAATGCAAAGTGGTTGTAGGGCTGGGGGGGGGGGGGGGGGAGGAGGGTGTGTCTGCAACAGGTGGTTCCTTCTGCTTGGCGACACGCAGCGCTCCAACAGAAGCCTTTCCACTTCCACTGCTCAATGCCTACGGCGTGCACTGCCGTTCTATTTACGCAAGTGTAACGAAGTTAGCGTTTATTGCGTTTTCACATTAAACATGTTTCATATCAAGTTAGATTACATCTGAACTTTTTTTTTTTGTTTTGCAGGAATAGGGACTGCTATGGTGGCGAATAGTTTCCGACATAATCTACAGATAAAAAAAAACATGCGCTGATTGTTTTTCATTCTGTGGCCTTGCGAGCTTAGCAGCCTTTTAAATGAAATGCGTAATGTTTAAAGGTATTTGTGCAATACTTAAAAAATCATTTGGTTGGTGGCAGTGCGTTGACAGAGTATTAGCCAAGACTCCTATACAGCTTGTGCTATGCGCCGTAGCCCAGGAGAACGTGAGTAAACAGCGAGTATAAAATGCGACATGACCTAGGGAGCACAGAAAAAGCATAACTGAATACCTGTCGTGTGGAGCTCCCTTGCAGAAGTAGGTAGAGCATTGGTTGGTCGTGCCGAGGGTATCGAATTCGAGCCCTGGTCACGCCAGATTTTGTACTTCAGTACGTGTCAGGCTTTTACGGCACAACGTGTTTCTGAAGTGTAAAAGGACTGTTCGGAGTTCATACATGTACGGCGGTGCTGCTGTCTAGCAGCAAATTATTATTATTATTATTATTATTATTATTATTATTATTATTATTATTATTATTATTATTATTATTGTTGTTGTCTTCTTCTTCTTCAGTCCAGAGACTGGTTTCATGCAGCTCTCCATGCTACTCTAGCCTGTGAAAGCTTCTTTATCTCCCAGTACCTACTGCAACCTACATCCTTCTGAATCTGCTTAGTGTATTCATCACCTGGTCTCCCTCTACGATTTTTACCCTCCTCGTTGCCCTCCAATACTAAATTGGTGATTCCTTGATGTCTCAGAATATGTCCTACTAACCGATCCCCCCTCCTAGTCAAGTTGAGCCACAAATTCCTCTTCTCCCCAATTCTCTTCAGTATCTACTCATTAGTTGTGTTTTCTACCCATCAAATCTTCAGCATTCTTCTGTAGCACCACATTTCGAAAGCTTCTATTCTCTTCTTGTCCAAACTATTTATCGTCCATATTTCACTTCCATACATTGCTACAGTCCATGCAAATACTTTCAGCCGGCCGGTGTGGTCGAGCGGTTCTAGGCACTTCTGTCTAGAACCGCGTGACCCCTGCGGTCGCAGGTTCGAATCCTGCTTCGGGCATGGATGTGTGTGATGTCCTTAGGTTAGTTAGGTTTTTAGTAGTTCTAAGCTCTAGGGGACTGATGACCTTAGAAGTTGGCTCAGAGCCATTTGAACCATTTTTGTTCCGACTCATTCTGTGAAACTAAAAATGTGCTCTACAGGCTTGCTACTTTGAAATAAACTAAGCGAAAGAGGAGTGCCAATAGAATATTTTTAAAAACTCGATAGTCCAGCAGGCCAGGAAAAAAGTGTCGCATATAACAGTTTCACATGTACTGCAGTAAAATAACTGGCTAGACCATGGCTCGAATTCGGGACCTTTGGTACGACAAACTAACGCTCTACCAACTTCCACCACGCCAGCTATGCTTTTTCTGTACTCTGTAGGTCATTTTTTACCTGTTAATTACCGTTTACTCACTTTGTCCTGGATTACGTCCTCCCCAATATGTGAATGGTCAGCGTGCTGGACTGCCGTCCTAAGGGGCTCGGGTCGATTCCCGACTGGGTCGGGGATTTTCTCCACTCAGGGACTGGGTGTTGTGTTGTCTTCATCATTTCATCCCCATCCGGCGCGCAGGTCGCCCAATTTGGCGTCGAATGTAATAAGACCTGCACTAAGGCGGCCGGACCTGCCCCGTTGGGGGCCTCCCGTCCAATGACGGCAAACGCTTATTTCCATCCTCTTGGATGACTGCACATAGCACATACTGTACCGGATATGTGGTTGATACTCTGTCGATATACAGGGTTTGCTACTGTCGTCGCAATTTGTTAAAAAGATACTGCAGCCATTTCCAGTATACCATGGTCAGCCGAAGGTTGCGTCAGATCGTAGAAGTCACCCTCGACTCAAGGTATCCACAAATGGACTCAAGTACTATATAGGCTGTTGCAGATAACAGGAGTGCCGAAACCAGTTTAGCCAATAAACAATATGTGTGAGCAATGACTGGTAACCTCTGTAGTCAAAGCTGGTATGCTCGCTGATGCTCCACGCCAACAGCACGGCAAAAATGAAAAAGTCAACGTCTTCTGTTTTTATACCACTCAGACACGGTTTTTTCATCGAATCTGCAAATCTAATAACGTAAATGAACCGTGGAAATGGCTAAGCGGGTTCCTGCGTGTGTCCTGCTTGTGCAGCTAGGTGAGGGATTTGGCCAGGCCGCTGCAGTGGGGCACTGTGTCAAAAGCTGGAGCCGCTCGACTCTGCAGGGAACCGGTTGCCGTGATGACGTTTATGATAGCGGCGCCACAGCTGCGTGCGCCGACGTCTCCATTCACGCTGCCCTGCGCAGGGGAGTCACTGGTATCCCAGTGCCGAGTCCTGAAGCACCGTCCACCACGTGTCCAAGCCTCCAGAGGTACGACTCATTTATCAAGAGGCGCTATTTTTCAGGGCAGCAGGTCAAACATGGAAAATGACTGTGCCCTGTGGGGATAGCTTCGAGGTTATCAGCCCCTACAGCTTCATGGACATGCCAAATCGAAATTAATGACGAGAATGTTTACAAATTTCCAAAAATTGGTAGCTCTTCCACTTTTACGCAGTAGTTCTAACGTTTCAGCAGAGATTTAAACAGAACAAAGGTTTTTAACAATAGTTAAATGTGGATTCAATAAGCGTTCTTGTGTGAAGTATTACCTTGGACTCTGATATAAGCCGGCGAGTGGGAGGGAGCGAGAAAGTGCATTTCTAGAGAGATTCCAGATGCAGGGCTGGACGAGTTGGAGAGAGATGTGCGGAGCGAAATTTATGCGGAAAAGGAATGCGTTGACATTTCTGCGTAGCTCAAGACCCTTCGAGTAGTTTTTTGCTTTCTCGCTCATTCGCTTCACCAAGTCACAAACAGTCACATTTCAACCTAACTAACACTTGGGCCACCAAAATGATCATGCTTGGTTGGATGATTTGGGAGGTAGGGGACCAAACAGCGACATCGTCGGTCCCATGGGATTAGGAAGGATGGGGAAGGAAGTCGGCCGTGCGCATTCAAAGGAACCATCCCAGCAGTTGCCTGAGGCGATTTACGAAAACCACGGAAAGTTCGTTTAAGGACTGGTCACGTCATACTGGTAAATTTCATTTGATGCTATAAATCATTCACTAGGGTATTTCAGAACGAGTGAACAGTACATTTCGCTATAAATAGTGTAAGGTTACGGTTAGGTGGTTCCTTATTCTATGACTGAACACAACTGTGTAACCTGTTTAATATTGCAATTTTGTCACGGAAATACACGCTTTTACGCAGTTTACAATGTGACAATGCTAAGACAGTTGTCAAAATGACGCATCTCGGCCTCTGAAAGTGATCTAATCCTAAACACAACAGTATTAAATGTAACTCTCAGAAAGTTAAATAATCCTAAACACAACATACTAAATTTTTAACTAGAAGTTTCTTTACAAAATTATCCTTACGATTACATTATGATGTTGGCAATACTACGATAAATTATCTGATTCTGGTGCAAAGTTCGGTACTAATTTTAGAATGATAATTAAGCCTACAGAGGATGGTCAGTTTTGTGACAAGTCGAGCAAAAGATTACCCAAGGTTGCTCGAGTCTACAGTGAATGCAAGCTGGTGAACCAACAAGTTTATGCCTCTGTACGTGGTATTTATCTTAGCTTCGTTGATTGTCGTCTGCGTGGCCGCTCTCGCCCACTATAATTCCTATAAAATGTAATTAAGCCTTTGTTGAATTTTCCAGCAGAAACACTGTTTCTCAATATGCGAGAAAACGCGAACTCATCCCCAGTCTCAGAGTATGGCGATATACACGCGCATGGCTGGAGCAGTTCTCACAAGGAATAGAAAAGCAACTGGAATTACTCAACAGAGTAAAGTCCACTGGACCTGACGGGATACCAATTCGATTCTACACAGAGTACGCGAAAGAACTTGCCCCCCTTCTAACAGCCGTGTACCGCAAGTCTCTAGAGGAACGGAAGGAAAGAGCACAGGTAGTCCCAGTCTTCAAGAAGGGTCGTCGAGCAGATGCGCAAAACTATAGACCTAGAACTCTGACGTCGATCTGTTGTAGAATTTTAGAACATGTTTTTTGCTCGAGTATCATGTTTTTGGAAACCCAGAATCTACTATGTAGGAATCAACATGGATTGCGGAAACAGCGATCGTGTGAGACCCAACTCGCTTTATTTGTTCATGAGACCCAGCAAATATTAGATACAGGCTCCCAGGTAGATGCTATTTTTCTTGACTTCCGAAAGGCGTTCGATACAGTTCCGCACTGTCGCCTGATAAAGTAAGAGCCTACGGAATATCAGACCAGCTGTGTGACTGGATTGAAGAGTTTTTAGCAAACAGAACACAGCATGTTGTTATCAATGGAGAGACGTCTACAGACAAAGTAACCTCTGGCGTGCCACAGGGGAGTGTTATGGGACCATTGCTTTTCACAATATATATAAATGACCTAGTAGATAGTGTCGGAAGTTCCATGCGGCTTTTCGCGGATGATGCTGTAGTATACAGAGAAGTTGCAGCATTCGAAAATTGTAGCGAAATGCAGGAAGATCTGCAGCGGATAGGCACTTGGTGCAGGGAGTGGCAACTGACCCTTAACATAGACAAATGTAATGTATTGCGAATACATAGAAAGAAGGATCCTTTATTATACGATTATATGATAGCGGAACAAACACTGGTAGCAGTTACTTCTGTAAAATATCTGGGAGTATGCGGGCGGAACGATTTGCAGTGGAATGATCATATAAAATTAATTGTTGGTAAGGCGGGTGCCAGGTTGAGATTCATTGGGAGAGTCCTTAGAAAATTTAGTACATCAACAAAGGAGGTGGCTTACAAAACACTCGTTCGACCTATACTTGAGTATTGCTCATCAGTGTGGGATCCGTACCAGATCGGGTTGACGGAGGAGGTAGAGAAGATCCAAAGAAGAGCGGCGCGTTCGTCACAGGGTTATTTGGTAACCGTGATAGCGTTACGGAGATGTTTAACAAACTCAAGTGGCAGACTCTGCAAGAGAGGCGCTCTGCATCGCGGTGTAGCTTGCTCGCCAGGTTCCGAGAGGGTTCGTTTCTGGATGAGGTATCGAATATATTGCTTCCCCCTACTTATACCTCCCGAACAGATCACGAATGTAAAATTAGAGAGATTAGAGCGCGCACGGAGGCTTTCAGACAGTCGTTCTTCCCGCGAACCATACGCGACTGGAACAGGAAAGGGAGGTAATGACAGTGGCACGTAAAGTGCCCTCCGCCACACACCGTTGGGTGGCTTGCGGAGTATAGATGTAGATGTAGAATTAACTAACTGGCTGGTTCGTTTCTCCACAGTTGCAGCTCAGCGATGCTACAGCTAATTTCTAGCTGGGTCAGCCGCTGTGAATGCAGTGATCACACAAATTTCTCCTTTTTTTATGTGCAGAATGAACACAGTCGACTTCCTTCCCCATCCTTCCCTAATCCGATGGGACCGATGGCCTCACTGTTTGGTCCCCTCCCCCGAATCAACCAACCAATGAAATAACCTGCGTTATTGGAGAACGCACTCGTGTCGCCAACATCACGCGACTTGGTGCCCAGTGCTCGCCGTCAGTATGGAACACACACGCTCCTCTATGCCACTGACGGGGATGTACTGCTGGGTACCTCGTTTCGGGGAAAACCCCAGCCGCCACGAGTCAAGTGCTGCCAGCGACAACTAGGTTACCTAGTTATCGGACTAGATTTGTGACTGGATTCAGTGTTCTTTGCAGACTGAAGTGCAGGCTTAGTTCTTATCCGAAAAAAATCGACGGATGTAAAGTTAACTTCGGGAGTATCCCAAGGGCGTGTCACAATCAACTTAACAGCTCATGCATCCAAGTTGCTGTCAAGAATAACACACAGAAGAATGGAAAAGAAAATTGAAGATCTGTTGCATGACGACCAATTTGGATTCAGGAAACGTGAATGCACCAGAGAGAGAATTCTGACGTTGGGGTTGATAACGGAGCAAGACTGAAGAAAAGTCGAGACACGTTCATCGGGTTTGTCGACCTGGAAAAAGCGTTCTACAATATAAAATGGTGCAAGATATTCGAAATTCTGAGAAAAATAGGGGTAAGCTATAGACAAAGGCAGGTAATATACAATATGTACAAGAAACAAGTGAAAACAATAAGAGTGGGAGACGAAGAACGAAGTGCTCTGATTAAAAAGAGTGTAAGACAGGGATGCAATCTTTCGCCCCTACTGTTCAACCTTTACATAGAAGAAGTAATGACAGAAATGAGAGAGAGCTCCAAGAGTGGAATTAAAATTCAGGGTGAAAGGATATCATTGATAAGTTTCGCTGATGACATTGAAATGCTCAGTGAAAATGAATTACAGGAACTGCTGATTGAAATGGTTTAATGAGTATGGAATATGTATTGCGAGAAAATCCAAGAAATACCAAAGTAGTGGGAAGCGGCTGAAATGAGAACAGCTAAAAGCTTCACATCAAAATTGGTGATCACGAAGTAGATGCAGTTAAGAATTCTGCTACCTAGGCAGCAAAATAACCCGTGATGGACGGAGCAAGGAGGACATCAAAAGCAGACTAGCGATCGTAAAAAGGGCATTTCCGGCCAAGGTAAGTCTATTAGTATCGAACATAGGCCTTAATTTTAGGAGGCAATTTCTGAGAAGAATGTACATTTGTGGCACAGCATTGTATGGTAATAAAACGGACTGTGGGAAAATAGAGAAGAAGAGAATCGAATAATTTGTCATGTGTTACAGAAGAACATTGAAAATTAGGTGGACTGCTACGGTAAGGAAAGAGGAGGTTCTCTGGAGAATCGTCGAGGGAAGGAATTATGGAAAACAGTTACAAGAAGGAGGGACAGGATGATAGGTGACGTGTTACGACATCGCGGTATAACTACCGTGGTATTAGAGGGAGCTGTAGAGGGTAAAAACTGTAGATAAAGGCAAGGACTGGTATACATCCAGCAAATAATTGACGTAGATCGCAAGTGCCACCCTGAGGCGAAGACGTTGGCATAAGAGGATTCGTGGCGGGGTGAATCAAACCAGTCAGAAGACTAATGACTCAAAAGAAATTGTCTAGCTAAGTAGCCGTCGTTGTCCTAGTATGTACGTATTTATTTATTTATTTATGTATTTATTTCAGTTCTATTAGTTCATCTCCCCCTTTCCCCTCCCTGTCCATCTCGTCGTCCTCATCTCCCGAACTATGTATCTTACAATGATAATTCTGCTGGTACATTCATTCAGAGCCGTATGTGGATATTATCTCCTGAATGTGTTGCGAATAGAGTTAGTAGCGAGGAACTAAAAAAATTTAAACGACATGACGTCATTCCTGATGCATGTTTTGCTGCATGAACTGCGAAAATGTAGTAAGCGACGAACACTGTTCCCTGCTCCATTTGGAGGGGGTTGTCAGCGAGAAAGTTTCGTAAAGGTTTGAAATTATGTCTGGTTGCAAGCCAGTTTAGATTGTTGCAAGTCACTAAGTGCTCTCGCTCCCACTGGATGGATAAAGTCTGGCCTACACTACTACTTCACACCCCATTCCTTATCCCTTTGACAGGTAGGTACTACTTAGCCCATTAGCGATTCTCTCCAAACAGTAAGTGATACGTGTACCAAGTTTTACTGAAATCGGTCCAGTGGTTTCGGAGGTGATTGGCACACACATTTTTGTAATATTTATGAATATATTTTTTCCGTGATCAGATTCTGATGAACTAAAGCCTATACGGTGCCCCAGACTATGTTCAAGTTACCTGTGAAAACCCAATGAAAGTTAGTCTAGACGTTTTGGAGATTAGCGTGTTGAAAGACAGGCACGACAGTTTTACAAATTTATTGTTAGTGTATATATATATATATATATATATATATATATATATATATATATATATATATATATATATATATATATATATATATGGTATTACAAAAAGGTACGGCCAAACTTTCAGGAAACATTCCTCACACACAAAGAAAGAAAATGTTAAGTGGACATGTGTCCGGAAACGCTTACTTTCCATGTTAGAGCTCATTTTATTACTTCTCTTCAAATCACATTAATCATGGAATGGAAACACACAGCAACAGAACGTACCAGCGTGACTTCAAACACTGTTACAGGAAATGTTCAAAATGCCCTCCGTTAGCGAGGATACATGCATCCACCCTCCGTCGCATGGAATCCCTGATGCGCTGATGCAGCCCTGGAGAATGGCGTATTGTATCACAGCCGTCCACAATACGAGCGCGGAGAGTCTCTACATTTGGTACCGGGGTTGCGTAGACAAGAGCTTTAAAATGCCCCCATAAATGAAAGTCAAGAGGGTTGAGGTCAGAAGAGCGTGGAGGCCATGGAATTGGCCCGCCTCTACCAAACCATCGGTCACCGAATCTGTTGTTGAGAAGCGTACTAACACTTCGACTGAGCTCCATCGTGCATGAACCACATGTTGTGCGTACTTGTAAAGGCACATGTTCTAGCAGCACAGGTAGAGTATCCCGTATGAAATCATGATAATGTGCTCCATTGAGCGTAGGTGGAAGAACATGGGGCCCAATCAAGACATCACCAACAATGCCTGCCCAAAAGTTCACAGAAAATCTGTGTTGATGACGTGATTGCACAATTGCGTGCGGATTCTCGTCAGCCCACACATGTTGATTGTGCAAATTTACAATTTGATCACGTTGGAATGAAGCCTCATCCGTAAAGAGAACATTTGCACTGAAATGAGGATTGACACATTGTTGGATGAATCGTTCGCAGAAGTGTACCCGTGGAGGCCAATCAGCTGCTGATAGTGCCTGCACACGCTGTACATGGTACGGAAACAACTGGTTCTCCCGTAGCACTCTCCATACAGTGACGTGGTCAACGTTACCTTGTACAGCAGGAACTTCTCTGACGCTGACATTAGGATTATTGTCAACTGCACGAAGAATTGCCTCGTCCATTGCATATGTCCTCGTCGTTCTAGGTCTTCCCCAGTCGCGAGTCATAGGCCGGAATGTTCCGTGCTCCCTAAGACGCCCATCAATTGCTTCGAACGTCTTCCTGTCGGGACACCTTCGTTCTGGAAATCTGTCTCGATACAAACGTACCGCGCCACGGCTATTGCCCCGTGCTAATCCATACATCAAATGGGCATCTGCCAACTCCGTATTTATAAACATTGCATTGACTGCAAAACCACGTTCGTGATGAACACTAACCTGTTGATGCTACGTACTGATGTGCTCGATGCTAGTACTGTAGAGCAATGAGTCGCATGTCAACACAAGCACCGAAGTCCACATTACCTTCCTTCAATTGGGCCAACTGGCGGTGAATCGAGGAAGTACAGTACATACTGACGAAACTAAAATGAGCTCTAACATGGAAATTAAGCGTTTCCGGACGCATGTCCACATAACATCTTTTCTTTACTTGTGTGTGAGGAATGTTTCCTGAAAGTTTGGCCGTACCTTTTTGTAACGTTGCAGGATCCATCAGCACACTCGCGGGCGGTGCATTTGAAAGATGTAGAATGTGTGTGTTAAGGAGTAAGTTGTGGAGAGCGTCTCATGTCCACGAGCGCCTTCTAAGGTCTTACAAGGGGTCGACGTGATGGGGAGGAGCGCCTACCGGTAGGCCACCCTTACTACATCAAACTTGAGCTGTACCGCTGGCGCCCCTGCCGTCGCTGCACGTAGCCTTCTATACAGCACATTCCTGTGATAGGCGTAGACGAGCTGGATGCCATCTAACGTCTAGAATACGATCAGGTCTGTTCTGAAGGTTCTTTCCGCGGCCTTTCGTTAAAATAGAGGGTAAGTGTACAGTCCATCAAACATTTTACAACATCGGTTTAAGTAAATGATTAAACATATAGTTAAGTGCAAGACAAAGTTTTGTTTGAATATGGTGCCGGCAAGTTAGTTTGGAAAATGGAAGACAGGATCGCCACCGACTGCAGTTGCTGTAAATGCCGGCAAACCAGGCAGAGGAAACATTTCATATGCTAGAATTACACCGTTACCAGTTGGTAATAAATACGACAAGTTTCACAACACAACGCATGTTTACAAAGATATAGGGGCGTGGGACAAGAAATTCGAGGAGGGTGGCTGTTCGTACGATGCAAAATCTTCTGGCCGACCGAGCCAGAGTAGAGTGGAATGTGTGAGGGACGTTATGTTGCGAAGTTCCGCAAATTCTACACGTCGAGCTAGTATAGGATTGCACATCGTTCAGCAAAAAGTGTGGAAAATCATAGGCGATGCAGAGTGAAGCCGTACAAACTGCAGTGCCTGCAAGTCACGAACCATCGCTATCAATTGCGCCTCTGCGTTGATATGCAGAGCCATCTTGAAAATGACTTCATAAAAGAATTAATCTTCAGTGACGAAGCTACTTTTCATCTTTCGGTAAAGGTCAACCGACACCACATGGGGGACAGAACCCACATGCAACTGTCGAACACGTCCGGGATTCCTGGAAAGTTCTTTTTAATTATTGGCTTTCGGGACATACATATGCTCCCATATCAACAACTGCATGTTACCTGTGACAATACAAATCCCATTCCCCGACGGCCGGGAATCGAACACAACCTTCTTCGCAAAGACAAGATTCATATCGCGTATTAGTAATCCTGTTGCTATGGGTTTATTTAACGTTTGTAAATTTTATTTTGAATTTCAAACTGTAAATTTGTGCTTCAGTTACAGAACTGAATTTTTGAACTGGGATTGTGACTGATTTGTTGTAGAGTTCTGCCGTGTTTTTCAAGCGTACCGCACGTTATCTAGCCTTTCTTGGAAACTAGCTACCACCATTATTAGAGATTCTTTTGAATACAGGTATTGGTATTATTCTAGCACGATGGGGCTCCCGCACATCTAACCATCAGCTGATATCGTCTAAACCTAACATCCTACGGATTGGCAGAAATAGCCATGTTTCTTGGTCACCAAGGTCTCCAGACCTTACCTTTTTCGTGTTTTGCCTATGAGGATGGTTGAAAGAATCTACATAGAAAATGTTTACACAAGAGACGAGGAAGTTGGCCTCATAAAAAGGAAACTTCGCTGCACGTGGTATTGCCAACAAAATTCGGATCGGCGTCCAAGTCTGAGGTGGAATATATTTCTGCGTTTCCTTATCACCTCCTGTGAATTGTAGTCTTACATTCGAACAGCTGCACTCGCTTAACCAATGGAAAATTTTTGACATGTTGCATGGGATGTTTTATTGGAGGTGCAGCGTGTCCCAGGAGGAATGGTCCATTTTCAGTGATAGGACAGGAATGAACATTCGAAGGGAAAAATCCTACTACAGATGGGCTTCAAAATGCATATATTAAGAGCTATCAGCTCTGTAGCGAAATTGGGAAACAAATCTCTTCCACTGAAAGCTATCTGCTTTCCGTATTTTGAGAGGTGGTGGTAGCATGGAACAAAATAAAAAATGACCAGTAAACGTGAGTACTAAGCGCATATGTTAAGAGCTATTAGCACCTGTTGATGTTCGCTACTGTCAAACACCGTTCCACCTGTGCTATCACAAAGTAATTATTATTCGTCCTGAAACAGCCTATAGAGTCTCAGTAATATATGCGATAAATACTAGAATAAACAAAAGAGTCGATTATACAAGTAACAGCAGGAAGGAACATCGTTAAACATTCTGGGAAGGCGGACACTATTCGGGTTCGTAGCAGGTGGAAACTGCTCATATGGTTCGTTCTGGTTCCGCTCACTACTATAACTGTATATCGGGATTCTTCTGTTTACGTCAACTGCGATTTTTGTCACAAATGCGCACAAAGTAGCTTGGTCTCTGAAAAAACGCACGTATCACTCAATTTCCGTGACTACTTAGTCGTTGTGAATAAGAATCTAACTTACTCAAGAATAAAGCAGCCTACGTCGAAGACAATTGTTTCATCTATAGATAATTGAACTAATAATGGTATCAGTTTCTAGTTGCAAGAGCTTCCCCGTATTAAGATGTAAAGGTTTTTCTAATATGGTTCTGTGTCCCGAGCAAAGTCTTCTGCACGCCGATTCACGGATCCATGACCGCGCTGGGGCCTCGAATTTATTTAGCAGTCTTAAACGGACTCTCCGCAACCTTGCCACTACCCCGCCAGCTCGCTAACTCCCAGAATGTCTCAACATTTGTGCAGAGGAGTTGCTCTTTTTTTCGTACGCGAGAAGCAATATTTATGCGCGCTATAAAGACAGTGGGCCGCTCGGCTCGCGCACTGTTTCGCGGGTATAACGAAGATAAACCGGACGGCTGGGTGTCCCGTGATCCTGGCTGGCCGGCCATCTCGGCCCCTCACCGGTTCTGCCAGCCCGCAGAATTTACGGCCCGCCCGGTCCGAATTCTACCCGGCGGTCCAACCGGACGCGAACCTGCCGCGTGACATCACCGTTTCAGTGACACGTGGAAGGCAGAGCTGTCGGCGACTCGCAAGTCGTTGGCACCGTGCAGTACCGTAGACGCAGAATTACTTAATTAACACGTGGAACGATGTCAAACTAGTGAGACATCTACGATAACAGATGAGCATGTTTGCAATTACACTGCGGTTGCACAAAATTTTGTCAATTGACCACGGTTTCGATTGCACTTGGGCACTCTTCATAACAATAAAAAGTTACATGGAATACCTGTATTCAGAATTTAAGTCTTTGCATTACCTAACAGCCTTAGAAACCTGGGCACAGCCAATAATGTTTAAAATTTCAAGATTCCTACCTGTCTTGTTACATAAATTACGGACTTGTATGTACCTTTTTTTGAAACCTGACTATCGACAGTGAAACTTTTTATGAGTACAACTGCCTGCAGCCAACAAATACATCGAAAATATTTAGACTAACTTCCGTTAGCCTTATCTGCAGCTCTGAGAATAATTTAATGGCGCTCCACACTCAAATGCTGTAAGGAATTAGAGTGCTAAGAACATATTCCTTTTTCGAACATTGATATTCCAGAGTTAAAATGTTTTATACAGGAGTCATATAAAGTGCTGTTCAGGTTAAATGATCCAAATTATTTTACAGTCTTAAATACTGTCGTTCTACTGAAATGAGATACAATGACCAACTACATTTAATTTACATTGAACTGGCATAGCTTGAACGAAAATTCAGTGGTCTTAATCACTTAATGTAATAAAAAGTAGTAACATGTAATCGTTTAGTGTTTGCTGGTAGGAACCAACCAATCGCTACGTAAGCTGAACAACACGGCTGTGCGGTAATAAAGTAACCTAGCAGCTTTCACTTTTTGATCAAAATGGCAATAAGAACAGATGAACGCTTTGTAGTACATCCTGGTTAAACAAAAACACTGAAGAATCTTAATACCCCCTCCCCAAACCTCACTGGTACGTCTTGATTAGCTGCAAAAACACTTCGCATGGTTCTGTTACAGGTACAGCATCTTCCCCAAAAATTTATCTTGATTCTTATACACTTGTTTGCAGAAATAATTTTACGTTGGGGCTCGATCGTTTTGCCAGACGTTTTATTTTCCATATTTGCGTGTTATACATGGTTACCGTAGACCAACACTATCAATTAATTGAAAAACACTAACATGTTCGCTGTAAGAAACAATCTCTGGAATCCAGAGAAGCCTTACTGCACGGTTTATAGACAATATGAACGAATCTCTCCCCCGTCAGAGGGCGGCGGTTAACATTTTACACTAAATATCTCAAGCAAACGAGTTTAAGGGAATCTACAAGAAAATTGGTATCATAACAAATGGCTGACTTCCTAGCCTCTCGATCTGGAGTGTTGGTCAATCAGATTTTGAAAGAGAACCACAGTTGGGACTTTTTGAAAAGTTTGTTTTCTAAAATGTATAACAGCTCACTGCTGCACAAGCACGTCTGATTATAGGTCACTATAATCACGATGCTAATAACAGTATTGCACATCAGAACCACCAAGGGGAGTCTCAGACTACACCACATCGTTAGAAGAGTGAAAAAAAAATCACCATTAATGAAACCTAAAATTGTAATCATTTACTACCAACAACTTGTTTACAAAACGCGTTTAACTGTTTGTATATCAGAGCTCTCTTGGCAACTTTTTGTCTCCAAGCAGATTTTAGATAGATTCCCGCGGAAATGAAATACCATTTTATTCTGCCCTCGGTAGTTTATTTACAGCTTTCACTTTCGTGTTTCTACATTGCGCTGTCACTGGCGTTAACGCAAGGCGCCACTGTAGCCATCCGATGAGTTTTCTACTCCCCAAGCTGATTGCAACGCAAGGTGTACAAGTTAACAATATTTACCATTCTCAGCGAAACATTTGATGTATGTACAGAATGTCTACCATTGTGAACCTGCTTTACATTATATTAATATGGCGGTATCATGCGACAAGAACGTGTATCTGCGAATCTTTGTGATTTATTTTGTATGTGATATCGAAATAAAATCTCTCGCATGTGCTTTACTCTGTTATATAAACACAGTTTTCAAAGAAATGAACAGAATTTGCGAGTAACCGTTTCTGGCGCGTTCGCATCAGAATAAAGATCCTTACATGACAATTGCGGACATGACGATGAAAATAGGACTTTGAAGTGCAGACTGGCACAGTAAATACGCCACTGAAAAAGTAGATGCATCTCGTGGTCCGCGGTCTTGCCATTGCTGAGGGTTGTTTGTAACGTTTGCAGTGACGAATTATGGGAAGTGAACAGATGTGGGTAGTCACATCGTTGTTCGTAGCTTCCTAAGTTTCTTAAATGAAAGTTGATGGTATTTCAGTTCTGCTATTAGATCTCCCCTAACCACAACCTCGGAAATCGAGATGCATATTGACGGAAAAACCGACAAGTGTTTGTGATAACCAAGATTGTAAATGTCTATTAGGTGCCAACCTAACCACAATCTCAGAAATCTTGACATATTCCAAAGAAAATGATCGGAATGAGCGAGTCTCATTGGCTAGCGTATACTATTGATATTTGGTGTGTGGGGCGCTCAACTGCGTGGTTATCAGTGCCCATACAAATTCCCAACCTTTGCTCGGCCCAATCTCGCAACTTTCATGAATGATGAGGACAACACTAACACCAGTCATCTCGAGGCAGATGAAAATCCCTGACCCCGCCGGGAATCGAATCCGGGACCCGAATCGGGAAGCTAGAACACGACTGCGATACCACGAGCTGCGGACGCGTATATTATTACCTGACTGGCTACGACCAACAACAACGAACTGCGAACAGCAGTACACAAAGGATGAGCCAGGGACACAGTAAGTGCACTCTACGCATCGTATCAAAGACGAAAATCTTAACAATGATAATACTATTCTACTCTTAAGTACAAAGTAAGGACATAGAGAAATGTTAGATAAGAGTCGTCGTCTCTGACCAGTGTCACGGAGGCATGCAACAAATGCCATAAACAACAGTATTTGCGATTTTTTGAAACGGGCTAAGCTATAGATCAGTCACCATAACCAGGTTTTCTTATTAGCACATTTGTTGGCTTCGCCAGCTCATAACCAGACTTACCTTCCAACTCTAAGCTACAGATCAATGTCTCACCACGACCAGATTTTCTCTTTTTGCTTTCACAGTCGTTCGCTTCGGCAACTAACAACAAAACTGAGTATATGCACCAAAAGGTGGCGTGACAGCAACTTCACTGGCCAAAGCCGACGAGTCGTACCTAACATTCCTCTTCAACCCGAACTAACTACTATACAGGGTGAACCAAAACTCCGAAAAACTTTCAGAGGAGCATGGAGCAAAACGTGGGCTCTAAAGTGCATAACCTGAGATATTTGAGTACTTTTTTTTCTGCCTTCTGTGAAACATAGTTGCTTAAGATACGCATTTCAGAGCCCATGTTTACTAGCCGTTTCTTCTTGCTTTGGTCCGTAGTGGAGCCTCTGCAAGTCTGTCGGTGTTCCGTTTCAACCTGCGTAAGCACCCTCGCCTAGCTGTTACTATAGTTAGGGTAAGAAGGCGCGGGACACGTACTGTTCTGTGTACAGGGTGATCACGCTCTTGCGCCTCGGGGACGGCGAGGAGTGTGGGGACGCACCGGCGCGGTAGCGGGGCATGCTGGAGCACGGAGCACGAGGCACGGTCCCACAGCCGTCAACAGCAGAAGGTCAGACGCTGCGCTTGGCCGCCGGCCAGACACGGAGCAGCCCAACGGAACTCTGCACAGTGTGGCCCAGCGTGGAATGCCGCGGCGGGCGACGCCTGCCGGCCGAGCCTCGCCAGCTCCACAGCCTGCACCGCTGGCGCCAGTCGGCTACAGCGCCCTACTCACGCACCAGCCGACCGACACACCGACCGACGAATTGGATGAACTTTCCTTGTCGGAATGTCAGGCGGGTAGGACCGTGAGACAGCCAACCATGGAGGTATGAATCGGGGGGAGACGCCGTGACGTCACAGCTGTGAAGCTATGTGAAGCCGAGGGTAGCCATCTCAATCCGACCAAAACATTGCTTCTGTAAGCTTGTGTGCATAGGCTTGTCGCTCGCTTTTGGAAGGATTTTGCGCTATTATGGTGACTTGTGTGGTGTTCGGATGTACGAATCGTTCTGATTGTGATGCGAAATCGAAGGGAATAACATTTCATGTGTAAGTTGTCTCGTTAAGTGTGATTTTACAACTTCATTGTGATTGAACGTGTGCTACATCGGTGCTTGTACTATTGCGTGTTTTTCTCCTGTATGATTTTAGATTTCCTAAAAATGAAAATCGGAAAGCTCTGTGGGAGAATGCCGTGAGGAGGAAGAATTGGCGTGCGTCTAAATGGAGCACTATATGTTCTCAGCATTTCCGAGAAGAGGACATAGACCGAACTTCCCTTTCAACAGTAAGGCTCCGAGAAAATGCTGTACCATCAGTTTTCCCTGCACACCCAAAACATTTGCAAAAGATATGTTAATTCAAAGAATTAAATTCTTAGTTTTCAAGTTCACGTTTCAGTATAAAACGTACGTATCGTCGATAATCGAAGTGTTGAGTAACTCACTTTGTCTTCATCATGTACCAAATTAAAAGCTAACACTACATTAACTGGCGTAAAGTATAGGCCTAAACAGGACACTGAGTAGATTTGCCATTCTATGTACCGTATTTCAGTAAATATTGGTGGTAATGAACAGTGTTTCCCAGTAGTGTAACGTAACTGAAATGTCCCAGTACGTATTACAAACAAGATGTATTTATGGGGCTTTGGAGGGAGGGTATAGCTAACTTAGTTTTCAGTTTCTATTACTTAGTTTGTGATACACGTTTATTACTGAATTAACAAAATTGTATCGTTTACATTGAAGGCTAGCTATTCGCAATATTACAATAAAAATTATTTTTAATCAGAAGAAACAGCGGAATTTCGCCTTTGCGAGATTTTATTTTAAACAAAAACTTTGAAACAACCAATCTGATGACGTTACATGCGTATATGGTGCAGTTAGCGACTGTAATACACGCAGCGCTATAGCACACTGGCAATGTTTTGGTCAGAGTGTCATGGCAGCGAGCCACGCCCCCAAGGCTTCAAAACGTAGTACGGCTGGGATACGTAGCGCCATCTCCCCTTATTCTTACCTCCATGCAGCCAACAACCCCCCCCACTACACACACACACACACACACACACACACACACACACACACACACACACAAAATCCAAAAATTTGGGCCGCGTGTATCGCTGTCGTGGCAACCGGCCAACAAAAGTTCATCTTTTGTCAATGCGCGCGTGGTTAAATGCTGTTCTAATAGAAACTGCACGGTTGGCAGCGGAGCATGATGGGAATTAGTATGCGCATGCGCACGAGCCTTGTTGTTGTCGGCCATTTCCATTCGGATCGGTTGGTCAGTATGCAAAATTGGCGCCTTTAGGGGGCTGAGAATCCGCATTTCGTAATCGAGAAGTGTCTACACCCACAACGGGTGACTGTGTGGCGAGGAATGTCCAGTCATGGAATAATCGAAACGATATTTCTTGATGGCAGAGTGACTACCGGAAGGTATGTGAAGGTTTTGGAAGATGGCTTCATCCCCATTATCCAAAGCGACCCTGATTTCGACAAGATGTGGCTCATGCAAGACGGAGTTCGACCTTATCGAAGTAGTTTGCAGATTCTACATGCGGACTCACGAACCGTGCCAGATTTCTTGTTGACAGCAGGTGGGGTCGTTCTGTGAGTATGTGCCTTTCCGGTCTAGAGTGTTACCTGCAGGCAGTTAGGCCATAAGCTAATCCGCGTAGCCCCTCGCTGGAGCAATTTCAAGAATTTCTTCCCATTTTAGAGACTCGAAGTTTCCATTTTTTGCTATTCTCCGAAAGATAGGTGAGCAATTAAGAAAGATATAAACACTTCTAGATATAAACCAAGATATAAACACTTGTAGTAAACCGGCCGCTGTGACCGAGCGGTTCTAGGCGCTTCAGTCCGGAACCGCGCTGCTGCTACGTTCGCAGGTTCGAATCCGCCCCCGGGCATGGATGTGTATGATGTCCTTAGGTTAGTTAGATTTAAGTAGTTCTAAGTCTAGGGGACTGATAACCTCAGATGTTAAGTCCCATAGTGCTTAGAGCCATTTTTGAACTTGTAGTAAAAAGAATCGTAGGGGCGTTGCTCTCCCGCCCCTCCCCTTGTTTCTGCGCGTGACGTACACATCACATTACTACGATGACTTAGGTCGGCGGTGGAGGGTCACAGCGCCAAAAAGCAACCAGTGCGCTCTTTTAAGTGGGTGGCCAATACTGTAGCTGGACACGACACCATTACTACGTTAATCTTTAATTAACGAAATTAACTTTTCCAGCAACTATTAAATTAGTTTTAAGAAACGTTAACGGTCTCTTTATCTTCCGTTAATCTCCTTTGAATCCGTTAATCGTTAATTGGATACCTGCTATTATTACAAAAATGACGCAACACCGCCCACGGAAATCATGTCCTTTCAAAGAGCGAGTCATGTTGATGTGTAGTTTGTTCACAGAGTTCGCGTTAGGTATTACTTTTCATTAGTGGTTCATATGGTTCAAATGGCTCTGAGCACTGTGGAACTCAACTTCTGAGGTCATCAGTCCCCTAGCACTTAGAACTACTTAAACGTAACTAACCTAAGGACATCACACACATCCATGCCCGAGGCAGGATTCGAACCTGCCTTTCGTTAGTGGACTGGCTGTGGAAACTGATTAAAATCCCTGGCCATATTTAAGCTGTTACGTTAATTTTGTATCCAGATCGGGAGGACAAATACTCTTCAATGTCAAAATGTGCATGCCTAAAAAAATATTGCAATCAGGTGTCATACTTTTACACTTCTAGCCGTAACAATTTGAAACAACACATACGGAAATGTACAGTGTGCAGAAACACTGAAGGCAGGTTCTACTCCAGACTTGAGCATTCAGATATCGACAACGGAGGTAGTAGCAGGAATCTGGTGAAAAGAATGCAGAAAGTTTATGAAACTTCCTCGCAGATTAAAAATGTGTGCCGGACAGAGACTCGAACTCGGGACCTTTGCCTTTGGCGGGCAAGTGCCCTACCGTATGAGCTACCCAAGCACGACTCACGCCCCGTCCTCACAGCTTTACTTCTGCCAGTACCTCGTCTCCTACCTTCCAAACTTTACAGAAGCTCTCCTACGAACCTTGCCGAACTAGCACTCCTGAAAGAAAGGATATTGCGGAGACATGGCTTAGCCACAGCCTGGGGGATGTTTTCGCAGGAGAGCTTCTATAAAGTTTGGAAGGCATGAGATGAGGTACTGGCAGAAGTAAAGCTGTGAGGACGGGGCGTGAGTCGTGCTTAGGTAGCTCAGATGGTAGAGCAGTTGCCCGCGAAAGGCAAAGGTCCCGAGTTTTAGTCTCGGTCCGGCACTCAGTTTTAATCTGCCAGGAAGTTTCATATCAGCGCACACTCCGCTGCAGAGGAAAATCTCATTCCACAAAGTTTATTATTATGGGTTAACGATCGACTTTAACTTCCGATAAATGTCCTCTACAGTAACGCTTTAACGTTTAACGAAGTCAATTTTTTGGTAACAGGTTAGCGATTACCGAAAGTAACTTTTTGATTCAAGTTGCCCAACTATGGCTTACAATGGTATTTGTCCTGTGAGCTTATTTTTGCGTTTGAAAGCGATCGCAGGGAGACTCCGCCGCCGTCGGTACCGCACAGGACTGGAGAAGGTGACTCGCCGGCGCCTTTGGAGGGAGCGCGCGGCCCGCCGAGGCACGCGGCATTGTTTTGACGCGTTTTTGCGACGCCGGCGCTCACGCCTCGTTTCGCTCCGTTCCGCTCCGGAAACAACCGAACGTCGCGCTGTACAAGGTCGGCAGTGGCGGCGGAAGCGGTCCGGCTTGCGGCCGTGGCCAATCCGCTCTCACCGCCCGCGCCAACTCATTACGGCGCCCCGTTCCTCGTGTACTGGTGCCGACGCACGGGAACAAAGGCGCCTGCGTCCGAACCGACCTAACCACACCGCCTGCGTCACGCCGCAACGTTTTGCTTAGCAGCGCAGAGAGCAGATCGCGTGCGGCGAGCTGGCGAAGCCGAGGGTGGCCTCCAGTGCATCGAAGAGCCAAGAAATTGTCTAGCGGCGAGCTTAGTCCTCGTGGACTTGCCAGCGACGCATACGCCTTGGGCAAGAGCTGTGCAGTGGGTAAGCACGGACAAGTACCTGGGCTGAAACTTCCTGGCAGATTAAAACTGTGTGTCGGACCGAGACTCGAACTCCCGAGTTCGAGTCTCGGTCCCGCACACAGTTTTAATCTGCCAGGAAGTTTCATATCAGCGCACACTCCACTGCACAGTGAAAATCTCATTGTAAGTATCTGGACGTCGCCGGCCGCTGTGGCCGAGCGGTTCTAGGCCCTTAAGTCCGGAACCGCGCTGCTGCTACGGTCGCAGGTTCGATTTCTGTCTCGGGCATGGATGTGTATGATATCGTTAGGTTAGTTAGGTTTAAGTAGTTCTAAGTCTAGGGGATGTAGACTCGCAATGGCAAGGCAAGTGTTTGTAAAGAAGAGAAATTTGTCAACATCGAGTATAGATTTAAGTGTCAGGAAGTCGTTTCTGAAAGTATTTGTATGGAGTGTAGCCATGAATGGGTCCGCTGCTGCCGGCCGGTGTGCCCGCGCGGTTCTAGGCGCTTCAGTCTGGAACTGCGTGACCGTTACGGTCCCAGGTTCGAATCCTTCCTCAGGCATGGATGTGTGTGATGTCCTTAGGTTAGTTAGGTTTAAGTAGTTCTAAGTTCTAGGGGACTGATGACCACAGATGTTAAGTCCCATAGTGCTCAGAGCCATTTGAACTATTTATTTGGTCTGCTGCTCGTGGTCTCGCGGTAGCGTTCTCGCTTCCCGAGCTCGGGGTCCCGGGTTCGATTCCCGGCGGGGTCAGGGATTTTCCCTGCCTCGAGATGACTCATCCCCATTACGGTCGGAGGAAAGCAACGGCAAACGACCTCCACTAGGACCTTGCCTAGTACGGCGGTGCGGGTCTCCCGCATCGTTCCTCTACGCTCTGTCACAGAGTATGGGACTTCATCATCATCATCATCATCAGCCATGAATGGAAGTGAAACATGGACGATAAATAGTTAACCATCTATGGAAGTGAAACATTGACGATAAATAGTTTAGACAAGAAGAGAATAGATGCTTTCGAAATTTGGTTCTACAGAAGAATGCTGAAGATTAGATGGGTAGATCATATAACTAATGAGGAGGTATTGAATAGAATTGGTGAGAAGAGTAATTTGTGGCACGACTTGACTAGAAGAAGGGATCGGTTGGTACGGAATATTCTGAGACATCAAGGGATCACCAATTTTGCCGGCGGCTGTGGCCGAGCGGTTCTAGGCGCTTCAGTGTGGAACCGCGCGACCGCTACGGGAGCAAATTTGAATCCTGCCTCGGGCATGGATGTGTGTGATGTACTTAGGTTAGTTAGGTTTAAGTAGTTCTAAGTTCTAGGGGACTGATGACCTCAGATGTTAAGTCCCATAGTGCTCAGAGCCATTTGAACCATTTTTTTATCACCAATTTATTATTGGAGGGCAGTGTGGAGGGTAAAAATCGTAGAGGGAGATCAAGAGATGAATACGCTAAACAGATTCAGAAGGACGTAGGTTGCAGTAGTTACTGGGAGATGAACATTGCACAGGATACAGTAGCATGGAGAGCTGCATCAAACCAGTCTCTGGACTGAACACCACAACAACAACAAGTCTGGGGGACTGATGAACTCAGATGTTAAGTCCCATGGTGCTTAGAGCCATTTGAATCATTTTTGAACCTGGACATCTTGCATGGCACCGACACGTCTAATAACAGTGGGAAGCGAAAGGAGAAAGTATTGTACGTTTTATTGCTATTATTTTTAAGATTCTGGCGACGACAAGAAGTTAAATTGTAGGGTGGAGGAAAGTCAGTAACAGATGACGATCGCCTTTCCAGAACCGATCGCTTAACCCGCACTTGATAATGGCGGCAGACACACAGGCTAGAGTTTGTCACGTTGACGATGTCAGTCGAGACATAGCACGCGCTAAGAATGTGGAATCTGATCGCCCCGACGCAACGGATTTTATCCAGCGACAGGAATCTGTGTGTGAAGTGCGAATCTAAAAACGGTGTGCGCGAAATAGTGCCTTTGCCGCGCTATTGAAAACGCTATGCTGCGGCCGTAGCAACAGCGCGGTTCCGTACTGAAGCGCCTAGAACCGCTCGGTCAAAACGGCCGGCGACGCCCAGGTACTGAGAATGACATTTTCACTGTGCGCTATTTGGAAGAGAAAGAGAAGTCGTGTGGATGCAGCTTGAGTGGGAGTTTGCACTGCTGCGGGAAGAGAGATTTCAGCAACGTCCTTTACGTGACGCGGGTTTCGCCAGTACATGTGGCTGCCGATCTAGATGAAAGCGCGCTGCCGAAACTGTGTCTTCGCCCCAGTTGTCTGCCGAACCAGTCCGTTCACTATCGCCCTAAAACAGCTACAGCAGACTACAGCCCAGTATTCTCTTTCTCTGTACTGATGTTTATACACTAAGCCATGGACCGAAAACGCTGGCCGGATTGAAGGTTTCACATACTGCTGGTACTTCACGTTTCTTGCTAATCTGAATTCTACCTGCTTGAAGGTCTGGCCCCTCACCGGTCGTTTAGTAGGGATAAACTCTGATACTACCAAAGTAGTTGACGAGTAGTCAGAGCAATGGCTGAACTAACGGAGGGGCAACCGTTGACTGGCGTATATGTGATTGATCAGCGTTCTGGTTAGTTGGGAAGTAAATCAGGTCTCCAGGTTAGTGGACTCTCTACCTTATCGCGGCTATAGCTGCAATTCATTTAATTTTTCTTCAACAAACAGGATCTAATAATCCTGTAGGATTAAACGATGAATGCTCTCAAAGGAGGCAATGAAACTGATGAGGCGGTCGGCTCACGAAAGACTCAGTAGCAGAGACGTTGAACAATTAGATCTAGCATGAACGACGTTTTCGAGAGCCTGCATCAGTTATGTTTTTACGTAAAAATGTACACTCTGAGGCAAAATAAAAATGGCGCACCACGAAAGAATTATGGGAATGGGGCGGAAATCGTTAGATGTGATGTACATGTACAGACAAACAAATGATTATAGTTTCAGAAATATTGGAAGATTTATTGCTGGCCGATGTGGCCGAGCGGTTCTAGGCGCTTCAGTCTGGAACCGCGCGAACGCTACGGTCGCAGGTTCGAATCCTGCTTCGGGCATGGATGTGTGTGACGTCCTTAGGTTAGTTAGGTTTAAGTAGTTCTAAGTTCTAGGGGACTGATGGCCTCAGTTGTTAAGTCCCATAGCGCTCAGAGCCATTTGAAAGATTTATTCAAGAGAAATAGCTTCATAAATTGAACAAGTCAATAATGCTTTGGTCCACCTGTGGCTCAAATTGCAAGCAGATATACGGCTTGACATTGGTTGATAGAGTTGTTGGATGTGCGCCTAAATAATATCGTGCGAAGTTATGCCGAACTGGTGCGTTAAACCGTTAAAATCTGGTGCTGGTTGAAGGCCCTGCTCGTAATGATCGGAACATTCTCAGTTTGGTAGAGACCCGGTGACCTAGCTGGCCCATGTAGGGTTTGGCAAGCACGAAAACAAGCAGTAAAATTCTTGCAGTTCGCGGGCGGGCATATTCTTGCTGAAATGTAACCCCAGTATGGCCTGCCATTAAGGACAACAAAAGGGGAAGTAGAACATTGCCAGCGTACTGGTTCAAATGGCTCTGAGCACTATGGGACTTAATTTCTGAGGTCATCAGTCCCCTAGACTTAGAACGACTTAAGCCTAACTAATCTAAGGACATCACACACATCCATGCCCGAGGCAGGATTCGAACCTGCGACCGTACTGGTCGCGCGGTTCCAGACTGTAGCGCCTAGAACCGCTCGGCCACTCCGGCCGGCGCCAGCGTACTGTTGTGATGTAAGGGTGCCGCAGATGACAACCAAGAAGGGTCTACCCATGAGAAGAAATGGCACCACTATCAATCCTCGTTGTCAGGCCTCACGGCGGGTGAGAGTCAGGTTGGTCACCTCTTTCTGGGGCGTCTGCAGACACGTTTTCGGCCTGGATTCTCATTGATTCACGTAGAATAAAGTGACGAGTCCCGCTTCGAATTGAGCTCCAATGACGGACGAATTTGGAGCATTATGGGTGGGTCCCTGCAAACAGCTCGGGATTTTGATGAACTAACCCTCCAATTAGAGAGAATTCGGTACGCATCCCTCAGGAGGCTTTCCAACAACTCCGTCAGCCATGGCCAAGCCGAATAACTGCTTTCATATGGGCCAGAGGTGTAGCAAAGCGTTATTGACTTGGTCAGTTAACGAAACATTTTCTCTCGAATAAATCATCAAATTTTCCTGGTATTGTAACCATTTGTTCGCCTGTACCGATTTCCGTCCAATCTGGATAATTTCTTCGTGGTGCGTGGTTTTTTTTCTGAGAGCGTATATTTAAAATGACCTGTTCCTGACGTTCTTTTAGTGGTTTGAGTACGCAGTACTCGCCGGCCGGCGTGACCGAGCGGTTCTAGGCGCTTCAGCCCTGAACCGCGCGATCGCTACAGTCGCAGATTCGAATCCTGCCTCGGGCATGGATGTGCGTGCTGTCCTTAGCTTAGTTAGATGTAAGTAGTTCTAAGTTCTAGGGGACTGATGACCTCAGATGTTAAGTCCCATAGTACTCAGAGCCATTTGAACCATTTGAACGCAGTACTCGGAATCTCACGCTTCCTCTTAACAATAAAATTCTGCGCCGAGGTGGGAGTGTTGGATCAACTGTTGCCTGTCTGAAGATGTGACTGAAGTGCAGCGGAACCAAAGTCTGCGCCGATCAGGCGTCTGAAAAAGAGGCACGTTGAGGGCCAAGTGCGCACGGACGCCAGACTGGGGGCAGCAGGGCGCGTGTGATGAATCTTGCAGGCGGGCTGCAGCTGCGCCCACCTGCCGGGATAACGCGAGGCCGCCTCAAGGGTAATCCTCAGTACGCCCGCCGACTGCCCACGAGCGGCACCTGGGCTTAACTCAGTCCGGCCAATGGCGGCTACGTTGTTTCTAGCGTGATTAGTAGGCGCTGAGAAACGGTCAGACAGGGCGTGCTGGCTGGCCAGCGCGATCTGCAACTGCAACGGCAGTTGAACGTTGCATCTGGTGAGGCAACCACACAGTTTTTACGTCTGAAAGTGTGCACGCCTCTTTCCATATTTTTACAAAAATAATGACAGAGAAACATTTTATATAGTTTTTTACATAGTTTATATAGTTTTTTATAGTTTATATAGTTTAGTTATATGTATATATACAGGGTGGTCAGAAAATGTGTGAAATGCTTGTAGGGATGTTACAGGGCAGGTTGTACTGAGACATAAAATCTTAAGAAAGAAATTCGATACGTTGCTCCGTTTCCGAGTTATTTAGCATAGAATTTAGCCAATCGGGGCGTCGCGCGCTCACATTCAAACGGCCTGCCAGGGGCGGTGTTGCCCAACGAGTGCTTTGTCTCGTTAGCTGAAACTTGAATTTACGCGACGATCTGATTGGATAACTTCAGTGCTAAATAACTCGGAAACGGCGCAACGTATCGAATTTCTTTCTTAACATTTATGTCTCAGTACAACCTGCCGTATATATATATATATATATATATATATATATATATATTATATTAAGGTAATTTTGAAGCTAGACCGACGAAAATTGGTATTTATTTTTTCGATCAGAAATAAAGAAATAAGTTTTTCAGCGTTTTTGGAAATTTAACGCCTATGGAGGTTAAATAGTGGGTAAAAGTTTATTTCTTACGTAAATCATTATTAAAGAACTACTAACGTATTTCTAAAGCTACATCTACGAAAATTGGTATATGATTTCTCGGTTACAAGTGAAAAAATACGCGTTTCAGTGTTTTCGGAAATTCAACCCCTAAGGGGGTGAAATAGTGTATGAAATGTTTTATGAAAAGTTTCGTTGTGAAAGCATTGTTAAAGCTAAATTTATGAAAATTTGTATTTGGCTTCTCGGTTGGAAATGAGAAAAGTACGTGTTTCACTGCTTTTATAAAATCGTTCCTTATGGTGATAAAACTGACTCATCATAACCCAGACCAGACCACTAACGGTAAAATTTTGAAATTTGCAGAACGTGTTGATTTTGTATTGTAGTCATCGCTTAAAAACAAAAGAGAGAGAGAGAGAGAGAGAGGGAGAGAGAGAGAGGGAGAGAGAGAGAGGGAGAGAGAGAGAGAGAGAGAGAGAGAGAGAGAGAGGGAGAGAGAGAGAGAGAGAGAGAGGGAGAGAGAGGGAGAGAGAGAGGGAGAGAGAGAGAGAGAGAGAGAGAGAGAGAGAGAGAGAGAGACTGTTAGAAGTTCTACTTCTAAATGCGTGATAGGAGATCAAAGACTTTTAGAAAAGATGTCGCTCTTAAGGCAATTTCGGAGTTAGAACTACGAAAACCGGTATTTGGTTTTTCAGTCAGAGATGAAAACTTTTTTCAGTCTTTTTGGAAATTCAACCATGAAGGGGATAAAATAGCAGGAAAAAGTTTTTTGAAAAAATATCATTATTACGGTATTACTAAGCGTTTTAAAGCTATATCCATGAAAGTTGGTATCTGACTTCTTGGCTAGAAATAAAAAAATACGTCTTTCGGTGTTTTTGAAAATTCGAACTCCTGAGGGAGTGAAATAGGGGATGAAACGTTTTTTGAAATTATTTCATTACGGAAGCATTTTCAAAGGTAAATCTATGAAAATTTGTATTTGGCTTCTCTGTTAGAAATAAAAAAAATACGCGTTTCACTGCTTTTGGAGATTCAACCCCTTAGGGAGGCGAAATAGGGGATGAAAATTTAAAAAAAAATTTCGTTATATTAAAAAACGTTTAATGCTGCATCTATGAAAATTAGTATTTCACTCCTGTGTTAAATATAAAAAAATGTGTGTTCGGGGAGGCAAGTGACTATGGAACATCACCACAGGAACGCGAAAGCATGATTAACAAAAACCCTGGACTCCAGCTACCACAATCACTTTTTGTTCAGAAGTGCATGTGCTTCTATGGTCTTAATTAGCGCGAAATGTTTAGAAGGTATTGCAGTTTGTGAACAACATAAAAATTCGATTAAAAAAAAGTGTTCAGATCATACTGTCTCAGAGAGCGAACCAGCGTGCGTTAAGTTAGTTGTGTTATAAAGACATCCACCATCTAATACCTTGATGACATTTTGCTTCAACACACTTTGTTTCTTGCCATTACCAGTTTCGCAAGTTTTGTTCATCATGAGATGGTTACGCTGTATTTGCGGTACGAACTGTTAATCAGCTCTGATTGCTTTGAATTTCGTGGTGACCGACAGCGAAAACATTTCAGACTGATAAATTCTCGAAAAGGAAATGAAATTCAATGATAATTAACGTATGTTAGAAATTGCATAATCAACCTATCGAACATGTAGGTACGATAAATATGTTCTATTTGGTTTGGAGGCTTGCAGTTTTTCCGTGTAGTTCGAAAAGTTGTACTGATATACGTATCGCTGTGTTGCGTGTTTTTCTGATTACAATCACGAATGCACAGAATTGAAAGACCGTCCCCATCTGCAAATATACATTGAATAACCTCATTTTACATTAACATCGCGAGCTCTACATGCACTGATAGCAAGCAAAGACGGTACAAAGCAAGATGTAAGTTGTTTACGTCTTTGCTTAGTTAGTACTTGGTAGCTATATATTTACACAACTGCGGAACCTCCATGTCACCGCCGGCCGTTGTGACCGAGCGGTTCTAGGCTGCTATGGTCGCAGGTTCGAATTCTGCCTTGGGCATGGATGTGTGTGATGTCCTTAGGTTAGTTATGTTTAAGTAGTTCTAAGTTCTAGGGGACTGATGACCTCAGATGTTAAGTCCCATAGTGCTCAGAGCCATTTGAAACATTTTTCATGTCACCCACTGACAAAATAGCTTTAATCATTTCATTGTTTTTCAAGATGATGGGATTCAAAATTCTTCATTTCTTCATGCTTTCGAAACAGTTCGGGAAACCTTTTTTTCCACTTTGATGTTGGTACCTCAAAAATATATTTTAGGAGCATTCAACAGAAACTTGAAATGGTGACAAATGGGTGTCCACGAATATCTTATTTGACGTAAAGGAATAAAAATTAGTCGTTAGGCGATAAATAAGATGAATACGGTCACTGAAACATTAATTCTATTTTTTTCTGTTAGATAATTAATTGCAGAATGGAAATATCAAACGTGCTAAGCGGTCTTTTTTTCACAAAACGCTTCTTTGATGTTCTCATGCTCTCGGTACTCTACTTCGTGTCCGTAGACTTCTTTCAAGCATCAAATCATGTTTCACGCAATCATTACAAGATGCGCACGATCTTCATGCCTAGCTGCGCTTCCCAGTGGAGTTTAAGCGCCATGCGTTAAGGCCTCCTCCGTTTAGCCTGGGATAGTTTGCAGTGATCACAGAAGTTTGTGGTGGAGGCACAGTTTTTTGAGCTGTGACAAAGATTTTGCAACTGCAGAGAAACGGAGAAAGGAAATTACGGCCTTCGTTCCGCAACACTTACAGGTTTTTGAGCCAGCTAAAGCTATGGACCATGTAAATCGAATGATTACAACTGAATTCTTTCATTTTAAAGACGCTGTTGAAACATTGTTGCCAATGCAGGCGTGTAAATTCTCCAAATTCAGCGTGATTAAAGGGTCTCACGTTCATCTATCGCAAACAGCTGTCAAAACTTCTCATTCTGAAACAGGAGAATGGAAAATATGTTACTGTACTGAAAATGATCAGACCATGGCTTTTGTATGCGATGCCGTACTTCTGAAATACCAGCCATGTTTATTAGTTGCAAAATCGAAAGACCTGTGGACGATGTTACCATTTTCCCCTCAAAGGCAAAGGGATTTCTAGAGCAAACTACTCAACATTTGGCCCCAAAAATTGAGTTGCATAAGAAACGTAAGTCAGTACTGAGAGGTTTTCCCTTGAATTTTAATTAGAAGACATGCAAATGAGCTTCGTTGTCTGCACTTTTTCGCTGTGTTTCTGTACTTGTTTTACGACAAATAAAACCAAAAGCCTCAGCATTAATGCCACTTGACAAAGAACTTTGTTATTGGAACTTGGAATCAGTCAGTTCCCTGCTACGACACTTAGAACTTTTATAATCGGTCATTTATTTTTTATTTTGTCTCATTATGTTTGGCACTGATGAAGTAAGCAGCAAAATTGTTTGTCAGAGTACCTTCTCAGTTTTTTTTTCCTACAAATACTTCAGGTACAAATCTTCTGACAAATGTGAGATCTGGCACCGAAGACGTTTGACATTTACGTTCTTCATTTTATTATGCATAATGATGGACGTGTTTCATCGAAATAAGTAGAAAATTAAATTTCTAGTTTGCTCGGCAGCTTATCATGGTGAATATGACGTTGTTTAAACATTTACAAGCAGTAGGGCACGGCCTGAATAAAAACATCCATATAACTGAGACGCTATCACCCAGGAAGTTTTAAGTCAAGACAATATCTGCCGTGAAAGGCTCCATTGTATGCTCCTGATATCTGTTGATATTGTGGTGAAGCAGTTTTATCTGTATCTGTAGCCCCACACTGCATATGTGAACATCCACGAAAAACTGTCTCATCAGTTTCCCGGGTATTCAGTTCCATAAGGGCCCAAAGCACTAAGCATAATTTTGTTCCTCTGCGTTGTGCCGGCCGGGGTGGCCGAGCGGTTCTAGGCGCTACTGTCCGGAACCGCGCGACCGCTACGGTCGCACGTTCGAATCCTGCCTCGGCCATAGATGTGTGTGATGTCCTTGGGTTAGTTAGGTTTAAGTAGTTCTAGGGAACTGATGACCTCATAAGTCCCATAGTGCTCAGAGCCATTTGAACCATTTTACCTCTGCGTTGTTCAGTTGTTATCTGGAGTTGACAACAAAATTTAGTGTGTATATAATGTACGTTGTAGTAATGCTTGTAGTCGGAGGTTTATCAGAAGGTTTATCAGAGCCTCAAGCCCAGAAATATACTTAATGAAAATGATGACAACGAAGACTGAGGTTGTTGAAATGAAATGTATGTGAAATCTTATGGGACTTAACTGCTAAGGTCATCAGTCCCTAAGCTTACACACTACTTTAACCTAAATTATCCTAAGGACAAACACACACACCCATGCCCGAGGGAGGACTCTAACCTACCCCGGGACCAGCCGCACAGTCCATGACTGCAGCGCCTCAGACCGCTCGGCTAATCCCACGGTGATGGAATAGGTCATAACTGCGTGTGTAGTAAATTTAGTATCTGTTCTTTATGTTGTGATTCTAGTTTCACATTAGCCACAAATTTTACACCTTTCAAAAGACACTATTGTCACTAGCCTGTACATGGAAATTTTGTGAATTAACATTAATAGGCGGTCGCGGTGGCCGAGAGGTTCTAGGCGCTTCAGTTCGGAATCGCGCGACTGCTACGGTCGCAGGTTCGAATCCTGGCCTCGGGCATGGATGTGTGTGATGTCCTTAGGTTAGTTAGGTTTAAGTAGTTCTAAATTCTATGGGACTGATGAGCTCAGATGTTAAGTCCCATAGTGCTCAGAGCCATTTGAACCATTAATAATAAGTACGATACTAAATATTCATTGATATTTCGTAACTTAAAGAGGGGACATCATTTTTTGTAGGAAGTATAGGGTGTTGACTCTTTAAAAAACAGTTTAGACCTATGTGACAAGTAGTTTGTCTACAAATTTTTCACGAACATCTACTTTTCTCAGAACTTCGTCTCTGTGCTTCGGACCCTTATAGGTATGAGTGCCTCAGTTGCGTTACATGGTTTTGTTAAATTGCTACAGACGAATATCAGGGTTGTTCGTTTAAAAATGACTTTTGCTGATTTCCTCCCCCGAGCATCTGTTCCGTCTGTAGTGAGCTCATATCGTCGACCATGATTTTTTTTTTTTTATCCTTACGGTTACGGATTTTCGGAGGACGTCTCTGGAGTTGCGTTGGCGTGGCTCAGGGATTCTGTGTCTGCAACCAGAGCGGGTACAATACTTGGCACACGTGACGCCTTTTTTTCCGAGCGCACGGCGGACTTGCAAGCGCAGGTGGCCGCTGGCGCCTTTGTTCTCGTTTGCTGCGTCGCATTCCTGAGCCCGTCGCACGGATTTCTCTCGGCTCTCCGCTAATTGTTATGCAACTGCGCGCCCGCTGCAAGCCGCGTTACCGGAGCGGAACCCACTGCCACAGGCCGCGCTGACGTCACGGTCCCAAGGCAGCCACGCAGTCCGCAAGAAGCTGTCCCGGGTCCGAGGAGGGACACATTCTAACGGTGTTAATCTGTGCTGGCGTCATTCACTGTGCGTTCAAGCCTTGTTTACGCCTACAAGCACTCTAGGACAAAACGAGGTATCACTAAGGAATTACCCGAATGGGACTGAATTCGTTGTATATGAGGCACACAGACAAGCAAATCATTGCAATTTAAAAAAAGTATGATTTATTCAAGAGAGAGAGAGAGCTTCACAAATTGAGCAGACCACTAAGGCAGTGGTCCAAATCTGGTCCTTATGAAAGCAGGTACTCACCTTGGCATAGATTAATAGGGAAACACCCACAATGACAGATGGTTCACTCTCACCTACAACAGCAAAGCTGTCCACAGAATAGGCAACATACTCAAGAAACAAGGGGTAAAATAGCTTACAGGACAGACAACTCAACGCAGATAAAACTAAGGACAACCAACACAAGCACAGACAAACACAACACATCTGGTATTTACCAACTAACATGCCAGGACTGCAAAGCAGTTTATATAGGGCAGACAAGCGGAAACTTTAGTACCAGATACACAGAACACAGAAGAGCATTAAAAAGTAACAGCTGTCATTCCACATTTGCTGAACACCTCATGGGCGTGGAACATAACCCAACAAACATCAGTACGGATTTGAAAATTCTCAAATGCACCAACAGCCCCCCACAAAAACTAATAATTGAAGAAAATTATCAGATACAAAAAGTCATAGTGGAAGGCAAACAAGTGATAAATGAATACACAGCTCTCTGCAATGACAATCTGTTCTCTGCCCTCAAGGAATTATTAAACAAGACCAACCAATAGAGCTCTCACCCCCCCCCCCCCCCACACACACACACAAACACAAAATTAAAATAAACAAATCCCTAAACCTACTGTCTCTCTCTCTCTCTCTCTCTCTCTCTCTCTCTCCCTCTCCCTCTCCCTCCATCCCTTTTCACACACACACACACACACACACACACACACACACACACACACACACACAAAGGAAAAAAGAATCACTAACACCTCTGAAAGATTCAAAACAACCGCCAGGAACACCTTCAACTGTTCCACTGTCAGCCATCTTGTTTTTACACCTTCAATTGTTCCACTGCCCGCCATGTTTTTTTTTCTACAGCTGGTAAAGCAGTGAAACAGTTACAGTGACAGTGACAACTCAATATATAGTGTTCGACAGTGATGAAGATGATTGAAAGGAAAATGTAAGTGAAACATTATGTAAATAGACACACACATAGAATTAAATAATTTCAGACATAGAAATAACAAGTTTTCAAATCGTAATTTTGGCTTAAACAATTTGTCTGCTTTAAGGTATAAGTGGTTGCAGATAACAAACTGTGCAAAAAAAATGTTCATTGTAGAAACACAACACATCAGAAAAACCACACCATGTGGTAAAAAGGTATGAATTCATAATTTATGTGTTTTTTCAAATATCTGTAATTACGATTTCAAAACTAATAGCTACATGTATAGAAACAGCAAAGAACACTCTTTATCTTTAACAGATGGGAATTAAAAGCCCACTGAAGATGCTGCAACTGCAGTGAAACATGTTTGGGTCAAAAAAAAAAAATGTGTTTTGCTAAAGGCGGACCCTATCCAAAAACATACATATTGTTAAAGCAAATACGGAAGAAAAGAGCTTCAACCCCAAGATGATTAATAGAGAAGTTGTATGTCCTCCTGAGGGATGTCGTGCCAGATTCAGTCCAAATCGCACGTTCAATCGTCAAAATCTCGAGCTTGTTGGAGGGCCGAGCCCATAATGTTCCAAACGTTCTTAATGGAGGAGAGATCCGAACTTGCTGGCCAAGCTAGGGGCTGGCAAGCACGAAGACGAGCAATAGAAGATCTCTCTGTGTACCATGAAGGTCAATAAAACGGGGCGTAGAATGTCGTTGACATAGGACTGTGCTATGAGGCTGCTGCGGATGCCAGCTAAAGTAGTCCTGTTGCAATAAGAAATGACACCCCAGACCTCCATTCGTGGTTGCTGTGCACGGCAGGTGACAGTCAGGTTGGATCCCACCATTGTTCGGAGAGTCTCCAGACACGTCTTCTTCCTGGAGTCTCATTGACTGGAGCAGCATTGTCTTCAGCGTTGAGTTCCTCTTCGAACTGACCTCCAATGTCCAGCGAAGACGTGTCTGGAGAAGCCCTGGACAGCGGTGCTATACCAACCTGACTGTCGCTCACCTCAGCACCCGACAACCAGGAGCGATGGTCAAGGGTGGCATTTCTTTTCATAGCAGGACCCCTTTGGTTGTCATCCGCGGCAGCTGTGCAGCACAGCCGTGCGTCGACGATGTTCTATGCCCCCTTTTGTTGACCTGCATGGTGAATTATCGTGGGCTTACTTTTCAGCAAGATAATGCCCGCCAGCACATGGCGAAAGCTTCATGGCTAGCTATCAATGGCTCTGAACACTATAGGACTTAACATCTGAGGTCATCAGTCCCCTAGAACTTTACTTAAACCTAACTAACCTAAGGACCTCACACATCCATACCCGAGGCAGGATTCGAACGTGCGACCGTAGCGATCGCGCGGTTCCAGACTAAAGCGCCTAGAACCGCTCGGCCACACCGGTCGGCGGCTAGCTGTCCTTGATTACATTTCAAGGTAATGCCAGTCCGAACACGACGACGACGACGACGACGATGATGATGATGATGATGATGATGATGATAACGATGATGATGTTTGGTTTGTGGGGCGTTCAACTGCGCGGTCATCGCCGCTCGTACAAACTCCCAACTTTTCCACAGTCCAATTTCTTTTACACAGTCCAATCTAGTCGCTGTCACGAATGATGATGATGAAATGACGAGGCCAACACAAACACCCAATCTCCAGGCAGAGAAAATCCCCAACCCGGGCGGGAATCGAACCTGGCACCCAGTCATCCAGAGGCAGCAACGTTAGCCACTGGATCATGAGCTGCGGACGAACACGACGAGAGTTCCTATTGTGTGTCCTCGTGTTTGCCAAGCCCTTGGCTTGCAAGATTAAGGCATTTCTTCCTACCTGAGAACGCTTCGAGCACTACGAACAGCCGGCCATGGTGGCCGAGCGGTTCTAGGCGCTTCTGTGCGGAACCGCGCGACTGCTACTGTCGCAGATTCGAATCCTGCCTCGGGCATGGATGTGTGTCATGTCCTTAGGTTAGTCAGGTTTAAGTGGTTCTAAGTTCTAGGGGACTTATGACCTCAGATGTTAAGTTCCATAGTGCTCAGAGGCATTTGAACCACTGTGAGGAGGGTCCTCCAGCCAGCTCGGAATATTGACGAACAGATGCGCCAACTGGACACAAGTCTATCAACCACTGCCAAGCCGAATAACTGCTAGTATAAGGGCCAGACCTGAACCAACACTATTGACTTGGTCCATTTGTGAAGCTCCTTCTGTTGAATGAATCACCCAATTTTTCTGAAATTGCAGTCATTTGTCTGTCCGTACATGTACGTTATGTGAGGATGATGAAGGGGATGACGATGACGATAAGGTTGTGTGGGCGCACGACTGCAAGGTCTTTGGCGTCCGTACTAAGATGTAATGAGACGAGTGTGGATGAAGTTCGTAAAATTATTAAAATGGGAACCGCAAATAAAAACGTTACGCGACTGGAGGGGTCCATTGAAGCAGAGTCCGGCGGGCGCGGACCACACTCGACTCGGCGCGGACCGAAGACGGAACGCCCAGCTCCTTCCAGGCATAAATACTGGACTCGATCGACAAAAGGACCAGTCTCAGGTAGCACCTGAAGAAGACAGCGAGGCACGCTGTTGAAATATCGTGCGAGAACGAGGCGAATATCCGGCTGGATTCCCGAATATCCATCGCCGGGAAAGCATAAAGAATAACATCCAGGAAACGTGTACAAAACAACGAAAATCAAGTCGTCAGATCTAACGCATAGTAAGAAGGGAAAGTGCAATGTTCGAGCTCGTGGCCTCTAATATTTTATTTTTAAACAAAAAAAGGACCTACAGCAGCAAAATAAATTTAAAAAAAAAACAAGAAAAAAAGACATAAAATACAATCCACCAAGTAAAATTCTGCGCACATATTGCCGAACGCTATCCCACGTGCGTAAACACGAAGAAGGTAGCTAGCGTGCCGTTCGCGCCTGCTGTTCGGTAATGACATGCCACGGTCGCAGCACCTGGTGCCACAAGGCCGTACCTTGTATAACAGTGTGTCTCAGGCTGTAACCCTAGCAGCTTAAGTCAATAGGCGACACGGAGAAGGCTGCTCGCAGGCCGAGCTTCCATTGAGAAGAGCGTTGTGTGGGGGCGGACCGAGGCGTCTTGCCGCTGTTAGCTCCTGTGCGTGTGTTTGCCGGGGCAGGTTTTAGTATCAGTTTGCTCTGGACGGGCAGCTCTGGGCAAACAGCGAGGGTTGGTAGCCTGTGTACCCGCTGCTGCCCTGCTCACCCACATTCTGTCTGCCGGCCCGTGCGGGGAGAGAGGCACCGCGCTGCTTCTGTATACTCTTCATAACAGGGCCAAGGTTATCCGCAAGTGTTGTTGCTAAATCCCACATCTCTGCGAAGCGTCAAGGAAAGTGTTTGCTTGAGGGGGAAAGCTGCCCTCCTAGCTTGGTGAATGTCGTCCTCTGCATCAGTACTACACTACTGGCCATTAAAATTGCTACACCAAGAAGAAATGCAGATGATAAACGAGTATTCATTGGACAAATATATTATACTAGAACTGACATGTGATTACATTTTCACGCAATTTGGGTGCACAGATCCCGAGAAATCAGTACCCAGAACAACCATCTCTGGTCGTAATAACGGCCTTGATACGCCTGGGCATTGAGTCAAGCAGAGCTTGGATGGCGTGTACAGGTACAGCTGCCCATGCAGCTTCAACACGATACCACAGTTCATCAAGAGCAGTGACTGGCGTATTGTAACGAGCCAGTTGCTCGGCCACCATTGACCAGACGTTTTCAATTGGTGAGTGATCTGGAGAATGTGCTGGCCAGGGGTGCAGTCGAAGATTTTCTGTATCCAGAAAGGCCCGTACAGGACCTGCAACATGCGGTCGTGCATTATCCTGCTGAAATGTAGAGTTTCGTAGGGATCGAATGAAGGGTAGAGCCACGGGTCGTAACACATCTTAAATGTAACGTCCACTGTTCAAAGTCCCGTCAATGCGAACAAGAGGTGACCGAGACGTGTAACCAATGGCACCCAATACCAACACGCCGGGTAATACGCCAGTATGGCGATGACGAATACGCGCGTCCAATGTGCGTTCACCACGATGTCGCCAAACACGGATGCGACCATCATGATGCTGTAAACAGAACCTGGACTCATCCACAAAAAATGACGTTTTGCCATTCGTGCACCCAGGTTCGTCGTTGAGTACACCATCGTAGGCGCTCCTTTCTGTGATGCAGCTTGAAGGGTAACCGCAGCCATGGTCTCCGAGCTGATAGTCCATGCTGCTGCAAACGTCGTCGAACTGTTCGTGCAGATGGTTGTTCTTCTGCAAACGTCATACTCAGGGATCGAGACGTGGATGCACGATCGTTACAGCCATGCGGATAAGATGCCTGTCATCTCGACTGCTAGTGATACGAGGCCGTTGGGATCCTGTACGGCGTTCCGTATTACCCTCCTGAACTAACCGATTCCATATTCTGCTAACAGTCATTGGATCTCGACCAACGCAAGCAGCAATGTCGCGATACGATAAACCGCAATCGCGATAGGCTACAATCCGACCTTTATGAAGTCGGAAACGTGATGGTACGCATTTCTCCTTCTTACACAAGGCATGACAACAACGTTTCACCAGGCAACGCCGGTCAACTGCTGTTTGTGTACGATTAATCGGTTGGAAACTTTCCTGATGTCAGCACGTTGTAGGTGTCGCCACCGGCGCCAACCTTGTGTGAATGCTCTGAAAAGCTAATCATATGCATATCACAGCATCTTCTTCCTGTCGGTTAAATTTCGCGTCTGTAGCACGTCATCTTCGTGGCAATTTTAATGGCCAGTAGTGTATTTCAGTAAGAAGGTCTCTTATATTCGATGGCTGTCCGCCCATTTGTGTTTATCGATAGTTGCCGATAACAATGCAACTCTGTCAGAAACAGCAAACGACTCGCGAGATCGGTTGAACAGAAGGGACAGAGTCTTGAAAGGAGGATATACACTGTAGCTCCAAAGAAACTGGTATAGGCATGCATATTCAAATACAGAGATACGTAAACAGGCAGAATACGGCGCTGCGGTCGGCAACGCCTATATAAGACAACAAGTGTCTGGCGCAGTTGTTAGATCGGTTACTGCTGCTACAATGGCAGGTTTTTAATATTTAAGTGATTCTGAACTTGGTGTTACAGTCGGCGTACGAGCGATTGGACACAGTATCTCCGAGGTGGCGACGAATTGGGGATTTTCCCGTATGACCATTTCACGAGTGTACGGTGGATATCAGGAATCCGTTAAAACATCAAATCTCCGACATCGCTGTGGCCGGAAAATGATCCTGCAAGACCGTGACCTATGACGACTGAAGAGAATCGTTCAACGTGGCACCCCTCATGACTGCCCGACACAAAGCTTCACGCCTCACCTGGGCCGACAACACCGACATTGGACTGTTGGTGACTGGAAATACGTTGTCTGGTCGGACGAGTCACGCTTCAAATTGTATCGAACGAGTGGTCGTGTTGGGGTACGGACACAACGTCATGAATCCATAGACCCTGCATGTCAGCAGGTGACTGTTCAAGCTGGTGGAGGCTCTGTAATGGTGTGGGGTGTGTGCAGTTGGAGTGATATGGGACCCTTGATACGTCTAGATACGACTCTGACAGGTGACACGTACATAAACATCCAGTCTGGTCACCTGCATCCATTCATGTCCATTGTGCATTCCGACGGACTTGGGCAATTCCAATAGGACAATGCGACACCTTATACCTTCCTGATATGAAACTTCCAGGCAGATTAAAACTGTGTCTAAGCCAAGTCTCCGCAATATCCTTTCTTTCTTAAGTGCTAGTTCTGCAGGGTTCGCAGGACAGCTTCTGTAAAGTTTGGAAGGTAGGAGACGAGATACTGGCAGAAGTAAAGCTGTGAGGACGGGGCGTGAGTCGTGCTTGGGTAGCTCAGTTGGTAGAGCACTTGTTCGCGAAAGGCAAAGGTCCCGAGATCGTGTCTCGGTCCGGCACACAGTTTTAATCTGCCTAGAAGTTTCATTAGTTAAACTACTCATTGGAATGACTTCAGTTTTTAACATAAATATCTCTCAACAGCTATCAATCAGTCATTTTAGAATTATTAAAAACAATTTAAATCAAAAAGTGCAGGCGAAGCACTTCGGAAGTGTTCGGGTCACGCGTTTTCTGGTATGGCGCGCGAAGTGTTTCGGGCTGTTCGTCATTCTGGATTAGGCAGTCGAGAAGAACAGACATGTTGTCTGTCGTAGGATGTGTTTCCAATTTTTGTTTAAGTTCCTGTTTGTCACTCTGGATTAGGCAGTCGAGATGTACAGGCATGTTGTCTGTGGCAGGATGTGTCTGCCAGTATTCAGTATTAAAAGATTCACTCCGGTAGTCATGAGGCACAGGTACGAGCCACAAATAATGTAAAGATACATTTTCGTAAACATTGTGTTTGATCATGTACTTTGCTGTATCAAAAGGTGTTGTATTAGGATCATGTAGTCTTATCGTGTGGCTATATTAAAATACGCTAGTGGCATCGCAAAGAAGTTATACATTATTTCAGAACAGAACCTCGCTAAAAGTCAGTTTCAGCCTCAAGATACAGAACCTACGACCTGCGTGCTGTTTTCTGCGCTGTGGACATCAGCTTGAAGACAGCAGGTTAGTGAACTATAACAGAACCTTCGTATTCCACACAGTGCAGTGGAAACAACTAGGCGCCTCACGTGTACTGCATGCACACAACAAATGTGCCAGTGACACGCCATCTGCAGTAATGCAGAGGAGGTAAAGGAGGATGATCGTTATTAACACCAACAATCAATTCATTCTTCCTTTCTAGCCGTAAAGTTTGTGCGCTCCTCTCGGATGCGCATACTTGTGTGTGTCCTTGCGTTGTCATGGAGAAGGACAACTTCTTTCCATTATAGTGGTGAGGAACACGCTGAAGTCGTTTCTTCATTTTCCTTAGGGTAGCGTAATACACTAATGCACTTCAGAGCCGATCGTTGCACCAAGGTGAAGGACATGAAACAGAGTAATCCGTTCAGAGTGCCAGAAGACTGTCGCCATGACTTTACCGGCTGAGCGTGTGGTGTTTAACTTTTTCTTCGGAAGAGAGGAGGTGTGGCACCACTCCATGGATTGACGTTTTGTTACCGAATCGAAGTGATGAACCCATATTTCATCGCCTGTGACGATGTTCGACAAACTGGCACAACGTGCAAGCAATTTCGCACAAATAATCCTTAGCTGTTCTTAATAGTCTTCTGCTATGCGTCGAGGAAGCCAGCGGGCACACACCTTTAAGTACCCCAAATGGGGAACGTGTATGTCAGCACCACCACCAGAGACGTCCAATTGTTTGAGTGTGATCCGTCGATCACCTCGAATGAGAGTGTCCGCACGCTCGAACACCGCAGGAGCTGTGTGCGGCCGGCCGGCACGCGGAAGATCGGACAGGTTTGAGCTACCTTGTTGCAATGATGACAGACGCCTCGCCCAACGACTCACCGTGCTTTTGTTCACTATCAAGTCTCCGTAGACACTCTGCAAGCGCCTTTGAATATCTGCGATGTTCCGCCAAAAGAAACTCTACGACAGCTCTCTACTTGGAATACGTCTCCTTTACAGATGCCATTTTGAAGGCTACGTACAGCTCCGCCAACTATCGGTACTTCATGAAAGTATAGGGGCTGAAGCAGAAATATTTCGCGATGTCCCCCAACAAGTTTTGCATTTTTTTTCAAGGGAAATTGGCCCAGAAAAAAAATGGTTCAAATGGCTCTGAGAACTATAGGACTTAACATCTGAGGTCACATAGACTTAGAACTACTTAAATCTAAGTAACCTAAGGACATCACACACATCCATGCCCGAGACAGGATTCGAACCTGCGACCGTAGCAGCAGCGCGGGTCCGGACTGAAGCGCCTAGAACCGCTCGGCCACAGCGGCCGGCAAATTGGCCGAGAAAAATTGTGTTGCATTACTTATTGAACACGCCTCGTACGTGAGACGAGAAATTCAGAGAATGACGTCCTTGTCCTTTTTTTGGCAGGCGGACGTCCGCTCGGTGATTCGGGTACGGGCGGCCTTACGGTGGCCATGAGTAAAACCCGGCGATTAGCGAGTCGGCGCGTGATCTCGGCGTTCCGAGAAGACTCCGGCGGAAGTGCAGCGCGCCAGCTTTCGTGAATGAGCTACCTGTGTGGCACACAGAACGCCTTATTGTACGCACCATTATGCGCCAGCGCCGCGTCTAAAGGGCCCGACTCTGCTACAATGTTTCGTGTTAACAAAGTAAAGCTGCTCTCAGCCCGAAGACTGGCTTGAACACCATAGTACTGTCATGGGATAGCGATATGAGCATAGTCAGATGGCGGTGGTATCGCGTACGCAAGATATAAAAGGGAAGTGTATTGGTAGAGCTGACATTTGTACTCAAGTGATTCGTGTGAAAACGTTTTCGGCGTGATCATGGCCGCACGACGGGAATTGACAGACTTTGGACGCAGGATAGTAGCTGGAGCTTAGTTTTTATATTTATTTACTCGTCAAGTTCCGTAGGACCAAACTGAGGACTCCAGGGTCATGGAACGTGTCATTACATGAAATTAGAACATAAACGTAATAACAGATAAAAATAAATGTTCATGAATCTGAAAAAAAGTCAGTCCATAAGTTTAAGTAAACGCTATCAGCAATACAATAAAAATCAGATTAATTTTTCAAGGAGCTCCTCGACAGAAAAGTAGTGACCCATGCGGAAACTCTTCAGTTTCGATTTGAATGCGCGTGGATTACTGCTAAGATTCGAGTGGCAGCTTATTGAAAATGGATGCAGCAGTATACTGCACACCTTTTTGCACGAGAGTTAAGGATGCCCGATCCAAATGCAGGTTTGATTTCTGCCGAGTATTAACCGAGTGAAACCTGCTTGTTCTTGGGAATAAACTAATATTGGTAACAAGAAACGACAATAAGGAATATACGTATTGAGAGGCCAATGTCAAAATGCTCAGACTCGTGAACAGAGATCGACAAGAGGTTCGTGAACTCACACCACTTATTGCCCGAACCGCCCGTTTCTGAGCCAAAAATATCCTTTTAGAATGGGAAGAGTTACCCCAAAATATAATACCATACGACAACAACGAATGAAAATAAGCAAAGTAGACTAATTTTCGTGTCGAACGCACTTCTGATACCGTTCGAATAGTAAAAATGGTAGTATTAAGTCTCTGAACAAGATCCTAAACGTGGGCTTTCCACGACAGCTTACTATCTATCTGAACACCAAGAAGTTTGAACTGTTCAGTTTCACTTATCATATGCCCGTTCTGTGAAATTAAAACGTCAGGTTTTGTTGAATTGTGTGTTAGAAACTGTAAAAACTGAGTCTTACTATGATTTAACGTTAGTTTATTTTCTACAAGCCATGAACTGAGGTCATGTACAGTACCCCACTGACTCCACATCACAGCCTTTATCAACATTGTGCATAATGACCTTTTGCTGCCTGTTGGTAAAGTAAGAGGTGAACCAATTGTGAGCTACTCCCCGGGGGAGAATTCAGTATTCCAAGATCCACACTGTCTCTGCCGAGAATGTCAAATTTCAGGCATTACCATTCACCAGGGACAACGCAGTGGCCGGCCGCTGTGGCCGAGTGGTTCTAGCCGCTTCAGTCTGGAACCGCGCGACCGCTACGGTCGCAGGCTCGAGCCCTGCCTCGGGCATGCATGTGTGTGATGTCCTTAGGTTAGTTAGGTTTAAGTAGTTCTAAGTTTTAGGAGACTGATGACCTCAGATGTTAAGTCCCATTGTGCTCAGAGCCGTTTGATCCATTTTTGACAAGGCAGTGGGCGACGACCTTCACTTAACGACAGTGAGTAGCGGCGTTTGCGTAGAGTTGTCAGTTATAACAGAGAAGCAACACTGCGTGAAATAACCGCAAAAATCAATGTGGCAGGTACAAGGAACGTGTCCGTCAAGACAGTGCAGCGATATTTGACGTTAACTGTCTATATCAGGAAGAAGAACGACATGAGTGCCTTTGTTAACATCACTACACTGCCTGGAGCGCCTCTAGTGGGCTCGTGATCACATCCTTTGGATTCTACACGAGTGGGAAATCATAGCCTGGTCCGATGAGTCTCGATTAGTTGGTAAGGTAGGAGCTGATGGTAGGGTGCGAGTCTGGCGCAGAGCCCACAAAGGCATGAACCCAGATTGTCAACAAGACTCTGTATGGGTGCATTTACGAGGAATGGATTGGGCTCTCTGGATGTTCGGCTACTGGTAGGAGCTGATGGTAGGGTGCGAGTCTGGCGCAGAGCCCACAATGGCATGAACCCAGATTGTCAACAAGGCTCTGTATGGGTGCGTTTACGTGGAATGGATTGGGCTCTCTGGATGTTCGGCTACTGGTAGGAGCTGATGGTAGGGTGTGAGTCTGGCGCAGAGCCCACAAAGGCATGAACCCAGATTGTCAGCAAGGCTCTGTATGGGTGCGTTTACGTGGAATGGATTGGGCTCTCTGGATGTTCGGCTACTGGTAGGAGCTGATGGTAGGGTGTGAGTCTGGCGCAGAGCCCACAAAGGCATGAACACAGATTGTCAACAAGGCTGTGTATGGGTGCGTTTACGTGGAATGGATTGGGTTCTCTGGATGTTCGGCTACTTGGAGACCATTTACAGCAATTCATGGACTTCACGTTCCGAAACGACGACGGAATTTTTGCGGATGACAGTGCGCCATACCACTGGGCCACAATAGTTCGCAGTTGATTTGAAGAACAGTCTGGACAATACCAGCGAATGAGTTGGCCAGCCAGATCGCTCGATCCTAACACTCAATTACCGCCATACCAATGCACCCACCCTACTGTTTCCACAAAAAAACAATCCATTATGTTTATATTAGAATATTCAAGAGTTCGTGTGAGCCGTGGCTGGCTCATGCTATGCATTGGATTAAACCTTGGTTGCTATTCTGAGTTTAGTCTACAGTGGTTATCGCGATTATGCTGTTATCCTCTTTCCGCGGGTGGCAGCAGTGGTGTATATCGATTTTCCCACGTTGGACTATCTTTGGCCTGGCGCTTATAGTTTCGGGTTGGGCTGTGTGCGGGCAGTTGGTCGGTTGGCGTGGAGCAGCGAGGAAATCTCCGTGGTGCGTAGTTTAGCCGGGACGGCTGGCGGCCTCTATGCAGTGTCGGAGTGTGTGGTGCTGTTCCATTGCTACGAGTTTCGTGGCTCACCTATCCTGGACATGAAAGTTGAGTTTTGACTTAATCTACCAGCAAGTCACGACTGTTCACATTGTGTCGTTTGGAGTCCGTTGTCGACTGTTGGGATATTCCCGCAAGCAACAACGTGTGTTTTCAAGTTGGCAAATTTTAGCCACCCTCCGGTGGAGTCTAACTGTATTTCGTTATTTGCAATTGAAGTGCACCAGCGGAATCTTTTGCCTTGTGGCCGTTAACGTTCCGGATACCAGCCCTAGCCGTTGACGTAAATTCAGGCAGGGAATTTCCCTCATCATATTGTCGCTGTCCAGCACGGTGTGTAGTTTGACAGCTCAATGTATAATTGGTTGTGGGCGCCAATACCTTCTACGTTGTTCCATTGTTGGGTGCTGGTCAGGTGAAGCAGAGGTTATCTTGTCGGTGGGCCCGTTGACCGTCTGTCAGTTGGGTTGTCGTCGGATCGACAATCATTGGGCCGACTGCCTGTTTCACCTAAGCGAGCGTTAGTGTTTGAATTCCAGGCCGACCCTCGGAACTTCTGAGCGCCCTTGGGTCTACTGCCTTTTCTTGTTTGTTCTTGTTGTTTGTACTTGTATGGCTTCTAGCTGATTTTTAGATTAAGGGGCTCCGGAAAGGCTCAAAATCATGAAAAGTTCAATTTTTACTTTTTTGCGTTTTCTGAATCTGCAGACTATTACCTTTTAATAGATATATAATTTATTCAATTCCAAAGACTACAACTATTTTTTAATTTTTTTTTAAATGTGTTCTACATGGGCGTGACCCACAGTGGCGCTGTTAAACTGCTGTCAAATGGTGTTATTATTAACGCCCGTGTTCATCAGGTACATTTTAGTGATGTGAGATAAAGTATGTGTTGTGGCTAACCTGTGATGGTTCAATATATATCGCTGGTATGATTGTCGAATGTTTCATGTTTATTTACTCTGTCGTTATCTCGAAAATATTCGTAATTAATTCTGTTTCTTGAGTCTCTGTTTTGTTGAAGTATAATAATGAGTAAAAGTAAAGTTATTAGAAATCCTCTGAAGGCTTTTAAGAAAAGGAGAAATGTTGGAAAGCCAAAGGTATGTGTTATTACTGTAAATAATAACATTCTAACATGGTACGAGCGATGCTTGCTTTAGACAAGGAACGCCTTCGGGCTGCAGACAGGGCTGTAAAGAGTCTAGAAATACAAGCAAGAGTAAACAGGAGGAGGAACAAGAGGAAGCTGGAGGAGGAGTTTGCAGAGGATGAAGATAATCCATTCTATGGACCTGGAATGCACTAAAAAGTTAATCCAATCTTTGTCGCTCGATTCCCAAAACTTTTATTTTCTCATACTAATTACATGTTTTCTAAGGATCTTCCATACATATTTGTTTCAAACTTACAGTAACTGTTACACAGTACCTTCTGCATAATTTAACACAGCCTTTTTGCAAAAAACTGTATATTTTTGAATATATAAATAAAAAATTGCAAAAAAGTTGTGAATTTTCATTACAATTGAAAAAAATCATATTTAATAACTGAACTAAAATTTTGTAAAATCCCTGTGTTAAGTTGTAGCCCATATTCCAATAAATAATCTGTAAAAAGTTCAACTTCCTACCTCAAATACTTTGTGAGGAAAGATGTAATTTATAAGCGTTATTTTAACATTGTAAGTATAGGGCGTTCCGGAGCCCCTTAAGGTTGTTTAGCCCTTAAGGCGTCAGATGGTTTGGGCCTTCAGCCTAATTTAAGAACTGATTTACGTAAAGCGTTTAGCATTTTTTAAAATTAATGTTATTGAGTCTTAAGTGTTGGGCCCTCAGCCGATTTTGAATTTAAGTTGTTTGCTCTTAAAGTGTCAGATTCTTTGGGCCTTCAGCCTAATTAAGGAACTGTTTTAAGATAAGGCTTTGCCTTTTAAATTTCTGATTTTGGTTGAGCTTTAAGTTATTGGCTTTCAGCCGTTTTTACATTAAAGTGGTCTTGCCCTTAAGGCATGAGATTGTACAGCGCACTCAGCCGTTAATTAAGTTCTAAAATTAAAGCTTTTTAAATTTCTTGGCTCTTGTAATGTTTGATCAAATAAAAGGTTGTATGTTCGAGTCTGACAGCTGCTTATTTTGGCCCCTTTCCACAACTTAAACTACCGGTCCTGTCCTGCGGTTTTAGCAGGGCTTCTCAACGTGAGGTGGAAGGTAGGAGACGAGATACTTGCAGAAGTAAAGCTGTGAGGACGGGGCGTGAGCCGTGCTTGGGTAGCTCAGTTGGTAGAGCACTTGCCCGCGAAAGGCAAAGGTCCCGAGTTCGTGTCTCGGTCCGGCACACAGTTTTAATCTGCCTGGAAGTTTCATTAGTTAAACTACTCATTGGAATGACTTCAGTTTTTAACGTAAATATCTCTCAACAGCTGACTATCAATCAGTCATTTTAGAATTATTAAAAACAATTTAAATCAAAAAGTGCAGGCGAAGCACTTCGGAAGTGTTCGGGTCACGCCTTTTCTGGTATGGCGCGCGAAGTGTTTTGGGCTGTTCGTCATTCTGGATTAGGCAGTCGAGAAGAACAGACATGTTGGCTGTCGTAGGATGTGTTTCCAATTTTTGTTTAAGTTCCTGTTTGTCACTCTGGATTAGGCAGTCGAGATGTCTGACTGTCTTGATGAAGAACCGGGTTCAGTTCCCGGTAGGGGAATGGAGTTTTCTTCGGTGAGAGGACTGTAAAGAGATGCACCACGACTGTAACGAGATGCATTCGGCCTCGTGATGCCAACTGAAGAGATGCTTGAGCGAGCAGCAGCGTCTTCAAGGTCAAGGCCTGGAAAGCTGGCGGTGGCCGGGTAGAGCGGTGTGCTGGCCGCACGGCCCTCCATACTGCATCCAAATTGCGGCATTGGCGGAATGCGACACGGCGACCGGTCAGAATTGCGCGGTCCTCAGCGCCGGGTTGCGACACCACCTTCTACACCTACATCCGCACTCCGCAAGCCACCATCTGGTGGGTGGCGGAGGGTGCTTTGCGCACCACTGTTAATCCCCCTTTTCCTATTCCAGTCGCGGGATGAATCATTGTTTGTAAGCCTCTGTTACGGTCTCGAATCTGTCTACTTTTACGTTCATGTTCCCTTTGCGAGATATGCGTAGGAGGAAGCAATGTACTGGTTGGCTCTTTCGAGAACGTATGCTCTCGGAACCACACTGTGTCAACCACGCCGCCATTCACAGTGGCTCTCTTGTACCGCCTGCTACGGAGACGGTTGAGCGTCTCCGTGATCTATAATAAAATACTGTGCTCTTCCTTGGATCTTTTCAATTTCCTCCATCAGTGCTCAAATCGTTCAAATGGCTCTAAGCACTATGGGACTTAACATCTGAGGTCATCAGTCCCCTAGAACTTAGAACTGCTTAAATCTAACTAACCTAAGTGTGGTGTCACCGCCAGACACCACACTTGCTAGGTGGTAACCTTTAAATCGGCCGCGGTCCGGTAGTATACGTCGGACCCTCGTGTCGCCACTATCAGTGATTGCAGACCGAGCGCCGACACACGGCAGGTCTAGAGAGACTTCCTAGCACTCGCCCCAGTTGTACAGCCGACTTTGCTAGCGATGGTTCACTGACAAATTACGCTCTCATTTGCCGAGACGATAGTTAGCATAGCCTTCAGCTACGTCATTTGCTACGACCTAGCAAGGCGCCATTAGCAGTTACTATTGAGATTATGAATAATGTACCGTCAAGAGCGACGTTCACTATTTATGGATTAAAGTTAAGTATTCCACCAGCTACGTCCGTTTTTCTAAAGTCTAATTTCCTCGTCCTGTTCCAGACCTCACGCCAGCCTGCGTGAGCTAAAACGCGTGCCTTTCGGCTTACTCTAGTAAACCGGTGTTGGCTCTCCTGCCAACCCACAACACTAAGGACATCACCCACATCCATGCCCGAGGCAGGATTCGAACCTGCGACCGTAGCAGCACCGCGGTTCCGGACTGAAGCGCCTAGAACATGACAGATGAATAGTATTCTAATACTGGTCGAACGAGTCTTTTGAAAGTTACATCTTTCGTGTATGGACTACACTTCTAGTGCATTGTTCTAACGAATCTGAGTCTGCTATCTGCTTCGCCTGCGTTTCGTTTCGTGTAGTCGTTCCATTTTCAATCGCTTCGTTTGTCTGCTCAGAGATTTTTAATGTATGTGACTGCTTCCAGTGCTCGATTGCAATAATGGATCTTGCTTCCCATTTGTGCGCTGTACTTTACATTTGTTTATGTTAATAGTCAACTTCCAGTGGCTAAAGTAAACCTCGAGGCTCTGCAGATCTTCCTGAATTTCACCATAAGTCTCTAGCATTGTGTATTCTCAGTATACAACAGCATCATTGGCAAAAATCCTCATGGAACTTCCGAGTTTATCATCTATGTTATTTGATACATGTTGCGAAAAGTGATAGATCTTGAGAAATCGTATGACACAGTGCCACTAAAGCTATTGTTCGAGGTGCTGAGGTCAGAAGAGCTGCCAAAAAATGCGTGTAGTAAGTATCATAAACCCATACAGCCGGCCGTGGTGTCCGAGCGGTTCCAGGTGCTTCAGTCCGGAACCGCGCGACCGCTACGTCGCAGGTTCGAATCCTGCCTGGGGCATGGATGTGTGTGATGTCCTTAGGTTAGTTAGGTTTAAGTAGTTCTAAGTTCTAGGGGACTGATGACCTCAGATGTTAAGTCCCATAGTGCTCACAGCCATTTGAACCATTTGAAGTCATACAAGAAGTAGGTGATCATCGTAACATGTCGGATAGTCAAGATAGTGTGGCTGTCTGGGACACATGTACAAAGAAATTGTGTAAGGAAATCACAGCTATCAGCACTGTCGAGTGTCGACTTCCGCCTCAACGGTATTCCGGGCGCCGTGTACGGAAGGCGTGTACCTGCGTTTAAGGGGAATCAGCCCGTGAAATCGGCGGTTGATGGCCTGCTTTTGCAAGCTGGAGTTCCGCTATTCGCCTGAAGCGCTCTGGCGGAGAAGTGGAAAATCTACAATGAAGAGCTCCGACTGGTGGGCGTCGCTTCCGTGAGGGGCCGTTCGCTTGCTGCAGTAAGCGGCGGTGGCGATTTTAATTGCGCCAGGTTGGCAGAAACGCGCCACTTCGGCAGCGACCGTTGCGCGACCTGGAAGGCCCGCGGCGACCGGTTCTGCCGAATACCGCAGCCGCCACTCCAGGAATCTCCAGAGGACGCTGCCCAGTTGGCCCGCTGCCTCCAGCGGTCACGCCGCGCTCTGTCCCACCTCACCTACATGCTGAGCTCGTCGAGGAAACCGTGTATAACGAAGGAAGCCTATATACAGGGTGGTCCATTGATCGTGAGCGGGCAAAATATCTCACGAAATAAGCATCAAACGAAAAAATTACAAAGAACGAAACTCGTCTAGCTTGAAGGGGGAAACCAGATGGCGCTATGGTTGGCCCGCTAGACGGCGCTGTCATAGGTCAAACGGATATCAACTGAGTTTTTTTAAATAGGTACCCCCATTTTTATTACATATTCGTGTAGTAAGTAAAGAAATATGAATGTTGTAGTTGGACCACTTTTTTCGCTTTGTGATAGATGGCGCTGTAATAGTCACAAACGTATAAATACGTGGTATCACGTAACATTCCACCAGTGCGGACGGTATTTGCTTCGTGATACATTACCCGTGTTAAAATGAACCGTTAACCAATTGCGGAAAAGGTCGACATCGTGTTGATGTATGGCTATTGTGATCAAAATGTCCAACGGGCGTGTGCTATGTATGCTGCTCGGTATCCTGGACGACATCATCCAAGTGTCCGGACCGTTTGCCGGATAGTTACGTTATTTAAGAAAACAGGAAGTTTTCAGCCACATGTGAAACGTCAACCACGACCTGCAACAAATGATGATACCCAACTAGGTGTTTTAGCTGCTGTCGCGGCTAATCCGCACAACAGTAGCAGAAAATCTGCGCGAGAATCGGGAATCTCAAAAACGCCGGTGTTGAGAATGCTACATCAACATCGATTCCACCCGTACCACATTTCTATGCGCCAGGAATTGCATGGCGACGACTTTGAACGTCGTGTACAGTTCTGCCACTGGCCACAAGAGAAATTACGGTACGATGACAGATTTTTTGCACGCGTTCTATTTAGCGACGAAGCGTCATTCACCAACAGCGGTAACCTAAACCGGCATAATATGCACTATTGGGCAACGGAAAATCCACGATGGCTGCAACAAGTGAAACATCAGCGACCTTGGCGGGTTAATGTACGGTGCGGCATTATGGGAGGTAGGATAATTGGCCCCCATTTTATCGATGGCAATCTAAATGGTGCAATGTATGCTGATTTCCTACGTAATGTTCTACCGATGTTACTACTAGATGTTTCACTGCATGACAGAATGGCGATGTACTTCCAACAAGATGGATGTACGGCACATAGCTCGCGTGCGGTTGAAGCGGTATTGAATAGCATATTTCACGACAGGTGGATTGGTCGTCGAAGCACCGTACCATGGCCCGCACGTTCACCGGATTTCTTTCTGTGGAGAAATTTGCTATCGCCTGACAACATGCGTCAGCGCATTCTTAGTGCATGTGCGAACATTACGGAAGGCGAACTACTCGCTGTTGAGAGGAATGTCGTTACACGTAATGCCAAATGCATTGAGGTTGATGGACATCACTTTGAGAATTTATTGCATTAATGTGGTATTTACAGGTAATCACGCTGTAACTGCATGCGTTCTCAGAAATGATAAGTTCAGAAAGGTACATGTATCACATTGGAACAACCGAAATAAAATGTTCAAACGTACCTACGTTCTGTATTTTAATTTAAAAACCTACCTGTAACCAACTGTTCGTCTAAAATTGTGAGCCATAAGTTTGTGACTATTAGAACGCCATCTGTCACAACGCGAAAAAAGTGGTCCAACTAAAGCATTCATATTTCTTTACGTACTACACGAATATGTAATAAAAATGGGGGTTCCTATTTAAGAAAAAAAACGCAGTTGATATCCGTTTGACCTATGGCAGCGCCCTCTAGCGGGCCAACTATAGCGCCATCTGGTTTCCCCCTTCAAGCTAGACAAGTTTCGCTCTTTGTAGTTTTTTTCGTTTGACGCTTATTTCATGAGATATTTGGCCCGGTCAGGATCAATGGACCACCCTGTATACAGATGTTGTCAGTTGGTACATCGGAGCGTTCAAAGAATTCTCCGTCAGCTTTAATGACGGCAAAGCGCTCCTGTCCTCCTGATACACAGGTAGGGCGAGCGTACCGGGAATACACCTTGAGACACGCTGTCTTTCGCTATCGGACACATACGGGTCTTTACCTGCGAGAAGACACTTGCATCATCCTGCTCGGACCAATGACGTCCTCAGTACAGCTGTACACATGGTACATATGACTGACGATAAACCTCAAAAATAGGTTTTGAAAATAATGGCCATCCGCCACCTACGATGTTTGTTTCTGTGGTTCAAAATGGGTCAAATGGCTCTCAGCACTATGGGACTTAACATCTGAGGTCATCAGTCCCCTAGATCTTAGAACTACTTAAACCTAACTAACCTAAGGACATCACACACATCCATGCTCGAGGCAGGATTCGAACCTGCGACCGTAGCAGCAGCGCGGTTCTGAACTGAGGCGCCTATAACCGCTCGGCCACAGCGGCCGGTGAACGATAGTCGCGGCAGAATATGTTGTCATCGAATCGAACGGCTAGTCACACCATGCACGGCGCCACGGACGCAGGCCAGTGCGGGCAGTTTTATGTTGTGGGGGACATCCGCCTGGCTTCCATGTGACCTGCGGTAGTAATGGAAGACACCATGACGCTTGTCAACTATCTTAGGGTTATTACTTAATACTTTATGGCTTCTCCGGGTAATTGTCCACGCCACAATCTGAATCTGATTATAGAGGTTTGAGGAGCATGGAAGAGAACTAACGCTATCTTAGCCAACTAATTTGCCAGGTCTAAGCCCGACGGAACTCATTTGGGGGGGGGGGGGGAGGGGGGGAGCAATTGGACGCCATCTCTGTGTCCACAAAAAACCGGCCGGTAATTTATGAGAACTGTGTGATCTATATGTAACCATCTGGTGGCACATACCTCCGGAAACTTTGGAGTAGCTGCTATACTGAACAAGCTGTTAATCAGTTTTGTCATAATATTTTGGTTCATCAGTCTACATTGGCCCTTGTTTCTTTTACACTGTTTTATTCTGTATACGCTGTAACATGTTCTATGACCATGTTTTGCTGACAGAAAGTCCAAACCATTTGGGGAAGTGCCAACAAAACAACTATTCACGTTGGTATCTGACTCTCGGAAAAATATCATCCACATAATTTAGAAGACTGCAAGAGCTGAAAATTGCAAGAATTATCGCACAATCAGCTTCACAGCTTATACATACAATTTACTGACAAGATTAATATACAGAAGAATGAAAAAGAAAATTGAATGTGTGTTAGGTGGTCGTCAGTTTGGCTTTAGGAATGTTAAGGGCATCAGAGAGTCAATTCTGACGTTGCGGTTGACAATGGAAGCACGATTACAGAAAAATCAAGACACTTTCGTAGGCTTTGTCGACCTGGAAAAAGCGTTCGACAGTGTAAAATGGTACAAGATGTTCGAAATTATGAGAAAAATAGGGGAAAACTGTAGGGAGAGACGAGTAATATTCATGTACAAGAGCTAAGAGTTCACGACCAAGAACGAAGTGCACGGATTAAGAAGGTTGTAAGACAGGGATGTAGTCTTTCATTCCTACTGTTTAACCAGGACATCGAAGAAGCAATGGTGGAAATAAAAGAAAGGTTCAGAAATGGGATTAAAATTCAAGGTGAAATGCTATCAATGATACGATTCTCCGGTGACATTGCTATCCTGGTTCAAATGGCTCTGAGCACTATGGGACTTAACATCTGAGGTCATCAGTCCCCTAGAACCTAGAACTACTTCAACCTAACTAACCTAAGGACACCACACACATCCAAGCCCGAGGCAGGGTTCGAACCTGCGATCGTAGCGGTCGCGCGGTTCCAGACTGTAGCGCCTAGAACCGCTCGGCCACACCGGCCGGCGTTATGCTACAGATGAACGTTGAAAGTAAGGTGGACTGATGAAGTAAGGAATGAGGAGGTTCTGCGCAGATTCGAAGAGGAAAGGAATATGCGGAAAAACACTGAGAAGGAGAAGGGACAGGATGATAGGAAATTTGTTAAGACACCAGGGAATGACTTTCATGGTACTACGGGGGGCTGTAGACCCCCAGAGGTCCGCGAGCTATGCTAGAGGGGTTCGCAAGACGCTCTTAGATTAGAAAATATATTAAATATATTTCGCATGATAACATATGTTTGTTTTGGCCGCTCAATATTTTTTCAATAATGAATACGTCTATTTTTTTCTAAATACGAAAAATAGAAAACGTATAAAAAGACTTTTAATTTGGCTTTTTTAGGTACTTGATACTGTGATATGACAAGGTACCAATCATGCTCGATGTGGGGGTCCTCGAGAAAATTTTGTTGGGAACCCCTGCTGTAGAGGAAGAGAGAAATTGGAATACACCCAGCAAATAATTGAGGACGTAGGTTGCAAGTGCTACTTTGAGAGGAAGAGGTTGGCACAGGAGGGGAATTCGTGGCGGGCCGCATGAAACCAGTCAAAAATCAGAAGATTACTCAAAAAAAAAAAAAAACAAAAAAAACTGTTGGGTGCACATACCATCGGAAACTGTGAAATGGCTGCTGTGTTGTACTTAAAATATGTACCAACACGCTGTTAATCAGATTTGGCCTATCATTGTACATTGTCCCTTGTTTCTTTTACACTGTTTTATTTAGTGTACGCAGTTACGTGTTCTATGACAACGTTTTACTAACAGCTAAGTCAGAATGAACAAAAATCGATTAAAAGTCTACGCTATATTCGTGTAAACGAATAGTTGAGAAACGACACACGTCGTATGTGGATTAACTGGCCGCTGTGCAGTGATGACGGAGCCCAGCGGCGTCCATTCGGTATGAGGACAGACAGGATCGCGGCGTGACGTGCGTACGTGCGGCCCAGATCGGAGAGAGGCGAGCGAGCCGGCAGGCGGCAGGCGGCAGCTAACCTCGACCGCAGGCGTCGCGTTTCGAGCTGCGGCCGGCCCCTACACCGCACGCTGTTGCAACCCAACCCCTACTCCCCCTCCGTCCCAGGCTGGTCTTATAGTTGACAGACATGACGATTCGTTCGTTTGCTTTGCGCTTTACAGTTCAGCAATTGTGGCGACACACCAGCGTCAGTGCTACTTTACACCGGAACAGATGCCAAAACCACAAACGAACCAGCATCTTCTCAATCTCTGAGATCTTGTCAACGGATCTTAGTCACCGGTTGCGTACCGTAATGGTGCGTGGAGAAGGCTGGAACAGGGCTTTATTTATCAAAGGCTGTCAACTAGCTCAAATTGTTCAAATGGCTCTAAGCACTGTGGGACTTAACATCTGAGGTCATCAGTCCCCTAGACTTAGAACTACTTAAACCTAACTAACCTAAGGACATCACACACATCCGTGCCCGACGCAGGATTCGAACTTGCGACCGTAGCAGCAGCGTGGTTCCGGACTGAACCGCTTGACCACAGCGGCCGGCTGTCAAGTAGCTCATGAAGTCAATTCCACAATGGAAACAACAGAGACTCAACGTGGAAAATGTAACTGGCTTCGTTTCTCGCAGGATTTTCCTTCTCACGAGGGTCAGTCAAAAAATAATGTCCCCATCAAGATATGTCAACAACACCTGTCGGCAGCTGAGGGTTTCAATTAATTATCATTTATTCTAGAGAAGCCGCACAGTCATCAAATGTATCTGTTCTTTCGAGGACAGTTACTATCTTCATATACAGTTAAATGGCTACCCGGTCATTGACCTTCGTCTGTGCGAGTGCGGACAGGTTGCCCAGACTCTCACGGGAATCGTCAACTTAAGTGGGCGCGAGTAACGAGTGGATGGGCAAAGTATCTATTAGGAACATTACGTATGTAGATTGTGGACAGTTGGAAATGTGGGTCTCACTGGAAGCGTGCAAGGGATAAGTCCCTGCAGTCGCGCTATTTATCTGTGCCCTCACTGGCTCAGATGGATAGAGCGTCTGCCATGTAAGCAGGAGATCCCGGGTTCGAGTCCCAAACGGGGCACCCATTTTCAGCTGTCCCCATCAAGGTATGTCAACGACACCTGGCGGCAGCTGAGGGTTTCAATTAATTATCATCAATAACAGGAAGTTCCTTGTTTCTGTAGCTACCGTTGTGGGTGATACGTCACATTTATATCCATACATGGACTGTATGATGATTAGCACTAACAACTTTCTTGAATTTAAACACAAGTGTGGCAATATGAGCACTGTAGACATGTATGGCTAACGTTGTAAATTATGGAAATAAGAACACCGTGAATTCATTGTCCCAGGAAGGGGAAACTTTATTGACACATTCCTGGGGTCAGATACATCACATGATCACACTGATAGAACCACAGGCACATAGACACAGGCAACAGAGCATGCACAATGTCGGCACTAGTACAGTGTATATCCACCTTTCGCAGCAATGCAGGCTGCTATTCTCCCATGGAGACGATCGTAGAGATGCTGGATGTAGTCCTGTGGAACGGCTTGCCATGCCATTTCCACCTGGCGCCTCAGTTGGACCAGCGTTCGTGCTGGACGTGCAGACCGCGTGAGACGACGCTTCATCCAGTCCCAAACATGCTCAATGGGGGACAGATCCGGAGATCTTGCTGGCCAGGGTAGTTGACTTACACCTTCTAGAGCACGTTGGGTGGCACGGGATACATGCGGACGTGCATTGTCCTGTTGGAACAGCAAGTTCCCTTGCCGGTCTAGGAATGGTAGAACGATGGGTTCGATGACGGTTTGGATGTACCGTGCACTATTGAGTGTCCCCTCGACGATCACCAGTGGTGTACGGCCAGTGTAGGAGATCGCTCCCCACACCATGATGCCGGGTGTTGGCCCTGTGTGCCTCGGTCGTATGCAGTCCTGATTGTGGCGCTCACCTGCACGGCGCCAAACACGCATACGACCATCATTGGCACCAAGGCAGAAGCGACTCTCATCGCTGAAGACGACACGTCTCCATTCGTCCCTCCATTCACGCCTGTCGCGACACCACTGGAGGCGGGCTGCACGATGTTGGGGCGTGAGCGGAAGACGGCCTAACGGTGTGCGGGACCGTAGCCCAGCTTCATGGAGACGATTGCGAATGGTCCTCGCCGATACCCCTGGAGCAACAGTGTCCCTAATTTGCTGGGAAGTGGCGGTGCGGTCCCCTACGGCACTGCGTGGGATCCTACGGTCTTGGCGTGCATCCGTGCGTCGCTGCGGTCCGGTCCCAGGTCGATGGGCACGTGCACCTTCCGCCGACCACTGGCGACAACATCGATGTACTGTGGAGACCTCACGCCCCATGTGCTGAGCAATTCGGCGGTACGTCCACCCGGCCTCCCGCATGCCCACTATACGCCCTCGCTCAAAGTCCGTCAACTGCACATACGGTTCACGTCCACGCTGTCGCGGCATGCTACCAGTGTTAAAGACTGCGATGGAGCTCCGTATGCCACGGCAAACTGGCTGACACTGACGGCGGCGGTGCACAAATGCTGCGCAGCTAGCGCCATTCGACGGCCAACACCGCGGTTCCTGGTGTGTCCGCTGTGCCGTGCGTGTGATCATTGCTTGTACAGCCCTCTCGCAGTGTCCGGAGCAAGTATGGTGGGTCTGACACCGGTGTCAATGTGTTCTTTTTTCCATTTCCAGGAGTGTATGATGACCCTCCTTTATTGTTTACGGGCAACAAGTGCCATTCAGCTCAACAGATTATGACGATGTGTAATGCCTGGTGGCTGGAACACACTGAGTTAAATAATAAATTTTATTGATCTGAAGATGGCCCAATAAAGAAGTTTTAGCGAACTTAACATAAGGTTTTTATCCACATATTTCAACATAACAGATCACCTGTCTTCCGATTTGACAATGTTAAGTAACAACGTAATGTAGAGATTCTCGTTCGCCATTTCCTGCTCCTGCTTACAGCGTTTCTGTAAGGTATCGCCTTCTAGTTGCAGATGTAGACTTTAACCCTGTGGTGTGCCGTGTACATTGCAGTTGACAGCTGTTAATGGTAGCTTCTTTGGCGTTTTCAATCAGTCCTGAGGCTGCAGATACACGCAGTCCGCTGCAGCGGGCACTCACTGCTGGTGGTGCGCCCTTCACGCATTTGCAGCCTCAGGACTCATTGAAAACGCCGAAGAAGCTACCATTACCTTGCAGGTTCTGGCCACAATCCATGTAGGAAGATTAGGAGAAAAACGGGTCAGGCTGAAGAAAGTCTCCATCAACCAGCACCCGATTCTTCTGTAGACGATAGCCATGGGAAGAGAAAACAGCCTATGTTACATATTTATTATAATGGAAGAAATGAACCATTGTCGTGTGGTACTTGGAACGGACTGTGGGGGGGGGGGGGGGGTGAGGACACACATCACTAAGACGAACGAGCGACAGGAGCGCGTGTTGGCCATCCTTAAGGCAAACACACTGCGCTGCTATCGCGCCCGACAGCCGCCCCATGTGGGCCAGTAACTGTTTCTGGCGAGCCATAAAGTCAAATTTCGCGTTCGTTGCCCCGGCAACCGTAAAGTTCAAGGGCTGCAAACAGGACCGTCCGGCCCGGTGACGTCACATGTCTCCCCCCCCCCCCCACCTTGGCGGTGGCACCGTCTGTGCCTCGCCTCTACAGCTTCGCGCGTGTGGGGAAGCTGACGTCAACAGTGAACAAGCCTCACTGGTACACATCAGGATGCATTAACGATCCAAAACTTCTTGAGAAATTTCACTATCATATGAATCTCCTACGATAAATACAGGATTTTCCACCAAACTCTGGCACCTCCAAGAAATGTTATCATTTTGACGCGACAGGAAATTAGACTGTCCATTACAAATACCCTATATAATTACATTACCAAAACTCACTTCAACGACATATTGTAAAAAATACAACAGTCAATGGTTCAAAATGGTTCAAATGGCTCTGAGCACTAGGGGACTTAACATCTGAGGTCAGCAGTCCCCTAGAACTTAGAATTTCTTAAACCTAACTTAAGGACATCACACACATCCATGCCCGAGGCAGGATTCGAACCTGCGACCGTAGCGGTCGCGCGGTTCCAGACTGAAGCGCCTAGAACCGCTCGGCCACAACAGCCGGCAAAAGTCAATGGCATTTTTGTAAAAGGTTCTGTGGAATTTTTGAGCTAGAATGGCAGATCTGTCGGTGGCAAACGACTTTTTCGTAGACCAGACAAGGAATTACAGAATAAAAGCACATTGAATCTGGGGACTTTTCTCCTGTTGTTGTGACCATTTGAACGTCATACATTTGCAGGAAAAGTCGCATCAAAATCAGCGCTGTCTCAGCAGGTTTATAAAAACCACATCGAATGCAAAACATGCGACTTCTTGTACACATTATATTTAGGTGAACAGATAGATATTGTCTTCCTAGATTTCCAAAAGCGTGTTATACGATACCACTGTGTCAACTAATAATCGAGGAATCATCATTTGATCTCTTCAAATGTGTGAATCGCTAGAGAAATTACGGACTAATAGGAACAAGTACGTTGTAATGTACAGTGAATGTTCCATAGAGACGAAGGTGACACCGGGAGGTATTATGGGACTGCTAACGTCTTCAGCAGACAGAAATTATTTATATTTTGGCTAGGAGAACTGTCTTTTTGTTATTAAGCTTTAATTTACAGAAGGTACCGTCACAAGATGATTGTAAGTGTATGCATAATGAATTACTCAGTATTTACGCTTGGCGTACTGAGTGTCAGCTATCCAAATATGAATAAAAGCATCAGAAAGGAGAAAAACAGTAGTACCCAACAACAAGATCAGTGTGAATTTAAAGAGCCCGTCACATTGCTTAAATATTTGACGGTATGGAATGATATGAACCCGTGAAATCAGTATTACGGAGGGCCAATAGGAGACTTGTTGAAAGGGTACTGCGAAATGTGACGTGTCTGTAAAGGAAAGGGCGTATAAGACACTGCTGTGGCTAATTCTAAAGTACTGCTATAGGGTTTGGGGCACTCAAAAAGTACGTATGACAGCAAACAATTGCGAAAGACATTGGTAGCATCATTAGAGATCGGATATTCAGTAATAAAGTTTAAGAGAATTGCTCTGGGAACTTAAGTGGGAATCTTTGGAAGAAAGACGATGTTATATTCACGAACCAAATTTGGACAATTTTGTGGAACCTTCTTTCAAGTACATACATGCTGTTTCCACTGAATATTTCACATAACCTAAATCGATTACAAAATAAATTAATACTGTAAAACAGTGGGTGCACGGTTTAAGGCGCCACGTCACGGATTGCGCCGCCCCTCCCGCCGGAGGTTCGAGTCCTCCCTCGGGCATGGGTGTGTGTCTTGTTCTTAGGATAAGTTACTTTATGTTAGTTTAAGTAGTGTGTAAGGCTAGGAACCGATGACCTCAGCAGTTTGGTCCCTTAGGAATTCACACACATTTCAACATTTTTGTAAAACATACAATAAAAGAAATGTCGTGTGACTAGGGCCTCCCGTCGGGTAGACCGTTCGCCGGGTGCAAGTCTTTCGATTTGACGCCACTTCGGCGACTTGCGCGTCGATGGGGATGAAATGATGATGATTAGGACAACACAACACCCAGTCCCTGAGAGGAGAAAATCTCCAACCCATCCGGGAATCGAACCCGGTCCCTTAGGATTGACATTCTGTCGCGCTGACCACTCAGCTACCGGGGGCGAACAAGTGCCCGCGTGGTTAGAGGCGCCATGTCACAGATTGCGAGTCCCCTCCCGCCGGAGGTTCGAGTCCTCCCTAGGGCGTGTGTGTGTGTGTGTGTGTGTGTGTGTGTGTGTGTGTGTGTGTTCTGAGCATAAGTTAGTTTAAATAGTGTGTAAGTCTAGGAAGCGATGAACTCAGCAGTTTGGTCTCTTAGGAATACACACACACAGGAAGATCTGCAGCGGATAGGCACTTGGCGCAGGGAGTGGCAACTGACCCCTAACATAGACAAATGTAATGTATTGCGAAGACATAGAAAGAAGGATCCTTTATTGTAAGATTATATGATAGCGGAACAAAAACTGGTAGCAGTTACTTCTGTAAAATATCTGGGAGTATGAGTACGGAACGTTTTGAAGTGCAATGATCATATAAAATTAATTGTTGCTAAGGCGGGTGCCAGGTTGAGATTCATTGGGAGAGTCCTTAGAAAATGTAGTCCATCAACAAAGGAGGTGGCTTACAAAACATTCGTTCGACTTATACTTGAGTATTGCTCATCAGTGTGGGATCCGTACCAGTACGGGTTGGCAGAGGAGATAGAAAAGATCCAAAGAGGAGCGGCGCGTTTCGTCACAGGGTTATCTGGTAACCGTGATAGCGTTACGGAGATGTTTAGCAAACTCAAGTGGCAGACTCTGCAAGAGAGACGCTCTGCATCGCGGTGTAGCTTGCTGTCCAGGTTTCGAGAAGGTGCGTTTCTGGATGAGGTATCGAATATATTGCTTCCCCCTACTTATACCTCCCGAGGAGATCACGAATGTAAAATTAGAGAGAGTCGAGCGCGCACGGAGACTTTCCGGCAGTCGTTCTTCCCGCCAAACATACGCGACTGGAACGGGAAAGGAAAGTAATGACAGTGGCACGTAAAGTGCCCTCCGCCACACACCGTTGGGTGGCTTGCGGAGTATAAATGTAGATGTAGATGTAGAATGACAAGTCGCTCGCGCAAAAGGGGCCTGAACCGATTTTCTGGGTCACTTCGTGGCAGTCTGCTTGCGCTGCGAGTGGCTGTGAATGAGCTTAGGTCTGAAGCGGCTTAGGGAGGCGCGCGTGTAGATGTGGAGCAGCGATGTGCCGGAGGTGTGGCCAGGTGGGGCGCACGTGTCTGCGTTATTTCTGGGGACCGGCGCAGCGATCTGTCTGGCGATCCACACGCCTCTCACAGGCCCGGAACTCCTCGCCGAGGAACCTGCGAGTACAGTCACGGGACCGATGGCCTATGGCCTATGTAGTCTGGTCCCTTCAACCCCCACAAACCAACAACCAACAAACCCCAGCACGGCCGCCGCTCGCGGTGTCTCAACAGCCGTCGCCCCACGTACCGTGTTGTCGAACGTTGAGTACTGAGCGTGCCGACTTTCTGACGTCATAGCGTGAAAAAGGGGAAAAAAAACACGTTGGGGAGTCTTTCCGAAGGTGCAAAGCCATATCTAACACGACATATATTCTGAACGCGCGTTTGAACGTTGACCAGTGAGGTGGAAGAACGCCACCTGCGTCACATGCACGCCATCTTTCTTCAGTATATACTCGTCAGACGCCGTAATGGTTTCTAGTTGAAGGCTATATGTCTACAGCGTGTTTCCGCAAGAGCGTGCTAAAGTATGACAGGACGTAGAGAATGCTCCACTGAACAATTTGAGGTACGGAACCTGGGGTCGGAGAAGCCAGCTTAAGGAGATATGGAAGTAAAGTTGTCTACCGCTTTGTCTAGAATTGCTGTTTTCCAGCTTATTTAAACTAATATGCGTACAAGTTTACACATACTGACCGCGCGGGGTAGCCGCGCTGTCTCTGACGCCTTGTCACGGTTCTCGCGGCTGTCGGAGGTTCGAATCCACCCTTGGGCACAGGTGTATGTGTTGTTCAAGTGGTTCAAATGGCTCTGAGCACTATGGGACTTAACTTCTGAGGTCATCAGTCCACTAGAACTTAGAACTACTTAAACCTAACTAACCTAAGGACATCACACACATCCATGCCCGAGGCAGGATTCGAACCTGCGACCGTAGCTGTCGCGCGGTTCCAGACTGAAGCGCCTAGAACCTCTCGGCCACAACGGCCGGCTTATGTGTTTTCCTTGATGTAAGGTAGTTTAAGTCAAATTAAGTAATGTGTAAGCCTAGGGACCGATGGCCTCAGCAGTTTGGTCCATAGGAACTTACCACCAAATGTGTGTGTGAAATCTTATGGGGCTTACCTGCTAAGGTCATCAGTCCCTAAGCTTACACACTACTTAATCTAAATTATCCTAAGGACAAACACACACATCCATGCCCAAGGGAGGACTCGAACCTCCGCCGGGACCAGCCGCACAGTCCATGACTGCAGCGCCTTAGACCGCTCTGCTAATCCCGTGCGGCGAACTTACCACCACCATGCACGTACTGTGCTGTTTGTTTACATGTACATTCTTTATTTCCTGCAAGGAAACGAGGAGGACGTTCTCAATCATCAGTAGAAATATCTCCACTTATACGCCTAATACACCGTATAGTATACCTCCTCTATCCCCTCTTCCCTTGACCGGAGGAATGATTCTTGGAAGTACCTTCCTCACAAAAGGCAGGAAGCATTCTATAATATTTGTTGATGTTAATTTAAGAAGTTTTTGAGGTATAGCCAGCGGCTGTGGCCAAGCGGTTCTAGGCGCTTCAGTCCCGGACCGCGCTGCTGCTACGGTCTCAGGTTCGTATCCTGCCTCAGGCATGGATGCGTGTGATGTCCTTAGGTTAGTTAGGTTTAAGTAGTTCTAAGTCTAGGGGACTGATGACCTCAGATGTTAAGTCCCATAGTGCTCAGAGCCATTGGAACCATTATTTTTAAAACATGGGCTCTAAATTGCATACTTTCAGAGTTTTGAGCACTTTTTCACCTTCGCTACTGCCAAACAAATCTCTTCTACTGCAAGCTCTTTGCTTTCCATATTTTGAGATGTGGTAGTACGCTCCAAAAACAAGGAAAAATGTCCAGTGAACTTGGGGTGTAAAGTGTAGACCTTCAGAGCCGTGAACACTTGTGTATCTTCGCTACCATGAAAGACATTTATTGCTCAGCTCTTGAGGTATGTAGTTTACATGGTTCAAATGGCTCTCAGCACTATGGGGCTTAACTTCTGAGGTAATCAGTCCCCTAGAACTTAGAACTACTTAAACCTAACTAACCTAAGCACATCACACACAGCCAAGCCCGCGGCAGGATTCGAACCTGCGACGTAGCGGTCGCGCGGTTGCGGACTGAAGCGCGTAGAACTGCTCGGCCACCAAAGGCTGCAGTTTAGAGCCCACGTTTGTTAGATTTTTTTGCGCCATCTCCACGAATACTGACCACTCCTTCTGGGTCACCCTGTTCCAGCTGTGTTGCCTCCTGCTGAGTCAGACGCCCGACTGCCGAACGTGGGTCTGATGCCCCGGCGGCGGCACGAATTACGCGGACGGTTTCGTAACACACGGCCAGATAAAGGGCAGAGGCTCCCAAAGCTGGCGCAGACGGCCGAAAAGTAGCGAAGCGCCAAGGACAGCTCCGTCGCCCGCAGGGTTTTCGTGCGGAGGCCGAAACGGTGCGACAGGAGCCGATATGACGCTGCGGCGTTGCCACAGCACGGCGGCTGACACGGACTGCAACGTGCAGGTGCCGAACCAGCCGCGGAAAGGGTGGACGCCCGACGTGGCGACATTATCACCTGGCGGCCGCGGTCCGGCCTGCCAATTACGCTACTGGCCAGTAAAACTGCTACACCAAGAAGAAATGCACATGATAAACGGGTATTCATTGGACAAATATATTGTACTAGAACTGACATGTGATTACATTTTCACGCAATTTGGGTGCATAGATCCTGAGAAATCAGTACCCAGAACAACTACCTCTGGCCTTAATAACGGCCTTGATACGCCTGGACAAACAGAGCTTGGATGGCATGTAAAGCTACAGCTGCCCATGCAGCTTCAACACCATACCACAGTTCATCAAAGGTAGTGACTGGTGTATTGTGACGAGCCAGTTGCTCGGCCACCATGACCAGACGTTTTCAATTAGTGAGAGATCTGGAGAATGTGCTGGCCAGGGCAGCAGTCGAACATTTTCTGTATCCAGAAAGGCCTGTACAGGACCTGTAACATGCGGTCGTGCATTATCCTGCTGAAATGCAGGGCTTCGCAGGGATCGAATGAAGGGTAGAGCCACGGGTCGTAACACATCTGAAATGTAACGTCCACTGTTCAAAGTGCCGTCAATTCGAACAAGAGGTGACCGCGACGTGTAACCAATGGCACCCCATACCATCACGCCGGGTGATACGCCAGTATGGTAATGACGAATACACGCTTCCAATGTGAGCTCAATGTGATGTCGCCAAACACGGATGCGACCATCATGATGCTCTAAAAAGAACCTGGATTCATTCGAAAAAATGACGTTATGCCATTCGTGCACCCAGGTCCGTGAATTAAATTACTCACGCCACTGACAACCTACAACCCAGGATAATATGTGGATTGATTCCCCGCGTTGTGACAATACTCCACTCTAACTTAATCAGGATCGGTACTTGGAGTCTAATCCCAGGAAAAGTAGAACAGCTGAGTACTGATAAGATCCAAAATGAAATTTTCACTCTGCAACGGAGTGTGCGCTGATTTGAAACTTCCTGGCAGATGGAAACTGTGTGCCGTACCGAGACTCGAACTCGGGACCTTTGCCTTCGCGGGCAAGGGGTCTACCACTGATAAGATATTTATTATAAAAACAACTCTCAAAGAAAAATATGCAGCTTGAACAACTGTAGATAAAGAACGTTAGCCCATCTCATTAATCTGAATCTGAGACTGGCAAAACATCTATGACCTGACTCGAAATCGCGCCACCTTTTATAGTCGGGAACACTATGAGGTTGGTACTGATTAGCATCGAAGTTAACATAGCCCCTACAGCACCGATCTGCAGACTTCTAGGGTCGAAGCTAATTCCGTACAATGCCGAACACAAATCAAGAATTCTGCTTGCTAATAAGCCAGCAGCTTGACTCAAGTGTGTGGTCATAAAGAAGCACTTCGTAATGCCTAGAAACACAGGCTCGTTTCTCTGCTTACTGATGCATTGCCAGCTTTCTCTTCTCTCTTCTCAGCGATCACAGGCCCTGTAGACCAAGCGCTGCATCAACGATCTGCTTCCACCGCCTTCTATCTCTCGCAACCTCTCTCCACCCGGCGGAAATTCCTGATGCTGCAATGTCCTCCTCTATGTCTTCTTACCACCTTGTAAGAGGTCGGCCCAATGGTCTTGTTGCCTAGAGAGTTCCTTCAAATGCTTTCTTGGTGATTCTGTTGTTTTCCATTCTGGCCACATGTCCAGCCCATTGCAGTCTCCTACTTTTTAATTTCTGGATGATAGTGGGTTGCTTCATTGCCAGCAACATCTCAAAACCTTATCCAGAGAACTGTGTCCTATCGACACCCACCAGAGTGTTCTCTCGCCGAGTAGAGCCCAGTTTATAGCCAACCGCGCCTCGTTAGCGTGAACTCTCCTAGCAGCCAATCACCGCTCTCTTTACAAACGGTACACCTCCCACCTTACGAGCCATGAAGCTGTCACCCAAACGCCTTCAGCTCAAAGTTTGGTAGGAACTTCTACGAAAAACAGTGACCTCTTCTCCGTCTACCGTTCGGGAATATACCTCTCTGGCGTGAGAATTTCTGCGACCGTCAGCTTGTATTTGTGGCAGGCATTCCTCGTGCGTTTCTCTGTGCTAAAAGAAAAGGATAGCGGCGGTGCTTATAAAATGCTGTCTCTACAATATTATGCTTTCAGCCTCCTTAGCAACTGCAGGGCTGCCGCGAGAATCCCCTTTCCACCTGCTTCACGACAGGCGGCGGAGCGACGGCAGTAAAAGCCCGGCGTTCTCTTTTCAGAGCCATAAACTGTCCTGCCCGCAGCCTCGATTCTGTGCCTCTTTTGGACTCCGAGAAAGCCCACGTTCCCCGTGCTCTCAGAGCCACTGCGAAATTGCACTCAAAGCGTGAACCTCTACACAAATGACCTGAGGATATACCTCCAGGATATGATGAGGCTACTCAGTATCAACCAATAAATGATTGTCTTGTTGTGGTCTCCAGTCCTGAGACTGGTTTGATGCAGCTCTCCATGCTACTCTATTCTGTGCAAGCTGCTTCATCTCCCAGTACGTACTGCAACCTACAGCCTTCTGAATCTGCTTAGTGTATTCATCTCTTGGCTCCCTCTACGATTTTTACCCTCCACGCTGCCCTCCAATACTAAATTGGTGATCCCTTGATGCCTCAGAAAATTTCCAACAACCGATCCCTTCTTCTAGTCAAGTTGTGCCACAAATTTCTCTTCTCCCCAATTCTATTCAGTTATGTGATCTACCCATCTAACCTTCAGCATTCTTCTGTAGCACCACATTTCGAAAGCTTCTATTCTCTCCTTGTCCGAACTATTTATCGTCCATGTTTCACTTCCATACATGGCTACACTCCATACAAATACTCTCAGAAACGACTTCCTGACACTTAAATCTATACTCGATGTTAACACATTTCTCTTCTTCAGAAACGCTTTCCTTGCCATTGCCAGTCTACATTTTATATCCTCTCCACTTCGACCATCATCAGTTATTTTGATCCCCAAATAGCAAAACTCCTTTACTACTTTAAGTGTCTCATTCCCTAATCTAATTCCCTCAGCATCACCCGACTTAACCCGACTACATTCCACTATCCTCGCTTTGCTTTTGTTGATGTTCATCTTATACCCTCCTTTCAAGACACTGTCCATTCCGTTCAACTGCTCTTCCAAGTCCTTTGATGTTTCTGACAGAATTACAATGTCATCGGCGAACCTCAAAGTTTTTATTTCTTCTCCGTAGATTTTAATTCCTACTCCGAATTTTTCTTTTGTTTCCTTTATTGCTTGCTCAATATACAGATTGAATAACATCGGGGAGAGGCTACAACCCTGTCTCACTCCCTTCCCAACCACTGCTTCTCTTTCATGCCCCTCGACTCTTATAACTGCCTTATGGTTTCTGTACAAATTGTAAATAGCCTTTCGCTCCCTGTATTTTACCCTACCACCTTCAGAATTTGAAAGATAGTATTCCAGTCAACGTTGTCAAAAGCTTTCTCTAAGTCTACAAATGCTAGAAACGTAGGTTTGCCTTTTCTTAATCTAGCTTCTAAGATAAGTCGTAGGGACAGTATTGCCTCACGTGTTCCAGTATCTCTACAGAATCCAAACTGATCTTTCCCGATTTCGACTTCTACCAGTTTTTCCATTCGCTTGTAAAGAATTCGCTTTAGTATTTTGCAGCCGCGACTTATTAAACTGGTAGTTTGGTAATTTTCACATCTGTCAACATCTGGTTTTTTGGGATTGGAATTATTAATAATTCGATAACTCCACTTAAATTCCACGCTAAGTAAATGAGATGGGAATTATCAAAACTATTCACGCAAGGTGGCAAAATCTTGCCGCCTTGCAACTTGACTGAAAGAAGAGATTAGTAGATAAGATACATCCTGATGCATCAATGAATTGTCAGTTCGGTAGCACAGATAAGGATATAACGTGAAGGACACTCAAACAATTTAAAATCAAAGATGGTAAAATACTCTATATTAAACTGAGTCAAAGTCCAAGTCCGCAGTAGCTGTTTATTGTTTTTCCCCTATACGACGATCGGTTTCATACCTTGGAGGTATATCTGGAGGTCATATAAAACTAGTACTTCATGTGCCACGACTTCCAAGGTGCAAAGTGCGTATAAAAACATGTCACTCCTCGGGAAATTCAGCGTATGGGAAGCGCTGTAACTTGCAGTTCCATTTGACGCTGGTCAATTTTTGTATTTTTGTATGTTGACGACTCCAAAGGATTGTGGTCTTTTAATTCTTTGTTTTCCCCGCGGATTTTGAAGACGATTTTACCCTGTCAGACGTGGATGTCATGTGCTGTCCGGGCTCGTCTTTTACCAGAGTTTTGGAGATATTTTACTGACCACGCACGGTTCGGATTGGATGCCCATCTGCCGTTTCCTCCATGGTTTTACCAAGGAGTGACATGTTTTTAAGCGCACTTGCAACTCTGAAGTCGTGGCACATGAGTTTTATATACCTCCAGGGTATGAAACCGGTCGTCATACAGGGAAAAACACAGTAAACAGCTATTGCGGACTTGGTCTTTTACTCAGTTTAATATGGACTGTTTTACCATCTTTGATTTTAAATTGTTCGATTGTTTTTCATATTATGTACAAGTACTTCAGCTGTGGTTGCCCAACCTATAAGGTTACTTGTAGAGATAAGTGTGTGTGGGCAGAGGGGGAGATGTAAAAACTGTAGAGAGGGACCAAGTGTTTGACTATAGTAAAATTCCGTTAACCATTGTTTGAGAAGCCTTAGTGATTTTTCCAACTGGAGTGCTGCTAGGAATATGACGCGAGAGAGTGCGGGCTTTGACAGGTGAATGTTGATATTATTTAAAAAACAGTCGTACGTTGCACAATATTCTTTACTGACTTATGAACAACATGTTTCGCTCAGATAGCGTATCATGAGGTTATCTGGAAATATAAGAGGACGACGACATTACAATAAATCCGGCATGGTCCCATGCCAGACTACGAGGGTGATCCGAAATATAAGGTCTCTTATTTCTTTATAACTACATAGACCTGTTTATTTCTACAATAATTTACATCCCTTTACAGCTTGAACATTTAGCTATTTTTCGACATAATCACCATTTCTGTCGATGCATTTTTGTAGACGCTGTGGCAGTTTTTGTATGCTCATGTCATACCAGCTCGCCGCCATGCTGTTTAGAAAGTTATGAACCTCTTCCTTCACTTCGTCGTCGGAGCTGAATCGCTGGGACCACAGTTAACGCTGACAGGTACTGTGAGACTCTGAGAAAAATCAAACGGGCAATTCAGAACCGGAGAAGAGGAATGTTGAACAAGGGCCCCATCGCTAGGCAAACCGTTGCTCTCCTGCAACAGTTTCAACGGAACATAATCACCCACCCACCATATAGTCCTGACTTGGCGCCCAGTGACTATCAACTGTTCCCTAGGTTAAAAGAACATTTGGCCGGAAAGCTATTCAGCTCCGACGGCGAGGTGAAAGAAGAGGTTCATAACTTTCTGAACAGCATTTCGGCGAGCTGGTATGACATGGGCATACAAAAACTGCCACAGCGTCTACAAAAATGCATCGACAGAAATGGTGATTATGTCGAAAAATAGCTAAATGTTCAAGCTGTAAACTGATGTAAACCATTGTAGAAATAAACAGGTCTATGTACTTATAAAAAAAATAGATCATACTTTTGGGATTACCCTCGTACTATAAAAGCAAAATAAGCTTCAAAAATCGACCAAATAAAATTATATAGAGAAACGTACCGTAGCTCGCGTTAATAAATCAGAAATTTTCTACCAAAATCATCTGTCAATAAGGCATAATACCGAATGAAACGTACTACAAGGCAATTTATACAGAAAAATATTAAAAATTAATGAAATAAAATCACAGGACTCAGGCACGAGTAACGGACGAAGGAGAAACGGAAAAATACGTGTTACCTCATGGAGGCGACGACTGCCATAACAGAGCAGAACAGGACCCCGCGCGCAAACTGTAAACACAACCATACACTACCATGGCCCCCCGAGGTCCATCCGTATTCACATAGTGCGTACATATGAATGATAGGATCTCATGTAAGATATTGGGCTAGTAGTAATGACAGTCGCCAGGTGGGACTGCTGCCGGGTATACAGTGTGATAACGGAGGGCGTAAAATTCAAATACTAATGGATAAATTAAGAAATAAATAAAAACATAATAGAGCACAGGGGAATACATACATTACAGGAATGGTACGTCGAAAGCTATGCATAACCTTTATGCTCAAAAGCAGTGTAAAGAAATGAAGTAATGTGCTGCGAATACATAGAAAGAAAGATCCCTTATCATTTAGCTACAATATAGCAGGTCAGCAACTGGAAGCAGTTAATACCATAAATTATCTGGGAGTACGCATTAGGAGTGATTTAAAATGGAATGATCATATAAAGTTGATCGTCTGTAAAGCAGATGCCAGACTGAGATTCATTGGAAGAATCCTAAGGAAATGCAATCCGAAAACAAAGGAAGTAGGTTACAGCACACTTGTTCGCCCACTGCTTGAATGCTGCTCAACAGTGTGGGATCCGTACCAGATGGGGTTGATAGAAGAGAGAGAGAAGATCCAACGGAGAGCAACGCACTTCGTTACAGGATCATTTAGTAATCGCGAAAGCGCTACGGAGATGATAGATAAACTCCAGTGGAAGACTCTGCAGGAGAGACGCTCAGTAGCTCGGTAGTACGGGCTTTTGTTGAAGTTTCGAGAACATACCTTCACCGAGGAGTCAAGCAGTATATTGCTCCCTCCTACGTATATCTCTCGCGAAGAGACCATGAGGATAAAATCAGAGAGATTAGAGCCCACGGAGAGGCATACCGACAATATTTCTTTCCACGAACAATACGAGACTGGAATAGAAGGGAGAACGGATAGAGGTACTCAAGGTACCACACCGTCGGGTGGCTTGCGGAGTATGGATGTAGATGTAGAAGTAAAATATTTATAGCAATAAAATAAAGATTAAAGTACAAAAATGTGGATAAAAGGTAACAAAGCTAAAAGGATAAATTCAACTGCATACACACAACAAGCGACCCTGGTAATAAAATGTGAAAAACTGATATATTTAAAAAAATGGAAAACAAGCAATCATAGAAAACCTGATGTTTGCCTGATAACTGATCATTGATTAACACATCCTTCTCAGCGCGTGAATTTTTAACAATTTCCATCTCTTCAAGCGGACTCTGCCTCTTTCGTTTGGGAGCGTGGTGCAAAACCCTTACGTTACTGAGTGTATGTGGCAGGTGGCCACTGGATTTAAGGTGATCAGCAAAGGCGGAATTATGCTTAACTCGTCCCTTCTTAGTGATCAAATGCTCCTGAAACCTAATTTTAAAAGCCCTTCACGTCTGGCCGGTATAAGCTGCTTGAAATTCACTGCATACGAGCATATACTGTATACGGCAGAGGCAGAATTTTTATCTGGAATACTTTTTAGGTGAATGTTGACTTTATTCAGCTGCCAATGAGAAATCCAGCCGAATTAGCGTATAAAATAATAAACTCTATATTTTTACGATTGTAAGAAGATAAAAAAGAAAAGCACCAGTTTGCTTTTGTTTTACAATATTACTTTTATTGTTAACCGGTTTTCGGCTTATAAGGCCATTTTCAGACATTTAGTGAGTATTATCACCAAAGAAGTTAAATGTTAGCAGACAACATTTGAAGAGAAGTAACACATCCAGACTGAAGTAGAAACATACAGTAAGTAACATCTTTGTAATGAAAAAGTAAAAATTGAACAGTAGATAAATAACAATGGAGTAGACAGGAAAACCTTCAGCACAAAATAGGAATAGCATGACTACATAAGTTTCTATTAATAAACAAAACTAATAAAATTAGTACTAGACAAGGCTGCATCAGGAGGTATGAAACATGGAGAGTGATACACAACCAATTAAAAGAAGAGACAGTTATCAATGTAAATACAGAATACATAAGGAACTTAAGCAATGTCAACAAGATAAACAGAAATAAATAAATGCAGGAAAATGGAGGTGTTTGAGGGAACCTACAGTTTGAGAGTGTGGTGGTACTGCATTTTAACATTAACATTATAATCAAAGCAGTGGCTGTGTACCAGTTGTCATTAAATAAATGAGAAAAGTAAAATATGAACAGTATTTGATGAGACAACTAAAAGGAGTGTTAAACATGGACAGTAATACGAGTACCAGTTAAAAGAAAGCCTTAACTACTGAAATTACAGTCTATGTGGAATACAAAGACAACTTCAACTTAAAGAATACAGGAAAATGGGAATATGTAGGAAGAGAGAGTGTGGGAAGTAATGAACAACAAAGATGATTATATGAAGTTTAGGAGAGGGGAAGTGTTGAGCTGTGTCTGATCATTTAGGACCTACTTCAGTCTAGATGTGTTACTTCTCTTCCAATGTTGTCTGCTAACGTTTAACTTCTTTGGTGGTACTACTCAGTAAATGTCTGAAGACGGCCTTGTAAGCCGAAAACCGGTTAACAATAAAAGTAATACTGTAGAACAAAAGCAAACTGGTGCTTTTCATTTATTATAATGTTGTTCTGCCAAGAACCGACGGAAGATTCTGTTAATATGATTGTAAGAAGATCCGTACAACAATGTTGAAACAAAGACTTTTTAAATTCGTAAATGTTCGTTAGTGCAGAAATGGACCACGTACAGTAGTACCCCCACCTGATGCGTTTAGTTGTGGTGAGTTGCGTGGCTGTCGCATTGCTCGCCTCTGGCACGAGTTGACACCAGCACGCACTGACCGCGCCACGGGCGCTTCTCGGTTGAACAGCCCGACCTAATCTAATCTGTCGCCTTTTTGCTCGCCCTGTTGGCCAGATACCGCGTCGGTTCCAGCTGGGCGTGCAACTGCACAGCCGCGCCGCGTTTTTGCCGCTGTTCTGCCCGGATGACAGTGGTTCGCTGTTTAGACCAGCTTTGCACACTACCCTGTAATCCCACTTAGCTCCGCCTCGCCTGCACGTGGACCGTACTTCGGCCAGAGCGCCAACGTTGCTTTCGCAGTCCGATTTAAACAACCAGGCACTTGGCAGATAGCCGACTGCTTCCGCCACCAATACACCAATGGGAGTCTGGCGTCGTCGGCTTCCACTGTGATGCCACTTCCTCTGGGAAAGAACTGTAGTCTTTCGGACGTGTCCGAAAGAACGGATACCACATATACACTACTGGCCATTAAAATTGCTACACCAAGAAGAAATGCAGATGATAAACGGGTATTCATTGGACAAATATACTAGAACTAACGTGTGATTACATTTTCACGCAATTTGGGTGCGTAGATCCTGAGAAATCAGTACCCGGAACAACCACCTCTGGCCGTAATAACGGCCTTGATACGCCTGGACATTGAGTCAAACAGAGCTTGGATGGCGTGTACGGTTCAGTTGCCCATGCAGCTTCAACACGATACCACAGTTCATTAAGAGTAGTGACTGGCGTATTGTGACGAGCCAGTTGCTCGGCCACCATTGACAAGACGTTTTCAATTGGTGAGAGATCTGGAGAATGTGCTGGCGAGGGCAGCAGTCGAGCAGAAAGGCCCGTACAGGACCTGCAACATGCGGTCGTGCATTATCCTGCTGATATGTAGGGTTTCGAATGAAGGGTAGAGCCACGGGTCGTAACACATCTGAAATGTAACGTCCACTGTTCAAAGTGCCGTCAATACGAACAAGAGTTGACCGAGACGTGTAACCAATGACACCCCATACCATCACGTCGGGTAATACGCCAGTATGGCGATTACGAATACACATTTCCAATGTGCGTTCACCGCGATGTCGCCAAACACGGATGCGACCATCATGATGCTGTAAACAGAACCTGGGCTCATCCAAAAAAATGACGTTTTGCCATTCGTGCACCCTCGTTCGTCGTTGAATACACCATCGCAGGCGCTCCTGTCCGTGATGCAGCGTCAAGGGTAACCGCAGCCATGGTCTCCGAGCTGATAACCATGCTGCTGCAAACGTCGTCGAACTGTTCGTGATGATGGTTGTTGTCTGCCAACGTCCCCATCTGTTGACTCAGGGATCGAGACGTGGCTGCACGATCCGTTACAGCCATGCGGATAAGATGCCTGTCATCTCGATTGCTAGTGATACGAGGCCGTTGGTATCCAGCACGGCGTTTCGTATTACCCTCCTGAACCCACCGATTCCATATTCTGCTAAAAGTCATTGGATCTCGACCAACGCGAGCAGCAATGTCGCGATACGATAAACCGGAATCGCGATAGGCTACAATCCGACCTTTATCGAAGTCGGAAACGTGATGGTACGCATTTCTCCTCCTTACACGAAGCATCACAACAACGTTTCACCAGGCAACGGCGGTCAACTGCTGTTTGTGTATGAGAAATCGGTTGGAAACTTTCCTCATGTCAGCACGTTGTAGTTGTCGGCACCGGCGCCAACCTTGTGTGAATGCTCTGAAAAGCTAATCATTTGCATATCACAGCATCTTCTTCGTGTCGGTGAAATTTCGAGACTGTAGCACCTCATCTTCGTGGTGTAGTGTATTATTATGGGGGTGCACACCAAGGTCGAACTCTTACGCGAATCGGCGGCATAGTAAGGAGCACTACATCACCAGTGCGTGGATAAATTGCGAAATTTGGTCTGATGGGAGGCGTGCTCGAATAATTGTGCTGACCACTTTGTCTGGATGGCGTAATGATCAGCGCATCTGCCCAGTAAGCAGGAGACGCAGGTTCGAATATCAGACCGGCACAAATTTTAACTTTCCCCCATTTATATAAATCAATGCCAGCTGGCAGCAATTGTCTGAAATTCCCTTGTGTCAAGAACTGTGTAAGTAGACTGTATAGGTTTTTTTATTGGTAACGCCACATAGCGCTGTGTATGAAAATCACTGTCTGTGCTGTGTGCAGTCTGTGACTGGTTTGCATTGTTGTTGGCTATTGTAGTGTTGGGCAGCTGGATGTTAACAGCGCGTAGCGGTGCGCAGTTGGAGGTGAGCCACCAGCAGTGATGGATGTGGGGAGAGAAATGGCGGAGATTTGGAATTTGTAAGACTGGATGGCATGAACTGCTATATATATTATGATTATTAAGGTAAATACATAGTTTGTTCTCTATTAAAATCTTTCATTTGCTAACTATGCCTATCAGTAGTTAGTGCCTTCAGTAGTTTGAATCTTTTATTTAGCTGGCAGTAGTGGCGCTCGCTGTATTGCAGTAGTTCGAGTAACGAAGATTTTTGGTGACGTAAGTGATTTGTGAAAGGTATAGGTTAATGTTAGTCAGGGCCATTCTTTTGTAGGGATTTTTGAAAGTCAGATTGCGTTGCGCTAAAAATATTGTGTGGCAGTTTAAGCACAGTCCTGTATAATTTTTCTAAGGGGACGTTTCAAATCCACTTGCCACTTCTCAAGTAACAGGCTTCTCCGGACGCAAAAATTTCGCCTACTTTAAGAAAACAATCCTGCCCTAATTACAATTAACAAGGAAACGTTCCCAGCGGTGGGATCGACTTTTGGAAACCAAATGTGCGGTGACGTAGGTTACGAACCCAGGTACCACATGCTGCAGCTATTCACCCTTTCACCCTAGCGAGTAACTGACGAGAAATAAAAAGTTCGGAATTTTGTGTGAACTTCAATAACTTTTAAAACGTCGTATTGTGTAATCTGGCAGCATGGTGTAATGGACAGGATAACTGCTTCACATATAAGAGGTTGCAGGTATGAGTATCACCAGAGACAGAACATTTCTTTATTTTTAAATTTTTATGGAAATGACTTCAGTCATTATTTTTATTCAATAAATTGGTTTAAATGTAATTTCTTACATTTCTATTCGTTTGGCGCATTATTTTTATCACTGTATGAACTTTTTAATTTGTTTCATTTTTCTTTATTCATTCCTTTTCCAATCGGAATTTTTGTGAATATGAGTTTAATTATGTTTACCTATTATAGTATTAAATTATTCGAAATTCCGATCTATCAGTTAAAAACCAAAACACCAAATAATCTATTATGTTGACTGTGCACTGGTGTGAAGAAAGTATTTTTCGTTACCACATGTGCATTTTTTTGCGTGGTAATCGTCATACAAACATTTAAAACATAACCTAAATGCCTACAGCACTATGGAAAAAAAACGCAGATGAAGATTTAAATCGAAAAACGGTGTATAAGATAGCGAAATTCAAGCAAAATCAGAAATAGATATAACGAATGCAATATAGTGCACGAGAAAATAGGGTGATAAAATAAAAAATTAAATCGAAATTAATACATAAAATTAATTAAAAATAACCGAACAGAGATTGAAGTGAAAAAGGGCGAGAAGAAGAAAAACGAGAGCAAATGAAAAAATTGATATTATGATTAAAGTGATGCGACAACGGAATAAAAATACACTGATCTTGGCGAGCCCACTACCTCATGCATATGAGGCTACTATCCTATTATTACGCCACACAACCAGATCCCTTAAAGCAGCTTTTTTACTGCTATTGAATATCATACAAAATTCCGAAAATTTTTTCGTCACTTACTCGCCAAATAGGGCCCACCAAGATGAATGGCTGCAGTGTGTCATACCTGGGATCTTAACCTACACAACCATGTAGATGATTTCAGAAAGTCTATCCCACCGATGGGGACCTCTTATGGTAAGGGAAGATTTTTGACATGCCCACAGGCATTATAGATGTCCATACCACACGTGAATTTAAAATAAATAATTGACTAGTTGGGTGCAATTGCTACGCTGAAATGTCTTCATTCCACAGGCTAGTTTGGTGCAGCTCTCCATGCTACTCTAACCTGTGCAAGCTTCATCATCTCCCAGTACCTACTGCAACCTACATCCTTCTGAATCTGCTTAGTGTATTCATCTCTTGGTCTCCCTCTACGATTTTTACCCTCCGCGCTGCCCTCCAATACTAAATTGGTGATCCCTTGATGCCTCAGAATATGTCCTACCAAGCGATCCCTTCTTGTAGTCAAGTTGTGCGACATATTTAACCCTGTATTCACCTGACCAGAAGTCTTGTTCTTGTTCCTCCTGCCACCGAACTTCACTAATTCCCACTATATCTAACTTTAACCTACCCATTTACCTTTTTAAATTTTCTAACCTACCTGCCCGATTAAGGGATCTGACATTCCACGCTCCGAACCGTAGAACACCAGTTTTCTTTCTCTTGATAACAACGTCCTTTGTAGTTCCTGAAGAGGGGCAGCAGCTTTTCCAGTAGTTGCGTCAATAATGTTTACGTTACATGATGTACAACGCTTACAAATGTCTAAAGACAGCAACCCCAGAAGTCGTTATTTCATATTTTACTATGACAAATTGTACCAAAAAGACGCTCAAGCTATAACACGAAAAACATTAAATACGAATAGTCTTTAACCACCGATATGTAGTTAACTGTCATTTTTTTTATAACAACTCGTACCAGGAAAGGTGCATTTCCGAGAGATTTTCTAAGTGCTGGTGTTCCTAAACTGCTTGTTTTTATACCACGTACGGTATAATAAAAAGCGGAGTTCAACGCCATATGATTTAATACAATGTAGCGTCTTCTAAGGCATGCTTGTGACGTTAAAGCGATGCCGCCTTTCATTGTCTACGTTACTCTCCACAAGACAGACATCTGCTACGGAAGATTCTTCCTTTTACGCTCGGCAGTGCAGTCGAACGTGGAATTCCACACTGTGACGTCATCAGCTCCCCGTCTACACACGTTTCCACGTCACGTGAGAGGACGCCTTAAACGGCCGTTCCTGCACAAAGCTAAGCCCGTATTGCAAGCCAGTTCTATGCGAACTCTCCAGATCTGTTAGGTTACCGTTACGTGGCAGGTCCTAACCGCCAGCTGCCTCCCAGGAAGGTATCCCTGCGTTGCTGGCGTCCTTCCACAAACTGATCAGCCCCTGTAACGGTCACCGCCATCTTGGTATCCGCCAACAATTACTGCTTGAAATGCGTTGCATTAAAATTAACCTGGTCCAAAATTACTCCTGTGCAATCGGAATTGCAGGTAATTTCGGCCTCGTTCTCGTCTCGCAGGCACAAACTTTTCGGGTGGCCTTTTCTTATTTTAACCTGAAGCCTAATTTGCTACCAAAATAAATGTAGGATGAAGTGTGACTAAATTAATCATTTCATTTATTTCCCCAAAGGGTGGCAATTATTTTATGACGCATGTTAAACTGTAATGGTGAATAGATCGCACTTACAACTTTTGTAGGAAAGAGGTACATTGCTTATTCACTGCAAATAGCAAAATTTTAAATGTTGAAACAACGGAAAAATTAGAAGTTTGTAGCGCTATTTGAATCGTAAGTGGGGCTCGTTGAATCACTATAAACTGTCACGCAGTTATACACAATATGGAATATTATACTTTTTAATTGTCACAGTAGTTGTTATATGTCGTATGCATTTCCCACAACCGAACTGTTTACGACCAGCACCTCCCAAATTTCCTGAAATAACGTCTTGCACTTATCACACTTGATCCACTCCCCTTTTTTCACAGATGTAGGATCGTAATATTTGGTGTTGCAGTAACTACAGCATACGTTTTCTTTCTCTGGCTCAACTTCAGGTGATGACCAAGATGAATCCTCTTCTGGAATTGAAGGTTTCTCTTGGACTTCCAGTGCTTTCCGCGGTCCCTGACTTTCTTAGTTTGGGAGTTTTTAAAAAGCAATTTTTCTTCCCTCTTTAAGGATTGAGATCAACCGAGGAAGTCAGATGGCAAGCTGAATTTTTCTGCCTCCTCGCACTTGTGGCAGCGGAGGTTTTCGTTGATGTTGGCAAAACAGACGAAAATGATGTAGATGGTTTGGCTGAGCTCTGACTTTCCGAATTTCTTGGAGGACTGGAAGGAGTTAAAGGGCCTGGGTTTACCTCTGATTCCGTGGTAAGAAAACGCGACTCATCATTCAGAAATGTGGACGAAGAAAGGAGTTTGTGGGTAGTACTTTGGCTTGAAGGGGAAAATCCCGTCCATTCAAATCCCTTCAAAGCATGTCCTACAATAGCTTCACGTCTCTAGGCGACTTCGAAAATTTTAAGAATCAAATAATGTTACGGAAACAGAGGGATTATTCTCTGTAGTTGGGCTACCTGATTACTTTAATAAAGAAGACATAATACATATTACATTGGGGTTTAGAAAGACTTGCGAAGATTAATTCGCATAGCCCCATTCCTTCATTATTTTTTAAATAAAATCAGCTGCTAAAATTTGTAACATATGTCGCTAGTTGTTACGTTGATCGACTTGGTGTATTATATATTTGTGGCAACGTAAAGATTTCTAACTAGCATTCATGTACACTGACGGAAAAATCGCAGTACCAAGAAGGAGTTGTGCGACGAATGTTAGTAGACGTGTTTCTACATCGGAAAGATGATGTCTATTCAAATTTCGTGCCACTCGCATAAGAGTGATGCTAGATAGCACCTCTATGAGGATGCAAATCAGGTTTACATTAAATAAACGCTGTAACGGTCGTGAGGGTTGGTTACCTTTGAGATTGGACGTGGTGAGCTGATGTTAATCAAGAATATCTTTAAGGCGACAAAGACGTCGTTATCAACACCTTACTGAGTTTGAAGTCATGTAATGGGGCTACGAGGAGCTGGATGTTCCTTCTGCGGTACTGCAGAAAAACTTGGCGGGAATGTAGCCACTGCACATGACTGATAGCGGCGCTTTTCACGAGAATGTACGAGGGCAGTTCAATAAGTAATGCAACACATTTTTTTTCTCGGCCAATTTTGGTTGAAAAAACCGGAAATTTCTTGTGGAATATTTTCAAACATTCCCGCTTCGTCTCGTATAGTTTCATTGACTTCCGACAGGTGGCAGCGCTGTACGGAGCTGTTAAAATGGCGTCTGTAACGGATGTGCGTTGCAAACAACGGGTAGTGATCGAGTTTCTTTTGGCGGAAAACCAGGGCATCTCAGATATTCATAGGCGCTTGCAGAATGTCTACGGTGATCTGGCAGTGGACAAAAGCACGGTGAGTCGTTGGGCAAAGCGTGTGTCATCATCGCCGCAAGGTCAAGCAAGACTGTCTGATCTCCCGCGTGCGGGCCGGCCGTGCACAGCTGTGACTCCTGCAATGGCGGAGCGTGCGAACACACTCGTTCGAGGTGATCGACGGATCACCATCAAACAACTCAGTGCTCAACTTGACATCTCTGTTGGTAGTGCTGTCACAATTGTTCACTAGTTGGGATATTCAAAGGTTTGTTCCCGCTGGGTCCCTCGTTGTCTAACCGAACACCATAAAGAGCAAAGGAGAACCATCTGTGCGGAATTGCTTGCTCGTCATGCGGCTGAGGGTGACAATTTCTTGTCAAAGATTGTTACAGGCGATGAAACATGGGTTCATCACTTCGAACCTGAAACAAAACGGCAATCAATGGAGTGGCGCCACACCCACTCCCCTACCAAGAAAAAGTTTAAAGCCATACCCTCAGCCGGTAAAGTCATGGTTACAGTCTTCTGGGACGCTGAAGGGGTTATTCTGTTCGATGTCCTTCCCCATGGTCAAACGATCAACTCTGAAGTGTATTGTGCTACTCTTCAGAAATTGAAGAAACGACTTCAGCGTGTTCGTAGGCACAAAAATCTGAACGAACGTCTCCTTCTTCATGACAACGCAAGACCTCACACAAGTCTTCGCACCCGAGAGGAGCTCACAAAACTTCAGTGGACTGTTCTTCCTCATGCACCCTACAGCCCCGATCTCGCACCGTCGTATTTCCATATGTTTCGCCCAATGAAGGACGCAATCCGTGGGAGGCACTACGCGGATGATGAAGAAGTTATTGATGCAGTACGACGTTGGCTCCGACATCGACCAGTGGAATGGTACCGTGCAGGCATACAGGCCCTCATTTCAAGGTGGTGTAAGGCCGTAGCATTGAATGGAGATTACGTTGAAAAATAGTGTTGTTGTAGCTAAAAGATTAGGGAATAACCTGGTGTATTTCAATGCTGAATAAAACAACCCCTGTTTCAGAAAAAAAAGTGTTGCATTACTTATTGAACTGCCCTCGTACGAACGCAAGACGACCTGCCTCCGGACGACCAGGTGACACTACCGAGAGAGAAGACTACCGTATCCGGCGTATGGCTCTGGTGCATCGTAATGCATGTGCAGCAGCAATTTGATTAGTAGTTGGCACCTCAGTGACACAACGAACTGTTTCAAGTCGGTTACTTCAAGGATAGCTTCGAGACAGACACTCTGTAGCGTGTATCATTCCACTGATTCCAAACCACCGCCATTTGCGACTTCAGAGGCGTCAAGCGAGAGCTCTTAAGAGGGCAGGTTGGAGATCTATTGTGTTTTCTGATAGAAACTGGTTCTGCCTCGATAGCAGTGATGGCCCAGGCAGTCTGACTAGAAATCTGTGCGTCAGTCTTATAATCCGACCTGTTGTGCTGCCATTCACTAACAGCAATCCAATGGGTGTTTTCCAACTGGATTACACCCGCCCACATACCGCTATTGTAACCCAACATTCTCTACAGTGTCAACACGTTGCGATGGGCTGCTCGATCAGCAACTCTGTCTCCAATAGAGCACATAAGGAACATCGTCGGAAGACATCTCCGACGTCTTTCACAAACAGCATTATCCTCCCCTGTATCGACCGACCAAGCGCAACAGGCACGGAGCTCCATCCCATAAAATGACATCCGGCACCTGTACAACACAATGCATGCACGTCTGCATGCTTGCATTCAACATTCTGGCGATTACACTGGTTATTGAAATGAGCCTTTGGCGTCATTGGCCGTGAGGCCCCTTACAGGGCAGGTCCGGCCGCCTTGGAGCAGGTCTTATTACATTCGACGCCACATTGGGCGACCTGCGCGGCGGATGGGGATGAAATGATGATGAAGATAACACAACACCCAGTCCCTGATAGGAGAAAATCTCCGACCCCGCCGGGAAGCGAACCCGGGCCCCTTAGGACGCCAGTCCGTCACGCTGACCATTCTGCTATCTTTTTTCTTTTTCTTTTTTTTAATCACTTTGCTCGATACAATTCGTTGCGTTTGATCTGGGCGGACGTCACAAGACATCCGTTCAAACCGATCGTTGGTTCCTTGACTCAGTTCTTTTTTTTATTACAGAGAGCACGCAGCCCTCAGACCGAAACGCTGAGCTTCCGTGTCGGCATTCACATTTGCAATGGCTTATCTCGCGCATATCTGTATCTACATCTACACTCCGCACGCCACCCGACGGTGTGTGGCGGAGGGCACCTTGAGTACCTCTATCGGTCCTCCCTTCTATTCCACTCTCGTATTGTTCGTGGAAAGAAGGATTGTCGGTATGCCTCCGTGTGGGCTCTAATCTGTCTAATTTTGTCCTCATGGTCACTTCGCGAGATATACGTAGGAGGGAGCAATATACTGCTTGACTCCTCGGTGAAGGTATGTTCTCGAAACTTCAACAAAAGCACGTACCGAGCTACTGAGCGTCTCTCCTGCAGAGTCTTCCACTGGAGTTTATCTATCATCTCCGTAACGCTTTCGCGATTACTAAATGATCCTGTAACGAAGCGCGCTGCTCTCCGTTGGATCTTCTCTATCTCTTCTATCAACCCTATCTGGTACGGATCGCACACTGTTGAGCAGTATTCAAGCAGTGGGCGAACAAGCCTACTGTAACCTACTTTCTTTGTTTTTGGATTGCATTTCCTTAGGATTCTTCCAATGAATCTCAGTCTGGCATCTGCTTTACCGACGATCAACTTCATATGACCATTCCATTTTAAATCACTCCTAATGTGTACTCCCAGATAATTTACGGAATTAACTGCTTCCGGTTGCTGACCTGCTATATTGTAGCCAAATGATATGGGATCTTTCTTTCTATGTATTCGCAGCACATTACACTTGTCTTCATTGAGATTCAATTGCCATTCTCTGCACCATGCGTCAATTCGCTGCAGATCCTCCTGCATTTCAGTACAATTTTCCATTGTTACAACCTCTCGATATACCACAGCATCATCCGCAAAAAACCTCAGTAAACTTCCGATGTCATCCACAAGGTAATTTATGTATATTGTGAATAGCAACGGTCCTAAGACACTCCCCTGCGGCACACCTGAAATCACTCTTACTTCGGAAGACTTCTCTCCATTGAGAATGACGTGCTGCGTTCTGTTATCTAGAAACTCTTCAATCGAATCACACAATTGGTCTTATAGTCCATATGCTCTTACTTTGTTCATTAAACGATTGTGGGGAACTGTACCGAACGCCTTGCGGAAGTCAAGAAACACGGCATCTACCTGTGAACCCGTGTCGATGGCCCTCTGAGTCTCGAGGACGAATTCAACCTGTGATCTTGCAATGTTAATTACTTACATATATTAGCTAGCCAGATGTATTCCAGAAAATTCATTTCTCTACATTAATTACCTATTAGTCTTGCGATGTTTTTCTTCAGTGTATTAGGAAAATGCTTCTTGCTGCTTGTGTACGACTTGTCTAACAAAGGTCCTGCACCATAATGGCACCTTAGCAGCACACACGGCTGAGAAATATGATGTTTTCGTAGTTCTATCTTTATAGCCCCACCCTACCTAGCGTATATTATAGACACATTTACCAGCATGTAGGGAACTGCTTTTCTGGTTTCCAGTTTCTGCCTGAACGTATAACCAAAAACAAAAAGCAAGCAGACGAGGCCGCTACTAGTTTTGCAGAGCCGTCAGCGCTAAGAAAGCCGTCGCCGTACTTCAGGCGTGTGACAGGCGGCTGGTTTTTGGCGGGATGCAGCCGCGATTCGCAGCCATTGCGGAGGCGAGTTAGGCGCGCACACCTCACCTCGCCACACGGCACGGCCCAATAGCCGGCACGGCCGCTACACCAAGGCCGGCGCGAGAGCTTTTGCATGCAAATGCGGCCGCCGCCACTCAGCGGCTGCTGCTGCTGCTGCTGCTAACCCTCTGATCTGGCAGCGTCCGCTCAGCTGGACCGCGCCCACGCGTCTCGCCAACATTTAGAGCGCTAGTGGCGCAGCGCTGCTGCTCGTGGAGAAAAAAGGAGTCACAACCTTGCAACTTGTTGCATCCAGTTGTTTTCGCACAACCCGTCGCAAGTTATGTACCTAAGGAAAACCAGGCCTAAGCAGAGAAGGGAATGCTGAAATGTAGACGCTCTTTGATAGTATTAATAGAACAACATGAGATACCGTTACAATTACGGTATATTGATAATTTTTACTTATGGACCGTCTCACAGCAACTGAATAAAACACAGTTTTAGTGCCATACGCGTTTCGCCTTTATTTTCTGCAACGCATCATCAGTGGCAGGTTGCGTGGACAATTTCTTACATGTTAAGCTCCTGTTGCATTTTTGGTGTTGTTCTTCTCCTTATGAATACAAATTTGCGGTTGTTTTCCCACATACCACAGCACTATGAACTGAAAGCTTGTTTCAATGCAATGTTTCGGTTTCTGTTGCCGACTGTCAAATGTTTTTACCAAAGATCGAATGTTACTGCCAAACTTTCGAGTGTAATTATTGAAGTATCCGTGATGTGTTCGCGTATGCATGTGTGTGTGTGTGTGTGTGTGTGTGTGTGTGTGTGTGTGTGTGTGTGTCCGGATGGTGTGGGGAAGAGTTTTTTTGTTTTATGTTATCATTTCCTTTATTAACTGTAGTAGGGACACTGTGCTGATGTGTGTTTGTTCATTTATCACACGCACACACACACCACACACACACACACACACACACACACACACACACACACATGCATACGCGAACACATCACGGATACTTCAATAATTACACTCGAAAGTTTGGCAGTAACATTCGATCTTTGGTAAAAACATTTGACAGTCGGCAACAGAAACCAAAACATTGCATTGAAATAAGCATTCAGTTCATAGTGCTGTGTTATGTGGGAAAACAACCGGAAATTGGTATTCATAAGGAGAAGAACAACACCAAAAATGCAACAGGAGCTTAACATGTAAGAAATTGTCCACGCAACCTGCCACTGATGATGCGTTGCAGAAAATAAAGGCGAAACGCGTATGGCACTAAAATTGTGTTTTATTCAGTTGCTGTCAGACGGTCCATGAGTAAAAATTATTAATATACCGTAATATTACGCGCAACTGAGGAAGACAGGACCAAAAATGTTGAACCGTTACAATTCTTTCACGGGGGAATGTCTTTTATGTTATAATTAAATTTTCCTCGATAAATTTCAATCTCATCTTTATATACGATAATGATGGAAGCTGAAGAAATGAATTAAAATTTATGGCATAGCCAGGACTTGATCCCACGTCTCCTCGCTGACTGGGAGGTGTGCTACGCGTTACACCACCACAGCACGTAGGTTAATTCAGCTGCATGAACCACACTAGTCAGGTGCCCACCCAAACACAAACTTCAATTCACATCTGCAACTTATTTTCCCCTGATGTGAATCGAAATTTGTGTTAGAGAGGGCATTGGACTGGGATAGCTGTGGTGCGATGTTAGCTATAACGCTGTGGTGGTGTAATAGCTAGCATACCTGCCTAATAAATAAGAAGACCTGGGTTCAAGTTCCAGTCGACTTTATCGCATAGGACTGCCCACCTCCCCACTCTGCCCTGACTGTCAGCTCGAAGACACCGACGAGCACCGTCTTACGTGCCCCCTCAAACGGAACGTATGGCTCGTCATCCAACGAATCGTGGGCTTTTACCTCCGCGCCCCGCCAACGACGGTAACCCTGGATTTCTTGTTGTTGCCCCAGACATTTCACTACCCTCTTGCTAAGCACCATACACTCATCTGGTTTCGAGGACAGGCTTTAGAATACCTCTTCCAGAGTGGTCCGCATAGTCCTTGACTTCTGGTACAAAGTTGTGACCGCGCATAGCACCCTCACCCGAAAACCGTCTTACCGACAAACTTTTGCCGGTTATCTCCGCAGCTTCTTCCTTGACCCCCCTCAAAGTTGTGGTGTGCCATGCCTACCCGTCACATGATGAAACACCCTTATCCACGTTCTCATGCATTGGAAAAAAACCGGAGTATGTTATATTTTGTTGTATTTAATGTTTTTCTAATATTTATTGTTTAACTAACAATCATTTGTATATGTTTAAATGGTACCTTGAAGAACTGTTGCTTTATATATATATATATATATATATATATATATATATATATATATATATATATATATTGTTGTGGTCTTCAGTCCTGAGACTGGTTTGATGCAGCTCTTCATGCTACTCTATCCTGTGCAAGCTTCTTCATCTCCCAGTACCTACTGCAACCTACATCCTTCTGAATCTGCTTAGTGTATTCATCTCTTGGTCTCCCCCTACGATTTTTACCCTCCACGCTGCCCTCCAATACTAAATTGGTGATCCCTTGATGCCTCAGAACATGTCCTACCAACCGATCCCTTCTTCTGGTCAAGTTGTGCCACAAACTTCTCTTCTCCCCAATCCTGTTCAATACTTCATTAGTTATGTGATCTACCCATCTAATCTTCAGCATTCTTCTGTAGCACCACATTTCGAAAGCTTCTATTCTCTTCTTGTCCAAACTATTTACCGTCCATATATATACTGTTAGTTTGTTCAATAAAGATTATTGGAAACAAAGGAAGAAGTCAGAAAAAAACCTACAGTACAAATTTTAATTCATTTCTTCAGCTTCCATCATTACCGTAGTTACTTTGTGTGTTAAAAATGAACAAAATGAACCCCATTAGCAGCCAATCAACGTCGATACCGTTAAACTGTTGACTGAACTACGCTGTTAGTGTTGCCGGTGTGATAGCCACAAAGGATGTCTTGATGGTTTCTCGTAGCTCCTTCAGTGTAGCTGGCTTCAGTTGATATACTTCATTTTTCAAGGTTCCGCATAGGGAGAAGTCAAGAGGTGTAAGGTCTGGAGACCTTGGTGGGTACTCGACAGCTCCTCTTCGACCTATCCATTGTTCAGGTAGATTTTCACCCAAGTAGGCTCTCACATCTCTGTGGTAGTGAGGCGGAACGCCATCTTGTTATAGGTAAAATCTTTTATTTCCAAACACGTCTCGGATGGCAGGTAAAATCGATGTTTGCAGCATATGAAGATACACCTCACCACTTAAGGTACTATGAAAGAAGAATCGGCCAATCAAGCCATGCGATGACAGACCCCACCACACATTAACACTCGGTACTAATAAAAATGTTTGTCCACGTGAAGCGAAGGATTTTCAGGAGCCCAATACACGCTGCTGTGGCGGCTTACAGTACCATTCAGTTTGAACGGCACCTCATCGAACCATATAGCCATCCTCGGGAAGCATGCCTTCAAACCACGCGCAGTACTCCATCCTTCGTTCCGGGTCGTCCTCGTTCATAGCGTGCACCATCTTGGAGTATACACTTTCCACATTGCAGCCGTCAGAATTCGTCCTACGCTCCATCGGCTTGCCCTGCTTTCACGTGAGGTCACAGCAGCGCAGGAAGTTGGACTTGTTGATGTTTTTGGTGGGCCAGACCTTTCCTAATTCACATCCTGAACAGTACCGTCGGCTTCAAGTTTATCCCGGATACGATAAATTGTTGTACGTCTTGGTGGCCGAGTTCCGTACATATTACTGCATCGCCGTTGTACCTCCATCGTGTTTTCCAGTACCACTTCAATGCGGCCTTGTTTTCCTCAAACGACAATCTTACTTCATTCACTCATACACTGCCATCTGCTGGAAAGCGCATACCAAGATATGTTAAGAAAATAATGGGCTACTCTACTGCACAAAATTGCAATTATATGTCATTTTTCAATGATATTAACTATCAAAGAGTATCTACATTTTCCTGGACTCCTCTGCATATAGAGGTAGATGAACTTGAAGGCAATATTAGAGAAGAAGACGCAGATGGAGATGAGATGGTAGATATGATACTGCGAGAAGAATCTGACAGAGCACTGAATGCCTCGTGATGACGGTGGTGTGTGATGTCCTTAGGTTAGTTAGGTTTAAGTAGTTCTAAGTTCTAGGGGACTGATGACCATAGATGTTAAGTCCCATAAATTAAAAAAAAAAAGAGAACTGAAAGACCCAAATCCAAACGAGGCATCGGGAATGGATGACATTCCATCCGAACTACTGATATCCTTGGGAGAGACTGTGACGACAAGACTCGTACATCTGGTGTGTAACAAGTATGAGGCAGAGGAAATAACCCCACACTTCAAGAAGAATGCAATATTTGTATTACAAATACGCGAGATGCCTTAGAGTAAAACATAAAAGAAAGGAGAAACGCGTCTGGGAGGAATAAAATAATAAAATGCGGTGCAGCAAGAAAAGGCGGTTTTTATTTACAAAACAAATAATTCTGTGTTTGCTGAGGAGGATGGCCACGCAAACAAACTTGTTAAGAATGTAACAATTCCAGTTCCAAAGAAAGCGGTGCCTGGGTTTGAGGCAGGATCTCCCATTTCATTCGATGCTGCGGTGCTATTCCAACATAATTGTTTTAAGTCGAACACCATGTGGACTGAGGCGTGAGTGGGACTTTGGATAGAGGAGGGAGACATGCTAGTGTAGTTGTGCAAGGCCACTGTGACACGGTGACGTAGTGGTTAGAGCAGCGGAGCAGCAGACCTGGGTACGAATACTGGTCTTCGTATAAATTTTTATACGTCGCTTCAGTCTGCATATACACATCAAACTGCAAGTTGATGTACCACGCTGTTAATCCAGTTGCAAGATGTATGAAATTAGACTACTGGCCATTAAAATTGCTACACCACGAAGATGACGTGCTACAGACTTAGCTTTTCACAGCGTTCACACAAGGTTGGCGCCGGTGGCGACACTTACAACGTGCTGACATGAGGAAAGTTTCCAACCGATTTCTCATACACAAACAGCAGTTGACCGGCGTTGCCTGGTGAAACGTCGTTGTGATGCCTCGTGTAAGGAGGAGAAATGCGTACCATCACGTTTCCGACTTTGATACAGGTCGGATTGTAGCCTATCGCGATTGCGGTATATCGTATCGCGACATTGCTTGTTCGCGTTGATCGAGATCCAATGACTTTTAGCAGAATATAGAATCAGTGGCTTCAGGAGGGTATTACGGACGCCGTGCTGGATCCCAACGGCCTCGTATCAGTAGCAGTCGAGATGACAGGCATCTTATCCGCATGGCTGTAACGGATCGTGCAGCCACGTCTCCATCCCTGAGTCAACAGATGGGGACGTTTGCAAGACAACAACCATCTGCGCGAACAGTTCGACGACTTTTACAGCAGCATGGACTATCAGCTCGGAGACCATGGCTGCAGTTACCATTGACGCTGCATTGCAGACTAGAGCACCTGCGATGGTGTACTCAACGACGAAACTGGGTGCACGAATGGCAAAACGTCATTTTTTCGGATGAATCCAGGTTCTATTTACAGCATCATGATGGTCGCATCATTGTTTGGCGACATCGGGGTGAACGCACATTGGAAGCGTTTATTCGTCATCGCCATACTGGCGTATCACCCGGCGTGATGGTATGGGGTGCCATTGGTTACAATTCTCAGTCACCTCTTGGTCGCATTGACGGCACTTTGAACAGTGGACGTTACATTTCAGATGTGTTAAGACCCGTGGTTCTGCCCTTCATTCGATCCCTGCAAAACCCTATATTTCAGCAGGATAATGCACGACCGCATGTTGCAGGTCCTGTATGGGCCTTTCTGGATACAGAAAATGTTCGACTGCTGCCCTGGCCAGCACGTTATCCAGATCTCTCACCAACTGAAAACGTCTGGTTAACGGTGGCCGAGCAACTGGCTTGCCACAATACGCCAGTCACTACTCTTGATGAAGTGTGGTATAGTCTTGAAGCTGCTGGGCAGCTGTACCTGTACACGCCATCCAAGCTCTGTTTGACTCAATGCCCCGGCGTATCAAGGCCGTTACTACGGCCAGAGGTGGTTGTTCTGCGTACTGATTTCTCAGGATCTATGCACCCAAATTGCGTGAAAATGTAATCACGTGTCAGTTGTCCAATGAATACCCATTTATCGTCTGCATTTCTTGTTGGTGTAGCAATTTTAATGGCCAGTAGTGTAGTCAGAAACTGTAAAGCGCAACCTGTTTGTGCAATGAAAATCTAATTTCAGAAGAGCCACAAACATGGTTGTCCTTCAGCTTACACGTACACAGTGAATAATTTCGCTCAGTACCAAGTATTGCACAATGTTAGTGACAGTCTAGGGGCCGCCTTAAACCTCCGCGTCCTACGTGTGAGGCGGTCGGCGGCTGCGGGGTCACCGACTGGCGGCAGCAGACGCCTCGGCGCTCTCGCCTGGGGCGGCCGTCGGCGTCGGCGTCAGCGGCGGCACCGGCGTCGGCGTCGCGGCGGTGGCGGGCGTCCTTGCGGGCGGCGCAGCGCGGCCTTGGTCGGCGCTAAATTTGGCACTGCCGCCACGGCTCGCCACAGACAGCCTCCCAGCGCTAGCAGCGCACCACGTGGCCGCCGCACGCCCTCTACCTCTGTCCCCTCTACGTCTAGCCCTCTACACGAGGCACCTCAATATCGAGGCTACTATAGCGCCCCACTGCTGATGCTCGGCGTCATTACCGTTTGTGTGTATACACTGTCAGGGGGACTTACGAAAATGACCACTTAACCGGCTGTAGGTCAGACTGAAGGCAGTTGCTCTCGGTGGCGCAGTGGTTAGCACACTGAACTCGCAATCGGGAGGACGACGGTTCAATCCCGCGTCCAACCATCCTGAGTTAGGTTTCCGTGATTTCGATAAATCGCTCCAGGCAAATGCCGGGATGGTTCCTCTGAAAGGGCACGGCCGACTTCCTTCCCCATCCTTCCCTAATCCAATGAGGCCGATGACATTCCTGTTTGGTCTCTTCCCCCAAACAACCCAACTCAAACTCTTCCTGTAGCCACGTGAGGCACATCAATGCCAGCTACGCTCCGCCAGCAAACGTTCACAACGTTTCCTCCCACCGGCCTTCTTCATATTGTCAGGCTGCGTAGGACACGACTATGACTTGAACATACTCGCATCAAAATAAAAAAAAAGAGCTAGAATCTTTGACGCCCACCGATGACAAAAAGTCGTGGAATAGATATGCACAAACGTAGATGGCGATAGTATCGTGTACACAAGATATTAAAGAGAAATGCACTGGCGGAGTTGTCATTTGCACTCACGCGATTCAGGTGAAAAGGTTTACGACGTGATTATGGTCTCACAAAGGGAATTAACACACTTTGAACTCGGAAAGAACCGCGCGGGGTTAGCAGAGCGGTCTGAGGCGCTGCAGTCATGGACTGTGCGGCTGGTCCCGGCGGACGTTCGAGTCCTCCCTCGGGCATGGGTGTGTGTGTTTGTCCTTAGGATAATTTAGATTAAGTGGTGTATAAGCTTAGGGACTGATTACCTTAGCAGTTAAGTCCCATAAGATTTCACACACATTTGAACATTTCTTTGAACTCGGAATGGTAGCTGGAACTAGACACATGTGATGTTCCAATTCTGAAATCGTTGGGGTCTTTAATATTCCGAGATCCACGGTGTCAAGAGTGTGCCGAGAATACCAAATTTCAGGTAGTACTCCTCACCACGGACAACGCTTTGGCCGACGGCCTTCACTTAACGGCCAACAGCAGCGCAGTCTGCTCAGAATTGTCGGCGCTAACAGACAAGCAATAGCCGGCCACTGTGGCCGAGCGGTTCTAGGCGCTTCTGCCCGCTGCCTTGGCGGCCTCCCTTTTATTAAAGGGATAAGAAGCGATTAGTCTTGCACCAGAAGTCACTGTGTCAGCAAGCATTGGCGGTGCTGTACACGGATAGTTCGGAGACGCGATTATGTGGCTCGGTTACTGAATGGTTTGGCACAACCAGTCTCAGAGAAAAAAATGTTCAAATGTGTGTGATATCTTATGGGACTTAACTGCTAAGGTCATCAGTCCCTAAGCCTACACACTACTTAACCTAAATTATCCTAAGGACAAACACACACACCCATGCCCGAGGGAGGACTCGAACCTCCGCCAGGACCAGCCGCACGGTCCATGACTGCAGCGCCTCAGACCGCTCGGCTAATCCCGCGCGGCCAGTCTCAGAGATTAACTCGTGTAATAAGCCAGCAGAAGAAGAAGAAAAAAGATAGTACTGCTCGCACCAAGCCTTCAAAGTATGACATATGAAGGACGGAGAGTAATAGGAGTGGTAACTCTATAAGGGAAGGTCAGAGGAAACGAGAGGAAGGAATTGTAACGTGGGAGAGTGACTGTTCCCGCCCCTCGAGAATCGCGAAATCTGCCTTTTTCCTGTTTTTTGTTCCGTTCCGGTTGATACCGGCGGAACCACCTGCGGGTGTACCAAAAAGAAGAGCTCGGTTGCGCAGCAGATGTGGGGACGGGTTTGGGACGTGGGAGGTTACGAGCCGCCCGCCAGGCGCAGCGGCGGCAGACACGCCGATCGCAGCCTTCAGCAGAGCTCGGCGCCAAATTTCCACCGCCCGGCCTTGGAGCTCTCACATGCCGTGCGTTCCAACACGCGAACGGTGCTGCCGGCGTCGGGCGGCGAGTGCGGCCGCCTTCGATAAGAGTTCCGAATCCTCATCGTACTGTAGGGCCTCCCCGGGGAGGTCGGTTTAAAGGCGTACCACCTGTAGCACGACCACGCTTGTAGGTAAAACACTGCAACGTTCAAACCGACCGTCGAGTTGAGCGCAGCTTTACATTTTTACACCGGTGAAATCATTTACACCTACATGACTACTTGAATGTATATAAGCACTCCGCCTTCAGGACACAAGTGGCCCATCGGGACCATCCGACCGCCGTGTCATCCTCAATAGGATGCGGATAGGAGGAGCGTGTGGTCAGCACACCGCTCTCCCGGTCCTTATTGTTGTGTTGGCAGAAGAGCCAACACCGTTTTACTAGAGGAGGCCGAAATGCACGCGTTTTAGCTCACGCAGGCTGGCGTGAGGAGGGAAGGACTATACTGACGTGAGGTCTGGAACACGACAAGGAATTAGAATTCAGAAAGCGGACGTAGCTAGTTTGATACTTAACTTAAATCCATTAATGATGAACGTCGCTCTTGACGGTACATGAGTCACAATATTATCTGTTCAGAAGACATAGTAACTGAATATGGCGCCTTGCTAGGTCGTAGCTAATGACGTAGCTGAAGGCTATGCTAAACTGTCGTCTCTGCAAATGAGAGCGTATGTAGTCAGTGAACCATCGCTAGCAAAGTCGGCTGTACAACTGTGGCGAGTGCTAGGGAGTCTCTCTTGACTAGACCTGCCGTGTGGCGGCGCCCGGTCTGCAATCACTGATAGTGGCGACACGCGGGTCCGACGTACACTAACGGACCGCGGCCGATTTAAAGGCTACCACCTAGCAAGTGTGGTGTCTGGCGGCGACACCACAGTTATGATGGTTTTCTTTGACCGGAGCCGCTACTGTTCGGTCGAGTAGCTCCTCAATTGGCATCACGAGGCTGAGAGCACCCCGAAAAATGGCAACAGCACATGGTCACCCATCCAAGTGCTAGCCACGCCCGACAGCGCTTAACTTCGGTAATCTCACGGGAACCGGTGTATCCACTGCGGCAAGGCCGATGCCACTGAATGTATATACAAAGGGTAAAATTTTGTAAGAAAATTTTATATTGAACGAGAGTTGGGTCAAATGCAGTATCGATTGTGTAGTAACGTCGCTGCTCAACGGCGGTTGCTGTTAACAAAACACCGCAATGTTCAAACCGACTGTTGAGCTGGGCGCAGCTTTACATTTTTACACCGGTGAAATCATTTACACCTACATAACTACTTGAATGTACGAGTATATACAATGGTTAAAATTTTGTAAGAAAATTTTATATTGAACCAGAGATGGCCAAATGTAGTATCGATTGTGTAGTAGCGTCGCTGGTCAATAGCGATCGCTCATTCAAGGTGTTATGGGTAATGTGATAGAGTAACTTTAGATAGGGAGATGTATGGAGGACTCTCAAGTGTAAAGACGTGTTGTATCTTCACCAGCCGGCCGCGGTGGTCTAGCGGTTCTGGCGCTGCAGTCCGGAACCGCGGGACTGCTACGGTCGCAGGTTCGAATCCTGCCTCGGGCATGGGTGTGTGTGATGTCCTTAGGTTAGTTAGGTTTAAGTAGTTCTAAGTTCTAGGGGACTTATGACCTAAGATGTTGAGTCCCATAGTGCTCAGAGCCATTTGAACCATATCTTCACCAACTGCGACATGGTCGCGTATACAAACAGTGATCCAATACTGTCAAGTGTTTTTTTTTTATTTCCCTCTTTGATCACATCTTTCTACACAGGGCAGAGAAGGGTCGCGCTCTTGACTTGTTGGAGGAATTGGAGATCTACAAAGCGAAAAAGCGTGAGCCCACTAGGGTGCTCAATGGACAAAGCGATTTTACGCCCAACTCCTACTTTGCTTTGTTTGATAACGTACTACGATAACCAAATAATGCCTCTCTTATTTATACCTAGCCTTACTTGATGATTTATGTCGAGAACACTAGGCATTTGCCTTACTTCCATACATTAATCGCACTAATCCTGTAACTGATTATGTCCTACCTAATCATCGAATGTCTAACCAGACTATATAATTTTATTTATTGACTGTTAATATGTTGTTTAAAAGTTTCCTTTGGGAGATATATCACGTTGTATGCTTAGCCCCCTTGCGGTTAAGTTCTTAAGATCGGTGCACGCCTAAATAACATCCTGGCGGCCGATCCAACAGAGGGCGCTGATCATTGATATGGCCTTTTTCAGCAGTCATAGAGACATTTCATCTTTCGTAGGCAATTTATAGGTTGCTACAGGCAATGTAATACGTATATTAATTGTTGACGGTAAATTCACTATAAAAAGGATAGGTCCTATTCTATTCATATATTTCCTTTTAATAATTTTATACGAGTAACTGTATTCGTCTTTTAATGTATCACAATTTAGTTTCTATGATAGTTATCAATTTTAAAAGTCTGCTACATGTATTTTACATAATGTGTTTTTATCAGATTATGTTTTTTGCGTGAATGATGACTACATCTAAGCTGACAGTAGCGACATCTAGGGATGATGTAGGCAAACAGATTTCTGGTAGCTACTGTACTTCAGTAGCCAGTTGCAATAATGACTGTATGGACGATGCGGCCTATTCTACACCTTATTTTAGATCTATATGACGATGCTATGCTGATTATATTTATGTTTTGACGATGCCATTATGGCCTTATCACTTTAGGACATGGTGTAAAAAATATACATTTTACCGTATTTCCTGTACATCTCCCACGTTGTATGATAGTATATTGTGATACGTATTGCTGTATTATGTTGAAAGACACACTGCTCACTAGGTGAATATATTTGTATATTATAGATCTGAGGATGGTCATTACGGACAGAAACCGGTCATCGTCTAAAGAATTCATATTGTGATCAAAGACTGAAAGAAAAAACATTCGTGTTGTATCTGATGTGTGCTGGATATATACTTACTCGCTACGGGAAATAACGATTTTTATTTGCAAGATACCATACTGAAATTAATTAAGGTAAAGAAAGTTGTTTTGTTACCAATGCAATGCGTCTTCATAAGTGACAATGTATAGCACTCACATACAATGATTTTGTAAAGCTAATTGTTAATGTATAACAAGTTTATTGTGTGGTAATTGTGAGCATTATTAATTTCAAAGAGTCAAAATACAAGTTTTAAAGCTAGTACCATGCTGTTACTCTGTTACTTACCAAAAGTCAATACCAGTTCTCAGATCCATGTCGGTTTTGGTTAACTATTTTGCTCAAGCAGTTATTGTCTCAGTCGTATTCGATTTAATTAAAATGTATGCTAAGCAACAGCCTTGCATAATAGCTGTATGCTAACTATACAATTTAAAATACTAAAAGAGAGCGTTACCATTGCGCAGATAAAGGAAACAAATTTTATTATTTCAGGGATAGCAGTCATTAAGCACAGGGACAATTATTTTCAAATTGATTAGGTTCTGTTTTATTACCAGGGCCAATTTCAAATCAATAGTGTTGCATCTGATTCAGTTTTTGTGTTACGTAAATTCATGCAGTTTTGGTTTGGTTTAAAGTTATTGACAGTTTAAATTGTCACAGTCAGAAAATGGCAAAGCACATAAGCGACGAGATAAAATACACGTTCGCATGCCATTCCCATTGTAACTGCTGTGTTTCACTACTGTCAGTTACGTAATTTCAATCATACTTCAAACGTACATATTTCAAACTCTGTAATTCACAGTTAAGTGCCTGGCAGAGGGTTCATCGAACCACTTTCACACTAATTCTCCGCCGCTCCACTCCCTAAGAGCTCGCGGGAAAAACGAACACTTTGTGTGGTTTTCATTTGTTTTCTGCCATTGTAAATAACTCACCTTTACAGTACTGGGACAAAGATGCATGAGCGCGCTGCACCAGTAGTGGATAAGATCCTTGTCTCTGTGTTTAATGTAATCTCTGGTGAGCTTGCTTCTCAGTCAGTTGTGCAGCGTTGAGGCATTCTTATTAGAGGCATAGTACCGAGCACTTGAGTTTTTGGAGAACGACATCTGATATGTGTGAATCATAGAGAAATTATCTGGAATACTTTACTATGAGGAAAAAAACTTATCTACACAACCATTTTAGTAACTGTATTGATGCAGAAAGTTTTTACAGCAATATTTCAAGGTACCCCACGCGTGTGCAAGAATGAAATGTTTGTTTGTCAGGGCTATAAATTGAAGGAAATCTTTATCCCCTAGATAACGAACAATATTTATGATTTGTGTCAGTTTGATGTCTTTGTTTTCATTATGTCACAAATTACGCAATTGGTTGAAATGTCTGTAATTTTTGTAATGACAGAATTTCGTAATTGATAATAATCAGACTTTGATTTTTCAAGAACGATTTTCCTTAAATTAAAACCCTCCTCTATCTACCATTCTTAGTAAAGTTTTGAATATTTTGTCGTGTGTGCACTGCACCTTATGCCACACGCAGACACAAGTTGTTTCTGACAAGCAAAGAAAAATGTATAGTAAATATATTTTTCTGTAACTGCTGCCTTTGCAGATTTCAATTTGGTTTCGAGAACGTGAGTACGCCAGACACAAAACGGATTTGCTGAGCATTATGTAAGTTACTTTTATTTCAGGGCAGATCTCACTTTGCATTCTTGCGAGTATGCAGTACGTAGTCAGAATTTCCAGGTGTTGTGCTAAGTAAGCTGGTAAATTTATAGTGAACAGTGTAGTTTATCCCAAACATTTATTTTCCACCGTGTCGAGCAGTATTTTATTTTGTGGATATTTCAAGTCAGACATTGCACTTCATTTTACGTGACTTTCATAATGTACTTCAGTATTGAGTTTCAGTTAAATAGTTTTCACCGAGGTTAGTTTCTTTTGGGATTTAATTAGATTCATTTTCATTATTTCAAATTCAGTATTTCACTAAGATTAACGTTTTGTTTCACGACGCTGTTCGCAGGCGCAACTTAGGGCCAACAAAGTCAGTTTAGCTCAGCAGTTGAATATGATATCTAAAGTATGAAAGTTTTTGAAAATAGAATATTCAGTATTTCACATATAGGTAAATTATATAGAAAGCTTAGAACTTTACGTGTTTCCGTGCGAGCTCTAATCTCTCTTGTCTTATTGCAATGATCATTTATCGCTTGGTAGGTGGGCGTCGGAGAACAAAGCTGGAGATAAAACTTTCGTGAAAGCTCTGTACTATGAGTGCCCTGAGCCGTCTCAATGTTGGATGGCCAATGGCAGCCACTCAACCCACATACGCCTGGATCCACTTCCATGTGAGACTGATAGCTGGACTCTATATCTTGCTTATTTGTAATGAAGCTCAAAAATGGCTCTGAGCACTATGGGACTCAACTGTTGTGGTCATAAGTCCCCTAGAACTTAGAACTACTTAAACCTAACTAACCTAAGGACAGCACACAACACCCAGCCATCACGAGGCAGAGAAAATCGCTGACCCGCCGGGAATCGAACCCGGGAACCTGGGCGTGGGAAGCGAGAACGCTACCGCACGACCACGAGATGCGGGCTGTAATGAAGCTCTGTATATCTGGAGAAATACAAGTAAATCTTTTAATTGTCATGTTAACTTGTTCGCTAATTATTTCTGCTCTTGTCCAGCTTTCCTACAACGACAGCTGTCACATCGCTCTGTAGCCACCTCTCCTTACCATTGTGTACCAAGTCATACACAGCAGAGGGTACTGAAATCACCTGCAATCAGCCCAAAAACTGGTGTCTAGGTCTTGTACCCTTTCAGCCTCAAGAATTTTGTACCAACAACAAAAATATAATCCCTCTCAAAGTGATGTGAGGCGCGTGCATCAGTTCAGCATTAATCATCAGATACAACTGTGTACATGGATTTCTGGTACTTCCCAATGCAGTTAATATACGTGTTACACCTGGCTATTGACTTTAAAAATTTTAGAAAAGTGGACTCAATAATCTAAATGAGCGACTGGAAGCAACAAAATGAGCAAAGTGAATCAGATATTTGTCCGATACTTCCCAGTCCATAACTACAAGTTTTTGCCAAACCTGCCATACTCCAGAAGTCTAATAGACAAAGTTTGCTCACTGTGCTACCCAAACCTTGTCTGGCGAAAGATCACTCGATCGACTCTCTCTCTCTTTCCAAGCATTAATCCCGACTTGGCTGTGTGGGTTCATCATTGGCCTGTTAATTTTAACGGATGGCCAGATGCCCTTCCTGTCCCCCCCTCCCCCCCCCCCATGGGATGGAATGTTTGTTTGTACCCCAACTGTCTGCATCTAGTGTAATCTATGGAAAAGTGCGAACGTGTTACAAATGTCTTCGAGTCGTGTAACTGAGGCGGAACGAGGGGACCAGCCCGGTATTCACCTATCAGGATGTGGAAAACCGCCTAAAAACCACATTCAGGCTGGCTGGCACACCGGCCGTCGTCGTCTTTAGTCCGCCGGGCAGATTCGATCCGTGGCCGGCGCGCCTACCCGAGTCCAGGAAGCAGCGCGTTAGCGTTCTCGGTTACCCTCGCGGGTATCACTCGAACGACTCTCCCAGGAAAAAAAAAAAAAAACAACTTTCTGCTCTAGTCATCTTTTCGCCACCAGCTTAGAGAAACAGAAATTTATCGATCCTCAACGCGTGCATGGAGGAAGGATTTGAACGATGATGAAAGAAGGGAAAAAACTCCTTTCAACAAAACAAGATTTTTTCTTTTTCTTTTCATTTTTATATCTTAGTTTCATCAGTGCTAGTGGCATTTGGTGGGCCGATGCACTTCCTGAAGCCAAAATTCTTGCCGGAAAGAAATATGTGTATGTCATCTGTCTGTGTCCAGCGTAGATTTCATGTTCAAGTGTGAGAACGTTTTCTAAAGGTTTGCGTAGTGCATCTGACACGGGACGTTGGCACCAGCCCGGTATCAACCTAGCTAGATGGGGGAAACAGCCTAAAACACATGCAAACGATCCAGCTTACCAGCCCTCCTCGGTTATCGTCGAGGCCAGTTCGATCCGATGCTGGCTAGCCTCCGCGTATACTGGAAGCGGATGCGTTGGCGCTCTCAGCTATCCAGGCAGGTCTTTGGCAGGACATGAATAAGCACGCCAAAATGTGTTATGTTAAGGTTAACAGAGGGTGAGCGGTGATGACAGCGAATAAGGGGACCAGACCTTCCACACTGTAAAATGAACGTATACTTGCAGACATATACATGGATACCGTTTTCAACAGAATCAAAAGTAAGATACCACAAGTTAACTTGCTTGCATTAACAGAGAGTCTAGCGTAACATGGTGGATGAATTACATAATTAAAGGAGGTCGATAATGGTTTTATACGTGGGAGACGTGAGACCACTGGAAGTAACCAACGAGATATTTTGCCACTAATGGCGAGGATTGGTGCGTCTGTGCTTAACTGTCATCTTTCTCGGCCGAGACGCGTGAGAAGTGGACGTAAGAACATCAGTAAGACGTAAACCACGTTTAACCTGTATCGCTGCGGGACCTCGGCTGTTCAGTATAAAATGTCAAATCAAAACACCTTCATCCGTCTACATTTCCAGTTTTATTTTTGCTACCATTTTCAGCGTGACAGTACTCCATTTTCAGGCCCCCTGACCACCGTGTGGGAAGAACCTCACCTCTTGTACAATCAAAATATAGGCAGCGTACAGTCACTTGTACCCGTATACTTTTTTTTTTTTTTTACAAAGCAGTCCCTTCAACCACCACTTTGTTGAAAAGCCTACAAATATTAGTGACTATCTGCTGGCCCCTATTTTGATTTACGAGAGGTGGGATTGTTCCTACTCGTCGGTCAGGGGGCGTGAAGATGATGTAGTGTAAGGATGGAACTGGTAGCAGAAATAAAATAAAACTGAAGATTTAGACGGTTTGTAATGTTATGTGAGTCTCACTGCCCCCTTTTTTTAAACTAATTTGTGCCTGATATTATTCTGAGAAGCTCAGTAATGTATGTAAATACCGTAAATATAAATTTGATTCAAAAAGTACTTGAAGTAAAGTGAAGCGCAGCTGCACAGCAACAAACTCTTTTGCGTGCAATCCCCGCAACGATAGTAGTTGTGAATCTTTGAGTATGGACTCTAAAAAAAAGACAATTGATTCATTAAAAGAAAAGAGGACTGTTAATCTGTATCTTGTGGAAAGAGGACGTGTTGCTAGGGCGTCGCTCAGAACGTATTGTTACATGTAATTAAATTTGCTGTTTCAGTGATAAAACCGAGTAAAGTAGATGTAATAGTTGCCAATCATTTATGTGTACAAATTTTCTGGAAGTGAAGAATAGAAATATCTTGCTTTTGGAAAAGGAGGTGAACTTCATTCTCGTCGCCGGCTATCAATCGACAGAATTGTAAGTGTACAAAGTTCGCTAAAATACAGGGAAGGAAATGAATTCTCTATAGTTTTCAAAAATGGTTCAAATGGCTCTGAGCACTATGGGACTTAACTTCTTATGTCATCAGTCCCCTAGAACTAAGAACTATTTACACCTAACTAACCTAAGGACATCACACACATCCGTGCCCGTGGCAGGATTCGAACCTGCGACCGTAGCGGTCGCGCGGTTCCAGACTGTAGCGCCTAGAACCGCTCGGCCACCCCGGCCGGCGCTATAGCTTTCATTCAATACGTAACAACCTATCATAATTTCTTAATTGCAGTAATTGGATTATGTTCTTGTATAATAGTATGGTGCTGAACTCCACCGACCAATTTTGATGCAGCAGGACGTGTAGTTTAAAGGAAGTTTGTGTGCTAAGCAATCTCCTTTTCTCACGAAAAGCAGATTGCTGTTTCATGTTATTTACTTACAACAGTGGTCCCTTAGGTATGAAAAGCTACGAAAACGTGGGCTCAAAGCTATCCGAAATACGGCCAAGTAACTAACAGAATCGTACACTCCTGGAAATTGAAATAAGAACACCGTGAATTCATTGTCCCAGGAAGGGGAAACTTTATTGACACATTCCTGGGGTCAGATACATCACATGATCACACTGACAGAACCACAGGCACATAGACACAGCATGCACAATGTCGGCACTAGTACAGTGTATATCCACCTTTCGCAGCAATGCAGGCTGCTATTCTCCCATGGAGACGATCGTAGAGATGCTGGATGTAGTCCTGTGGAACGGCTTGCCATGCCATTTCCACCTGGCGCCTCAGTTGGACCAGCGTTCGTGCTGGACGTGCAGACCGCGTGAGACGACGCTTCATCCAATCCCAAACATGCTCAATGGGGGACAGATCCGGAGATCTTGCTGGCCAGGGTAGTTGACTTACACCTTCTAGAGCACGTTGGGTGGCACGGGATACATGCGGACGTGCATTGTCCTGTTGGAACAGCAAGTTCCCTTGCCGGTATAGGAATGGTAGAACGATGGGTTCGATGACGGTTTGGATGTACCGTGCACTATTCAGTGTCCCCTCGACGATCACCAGTGGTGTACGGCCAGTGTAGGAGATCGCTCCCCACACCATGATGCCGGGTGTTGGCCCTGTGTGCCTCGGTCGTATGCAGTCCTGATTGTGGCGCTCACCTGTACGGCGCCAAACACGCATACGACCATCATTGGCACCAAGGCAGAAGCGACTCTCATCGCTGAAGACGACACGTCTCCATTCGTCCCTCCATTCACGCCTGTCGCGACACCACTGGAGGCGGGCTGCACGATGTTGGGGCGTGAGCGGAAGACGGCCTAACGGTGTGCGGGACCGTAGCCCAGCTTCATGGAGACGGTTGCGAATGGTCCTCGCCGATACCCCAGGAGCAACAGTGTCCCTAATTTGCTGGGAAGTGGCGGTGCGGTCCCCTACGGCACTGCGTAGGATCCTACGGTCTTGGCGTGCATCCGTGCGTCGCTGCGGTCCGGTCCCAGGTCGACGGGCACGTGCACCTTCCGCCGACCACTGGCGACAACATCGATGTACTGTGGAGACCTCACGCCCCACGTGTTGAGCAATTCGGCGGTACGTCCACCCGGCCTCCCGCATGCCCACTATACGCCCTCGCTCAAAGTCCGTCAACTGCACATACGGTTCACGTCCACGCTGTCGCGGCATGCTACCAGTGTTAAAGACTGCGATGGAGCTCCGTATGCCACGGCAAACTGGCTGACACTGACGGCGGCGGTGCACAAATGCTGCGCAGCTAGCGCCATTCGACGGCCAACACCGCGGTTCCTGGTGTGTCCGCTGTGCCGTGCGTGTGATCATTGCTTGTACAGCCCTCTCGCAGTGTCCGGAGCAAGTATGGTGGGTCTGACACACCGGTGTCAATGTGTTCTTTTTTCCATTTCCAGGAGTGTATTTTAAACCTTAAAGAACAATAACTTCCTTCAAATTATAATACGTCACCAACTGGTGCAGAAGTTGATCATTCAAGGAGGCAGCAACCAAAATTCAGGTACCAGTTACGACTTAAAGTAAAAATATCAATCAAAAATCTCTCTCTCTCTCTCTCTCTCTCTCTCTCTCTCTCCAACCACATATACAGGGTGTTACAAAAAGGTACGGCCAAACTTTCAGGGAACATTCCTCACACACAAAGAGAGAAAATATGTTATGTGGACATGTGTTCGGAAACGCTTACTTTCCAGGTTACAGCTCTTTTTATTACTTCTCTTCAAATCGCATAAGTCATGGAATGGAAACACACAGCAACAGAACGTACCAGCGTGATTTCAAACACTTTGTTACAGGAAATGTTAAAAATGTCCTCCTTTAGCGAGGATACATGCATCCACCCTCCGTCGCATGGAATCCCTGATGCGCTGATGCAGCCCTGGAGAATGGCGTATTGTATCACAGCCGTCCACAATACGAGCACGAAGAGTCTCTACATTTGGTACCGGGGTTGCGTAGACAAGAGCTTTCAAATGCCCCCATAAATGAAATTCAAGAGGGTTGAGATCAGGAGAGCGTGGAGGTCATGGAATTGGTCCGCCTCTACCAATCCATCGGTCACCGAATCTGTTGTTGAGAAGCGTACGAACACTTCGACTGAAATGTGCAAGAGCTCCATCGTGCATGAACCACATGTTCTAGCAGCACAGGTAGAGTATCCCGTATGAAATCATGATAACGTGCTCCATTGAGCGTAGGTGGAAAAACATGGGGCCCAATCAAGACATCACCAACAATGCCTGCCCAAACGTTCACAGGAAATCTGTGTTGATGTGATTGCACAATTGCGTGCGGATTCTCGTCAGCCCACACATGTTGATTGTGAAGATTTACAATTTGATCACGTTGGAATGAAGCCTCATCCGTAAAGAGAACATTTCCACTGAAATGAGGATTGACACATTGTTGGATGAATCATCGCAGAAGTGTACCCGTGGAGGCCAATCAGCTGCTGATAGTGCCTGCACACGCTGTACGTGGTACGGAAACAACTGGTTCTCCCGTAGCACTCTCCATACAGAGACGTGGTCAACGTTACCTTGTACAGCAGCAACTTCTCTGACGCTGACATTAGGGTTATCGTCTACTGCACGAAGAATTGCCTCGTCCATTGCAGGTGTCCTCGTCGTTCTAGGTCTTCCCCAGTCGCGAGTCATAGGCCGGAATGTTCCGTGCTCCGTAAGACGCCCATCAATTGCTTCGAACGTCTTCCTGTCGGGACACCTTCGTTCTGGAAATCTGTCTCGAGACAAATGTACCGCGCCACGGCTATTGCCCCGTGCTAATCCATACATCAAATGGGCATCTGCCAACTCCGAATTTGTAAACATTGCACTGACTGCAAAACCACGTTCGTGATGAACACTAATCTGTTGATGCTACGTACTGATGTGCTTGATGCTAGTACTGTAGAGCAATGAGTCGCATGTCAACACAAGCACCGAAGTCAACATTACCTTCCTTCAATTGGGCCAATTGGCGGTGAATCGAGGAAGTACAGTACATACTGACGAAACTAAAATGAGCTCTAACATGGAAATTAAGCGTTTCCGGACACATGTCCACATAACATCTTTTCTTTATTTGTGTGTGAGGAATGTTTCTAAAAGTTTGGCCGTACCTTTTTGTAACACCCTGTATAAATATTCATATTATGAAGATAAAAGTTATTTTATTGGCTGAAGGTGTTTTAACTAGACATTTTAGACATTAAGTTCAGCACCAGAAGTGCGACATCTCGACCGCGTAACTCAGGTAACTAGGCAGTTCCCTCGCTTGCCTCAACATGGTGGACAAAAAATATTTGTTGTTACACTGCAAGAATGGGGTGATGACACGCAGGAACAACACGGTTGCGGAAGACTGGGGACGACGTTCTTAATTAGATGGAATCAGTGTTTACAGCAGGGTACAGCTGGAGAGTTTTAGTGTTTCGGTGTTTTAGTGTTTCGGTGATGTGACGAGGTGCCAGCAAGAGGACGGCGATGACAAGAACGCCAGGGAGCCAAGGCGGCTGGCATGTCAGTGCCAACAGCGGGGCTTCGGGTGTGGCCAGGCATTCCAGGGACGCACTCCAGGGCGCTTCCAGCGAGAAGGGGACACGACAAACTCCAGCCAACAGCGTGCGGAAAGATTCCAATCCTGCAGCCACATAAGGGAGCGACTTGGAAGCCAAAGAGCGCTAACAGGTCCACTCGACTCCGTTACAGGAGGCACGAAGAGGTGACCAACGTCACGTCAGCTACGGAAAGCCTCAGCAGGTCATCTGGTGAAGGCCATCCACACGGAAGCTATGTGGGCAGCCGTGGGAACACTTTCCATGCACGAGTTTTGTCAGAAAAGTAACGATACTGCCCCCAACCCCCCATACCAACAGACTGACACGCCGTAATTTGACACACCGTAATAGGAAGCAACTGATTTTCGAACTCGAACTGTGCACTTTTTCACCGTGAAACGTTTCATCAAAACATTGACGAGAAGTTTACAACAAACGCGTTCTTCCTCTCGAGGCATGGTCATGGATCTTCTGCACTGATTAACAACGATGTCATTGCAGGAATAGGTCGAAAACCAAACGAGGTGACGCATGCCGCTTGCTAGCTGGCATCATTATGCCAGGTGCTGGAGACAGGGGATGTTTACATGGGATCAAATGGAGGCCCTGTATGCCTACCATAATCGCGCACGATAATGTATAGTCCGATCATGGTGAAACGTCCCCTTAGAAAAATTATACATGACTGTGCTTAAACTGACACACAATATTTTTAGTGCAACTCAATCTGACTTTCAATAATCCCTACAAAAGAATGGCCCTGACTAACAATAACCTGTACCTTTCATGAATCACTTACCTCACAAAAAAAAAAATGGCTCTGAGCACTATGGGACTTAACATCTATGGTCATCAGTCCCCTAGAACGTAGAACTACTTAAACTTAACTAACGTAAGGACAGCACACAACACCCAGCCATCACGAGGCAGAGAAAATCCCTGACCCCGCCGGGAATCGAACCCGGGCGTGGGAAGCGAGAACGCTACCGCACGACCACGAGATCGGGCTACCTCACAAAAATCTTCGTTAGTCGAACTACTGCAATACAGCGAGCGCCACTACTGCCAGCTAAGTAAAAGATTCTAACTACTGAAGGCACTAACTACTGATAGGCATAGTCAGCAAATGAAAGATTTTGATAAAGAGCAAACAATGTATTTACCTTAATAATGTTCAAAAGACATCATATATATGTATCAGTTCATGATATCCAATAATACAAATTTACTCTTTCTAATGGACACACGTCCATATCATCCGCTCTCAAAACTACGCCATCTCTCTCCCCACATCCACCACTGCTGGCGGCTCACCTCCAACTGCACAACGCTACGCGCTGTTAACATCCAACTGCCCACTACAATAGCAGACTCCAACAATGCAAACCAGCCACAGACTGCACACAGCACAGTCAGTGATTTTCATATAGAGCGCTACATGGCGTTACCAACATAAAAACCTAAACAGCCTACTTACAATGGGAATCCAGATTCTTCGTCTATAGCGTTCTACACGGGATGTGTACTTTCCTCGGGCATGGGTGTATGTGTTTGTCCTTAGGATAATTTAGGTTAAGTAGTGTTTACGCTTAGGGACTGATGACCTTAGCAGTTAAGTCCCATAAGATTTCACGCACATTTGAACATTTTTTGATATGTACTTTCAGCGGGATTAGATCAGAAAGAAAGTAAAGAGTTAATAAACGCACGAAAAAAATTGTCAGAGGATATGAAGAAATAACACATTACAGAGAAAAGTTTTTAAATACTGCGAGGGCGAGCAGACGGAGTCCGCCACAAAAAAACCTTTCAACATAGATTCGAATACTTGGTGTTTATCACAAAATTTTGTTTTTCAGTTCTGTAGCAGACCTGTTGAATATGGAGGCTGCTAACATTTGCAGTAGGACTGCACTACAACTAAAGCAATCCAAGTGCAAACCGTCTTTCCGTCTAGGGCTCACTGAATGAATGTTGGAGTTTCTTCTTATTGAGACAATATTGTCAATAACAAATCTCATGAGGGAGTATCTGTGAGACGCCTGAACAGTGGCCTACATGAAGTTCGGGGACTGACACCGCAGATCTGCATTGACACTCTTTCTCTGCAGCAACAATGTTGTTGGTGAGTGCACAAAGTTTCCCAAAAATATACCATACTAGTAAGCAAAGTAAAAAAGCCTTCACGTCGTAGATAGGGGAGACAGCAGAATTCAGTTTCTGCATAAGATCTTGCAGTCCAAAGAATTTAAAATGGTCGACTTCACTTTACCATCGCGAGAAAACAAATTTTCAAAATGGTTCAAATGGCTCTGAGCACTATGGGACTTAACTTCTGAGGTCATCAGTCCCCTAGACATTAGAACTACTTAAACCTAACTAACCTAAGGACATCACACACATCCATACCCGATGCAGGATTCGAACCTGCGACCGTAGCGGTCGCGTGGTTCCAGACTGTAGCGCCTAGAGCCGCTCGGCCAGCCCGACCGGCTAACAAATTTTCACTTTTAGAGAAACTATATCCTTCATGTTTCTGTGAATTAAGCCGTCTACATAGCTTAACATATGTCTTTGTTTACGTCACTTCGGTTACTGCCACGATCAGATCAAAATTTAGAAGCTGTGCAATAATGCCCCTAACAGGGGCAAAGATTTTATTCACACCACACTGAAAGTTTTTTTACAAGTTGCAAGTTTTTTGAACCTATTATAGGTGTGGCCGAAAAGACGTTGTGAAAACATATATTAAGCGACCTAGACGGCTTTATTCACGCTATAGCCACAATTATTGATGACTAATTCACGATATTTATTTCCTTGTTCATAATGTATTTTACTCTCCGACGGAGCCACATTCCACGTTCGTGGGAAAGTGCACAGACACTACAGGCGAATATGGCGTACGAGGAACCACATGAGGTATCTGAGTGGGAACGTGATATACCGAAGGCCAATGTTTGGCTGGGTATGACAAAGGCAAAACTGTATAGGCCATTCTTTGCCGAAAGGTCAATAACAGGTAACAGCTACCTCGATATGTTCGAACTGTTCCTTGAACCGCAGTTTCGGGATGATGGCTATGTGTTTCAGCAAGATGATGCGCCTTCACATTTTGGTCACATCGTCCGTGATTGGCTGAAGAGAACCTTCCCAGGGAGGCGGATAGGCAGAGGGTCACCTCGGCTGTGGGCTTCCCGTTCATCGGACTTTACTCCTTTAGACTTTTTTGCATAGGGGTACATCAAGTCCAAAGTGTACACCAGCAACATGAATGTTCTGCCTGATCTACGGAATCGTATCAGGGAAGCATCAGGCCACATAATGATTGAAATGTTAAGATCTACATTTCGTACCAATATTGAAAGATGGAGTGTGTGTTTTGACCTAGGAGGGCAGTAGAATATACACTACTGGCCATTTAAATTGCTACACCACGAAGATGACGTGCTACAGACGCGAAATTTAACCGACAGGAAGAAGATGTTGTGATATGCAAGCCGGCCGGAGTGCCAGAGCGGTTCTGGCGCTACAGTCTGGAACCGCGCGACCGCTACGGTCGCAGGTTCGAATCCTGCCTCGGTCATGGATGTTTGTGACGTCCTTAGGTTAGTTAGGTTTAAGTAGTTCTAAGTTCCAGGGGACTGATGACCTCAGACGTTAAGTCCCATAGTGCTCAGAGCCATTTGAACCATTTTGGGATATGCAAATAATTAGCTTCTCAGAGCATTCACACAAGGTTGGCGCCGGTGGCGACACCTACAACGTCCTGACATGAGGAAAGTTTCCACCCGATTTCTCGTACACAAATAGCAGTTGACCGGGGTGCCTGGTGAAAATTTGTTGTGATGCCTCGTGTAAGGAGGAGAAATGCGTACCATCACGTTTCCGACTTTGAAAAACGTCGGATTGTAGCCTATCGCGATTGCGGTATATCGTATCGCGACATTGCTGCTCGCGTTGATAGAGATCCAATGACTGTTAGCAGAATATGGAATCGGTGGGTTCAGGAGGGTAATACGGAACGCCGTGTCGATCCCAACGGCCTCTTATCACTAGCAGTCGAGATGACAGGCATCTTATCCGCATGGCTGTAACAGATCGTGCAGCCACGTCTCGGTCCCTGAGTCAACAGATGGGGACGTTTCCAAGACAACCATCTGCACGAACAGTTCGACGACGTCAGCAGCAGCTCGGAGACTATGGCTGCGGTTACCCTTGACGCTGCATCACAGACAGGAGCGCCTGCGATGGTGTACTCAACGACGAACCTGGGTGCACGTATGGCAGAACGTCATTTTTTCGGATGAATCCAGATTCTGTTTACAGCATCATGATGGTCGCATCATTGTTTGGCGGCATCGGGGTGAACGCACATTGGAAGCGTGTATTCGTAATCGCCATACTGGCGTATCACCCGGCGTGATGGTATGGGGTGCCATTGGTTACACGACTCGGTCACCTCTTGTTCGCATTGACAGCACTTTGAACAGTGGACGTTACATTTCAGATGTGTTACGACCCGTGGCTCTACCCTTCAACCGATCCCTGCGAAACCCTACATTTCAACAGGATAATGCACGACCGCATGTTGCAGGTCCTGTACGGGCCTTTCTGGATACAGAAAATGTCCGACTGCTGCCCTGGCCAGCATATTCTCTAGATCTCTCACCAATTGCAAACGTCTGGTCAATGGTGGCCGAGCAACTGTCTCGTCACAATACGCCAGTCACTACTCTTGATGAACTGGGCAGCTATCCAGGCGTATCAAGGCCGTTATTACGGCCAGAGGTGGTTGTTCTGGGTACTGATTTCTCAGGATCTATGCACCCACATTGCGTGAAAATGCAATCACATGTCAGTTCTAGTATAATATATTTGTCGAATGAATACCGGTTTATCATATGTATTTCTTCTTGGTGTAGCAATTTTAATGGCCAGTAGTGTACATTTCGATTCACTATTGAAAGATGGAGTATGTGTTTTGACCTAGGAGGGCAGTAGAATATGTGTCAAACTTCACAATGAAATTGATTTTTCAGTCACTGTCTTCCTTCATTAGAGACACCCTGTATTAAATCAAGGAAAATACCTAGCATCCTCGTCCAACCGCATAGCCCTGCTAGTGCTACGAGTTTATTCCAGGACACGGGAAGAGAAGCCCGCCGATGCCGACCGCCTCCCTAAACGGGGAACAGGCAGCCGCCTCGTCTGCGCTGATGGGGCGCTGAGACCGGTGCATTCCGCGCAGTCACGCGGAAGCGCCCTGCGCCACGCCGACCCCACCCTGGGCTCTCCGTGTTTACACACAAACCACCTGCGCCGCTTCCGGAGACACGGCTGTGCTCATTACGAGCCGCGCACTTCGCTCTCCAGGAAGTGAATCTGCACCTCAGACGCTGCCTATTAAACGAGTTGCACCCGTTCCCGGACCAGTTCATAGCATTAGCTCGTCACTAGCTCTTCTCCGGATCTCATAACCGCTACACAGGTCTATAATACGAGCACCCTCTGAATATAGGCATATACAGGGTGAAAATGACCTCCACCGACAAAATTTTGGAGGTTGTTCAGGGATATTACCGCAGAATTTTTGTATGAGGAGCCCCGTGTCCTCCAGTGGTTCATTACGGAGTAATTGCGTTTCAATGTTTTCAAACAACTTACGGAAATTCGTCCAGGTAGTATTAGCAGCGACCGCCGATATTTCGGCCGGAGCACACCCCGCCATTTTCAAGAGAACTGAACCGGACAGGCGATGTACAGGCAAGTTTAAAACCTCGGTTCTCGATTATTGCCGGAAAGATAACACACACACTGAACACCAGTACCACCAAAGATGACCAAAGTCAGAGATATCGATAGTGAGACTACGAACTAGCAGGTGAGGTAACATTGACTCTGTCCCTCTGTTTTTTTTTTTTTTTTTTTTTTTTTTTGACTAGGGAGACAGCAGGATTCCAAACAGTGTTTAAACAAAAACCTCCGTCCCTGTTTACAAGGTTGCTAGCTAATTTAATCTCAGCTGCCTCCTTAATAACACTGTCCCAATAGCTGGACGTGCATGTCAATATCTCGCTGTTGTTGTATAACATAGGGTGACCAGGAACCAAGCAATGCTCGGCAATGCCAGATCTACTTGGCTGCTGTAATCGTGTGCGCCGTTTATGCTCAGTACATCGGTCCTCCACGGTCCTGATAGCCTGACCCATATATGCCATGCCACAGCTACAAGGAATGCGATATACACCCGCCTTACGAAAACGAAGATCATCCTCAACGGAACCCAAAAGCACTCTGATTTAGATGGAGATCGGAAAACACATTTCACATCGTATTTCCGTAAAATACAACCGATCGTGTTGCAAGTGCTTCTTACGTAAGGCAAAAAGGCAGTAGACGTAGGTGTCTACTCAGTATTATCATCAGTCACCCGATGCACAGTTGGTCGATAGCGCAACGTACGTTCAATCTGTCTGCCACTATAACCATTTTGACGAAACGCAGCTTCAAGATGGGACAGCTCAGCTGGAAAAGTCTCAGTGCCGGAAATGACATGTGCCCTGTGTACCAAGGTACGAAGTACCCCTTCACGCTGAACCGGATGTTGACAACTATTAGCCTGTAAATACAAGTCGGTGTGAGTACGTTTCCTGTAAACTGCATGTCCCAATGATCCATCATCCTTCCTCCTAACCAAAACGTCAAGAAAGGGAAGGCAACCATCCTCTTCCACCCCCCATCGTAAAACGAATGTTCGGGTGGATCGAGTTCAGGTGTTCTAGAAAGGCATTCAGATTCTCCCTACCATGAGGCCAAACAACAAAGTTATCATCAAAATATCTGAAGAAACAGGTGGGTTTCAAAGGTGCCGATTCCAAGCACTTTCCTCGAAGTCTTCCATAAACAAATTTGCGATCACAGGAGACCACGGAAGATAAAAAAATGTTGTAGGAGGGGTAGATTTTGTAGTGTCAACGTTACTACTGCTCGCAAGTTAACTGAAAAAACCTTGAGAATACAACCTGGATATTCACGTAATATTCACAGATTATGAAACGGCTTTCGACAGAGTGAACAGAAGCAAGCTTTGGAACGTCATGGAGAAATATAATACAAGTAAAAAATAGTATGCTTCAGCAGATAGAAATTACAATAAACGCTGGGAAAGAGAACACAAGACCAATAGATACCAACAGAGAAGTGCAACAAGGGGGTTTGCCTTCCACCCAAGACATTTTGTTAGACAGTGGCAACGGGCAGTCAAACAAGGTGCCGAATTACTCTGATCTTCCCCAATGACAAAATAATTATTTAGAAGATTACAACAGATTGCCTAAATTAAATATGTAACGATTATGATCTAAAAATTTCAGTTAAAAAGAACTACATGGCCTTCAAACGGAAATTTCCAATAGGTTTCTAAATAGTACAGCATGAACAATCAATAGAACAGGCGTCACATTTTCTCCTGCTACGCTGCGAAATTAGGTATATGTATGGAAACGACATCACTAGTATATTAAACAAGTGGCACAATGCACAGAACACTGGGTGATAACGCAAGGAAGGCTTCGAAGCTAATACGAGGGCTATCCACAAAGTACATTACGTTTTGGAATTAAAAATAAATAAAGTATTGGAAATTTTTTTATTATATACAGATGAAAGCCACACTTAAATACTGCTTTTCTACATAGTTGCCATTTAAATTAAGGCACTTACCGTAGCGATGAACGAGCTTGGAAACTTCTTCGTCGTAAAATTCGGCCGCCTGCGCCTTCAACCACGTGGTTACCTCTTCTTGAAGCTGTGCGTCGTCATCCAAACGCTGCATAGCCAACCACTTCTTCATTGCTGGGAATAAGTGGAAGTCGCTCGGTGCCAGGTCGGGACTGTACGGCGGATGAGGAAACAAGTCCCACTTAAAAGATTCGAGAATTTCACGAGTGGCATTTGCCGTGTGGGCCCGGGCGTTGTCGTGAATCAGCAAATTCTTTGAGCCCAACTTTCCCCTGCGCTTGTTTTATATTGCTCTTCTGAGGTTGTGCAGAGTTTGGCAATACCTTTGAGAGTTTATTGTAGTGCCTCTTTCCAGGAAATCCACAAAAATCACACCTTTTTCTGTCCCAAAAGGCAGTCATTACGTGGTTGAAGGCGCAGGCGGCCGAATTTTACGACGAAGGAATTTCCAAGCTCGTCCATCGCTACGATAAGTGCCTTAATTTAAATGGCAACTATGTAGAAAAGTAGTATTTAAGTGCGGCTTTCATCTGTATATAATAAAAAAAATTCCAATACTTTATTTTTAATTCCAAAACGTAATGTACTTTGTGGATAGCCCTCGTATTCTACAAAATAATGGCTACCCCTGTTCTAGGATATGGAAACGAATACTGGATATGAACTAAGGGAAAGATGAAAGACGAATATAGTTCGCAGTAAAGAATTTTTTAAGGATAGTTAAAGGGTTACGCTCAGGTATCAAAGACAAAATAATATTATGAGGTGCATCCGAAATGTTTGGTGAACGGTCTCGGAAAATAACGGAAACAAGAGTTACAAACTAAATACTTTTCTGGCCTTCAAAGTGATCAACATTAACTACAACACACTTCTGAAGTCGGTTGTAAAGCCGTTGGAAACTGCCAGCAAGAGCTTCTTGCGGAATCGCACCGTACCGAGCGAGGTGGCGCAGTGGTTAGCACACTGGACTCGCATTCGGGAGGACGACGGTTCAATCCCGTCTCCGGCCATCCTGATTTAGGTTTTCCGTGATTTCCCTAAATCGCTCCAGGCAAATGCCGGGATGGTTCATTTGAAAGGGCACGGCCGATTTCCTTCCCCATCCTTCCCTACCCCGAGCTTGCGCTCCGTCTCTAATGACCTCGTTGTCGACGGGACGTTAAACACTAATCTCCTCCTCCTCCTCCTCCTCGAAGCACCGTGGTCACGCGCTGTTGGGTATCCGCGACGTCTGCGAATTTTCGAGAACAATAGTGCTTACACTGCTTCAACTTTTCTGCTCTCATTCTCAAAGGCAGCAACCGGTCATACGCAAACATCCATCGCACTTCTCCCACGTTTTCTGGGATTGTGCGTGTTGACTCCATCACGGTTCACCCTCGACACCGTCCCATCCGTCTATAAATATTTTAAACCGCTCAGACACGCACTTTTTACTCACTGCTTCAACATCGTACACTTGCACTAACATTCCACGAGTCTCCGTCGCCGTTTCCACTAATTTGATGGAAACTTCGTGTTAACGCGAAACGTCCGACGAGTTCATTAAACGCCTCTTCTATTCCAGAGATGAGTAGACTTGTTTCCAATACCCTCGAGGTTGTAGACGAAGCCCCAGTTTTTACGAGCTGCAAGCAGATCCACAAAACTTGTTTTGATATTTAGCCCTTTTAGTCAGTCAGCCCGAGGAACAGTAATGGTCATTTCCTGCTCCTGCCAATGGCAAAAAGCAGTTTCATGCCAAGGGTCTTCAAAGTTTTTCAACATGAGATGGAAAACATTTGTCACCATGGAAAAACAACTCGCCCTTAAGCTAGCATAGTAAGCCCCAACCACAATACATTACAAGGATTACTGGCTGGACAAAACTCCTTTCTACCGCGTTCTGGAAACAAGCCTTGGAGTCAGCAATAGACACAGGAATGAATCCACACCGTGCGGCCAGGCATAAGACACTGACAAGCCAAAACATTATTACCTCCTTTTTAGTAGCTTGTTGGTCCACCTCTGATAAGCAATACAGTAGCGTTTCTGCGTAGCATGAATCCGACAAGGCCTTGGCAAGAATCTGCGGATATTTGGCATCATCTGTCTGCTTATTGGTCACGCAGTTCTTGTAGATAACCGCCCGGTGATTTGACAACGCGAAGATAGCTCCCAATAGTGTCCTAGATGTGTTACAGTTTAGTTCAGGCGAATTTGGTGGACAGGACATAACCGTAAGTCCACTATCATGCTTGTCAAACCACTGTAGCCCGATTTTGACCTTGTGACAAGAGTAGCTATCCTACTGGGAGATCGCCGGCCGGTGTGGCCGAGCGGTTCTAGGCGCTTCAGTCTGGAATCGCGCGACTGCTACGGTCGCAGGTTCGAATCGTGCCTCGGGCATGGATGTGTGTGATGTCCTTAGGTTAGTTAGGTTCAAGTAGTTATAAGTTCTAGGGGACTGATGATCTCAGATGTTAAGTCCCATAGTGCTGAGAGCCATTTGAACCATTTGCTGGCAGATCCCATCGATGTCGGGAAGACATCAAACACGAAGAAATGCGAACGCTCAGCAATAATGTTCACGTAGTCCACAGTTCTCGCAGTACCTTCGATTACTCCCACAAGTTTCAGATGAATGTCCCCAATAGTATAATACCACTTCTCTGCATTCGTGGCGCAGTCAACCAGTGCTCAGAACCATTTGAACCAACTGGCTCGTCACAATACGCCAGTCTCTACTCTTGATGAACTGTGGTATCGTGCTGAAGCTGCATGGGCAGCTGTACCTGTACACACCATCGAAGCTCTGTTTGACTCAATGCCCAGGCGTATCAAGGGCGTTATTACGGCCAGAGGTGGTTGTTCTGGGTACTGATTTCTCAGGCTCTATGTACCCAAATTGCGTGAAAATGTAATCACATGTCAGTTCTAGTATAATATATTTGTCCAATGAATACCCGTTTATCATCTGCATTTCTTCTTCGTGTAGCAATTTTAATGGCCAGTCGCCGGCCGGAATGGCCGAGCGGTTAAAGGCGCTACAGTCTGGAACCGCACAACCGCTACGGTCGCAGGTTCGAATCCTGCCTCGGGCATGGATGTGTGTGATGTCCTTAGGTTATTTAGGTTTAAGTAGTTCTAAATTCTAGGGGACTTATGACCACAGCAGTTGAGTCCCATAGTGCTCAGAGCCATTTGAACCATTTTTTTTAATAGCCAGTAGCATAAACACAAACTTTTTGAGATCAGCTCCGCTGTCGGGGGAAACGGCGAAGCGATATCTGTGCAGTCGCGACGACGGTGGGTATGCGGGCATAGCGGCCATAATCACGTGGCAAACCTTTTCACATGAGCCACCTGAGTACAAATGACAGTCGCGCCAATGCACTGCCCTTTTATACCTAGTGTACGCGATACACCCGCCATCTGTATGTGTGCGTCTCGCTATCCCATGACTTTTGTCAGCTGAGTGTGTGTTACAAGGTACTGCGTGTAAGCGTCTCCACACCTTTTCTCTCAGAAATGTGAATGAATTTCCCGGTTCACAAACTAGTTGGAGAGGGTGTTGACCCATGGAACCCCAGTGCTTGTACGAGACAGAGAACAGAGCGCCCGATGCGTCACGGGCAGAGGTCGGGCACTCGGCAGTGCGTTCCGCTTTTGTCACGCGTACGGCCCCACAGCTTCCAGGGGAGGAATCGTGTGTCACACGGCCGTGGGCGGCCAAGCTCGCACCGTCTTCAGAAATAGACGCGACGCGCCAGGTGCTCGCCCCAGAGCGCGCCGTCGACGTCTGCGCTGTCACTGTCGCGACCGCGCACGTCCGTCGCTTCGCTGTGATTCCTAGAGCAGACACTTTCACCCCACAGTATAAATTTCTCAAGATATACTTAAGAGCCAAAGCTAACGTTCTACCCCAGACATTGACCTGCACTTCGCTTTTCATTCTTCAGCGATGGATAACGTGACTCAATTTTTTTCAGATCACGGATGTACCACCAATGCGAGGCAGTTGTGAAGGTTGGTTGTAAGATATCGGGAAGTTTTAAAACTACTAAAGGATTAAGAGAATGATGTTCCATGTCACCAACGTTACTTAAGTTGCTTTTAGAAGTTGTTCTTGGTTAGTGAAATAGACAGTGTAGAAGTTTGAGTGTGACAGCACGGCATCAGAGTTTTCATGTATTACTGCTTGCTGACGATCAAGTACTTTTGGCTTTCGATAACGACTATGCCATGTATCAAATGAGAAAATTAATGGACACTTACAAACAAGGTGGACTAACAGTGAATATGGATAAAATAGAATATCTTGTTGTTGGAAGTGGGCAAGGTGACGACTTGGATTTTGAGTTTTGCCAGGAAAGAAGTAGTAGTAATTTATCGTAGATCGCCGGCTGGGGTGGCCGAGCGGTTCTAGGCGCTACAGTCTGGAACCGCGCGACCGTTACGGTCGCAGGTTCGAATCCTGCCTCGGGCATGGATGTGTGTGATGTCCTTAGGTTAGTTAGGTTCAAGTAGTTGTAAGTTCTAGGGGACTGATGACCTCAGAAGTTAAGTCCTATAGTGCTCAAAGCCATCTGAACCATTTTTTATCGTAGATCGCTTGCGCAACGAAAGGTACCTAACGACTGGAAAAAAGCGCAGGTCATTCCCGTTTTTAAGAAAGCCCATAAGACAGATTTACACAATTGTAGAGCTATATCGTTGACGTCAATCTGTTGTAGAAATATGGAACATGTATTATGCTCAAGAATTATGACGTTTTTGGAAAATGAACAGATCCTCTATAGAAATCAACGTGGATTCCGCAGACAGAGATCCTGCGAAACTCAGCTCGCTCTGATCCTCCATGAGATCCACAGCGCAGTGGACAACGGCGCTCAGGTTGATGCCGTGCTCCTTGACTTCAGTAAGGCCTTTGACACCGTCCCGCATTGCCGTTTAATGAAAAAAATACGAGCTTACGGAGTATCGGAGCAGACCTGTGATTGGATCCAAGACTTTCTCGTAGATAGAACTCAACACGTCGCTCTTAACGGAACTAAATAGACAGAGGTAAAGTTAATATCCGGAGTTCCACAGGGAAGTCTGATAGGACCGTTGCTGTTCACAAGATACATAAATGATCTAGTAGAAAGCGTCGGATGCTCTTTAAGGCTATTTGCAGATGATGCAGTTGTTTATATCAAAGTAGCAACGCCAACAGATAGTAAGAATTTGCAGAACGACCTGCAGAGAATTGATGAATGATGCAGACTCTGGCAGTTGACCCTGAACGTAAATAAATGTAACATATTGAGCATACATAGGAAAAGAAATCCACTAGTGTACAGCTACACTATTGATGACAAACAGCTGGAGACAGCGTCTGCCGTACAATATCTAGGCTTAACTACCCAGAGCGACCTAAGTGGAGTGACCATATAAAACAGATAGTCGGAAAAGAAGACACAAGACTCAGATTCATCGGAAGAATCTTAAGGAAATGTAACTCAACCACGAAAGAAGTGGCTTATAAGACGCCTGTTCGCCCGATTCTTGAGTACTGTTCATCTACATGGATCCCTATCATTTAGGGCTGATGGAGAAGATAGAGAAGATCCAACGAAGAGCGGCGCGTTTCGTCAAGGGATCGTTTAACTGGCGAGAGAGCTTTACGGAGATGCTAAACAAACTCCACTGGCAGACGTTACAAGAGAGGCGTTGTGCACGAAGGAGAGATTTAGAATTGAAATTTCAGGGGGAGTCGGACAACATATTACTTCCCCCCACATACATCTCGCATATTGACCACGAGGAGAAAATTCGAGAAATTAGAGCTAATACAGAGGCTTACCGACATTCATTCTTCCCACGCACCATTCGCGACTGGAACAGGGTTGGAGGGATCAGATAGTGGTACCGAAAGTACAACCGGTACATAGCATTAAGTGGCTTGCGAAGTATGATGTAGATCAGCTATTTATATTATATCGAATAGTTTATAAGAATTAGGCTGTACATCACACCTCCCAAAATACAAGGTGCATCTACAAAAGTTCAGGGAATGGTATCAGAAAGGAATGGAAAGAAGATTTATAAACGAAATATCTTTACTGACCTTCAAAGAAATCCATTAGCTACAACACATTTCTTATATCGGTTCTACAGTTGCTGGAACTGTCAGCAAACGCTTCTTGTGGAATCGCTCTATGCACCGTGGTCACGCGTTGTTGGGTATCCAAAACGTCCGCGCGCTAAGTGCCTTGCTCAACACAAGGTGACTGTTCTTCACCAGACTCCTTAGTCTCCGGATTTGGTTCAAGCACATTCCATTTTGTGATCTTTCCTTAAAGGAGCCCTGGGGGCTTCGCAGACTTTGCCCGTAGCCACTTCACTTCGAGCGATTCCACAAGATGTGTTTGCTGACAGTTCCCGACAGCTTTATAACCAATCTCAGAAGTGTGTCGATTACTTTGAAGGTCAGTAAAGGTATTTTTGCGAGTGGCGTTCAATAAGTAATGCACACATTTTATTCTGAAAGCAGCTTGATTTTAATCAGGACTGCAATACACCAATTATTCCTCACAAAATTCTAATTTTCAACATAATCTCCGTTCGATGCGACGGCCTTACGCCTCCCTCACTGGGAGGGCATGTATGTCCGCGTGGTACTATTCTATTGGTCGACGTCGGATCAACGTCCAGCTGATGAACAACCTCCCCATCACCCACGTACTGCTCCCCGCGGAAGGCATCCTTCATTGGGCCAAACAGATGCAAGTCAGTGGTGCGAGTTTCGGGCACACATTTTTGAGTACCGCAACTCGTAGACGAGTGTGTCAGCAGTACCAACAGAGACCACAAGCTGTGCAGCGAGGAGTTTGATTGTAACCAGTCGATCACCTCGAATGAGAGTGTCCGCACGTTCAAACACTGCAGGAGTCACAGCTGTTTGCGGCCGGCAGGCACGCGGCGGAGGATCGGGCAGGTCTGCTCGACTTTGCTGCGACGATTGCATACACAGAAGCAACATAGTAGGAGATATAAACAGTGATCTCAATGGAGAGAAGTCTTCCGAAGTAAGAGTGATTTCAGGTGTGGCGCAGGGGACTGTCGTAGGACCGTTGCTATTCACAATATATATAAATGACCTTGTGGATAACATCGGAAGTTCACTGAAGCTTTTTGAGGATGATGCTGTAGTATATCGAGAGGTTGTAACAATGGACAAATGTACTGAAATGCAGGAGGATCTGCAGCGAATTGACGCATGGTGCAGGGAATGGCAATTGAATCTTAATGTAGACAAGTGTAATGTGCTGCGAATACATAGAAAGAAAGACCCTTTATCATTTAGCTACAATATAGCAGGTCAGCAACTGGAAGGAGTTAATTCATAAATTATTTGGGAGTAGGCATTAGGAGTCATTTAAAAAAAAAAAATGCCGGCCGAAATGGCCGTGCGGTTAAAGGCGCTGCAGTCTGGAACCGCAGGACCGCTACGGTCGCAGGTTCGAATCCTGCCTCGGGCATGGATGTTTGTGATGTCCTTAGGTTAGTTAGGTTTAACTAGTTCTAAGTTCTAGGGGACTAATGACCTCAGCAGTTGAGTCCCATAGTGCTCAGAGCCATTTGAACCATTTTTGTCATTTAAAATGGAATGACCACATAAAATTAATCGTCGGTAAAGCAGATGCCAGACTGAGATTCATTGGAAGAATCTTAAGGAAATGCAGTCCGAAAACAAAGGAAGTAGGTTACAATACACTTGTTCGCCCACGGCTTGAATATTGCTCACCGGTGTGGGATCCGTACCAGATAGGGTTCATAGAAGAGAGAGAGAAGATCCAACGGAGAGCAGCGCGCTTCGTTTCAGCATCATTTAGTAATCGCGATAGCGTTACGGAGATGATAAACTCCAGTGGAAGGCTCTGCAAGAGAGACGCTCAGTAGCTCGGTACGGGCTTTTGTTGAAGTTTCGAGAACATACCGTCACCGAGGAGTCAAGCAGTTTATTGGTCCCTCCTAAGTATATCTTGCGAAGAGACCGTGAGGATAAAATCAGAGAGATTAGAACGCACACAGAGGCATACCGACAATCTTTCTTTCCACGAACAATACGAGACTGGAATAGGAGGGAGAACCGATAGAGATACTGAAGGTACCCTCCGCCACACACCGTCAGGTGGCTTGCGGAGTATGTGTGTAGATGTAGATGTAGATCTAGATACTGTCAATTTTTTTTTTTTTTAATTCCAGTCTCTGATCGGTGTAGAAAAGATCTGAAGATGGTCATTACTGACTGAAACCGGTTATCGTCGAAGGAATTTATATTGTCGTCAAAGATTGGAATATAAAAAACATTTGATTACATTCACCTTGCTCAACGTTTCGCTTTTGTTGGCTGCCAGACCTCGGTAGACATTCAGCAGGCGCCTATGAACATCTGCTATGCTCTGGTTTTCCGCCAATAGAAACTATGACAGCCCTCTGCTTGGAACGCACCACGCACCTCTGTTACAGGCACTATTTTGGAGGCTACGTGTAGCATCACCGCCTGTCGGAACTGTAGGGGAATATTCCACAAAGTTCCACAAAAAATTCAGCATTTTTTTAACGAAAATTGGCCGAAAAAATAGTGTTGCATTACTTACTCAACACCCCTCGTAATTCCCGGTTCCTTTATTTTCTGAGTCCGTTCACCGATTTCCGACGCACCTTGTATTGAGTGTTGACTCTGAAACACCGTGCGTAACTCAGGATGCAAGCAGTGAGCGCATGCGCTGATGCAGCGGACGTCCGCTCGGGCGCTGCCTCCTCTCGCAGACATGCGCCGCTGGCCGTCATCGGCGTATCCCCCACCAGCCCAGCCTCCACGCGGCAGGTCAGCAAAAACGGCGGCGTTAAGCCTGCAGATAAACAATCTGGCCAGCTGTGCAGCCGGCCGGACCCGCACGCGTTCAGCCGCGGGAAACGCCAAGGTCTCCCGCCTCCGCTGCGGTCAGACGGGGCCCGCAGAAGCTACCAGAAGGCCCTGCGCCTGCCTGGGAACCCGTCGACCAGCTGCATAAACGTGGTGCCCTCCGACGACCGGTGGGGTGCATCCGTACTCGAGGAACTCTGCCAATAGAAATTCCTATGACGTGTATCGTTGTCCTGTCTCCATAACCAAGACTGCCGGCCGGAGTGGCCGTGCGGTTCTAGGCGCTACATTCTGGAGCCGAGCGACCGCTATGGTCACAGGTTCGAATCCTGCCTCGAGCATGGATGTGTGTGATTTCCTTAGGTTAGTTAGGTTTAAGTAGTTCTAAGTTCTAGGCGACTGATGACCTCAGAAGTTAAGTCGCACAGTGCTCGGACCCATAACCAAGACTACTGACAATCTGCATCAATAACTAAATCTACGTAGATGTGTCCCTGGAGAAATGGACGGCATTCAGGTTTATGACAGGAACGACTGTTCGGAGCAGAAAAGTTCATATGGACATACTTGAAAAGACAATCGACGATCTGTTAAATAAAAATCAGTTTGGCTTCAGGAAAGGCTAAGGCACCAGAGAGGCAGTGGAAATGGGCGTTTGGCGTCATTGGCAGCTATGCCCCCTGCGTGGCAGGTCCTTCCATCATGGTGCAGGTCTTACTACATTCGACGCCCCATTGGGCGACCTGCGCGCCGGATGGGGATAAAATGATGATGAAGACAACACAACACCCACTCCCTGAGCGGAGAAAATCCCTGACCCACTCGGGAATCGAACTCGGACCCCTTAGGACGGCAGTCTGTCACGCTGACCATTCAGCTGTCGGGGCGGACAGAGAGGCAGTGCTGACGTTGCGGTTGATAATGGAAGCAAGACTGAATAAAAACCAAGACGCGTTCATATGATTTGTCGACCTCGAGAAAGCGTTCGACAATATAAAATGGGGCAAGATGTTGGAAATCCAGAGAAAAATAGGGGTAAGCTATAGGGAAAGACGGCTAATATACAATATGACACGAACCAAGAGAGAACAATAGAGTGGAAGACCAAGAACGAAGTGATGGTATTTAAAACGGTGCAAGACAAGGATGTAGGCTTTCACACTTACTGCTCGATCTACAGGGTGTTACAAAAAGGTACGGCCAAACTTTCAGGAAACATTCCTCACACACAAATAAAGAAAAGGTGTTATGTGGACATGTGTCCGGAAACGCTTCACTTCCATGTTAGAGCTCATTTTAGTTTCGTCAGTATGTTCTTCCACCTACGCTCAATGGAGCACGTTATCATGATTTCATACGGGATACTCTACCTGTGCTGCTAGAACATGTGCCTTTACAAGTACGACACAACATGTGGTTCATGCACGATGGAGCTCCTGCACATTTCAGTCGAAGTGTTCGTACGCGTCTCAACAACAGATTCGGTGACCGATGGATTGGTAGAGACGGACCAATTCCATGGCCTCCATGCTCTCCTGACCTCAACCCTCTTGACTTTCATTTATGGGGGCATTTGAAAGCTCTTGTCTACGCAACCCCGGTACCAAATGTAGAGACTCTTCGTGCTCGTATTGTGGACGGCTGTGATACAATAAGCCATTCTCCAGGGCTGCATCAGCGCATCAGGGATTCCATGCGACGGAGGGTGGATGCATGTATCCTCGCTAAAGGAGGACATTTTGAACATTTCCTGTAACAAAGTGTTTGAAGTCACGCTGGTACGTTCTGTTGCTGTGTGTTTCCATTCCATGATTAATGCGATTTGAAGAGAAGTAATAAAAAGAGCTCTAACATGGAAAGTAAGCGTTTCCGGACACATGTCCACATAACATATTTTCTTTCTTTGTGTGTGAGGAATGTTTCCTGAAAGTTTGGCCGTACCTTTTTGTAACACCCTGTATACAATGAAGAAGCAATGAAGGACGTAAAACGAAGGTTCAAGAGTGGAATTAAAGTTCAACGTGAAGGATATCAATGATAAGACTCGCTGACGACATTGATATCCTCAGTAAAAGTGAAGAAGAATTACATGATCTGCTGAATGAATGGAATGAACATTGTAATGCTCTGAGAGCAAATCGAAGAAAGACGAAAGTAATGAGAAGCAGCAGAAATAAGAACAGCGAGTAACTTAACATCAGGGTTGATCGTCACGAAGTAGGTGAGGTTAAGGAATTCTGCAACCTACGCTGCAGAATAACCAAAGACGGACGGAGCATCGAGGACATGAAAATCAGACTAGCCCTGGGAAAAAGGGGATTCCTGGCCAAGACAAGTCTACTGGTATCAAACATAGGCCTTAATTTGATGAAGAAATTTCTGAGAATGTGCGTTTGGAGAACAGCATTGGATGGTAGTGAAAAATGGACTGCGGGAAAACTGGAACAGAAGAGAATCGAAGCATCTGGGATATGGTGCTACAGCAGAATGTTGAAAATTTGGTGGACTGATAAGAGAAGGAAGGAGGTGGTTCTGCTCAGAATCGGAAAGGAAAGGAATATGTGGCAAACACTGACAAGAAGAAGGGACTGGATAATAGGACATCTGGGAATAGGGAATAACTTCTATAGTACTGGGTAAAAACTGTAGAGGAAGGCAGACACCGGAATAATCAAATGGCTCTGAGCACTATGGACTTAATATCTGAGGTCATCAGTCCTCTAGACTTAGAACTACTTAAACCTAACTAACCTAAGGACACACATCCATGCCCGAGGCAGGATTCGAACCTGCCACCGTAGCGGTCGCGCGGATCCAGACTAAAGTGCCTACAACCGCTCGGTCATACCGGCCGGCTCGGAATAATCCAGCAAATAATTCAGGACATAGGTAGGTTCTGAGACGAACACAAGTTGACACCAGAGAGGAATTCGTGGCGGGAGGTATCGAACCAGTCAAATGACCGATAAGTCAAAAAATGGACATACACCATATTCCGAATGCTCAGCGAGACAGAACACACTTAACGTATATTGTTATTTATTTTCTTATTATTCAGTACATTTTCATTGTTTACAACGTACCACACTATCTCAGATTGGCCTACCATATTTTCCATATTCTCGCTCTCTCTTCTCGCGAACTATTGGTCCGAGAGCAAAAATAAATAGGACGTTTTTGAAGGAAATTTATTTTAATATAATTTTCTACTGCAACACGTTTTTCTAGAGGCCGAGATTTTCAAGTTATTCACGAAAAACATACAAAAGTGACATTAAATGTGACCTACCTCGGAAACCATTTGAAATATGGCGTGTATCCATTTGAATTTTTTTGCGTCAAATGAGCGTACCCGTCATATCCTGGAACAGTGACCAATCCTTCTGGGACACGGTTTATACTTCGCAAACAAACCTGTTATGTGTGGCTGTGGGAACTTCGTGTATGACTGTAACTTTCCCCTCTCTTTCCTGCTGCAGTTACGAATGGTGTGCAGGAAAAATAGTTATTGGTGCAAGCTTCATTCTATCTGCATGATCTTTTCACGTTGGACGAAGCAATACATTACTTGAATCTTCTAGGAACGAATGCTCTCGGTATTTTCACAATAAAAATGAAATATTAGTATCGCATTATTGACCGTTGTAAGTAGGCTGTTTATGTTTTCTTACTGGCAACGTTACGTAGCGCTCTGTATGAAAATCACTGGCTGTGCTGTGTGCAGTCTGTGGCTGGTTTGCATTGTTGTTGGCTATTGTATTGTATTGTAGTGTTGGGCAGCTGGATGTTAACAGCGCGTAGCGTTGCGCAGTTGGAGGTGAGCCGCCAGCAGTGGTGGATGTGAGAAGAGAGATGGCGGAGTTTTGAAATTTTTAATACTGGATATCATGAACTACTATATACATTACGACTTTTGAACACTATTGAGGTAAATACATTGTTTGTTCTCTATTAAAATATTTCATTTGCTAACTATGCCTATCAGTAGTTAGTGCCTTCCGTAGTTTGAATCTTTCATTTAGCTGGCAGTAGTGGCGCTCGCTGTATTGCAGTAGTTCGAATAACTAAGATTTTTGGTGAGGTAAGTTATTTGTGAAACGTATAGGTTAATGTTAGTCAGGGCCATTCTTTTGTAGGGATTTTTGAAAGTCAGATTGCGTTGCGCTAAAAATATTGTGTGTCAGTTTAAACACAGTCATGTATAATTGTTCTAAGGGGACGTTCCACCGTGGACCCGTCTTGGGTTGTTCGGCCTTCTTGGTGAAAACATTCTATTTGACACCACATCAACAACTTGCCCATCTTTGAGATTAGGACGACACAAGCATCCTGTCCCCGAGCAAAGAAAATCACCGACCTGGTCGGGAATCGAAGGATGGATCCAGTGCTCTCATGGCTTTGTTTGGGCAGATGTCTCGTGACACGGCATCAAGTTCATCGTTGAATACTTCACATAGCTTTTTAAAATTTTATTACAAAGAGTAGCCAGCCCTCAGACCGAACAAGCTGAGCTACTGTGCTGGAGCGACTAGACCAACAGTTGCGAAGCTTTCGCAGAAAATCACACCGGCAAATACAACGCACTGGAGTTGGATCAGCATCTCCGAGACTCTTTCGCGCTTTCTAAATGAAACAGCGGCGAAACGTACTGCTCTTCTGTGGATCTTCAATGTCTCGTCTACCAGTTCTATTTGATAATGGTCCTAGACCGACGTGCATTACTCGAGTATCGGTAGACGGGGGTAGCGCTCTATACATACAGTGGGTGAAACAGTACCCTTTAGGTCAAAATTCTACAGCTCCTACACAAGGGGTGGAACCTTCCGATACCGGTCGTCGACTCTGACGTAATGGCGTTTGCGATGTGCGATGTAATACCCATGCAAACATAGATAAAACACCATGCTAACAACATTTATTTTAGAAATGACAATATTTCCGTCTCTGCTGTTCCTAAATTTATTTATTACTGATCGCAATTTATGGCTGTTATGCCATTCTCAGGTAATAGCTCTAACAACATTAAATGCTAAAAAAAAAAATCCATTTTTGGGGTAGATTTGTTGTCACTTCTTTTTCTTAAAAGTAATACTATTTTTACATTTTTTACAACTTCCCACTTCACTATGAAAAAAATTAGGTAAAATATGTCTGACACTACAGGTACGATTTTTGGTGCCCAGTATAGCAGTAACAAAAGAGCTTTTTTTGTCGAATGTCACACACACAGTGATAAAATAAGTATAGTATTGCCATGACTTGAATAGGAATTATTGTAGTGAGCAATGTGCTTCTGATGCTTGCACACCTGGTTGTCATAATGTTGTTAGCGAAGTGCTACTTCCTTTTCTAGAGTGAGAAGGAATCCTGTTTTAATATGCAAATGACACGACAACGTAGTCATGGTAATAAATAGGCATTGACGTACTTCATAGCGAGGTAGCAAGTGGTATACCTTTTTCTTAAAAAATAGTTCAGCTTTCGAAAAACAGAACTGAGAGCCCAACGTACACCTAAAACTGAACTTTTTTTTCAAAGCTTTTATGATCTTACAGGTGTTACTTCAGAGCGGCATAATAGCCGAAATCGTGGTCGTAAATAAGTATTATGCACTAAAACCTTTCACCACCGGTTGTCTTAGTAGCTGATGAATGTTTCGAGTTGTATCGTCGTGGTCCATGAAAATGTTTTCTCACTGATGTTCCGTCCAGAGTGCGTTAGGCATCTTCATATGTGCTCCTGGATCCGCTCAGCCTTGCCGACTCACGGGCCGGCCGCCGGAGAGCTACATAAATAAATAATTACAGTAATTTTGGGAGGCCCAACTGCCGATGCATCTCGTTGAATTGGAAGCCACTTCGACGACTTGCGTGTCCCTGATCTACCCCATTTATCCTACCGGGGAAAGGGGAGCCACAGGTTACCGTGGGATCCGAACCATGCGTCATTCCTGCCCGACTCCTCACATCGTTGAGAGCTGAAGGCTATACTGAAGACACACTGAAAATTTAGATCCCACGAGCTCTCGCTTTCCCGACATGCGCTTTACCACTGGACAACCAGGTCCGACACAAAAAGAAATAAATGTAATTATTTGCCGGCCGGAGTGGCCGAGCGGTTCTAGGCGCTACAGTCTGGAACCGCGCGACCGCTACGGCCGCAGGTTCGAATCCTGCCTCGGGCGTGGATGTGTGTGATGTCCTTAGGTTAGTTGGGTTTAAGTAGTTCTAAGTTCTAGGGGACTGATGACCTCAGAAGTTAAGTCCCACAGTGCTCAGAGCCATTTTTTTTTTTTTTTTTGTAATTATTTGATAAAGCACAGGCGAAAAACGTTGTCATTTGAAGAATACTGCAGCACTGTGGACGCCAGAAAATGGATAGCATTTTTTTTCTGTCATTTTTCAAATGTAGATTGTCGTGACATCTGTAGCGTAACGCGAGCTCAATGTTAGATTAAAACGTGACAGTTTGATTGAGAGTTGCTGGTTGCTGAAGCCAAATAATGTGTAAACAAATTGTTAGTTGTGGTCTGATTCAGATCTGTAGTGTATCCCAAGGTGTAGCTTAAGTTGGTAAGTAACAGTTGAGTTTAATGTAAATGTCGTGTGACTAGGGCCTCCCGTCGGGTAGACCGTTCGCCGGGTGCAAGTCTTTAGATTTGACGCCACTTTGGCGACTTGCCCGTCGATGGGGATGAAATGATGATTAAAAAATGGTTCAAATGGCTCTGAGCACTATGGGACTTAACTTCTGAGGTCATCAGTCCCCTAGAACTTAGGACTACTTAAACCTAACCAACCTAAGGACATCACACACATCCATGCCAGAGGTAGGATTCGAACCTGCGACCGTAGCGATCGCGCGGTTCCAGACTGAAGCGCCTAGAACCGCTCGGCCACCAGCGGCCGGCAAAATGATAATGATTAGGACAACAAAACACCCAGTCCCTGTGCGGAGAAAATCTCCGACCCTGCCTGGAATCGAACCCTGGCCCTTAGGATTGACATAACAGTTGAGTTGTGAGTTGCTGAAGCTGCAGAGTGTCGTTTCATAAGAATAGCTGCATTCTTCTTATGGCACGTTTTTTAAACGTACTGGATTTTTATGAGTTGTTACCATTTGTACGACGTCATGTTTCAGATCAGGCGAGTGGTGTCGGTGGATACAATATTCCCTCTGAAGGAGCGATTCGTCTGAATAACGAGTTTGAAAACTGCTTATGTCTCGTAAGAAACAAAGTTGCCCTGATCGGTAAGTAAGGAGAACCGGTAATCGAGGAAGTCATGGTGATAACTCTGGAGGTGTCATCGAAATGGAGTAGCGATCATGAACAGAAATATGAGAGATTACGGCTCATACAGAAAAACAAATGTAGACTGAAGCGATGAACGAAAATTTGTGCCAGGACTGGGATTCGAAACTCGATCTTCTGGTCACTAAGCAGTTGCTCTGTTACGCCACCCAGGCGCAATGGACTTGCACAACTGCACAAACTACCTTAGCACGCCTTCCTCTTCATATCCAAATTCGCATTCACGCTTCACCCCATGTGGTATTCCCGCTAAACCCGAACAGCGTAGCAGACATTCTCCAACTGAATTGATACAGCACTCAGTACCGAACAAAACGAGGGATCTTGCCTGAAACCCAAGCATAGATTGCTTTAATCAAATGAAACTATATGGTTCCACATTGGCCAGCACCCGGGAACGAGCATGTCGCAAATACAGAAGCTAGTCGGCTATTCGTGTGCTAGTGTCTTTGAGCATCAATGGGAAGTAGTTGGGGGATGGCGGAACTTCGATTAGGCAACAAAGTGTAGCGCATCTCAGGACGAGGAGGTAGGAGGTTTCGCCGCTCTGTAAAGCGGGATACGCGGGGATCTCTGGCAGATGTGACGACAGCGGCCAATGCTGACGCAGGCAGGAGTTCAGCCCACATCGTTGAATGTGCCTCCGCAGCATACGAGCCCTACGTTTTCTCATGTTGAACCAACGACATCGTCAGTTATATTGCAGTGGCCACATGATCGCCGAGATCAACGGAAAATTGTCGCCTGCTTGTTACACCAGGTCGATAGTTAAAATTTTTGGTAACATTTTTTGGAGCCAGAAACAAAATAACCATTGCGATATAGACTTTTTTTCACTAATTTTATGTAACTTCTAAAATCTACAAGATAAACTACTGGCCATTAAAATTGCTACACCAAGAAGAAATGCATATGATAAACGGGTATTCATTGGACAAATATAATAGAACTAACATGTGATTACATTTTCACGCAATTTGGGAGCATAGGTCCTGAGAAATCAGTACCCAGAACAACCACCTCTGGCCGTAATAACGGGCTTGATACGCCTGGGCATTGAGTCAAACAGAGCTTGGATGGCGTGTACAGGTACAGTTGTCCATGCAGCTTCAACACAATACCACAGTTCATCAAGAGTAGTGACTGGCGTATTGTGACGAGCCAGTTGCTCGGCCACCATTGACCAGACGTTTTTAATTGGTGAGAGATCTGGAGAGTGTGCTGGCCAGGGCAGCAGTCGAACATTTTCTGTATCCAGAAAGGCCCATACAGGACCTGCAACATGCGGTCTTGCATTATCCTGCTGCAATGTAGGGTTTCGCAGGGATCGAATGAAGGGTAGAGCCACGGGTCGTAACACATCTGAAATGTACCGTCCACTGTTCAAAGTGCCGTCATTGCGAACAAGAGGTGACCCAGACGTGTAATCTATCGCACGCCATACCATAACACTGGGGTGATACGCCAGTATGGCGATGACGAATACACGCTTCCAATGTGCGTTCACCGCGATGTCGCCAAACACGGATGCTACCATCGTGATGCTGTAAACAGAACCTGGATTCATTCGAAAAAAATGAGGTTTTGCCATTGTGCACCCAGGTTCGTCGTTGAGCACACCATCGCAGGCGCTCCTGTCTGCGATGCAGCGTCAAGGGTAACGGCAGCCATGGTCTCCGAGCTGATAGTTCGTGCTGCTGCAAGCGTCGTCGAACTGTTCGTGCAGGTGGTTGTTGTCTTGCAAACGTCCCCATGTGTTGACTCAGGGATCGAGCCGTGGCTGCACGATCCGTTACAGCCATGCGGATAAGATGCCTGTCATCTCGACTGCTAGTGATACGAGGCCGTTGGGATCCTGCACAGCGTTTCGAATTACCCTCCTGAACCGACCGATTCCATATTCTGCTAACAGTCATTGGATCTCGACCAATGCGAGCAGCAATGTCGCGATACGATAAACCGCAATCGCGATAGGCTACAATACGACTTCTATCAAAGTCGGAAACGTGATGGTACGCATTTCTCTTCCTTACACGAGGCATCACAACAACGTTTCACCAGGCAATGCCGGTCAACTGCTGTTTGTGTATGAGAAATCGGTTGGAAACTTTCCTCATGTCAGCACGTTGTAGGTGTCGCCAACGCCGCCAACCTTGTGTGAATGCTCTGAAAAGCTAATCATTTGCATATAACAGCATCTGATAGTCCATGCTGCTGCAAACGTCGTCGAACTGTTCGTGCAGTCTGTAGCACGTCATCTTCGTGGTGTAGCAATTTTAATGGCCAGTAGTGTACATAAAATTAGTGAAAAAAGTCTATATCACGATGTTACTTTATTTAATATGACCTGTTTCAACACTGTCGTATGCCATCTTCAACTAATGGTGCTATTCTGAAGAACCCCGAACAATAGGGCGAAACCGGTCATTTCAAATAAAATAACCTTCGCGATCTAGACTGTTTTCTCACTAATTTTATAGGTCGATTATCGTTTGCGGATACCCCGTCATCGAAGCGAACGGCTGCTCGAAACATGCACCATGCCATGGACGTACCCCGGACTTCCATGGTACCGTTAGTAGTAATCAAAGGCACCATGACAGTTACTGACTACGTGAGTACTATTGCGGACCACCTTCATATCTTCATGCCTGATGTCTTCCTCGACAGCGAAATCATCTTTCAGCTGGTTAAACTTCCTTGTCACAATGCCAGAACTGTACCACAGTGGTTTGAAGAGCACGACAGTGAACTCATGTGTCGACGTGGCCACCAAATTCGCCTGATATGCGCAGACAGAACGTATTTGGGGCACCATCTGTTGTCAACTCCGCGTCCACAGGCTACCGGCTCCTAATTTACGGGAATTACGTATCTTTTGTTAGACACCATGAAACGTCCCCTTAGAAAAATTAATGAATTACTGTGCTGATAAACCTCTTATGACATTTGATTTTCAGCAAAACTGAACGTACTCAGACATTTCTCTCTTTACTTATTCTCATCATCACTAAACTGACACACAATATTTTTTTAGCGCAACGCAATCTGACTTTCAATAATCCCTACAAAAGAATGGCCCTGACTAACAATAACCTATACCTTTCATGAATCACTTACCTCACAAAAATCTTCGTTACTCAAACTACTGCAATACAATGTGCGCCAATACTGCCAGCTGAATAAAAGATTCTTCATCTCCAACTGCGCAACGCTACGCGCTGTTCACATACAGCTGCCCAACACTACAATAGCGAATATTCCAACAATACGAACCAGCCACAGACTTCACACAGCACAGTCAGTGATTTTCATATAGAGCGCTACGTGGCGTTACCAACATAAAAACCTAAACAGCCTACTTACAATCTGGTTACGTATACCACTGGAAAACTACGAAGGGCTTTTCCTGTCGTTGCCACTCGAGTCATTGCTATATTAAGATCCAAAGGCATAGGAACACGCTACACGCTAACAAGCATTGCACGTGAGTGTACGTAGAATGCTGGTATGTGACACAGTCGGTTCCCCTCACCAGATGGGGACGAGAAGTACTCTTTGACGAGGGGACCACATGGTAATTGGACTTTTGAAAATTTTGTATACTTACGGTACGTGAAGTTCAGAAATCAAATATCAGTCAACCTCAACAGTTCGATACAACTCCAAAAAAATCTTGAGAAAATTGTCCTTGAAGTTTTCCAAGTGTCGTTAATTCACGGTAGCTAAAGCGATTTTTCGATGGGCTGCGTGGCTCTGTGGTAGAACACTTGGCCGCGCCATGGGTGCTCCGGGTTCGATTTCCGATACAGGCAAATTTCTAAACAAAAAGTGCATGTTTTACGAGATTTTCTCTTCAGCGTAAAATACGCCAAGAGAAAAAATCAGTAGCGTTAGAGATTGACGTTCCTAGGTTCGAATCTCGTTTCGGTCATTAGTGTTCTCGTTTTCTTTTCATTCAATTAGATTACCTACTCATTTAAATATAAAATTCATCAAAGTTACGCTAATTAACAGTTGTCTACTTATAATTTTTCTATGAAAGGCACATCTTTTTTATCTCTATTGTACGCAAGGTTCCAGTTTTCATTGCAAATATAAATTCTTAATCACTAATCTTTTTTATAAAAGATTTTTATAAAGATTAAATTTAAAAAATTTACGAACCGATTTCTTCGGGCAAAAACGAAGAAAAAATCAAACATCTTTTTATATGAGCAGTGTTCGTTGTTTTATACCAAAGATGTGGTTTCACACAGGCCAGAGTGTTAAGCGTTGTAGAAACAAGGAAAACAATCATTTTCATGGGTTGGAGCACGCTATACAAATGCTGCAACTTCATCTCGTTTTCCCTCAACTCACAAACGATTTTCATAAAAATTATAAATATATCTGTTAATTAGGATATATTTGCTGAATTTTATACATTTAAATGACATAGAGGCTGCAATTCAACAGAAAAAAAGAAAAAATAATGACCGAAACAAGACTAGAAGCAGCTATTACCAGTCTCCAATGCTACAACATTTTTGTTTTGTTTTGCTTTAGTGTTTTACGCTTTAGAGAAATGTTCGGAAGACATGCACCTTTGTTTAATAATTTACCTGTGCAGGGAACAGAAGACAGGCCGCTCTTGCAGCAGTAAAACATTCTAACTTCGAAGACGATTTTCTCTAGAACTTCTGAGAGTTGCATTGTACTGCTTTGGCAGGATATTGTAGTTCCGAACTTCAAGTACCATAAATATAAAAAAATTACTAAAGTAGGACTGGCTTGTGAGAGAAGAATCCTCATGGTCATCAGACACACAAATACGTCACTATATGCTATGCGAACAGCAACCTACTTTAAACAGTTACGACTGGGACACAATATCCGCACATATCCACGAAAAAGGCCAATATGGCATAGCAGGATAACCTTTCCCCACAAAGTTCGGCATTTCGCAACGAATAATGAGATAGAACGTTACTTACGGAAGGTTTACTGTTGACGCTTACAGCGCCTGGAAGCCACCGTGGCGGAACCGGTTACGAAAGTTCCCCACATAACGGCGTACAGAGTAGCAGAAAGTCGGCGCGGCAATTACCCTAGGGGCCGCACAAGAGTCATAAACGTCAGAAGCCAGGGAGCTACCCTCGCCTACCCTTCGTTAGCAGTGCGCCGTAAAGCGCACTCAATGAGGAAGCACACTTTATAGCTACTTGGGCGCGTGTATGTTCTGGCGGGACGCGGCGTTAATCTGTCCTGAAATAAAGGGCGTCACAGTAACAGAGAGGTGTGTGCGCGCGGACCCATTGAGGACCAGCCGGACAATGGTGCCTTTGTCACTGTAAGCCAGACAGCTGACTAAGCCACTGTACAAGGTACATTTGATTCGGATACGATTGCGACAATGACGCACGGGAACGCATAGCGTGCCAGAGCGCAAGCAGAAAGAAGCTTTCGCGCAAATCTCACATATCTGCAGACACATCCGTACTCCGCGAATCACTGTGAAGTGCATGGCATGGGGTACTTACTGTCCTGTCATACACTAGGATTTCTTCACATTCTATTCGCATGTAGAGCACAGGAAAATGTTCTTTGACTTCCTCTATGCTAGCTACACTACTGGCCATTAAAATTGCTACACCACGAAGATGACGTGCAACAGACGCGAAATTTAACCGACAGGAAGAAGATGCTGTGATATGCAAATGATTAGCTTTTCAGAGCATTCACACAAGGTTGGCGCCGGTGGCGACACCTATAACGTGCTGACATGAAAACATTTCCAACACAATTTCTCATACACAAACAGTAGTTGACCTGCGTTGCCTGGTGAAACGATATTGTCATGCCTCGTGTATGGAGGAGAAATGCGTACCATCACATTTCCGACTTTGATAAAGGTCGGATTGTAGCCTATAGCGATTGCGGTTTATCGTATCGGGACATTTCTGCTAGTGTTGGTCGAGATCAATTGACTGTTAGCAGAATATGGAATGGATGGCTTCAGGAGGGTAATACGGAACGCCGTGCTGGATCCTAACGGCTTCGTATCACTAGCAGTCGAGATAACAGGCGTCGCATCCGCATGGGTGTAACGGATCGTGCAGCCACGTCTCGATCCCTGAGTCAACAGATGGGGACGTTTGCAAGACAACAACCATCTGCACGAACAGTTCGACGACGTTTGCAGCAGCTTGGACTATCAGCTCGGAGACCATGGCTGTGGTTACCCTTGACGCTGCATCGCAGACAGGAGCGCCTGCGATGGTGTGCTCAACGACGATCCTGGGTGCACGAATGTCAAAACGTCATTTCGGATGAATCCAGGTTCTGTTTACAGCATCACGATGGTCGCATCCGTGTTTGGCGACATCGCGGTGAACGCACATTGGAAGCGTGTATTCGTCATCGTCGTACTGGCGTATCAACCGGCGTGATGGTATGGGGTGTCATTGTTTACACGTCTCGGTCACCTCTTGTTCACATTGACGGTACTTTGAACAGTGGACGTTACATTTCAGATGTGTTACGACGCGCGGCTCTACCCTTCATTCGATACCTGCAAAACCCTACATTTCAACAGGATAATGCACGACCGGATGTTGCAGGTCCTGTACGGGCCTTTCTGGATACAGAAAATGTTCGACTGCTGCCCTGGCCAGCACATTCTCCAGATCTCTGGTCAATGGTGGGCGAGCAACTGGCTCGTCACAATACGCCAGTCACTACTCTTGATGAATATAAAAAAGGCTGTGAATTTGTGGAGCTGTCTTTTGTACTCGGGGGATTCATGTGAAAAGGTTTCTGACGTGATTATGAGCGCGGAATAGTAGTTGCAGCTAGAAGCATGGGGCATTCAATTTTGTAAAACGCTGGGGAATTCAATATTCCGAGATTCATAGTGTCAAGAGTGTGTCCAGAATACCAAATTTCAAGTATTATCTCCCACCACGGACAATGCAGTGGCCGGCGGCCTTCCTTATCTACTGAGAGCGGCGGCGTTTGCATTAAGTTGTCAGCGCTAACAAACAAGCAACACTGCTTGAAATAGCCACAGAAATCAATGTGGGACGTATGACGAATGCATCCGTTAGGATAGAACGGCGAAATATGGCGTTAATAAACTATGACAGCAAACGACCGACGCGAGTGCCTTTGCTAAACAAAAAAATAAATTAATAGCATGATATTGCCTGCAGCAATTGTCCTGGGCATGAGATCATATTGATGGAAACTGGAAACCGTGCCCTGGTCACATGAGTCCCGATTTCAGTTGTTAAGAGCTGATCTGATGGTAGAGCGCGAGTGTGGCGCAAACCCCACGAAGCCATGGACTCAGGTTGTCAACAAAGTACTGTGCAAGCTGGTGGTGGCTCCATAAGTGTGGGTCATGTTTACATGGAATGGACTGGGTCCTCTGGTCCAACTGAAGCGATCATTGTCTGGAAATGGTTATGTTCGGCTATTTGGAGACCATTTTCGTCTATTCATGGACTTCGCGATCCCGAACAACGATTTGATGTCACCGGGCCACAACTGTTCGCCAGTGCTTTGAAGAACATTCTGGACAATTCGAGCGATTGTTTTGGCCACCCAGATCGACCGACACGAATTCCATGGTATATTTATGGGACAATTCGTGCACAAGATTCTGACCGGCAATACTTTTGCAATTAGGACGACTATAGAGGAAGAATGGCTCAATATATCTGCAACGGACTTTCAACGACTCTGTGGGTCCACGTCACTTCGAGTTGCTACATTACACCGGACAAAACGAGGTCCGACATGGTACTGGGAGGTATGGTTCAAAATGGTTCAGATGGCTCTGAGCACTATGGGACTTAACTTCTGAGGTCATCAGTCCCCTAGAACTTAGAACTACTTAAACCTAACTAACCTAAGGACATCAAACAACCCATGCGACCGTAGCGGTATCGCGGTACCAGACTGTAGCGCCTAGAACCGCACGGCCACCTCGGCCGGATACTGAGAGGTATCTCATGACCTTTGTCCCCTTCGCTACGGTCGCAGGTTCGAATCATGCCTCGGACATGGTTCTGTGTGATGTCCTTAGGTTAGTTAGGTTTAAGTATTTCTAAGTTCTGACCTCAGATGTTAAGTCACATAGTGCTCAGAGCCATTTTTTAGTCCCCTCAGTGTATATGTACGTCAGAATAAGCTGGTAAGCAATTATCTCATGTGACTCTCTCCCGCTTCTCATAAAAGATAAACACGTGAGACGCTTGCTAATAGAAAAATAGAACCATAGCGAAGAGATCACAATTAAAACTAGTATTGAAAGAGCAGCTTTTAAAAAAGTGACGCGTCTTATATTCGTTCGCGATCTAAATGTAACACACGATAGGGAAGTGTGAAATGCTGTCTGCCCAGAATACCAAATTTCAAGTATTATCTCTCACCACGTACTATGCAGTGGCTGGTGGCCTTCACTTTACGATCGAGAACAGCGGCGTTGGGGCAGAGTTGTCAGCGCTAACAGACAGGCATCCGAGAACAGGCTGAATACGTTTGAAACATATATCTCATGGGCAGGTCATGTGAGTTTTAGTAAGATACTGCATCGAACTGGTGAACATCTTGAAGTTGTAACCACTGCGAAATGCAGGAAATTAGTGTAGTTTTGGCACATTTACGGATGCAGTATTACCGTTTATGTCCCGTTGACGACGGGGTCATTGGCGCGAAGCACAAGCTTGGATTGCGGGGGGTGGAGAAGGAAATCAACCGTGTCGTTTTTAAAGAAACCATAACCGGGTTTGCCAGGAGCGAGTAAGAAAACTACGTAAAATCTGAGGCTAGGCGGCCGGACGCGGAATCGAACCGAGATACTCCCGAATCGGTGGTCCAGTGTGTTACCACTCCGCAACCTCGTTCGACTCCGTTTACGGGCGCGCGAAGATGAGCTTCACGCTCCTCATCGTTGAAGAGAAGGTGGACAGAAGAGGTGGGACTTGTGAGAGGGAGTTTCACGGTCGCAGAATCCCCGAGAGTGACTCGACGTTCACATTGCGTCACTGATTACAACAGTTGACAGTGGAGAAGAGAGCTCCGTGAGGGTCGTCGAAGTTCTGTAAGAAGACAGCACTCGAAGAGGAACGAGAATCGGGAATATGTATTGAGAACTGCCAAACACTTAATAGCGGTCTGCGTATATGGACGTCTACTGAGGATATGGCACCCCCAAGAGTGTCACGGTTAGTACTTGCGTTATGCAATTCACCACCGAATCATGGGCATATCGCGAGATGTATTGAAAACCATCTTCTGGCAAAAATTTATCGCGATTTGCAGAGATGATGTTGTACGACCCTAGTAAGATACTAAAAATATATGTCACACAATAACTTACCATTTTTGAACTGTGGTTGTGTCACGAAATATGTTGAAAAGTACCGTCTGCCAGAAATTAATAGAAATTTGTAAATCAGGTGAAGGAGATACTTCGATCTGAATTTTTTGCTGATTAACGTTTCGGTTGACTAACAACTACCCTCAGATGATGTTCACTAAAGAAGTAGGACCCGTGTGCAATGTTGGCGATAGGAACATCGTTATTAAAAGTCTTCTGGTCTTTATCCGCCAACAGACATGCTTTGACCAACTTTTTGCTGTTGACACGTCACACTTAGTAACGTCGATGCGGTCAAAATTGTACTTAGGTACCGATTCCTCAGTAAGCATGGGCTGAGTTACACTTAGACTGAGGTGAAGCCAACACTGTACATGAGTACCGTTTCTTTTTAGTAAGCATGACGTGAAGATTACTAGTCAGCCGAAACCTGTAACCAGCGAATAGCAATTTTATTTTTTATCGCGATCACTCTACTAAAATTTTTAACATATTTATAGAAATTTGAGTTGATGTGTAGAGAGACTACTACTCACGATGAGGAGGGTAGTAGCTATTTATGTTTTGCAATCACTTTTTCCATTATGAATTGTGAATGTGTTGCGAGACGTATCGTGCAAAGCCCTTTGTAGGGCATACTTCATAGGTACAATGTCTGTAACAACGTTGTTGGTAGCCACACGCTGTTGTAATGCACCAGTGGTGTCCTAAACGTACAGCACGCTGGGTTCTTTTTCGTTTTGGAAAAGGGTAAACTCGTAATGTTTAAGTGTTGATACAAAAGTAAAATTCTTAAGTGATAAATGGAGTTTTCTTATGTTGCATCTCGAATTGTTACCTAATAAATGAACTTCGTCATGCCTAATTCACTCTCTCAAGAAGAAGTGAATCAGTTAAACATCTGAATTGAAACCATCGTAGAATGAAAACGGTTCGTCCGGGACATGGGTGCCTATTCAAAATATTATGTTCTCACTCTCCTCTACAGGTCCTCGAAGTTTGTAACGAGAATTTCCGAACACCCTATACAGTTGATGTTGTACTCCAGGAGTAAGACTGACATATGCAGCGAAAGGTATTGAACACTGTTCTCTGCCAAGCAGTTTATAGCGATTAGCATACATGCACGCGTAGAATGCACATTATGCACCAGGAATAAGGTGATATTATATTTATGAGATGCAATCCTTTTTCCTAAGTGATTTGTGGATATGTCTGTCAGTCACTTTATCGCGGTTTGCAGAGATGTCTACATCTACATGATTACTCTGTAGCTCCAATTAAGTGCCTGGCAAGAGGGTTCATCGAACCACCTTCAAGCTACTTCTGTAGCGTTCCACTCTCGAATAGCGCGCGGGAAAAACGAACACTTAAATCATCCGTGCGAGCTCTGATTTCTCTTATTTTATTATGATGCTCACTTCTCCATATGTAGATCGGCGCCAACAAAATATTTTCACTTTCTGAGGAGAAAATTGGTGACTGAAATTTCATGAGAAGGTCGTGCCGCAGCGAAAAATGCCTTTGTTTTAATGACTGCCACCTCAATTCGTGTATCATAACCGTGCCAATCTGTCCCATACTTCGCTATAGTACAAAACGAGCTGCCCTTATTTGAACTTTTTCGATGTCCTCCGTCAGACCTATCTGATGTGGACCCCACACGGTATAGGAGTACTCCAGAAGAAAGCGGACAAGCGTAGTGTAAGCAATCTCTTTAGCAGACATTTTCTAATCGTTCTGCCAATAAATCACAGTCTTTGGTTTCCTTTCCTGACAACATAATTTATGTGATCGTTCCAACCTAAGTTGTTCGTAATTGTAATTGCAAGTATTGAGCTGAATTCACAGTCTTCAGATTTGTGTGACATATCGTGTAACCGAAATTTAGCGGATTCCTTTTAGTACTCATGTGGATGACTTCACACTTTTCATGATGTAGAGTCAATTGCCACTTCTTGCACCGTACATATACCTTGCCTAAATCATTTTACAATTGGTGTCGATCATCTGATGACTTTGTGAGACAGTAAATGACATCACCATCTGCACACCATGTACTAGAGCTGCTCACATTGTCTCCTAAATGGTTTATAAAGGCCAGGAATAGCAGACTGCCTATAACACTTGCTTGGGGAACACCAGATGTTACTTCTGGTTTACTCGATGGATTTCCGTCAGTTATTACGAATTGTGACATTTGCAGGAAGTCACGAATCCAGTCACACAACTGAGACGATACTCGAAAGGCACGCAATTTGATTAGAAGTCACTTGTACGGAACGGTGTCAAAAGCCCTGTGTAAATCTAGAAATATGGTATTAATTTGACGTCCCCTGTTGATAGGACTCATAAAGAGCTATTTGCGTTTCACAAGAACAGTATTTTCTGAATTCGTGTTAGTTTACAAATTTTAAATAAAAGTATTATCTCCGCCAGTCACTCTTTTTATTTCATCTCACGAGGCGAATTCGAGAGTTTGTACTCCCATCTTCAAGTGGAACAATGATATTGTGTTACATGTTTGCTAGCTGGATGCAGCCAGTTGTTGGTTGTTTTTTTTTCATGTTGGTTCAAATGGCTCTGAGCACTACGGGACTTAACATCTATGGTCATCAGTCCCCTAGAACTTAGAACTACTTAAACCTAACTAACCTAAGGACATCACACAACACCCAGTCACCACGAGGCAGAGAAAATCCCTGACCCTTTTTCATTTTGTTCCAGAATATTTAACAGGCGCTTGTTAGAGTAATAAAGCACTAAGATTATAAATTTTAAACGGTGGGCCAGCCGGAGTGGCCGAGCGGTTCTGGGCGCTACAGTCTGGAACCGCGCTACCGTTACGGTCGCAGGTTCGAATCCTGCCTCGGGCATGGATGTGTGTGACGTCCTTAGGTTAGTTAGGTTTAAGTAGTTCTAAGTTCTAGGGGACTGATGACCTCACAAGTTAAATCCAATGGCTCTGCGCAGAGCCATTTGAACCATTAAACGGGGATAGAGTTAGTTGCAATCAGTTTCAGTGCACAGAACAATGCGGTTCGTCATAAATGTAGAGAACACGCACCAACAACATAAACAAACCAAATATCATGTTATTGGTGCGCTGCATCCAGCTAGCGAATATGTAACACAATATCATTGTTCCGCCTGAAGCTGAGAGTGTAAGCTCTCGAAACGCGTCGTGGGATGAAATAAAAAGAGTGACTGGCGCTGATAATTATTTTAGTTGAACTTTGTCATAATCACGCAGTTCCTTACAAGAGTCTAACATGGACGACATAAGGTAATAAATCGTTTTCTTCGAGGTCATTCCTAATGTTCGAACACAGTGTTGTTGTTGTTGTGGTCTTCAGTCCTGACACTGGTTTGATGCAGCTCTCCATGCTACTCTATCCTGTGCAAGCTTCTTCATCGCCCAGTACTTTCTGCAACCTACACCCTTCTGTATCTGTTTAGTGTATTCATCTCTTGGTCTCCCCCTACAATTTTTACCCTCCACGCTGCCCCCTAATACTAAATTGGTGATCCCTTGATGCCTCAGAACATGTCCTACGAACCGATCCCTTCTTCTGGTCAAGTTGTGCCACAAACTTCTCTTCTCCCCAATCCTATTCAATACTTCCTCATTAGTTATGTGATCTACCCATCTAATCTTCAGCATTCTTCTGTAGCACCACATTTCGAAAGCTTCTATTCTCTTCTTGTCCAAACTAGTTATCGTCCACGTTTCACTTCCATACATGGCTACACTCCATACAAATACTTTCAGAAATGACTTCCTGACACTTAAATCTGTACTCGATGTTAACAAATTTCTCTTCTTCAGAAACGCTTTCCTTGCCATTCACCCGCCTTAATTCGACTACATTCCATTATCCTCGTTTTGCTTTTGTTGATCGTTTCGAAATCCTACTGCAGGGTACGCGAGGAGAGTGCACCTGGAGTATGCCGGTAAGTAATCACTCTTGCTTTCGATACGTGGCGAGATGAAGGGGGGGGGGGGAGGGGGGGCTAGTGAGTGGATGGAGACGCGCCGCTACGTAGCTGCAGCAGCTGTTGAGGGCGGCGACTGCCTACCTGTCGCCTGAGACGGGGCGCACCATGGCAGGCGGCGGCGGCGGCCTCTTCTTGTCGGTGGGCAGGCGCAGGTAGTCTTGGTCGCCGAGCAGGAAGAGGTCCTTGGAAATTATCATCTCCGGCGGGGGGCAGCAGCCGGGCGCCGCGTCCTCGAGCGTCGTGTCGCCGCCGTAGTAGCCACCGCCACCAACACCAACTGCACCACGGGCCGCCGGCGGGGCAGCGTCTCACGACACCGGCGCGCACATCGCACTCGCGGCCACAGCTGACGGGAGAGGGAGACAGCGAGGCGCACGCACAGTGGGACGGGAGAGGAGAGTGTAATGCGTGTCTGCGTGTGTAGGGTGTTCCGTTACGCCCGCACTCCTTCGGCCGCGGAGTTCGGCACCGCACTGGGGGACCCGCGCGCCCGGCCGACACCGCGTGCGCCCGCCGGCCCCGAATCGAGCGTCGGGGCGCTTTGCGCGGTCCGGGGCCCGGCGCGGGTGCCGCCGACCAATGGGAGCGCGCGGTGGGTCGCGGCAGGCGCGGGGTGGGGAGTCCCCTGCCGGCCAGTGGGCGCCGGAGGCGGCGTCCATCTAGTGGGTCACCCGGGACTATTCACACACACACACACGTGCACAAGACAGCATCCAGATGAGCGGTTAATCTTATCAGGGCCTTCCCATCCCTGTCCGAGTGACATCTGCATTTGTAATCCGCAGGGGGTGTGCGACGCAGGCCGTAACTCCCACGATCGTTGTTGTAGGTACAGCAGTAGTTACGAAGCTCGATAGAGGGCATGTGCTGGGGATAGATATAACGGTCTCATTAACACCGCAGGAAAATAAAAGTTCTTCTTGTTCTTCACTTTATAGATTAGGCAAACTGCCTGTCATGCTACCCATCTCTTGCATGGTCTTCCTACATCTTCTTCCAGTACGTTTATAATTTAGTCTTTACCGGGAACCTTTCTCCGCCCATACGGTCTACATGTTCCTTCCATTTTCACCTATCTTCCTTTATTTTCTCGCTCAGGTTATAAAGGGTATTTCACAATTCATACACTACTGGCCATTAAAATTGCTACACAAAGAAGAAATGCAGATGATAAACGGGTATTCATTGGACAAATATATTATACTAGAACTGACATGTGATTACATTTTCACGCAATTTGGGTGCATAGGTCCTGAGAAATCAGTACCCAGAACAACCACCTCTAGCCGTAATAACGGCCTTGATACGCCTCAGCATTGAGTCAAACAGAGCTTCGATGGCGTGTACAGGTACAGTTGTCCACGCAGCTTCAACACAATACCACAGTTCATCAAGAGTAGTGACTGGCGTATTGTGACGAGCCAGTTGCTCGGCCACCATTGACTAGACGTTTTCAATTGGTGAGAGATCTGGAGAATGTGCTGGCCAGGGCAGCAGTCGAACATTTTCTGTATCCAGAAAGGCCCGTACAGGACCTGCAACATGCGGTCGTGCATTTTCCTGCTCAAATGTAGGGTTTCGTAGGGATCAAATGAAGGATAGAGCCACGGGTCGTAACACATCTGAAATGTAACGACCACTGTTCAAAGTGTCGTCAATGCGAACAAGAGGTGACCCAGACGTGTAACCAATGGCACCCAATACCATCACGCCGGGTGATACGCCAGTATGGCGATGACGAATACACGCTTCCAATGTGCGTTCACCGCGACGTCGCCAAACACGGATGTGACCATCATGAGCTGTAAACACAACCTGGATTCATGACGTTTTGCCATTCGTGCACCCAGGTTCGTCGTTGAGTACACCATCGCAGGCGCTCCTGTCAGTGATGCAGCGTCAAGGGTAACCGCAGACATGGTCTCCGAGCTGATAGTCCATGCTGCTGTAAAAGTCGTCGAACTGTTGGTGCAGATGGTTGTTGTCTTGCAAACGTCCCCATCTGTTGACTAAGGGATCGAGACGTGGCTGCACGATCCGTTACAGCCATGCGGATAAGATGCCTGTCATCTCGACTGCTAGTGATACGAGGCCGTTGGGATCCTGCACGGCGTTTAGAATTACCGTCCTGAACCCACCGATTCCATATTCTGCTAACAGTCATTGGATCTAGACCAACGCGAGCAGCAATGCCCCGTTACGATAAACCGCAATCGCGATAGGCTACACTCCGACCTTTATCAAATTCGGAAACGTGATGGTACGCATTTCTCCTCCTTACACGAGGCATCACAACAACGTTTTACTAGGCAACGCCGGTCAACTGGTGTTTGTGTATGAGAAATCGGTTGGTAACTTTCCTCATGTCAGTACGTCGCCACCAGCGCCAACCTTGTGTGAATGCTCTGAAAAGCTAATCATCTGCATATCACAGCATCTTCTTCCTGTCGGTTAAATTTCGCGTCTGTAGCACGTCATCTTCGTGGTGCAGCAATTTTAATGGCCAGTAGTGTATTAGACACTTTTAGAAGTTGTAGTGTCGGCTTAGTAAATCAAGTTTTCCCTAGGAACATAAGGCCGGAATAGTTACCCAACGACGCTAAAGAGCGTCAAAGTTATAGGCGCCTGTAAATTTATATACACACGTAGTGATTTCGTGATGATGTTACAAACTTTCAAGGCTGATGAAGACGGATGAATGTTACAATTTGAGGCAATGGTCCCTGCACCGGAAACGAACGAGTCGAAAGTTATAAGCGAACACTGTTCTGATACCTCTGACAGTGTAATACATGTAGTGGTACTGATGTGACTACGTAGGCTTTCCCGGCGTAATAAGTCTTGAAAGTCTCTTCGGGTTTGCTGCCGGATCCTAAAATCAACTTGACTCGATATTTCGGCGATCCAACTGGTCACCATCTTCAGGAAATGCTGCTTCTGCTGATGAGTCCCGCTGAGAACTGACGCAAGATTGCAATTCGACGTCCTATATACGCCACCGTTCAGTACACGGCGCATGCGCCGCCCATCACGGTTTCTGGCTTCCAAAACAGGGAGGTGGCGCCGCCCTTAGTGAAACACTGCTGGCAACGATATATCGCAATCAAGGCCGCATCGAAGAACGTTCAGTTTTGATGCGAGATAATACAGGATTCCACGTTTTGCTAAGAGGAAACCCATTGTCCCTGTTGATTAAATTATCAGCCAACGTAATTTCAATCGCCTCTTTATACACACTATTCCAAAAACCGGAAATGTTGGCAATTACAACAGTTTCCTCAAATTTCATTTTGTGTCCCTCATTTAGGCAGTGTTCTGCTACGGCCGATTTTTCCGGCTGTTGTAGCCTCGTGTGACGGCGATGTTCCTCACACCTGTCATTAACTGTGCGAATAGAACGGCCAACGTAAGCTTTCCCACATTGACACGGGATTTTGTACACCCCGGGTTTCCTAAGTCCCAAATCATCCTTCACAGAGCCGAGCAGAGCCCTGATCTTAGAGGGTGGACGGAACACACTCTTGATGTTAAAACTCCTTAAAATTCGTCCAATCTTAAACGATAAGCCTCCAGCATAAGGAAGAAAGGCCACAGATCTATGTTCCTCTTCGAACACCTGCGGAGACGGTCCAAATTCCATAGCCCGACGAATCTGTTTCTCGGTGTATCCATTTTCCTTAAAAACAGTCATCAAATGCTCAAGTTCTTGGATTAAGCTGTCTGCGTCGGAAATGGCATATGCTCTCCGTACCAAAGTCCTAAGGACGCCACTACGTTGGTGTGGTGGATGACAACTCTGAGGGTGCAGGTACAAATCTGTGTGTGTCGGTTTTCGGTGAACACTGTGTCCCAAAGTTCCATCTGGTTTTTTATAAACCATTACGTCTAAAAATGGAAGCATCGCATCATTTTCAACCTCCATAGTAAATTTGATACGGGGATGAAGACAGTTGAAGTGGTCCAAAAACCTGTTAAGAGCATCACGTCCATGCGGCCATACGAAGAAGGTATCGTCCACGTATCTCCAGAAGCACGTTGGTTGCAAAGCTGAAGTCCTCAGTGCCATAGCCTCGAAGTCCTCCATAAATAAATTGGCGACTATGGGTGACAAAGGACTACCCATAGCCACTCCGTCATTCTGTTCAAAAATGTTACCGTTAAATAAAAAATACGTGGAGGTCAGCACATGACGACAAAGCTTCACCAGCTCTTCATCCAGTTTTTCACTGATCAAACTAAGGGACTCTTCCAGAGGAACTCGTGTAAATAGGGATACCACATCGAAACTCACTAACAGATCTGAAGGACTCAACTTCAAAGATCCCAATCGTAGAATAAAATCCACCGAACTGGATATATGGTGTTCACATTTGCCAACAAATGGACTGAGAGCAGATGATAAATACTTTGCCAGGTTATAGGTCGGTGCACCCAAATTACTAACAATAGGGCGTAGAGGAACCCCTTCCTTATGCAACTTAGGCAGACCATACAATCTAGGCGGAACGGCAACACCAGGATGAAGTTTCTTTCGTAAATCATCTGACAACGAACTCTTTTTCAGCAGTGAAAGTGTCTTACGTTTGATCCTTTCTGTGGGGTCATTAGATAGTCTTCTGTACGCCGGGTCGTTGAGAAGTAAATCAATTTTTAGGACATAATCATCCCGCGTCATTACAACCGTGGCATTCCCCTTGTCAGCTGGTAAAACTACTACTTCGTCATCGTTCTTAAGGGATACTGCTATTACTGAGATTGTAAGGTCGGTGTAGCGGCTCTCCGTCCATCTGCTGTCGTCGACTTCTGTGACGTACGAAGTTGATGTTGTTACCTACTGTATATGCCTCACTGCTCATTATATCGGTAGCTCAGATGGAGCAGCCACAAACATCTTCACTGTAACGGCGACTAAATTTCGGGTTTTCATGATAATTAATGATAAAAATATGGTTCAAATGGCTCTGAGCATTATGGGATTTCTGTCGTCATCAGTCCCCTAGAACTTAGAACTACTTAAACGTAACTAACCTAAGGACATCACACACATCCATGCCCGAGGCAGGATTTGAACCTGCGACCGTAGCGGTCGCGCGGTTCCAGACTGTAATTAATGTTAACTTTTTGCTGAATCGATCACCCTTCATTTGTTGCTGCTTTACCGGAGAAACGATAGTTAATAACGTCTTTGGGTGTTATTTATTAGTTACTAATAACACGTAACTATGTAAATCACTCTAGTGTTTTTATTAACAACATTCAGTAATAATTAAATGATCATGAATGATTGCGTTTTGTGTAGAGGGAAAGGTATGGTTGATCCTACAATTAATCTCAGCAACTACGGCAACTAAAGCGTCCGCTATTTTTATAGTTCGTCACTCTAAGATATTATAGCAAGGACTATGGTCCATTACTATACTTCGATACAGTCATTCAAACTTCGTATGCTTTTATTTTCACAAAGCTAAGTGTCCAATTCCGTTCTTATATTCAGTTTAACGTCTCTTCCTATAGTCAACAAAAATGGTTCAAATGGCTCTGAGCACTGTGGGACTCAACTGCTGAGGTCATTAGTCCCCTAGAACTTAGAACTAGTTAAACCTAACTAACCTAAGGACATCACAAACATCCATGCCCGAGGCAGGATTCGAACCTGCGACCGTAGCGGCCTTGCGGTTCCAGGCTGCAGCGCCTTTAACCGCACGGCCACTTCGGCCGGCACTATAGTCAACAGATTCTTTTATCAGTTATTCGGCATGTAATAGAATTTAATACTGAGCGCTACTTTTTTCGCTCAGATATTCTTAGTCCGTGAACTTACGGCAAAAGTCTGTCCCGTATAAATTAACTGTAGTCAATTTTCTTGCAATTTAATAAAAGTGATCCTTTCCGTAGCGTGTCACATGGAAATGCCCGCTATATCGCACGCAGAATCTACGTAGACTTAGTCAGAGCGCAGAAAACAAGACAAGAGAACTAACAATACACGTGCACGGTTTATATAGTGGAATTTAGAAACAAAAGTAACCGCATTAAACCGCCTTTAATTTCTTTGAAGCGCTACTTTGCTGCGGGTGTTATTCTGATGAGAGATTATGTATCGATCATTTTAATTAAAACCTTTTTAATGCTATCAACTATTACCGATATTATCGATCACCTCTCCCCTAAACGAAAATAAGCCTGATAATATTGTTCTTAATTAAAAGAGCGGTTATAAGGTAACCTTAAGAGGCGGTAGTTTGGACGAAAACAAGAAAAAATGAAACTTCCTGGCAGATCAAAACTTCGCAAGCCCGCGAAAGGCAAAGGTCTCGAGTTCGAGTCTCGGTCCGGCACATAGTTTTGATGTGCCAGGAAGTTTCATATCAGCGTACACTCCGCTGTAGAGTGAAAATTTCATTCTACCAACAAGAAAAAATGTCAAGTGAACATAGGCTCTAAAATGCATACCTTAAGAGCTATGAGAAATTGTTTAATAGAGGAGATGGGGTTTCACACTAGCGAAGATGAGGAATATAGCGTGAGAAAATGAAAAAAAAAAAGTACTCGGTGCAGCATCTGCCCGCGATCCGTTAGCGATCGACCGCGTTCTTCAAAACAGAAATTAAAGAAAAATGGTTCTGCGCACTATGGGACTTAACTTCTGAGGTCGTCAGTCCCCTAGAACTTAGAACTACTTAAACCCAACTAACCTAAGGACATCACACACATCCATGCCCGAGGCACGATTCGAACCAGCGACCGTAGCGGTCGCGCGGTTCCAGACTGTAGCGCCTAGAACCGCTCGGCCACCCCGGCCGGCAAAACAGAAATTGATCGTTTCGTCTCCCAGTGGGATAAACCTCTCAACGCGTGTCGTGATTTATTTTGAGTGGAATCATTCCACGGTCCGGTCGTGACAGGTGTTCAGTTTTCATTTGACTGCCCTCATATAAAAGAAGTCTTGCTTGCTTCAGAAGAAGGATTTTACTTGCTTTGGAAGAGGGGTCCTGTTTATCTTGGAAGGAGTATCACACTTGTGTTTTGAAAAGAAGTTAGTTTTTTCTTGTTTATAAGAGAAACCGCTATTCTCATGTTGCACTGAAGAGGAGTTTTACGTATTAAACTTCAGCAAATCGTTGAGGAATATAGCGTGGAAAAATGGAAAAAAAGAACTCGGTGCAGCATGTGCACGCGAAAGTCGAAAGTCCAATGTTCAAATCCCGGTCCGGCACATAATTTTAATCCATCGGGAAGTTTCAGATCAGCGCAAATCATGATGAAGAGTGAAAAATAATTCTGGAGTTTTTTGTTTGTTCGCGGATATAAGTCTCTAGGCCTGGAGCAGTTTGAAATCCCCGTACCATAGTGCCGCAGCACGCTCCGAGAGGAAAGAGAATGAAATAGTGCAGTCCATTGATGAAGTGGAGTGTTGCGCCCTCTGGACTGGCGTGCCTAAGCTGCAACATTTCTGCTGCAGCCGAAACGAAATTTCGGACGATACTCTACTTTTCCGTGCTATTTTTTTGTGGCTTGTTACAGTACTGTGGGGTGACAATTTGTATGTGTACCAGGAGTGCAGACTTGTGCCTGCAAAATTTCATTAATTTCGCATGTTCTCCTCTCCACAAAGTGAAGTGCTCAGAAAGGGGGTCGGAGACGAAGAGGAACTTCTCAGGCTGGCAGGGTTTCCGACGTGATTAAAAATCGAGTGAAATTTACAAAGGACTTGTCACCACGAGCTCACTTATCAGTACGACGTTGCACACCCTCTGATATGGATACACCTACTGATTCGGTTGTTAATGGTGTCATAAAGCTGTTCTGTCCTCTCCGGACGCAATACGGCCCACATCTATTGGTAACTGGTCTTCGATATCCTGGATAGAGGCGCTTGGATGTAGTCGACGTCTAAGCTGGACCAACACGTGTTCTGTCAGGAACCGATCTGGAGATCGGGAGTACAACAACATCACGTAGATAACTAATAGAGACATCTGCTGTGTGTAGACGAGCGTTATCCTGTTGAAAAATGGCACCACGATCCTTTCGCATGAAAGGCTAACCCATGAGAGCGCAGGATGTCTCTGACCTATCGCTGTAGCGTCAGAGTTCATTCGAGCAGTATCAGCCACGATCGGAAGTCATATGCGATGACTCCCTAAACCATGGCCGAAATGTAAAATGGTCGAGCCTATTCAAAAATTGGAAAAAAAGGGGACCTTCCTCCATGTCGCCGCCAGACTCTCCGACTATGATCATCCGAAGTAGTGCAGATCTGCTATTCATCGCTGAACAGAGCACGATGTCATTTATCAGCAGTCTATGTTTCCTAGTCAAGGCAGCACTCAAAATGCCGCCGTTTGTGTTATGATTTTAACGGCAGGGCCGGCCGGGGTGGCCGAGCGGTTCTAGGCGCTATAGTCTGAAACCAAGCGACCGCTACGGTCACAGGTTCGAATCCTGCCTCGAGCATGGGTGTGTGTGATGTCCTTAGGTTAGTTAGGTTTAAGTAGTTCTGAGTTCTAGGGGACTTATGACCTCAGAAGTTAAGTCCCATAATGCTCAGAGCCATTTTTTTTTAACGGCAGCCTACGCGTGGGACAGTAATTCCTTAGACCGGCTGCTGATATCTCCGACCTACAGTGCAAGAGGGCACAGAATGTGCAGTGATCCTTACTCGTTCTCGGTTGACAGGCCTGGGTGTGGTGGGGCTACGATGTTTTTCTACATCTACATCTACATGGTTACTCTGCAATTCACACTTAAGTGCCGTGCAGAGGGTTCATCGAACCATTTTCGTACTACACTACTGGCCATTAAAATTGCTACACCAAGAAGAAATGCAGATGATAAACGGGTATTCATTGGACAAATATATTATACTACAACTGACGTCTGATTACATTTTTACGCAATTTGGGTGCATAGATCCTGCGGAATCAGTACCCAGAACAACCACCTCTGGTCGTAATAACGGCCTTGATACGCCTGGGCATTGAGCCAAACAGAGCTTGGATGGCGTGCACAGGTATAGCTGCCCATGTAGCTTCAACACAATACCACAGTTCATCAAGAGTAGTGACTGGCGTATTCTGACGAGCCACTTGCTCGGCCACCATTGACCACACGTTTTCAATTGATGAGAGATCTGGAGAATGTCCTGGCCAGGGAAGCAGTCAAACATTTTCTGTATCCAGAAAGGCCCGTACAGGACCTGTAACATGCGGTCGTGCATTATCCTGCTGAAATGTAAGGTTTCGCAGGCTCGAATGAAGGGTAGAGTCACGGGTCGTAACACATCTGAAATGTAACGTCCACTGTTCAAATTGCCGTCAATGCGAACAAGAGGTGACCCAGACGTGTAATCTATGGCACCCCATACCATCACACTGGGGTGATACGCCAGTGTGGCGATGACGAATACACGCTTCCAATGTGCGTTCACCGCGATGTCGCCAAAAACGGATGCTACCATCATGATGCTGTAAACAGAACCTGGATTCATCCGAAAAAATGACGTTTTGCCATTTGTGCACCCAGGTTCGTCGTTGAGTACACCATCGCAGGCGCTCCTGTCTGTGATGCAGCGTCAAGGGTAACCGCAGCCACGGTCTCCGAGCTGATAGTCCATGCTGCTGCAAACGTCGTCGAACTGTTGGTGCAGATGGTTGTTGTCTTGCAAACGTCCGCATCTGTTGACTCAGGGATCGAGACGTGGCTGCACGATCCGTTACAGCCACTCGGATATGGTGCCTGTCATCTCGACTGCTAGTGATAGGAGGCCATTGGGACCCTGCACGGCGTTTCGAATTACCCTCCTAAACCCACCGATTCCATATTCTGCTAACAGTCATTGGATCTCGAGCAACGCGAGCAGCAATGTCGCGATACGATAAACCGCAATCGCGATAGGCTACAATCCGACCTTTATCAAATTCGGAAACGTGATGGTACGCATGTCTCCTCCTTACACGAGGTATCACAAGAACGTTTCACCAGGCAACGCCGGTCAACTGCTGTTTGTGTATGAGAAATCGGTTGGTAACTTTCCGCATGTCAGCACGTTGTATGTGTCGCCTCCAGCGCCAACCTTGTGTGAATGCTCTGAAAAGCTAATCATCTGCATATCACAGAATCTTCTTCCTGTCGGTTAAATTTCGCGTCTGTTGCACGTGATCTTCGTGGTGTAGCAGTTTTAACGGCCAGTAGTGTACTTCTCTACCATTCTAATCTCGAATGGCGTTTGGGAAAAAGGAACACCTAAATCTTTCCGTTCGAGCTCTGATTTCTCTTATTTTATTATGATGATCATTTCTCTCTACGTAGGTGGGTGTCAACAAAATATTCGAAAGAGAAAGTTGGTGATTGAAGTTTCGTAAATACAGCTCGCTGCAAAGAAAACCGCCTTTGTTTCAGTGACTGCCAACCCAACTCGAATATCATATCAGTGACACTCTCACCCCAGTTGCGCGATAACACGAAACGAGCTGCCCTTCTTTGCACTTTTTCGATGTCCTCCGTCAATCCTACCTGGTAAAGACCCCACACCGCGCAGCAATATTCTAGCAGAAGACGGACAAGTGTAATGTAGGCTGTCTCTTTAATGGGTTTGTCGCATCTTCTAAGTGTTCTGCCAACAAAGCACAGTCTTTGTTTCGCCTTCCCCATAATATTATCCATGTGGTCTTTCCAGTTTAAGTTCCTAATTGTAATTCCTAGGGATTTAGTCGAATTGACAGCCCTTAGATTTGTGCGATTTATCGTATACCCAAAATTTATCGGATTTCTTTTAGTACCCAGGTGGATGACCTCGCACTTTTCTTTGTTTAGTGCCAATTGCCACTTTTTGCACCATACAGAAATTCTCTCTAGATCATTTTGTAATTGAAATTGATCGTCTGATGATTTTACTAGGCGGTAAATTACAGCGTCATCTGCAAACAGTCGAAGGGGGCTGGTCAGATTATCACCGAGATCATTTATGTAAATCAGGAACAGCAGAGGGCCTATTACACTACCTTGCGGAACGCCAGATATCACTTCTGTTCTACTCGATGATTTACCGTCTATCACTACGAACTGTGACCTCTCTGAGAGGAAATCACGAATCTAGTCACACAACTGAGACGATACTCCATATGCACGCAATTTGATTAGTAGTCGCTTGTGAGGAACTGTATAAAAAGCCTTCTGGAAATCTAGGAATATCGAATCGATTTGAGATCCTTTGTCGACAGCACTCATTACTTCATGGGAATAACGAGCTAGCTGTGTTGCACAAGAGCGATATTTTCTGAATCCGTGTATCATAGGTAACTTTAATAGGAAAAGGCGCGAGGTCTGTAAGTCTGGAACTTGAGAGCAGAACTTTTCTGCTGCTGGTGCGACGCAGAAGTAGCTGGCGGCAGACCTGCCGGAGTTGCGCGCACAGAGCAAGGGTTACGGGAAAAAGACATCCGTGTTTCCCTGACCGAAAGACTCGAATGGTCTCGCTTCCGGTGGCGGCGTCCGTAAGCGGAGATACGAAGTGTGTTTCCAAAAGGCGTGAGCACCCTGCGAATCGTCTGAGCGAAGCTACGATGGGCCATGAGCTCCCCCGCTTCAGTGTGCCTTCGTCGGCTTTCCGTACACAGCGTGGGAAAGCAGCTGACTCCTTGCCCACAAAAATTCTCAACCAATGATGGTGAGAGCCGTGTACCGTAACAACTCCCAGTGACTTAACAGGTAAGCTACAGTCGCTTATTGAGAAAATTCTGCGTTATTTTCTCAGTATTTCGAAGGCAACGGAGAAATTGTCGATTGTCAGTGTGGCAAAGATATCAATGCCCCCCCTCCGCCTCCACGGAATAGCTTTTGGGAGTGGAACTTCGACCATAAATATAATAGACTGGCCCTGACGTCATTTTCGTGGCTCCAACATCTCTAGGCTAAAGTCACGTGAATGTTGGCAAAATATGGTTGTTTCGCGTTGCGCTTATGGTTGTACTCGGCGTTTTGTCGGGGAAGTGGCATTACATTTCAAGTGGAAGTGTTTCTATGATAGTGCAGATGCGTTTATTGAAATCTGCTGACGTTACTTTTTTATGTTTTTTTACACTTGAAATGGAGTATCACGTAAATTAAAGTGTTGAAAGTGATGCCTGTAAAGTCACTCATATTACATTTTGGAAAGTATCTGTGATAATTCGGTTACAGAGGTAAGTATAACTGTTTCTCGCTCCTACTCATAGGTTCAAAAAAAAAAAAAAAAATGGTTCAAATGGCTCTGAGCACTGTGGGACTCAACTGCTGAGGTCATTAGTCCCCTAGAACTTAGAACTAGTTAAATCTAACTAACCTAAGGACATCACAAACATCCATGCCCGAGGCAGGATTCGAACCTGCGACCGTAGCGGTCTTGCGGTTCCAGACTGCAGCGCCTTTAACCGCACGGCCACTTCGGCCGGCTACTCATAGGTTCACTAAGGATGAAAACCGAAGACAGCTTTGGACACAGGCCCTGAAACGGAAAAACTTTAAGCCATCTGCACATACGCGCCTTTTTGTATATACAAGTGAAATTATAATAAGGTAAGAGCACCTATAGTCGACAAATGAATAGAATTTTTTTCTACCTTCTAATACTATTAAATAAATGTAGGCTCCAAAATTATTTTTTGAAACTTCAAAGTCTCACCTTTCATCTAAAATATCTTTTTTTTTTAACTGATAGTTTAAACTTTTGTAAAAATAGTAGGAACTGAACCTTTGAAGTGCACCTAAAATTGATACTCTAAAATGGACCTGCAAAGTCGACAATTTTGGCAACTATAGTTGACATAATTCCCATATCCCATTTTCTTATATAAGTGACTAGAGCTCAAAAAGCGGTGAATCCAATTTTTAAAGTTTTGACACGAGCCCACTCTTACTGTTTAAAAGAATTTAACGACATTTTACTTTAATTGATAGTTTATAGTAATTTCGTCCCGCTGCCCACCAGAGGGGCCTTCGATGTATTTGTTAGTTTTTATAAATGGTACTGTGAACAAATCCAGGTCAAAAGTAGTTCTGACATAATTTTTCGCAAATAAAAAAGTAATTTTTGTTGGAAGCGTTTGCAGTCAACTGAGAAATGTGGAGACCGCTGATTTGAAATCCCGCCACGTTTTGCCAACAGTCACGTGGTTTACGTTGGAGCCACACCAGCCCTATAGCTTCTGCACAGCAAGGCCAGTCTACTAGTATCTATGGTCGAAGGAGTGGAACGGAGCGCAACAGCACGCGTCTTGGATGTCTGACGCGCGTGGTGTACCTCTCTGGTAATCCATCAAGAGAAAGTGGGACAACAGCCGGACAAGCCTCTTTAGTAGGTGCTTGTTACTGCTACAAAGGTATGGAATCCAGTTAATTTTGGCCCCGCTGTATACGGCTCTGTTCGTTGGATATGCGCGTACATGCTTGATAACTGTTCCCATTTGAAGATTTCGTTTATCTCTGTCGTTGCTGTTGTGGATGGCGGGTTACGCTTGGGGCCTGAAGATAACACCATTTGGTGTCGAAGCTGGTAGCATATGTCGAAAAGAATAAACGGCGTTTGATTCCAATACAGCTGCTGGTTTTGTCACCATTATTCAAGTACCGCGTGGTGTACGGACGTGTGTGTTAGCTCAATAGGTATTGAACTTTGTGTTCGACACTCTCGATGTGTAACACAGCTTCAAGTGTTCGTGACTGCAGGGCGAAGAGTTGAGCGCACACACGGAGGTCCAGAGGCGTCCACCTGCAGCTAGCATGCGGCTGTTTTGAGTAAGTGTCGCATTTAGCATTGCGATGCTTTCTGTTCTGCGCAGCTCGCAATTTGCGCAATTATTCAGCGACGGAATTTGTTTTCTTATTTAACGTAGAGAGATTTCACTATAGAAATTGTGGATCGATCTTCCCCAGCTTAGTGACATTTGTGAGCGGCTCAGACTCTGACTAATCGTTTTATTCATCCTACAGCAGTCTTCCACATGAAATTCAGGTGCCTTTGGCACATACAGGGTTATTACAAATGATTGAGGCGATTTCACAGCTCTACAATAACTTTATTATTTGAGATATATTCAAAATGCTTTGCACACACATTCAAAAACTCAAAAAGTTTTTTTAGGCATTCACAAATGTTCGATATGTGCCCCTTTAGTGATTCGGCAGACATCAAGCCGATAATCAAGTTCCTCCCACACTCGGCGCAGCATGTCCCCATCAATGAGTTCGAAAGCATCGTTGATGCGAGCTCGCAGTTCTGGCACGTTTCTTGGTAGAGGAGGTTTAAACACTGAATCTTTCACATAACCCCACAGAAAGAAATCGCATGGGGTTAAGTCGGGAGAGCGTGGAGGCCATGACATGAATTGCTGATCATGATCTCCACCACGACCGATCCATCGGTTTTCCAATCTACTGTTTAAGAAATGCCAAACATCATGATGGAAGTGCGGTGGAGCACCATCCTGTTGAAAGATGAAGTCGACGCCATCGGTCTCCAGTTGTGGCATGAGCCAATTTTCCGCGGGCTACGCGTGAAACTTGCCCGCACGCGTTCAACCGTTTCTTCGCTCATTGCAGGTCAACCCGTTGATTTCCCCTTACAGAGGCATCCAGAAGCTTTAAACTGCGCATACCATCGCCGAATGGAGTTAGGAGTTGGTGGATCTTTGTTGAACTTCGTCCTGAAGTGTCGTTGCACTGTTATGACTGACTGATGTGAGTGCATTTCGAGCACGACATACGCTTTCTCGGCTCCTGTCGCCATTTTGTCTCACTGCGCTCTCGAGCGCTCTGACGGTAGGAACCTGAAGTGCGGCTTCAGCCAAACAAAACTTTATGAGTTTTTCTACGTATCTGTACTGTGTCGTGACCATATGTCAATGAATGGAGCTACAGTGAATTTATGAAATCGCTTCAATCATTTGTAATAGTCCTGTATAAAGGTAGTCAGTAGCCCTGAATAATCTCATATTGATAACTGATGTCATTAATTTTTGCTTAATTTCACGCTTGTTAATGACGTTCTCGTACCCAACAATTTGTAATCGGATTGATTCATTCAATATTTTAAATGAACATGAATGGATTTAGTGTCATCTTATCTTCCTTACAACTAACCGATGAGGCGAACCGATAATTGACAAATATCATCAGTGCATTTCTGCAGTTCTAAACTGTAGTCTTGCTGTGGAGGTGTTTTTCCATGTACAACAGGTGTCATTGTTAGGAAAATTACCAAGTGGAAGGAGATTGATATAATTATTTTGTATTGGGTAAATGACTTCACCTGCAAGCGCATACAGCGGCGCGTGCGATCTTTCATTGCCAGGTCGTTTTATGTTGTTATTTTGCCTACAAGGCGTAATATTAAATACAGTGTGTTGAACTGGTAAATGTGGCAGGCAGCTTGAACTTACCACTACCGAACCCCCGACCACTCACCCAAACGACACGTATAAAGCACCAAATAGGGAACATACAAGCTTGAAAGTAAAGGTTGCCTTGAACACCTCACTGCTTTGCTGGACATGGTTCTAATGGAGATGATCATAATCTTGCCTTCCTCTGACTGTCACAGGTGAAACAAGTGATGATACTATACCCCACTGTGGGCCGAATCCTAGACGTTTGAACACGTAGCCTGTCACTTTCCTAATGAACCACTCAGGGACGAAAATCGTACTTAAAAGAAAGCAGAAAGTTAAACTACCTGGGCTGATTCTGCCGGCTTCGCGTGAAACAGAATCCACTTAAATGAAGTGACTATGAAGCGTGATAGACGCGCACTTTGGACAAAAGCCAAGAAATTAATTTGTTCAAATGCATGTAACAGGCTTCGATCGATGACGAGTTCCACTTCGCGGGGGTCTTTCTTTACTAAATTGCTATAGCCCGCGCTCCAAAACGAGTTAAGGAACCGGCTCCTTACTCACACAAAGTAATAAATGCTGTCGACAGTGGGTCTCAAGTTATTTCCACATTTCTAAATTTGATACTGTTCCTCACACGTGGCTTCTGACCAAATTGCGTACCGATGCAATATAGTCTCAGTAGTGGGACTTGATTCGTGATTTCCTGTCAGAAAGGACACACAGTTCGTAGTAATAGTCGGTAAGCCATCTACTGAAACCAAAGCTGTATCCGGTGTTCACCAACGAAGTGTTATAGGCTCTCTGCTGTTCTTGATCTATATAAACGACTTGGGAGACATTCTTAGCAGCGTTCTTAAATTGTTTGCAGATGATACCGTCTAGTAGAGTCATTAGAAGATCAAAATGTTTTTATATGTCCATCCTTCTGATTGGAGATCTGAGGGACTTCAGTCGTTCACTTACGTGATAAAATGGAACACCTGCAGACATCCTTATGATACTATTTATTGTATGGCTACCAGTTTATGTGCTTTAGTACATCATCTTCAGGTCTTTCGTACATACGATTCATCAGCTGCCAATATGTGTAAAATGGTTTTCGCAGGCTATCTACGAGGGTAATCCCAAAAGTAAGGTCTCCAATTTTTTTATAAGTACATAGACCTGTTTATTTCTACAATGGTTTACATCAGTTTACAGCTTGAACATTTAGCTATTTTTCGACGTAATCACCATTTCTGTCGATGCATTTTCGTAGATGCTGTGGCAGTTTTTGTATGCCCATGTCATACCAGCTCGCCGCAATGCTGTTCAGAAAGTTATGGACCTCTTCTTTCAATTCGCCGTCGGAGATGATTCGCTTTCCGGCCAGATGGCCTTTTAAACTAGAGAACAGGTGATAGTCACTGGGCGCCAAGGCAGGACTATAGGGTGGGTCGGTGATTACGTTCCAACTGAAATTATTGCAGGAGAGCAACGGTTTGCCGAACGATGTGTGGGCGAGCGTTGTCATGGAGAATGTGTACACCCTTGCTCAACATTCCTCTTCTCCGGTTCTGAAGTGCCCGTTTGAATGTTTTTGGAGTCTCACAGTCACTGTCAGCGTTAATTGTGGTCCCAGCGATTCAGCTCCAACGACGAGGTGAAAGAAGAGATTCATAGCTTTCTGAACAGCATGGCGGCGAGCTGGTATGACATGAGCATACAAAAACTGCCACAGCGTCTACAATAATGAATCGACAGAAACGGTGACTATGTCGAAAAATAGCTAAATGTTCAAGCTGTAAACTGATGTAAACCATTGAAGAAATAAACAGATCTATGCAGTTATAAAAAAATAGGAGACCTTACTTGTGGGATTACCCTCGTATAACAATGATGTTGTGTCTCCAACCATCAGTTATCAACTGCCTGAAGAAATATTAAAAAAAAATATTTCTCCAGTCAGTTGCAAGTCGATAGTTGGCGAAACAACATCGTTGTTACATATAGTCTGCGAAAACCAGTTCACGCATATTGGCAGCTGATGAATCGTATGTACGATTGTAGTCAATCCACTCAGCCTCAGTTAAGGCCTCAAGATGGTGTACTGAAGCACCGAAACTGGAAGCCATATAATAAATAACAGCATAAGGACGGCTGTAAGTGTTCAATTTAATAACATAATAGCAAAGTAATTTAGACAAGGTATCTGTATGGAGCGAAAAGTGTCAATTAACTCTGAATAAGGAAGAGTGTGAGGTTATCCTCATGAATACCGAAAGTAATCTGTTAGATTCGGTTACACGATAAATGAACAAATCTAAAGGTTATCAGTTCAATTAAACACCTAGAGATAAAAATTATGGAAAACTTGCATTGGAACGATTGCACAGATAATATTATGGGACAGGGAAACCAAAAGGAAAGTGCGAGTATTAGTTGAGGACCAATTGGATGAAAATCAGTGTGGGTTTAGGCCTCTTAGAGGTTGTCAGGACCAGATCTTTAGCTTACGGCAAATAATGGAGAAGTGTTATGAGTGGAACAGGGAATTGTATCTATGCTTTATAGATCTAGAAAAGGCATATGACCGGGTTCCTAGGAGGAAGTTATTGTCTGTTCTACAAGATTATGGAATAGGAGGCAAACTTTTGCAAGCAATTAAAGGTCTTTACATGGATAGTCAGGCAGCAGTTAGAATTGACGGTAAATTGAGTTCATGGTTCAGAGTAGTTTCAGGGGTAAGACAAGGCTGCAACCTGTCTCCACTGTTGTTCATATTATTTATGGATCATATGTTGAAAACAATAGACTGGCTGTGTGAGGTTAAGATATGTGAACACAAAATAAGCAGTCTTGCAAATGCGGATGACTTAGTTGTGATAGCAGATTCGATTGAAAGTTTGCAAAGTAATATTTCAGAGCTAGATCAGAAATGTAAGGACTATGGTATGAAGATTAGCATCTCCAAAACGAAAGTAATGTCACTGGGAAAGAAATATAAACGGATTGAGTGCCAAATAGGAGGAACAAAGTTAGAACAGGTGGACGGTTTCAAGTACTTAGGATGCATATTCTCACAGGATGGCAACATAGTGAAAGAACTGGAACCGAGGTGTAGCAAAGCTAATGCAGTGAGCGCTCAGCTACGATCTACTCTCTTCTGCAATAAGGAAGTCAGTACCAAGACTAAGTTATCTGTGCACCGTTCAATCTTTCGACCGACTTTGTTGTATGGGAGCGAAAGCTGGGTGGATTCAGGTTACCTTATCAACAAGGTTGAGGTTACGGACATGAAAGTAGCTAGGATGATTGCAGGTACTAGTAGATGGGAACAATGGCAAGAGGGTGTCCACAATGAGGAAATCAAAGAAAAACTGGGAATGAACTCTATAGATGTAGCAGTCAGGGCGAACAGGCTTAGATGGTGGGGTCATGTTACACGCATGGGAGAAGCAAGGTTACCCAAGAGACTCATGGATTCAGCAGTAGAGGGTAGGAAGAATCGGGGCAGACCGAGGAGAAGGTACCTGGATTCGGTTAAGAATGATTTTGATGTAATAGGTTTAACATCAGAAGAGGCACCAATGTTAGCACTGAATAGGGGATCATGGAGGAACTGCATAAGAGGGGCTATGCTCCAGACTGAACGCTGAAAGGCATAATCAGTCTTAAATGATGATGATGATGATGATGATGATGAGGGAAACCAAAGTTCGTTTTATTAGGACTTAGAAGATGGAACATATCCACTAAGGAGATTGCCTGCCCTACGCTTTTCCGTCCTCTTCTGGAGTATTGCTGTGTGCTGTGGCATCCGCATCAGAAAGGATTGACGGAGGACATCGAAAAAGTGCGAAAAAGGGGAGCTTGTTTTGGATTGTCGCGGAATAGGGAGATAGTGTCACGGATGTAATACGCGAGTTGGGATGGCAGTCTTTGAAACAAAGACGTTTTTCGTGGAGCAAGATCTTTTGATGAAATTTCGATCTTCAACTTTCTCTCCCAAACGCACAGATACTTCGCTGAAGTCTACGTACATAGGCAGAAATGAGCATCGTAATAAAATAAGAGAAATCAGAGTTCGCACGGAAAGATTTAGATGTCCGTTTCTGCCATGTGCTATTCGAGAATGGAAAGTCAGAGAAATAGGCTGAAAGTGGAGCTGCGAACTATCTGCCAAATGCTTAAGTATGAATGGCTGAGATGTAGTGTAACGGTATGGTATGATCTCTGAAGATCTGACTGGAAAATTGTAGATCTTTTCTTACTATTTCTTTATAGATAACTGCTTAATCTGCAAGAAGTTTCAGTTTAGTGTTCATATTGTCTACCAGGTCATTAATACACAACATAGACAACGAGAGTTCAGACACAGTTCCGTGGAGTTCGCTTGGAATTGTAGCTACATCTGTTGATGACTCTCTATACAAGGTAAAGTGCTGTGTCCTCTCTACTGAAAAATCCTAAATTTAATCACAACTTTATGCCGAATTAAACTGTATTCAGATATAAGAAACTTCAAAACGCCATAAAAGTAGCTAACCGGTTGTCAACTCGAATGCTAACTAGATCATCCTTGTATCACTCACACTACTACGACCATTGAAATGATACGGAAAGAAGCATCTGCCACTTAAAAGGATTCCAAGCCTCGTCAGCAGTGCTCCAGACACGTAAGTGTAGACAATGTCAGAATAGCCTCAAGCGTAAACGAGATGAGCGCATATTCGCCTCCGCAGTGATACCACAGCTGCTCCATCTGCCGTAAGCGCCTGACGTACACGCTGCCCGCAGCGCACCTTGTGTCCCTCAGACCCACTGGCCAATTAACTTTTTTCCACAGGTCCGAGTGAGTCGAGAAATAGTCGGCGCACACAGACCTGAATGATGCACAAGATAAAAAAGAAAGTAGAGCAATAGATCAGCTGGCAACGAAGAGCTCACAAACCGGTGACGTAATTGCTTCCGGGAAAAATCACCTCTGCATTCCAGGGCCACTGACTACTGCTCTGTGATTCCAAGTGTCTGCTGTCAATAATTTTATCGTTATACTCGCAGATGACTAAGACCTTTGTTTACCGAACAATATTTCTTGTGAATAGCATCGTCTTTCTTTTGATAGTCTCCTATTTAACGTCCTGAGACCTCTGTTACATTCTTGTATGGGTTGCACCGGACGGTTACGATCGTAACAAGCGTCTTGGAAGTCGTTCTAAGTCCGCTGCCTATATAAGGACTCCAAATGATGGGAGAATTCAGCGTCTTGTATGCAGTTTCCTTTACAGATACACTGCTATTTCCCAGAACGCTTCGAACAAATCTGAGTCTCCCATTCGCCATTTCTACCTCTGATTTTAGGCGACCGCCCCATTTCATATTACTTCTTAGAATTACCCCTAAATACGTAAGCCATTTGATGTGCAGTGGACATTCACCAATAATTCTGTAATCTCATACTATCACTTTGTTTCCCTCAGTGGCTTTATCCGCGTTTGAAGTCAGCCGCCGTTAATTATACCAGCTCCTTCAGCATATTCTTGTAACCATCCGATAAGTCGTTCTACACCATCCTGCGATTTACCAGAGATAATAATTATCTGTAATGGAAAGTGTGATACATATGCTGGCGCTGTGTGATAAACGTTCGTGTGTACTGAGAACATTAGCGCTGCCGTCAGCCAAACGCGGTGTGTGTGTGTGTGTGTGTGTGTGTGTGTGTGTGTGTGTGTTTTTCGTTTCTGTTGAAACCTCCGCATCGAGTGTAACATATTGGTCTCTAGTAGTCGACAATTCTCCAAGATAGTCACATTCTTGCGAAGGTACTCGATATGGTCATATCTTTGCTATGGACCGACAATATACTACCGCCTCTAACGTTTTTCGGAAATCTAGGAAGACGCAATGTAACTGTACATCTGTATCTATTGTTTGCAAGATATCGCGCTTGAATATAGCAAGCTGCAGTGGAAAGTAGAGTAAAGTCGGGTATCTTTTAATTCATATACATTATTTCAGTGATCAATAAGTTTACAAGATAAGGTGTACAGATCTCTTACATTTTCAGCAACATGATAATAGTTCGCTTTCAGTTTAAAAGAAACCGTCGCAACATACAACATAATACGAGGAAACCTAATTAGGTATAAAAATGGTTTTGCCCCACCCTCTGGGTAAAGTGAGGTGCCCATTTAAATGACTGGAAGAACTTCAAAAGAGGAAAAAAGTTTTATGTTGCTGGAAAAGATATATGAAAAGCGATAAATTCTTAGATATACTACCAAGGAATACGATAAATTATTTTTGAGTACCAAAACTCGTTTTTAACAAAGAACTTCAACAATTAAAAATACTCCACTAATATAGGCAAGGGTCACAATAACTCCTCGTATTAAAAAACCGAAAAGAGATTTTTTAGGAACAGAAATGACAGACGAAGTAGTTGTCTTTTTCAGTACTGGAACATTGTTCATGAGATAAACACTGGATAGCCGGCCACAATGGCCGAGCGGTTCTAGGCGCTTCAGTCTGGAACCGCGCGACCGCTACGGTCGCAGGTTCGAATCCTGCCTCGGGTATGGATGTGTGTGATGTCCTTAGGTTAGTTAGGTTTAAGTAATTCTAAGTTTTAGGGGACTGATGACCTCAGCAGTTAAGTCCCATAGTGCTCAGAGCCATTTGAACCAAACACTGGATCCATCCTTCCTTTCGTAACGAATCCGATTACAGCTCGCTACAAAATATACATGTTTCGACTGTGTCTGCTTCTCCTGATGAAGAATCTTGTTTTTTCAATTATTTTAAGCTGGTACAGCCTTTACCAATTGTTGTTTTTTGCTACTTCGCATTCGTTACAGCTTGATCCTTTTCTTTCTTCCCCATAAAAAAGTTTTCGTTTCGAATTTTTCTTCTCATCTTTATACCTCCTAGCTTTTTTCTTCAAATTACATATAATTTTTGTATAGAGAGGAGATCAATAATACTGCTTTGCCCTTCTTTCTTTTGCTGATTTCTTTGCAGTTTCCAGCAAGTCATTCTTTGGAAGAGGCATTAGACATTTTTTCCAACCCGGTTTTGCACCGCCCAAGATACCCGATTTTGCAAGATTGAACGCAACATGACGTTGGAAAGGTAGTATTCACATTATGTACATAATCCAATCTTTGAAATACACTGAAAAACATGCTTAATCGAAATAATTACTTAACTATTTTTATACCAGATAATGTTTCTCTTCAAGATACTACTCCAAGAAGCGCCAATATCGAAGAAAATTTCGGCAAAAATTTTAAAACTGTCTAGAAGGAAAAGGCAACGGGCGGCAGAATCACGATTTCTAGCAGGTGTGAGTGTTATCAGATCGATGGCTACGCCAGTCGCGGAAATCGACAGCTACCCGGTGTGACCCGCATACTCGTTTTTAGTCTATTTTCCCCAAACTCACAAGAGTGTTTTTCCTAAGCCCTGCAGATTCTTTGAGAAAAGAATATATTCCTCCGGTAATATTCGATCTTAGAATATGTTTTAGGGTCCCGCGACACACAGACGTCAGCAACACTGATCTGTAGTCCTGCCGCTCCGATCTTTTAGCCGTTTTGCAGAAACAGAAGGAGCACGGAAAAATTCGCTGGGCGTATTCAATGAAAATTCTATTAGGAATTTTGTCAGGCTTGTTGTTTCCGTCGATTTCAATAGTCTGAAAAGTTTTATTAGTACCATAGAACGTACATTAAGAACTCTCATTTGTGAGAGGCTTTTCGACAACTGCTTTTCCCACGCGCCATTGCGACTGGAACAGGTAATGGGGAATTTGTCAGTAGTCCAGAAGTATTCGCCACCACACACCGTCAGGTGGCTTGCAAAATATTGATGTAGATGCAGATGGAGATAAGAGTACTTACACATTAGTATTGCGATTTGCAATCGGGGATCGGGGATACATTTTTAATTGTGGAAATTACTATTTCGGCTCTCTGACACCAAATGTTCCACGAGATGGTAGCACGGTACGCTTGTATTTCCTTCTTAGGATTTCAAGAACAGCCATTAAACTAAAGCAAAATTCTCCGAATGGTACCAGAGCACTGTGGTATGTGGTTGGCATTTTTATTACTTTTTTATTCTTTAGCGTTACTCCATATTTTTCTCTGGGATGCGAGCAGTACATTGCCGCACTACAGCCGATGGTTTTTGTAAAAATATACAAACAAAGATTCAAATTTCATTAAAAATTTTCTGGGTATATTGGCGTTTCTCGTATAGGAAATGCTTAAATTCTAAAATAAACTGACGAAAACGAGGGCAATGCTACTTGTCAGGACGTAATCCCACACCTATCGGCAGGGCCTCACGTAGGCAACAAGAAGATTTCCTGTGTTAAACGTAAATTTCCACCTGTTCTGCTTTACAGAGAGGGCAGGCCACCGACTTCCACGTCTTGCGCTGAGACGTAGACGTTCTACGAATCCTACCATTTTCGAGACATTTCGTTTAATTTTCATGTTGATTTATTCTCCGAAAGTTAGCAGTGAAGTTCTGAAGAGGAAATATGCCCTCTCCCCCCCCCCCTTCCCTTTCCCCCTCATGCGTGTGCACCTGAATGGATACTACGGTTTACAGTGATTCACTTAGCTTGCAACTGAAGAAATACATACATTAAAAAAAGTCTTGCATCGCCCCGGTTCCTAGAAGTCCTGAAGACAGACGTTGACTGTGGATATTGTATCATAGACACAGTCGCTTTGACTTCAGAGCTGTCACTAAACCCGCCCAAAGATGTAATCAACCATGCATGAGCAGCGCCCATGAGACGGAGGGGGTCCGACAGCCGATCAGTTCCAGTCATTCCACCAGGAAAGAGGTATACGGCTCGTGTTGTCTGTAGTTCAAACATGCCTAGACGGTCTACACCGCGGTTCAACCGCGTCCGCATTGTTACTTTGTGCGAGGAACGGCTCTCACCAGGGGAAGTGGCCAGGCGTCTCGGAGTGAACCAAAGCGATGTTGTTCGGACATGGAGGAGGTGCAGAGAGACAGGAACTGTCGATGACATGCCCCGCTCAGGCCGCCCAAGGGCTACTACTGCAGTGGATGGCCGCTGCCTACGCATTTTGGCTTTGAGGAATCCTGACAGCAACGCCACCATGTTGAATAATACTTTTCGTACAGCCACAGGACGTCGTGTTACGACTCAAACCGTGCGCTATAGGCTGCATGATGCGCAACTTCACTCCCGACGTCCATGGCGAGATCCACGGCACCATGCAGGGCGGTACAAATGGGCCCAACAACGTGCCGAATGGACCGCTCAGGATTGGCATCAGGTTCACTTCAACAATGAGTGTCGCATATGACTTCTACCAGACAATCGTCAAAGACGTGAGTGGAGGCAACCTGGTCTGAACGCCTTAGACACTGTCCAGCGAGTGCAGCAAGATGTAGGTTCCCTGCTGTTTTGGGGTGGCATTTTTGAGGCCGACGTACGCCGGTGGTGGCCTTGGAAGGCGCCGTAACGGCTGTACGATACGTGAATACTATCCTCTGACCGATAGTGCAACCATATCGGAAGAATATTGGCGAGGCATTCATCTTCATGGACGACAATTCGCGTCCCCATCGTGCACATCTTGTGAATGACTTCCTTCAGGATAACAACATCGCTCGACTAGAGTGGCCAGCATGTTCTCCAGACATGAACCCTGTGGAACATGCCTGGGATAGATTGAAAAGGGCTGTTTATGGACGACGTGACCCGCCATCCACTCTGAGGGATCTAAGCCGAATCGCCGTTGAGGAGTGGGATAATCTAGACCAACAGTGCCTTGATGAACCTGTGGATAGTACGCCACGGCGAACACAGGCATACATCAATAAAACAGGACGTGCTACTGGGTATTAGAGGTACCGGTGTGCACAGCAGTCTGGACCACCACCTCTGAAGGTCTCGCTGTATGGTGGTACAACACGCAGTGTGTGGTTTTCATGAACAATAAAAAGGGCGAAAATGATGTTTATGTAGATGTCTATCCCAATTTTCTGTACAGGTTCCGGAACTCTCGGAACCGAGGTGATGCAAAACTTTTTTTGATGTGTGTATTACCGCGCTTGCGAGAAATGAGAATGTGCGGCGGACATAATATTACGTCACACCAGTCATGATGATTTTCCACTCATTCGAATGTATTTTTTCAGCTAACAGAACCACCAGTGAAGTCTGCAGGCTTTTCAGATGACAGTAGCGGTTCACATGAACTATTCATCGTTTTTGGAACATTTGTTTGTTTGTCGCCCGGTGTGGCTGAGCGGTTCTAGGCGCTTCAGTTTGGAACCGCGCTGTTGCTACGGTCGCAGGTTCGAATCCTGCCTTGGGCATGGATGTGTGTGATGTCCTTAGGTTAGTTAGGTTGAGAGGTGGCATGAGCCCCCTCTCATATTTCTATCTTACGATTCTCCTCTATAATTGCATGCGGTGGAAAGTTGCTATTCCTTCACGCGCGGACTTCCCACGCAGCGTCTCTCGTCACCCGGGTGGTCCGGTGACAGGCGGGCTCTGCTGATCTGGAAAGCTTTAAGCCGACGGGTGTGAGGAAGTCGAGTGAATGCTTTGCAGACACCGACATTGTCAAGAGGCACGCCCGCAGAGCTTGAAGTAGTGGCTGGGCTAGAGGTTCCGTTACTTCGCAGAAACTTAGCGAAAACACGTTCTGGCGGGCTACCAGCGAGGCGTGGGAATGACTTGTGTACCCAGGCAGCTGTGGCGGGAAAATTCCCGCACTTTCTGCAAAATAGTAACTGTGATTGGCTTGCTCAGGGCATAGCTCCGTGACGTAGCAAGATCGGCGCAGAAATTGGCGCCAAGAATCTCCATTGGTGGAATGGTAGCGTTCCGGCAATGGAGTGGAATTTCCGCCGGTTTTCGAGTTGCTGATTGGAACGTTTAACCACGGCCACTGTCGTGGGGGCGGGAATGTTCTGTGTTCGGTTTTTGTACGGGTGCTCTTGTGGGAGTCGTCTCTCGCCTTTCGGTCGAGGACGTCGAAGCAACCAGCCAACGGCTCCGGTACGGCAGATCGTGTTCTGGGAGTCAAGAAGTCGGTTTGGTAATGTATGTCCGCAGCACCGGCAGATAGGGATTTTCCTAGGTGACAATCAGAGCTCAGCAGAGTGCGCCTGTTCGTCTTTTTTTTTCCTAACTTTGTTCTGTCTTGGGTAGCAGCAATTAATGGTGGGTTGGCTATGTGTTTTCTCTAAGAATTGAGTTGCTAGGAATTGGCTGCACATACCACTTCGTCATAATCCTCACAATCTAGTTTAGGGACAACTTCAATTTCACAGCGTTTGTTTAAGTATCCAATTAGAGCCAATTTGATATATTGTTAATGTTTCATGTGTTATTGTTTATTATTTTGTGTTTAGTCTTAATAAATCATATTGTTATTTTGGACAGAACTTTCATTCTGTTAATAGATAGAGCAACCCCATCATTCCTCACTATGTTAATGAAACCTTCGTTTAATTAACTTATTTAACAAATTAAATTATTGCAGGTGCCAAACTCTCTTCTACTCCACTGGCAGGGTTGATTAGAGTCAGTTCGCGTATTTTTTTTATCCTTGTGCAACAGGAAAAGTTGGAGTTAGAAAAGGGGGGGCTTAGGGCATCATGTACATATGTAAATTCTCTAAGAATTGAGTGTTAAAAACACTGCTAGCCCCGGTGTGGTGTCCGCATAATATGGCGACCCTTGGCCTCGGATCTTCCCTGTGAATCTCTGATAAGCAAACAGGATTCTTAGTAGGAACATTCAATTTTTTTCTGTCTTTTTTTTTTATTGATTAATACCCAAGTTTTTTTCCGGTAGTTCCGCGTTTAGTTTTAAGTAGCGGCGCATGATTACAGTTTTTGTTTTCAGTGTATATATATTTTTTTGTTTTGTTTTTTTTGTTCATTGTTTTTTTGTGTTTCGTTGGTGTGGTGTCCGTACCACATCGCACTTTGTCGGATTTGTGTGCGGTTTCTGTACCACTTCAAATTGTGCTTGTAATTACAGCGTTGGAACAGCGTTGTTGAAATTTTGTGTCTATGTGTAAAAATATATGGAGTAGATTAATTTTATTGTGCATTTTAGATAAATTTGTTTTTCATGAATGATAACGAGAAGTAAGGCACGACTATTATCGAGCGAAGCTAAAACAAAAGAGGATAGCATAATGGATAAGGGGCAGTTTAACGGGAATAGGTTCGGAGATGAGATGGGCACATTTTTAGCAGGACAGGACGCCAGGGTCTTTGATGAGGAAGGTGATTTGGACGCGATCTCAGAGCAGCGTTGCGGCCGTGATTATGATAGTGAAGTAGAGGATGAAACAGAGACAGTCACACAGGTCGAGACGGTAGCAGAAGTTTATAATCAAACGAACGAGAGCAGACAGGGGCCAGCTCGGCCACGTCAGAGCTCTAGCGCCCAGGTGTTCAGAGTTACATCACCCATGGGTGACGAGGATCAAAATGATGACATTAACCCAATACTGAGCTTCCTACGATCAATGAAAGAAGAAGCTGACGAACAACGTAAGAGGGAGAAGGAAGAAGCTGACGAACAGCGTAAGAGGGAGAAGGAAGAAGAGGAGAAACAACGTAAGAAGGAGAAGGAAGAAGAGGAGAAACAACGTAAGAAGGAGAAGGAAGAAGCTGACGAACAGCGTAAGAAGGACACTGAGGCAATAATTTCGCATATAGGGGAAATTCGTGGGGAATTACTAACAATAAAGAAAGAATGTGGAGAGGTAAAACAAATGTCAATGGCTGCACAAAAAGTAGCAGGCCTGGCTAAAACGGCAGCAATAGGGGCAATGAAAGTCGCGGAAGCAACTTCTAAACTCGCAGGGCGCTTGCGACGTACAACACAATCCCACTCAAAATCCCTAGCGTTCTTAAAAATTCAGGGTAATATCGCGGTTGCGAACAACACGAAACGAATGGAAGAAGTAGAGAGTCGGATAGCAAAACTAGAGCAAAACGGGCACACGAGCACTGCGCGTTCGGATACCAATGATGGAGTACACAGAATTGTGTCTCCGAGGAAAAGCCCGCCGTGCTCTAGCCCAATGACCGAGTGCGGAACTAACAATGCACACGCAGAAACAGCGAGTAATAGCTCCAATAATTGTAGCCCACTTGTGAATTCTGAGTGCCACTTCCACTGTGATACAGAGGTAGCACATCACAGTTATCACCAAGATAGAACAGGACACTCAGCAGACGTGCAAGTATCGGAAACGAGTGACAACACCAGTGCGAGGATCAGACAGGATTTTGATCAGAATCATTTCCTGTCGATACTAAAATTCCAGAAGTTCAAAGAAAATGGAGGGTCGATGCATCCGAAGAGCTGGGTGATGCAGTTTACAAATTCATTACCGGCATCATGGCCAACCCAGGCAAAATTAGAATTCATGTGTGGACACATCGAAGGCCAAGCCGCGGAAAAGATGCGGGGTGTAGCAGTGACATGTCGGACTTATCAGGAATTTGTTGGTGCATTCCTGCGGACCTACTGGTCAAAGGAAACGCAGGACAGGATTAAAGATGAAATAATATTTTGTCCTGAACTGGAAGTGTCCGGGTATAGGAGCGCAACCAAATTTCTTGATGAGTTACTCAAGAAGAATCAATTTTTAGATAGTCCATATAGCAACGGAGAAATCATTAAATTTTGCTTTTCCAAATTGCCAGTTAGGTACCAACAGACACTTGTCGGCAAGTGTGGATCTGACATAGAAGCATTCAAGAGTCTATTGCGCGAACTCGAAGTAGTCTTTGATAAACAAGACGCAAAGGACAGGAAGAAGGGGCAAAGTAACAAATACCACGGGCCAGGAAGGGAAGACGACAACAGATCGCATAATCGCACTGGTCAGTTAGGAAACCAGGGTTACGGAAGTCAAGGTTACGCTATTCAAGGTTATGGAAACCAAAGACACGGAAACCAGAACGTCAGGGAGCAGGGTCAATCTAGACAAGGAATCTGGGATAGGAGGAATAACGAACGGCAAAGCGACCGTAATTGGAGAGAGCGAAACCAAGGACAACAGTGGAACCAGGAGATTGAAACTAGACCCGCAAATCCTAATGCACGTCAGAGGAGGGGGAGCTTAACAAGGGATTGACGCCAGACTAGTGCGAACACAGGCCGCCGGAATTTCGCACGTAATCTCGGACCTGGCCAACTACGGATGATACATTACGAAGATTTATCAGAAATCCTGCTCGAGGAACATAAAGCAACTCCTCGACAAGATCGGCAGCCTCTTATCACAGTAGCAATAGCTGAAAAGAGTATGAATGCGATAATAGATAGTGGAAGCTACATAACAGCAATATCTGAGGCAGCATACAAGATGTGCTCTCAGGAGATGGACTGGCCTGTCCTATCGGTTAAGAAAACCAAAATAAAAGGGGCATTAGCGGGAAAATGTACGGAGGTCACCCAACAATCAAGACTGGAATTCTCCTGCCAAGGACACAAAATAGAGTCTAACTTCTGGATTGTGCCAAATCTGGCGATCGACATGATAATAGGAACGGACTTCCTAAATGAACATGAAGCGATAGTTGATCTAGGACGAGGTGAAGTGGTTTTGAGGAAAGGGAATCCCGTCCACATTAAATTCGACGATCAGCTGATCCCAGCTCAACTACCGTCTAACTGTGTACGGATAAACTATGCGTGTCTGAAAGACAGAAAGGAAGAACAGGTCGACGTTGCGGGTAGGGGAGCGGACACAGATGAGAATGAAGTCAGAATAATGGGGGAAATAAAGGAGAAAATAGGAGAAAAAGTGGAAGCAATAAAGAATATAAGGTGCGACCACCGCAAAGAACTTCATAAATTACTAGTAGAACATGCGGAGGTCTTCATTCCCAAGACAGGATCAATAAAGAACTTCCAATATGAATTTCGTGTACGTCCGCACAATCAGTTTCGTGTGCCACCCTATCCAATCCCCTTGGCATATCGACAGAAAGTAGCAGCCGAAATTACGCGAATGTTGAGTGAAGGAATAATAGAACCTACGGCTTCAGCCTATAATAACCCGTTAAGAGTAGTCGAGAAGGCAGATGGTAGTATTCGTTTAGTCTTGGACTCGCGACAAATTAATACCATAATAGAACCCGAAACAGACAGACCGGAACGATTAGAGGAACTCTTACAAAACTTCCATGGAATATCAATCTTCTCATCAGTTGATCTAAAATCGAGTTTCTGGCAGATCGAGCTCCATCCAAATTGCAGACAGTACACAGCCTTTTTAGCATTTGGAAGATGTTACCGGTTTCGTCGTCTACCATTTGGTTTGAACGTTTCATCTGCCGCATTCATTCGGGGGCTGGACGGCATACTAAGCGATAATTTGAAACGTCATGTCACCAGCTATGTGGACGATTTGCTGATCGCGGAGAAATCTTGGGGAGAGCACAATGCGGTCCTCGGTGAACTCCTTGCGACATTCAAGGAATACGGAGTGACTATCAATATCGAAAAATCGAATTTTGGGACGTCCTCTGTCAAATTTCTGGGACATATCATCACGGGTGAGGGCATTGCGCCAAATCCCGAAAAGATCGAAGCGATTGAAAAGTTTCCCATTCCTACGACAAAGAAGCAGTTAAGGGGGTTCTTGGGGATCATAAATTTTTACAACCGCTTTATACATGTCAAAACTCAGAGCAGTCCTAGGTTGCATCAACTTACAGGAAAGAAGATTCCTTGGGAATGGGATGAGGCGGCCGAATCCGAATGGAAAGCATTAAAATTCGCATTATTACAAGCACCCATCCTATCACACCCTAACTTAGCAGAAGAGCTTTGCATAGTAACGGACAGTTCATACTCAGGTCTGGGTGTCATGGTGTTCCAAGACTATGTACATGAAGGAAACAGGGTGTGGAAGACAATTGCGTTTGGTAGCAGAGTACTAGCCAAGAGTGAGAGGAATTACTCAGTAACCGAGTTAGAGGCGCTGGCTATTGTATGGGCGTTTGAAAAATTCAGATACCTTCTGTTTGGTCGCAAGACGAGGGTCTACACAGACCACAAGGCACTCGAGTTCTTGATGACTGCAAAGCTTAATCACAGGCGGCTCATTAGGTGGGCATCATATCTGCAGCAGTACAACTTTTCGATAGAATATATCCCCGGCAGTCAGAACATTATTGCAGACGCCTTATCACGGTCACCGATCGGATTTGAGCACAACATGGAAGAAGATCTGGAGGAAAATCACTACTGCCTTTTCTATATGCAGAAAGTAGCCTTTGAAAATTTTATTACCTGTAGTATGCATGACATCAAGAAGGAGCAAGACAAGGACCCTGCCCTAGTGTTATTGAAACAGAAATGGATAGACAGAAGACACGCCACCATCAGGCAGTTCTACCTCTTGCGGAAAGGCATAATTTTCCACCGAAATTATGCCAATGACACTGAATGGGGGGTATGCATCCCTGAACACCTAATAAACAAGGTTATATGGCATACTCACCTCAGCTATGGACACTTCGGCCACGCAAGTGCAATCTCAAGCTAAGGACCATGTGTTACTTTCGAAACATGGAGCGTCGAATTCGGAGGGTACTGTCGGTGTGTAAAGACTGCCAAAAGGCTAAGCACACCACTGTGAGCATGCAGGCACCATTATACCCAATCGTACCGACCAAATTAAGACAATTAGCAGCAACAGATTTGATGGGACCTTTGCCAAGAACAAGAAGAGGATATACTTACGTATTAGTGTTTGTTGAACTAACGTCCAAATACGTTACCTTTACGCCACTGAAGAGGGCGACAGGACGAACTGTATCTCGAGCCCTAATCCGGGATTTCCTACAACAGGTTGGTCATGTGAGTAAAATTATTTCTGATAACGGGCCACAGTTTAAGTCAAAAACTTGGAAGGAGACGTTGCGTCGATGTAAAATTGATCCCATTTTTATATCTTTGCACCATCCGAGCTCGAATGCTGCAGAACGGGTTATTAAAGAACTCGGAAACTTGTGCCGGTTGTACTGTAACAAACAGCACACGACATGGGACGTTTTCCTTAAAGACTTCCAGGAGGTGATCAATGAGGCACCCCATGGGATAACAAAATTGGCACCCATTACAGTATTGAAAAACCGGATTCCTAAGGACTTGATAACCGATGTCGTAAACTTCCCACCAAGTGCGCGAACGCAGCACCAAGCCATAGTGGATTTGGCTCTCAAGAGGATACGTGCTGCAGCAGAGGTCAGGAAGAGACGTGCCGACAGGGGAGCTCGTCTACGACACTTCCACATTGGACAAAAGGTGCTCGTTAAGTCTTTCCGACTTTCGAACAAACAAAAAATGAAATGCCAAAAATTCTATTCTATTTACAACGGCCCGTACCGTATAAGGAGAGCAGCTCACCACAATGCTTATGAATTAGAGACGCTGAAAGGAAAGAAGTCCATAGGACTCCACCACATCTCTCACATAAAGGAGTTCGTGGAATAGAGTAGTGTAAGTGGTGTACGTAGTAGAATGGGCAAATACGTGAACCTTGCTATAGTAGTAGTGTAAGTGGTGTACAGAGTAGAATAGGCAAAGATATGAACCTTTCTTCGGGGAACAATAATCGTTGCATTAATAGATTAAGATTGTTAAAGTATTAACACGCTGCGTTTTCTCGCATAAGAATTTACTGCTGCTAATTTTTTTTCTGTTTATGTTCGCAAGCTCCACTGTCAATGCGATAAGAGGCACTACCTTTCCATGAGCAATGTTTTTGTCCTTTCCAATCTGGTGTCCATGTTAAGGGATAGTGATGAGTGACGAGATGTCGCACAAACGGGCGCATACAAGAACGTGCTCTTAGAAGCGTTCTGAGAAGTCGTGATACGCTCCATAGCGGCCACAGCCAGTTCGTGAGACGTTCATACCAATGCTTGCAGGCACGCGTCAGTGCACTGCAAGATTGTGGTATATTGCGAGATTTCGAGGATGAATATTGGCAGTATAGTTTTTGAGGAGCTGCGCCAGCATCGTTGTCTTGCAAGTCGGGGTGAACCTGTGAGCGTTTGACTCCAATGGTGCCCTAGGGCCTAGACGGTAGAAATGCGGGCATAAAGCCTACCATGCCAATGTGCTGGTTGGGGATTTAGCATGCTGCTTGCGACTGTCACAGATGAATAACCAGTGACTCATACTAGGATATTCGTGACATACTGTGTAGCTGGCGTGTGATGGGCGACTGAATCCTCAACAGGAACCAGACTTGGCTGGGTCAAATTACATTGCCTCTGGAAAGGTGCGCTTTCATTGCTAAGACTGCATCACATACAAAATTAAGTTCAACTATAAATTTATTGTCTTGTATAGCCATGGCTAACCCAGTCTCTGGAGTTTCAGTGAGGCGTAGTGAGAACTCGGAGGCCGTGTCGTACGGCGCGCACATCACTGTCGTCAATAGCGGCGAGCAGCGAGATATCTCAGCGTAACAGGAATTATGTAAGAGTAGTGTATAAGGTAAACAAAAAAAAAATAAAATAAATAAATAAATAAATAAATAAATAAATAAATAAAAGGGAAAGTAAGTTATACTAGGATAAGTTAAACTGTAGGATTTAACAATAACTAGATTAATATTGTGGGGGTTTTCTACCACAAGTGTGGCGCGCGCCTGTTGGGATGCTATTTTTCAGGTCATCAAATCACAGACCCGAGATGGAGGGACGACCGGCGAGCGAAAGTAGTATAGTTGCATGTTCTTTATAGCACAGTAAAACTTAGACCTGAATAACAACATAATTTAATTAAAAGACATAGAATGTAGATCGTTGGCAAATGGTAGTTAATTCTTGAGCATGTCTACTGTCGATCTATATAATTAATAGTAATATTAGTGTGGGCCCGCACATTTAGTTGTTCATCCATTACATAGCATCAGTTATCACACACCATGTACAATACTGAGATCGGTCTCTACACAAATATCAAGATAAATTATTTCCATTTTTTGTTATGATAGCTACAGATAAATAACTATAAAATTAAAATTACAGTGTCTGAAATGACAGACCATCAATGTATCGGTATGTAAATTTATTATAACATAGAAGGTCATGGGGAAAAGTTAGGCATATGATTTTTGTAAGAATTGTGCAGAGGACTGGGATAGTGGCAACGCAGAGGCCAGCCGGAGGTCATCGGCTACCTGCAGGAGGAGAGCGTCGACGCGCTACCTGTCGTGAGGGGCGCGAGGGCGTCCGGTCCTACAAGCTGACAGTCACCGGGCCGTGTACCTGAGGGATTAGGGAGGATCCTCGCCGGGCCACAAGCGAAAGTGAGGCTGGCCGTTGACACTGATACGCGACCCACACGAGGCAGCCGTTTGGAGGGATTCCCTGCGGCAGACCACGTAGTCGTGAGTACACGAAGAAGATCACATATGGTGTCATAACTGGCGTCTCATGTGCCTCAGGACAGAAAGGGACGCTATATACTCACCTGTTTGGGTTTTTACAACTCACTAGCATTGGCCGATCTGCTTACACAAAGCAGTATCGTGCCACACTAACAAATGTATGGTCTCATTTCTAACTTCTCCTCTCTATTAGAGAGCAGTTTTTAGCAATCGTCGCTCCTAGTTCGATCCTGTATGGATGACCTCACACACTTGTGGAGTCACTCCACGTGCCATCATCCCTCGTCGAACTGCAATATCGGGAAACGTAAAGTACTGCCCAGCGAGAGAAGAGACCTGGACTAGTGATGTATCCCAACAAGTAGACCTCAGAGACAATTAATCGACGTGAGGAGGGCCTATCACTGTGTCTTCCTACCGTACTGCCGTGATCATATGCGTGGGTCTGACTACAATCTCAACAGCGTACTGCAGACGCTCCAGCACTTCCTATTGCTGTTGCAACAACGTAGCAACAACACCCGACGTTTAGCCCTATGTGATGTCAGTACTGTGGCCCCATCCCAAAAGCCGCCCTCCAATGCTCAAGACATGGAACCACGGGCATCAATGCATGTGACTCAACATACCAACCCCCTCAGAGAAACTAATGAATTTGTGAAGTGCTTCGAACATTTCTAACAATGTGATTTAGTGCCACATTCTCAGCACGGTCATGAACAGTGTGCAATGTGCACGCACAACTTAATGTCCCATGAACCTTGTTTTTTTTTAATTTCTTTCTCTAGTGTTGTTTTTGTAATGTATGTGATACCTTGTATGTGTTTGTTTTACACTGTAATTCTCATTACAAATTACTGTATTGTTCTCCACACCATTTTTTTTATCTTGTATTTATTGTTGAGTGTATGGAAACAGTGTGCCTGAAGTCCCCATAAACTGAAGCAGATACCACCTCTGTCATTGTGAATGGACCATCAGTTCAGGGAACATTTTGTAAAGGTTATTCTTGCTGCAGGGAGACAGAATGAATCGGAGGTCGTAATTAGATTCTGAAAGCTCACAAAGAGATTGTTAACTTAAATAGTATCATGTGTGAGTGAGTTCAGGTTAGTTTAATGATTAAAATTGTTGTAACATCTTGGGCATTTAATTGCGGAGCACTCCAACTCTGATTGTAAAGAATAAATTGCTCCATATTTGGCTCACATGCCCGGGCCATATTTAGAGAGTGAATGTCTGTGTGAATCGGTGTTTGGAAGGGGCTCCCTGGGTATGGATGTGTGATGTGAGTGTTAGTGTTCCATATTAAGAAGGTGAAGTTGGCTACATCATAAATAATCCTCCCTCTATGAGCTGCATTTTTCAGTTGCAGTTATTTTCTTTATAGAGTGCGGCATGTGCAGCCAGTTTGCGAGATTGTTCTTGGGCGATTGACTCACTACCTTGCTCCTAAGTGAGCCAACCGCTCACCAATTACAATCTAAAATGGCGTAGGGGCTATGAGAGGTGGCATGAGCCCCCTCTCATATTTCTATCTTACGATTCTCCTCTATAATTGCATGCGGTGGAAAGTTGCTATTCCTTCACGCGCGGACTTCCCACGCAGCGTCTCTCGTCACCCGGGTGGTCCGGTGACAGGCGGGCTCTGCTGATCTGGAAAGCTTTAAGCCGACGGGTGTGAGGAAGTCGAGTGAATGCTTTGCAGACACCGACATTGTCAAGAGGCACGCCCGCAGAGCTTGAAGTAGTGGCTGGGCTAGAGGTTCCGTTACTTCGCAGAAACTTAGCGAAAACACGTTCTGGCGGGCTACCAGCGAGGCGTGGGAATGACTTGTGTACCCAGGCAGCTGTGGCGGGAAAATTCCCGCACTTTCTGCAAAATAGTAACTGTGATTGGCTTGCTCAGGGCATAGCTCCGTGACGTAGCAAGATCGGCGCAGAAATTGGCGCCAAGAATCTCCATTGGTGGAATGGTAGCGTTCCGGCAATGGAGTGGAATTTCCGCCGGTTTTCGAGTTGCTGATTGGAACGTTTAACCACGGCCACTGTCGTGGGGGCGGGAATGTTCTGTGTTCGGTTTTTGTACGGGTGCTCTTGTGGGAGTCGTCTCTCGCCTTTCGGTCGAGGACGTCGAAGCAACCAGCCAACGGCTCCGGTACGGCAGATCGTGTTCTGGGAGTCAAGAAGTCGGTTTGGTAATGTATGTCCGCAGCACCGGCAGATAGGGATTTTCCTAGGTGACAATCAGAGCTCAGCAGAGTGCGCCTGTTCGTCTTTTTTTTTCCTAACTTTGTTCTGTCTTGGGTAGCAGCAATTAATGGTGGGTTGGCTATGTGTTTTCTCTAAGAATTGAGTTGCTAGGAATTGGCTGCACATACCACTTCGTCATAATCCTCACAATCTAGTTTAGGGACAACTTCAATTTCACAGCGTTTGTTTAAGTATCCAATTAGAGCCAATTTGATATATTGTTAATGTTTCATGTGTTATTGTTTATTATTTTGTGTTTAGTCTTAATAAATCATATTGTTATTTTGGACAGAACTTTCATTCTGTTAATAGATAGAGCAACCCCATCATTCCTCACTATGTTAATGAAACCTTCGTTTAATTAACTTATTTAACAAATTAAATTATTGCAGGTGCCAAACTCTCTTCTACTCCACTGGCAGGGTTGATTAGAGTCAGTTCGCGTATTTTTTTTATCCTTGTGCAACAGGAAAAGTTGGAGTTAGAAAAGGAGGGGCTTAGAGCATCATGTACATATGTAAATTCTCTAAGAATTGAGTGTTAAAAACACTGCTAGCCCCGGCACCTCGCAAGGTTTAAGTAGTTCTGGGTCTAGGGGACTGATGACCTCAGATGTTAAGTCCCATAGTGCTCAGAGCCATTTGAACCATTTTGAACACCTTCTAATATCGTGTCGGACATCCTTTTCTCCGGCGTGGTGTAATAACTCGACGTGGACACAACATTCGTTGGAAGTTCCCTCCAGAAATATTGAGCCATGCCGCCTTTACAGCCGTCAATAACGGCGAAAGTGTTGCTGCTGCAGGATTTTGTGCACGAACTGACCTCTTGATTATGTCTCATGAATGTTCAATGGGATTTATGTCGGGTGATCTGGGAGACCAGATCATTCGCTCGAACTGTCCAGAAATTTCTCCAAACTAGTCGCGAACAATTCTGGCCTGATGACGTGGTAAATTGAGGACGATGGCACTTTGTGGGGCTTGCAACTGCGTGTTTATCGGCGCCCATACAAACTCTCAATCTTTTCACTGTCCAGTCTCGCCATTTTTTTCCGAATGACGAGGACAACACAAACACCCAGACCCTGGGTGAAGAAAATCCTCGACCCGGCCGGGAATCGAATCCGTTACCCATGATCCAGAGGCAGCAACGCTAGCCACTATATCGCGAGCTGCGGACACGTGGTAAACTGTCATCCATACAAATTCCATCGTTGTCTGGGAACATGAAGTCCATGAGTGACTGTAAATGGTCAATAAAAGGTTGAGTTGGACCAGAGGCCCAATCCACTCTGTGTAAACGCAACTCACACCATTATGGAGCCACCACTCGCTTGCGCAGTACCTTGTTAACAACATGGGTCCATGGCTTCGTGAGGTCTGCGCTACACTCTGAACCTACCATCAGCTCTCACCAACTGAAATCGGGACTCATTTGACCACGTCAGGGTTTACAGCCGACTAGGGTCCAACAGATACGCTCACTAGCCCATGAGAGGCGCTGCAGGTGAGGTCATGGTGTGTTGCGGCCACATGTAGTAAGCGTTGCTTCACGCAGTGGAGAATGGCAAAACAGAGGCGCGCTGGCGACCGAGGCGTTGCGAAGTAGGTAGGCACAGATAGCCTTGCTGACAGCAGCAGTCTGCCAACAGACTGACGCAAGGACGCACACAGACCGAGCGCCGAGCGAAGCCTGGAGAGTGCTGAGTTAGGGGAAGTGAGGCCGGCACGCTAAGTTACGCTGCAATATACTGCGGGAGTAATAACAAAAAGCTACCACCGAGGGTAAACAACGTCCTCCTGCCGGATATGAATAATGGAGCGCAGGCAGCGACAGACAGAAGCCATTAGGAAGCAGTTCGGATCTGAGGGCGGATGTGGTCCGTGTAAGAATGTTCAATCTTCGTAGGTGACGATTCCGGAAGTCTGTTCCAGCTCGCAGGAGTCATCCGTTCGCCACCAGATGTCAACGTCAGCTCTGGAGGTCGGCCCGAGTTCGGTCGGCACCATGGCTGACTAACTACAGCGAGAACTTCCAGCAGGACCGGCCGTAGCGCGGTCTCGGTCACAGGCGCCGCCGGGGACTGACGCCCGGACTTTACGGCAACCCGGCCCCAAGGCACGTGGTCCGTCCGTGACGGGACCTCGCGGACATCGCAACTGACGGCTTCCCAGCCGCCGGTGCAGCAGGCATCGGCAGCTGACCTCACGGCGACGCGGCTCCGTGTGCGTGCCATATTGGGGTGCCGAGTGGCGACGAGTTCATCTCAACCACAGGGCATCCTGGCTTCAGCGGAGCACTGGTGGCCTGAGGCTCCCGAGTGCGATCAGCGGCGCGCGTTGCGCGCATTGTCGCAGAATCTACACAGCAGCAGCCAGGCGGAGGGATCCGCAGGGCTGGGCAGCGACGACGAGGGAGAAATTGTAAAGAAAGTTCAATAGGTAAATGTAAAACTCCACGCCATCTCAGTCTTTGGCGCAGCCACTGTGTCTGCTGCTAACAAGTGGTGCAGAAGTCGTAGCATGGTGTTAGTTAAGGTAGTCACATCGGTCGTCAGGTACCGTATCCCATTCACGCCATATTGCTCCACACTGTCCTAATGGATATGTTCACTGAACGTTTCACATTGTTTTCTGCAGTTATTTCATGCAGTGTTGCTTGTCCGTTAGCACTGACAACTCTACGCAGACGTCGCTGCTGTTGGTCGTTAATGAAGGCCGTCGGCCACAGTGCTGTACATGGTGACTAGCATTCCCTGAAATTTGGTATTCACGGCGCACTCTTTACACTGTGGATCTTGGAATATTGAATTCTCTAACGATTTCCGAAATGGACTGTCCAACACGTCTAGTTCCCGCTATCATACCGCTTTCAGGACCTTTTAATTCTCGACGTTTGGCCATAATCACGTCGGACACCTTTTCACATGAATCAACTCAGTGCAAATGATGGTTCTCCCAATGTACTGCCCTTTTATGCTTTGTGTACGAGATACTACTGCCTACTGTGCATATAGCTACCCCATGACTTTTGTACAGGGTGTTTATAAATGAATATCGAGGTTTTAATGCTTTATAATATTTATTATATTAAACTTACAGTTATAAACGATATGTCAAATGAAAGATCAACTCAACAGTTCTACCAAGAACCTCGTAAATGTTCAGTGCGAGCATTACTTGTCACACGGCACACACAAAGTCTATAGCCGAGTTCTTCCTAAACGTTGATAAGTGTGTCTTCAGTGATTGCAGCAACAGCTGCTTCAGTCCAGCTTCTTAATTCAGGGAGGTCTGCTGATGGTGCAGGCACGTACACACGATCCTTGATGAAGCCCCAAAGGAAAAAATCGCATGGCGTTAGGTCGGGTGAACGTGGAGGCCATGCGAAGCAAGCCCTGTCATTGGGCCCCTTGCGGCCTATCCAGCGCTTGGGTACAGTAAAGTTCAACCAATCGCGTACTTCGCTATGTCAGTGAGGTGGGCCACCATCTTGCTGGAAAATGAAGTTCTTTGGCTCAACTTCTTCCAACTGAAGGAAGAGCCATTATTCTAGTGTATCAAGTGTATCAAGGTAAGAAGAGATAGTTACAGAAAGTTCACCAAAAAAAGAAAGGCTCACAAACTTTCCACTGGGATACGGCACAAAAAACAGTCACTTTAGGGGAATCTCGTTGTACTTGTAGCACCTCGGGAGGATTTTCTGAGCCCCAGATGCGTACATTGTGAGTGTTAAAATGTCCACCAAGGTGAAAGGTCGATTCATTACTGAAGCCAACATGATCCAGAAAATCTTCATCGTCATGAACAACATTTCGTTTGCGAATTTGGCACGTAATCCATGGTCTGCCGGCTTCAGAGCCTGTAATAACTGTAAACGGTAAGAAAGTAGTTGTACGCTTTTTCTTAAAACTTTACAAGCAGTCGACACGGGAACTTGTAATTCATGACTAGCCTTCCCAGACTGATTTATTTGGGCTACGAGTGAACGACTCTCTCACTCGCTCAACAGTCTTGGTCGTGCTGTGCTCTTCCCTTTACAATGGCAGCCGGTACCTTCAAATTGACGATACAATCTACGAATGTTATTATCACTCGAAGAATCACAACCGAACTTCAGCAGGAACGCACGCCGCACAGTAACTACAGATTCGGTCTTCGGCAACTGCAAAACACAAAACGCTTTCTGTTCACTGGTCACCATCTTCGCTACTACCGCTGTCTAGCGGATTGCGGCGGAAACATTGCGCGCTGCACATGCGCACTGGTGCCAAACACAAGTGTTTGAGTTGCTCTTTCATTTGACATATCACTTACAACTGTAAGTTTGATGTAATAAATATTATAAAGAGTTAAAACCCCGATATTCATTTATAAACACCCTCTATTTATACACTACTGGCCATTAAAATTGCTAAACCAAGAAGAAATGCAGATGATAAACGGGTATTCAATGGACAATAATATTATACTAGAAATGACACATTTTCATGCAATTTTCGTGCATAGATCCTGAGAAATCAGTACCCAGAACAAACACCTCTAGCCGTAATAACAGCCTTGATACGCCTGGGCATTGAGTCAAACAGAGCTTGGATGGCGTGTACAGGTACAAATGCCCATGCAGCTTCAACACGATACCACAGTTCATCAAGAGTAGTGACTGGCGTATTGTACGAGCCCGTTGCTCGGCCACCATTGACCAGACGTTTTCAATTGGTGAGAGCTCTGGAGAGTGGGCTGGCCAGGGCAGCAGTCGAAGATTCTCTGTATCCAGAAAGGCCCGTATAGGACCTGCAACATACGGTCGTGCATTATCCTGCTGAAATGTAGGGTTTCGCATGGATCGAATGAAGGGTAGAGTCACAGGTCGTAACACATCTGAAATGTAACGTCCACTGTTCAAAGTGTCGTCAGTGCGAACAAGAGGTGACCGAGACGTGTAACCAATGGCACCCCATACCATAACGCCGGGTAATACGCCAGTATGGCAATGACGAATACACGCTTCCAATGTGCGTTCACCGCGATATCGCCAAACACGGATGCGACCATCATGATGCTGTAAACAGAACCCGGATTCATCCGAAAAATGACGTTTTGCCATTCGTGCACCCAGGTTCGTCGTTGAGTACACCATCGTAGGCGCTCCTGTCAGTGATGCAGCGTCAAGGGTAACCGTAGCCATGGTCTCCGAGCTGATAGTTCATGCTGCTGCAAAAGACGTCGAACTGCCATGTGGATAAGATGCCTGTCATCTCGACTGCTAGTGATACGAGGCCGTTGGGATCGAGCACGGCGTTCCGTATTACCCTCCTGAACCCACCGATTCCATATTCTGCTAACAGTCATTGGATCGCGACTAATGCGAGCAGCAATGTCTCGATACGATAAACTGCAATCGCGATAGGCTACAACCCGACCTTTATCATAGTCGGAAACATGGTGGTACGCATTTCTCCTCCTTACACGAGGCATCACAACAACGTTTCACCAGGCAACGCCGGGCAACTGCTGTTTGTGTATGAGATATCGGTTGAAAACTTTCCTCATGTCAGCACTTTATAGGTGTCGCCACCGGCGCCAACCTTGTGTGAATGCTCTGAAAAGCTAATCATTTGCATAGGAAAACATCTTCTTCCTGTCGGTTAAATTTCGCGTCTGTAGCACGTCATCTTCGTGGTGTAGCAATTTTAATGGCCAGTAGTGTAAATACGAATTATAACGCAAAAAAGCAGATTTTTAGCCTGTCCACAGGTAATGGCAGCTACCTACGAGACCAGCACCGTAAGTGTTAATATCACAAATGGCATACAGATGTAGGTAAGGCATTTCGAGATTCAAATCTCATTTCTCTTACCGGAGCCCACCTCTACCAATAGGTGGTTGCACGACTGAACATTACAGTCGACAATCGTCGGAGCGAATCGAAAATGACAGAGCACAAGCGTAAGACAGCCAGAATGCGTTCCCTGCTGAGAGACCCGCCTTCCGAGAAGCGCGGAGTTGACGCCAGACCGGCGCGTCCCGCGGGACCCGTGACGTCATCACAAGTGTCTCGGGAAGTCGGGAGGCGACGCCAGCGCTTCCAGGAAAGCCTCGGCCGTTGGCCGGGACGTGGCGGGACTAAAGTCAGTGACACACCCTGGTCACCAGTCAGCGTTCTTACCGCGTTGGTTTCCGCTAAGCAGGAAACAATTGCAAAAACTACGTGTTGTTGTTGTTGTAGTCTTCAGTCGTGAGACTGGTTTGATGCAGCTCTCCATGCTACTCTATCCTGTGCAAGCTTCTTCATCTCCCAGTACGTACTGCAGCCTACATTCTTCTGAATCTGCTTAGTGCATTCATCTCGTGGTCTCCGACTACGATTTTTACCCTCCACGCTACCCTCCAATACTAAACTGGTGATCCCTCGATGTCTCAGAACATGTCCTACCAACCGATCCCTTCTTCTAGTCAAGTTGTGCCACAAGCTCCTCTTCTCCCCAATTCTATTCAATACCTCCTCATTAGTTATGTGATCTACCCATCTAATCTTCAGCATTCTTCTGTAGCACCACATTTCGAAAGCTTCTATTCTCTTCTTGTCTAAACTATTTATCGTCCACGTTTCACTTCCATACATAGCTACACTCCACACAAATACTTTAAGAAACAACTTCCTGACATTTAAATCTAAACTCTGTGTTAACAAATTTTCTTTTTCAGAAACGCTTTCCTTGCCATTGCCAGTCTACATTTTATATCCTCTCTGCTTCGACCATCATCAGTTATTTTGCTCCCCAAATAGCAAAATTCCTTTACTACTTTAAGTGTCTCATTTCCTAATCTAATTCCCTCAGCATCACCCGACTTAATTCGACTACATTCCATTATCCTCGTTTTGCTTTTGTTGATGTTCATCTTATATCCTCCTTTCAAGACACTGTCCATTCCGTTCAACTGCTCTTCCAAGTCATACAGTAAAGCTGCATGCCCTCGGGAAAAATTACAGCTGTAGTTTCCCCTTGCTTTCAGCTGTTCGCAGTACCAGAATAGCAAGGCCATTTCGGTTAGTGTTACAAGGCCAGATCAGTTAATCATCCAGACTGTTACCCCTGCAACTACTGAAAAGGCTGCTGCTCCTCTTCAGGAACCACACGTTTGTCTGGCCTCTCAACAGACACCCCACCGTTGTGGTTGCACCTGCGGTACGGCTATCTGTATCGTTGAGGCACGCAAGCCTCCCCACCAACGGCAAGATGGGGCAACCTACGTAGACTCAGCGAAACACAAAAGCTCATACGGAAAGAATTAGCTACAGTGTGCTGACGAACTACGGAGTAAGATCGCTAGTTCCCTCTCTCCTTGCCCGGATACGTCACAAGACGCACCTACAAGCTGTTAGAATACACAAAAAGTAATCTGGCCAGTCATGGGTAATCGTTTTCGTTTAGACGTCAGCACCAAAACTGCTAGTGTTTGAGAGCGGCTGCTGTGCATGTTGACGCATGAACGGTGGAAGCACGGTTAGGAGGCGCCATCCCTCTTACGAAAAGAATCGAAATGTGGTCGAAAGCTTTGTATATGTTTGAAAAAGTAGCATAGACTACACTAATAGTGACAAGTAAGCCCTGGTATAAGGATCATCTCCAACAGTGCTTTGACACGGTCTCACTCAGGATGACATCCAACAACTCGATCAACCGATGTCAATCCGAATAACTGTTTGCATAAGGCCCAGAGGTGGACCAACGCGTTATTGACTTTCTGAGTTTGTGAAACTGTTTCTCTTGAATAAATCATCCTTTTTTTTTCCTGAAGTTGTAATCATCTGTTTGCCTGTGCATGTACGCGGTGCGGCGCTTAAATCCGGACAAATGAAAAAAATTTAAAAACCAATGTATTAAAACAAAATACAAATGAAAATGAAAATCCTTTTACATGTAAGTGGTGGTATCTTTCAAGAGTAACATTACTCGATGTAGCCCCCTTCCGCCGCAATGACCGCCTCCAATCTTGTCCTGAAGCGATCGCACGCACTCTTCAAAACAGCGCTGTCCATATTCGCGAATGCTGCTTCGATAACGGTGCGTAGCGACGTGACACGAGGGTGCCTCGTCTTATAGGTAACTCTGTCGACTACGCTCCACACATAGTAGTCGAGGGGTTTCAAATCTGGGCTATTCTGGAGCCAGAACTCCTTCGGCCAGAACATGTCAACGTTATCCGAGAGCCAGTTTTGAACTACATAGCTCGTATGAGGTCCTCTTCTGCAAAAAATGGTTCAGATTGCTCTGAACACTATGGGACTTGTCTGAGGTCATCAGTCCCCTAGGACTTAGAACTACTTAAACCTAGCTAACCTAAGGTCATCACACACATCCATGCCCGAGGCAGGATTCGAACCTGCGATCGTAGCGGTCGCGCGGTTCCAGACTGAAGCGCCTAGAACCGCTCGGCCACACTGGCCGGCTCCTCTTCTGCCATCCGATGCGTTGTTCGCTTGCTGACATTCAATATTGACGCCAATATGCTCAATGATTGCCGCAGGTCCTTCGAAATCAGCACCTGAGCCTTTTTGATGACTGCCGCAGTTCGTGACATGCGTTTCTTTGAATGAAGTTTCCTCGCCGGGTTAGCGGAACCTTCCCCAGACTTCTCCGAAGCATTATATTTGACCACAATATCGTAAACAGTTGACCTCGGGTACCCGAAGAATCGAAATATTTCAGTGGGCGAACGCCCATCGTGAAGACTTTCGATGATCGCGGCTCTTCAGTTGCACTCCGCATTTGCCCGTAACATCTCGGCCATTTTGAGGTACTGACTGTTTACTATATGCCTATCGCTTTCTATAACGCCAATCGCGACCTCCGATATGGCGAGAAATTGAAATTGACCCGGATTCAAAGGGAGTTAGAACGGAAAAAAAATTTACACGTTTTCGGATTTTTATCTCATAACATTTGCAGCTTTCCGAATATATCACTTACAAACTCACGTGGGAAGTATTGTATTTTATTTTTTAAATATCGTCTACACCGGTTGAAAATGTTAAAATTTTTACGTGCATTACTTCAAGATAAAAAAAAATCAACAATTTTTTATATAGAAGGCTGTAGATTGCTGTGTTATAAAGGTCATGTCCAGAAGAGGATGGGCACCAGATTGAGGAAGTTGAAACGAAGTTTGAGAGGCAAGAAAAATCGTAAGAAGCAGGCTGACAGACAAAACAATTGATGAACTACAGTATGGCCATTAGAAATAATACTGACGATTTATTGAAAATGAAACAGGCAGTATGGACTACCTTCTTCCACAGACTTCAACAGATGAAAAACCAGTACACCACCTTTGCCCTCCTGCACCTGGTTCCTGGTGCAATTACCACAATGCCCAGTACTCAAACAGTTCATACAGTCATAAACATTCCACCCCAGCAGAAGTCAGGCATATTATAAAACCTATTTACAGACAGCTGGCAAATCCTGAATTACTGAAAAAGTGTCTGCATGGTCAGACTCAAAATCCCAATGAGTCGTTCAGTAATCTTACATGGACTTGCTGAACAAAAAATGTTTTTCTTGAAAGTCTCTTCGGGTTTGCTGCCGGATCCTAGAATCAACTTGACTCGATATTTCGGCGATCCAACTGTTCGCCATCTTCAGGAAATGCTGCTTCTGCTGATGAGTCCCGCTGAGAACTGACGCAAGATTGCAATTCGACGTCCTATATAGGCCACCGTTCAGTACACGGCGCATGCGCCGCCCATCACGGTTTCTGCCTTACAAAACAGGGAGGTGGCGCCGCCCTTAGTGAAACACTGCTGGCAGCGATATATCGCAATCCATGCCGCACCGAAGGACGTTCAGTTTTGATGCGAGATAATACGGGACTCCACGTTTTGCTAAGAGGAAACCCATTGTCTCTGTTGATTAAATTATCAGCCAACCTAATTTCAATCGCCTCTTTATAGACACTATTCCAAAAACCGGAAATGTTGGCAATCACAACAGTTTCCTCAAATTTCATTTTGTGTCCCTCATTTAGGCAGTGTTCTGCTACGGCCGATTTTTCCGGCTGTTGTAGCCTCGTGTGACGGCGATGTTCCACACACCTGTCATGCACTGTGCGATCTCGCATCAAAACTGAACGTCCTTCGGTGCGGCATGGATTGCGATATATCGCTGCCAGCAGTGTTTCACTAAGGGCGGCGCCACCTCCCTGTTTTGTAAGGCAGAAACCGTGATGGGCGGCGCATGCGCCGTGTACTGAACGGTGGCCTATATAGGACGTCGAATTGCAATCTTGCGTCAGTTCTCAGCGGGACTCATCAGCAGAAGCAGCATTTCCTGAAGATGGCGAACAGTTGGATCGCCGAAATATCGAGTCAAGTTGATTTTAGGATCCGGCAGCAAACCCGAAGAGACTTTCAAGACTTATTACGCCGGGAAAGCCTACGTAATCACAAAAAATGTTTTTGTTGGGATGAAGATACTAAGGTGTGGGGCGGGGGGTGGGGGTCAGTGATGCTGTTATTGCCTTTAATGATGGCAACATTGGTAAGGTGAAAGTGCTACAGCGTATGGGAATTAATCCTGGAGCAAACTGCATCAGAGAACTTGAACAGATGGACAAGGTTCTCATTGGTAAAGCAGAGTATGCAGCATAGTTCGCCATTGATGAGTCCAGAAAGAAGAAAAGGAAAAAAATTGGAAAAATATCAAGAGGATGATGTACTCAGAAACCACTTCGAGTAGAGTATTAGGATTTTCAGGGAGTAGTAACACACATATCCTGAGTCTACTGAACAAAAAAAGAACATAATGTTATGTATAATTAAAATTATTTAGGATAACGTACAAAAAAGTACACAGAATTTTACCCATGTGAATAAGTTTTATTTCCGAAAGCAATGGCTGAAATGCGATTATTGTTGTTCAGTAGACTCAGAACATACAGTATAATGTCCTGTGAAAGTTTCATGTCAATGACTACAGTGGTTCCTGAAATACAGGTAAGCCAAGCCACTAAATTTAACATTGTCGGGATAGGGCGTTCCAACTGCCCTTAAGCGCCGCACCCTCTATATAACATGTACCGATTTCCGTCCCATTCGGATAAGTCCTTCGTGATGTGTCTTTCTTTTTTTGTCTTAGAGTGTAATTCTGCCATTTTTCACTGTTGAAATTAATTTCAGTAAAACGCTTTTACCTGTTAAAGTTCTTAGTTATGCGTAGTTAGGGTTTTTCTTTGTCCACGTGTTTGTCAAACGTAAATACCATTTGCTTTCAGATATTTCGTCTCTCTTGGAAAGCGCCACTAGCAGGAAAAAAACAGCATTTCGTGCAACGCTCTTCTATATGTACCACGAAAACAAAGCAAACAACACAATAAAGATTAAGAAGCCACGAAAGTTTAATCCGTTTCCACAACTGCAGTGAGCTCAGCGAGAATAGTTGGCAGACGCCCACACAGTCCCCTGTTTCTCCGCATGCGCAGAGTGCCGCATACTCAAGATTTTAGAACTGCACTCTCAAGATACTCGACTGGATGTTGAAGTCACTGATACACTCGTGACGTGGTTGGTTGCTGGTTTACACGTAATAACGTGACGCGCACTCACGGCAAGTAGTCGACTGTGATCAGAAAGTAGCTCGTCTAAAACGGCCTTAAGGGAGCGGACAACGGTTGGTTTGTGAGCGAATATTGCGCATTCGGTTTTATAGCTATGAAGAGAATAGCAATGTCGTCAGCGAATCCACTGCTGATATCGTTTCACACTAAATGTTAATTCCATAACTAAACCTTTATTAGATTTCGATCATTTCTTCTTCTGTATACAGGAGGTCGAAGAATAAAGGGTGAAGATTCCATCCTTGGCTGATGCACTTTTCAATTAGATTTCATACCGGGAAGCGGAGCGTTTTCGCTCGGGTGTGGTAACATTATCTTTTCGGCTCCTTTCTGGTGACATTTAGTTACAACATTCTTGAATAAAACATTCTTTGTTGCGAAAGTAGTGCTTTAATGACGCGTTTCGCCTTTGTAGGGCACCATTAGACTATCTACAGAAAGAATAAAGTGAAAATATAGTTGAAGTATGGCTTTATTGTGCACGGCTGTAATAAATTATCTAACGAAATTTTTACATACCGTGGACTGAGAGACATTCGTGGAACACTTACGCTGTGGAATAAGCATACATCCATATTGGGCTAACCGAGGAGTGTGTAAAGACAAAGAACATGAACTGATAAGCAGACCTTAGAAAGAAAGAATAACTGACGTAGTGGTTAGCCAAATAGAGTGTTAACATGCGAAACAATATAAATAATTCTACGAATGTCTCTCAATCCATGGTTCGGCGCGGTAACAAAGCTTGAAGTTCCAATATGATGGTTAAAATTAGTTATAGGCTCCACACAATAAATATGTTGGTCAACAAAGTAAGTAAAATAAACGATAAGCAAAAGTATGTGGTTGCCTAAAAACTCTTCACAGCAACTGCTGGGTACCATCAACCGAACTATTAGCAATATTTAAATGATTATACAGAGTGTTACAAAAAGGTACGGCCAGACTTTCAGGAAACATTCCTCACACATAAAGAAAGAAAATATGTTATGTGGACATGTATCCGAAACGCTTACTTTTCATGTTAGAGTCATTTTATTACTTCTCTTCAAATCACATTAATCATGGAATGGAAACACACAGCAACAGAACGTACCAGCGTGACTTCAAACACTTTGTTACAGGAAATGTTCAAAGGGTCCTCCGTTAGCGAGGATACATGCATCCACCCTCCGTCGCATGGAATCCCTGATGCGCTGATGCAGCCCTGGAGAATGGCGTATTGTATCACAACCGTCCACAATACGAGCACAAAGCATCTCTACATTTGATACCGGGGTTGCGTAGACAAGAGCTTTCAAATGCGACCATAAATGAAAGTCAAGAGGGTTGAGGTCAGTGACTGCAAAACCACGTTCGTGATGAACACTAACCTGTTGATGCTACGTACTGATGTGATTGATGCTAGTACTGTAGAGCAATGAGTCGCATGTCAACAGAAGCACCGAAGTCAACATTACCTTCCCTCAATTGGGCCAACTGGCGGTGAATCGAAGAAGTACAGTACATACTGACGAAACTAAAATGAGCTCTAACATGGAAATTAAGCGTTTCCGGACGCATGTCCACATAAAATCTTTTCTTTATTTGTGTGTGAGGAATGTTTCCTGAAAGTTTGGCCGTACCTTTTTGTAACACCATGTATAAATGCGTTTAACAATTTCAAAATCGTAGCCGACACTGCGCACCATCCCTAGTGCAAAAGTTATAGCTAGTTTTACTTACATATAAACTCTTAACATTTAAAATCGTACTTGTCTTATTTTACATATTGTAATGAATTTAACTGAGACAAGTAAGTAGATTCGCATTCACTTTTTTCTATATTTCCGTGATGCGAGCGCCGCTTTGCGACGTTATAACATTTATACAGAGTGGTCCATTGATAGTGGCTGGGCCAAATATCTCACGAAATAAGCATCAAACGAAAAAACTACATAGAACGAAACTCGTCTAACTTTAAGGGGGAAACCAGATGGCGCCATTGTTGACCCGCTAGATGGCGCCATCATAGGTCACACGGATATCAACTGCGTTTTTTTTTTAATAGGAACCGCCATTTTTATAACATAGTCGTGTAGTATGTAAAGAAATGTGAATGTTTTAGTTGGACCACTTTTTTCGCTTTGCGATACATGGCGCTGTAATAGTCACAAACGTATAAGTACGTGGTATCACGTAACATTCCTCCAAACCGGGCGTTATTTGCTTCGTGATACATTACCCGTGTTAAAATGGACCGTTTACCAATTGCGGAAAAGGTCGATATCATGTTAATGTATGGCTATGGTGATCAAAATGCCCAACAGGCGTGTGCTATGTATGCTGCTCGGAATCCTGGACGACATCATCCAAGTGTCCGGACCGTTCACCTGATAGTTACGTTATTTAAGGAAACAGGAAGTGTTCAGCCACATGTGAAACGTCAAACACGACATCTACATCTACATCTACATCCATACTCCGCAAGCCACCTGACGGTGTGTGGCGGAGGGTACCTTCAGTACCTCTATCGGTTCTCCCTTCTATTCCAGTCTCGTATCGTTCGTGGAAAGAAGCATTGTCGGTATGCCTCTGTGTGGGCTCTAATCTCTCTGATTTTATCCTCATGGTCTCTTCGCGAGATATACGTAGGAGGGAGCAAAATACTGCTTGACTCTTCGGTGAAGGTATGTTCTCGAAACTTTGACAAAAGCCCGTACCGAGCTACTGAGCGTCTCTCCTGCAGAGTCTTCCACTGGAGTTTATCTATCATCTCCGTAACGCTTTCGCGATTACTAAATGATCCTATAAGGAAGCGCGCTGCTCTCCGTTGGATCTTCTCTATGTCTTGTATCAACCCTGTCTGGTACGGATCCCACACTGCTGAGCAGTATTCAAGCAGTGGGCGAACAATCGTACTGTAACCTACTTCCTTTGTTTCCGGATTGCATTTCCTTAGGATTCTTCCAATGAATCTCAGTCTGGCATCTGCTTTACCGACGATCAACATTATATGATCATTCCATTTTAAATCACTCCTAATGCGTACTCCCAGATAATTTATGGAATTAACTGCTTCCAGTTGCTGACCTGCTATTTTGTAGCTAAATGATAAAGGATCTATATTTCTGTGTATTCGCAGCACATTACACTTGTCTACATTGAGATTGAATTGCCATTCCCTGCACCATACGTCAATTCGCTGCAGATCATCCTGCATTTCAGTACAATTTTCCATTGTTACAACCTCTCGATACACCACAGCATCATCTGCAAAAAGCCTCAGTGAACTTCCGATGTCATCCACCAGGTCATTTATGTATATTGTGAATGACAACGGTCCTATGACACTCCCCTGCGGCACACCTGAAATCACTCTTACTTCGGAATACTTCTCTCCATTGAGAATAACATGCTGCGTCCTGTTATCTAGGAACTCCTCAATCCAATCACACAATTGGTCTGATAGTCCGTATGCTCTTACTTTGTTCATTAAACGACTGTGGGGAACTGTATCGAACGCCTTGCGGAAGTCAAGAAACACGGCATCTACCTGTGAACCCGTGTCTATGGCCCTCTGAGTCTCGTGGACGAATAGCGCGAGCTGGGTTTCACATGACCGTCTTGTTCGAAACCCATGCTGATTCCTACAGAGTAGATTTCTAGTCTCCAGAAAAGTCATTATACTCGAACACAATACGTGTTCCAAAATTCTACAACTGATCGACGTTAGAGATATAGGTCTATAGTTCTGCACATCTGTTCGACGTCCCTTCTTGAAAACGGGGATGACCTGTGCCCTTTTCCAACGACCTGCAACAAATGATGATGCCCAAGTAGGTGTTATAGCTGCTGTCGCGGCTAATCCGCACATCAGTAGCAGGCAAATTGCGCGAGAATCGGGAATCTCAAAAACGTCGGTGCTGCGAATGCTAAATCAACATCGATTGCACCCATACCATATTTCTATGCACCAGGAATTGCATGGCGACGACTTTGAACGTCGTGTACAGATCTGCCACTGGGCACAAGAGAAATTACGGGACGATGACAGATTTTTTGCACGCGTTCTGTTTAGCGATGAAGCGTCATTCAGCAACAGCTGTAACGTAAACCGGCATAATATGCACTACTGGGCAACGGAAAATCCACGATGGCTGCAGCAAGTGGAACATCGGCGACCTTGGCCGGTTAATGTATGTTGCGGCATTATGGGAGGAAGGCCGATTTTCTTTCCCATCCTGGACACAATCAGAGATTGTGCTCCGTGTCTGATGACCTCGATGTCGGTGGGACATGAAACCCAATCTTTCTCCTTCATTCTAGCGGATACACTTGCTGCCTGACTGGTAACACTCCAGCTAGGTGTGGGCCCACCTCCGGGCTGCCGTACCTGCCGTCAAGAACGAACCTGACAAGGCTAGGGAGTCCACAAGTACAACTGGCAAACAGCATAAAGATGCGAACGGGAAGATAGAAAAAAGGAAGACTCCCACCATTAAGAAAACAAGCACAAATATAAAAACTGACTTCTTGAACGAGTGAAAGAACAGCAATATCTTCATCTAGACGTTCGCGTAGACATTGTTTCCTGACCAGTATCTACGAGGTGCATTCAAGTTCTAAGGCCTCCGATTTTTTTTCTAATTAACTACTCACCCGAAATCGATGAAACTGGCGTTACTTCTCGACGTGATCGCCCTGCAGACGCACACGTTTTTCACAACGCTGACGCCATGATTCCATGGCATCGGCGAAGGCTTCTTTAGGAGTCTGTTTTGACCACTGGAAAATCGCTGAGGCAATAGCAACACGGCTGTTGAATGTGCGGCCACGGAGAGTGTCTTTCATTGTTGGAAGAAGCCAAAAGTCACTAGGAGCCAGGTCAGGTGAGCAGGGAGCATGAGGAATCACTTCAAAGTTGTTATCACGAAGAAACTGTTGCGTAACGTTAGCTCGATGTGCGGGTGCGTTGTCTTGGTGAAACAGCACACGCGCAGCCCTTCCCGGACGTTTTTGTTGCAGTGCAGGAAGGAATTTGATCTTCAAAACATTTTCGTAGGATGCACCTGTTACCGTAGTGCCCTTTGGAACGCAATGGGTAAGGATTACGCCCTCGCTGTCCCAGAACATGGACACCATCATTTTTTCAGCACTGGCGGTTACCCGAAATTTTTTTGAAGGCGGTGAATCTGTGTGCTTCCATTGAGCTGGATGGCGCTTTGTTTCTGGATTGAAAAATGGCATCCACGTCTCATCCATTGTCACAACCGACGAAAAGAAAGTCCCATTCGTGCTGTCGTTGCGCGTCAACATTGCTTGGCAACACGCCACACGGGCAGCCGTGTGGTCGTCCGTCAGCATTCGTGGCACCCACCTGGATGATACTTTTCGCATTAACAGGTCGTCATGCAGGATTGTGTGCACAGAACCCACAGAAATGCCAACTCTGGAGGTGATCTGTTCAACAACAGTCATTCGGCGATCCCCCAAAACAATTCTCTGCACTTTCTCGATCATGTCGTCAGACCGGCTTGTGCGAGCCCGAGGTTGTTTCGGTTTGTTGTCAAACGATATTCTGCCTTCATTAAACTGTCGCACCCACGAACGCACTTTCGACACATCCGTAACTCCATCACCACATGTCTCCTTCAACTGTCGATGAATTTCAATTGGTTTCACACCACGCAAATTCAGAAAACGAATGATTGCACGCTGTTCAAGTAAGGGAAACGTTGCCATTTTATGTATTTAAAACAGTTCTCATTCTCGCCGCTGGCGGTAAAATTCCATCTGCCTTACGGTGCTGCCATCTCTGAGACGTATTGACAATGAACGCGGTCTCATTTTAAAACAATGTTTCTATCTCTTTCCAGCCCGGAGAAAAAAAATCGAAGGCCTTAGAACTTGAATGCAACTCATACATTTGTAGTGTTTAGTGAAATATTATGCGAATTACGACTTTATTAAAACTGTGAAAGCTTGTTGCTATTATCACTTCATTCACTATAGAAATATGAAAAAGTACTTCCTCTCGAGTTTAAAAAGAAACTCGTAAGTCACTAATACTCCCCATCCTTGACTGTAGCAATTATATTTTCTAATCATACAATGAAGGCTTTCACGACCGGATGTTTCAGCTGCCGAGAATTCTTCCGGGTAGTATGGCCGTGGCCCATAGAACTCTTCCATCCCTGACGTTTCGTCCAAAGCTACGTTGGACATCTTCGGAGGTGCTCCTCGTTGTGCTGAGTCTTACCGACTGACGACTCGGACGTCGAAGGACGGCCTAAATACTGTAGAAAGTGGGCGTGGTCTGGGTTTCACGTGATAGCAGAGATAAACCTTGTCAAGAATAAAATATATCTGTCTATCATAGTACGTCAAAGATAAAAACTTCTCATCGATTCTACAGCGTCACAGTCCATATACCGCTGAGTTTCATAGCTTCTTCTTTTCTGTTAAAATTATCCCCATGTTTATATATTTCGATGGTTTCTCTATATAGCCGTGGATAATAGTTCATCATAGTACATAAAACTTCAGTTTCCTAAGGATTTCCGTATGAGAGATCATGTCGGCTACAACTGGCGATGACTGTATATATACAATACATTTCGCTATTTCCACCTTGTCGCTCTAATCTATGAAGAATTATCATGGTTACGAACCGATAAGCGTATAGATTACCATGCCCTGTGTTGGTTGCATCGCCTTTTGAATCATTGCACTCCTTCCTGTTTACTATATACTCCTTGTATCTTAAATTCTTAGGCCACTACCTGGACAACACAGAAGAAATGCTCATTCTCAACAAAGTAAAATCGTCTCTGTACCACTGCACAACACTGTCATGTTCTTTAAATATTTTCCGTATCAGGAACCCGACTTTTGAACAATCTTCCTCAAAATATTAGAGAAATTAAAATCCTTTGAACCTTCAAAAGACAGCTAATGACCCAACTTCTATCACAGTAGCTATCTCTTCTTGCCGCTCGCTCTCGTCAACCGCCCCTCCCCCACCACTTTTCCCTCCCCTTGTCTACAGGGTTCTCTATTGAAAGTCTCTTCTCTCCTAGCACCATTTTCACTTTAATTTCAATCCTCTTGTCTTTCATTATCCCTTCCATTTCTTCTAATATCAAACAAGGCTTCAAAAGCACTAAACTAATCAATATCATTCTTAATGCCTCAGTTATTTTGTTACTATTAGTGTTCTTGTTATTATTATTGCAAATTATTATTATCTTGTTTGTTATGTAACAATTAATTAATATCATTTTTATTCCCTCCATTATTTTAACATCATTGTTTGTGTTATTATTATTATTATTATTATTAATGCAAATTATTATTGTGATTGTTATGGAAATCTTTTATGTGTTGTTCCTGGTCAGATATGAGCGAGGGCATGAAGGCCCTAATCTGACCACACTAAATAAGGAATAAATAAATAAATAAATAAATCTAGAATTAACAGTGTGGCATATGTTCTTCTGAAATTTTAGCAAATAAATTTTCTAACGATAAATTTTTCTGAATTACAGTTTCCTGGACATTATACTAAGGTAATATACTATTCACTGATGTAAACAAATTATTATTAATATTGATATGGTAACCAAACAATTAGATAGTATTATATTAAAACATTTTATTTGCTACTAGCGACACGCAGCAGCTTCGCAAGATTAGCACTAAATATGTACAGCCGGATGATTTGTCTGCTAGAGCGGAGTAAATTATATAAACAAAGTTTCCTCGTGAATATGCCTATCTGTTAATGAAAATCGTAGTTTCTGAGATTAGCCTTCACATCCAGATATGTGGCATGCGAATTAAAGTTCATCTTAGCTCAGCCCTTCGCACGAAATATTAATAAATTATATACACAAACCTTTCTCGTGGATCAGCCTATCTATTTCTGAAAACCGTATCAAAATACCTACAGAAGTCCCTGAGATTACCTTTCTCATACCGACAGAAAGCGCGGCGGGAGACTTTAATTTATAATATACAGGGTGACTATTACTGATCTATATGAAATAAAATCGTTGTAAGTTCTGAACGGTTTAGGTTAGGACGTTCAAACTGCACAGTTGGTCGCGGGGCATGATGGGAAATAGTATCCGCTGTATGTTTTAGTTTAGCGAAGAAGCCCACTTTCATTTGTATGGATTCTTGAAAAAGCAAAATTGGCGCATGTGGGGGACTGAGAATCCGCATTTCGCGATCAAGAAGTCTCTTCACCTTCAACGGGTGACTGTGTGGTGTGCAATTCCCAGTCACGGAAAATCGGTGCGACACTCCTTGATGGCGCAGTGACTACCGAATGGTACGTGAATGTTTTGGAAGATGATTTCAAACCATTATCCAAGTGACCCTGACTTGAGAAGATGTGGTTCATGCAAGACGGAGCTCGACCCCAGTGAAGCAAGAGAGCGTTTGATGTCCTGGAGGACCACTCTGGGGACCGCATTCTGGTTCTGCAGTAGCCAGAGGCCACTGGCATAGGCCTCGATTGGACGCCATATTCTCCATATCTGAACACATGCGACTCCTTTTTGTGGAGCTATATCAAAGACAAGGTGTACAGTAACAACCCCAAAACGATTGCTGAGCTGAAAACATTCAGGAGGTCATCGACATCATAGATGTTCCGACACTTCAGCGGGTCATGCAGAATTTCGCTATTCGTCTGCGCAACATCATCGCCAATGATAGCAGGTTTTCGAACAAGTCAAAACCTAAATCCGAATATCTGTAGTGACATTTACACACTCCTGGAAATTGAAATAAGAACACCGTCAATTCATTGTCCCAGGAAGGGGAAACTTTATTGACACATTCCTGGGGTCAGACACATCACATGATCACACTGACAGAACCACAGGCACATAGACACAGGCAACAGAGCATGCACAATGTCGGCACTAGTACAGTGTATATCCACCTTTCGCAGCAATGCAGGCTGCTATTCTCCCATGGAGACGATCGTAGAGATGCTGGATGTAGTCCTGTGGAACCGCTTGCCATGCCATTTCCACCTGGCGCCTCAGTTGGACCAGCGTTCGTGCTGGACGTGCAGACCGCGTGAGACGACGCTTCATCCAGTCCCAAACATGCTCAATGGGGGACAGATCCGGAGATCTTGCTGGCCAGGGTAGTTGACTTACACCTTCTAGAGCACGTTGGGTGGCACGGGATACATGCGGACATGCATTGTCCTATTGGAACAGCAAGTTCCCTTGCCGGTCTAGGAATGGTAGAACGATGGGTTCGATGACGGTTTGGATGTACCGTGCACTATTCAGTGTCCCCTCGACGATCACCAGTGGTGTACGGCCAATGTAGGAGATCGCTCCCCACACCATGATGCCGGGTGTTGGCCCTGTGTGCCTCGGTCGTATGTAGTCCTGATTGTGGCGCTCACCTGCACGGCGCCAAACACGCATACGACCATCATTGGCACCAAGGCAGAAGCGACTCTCATCGCTGAAGACGACACGTCTCCATTCGTCCCTCCATTCACGCCTGTCGCGACACCACTGGAGGCGGGCTGCACGATGTTGGGGCGTGAGCGGAAGACGGCCTAACGGTGTGCGGGACCGTAGCCCAGCTTCATGGAGACGGTTGCGAATGGTCCTCGCCGATACCCCAGGAGCAACAGTGTCCCTAATTTGCTGGGAAGTGGCGGTGCGGTCCCCTACGGCACTGCGTAGGATCCTACGGTCTTGGCGTGCATCCGTGCGTCGCTGCGGTCCGGTCCCAGGTCGACGGGCACGTGCACCTTCCGCCGACCACTGGCGACAACATCGATGTACTGTGGAGACCTCACGCCCCACGTGTTGAGCAATTCGGCGGTACGTCCAACCGGCCTCCCGCATGCCCACTATACGCCCTCGCTCAAAGTCCGTCAACTGCACATACGGTTCACGTCCACGCTGTTGCGGCACGCTACCAGTGTTAAAGACTGCGATGGAGCTCCGTATGCCACGGCAAACTGGCTGACACTGACGGCGGCGGTGCACAAATGCTGCGCAGCTAGCGCCATTCGACGGCCAACACCGCGGTTCCTGGTGTGTCCGCTGTGCCGTGCGTGTGATCATTGCTTGTACAGCCCTCTCGCAGTGTCCGGAGCAAGTATGGTGGGTCTGACACACCGGTGTCAATGTGTTCTTTTTTCCATTTCCAGGAGTGTATGTGGAATGAAGTTTGTGCACGCCGTAGTTTGTAACTAATTTGCTTTTTTTTTTCAAATAGTTCAATAATTGTCACAATGTATTATTATCAATGAAAACAAGTATGTCTGTGGCACGTTAGAAGTGGGGTTGATGGGAAGCTATATTTCGGAAGGAGAAGGCGGAGACAGAAACAGTAAGAACCTGTGACCCCAGAACTGAACCGCCGCTCCGCCCCTGCAACAAAATGGCGACATGATAAGTTGCCACTTCATGCTGTGCCTTGTCCCTGCTTCAGGACTGCCTCAGGGAAAAGAGTGGTCAGCAGAAGGCAGCGTCGCAGTACTGGCACCATCATCCGTGTTTTGTGATTATGTTAAAGTAGAGCTGACACACGCGGAAATATTTGCAGCGCTCGAAGACAAATGAACATCTTCGGACTAGCGCCATCTCGTCCCCTAACGGCAATTTGTAGCACTGCAACCCACTGCCTCACGTATTTATCAGATAACCGGGTTTTAAGTTTAAAACCGTACTTTGTAACTATATGCATTTACGAATTTTGTCAGTAATTAGTATTTATGAAAATGTAATGTATGCTGAAAGAATATGAAAGAAATAATTACGTCAAACCGTTATAGTAAAAACGCTGGCAATGTCAGGGAAATTTATATTCTACGAAACACAAAGAATTTGAAAAATGTGTAAAAATCCGCCAACCGGTTGCATAGATTTTCTATATACCTTGATCAGGTTTCGTCACCTCTAAGGGTGACTTCATCAGAAGGTAAGGTAATTACCTAAAATGAATATGTCGGATTAAATATCTTATCTAATAAAAGTTTACATTAATGTAAACGAGTGTAAAAGAAATAGTACTTACATGAAGAACATATCGTCAAAGATGTACAGTGATTTAAGAGCTGAGTTGCTCAAGTCATACATTGAAATATAAGACGTAATGTTCTTCAAAAAGTCAAACATTAAAACATAAGTAACACCGGTGTGATGTAAGGAGACTGACTGTGTGGCAACTAGTCACGCTGCCAAGTAAACGTAATGCAGGGCGCGCCATTAGCGGGCCACTAGTAACGTGAGCAAAGCAATTGCATTTTGGGTAATTACCTTACCTTCTGATGAAGTCACCCTTAGAGGTGACGAAACCTCGTCAAGGTATATAGAAAATCTATGCAACCGGTTGGCAGATTTTTACATATTTTTCAAATTTGTGTCTACGGTTGTTGCAAAAGTCAGCCATGTTCAAAGTTGTAAACACAAAGAATATCTTTCATGTAACAATAACATCGCTGGCGCTAGAGCGCGCAGTCCTTGACGTCAGGTCAGAGTGAATTTGCGCAGCACTTATGGCGTGGTACGGATGTGTATGTTGGGGTGCAAATGCCAAATGGAGATTCTGCTGGAAATGGCGTTATAATATGCGTCAAGGCAAAATATAAGTGAGCGAGCACGTGTATAGGCACAGTACCTGGTTGCACGAAGATTCAGGAATTAAAGGAGAATACTCATCATCATCATCATCATCATCATTTAAGACTGATTATGCCTTTCAGCGTTCAGTCTGGAGCATAGCCCCCTTATAAAATTCCTCCATGATTCCCTATTCAGTGCTAACATTGGTGCCTCTTCTTATGTTAAACCTATTATTTCAAAATCATTGTTAACCGAATCCAGGTACCTTCTCCTTGGTCTGCCCCGACTCCTCCTACCCTCTACTGCTGAACCCATGAGTCTCTTGGGTAACCTTGCTTCTCCCATCCGTGTAACATGATGCCTGTTCGCCCTGACTGCTAGATCTATAGAGTTCATTCCCAGTTTTTCTTTGATTTCCTCATTGTGGACACCCTCCTGCCATTGTTCCCATCTACTAGTATCTGCAATCATCCTAGCTACTTTCATATCCGTAACCTCAACCTTGTTGATAAGGTAACCTGAATCCACCCAGCTTTCGCTCCCATACAACAAAGTTGGTCGAAAGATTGAACGGTGCACAGATAACTTAGTCTTGGTACTGACTTCCTTCTTGCAGAAGAGAGTAGATCGTAGTTGAGCGCTCACTGCATTAGCTTAGCTACATCTCGCTTCCAGTTCTTTCACTATGTTGCCATCCTGTGAGAATATGCATCCTAAGTACTTGAAACCGTCCACCTGTTCTAACTTTGTTCCTCCTATTTGGCACTCAATCCGTTTATATTTCTTTCCCACTGACATTACTTTCGTTTTGGAGATGCTAATCTTCATACCATAGTCCTTACATTTCTGATCTAGCTCTGAAATATTACTTTGCAAACTTTCAATCGAATCTGCCATCACAACTAAGTCATCCGATATGCAAGACTGCTTATTTTGTGTTCACATATCTTAATCTCACCCAGCCAGTCTATTGTTTTCAACATATGATCCATAAATAACAGGAACAACAGTGGAGACAGGTTGCAGCCTTGTCTTACCCCTGAAACTACTCTGAACCATGAACTCAATTTACCGTCAACTCTAACTGCTGCCTGACTATCCATGTAAAGACCTTTAATTGCTTGTAAAAGTTTGCCTCCTATTCCATAATCTCGTAGAACAGACAATAACGTCCTCCTAGGAACCCGGTCATATGCCTTTTCTAGATCTATAAAGCATAGATAAAATTTCCTGTTCCACTCATAACACTTCTCCATTATTTGCCGTAAGCTAAAGATCTGGTGCTGACAACCTCTAAGAGGAATAAACCCACACTGATTTTCATCCAATTGGTCCTCAACTAATACTCCCACTTTCCTTTCAACAATACCTGAGAAGATTTTACCCACAACGCTGATTAAAGAGATACCTCTGTAGTTGTTACAATCTTTTCTGTTTCCATGTTTAAAGATTGGTGTGATTACTGCTTTTGTCCAGTCTGATGGAACCTGTCCCGACTCCCAGGCCATTTCAATTATCCTGTGTAGCCATTTAAGACCTGACATTCCACTGTATTTGATGAGTTCCGACTTAATTTCATCCACCCCAGCTGCTTTATTGCACTGCAATCTATTGACTATTTTCTCCACTTCCTCAAATGTGATCCTATTTCCATCATCATTCCTATCCCATTCTACCTCGAAATCTGAAACATTACTGATCGTATTTTCACCTGCATTGAGCAACTCTTCAAAATATTCCCTCCATCTGCCCAAGGCATCCACAGCGTTCACCAGCAGTTTTCCTGACCTGTCCAAAATGTTTGTCATTTCCTTCTTGCCTCCCTGCTAATTACACTCCAGAATGGTTTTCCAGCAGCTTGACCCAAGGTCTCCAACCTGTTTCCAAAGTCTTCCCAATATTTCTTCTTGGATGCTGCAACTATCTGTTTGGCTTTGTTTCTTTCTTCAACATAACTTTCTCTGTCTACCTGAGTTCTAGTATGTAGCTATTTTTGATACGCCTTCTTTTTCCTTTTACAGGCTGCCTTGACTGTGTCATTCCACCAGGCTGTTTGCTTCATCCTACTTTTACACACTACTGTTCCAAGACATTCTTTAGCCACTTCTAGTACTGTGTACCTGTACCTTGTCCATTCCTTTTCCAATGACTGTAATTGACTACATTCAACTAACTGGTACCTTTCTGAGATCGCTGTTATGTACTTGTGCCTGATTTCCTTATCCTGAAGTTTCTCTACTCTTATCCTCCTGCACTTTCGGCCTCACAATCCCAGTTTCACTTCAGATTAAATAATGATCAGTGTCATCAAAGAATCCCCTGAATACACGTGTGTCCCTCACAGCCTTCCTGAATTCTCGATCTGTTATTATATAGTCAATGACAGATCTGGTTCCCCTGCCTTCCCAAGTATACCAGTGAATGTTCTTATGTTTAAAAAAGGAGTTTGTGATTACTAAACCCATACTGGCACAGAAATCCAAGAGTTGTTTCCCGTTCCTGTTGGCCTACATATCCTCACCAAATTTACCCATAACCTTTTCAAACCCTTCTGTTCGATTTCCAATCCTGGCGTTAAAATCACCCATGAGCAGAACACTGTCCTTGTCCTTTACTCTAACAACTACATCACCGAGTGCCTCATAAAAACTATCCATCTTATCTTGATCTGTCCCTTCACAATGCGAATATACTGACACAAACCTAATTTTCTTGCTAGACATTGTCAAATCTATCCAAATCAGTCGTTCGTTTACATACTTTATTGCAACTACGCTGGGTTCCATTTCTTTCCTGATGTAAAGCCCTACACCCCATTGTGCTATTCCTGCTTTGCCTCCTGACGGGTAGACCTTGTATTCTCCCACTTCCTCTTCTTTCTCACCCCTTACCCGAATGTCACTAACAGCTAAAACGTCCAACCCCATCTTACTTGCAGCCTCTGCCAGCTCTACCTTCTTCCCAGAGTAGCCCCCATTGATATTAATAGCTCTCCATCTCATTACCATTCGTTTGCCGAGTCGTATTTTAGGAGTCCCTGGTCTGTCAATTAGAGGTGGGACTCCGTCACCTCCAAAGGTCCGAGGCATTTTGCTCTGATTGTTGCCAGCGTCATATTTAAAGTACCAGGGAAGCAGGTTGCTAGCCTTACTTGCCCCAATTCCCATTGGGTTTTACCCCTAACGGTCGAGGGACTAACCGGTGGATTTGGTAGTCTTTGCCGTATGAGCACAAAGGTGACCACGACTCAGAATATGTCCGAGATGCCCAGCCTTATTCCAAAGTAACTGGTATCCCGACTGTCGGGACCACTTACTTGGCCACTCGTACGTTGCCCGTGGTTCATGAACTACAGGAACCCACATCATGAACCACTGTGGGGCTTAAATTTGTTCAAGCTACTCGCTAATCAAGATGAACCTGTTGTCAATAACGAATTTCATAATAAGCATTACATCGCACCAGAAGCAACTCATCGCAAACTGAGACCCAGCCAGTATTTTTTAGGCGCGTAATAGCGACATTTGTTTGGAACATTACGTAGAATGTGATTAGGCAAAGCTTAAGCTTTGCGAGTGAAACTTTATTGACCCATGTCACCATAACTTCCGAGAAAGTCATGAGTGAACGAAATGGTTAAAAGAAAACAGGTTCACTTAAATTTACAGTAGATTTTCGATCAACAATTATTGTAATAAAAAGCAATAGTAACTACAGTTGTTCATATAATGTTGCACTACAACAGCAGACTGTCAGTTCAGATTAAGAGTGACTTAAATGCAATTCCTATTTCTACGACGAAAGTTTGCTGTCTCTCTTTTAGTGGAAGTAATTTTATAATTTTGTATTCTCTTCCGTAAATGATGCTGTATGCATATGTCCATGTAATATTAGTATTGATATATAGTTCTTGCAAGAATAAAAGGTTTTACGCTATAATTTCAAAGGTAATCAGTAAAGAACATTAATTAAATTTGGTCACGATTATGCAAACATCCAAACGGACAGCATTACCATGAGTTACGTAACGCAGTATATTTTTATGAAGTGTTGTTAGTCATTGAACGTTATGGGTCATAGTAATTGTATTTAACATCACTGCAACCCTGATTAACGTCTCTAGTGTTCATGTTACAAGTGTTTTCTACAGCTGCGGTCACACGAGTGCATTTTGTTCAGATGTCGCATTATCATTCTTGTCCAGTATTTGCGTGATTTCAGAGTCGTTACAGTTATTTACCAAATTAATGTTTCCTCGTTTTAGAGCTGGCGACTGTTTTTATTCTGCAACATAAACCTTATTCATTCAGGCTATTTTGATATACAATATTACGGCTAACTACAATTAATTTTACACTATTACCGTTTCATTTTATATTTCGATCGTTGTTGTACTCATGACGATCATATTGTAACTGTCTATATACTGCCGGTAAGCATTGATCTTCGGATTCGATGCTTTGTTTCCATTAATTATACACAGGAGAGTAGCTTGGCTATACTGTAGGTGCCTAAAGATCACTCTTACATCTAATTGGTGTATTGAAACATTATTTTTTCGTTCTTTTGTTTTCTTATATAAAAGCTATATGTAAACTGAATGGGTTATAGACCCCGCCAAAGGTAAATTAGCGAGTTGTTTTGTGGCAAGGATATGTCGTTAAATATCTGTATGAAACAAAATAAGAAATTTGCTCTTAAATTTATTAATTCCTGTATCTTCACCCTTTTGTTTCGATAAGTGGTAGTGTAAAGCATGTTTGGATCCGTCGCAGCAGCATTGTTAAAAATGTTTATTTCAACCGTATATTAAAAGTGTTACAAGAAGTTATTAGAAAAGCAAAATTTATTCGTAAATTTAAGACGTTCACTACTATCCGTTCATAATTTCACTCGCCGCCGAGATCCTGCATTAAGAGATTCGGAGCAGACGAGAAGAATTTACGCGATATTCTGAGGAGCAATCCTGCATCGACATTGTCACAATCAATACTAAGCACAATGGAATTAATGTGAAGCAGTATGTAACGCAAATTATGAATATTGATCTTCTAACAACCCTACCACAACAAAGGTCAAAAATTAATTATGATTGTAGTGTTGCTCACGCTGCTAAATATTGCATTTTCGGGCAACAGCACAGTTATATTATGTGGCAGGTGTCATTAGAGCACAGTTAATAAAGTCATTTCTTGAAATAATGGATAAACTAGGCACTCATCTTTTCGTGTTTCCCATGCTCGTCTCGTTGTGAAATCATGGCTCAATCGTCGAAAATCTAGGTAGTGATGATTCCAAGCTCGGATGCAAAGAGGCCTAGGTGTTATTCTGCGATATTCAAAAGTTTTATAGATGTGTTTCATAAACCATTCTTGAAGATTAAACTTTTGCAAGTTAGGACAATGGTGACGTAAAAAAGTAATCAGCACTCCAAATTTAAGTTACAATCCTTTTTTATTACTTTTGTTGCAATATCACGTAACTAATTCCAAAACATCACTTCACAATATAAAACATACTTGAAAATATCTTCCTCACTGTTAAAGTTCACATTTCATAAACTGACTACAATTTGCGTCTTTTTAACGTGACGACCAAAGCTTGACTCTCTAATATCCGCGTACGCGCCCAAAAATCAGAGTTACAAGTACGTCAATGATCATAGTGACAAAAGAAGGACTACACGTATGAATAATATCGTTGCAATACATACATATCGATGTATCGAAGTACCTCTACATTAATGAAATCAAATCTGAATGTTGTCACAGAAATATGTTAACTATTTTACAGAAACACAGTAGAATATTGCTGGTATCGAGTGGTTGAAGTAAGGTGCCGTAATGGTTACGTAATTCAAGTACCATTACAATCTTAAATGTATCGATATTGAAGGTGTGTTGATGTTGGTAACATTTAAAGTTCACCCAGGACTGTGTATAGATTCATAAATTCCCTTCAAATTTCTTTCAACTATTCTTTCCAATCAACTTTTGCAATTATTCAAGCAAAATCTTAATCAGTTACCATCTCCCCCCACACACGTACCTATTCATTGGTACAGTGGAGGAGGGACGGCTCGAGAAGGGCAAGCAGCAGCGCTGCCATCTGTCGGCAGGTGAAGCAGTGAGTCGAGACGACGCCCCCGGAAGCATCCCGCACGTGTCTGCGGAGGCCTTTGTCTGCGGAGGACAATTACACGGCAGAGCTGCTTATGCGGAAGAGACTCTTGTAGGGTGCGGTGACCCTATTAGGGGTGAGTCGAGGGAGAACGCCGCGGACCGAAGCTACTAAGGACGCCAGGAAGTGGTCTGTACACCACTACAAGAAGAAACATACAATACCATAGAGAGGCAAAACCTCGACAACAGTGAAGCAAACAACCCTTCGCCATTTTTGTGTCGTCAAAACAACGGACCGCTGTATATGATAATGGTAGTTAACGAGTAAAGTAACCGTGAAATAAAATCTTCTGCTCGTGTTCACTACTTTAGTACACTGGAGTCCAAAATTAAAGCAACAAACGGAAATTTTGCGAGGTTATTTTGTCACAAAACAGTTAAATAGGTGGTATTAAAGTAAGAACAATGTAAAAACTACAGAACGTAATCAACTGCAACATAAATGATCTCCGTTTTCTTCCCACTTAAGTGGGGTAGGACGTCAAACGGGCCGACTTGGAGCAGGAGAGGCACCACAGGACATTTCAATTTCCACTGTCTATACTTTTACAAATAAATCTGTAAAACTTTGTCGGAATGACCAGGAAGGATTCAGAATTCACACTCTTAGCAGTGGAAGTTGTAAAACATAACGAAATAATTTTTTTTACATGTGAAATTTCATCATTTTTTTCACTTACTAGTGGCAGCATTTGTTGCTATAGGTACACTTTTCTTCATAAATAATAGAGATTCTTCGATGAATTTTGCACAGCATACAAACCATACTTAAAGGTGCATGAAACTCTAGAATTTTCCAAATCTATTAAAAACTGTGATAAAAATTGAGGTAATTAACTACAAAATTTTTGTTTTTTTGTAAACATGAAGTTTATAATACAACAGCTCATTCGTTATTTCATAAATTAAATAAATTCTAGAGTTTCATACACCTGTAAGTATGGTATGTATGCTGTGCGAAATTCATCGAAGAATCTCTCTAACTTATGAAGAAAAGTGTACCTATAGCAACAAATGCAGCCATTAGTAAGTGAAAATGTGATGAAATTTCACACGTAAAAAAAAAATTATTTTGTTACGTTTTCGAACTTCCACTGCAATGAGTGTGAATCATGAATCCTTCCTGGTGATGCTGACAAAGTTTTATGAATTTATTTGTAAAAGTATAGACACTGGAAACTAAAATCTCCTGTGATGCCTCTCCTGCTCCAAGTCGGCCCGTTTGACGTCCTACCCCTCTCAACGGATTTGGACACACGTTCTGACAACAGGTTAGTGTGTTCAGTATGGGGTGTGACCACCTCTGGCACCCATTCAGGCCTGACAACGACGGGACGAGCGGTGAATGATGTCATCAATCTTATGTTGAGTCAATAACGCCCATTCTTCCTGCAGGGCTGCTCACAAGTCTTCGAGAGTGGTTGGTGGATGCAGCCCGTCACCCTAGTGCATCCCAGGCATGCGCTACGGGGTTCAAATCAAGAGCAAGGAGGCCATGTCATGCGTGCAATATCCTCCATTTAAAAACAAAACAAAAAAAAACATTAGCCACCCTTGCTCTATGAGGTCGAGCAATATCGTCCATCAGTTCGAAGTCTCCTCACGGTACCTGAAGCAGTTAAGTCTTGCTGATTCACCCGTACAGTTTCATGTAGAGGTGTTCGAGTGGTCAACATAATCCCTGCTCACACCATTAGAGATCCTCCTCGATATCAGTCCCTTTCCACAATGTTTCGAGTCCCGAACTCGTGTTCTACGTGCCTTGAAGATGCGAATCCGTCGAGAATCACTCTCCAGACCATCTGTGAAAAGAACATTGGCCCACCGTTCGACAGTCCAGGTGGCATGTCGACGTCTCCACTCCAGACGTTCCCTTCTGTGAAGACACGCCAGAGGTAAGCAGACAGCAGGTCTCCAACAATAAAGACAACTCTGCTGAAGCCTTCTGTAAACCGCTTGCCTCGATACAACACGTCCATGGGATGCTGAGAAGTCAGATGACAGTTGCAGTGCAATACTAAGGCGGTACCGTCGTGCCCTTACAGCCAAATAACGGTCCACTCTTTCTGACGTTACACGTGGTCGGCCCTGTCCTGTGAAAGTCTCTGTGAAGTCGTTTCATAAGACGCTTGTCGAATTCGGTACAACCTATTCATTTTACTACCTGGTTTTAGCTCAATTCATGAACTCTTCCAGAAAGACTGAGTACTCAAATAAGGCCTATTGATGCTAACGTGATGCAGCGTATCTCCCTAGTGCATCCCAGACGTCTTCTATGGAATTCAGAACACGATCGTAAGAACATCAGTTGACAGTGTGTTTCAATGTGGGTTTCGGTTTTGTTTTCATCTACATCTACATTTATACTCCGCAAGCCACCCAACGGTGTGTGGCGGAGGGCACTTTACGTGCCACTGTCATTACCTCCCTTTTCTGTTCCAGTCGCGTATGGTTCGCGGGAAAAACGACTGTCTGAAAGCCTCCGTGCGCGCTCGAATCTTTCTAATTTTACATTCGTGATCTCCTCGGGAGGTATAAGTAGGAAGAAGCAATATATTCGATACCTCATCCAGAATCGCACCCTCTCGAAACCTGGCGAGCAAGCTACACCGCGATGCAGAGCGCCTCTCTTGCAGAGTCTGCCACTTGAGTTTCCTAAACATCTCCGTAACGCTATCACGGTTACCCTGTGACGAAACGCGCCGCTCTTCTTTGGATCTTCTCTATCTCTTCCGTCAACCCGATCTGGTACGGATCCCACACTGATGAGCAATACTCAAGTATAGGTCGAACGAGTGTTTTGTAAGTCACCTCCTTTGTTGATGGACTACATTTTCTAAGGACTCTCCCAATGAATCTCAACCTGGTACGCGCCTTACCAACAATTAATTTTATATGATCATTCCACTTCAAATCATTTCGTGCGCATACTCCCAGATATTTTACAGAAGTAACTGCTACCAGTGTTTGTTCCGCTATCATATAATCATACAGTAAAGGATCCTTCTTTCTATGTATTCGCAATACATTACATTTGTCTATGTTAAGGGTCAGTTGCCACTCCCTGCACCAAGTGCCTATCCGCTGCAGATTTTCCTGCATTTCGCTGCGATTTTCTAATGCTGCAACTTCTCTGTATACTACAGCATCATCCGCGAAAAGCCACATCGAACTGCTGACACTATCTACTAGGTCATTTATATATATTGTAAAAAGTAATGGTCCCATAACACTCCCCTGTGGCACGCCAGAGGTTACTTTAACGTCTGTAGACGTCTCTCCATTGATAACAACATGCTGTGTTCTGTTTGCTAAAAATTCTTCAATCCAGCCATACAGCTGGTCTGATATTCCGTAGGCTCTTACTTTGTTTATCAGGCGACATTGCGGAACTGTATCGAACGCCTTTCGGAAGTCAAGGAAAATAGCATCTACCTGGGAGCCTGTATCTAATATTTTCTGGGTCTCATGAATCGCTGAATTGGTCATAGTCTGCTGGGAGCAGACGATGTTGCTTCTCGTTCGAAGGAGAGCACAGGATGACAAACTTAGGTTTCCAATACCTGAACAGAGAGGTTTACCCATCTTAGTCGAAGGCTGTTTTTGTGTTTGAGGTAGGTGACGGAGGGCTACCCCTCTGGTAGCTTCCGCTGCACGGGGAGCTAGGTAGTCTCGAGAGAGAAAGGGGCACTCTTCGGTGAACGCTTGGTGAGTACGGATCGTAGCTCTTACGGGGGGTTTCAGGTGATAGGAATCAGGTTGAGTTAGGACTTTGTTATGTTAAACTGGTGAAATACTTAAGAACTTAGCTTATCTGAAGCGTGTGAAGCTAGTTACTTTTTTTAATGATTTTTAATCTTATATTTTGTGGAAATTGCTTTTGTCTTTGTGTGTCGATTTTGTGCCACGTGTTTGGTAATCAATGGCCCTTCTGGTTCACCACGGCTCCGCAATACGCTTTATTTTAAGAGTTTGCTGGTTTAATGAGCTACAATTTCTGCAAGAATATCTGTTCTTTCGTGCGCTTTCTACAAAGCAGCACAACAGTTTGAGTCTGAATGCACCACGTGCTCTAGTTCGGCCGTTTGCAAGGAGCAGACGCAGTTAGTATGTTAAATAATTATCCAGAATAGTGCAGGCATAGAATCGTAATGCAAATCTCACTTAGATATTTTTATGGTATTAATGCAAAGGAGATGATAGTATAATTGTACCCCACCCCCGTCTTCTGTGTTTCTTCTTGCTGTAGTTAAATTGTGCTCTGTTTCATCCTCACGTAATTCTTACTTAAATATTTTGAGTCAGGCACCAGTTATGTGTAGTTAGGATGTGCAACCAAATAAATAATTTACGTGAAAGATAAATTCTGTGGTGTCGAAATTACCCCCTTACTCTGATTTCCATTCCCGAATTAATCAAGTTGCTTCATGCACGACATGGAGTGCTATTTATCTGGCTGCTTAAAGAAATTTGCGTACTTGTAATTAAAGTATTAAAGCAATTAAACTAATAACTTTCCAGCTTCGTTTTTTCTAAATGGTTAGGAAGGGCTTAGGCTGGTGGCGACGCTGAATTTCTGAATTTTTATCATTATTTGTGTGAGAGAAGCAGCTAGAAATGCGAGATAACGTATATGGCTCGATGAGCAACGTCGTAAAGATAGTAATATGTTACAACTGATTTCCTGGATAAAGTTTCGGTCTCTATAAACTGTCGCCTCATCTGAAAAACAACAGAACGTTTCACATTAAGCCATCGGGTCATGTTACTTTGCGACTCTCCTGCTTCCATTCTTCCTATGGACCTCCACGGCAGAAAGACTGAAGGCGTCTTCTCCGTGCCACATTGCACCGCTTGTGACTGTGTACACAGCGACTGTGGATATGGGAGTACCCTGCAAACACTACCCGGCTTGATAAATGCCCTGACGTCATTGCTGGTGTGATTGTCCGTTGATCCGTATGCCATCTTCCGTGCAGAGCACGGTCGTGAGGACATCAGTTGACAGTTTGTATGGTTATATCGTAAATCAGACACAGGACAGCGATAGAGCAGTTTATTGCTTTAATTTTTGACACCAGTGTAATTTCCCCTGATTACAACTTATGTCACTAACATACACGGTGGTCTTTGTACGTGACCGGGCCAAATATCTCACGAAATAAGCGTCAAACGAAAAAAAATACAAAAAACGAAACTTGTCTAGCTTGAACGGGGAAACCAGATGGCACTATGCTTGGCCCCCTAGATGGCGCTGCCATAGGGCAAACGGATATCAACTGCGTTTTTTAAAATAAGAACCCCCATTTTTTATTACATATTCGTGTGGTACGTAAATATGAATGTTTTAGTTGGACCACTTTTTTCGCTTTGTGATAGATGGCGCTGTAATAGTCACAAACATATGTCTCACAATTTTAGACGAACAGTTCGCAACAGGTAGGTTTTTTAAATTAAAATACAGAACGTAGGTACGTTTGAACATTTTATTTCGGTTCTTCCAATGTGATACACGTACCTTTGTGAACTTATCATTTCTGAGAATGATTGCTGTTACAGCGTGATTACCTGTAAATACCACATTAATGCAATAAGTGCTCAAAATGATGTCTGTCAACCTCAATGCATTTGGCAATACGTGTAACGACATTCCTCTCAACAGCGAGTAGTTCGCCTGCCGTAATGTTCGCACATGCATTGATAATGCGCTGACGCATGTTGTCAGGCGTTGTCGGTGGATAACGATAGCAAATATCCTTCAACTTTCACCACGGAGAGAAATCCGGGGACGTCAGATCCGGTGAAGGTGCGATCCATGGTATGGTGCTTCGACGACCAATCCACCTGTCATGAAATACGCTATTCAATATCGCTTCAACCGCACGCGAGCTATGTGCCGGACATCCATCATGTTGGAAGTATATCACCATTCTGTCATGCAGTGAAACATCTCGTAGTAACATCGCTAGAACATTACCTAGGAAATCAGCATACATCGCACCATTTAGATTGCCATCGATAAAATGGGGCCAAGTATCCTTCCTCCCATAATGCCGCACCATACATTAACCCGCCAAGGTCGCTGATGTTCCACTTGTCGTAGCCATCGTGGATTTTCCGTTGCCCAATAATGCATATTAAGCCGGTTTACGTTACCGCTGTTGGTGAATGACGCTTCGTCGCTAAATAGAACGCGTGCAAAAAATCTGTCATCGTCCCGTAATTTCTCTTGTGCCCAGTGGCAGAACTGTACACGACGTTCAAAGTCGTCGTCATGCAATTACTGGTGCATAGATATATGGTACGGGTGCAATCGATGTTGATGTAGCATTCTCATCACCGACGTTTTTGAGATTCCCGAGTCTAGGACAATTTGTCTGCTACTGATGTGCGGATCAGTCGCGACAGCAGCTAAAACACCTACTTGGGCATCATCATTTGTTGCAGGTCATGGTTGACGTTTCACATGTGGCTGAACACTTCCTGTTTCCTTAAATAACGTAACTATTCGGGGAACGATACGGACACTTGGATGATGTCGTGCAGGATAGCGAGAAGCATACATAGCACACGCCCGTTGCGCATTTTGATCACAATAGCCATACATCAACACGATATCGACCTTTTCCGCAATTGGTAAACGGTCCATTTTAACACGGGTAATGTATCACGAAGCAAATAACGTCCGGTTTGGAGGAATGTTACGTGATACCACGTACTTAAACGTTTGTGACGATTACAGCGCCATCTATCACAAAGCGAAAAAAGTGGTCCAACTAAAACATTCACATTTCTTTACATACTACACGACTATGTAATAAAAATGGGGGTTCCTATTTTAAAAAACGCAGTTGATATACGCTTGACCTATGGCAGCGCCATCTAGCGGGCCAACCATAGCGCCATCTGGTTTCCCCCTTCAAGCTAGACGAGTTTCGTTCTTTGTAGTTTTTTCGTTTGCTGCTTATTTCGTGAGGTATTTGGCCCGGTCACTATCAATGGACCTCCCTGTATACACTGATAAGCCAACACAATGTGACCACTTAAACTAATTAATAGCTTGTTGGTACATCTTACGCAGCAGCGATTCTGCGCGGCATGTAATCGACAAGTCCTTTTTTATACAATGGAACTGTAATACTTTCTTTCAGTTCTCTTGGTATCCTATCTTCACTTCCTTCATGACACTCTTAAAAAGAGTATGAAGCTGTTGACATAAAACTTGCCCCATTATTTTATTAATTCATTATATATGCCAACTGGCATTGAAAATGGTTTATTTTTAAGTCTTTTTATTGCACTGCATACATCCAATGAGAAGTCTATTTCGTTGCCATTTCCTGCGCTTTGGTAACTAGTTTCAATCTCCACCCTTGTTACGTCCTTATATTGCAATTTAAAATAATTTTCACACTAAATTTTGCTTACATTTTGTATTTGATTGTATTCGTTAATATGCTTCTGGATGAGCTGATGAGCTAATATATTATGCTCGTAACGGGCAACCGTCACCGAAATGTCGTGAAGAGGCCACGGGAGGCTGCCAAAACGGACCGGAAGGCTGCCAAGAGGGAATGTCTAGGGAAGCTGCCCGAGGGAGCGTTTACGCTCCGTAACAACGACTCAGCTCATTCTGCACAAGACACGGTCACACTTCTTTTGGGTATTCTGCTGACATGGCACGCAGTAAATCAAATTTAGCTTAACTCCCTCTCCGGCCCTATTCTCCTGATATGACAACCAATGACTTCCTCCTCTTTCTTCGGATGCAGAAACTACTTCAAGCATGATTTTCGAGATGACACATTTCTTGAACAGCCGAAATGTAGACTTCTGCAACAAAGGTGTCTGCCCAGTAATCTATCGTTGGAGAAAATATACTGCACTGAACGTTGAATACTTAGAGGGCAACTGACAGCGTCACCAAGTTTCAGGGTCGTAACTACATTTTTTCGAGATGACAATTATTATTCACAGGGTCTACATAAGAACGGAAAAACTTGTAGAAGCTGACCTACGTGGAAATCGGTATGGGTGTAGGACAAATGTAGGAACACGCGAGGCGATACTGACCCTACGACTAATCTTAGAGCCGCGAGGTCTAGGCGCCATGCCACGGATTGCGCGGTCCCTCTGGCCGGAGGTTCGAGTCCTCCCTCGGGCATGGGTGTCTGTGTCGTTCTTAGCATAAGTCAGTTTAAGTTAGTTTAAATACTGTGAAAGTCTAGGGACTGATGACCTCAGCAGTTTGGTCCCTTAGGAGTTCACACGCATTTGAACATTTGAACTAATCTTAGAAGTAAGGCTGGAGACCGGCAAACCTACGTTTACAGCATCTTTTGAGAATGAAAATATGGTCCGAGTAGACTGTATTCTTTCTATTACCCGCGCAATTGGCCAATTTCAACCGTGGGTCATTTTCGAACGCATATCTTATATTTTCAGCTTCATTTCACATTCCAATACAGCGATGTATTTGAATCTGAAATAAAGTTGGAAGCTTAAGATATATGCTTCAAAATGACCCACGGTTGAAGGTGGCGAATTGCACGGATTATGGAAATGCCGTGAGGCTAGGGCCTCCCGTCGGGTAGACCGTTCTCCTGGTGCAAGTCTTTAAAGTTGGCACCACTTCGGCGACTTGCGTGTCGGTGGAGATGAAATGATGATGAGGACAACACAACACACAGTACCTGAGCGGAGATAACCTCCGACCCAGCCGGGAATCGAACCCGGGCCGTTAGGTATGACATTTCGTCGCGCTGACTACTCAGCCACCAGAGGTGGACGCACGGATAATAAAAACATGTTCAGGCTCTGGACCCTCACAGAAATAAAATTTTAAAATTTATGGCATTGTCGATTTAGAAAAAGCATTTGACATTGTTGACCGGAATACACTCTGAAATTCTGAAGGTAGCCGGTATAAAAACAAGGGGTCGCTGGAAGAAAGTGCTAATCCTCGATTTTTTAAGGTTTAGTTTCATGTTCCATGAATCATTTGTACGCTAAATCGTAATGATTTGGTACGAGTCATTTTATATTCATATCGCAAATTATCTTGTATAAGGAACAATAAAATGAATACCCAACACCCGTCACAACGGGATCGTGGAATGGTTCTATTCAAAACTAATTACCACATGAGACATGTATCCCACTAGGAGACGAGACAATCAATTCCTGTTTCGTAGAACGCGGTCGGCTCCTGGCGGATCCACAACTGCACCCACTCTTGCAGTTCCTCGTCCGACTGAAGCAGACGTCCCCGCATGTCTTTCTTCACGTCGCCAAAGATGTAAAAATCCAGGCTGTACGCAGAATGTTGCAGTGTTTCCAAACCAAACTGCTGAAGCGTAGTCTGCGTCCGATTGGCAGCCAGGTGGTAGGCGTTATCGTGCAACAGGATGATTCCGTCCTACAACCAAAGCCAGCAGTGGAATCACCCAAAAGTTCCACCGCCAAAGAAATCCAAAGTTCCCGAATGAGATTTTCACTCTGCAGAGGAGTGTGCGCTGATATGAAACTTCCTGGCAGATTAAAGTGTGTGCCCGACCGAGACTCGAACTCGCGACCTTTGCCTTTCGCGGGCAAGTGTTCTACCATCTGAGCTACCGAAGCACGACTCACGGCCGCTACTGACAGCTCTACTTCTGCCAGTATCTCGTCTCCTGCCTTCCAAACTTTACAGAAGCTCTTCTGCGAACCTTGCAGAACTAGCACTCCTGAAAGAAAGGATACTGCGGAGACATGCGCTGTGAGTACCGGGCGTGAGTCGTGCTTCGGTAGCTCAGATGGTAGAGCACTTGCCCGCGAAAGGCAAAGGTCCCGAGTTCGAGTCTCGGTCGGGCACACAGTTTTAATCTGCCAGGAAGTTTCAAATCCAAAGCTGTTCATACAATTTCCGGTAAGGGCATAATGACCCTCTTCTTTTACTGAGCTCCTCGAGCGTGGAACCACAGTCAATGGGCAGCGCTATGAAGACACTTTGCAAAAAATGCAACACGCCAGGAATGCTGTCGGACAGAATACCCTGTTGCCTGATAACAACCGCCGACACACTGCCAATCAGACGAAGACTACGCCTCAGCGATTAGCTTGGAAAACACTGAAACACCCTCCGTACGGACCGGATCTTTCGTCGTGTGGTTTTCACATGTTTGGTCACCGGAAGAAAGACCTTCGTGAACGTCGATTTCAGTCGGACGAGGAAGCGTTTGCGGATCCTTCAGCGGTCAATGCGTTCTATGAAACAGGAAGTGATTGTCTCGTCTCCAAGTTGGATAAATGTCTTAATGTATGTGGTGATTACTTTTGAATACAAATACTATTCCATGGTTCCGTTGTGGTAGGCAGTCGGTTTTCATTTGACAACCCCTCATAAATATGGCTACATGCTGATCATTTACAATTTATTATCATAATAATTATTTTATGAGACATACACATGTGAGTTAGTAACTTCTACTAACCAACTGTTACACACTACAAAATAGAAATTCTTTTACCGAATAGGAGGCGCTATCAACGAGAACTTTCTTCAGTTTGTTTTCAAAAGTTGCTTCGCTACCAGACATCTATATCACTGGATAAGGGATCAAAAATTTTGGTTGCAGCATTGGTCACCCTTTTCGTGCTAAGGACAACCGTAATTTGGAGTAATGAATGTCATTTTTTTCGTGTGGTTTTAGAATTATGTTCATCATTGTTCCTTCTGAAGTGTGCTGAATTATTTAGAACAAACGTAATAATTGAATAAACATACGAGAAGCAGTCATCAAAATGCGTAACTCCTTTAGCAGATGTCTACAAGATGATCGAGCGTGAGCACCACATTTTGTTCTTACAGCACCTTTTGAGCAACGAAGAGTTTCTTTTTTAAAGATAAGTTGCCCTAGAATATTATTCCATATGACATTTCTGAACGAAAATATGCAAAATATATCAACTTACTGATTTATCTCTCCCCAGGATTTGCAATTTGTCACAACCCGGGTTTTGCAATGATTCTAAGGGCAAATGTGACTGAAATAAGTTGTTTTAGAAGTTCCAAGCTGTGATGTTTGCAGTTTAAATTCTTGTCAATATGAATACCTAAGAACTTTGAAGTTTTCGCCTTATTTGCACTTATCACTGGCATAGTACCTTTGGATACGTAGAAATGATTTGTTTTCTTTTAACTGAGGGTGACACCATTCACTGAAGACAATTCATTGATACTTTTAATAACATGGTTTACCATTTCTTCTGTTTCTCTATGTATGCTTTTATTGATTACAATACCAGTGTGATCCGCAAAAAGAACTAATTCTGCTTATTGTATATTAGACAGAAGATAGCTTACATGCATGAGGAACAATAGTGGGCCTAAGACTGAGACTTGGGGGACACCATGCGTGATTTTTCTCCGCGTATGATCGCATTAACAGTTGTGTTTTTGAATGAACTCATGCTGACAACCGCTAGAAACAACTATATTTTACGTAAATTGTTTTCTCTTATTGCAATTATATTGTTGCCTTTGAATTTAAATGAACATGTAACGTGCAAAACGATGATCTCGGGGGTTTGTCATTTCTTCCGCCGACCACTTTAAATACGGTAGTTTGTTTACAAGTTGTACAGAAACCAGAGTGCAGTTATAAAAGTCGAATAAAATACAAAGCAGGCACTAATTGAGAAGGGAACGAGAGAGGATTGTACTCTCTCTGACATTATTCGATATGTCCAGTGTGTAACCAATAACAAAAACCGAGGACAAATTTGGAAAGAGAACTAATAAAATCTTGAATATGTCCTGATCACATTGTGATTCTGTCAGTCGGCAAAGGACTTGGGAGAGCAACTGGACAAAATGGAGTGCCTTGAAGTGGGGTTATAAGATGAACACCAAGAAAAGTAAAACAAGGGTAATGTAATCTAGTAGAATTAAATCAGGATATGCTGAAGGAAATACGTAATTGGCCAGCAAAATAACTGATGACAATTGAAGTAGAGAGAATGGGATACTTAATGAGAATGTACCGAATCGAACTGGGGAAAAAAGAAATTTATGGTACAGCTTGATTAAAAGAAGGGATCGGTTGACAGGACACATCCTCAGGCATCAAGAAATCGTCAGTTTGGCAATGGAGGGAAGGGGTGGGGGAGAGGGTAAAAGATGTAGAGGGAGTGTAAGGCACGAGTCAGTAAGCAGTTTCAAACAGTTATAACTTGCAATAGTTACGCAGAGATGAAGAAGCTTGTAGAGAATAGAGATCAGAAACGGAGTGACAATGAGTCTAATATTGCGGGTTGCATACTTCACAAATTACGACGCCTCTCTTACATCAGTTCTAACGTGCTCCTTCGTTCCCACTGTAATTCCGCGAGTATGAGTCTGAGAACTGTGGCGCTGCAGTCGCTTCATATTCCTCGACTCGTTCTCTCTTCCTGATGCGTGAAGCAGTTTAAGACCAGCCGTTATTGTTAGTACAAAAGATGAGTACATGATCTTGGTGTTGCAAAGCAGCACTGACAAGGCGAATGGACAGACTGGCCTTTAATGAAACTGTATTTTGTCAGTATGTGGAGATTGTAAGATGAAAATTAATTGATGCAAAGTACACAAGCAAATGTGTTCATTAGAGGAGAAATGATATCTGGAATAAGTTTCTGATAGTCCTTGCTTCAGATGAAAAACATACAAATTTCCTCCATCGTAAACAAAATGGTCGTTGTATTCTTGTTTATTACAACTCCCACAAGAAAAAACATGAGTGCTGCCTCAAACGAGAACTCGCACAGAACAAAGTCGCTGTTATGTCCAGGCGAAAAGCGCGCGCTATTTCTGTATTCAGTTGGTCACGGCAACTTGTGTTTATTGGCTAACGGTAAGTAGTATAGCCTATAACCTATTTCTGTTATTTATCTTTATAACTCATCACATTTAGAGATTGTATTTCATCCTCATGTCATGTTTTCTGGTACTGTCCAGACCCAGCAACGTTTCTAAAGTGGGTACATGTCAGGTTAATTTTTAGATATTTTAGATATTTTTAGATATTTTAGATATTTTAGATATTTTAGATATTTTTAGATATTTTTTAGATATTTTCTGAATAGATACAAAACATCAAAAAATTTAGAGCTGTCTTAGAAAAAGTTTTATCTGTATAAATCTGTATATCAGCAGAACAAAATTCATGTTAACCGATCAGTCGTTGAATTGCTATACAAATTACACTACTGGCCATTAACATTGCTACACCAAGAATAAATGCTGATGACAAACGGATATTCATTGGACAAATATATTATACTAGAACTGACATGTGGTTAAATTTTCACGCAATTTCGGTGCATAGATTCTGAGAAATCAGTACCCAGAACAACCACCTCTGGCCGCAATAACGGCCTTGATACGCCGGGGCATTGAGTCAAACAGAGCTTGGATGGCGTGTACAGGTACAGCTGCCCATGCAGCTTCAACACGATACCACAGTTCATCAAGAGTAGTGACTGGCGTATTGTGACGAGCCAGTTGCTCGGCCACCATTGACCAGAAGTTTTCAGTTAGTGAGAGATCTGGAGAATGTGCTGGCCAGTGTAGCAGTCGAACATTTTCTGTATCCAGAAAGACCCGTATAGGACCTGCAACATGCGGTCGTGCATTATCCTGATGAAATGTTGGGTTTCGCAGGGATCGGTTGTAGGGTCGAGCCACGGGTCGTAACACATCTGAAATGTAACGTCCACTATTCAAAGTGCTGTCAATGCGAACAAGAGGTGACCGAGACGTGTAACCAATGGCACACCATACCATCACGCCGGGTGATACGCCAGTATGGCGATGACGAATACACGCTTCCAATGTGCGTTCACCGCGATGTCGCCAAACACGGATGCGACCAACATAATGCAGTAAACAGAACCTGGATTCATCCGAAAAATGACGGTTTGCCATTCGTGCACCCAGGTTCGTCTTTGAGTACACCATCGCAGGCGCTCGTGTCTGTGATGCAGCGTCAAGGGTAACCGCAGCCACGGTCTCCGAGCTGATAGTCCATGCTGCTGCAAACGTCGTCGAACTGTTCATGCAGATGGTTGTTGTCTTGCAAACGTCCCCATCTGTTGACTCAGGGATCGAGACGTGGCTGCATGATTCGTTACAGCCATGCGGATAAGATGCCTGTCATCTCGACTGCTAGTGACACGAGGCCGTTGGGATCGAGCATGGCGTTCCGTATTACACTCCTGAACCCACCGATTCCATGTTCTGCTAACAGCCATTGTATCTCGACCAACGCGAGCAGCAATGTCGCGATACGATAAACCGCAATCGCGATAGGCTACAATCCGACCTTTATCAAAGTCGGAAACGTGATGGTACGCATTTCTCCTCCTTACACGAGGCATCACAACAACGTTTCACCAGGCAACGCCGGTCAACTGCTGTTTGTGTATGAGAAATCGGTTGGAAACTTTCCTCATGTCAGCACGTTGTAGGTGTCGCCATCGGCGCCAACCTTGTGTGAATGCTCTGAAAAGCTAATCATTTGCATATCACAGCATCTTCTTCCTGTCGGTTAAATTCCGCGTCTGTAGCGCGACATCTTCGTGGTGTAGCTATTTTAATGGCTAGTAGTGTACTTCTGTCATTTAGGCAAGTCGGACAATTTGTGAAATTTTTAAATGTCACCTGGAAATGGCTATAAAGCCGAAACCATGAGTTTGTGAAATAAATGTACAGTAATTTTCAGTTTCATGGGGGGAATTTCTTTGAAAACGGTTGGGTGTATAGCGGGAATGTCGCGAGTCCGGTGCTATAGTTGCGGCCTCATGTACTCGCTCTCGTTGTTGAGCGAGTCGAGGCCACTAGTACCCGACAACAGTCTCAGTTGACGACTGGGCTACGGCACAGACTCACGTGACGAGTCTACGGTCACACGGAGGACTTGCTGGCGTGTCGGAAGCGAATACACGGAGCTCATTTCTGATCTTTCATTGAGAATAGACTAGCGTGGAGAGCTGCGTCAGACCAGTCTTCGGACTAAAGACCACATCAACAGCTTGCACGCAGTTACAAACAGAGGACACTCCTATGTGCAGAAGGGGAAATGCAAGGGAGGGGAAGAGGTGTTGCAGTAGAGAAGACGAACGACGGGATTAGAGGCGGCAGGAACATACATAAGGAAATGTAAGCGTGTTTATTTTATAGGCTTTTTTTTGGGTCATCAGTGTTCTGACTGGCATGATGCGGCCCGCCACGAATTCCTCTCGTGTGCCACTCTTTCCACCTGAGAGCAGAAACTGCAGCCCACGCCCTCATTTATTCGCTGGATGTTTTTTAACCTCTCTCTTCCTCTGCAGTTGTTACCTTCTATAGCTCCCTCTATTATCACGGAGGTTATTCACTGATATCTTAACAGATGTCCTTTCATCCTGTCCCTTCATCTTGTCCGCGCGGGAGGTTCGAGTCCTCCCTCGGGCATGGGTTCGGGCATGGGTGTGTGTGTTGTCCATAGCGTAAGTTAGTTTAAGTTAGATTAAGTAGTGTGTAGGCTTAGGGACCGATGACCTTAGCAATTTCGTCCCATAAGACCTTACCACAAATTCCCAATTTTTTCCTTCATCTTGTCAGTGTTGTCTGCACGTGGTGAAAAGTATTTAAACCGACAAACTCTGGGAGGTTGTAGGGGGCATCAAAGCAAATATTTTTCCCTCTTGTCATTTATTACCTATGAGGAGTATTTAAACCGTCAGAGGAAGATTTCTCTGGCGGCAAATTAATGAAACCAACAAACACTTTTCCATTTTTTACCACCAAGAGACAACACATTAACACAACCCAATGTCAATTACAGTAGATTTGCAAAAATGACTCCATTTACATGTAAACAAAGGTTACCCAGTCGGATCACGTTCTGTCTGAGACGGGAAAAATCCCCAGGAGGGTCCTGAATTGTTCCTGCTACTGCCACTCTCCGGTCAGCCAGATCCCCTTCTGATGCATCAGGAGTTGCGTAAACAAGGTTGCGCATCTCTCCCCACACAAAAAAGTCCAGAGGGGACATATCTGGGGATCGAGCATGTCATGGTACAGGACCACCTCTGCCAATCCACGTTTCTGCGATCCGTCGGTCCAGGAATCGACACACACGACGACTGAAATGTGCCGGCGCCCCGTCATGCTGGAACCACATGCGTTGTCTTGTAGGGAGCGGGACGTCTTCCAGCAATTCTGGTAATGCTCTGGCGAGAAAATTTTAATAGTGCCTGCCAATTAATGGCCTAGGTAGCAGATACGGCCCAATTAAACAGTCCCCAACAACACCGACCCACACATTAACGAAGAACCGCACTTGATGAGCGCTAGTAACTGTGGCATGTGGGTTACCCTCACTCCAAACATGCGAACTGTGCATGTTGGAAACTCCAACATGCCTGAACGTTGCTTCATCGGTAAACAACACAGAGGAGGGAAATGTAGGATGCATTTCACACTGTTCCAGGTACGACTGCGAAAACTGTGCTCTGGGTGGATAATCAACTGGTTCCAGGTTGTGGACACGCTGTAAGTGAAATGGACGTAAGAATTGCTCTCGAAGGACTGTTCAAAACATTCGTCTGATTCGTCCCCATATTACGTGCAGTTGCACGAGTGCTGATTGAAGGATCCCGCTCCACATACTGAAAGACAGCTTCCTCAAATTGCAGCGTTCTTACCGTGCGACGGCGTCCCTGTCCAGGTAATCTGCTAAATGACCCGGTCTCACGCAGGCGTTGGTACACAGCAGCAAAGGCCGTATGATGCGGGATACGGCGATTAGGATATTGTTGATAAACCCGCAGTGCAGCTCGTCCGTTGCGGTGCGCTACGTAGTACGCACCAACCATATCAGTGTACTCACTCCAGGTGTATCGCTCCATTAGTAAACAGAGACAATGCACTACTACACTGGTGGACAGCAGTTGCCTGCAACTGAAGAGTGTAATACGCCCTCTAGCAACTGAAGAGCGTAATACGGCCTCCACTGTTTTTAATAATCCTCATCGGAAGAAATGACATTAGGGAAAAGTATTTGTTTTGATGTCCCCTACAACCTCCCAGAGTTTGTTGGTTTAAATACTTTGCACCCTGTATGTTTCTTTCCTCGCCGACTCTGCGGAGAACCTCCTCATTCCTTAGACTGTCAGTCCACCTAACTTTCAACATTGTTCTGAGGGACCACCTCTCATATGCTTCGATTCTCTTCTGTTCCGGTTTTTCCACAGACCATGTTTCACTACCATACTACGCTGTGCTCCACACGCACAGACTCAGAAATTTCTACCTCAAATTAAGGACTATGTTTGATACTAGTAGACTTCTCTTGGCCAGGAATGCCATTTATGTCAGTGTCAGTATGCTTTTGATGTCCTCCTTGCTCAGTGCATCATGAGTTATTTTGCTGCCTAGGCAGCAGAATTCCCTAACTTCATCTACTTCGTGATGATCAATCCTTATGTTAAGTTACTCGCTGTTCTCATTTCTGCTACTCATTACTTTCGTCTTTCTTCCGTTTACTCTCAATCTGCATTCTGTACTCATTAGACTGTTCATTCCATTCAACACATCCTGTAGTTCTTCTTCACTTTCGCGGCCACTGTGACCGAGCGGTTCTAGGCGCTTCAGACCGGGACCGCGCTGCTGCTGCGGTCGCAGGTTCGAATCCTGCCTCGGGCATGGATGTGTGTAATGTCCTTAGGTTAGTTAGGTTTAAGTAGTTCTAAGTCTAGGGGACTGATGACCTCAGATGTTAAGTCCCATAGTGCTTAGAGCCATTTGAACCATTTTTTTCTTCACTTTCACTCAGGATAACAGTATCACCAACGAATCTGATCATGAATATCGTTTCCCCCTGAATTTTAATCCCACTCCTGAATTTTTTTATTTCCATCATTGATTCATCGATGCATAGATTGAACAGTAGGGGCAAAAAACTACACCCCTTTCTTCCACCCTTTTTAATTCGAGAACTTCTTTCTTCGTTTTCCACCATTATTGTTCCCTCTTGGTTCTTATACGTTTTGTATATTACCCGTCTTTCGCATTAGCTTACCCCTATTCTTCTCAGATTTTTCAGCATCTTACACCACTTAAAATTGTCGAACACTTTCTTCAGTTCAACAAATCGAATGAACGTGTCTTGATTTTTCTTCAGTCTTGCTTCCATTATAACCGTAACATCAGAATTGTTTCTCATGTAGGTTTACCTTTCCTACAGGCATAGCCATGTGAAACATACAATTCAGTCATAAACAGTTGCTTCATTGTTAAGAAGGCGTTCACAGATCTTGTCAGTAATTGCAGACACAATTGCACATTACAAATAATACAATTCATCGTTTGACTTAATGCTAAGGATCTTTAACGGTTACTATTCAAAAAGAAAAAAATATAATTAGAAAACGGTCCAGCGTCACATTTATTCATTTTCAGTAACCGTCTCTGTTTCACTTCCACTGACAGTGTTACTTGCGGAATCAGTATTGCTTCAGTTGCTATGACTATCGTTATTCGAGTGTGTACAACTTCCCATATTTATGGTCATCTCCAGCGGTAGGTCTAGTAAACCTTCACTTGAAATAAGCAACTATTGAACTTTATTTATGTGTTCAAAGCATTTCTTTCAGTTCCCCTTTTGTTTGAAAGCAATTTGTTCGCCTATAAGTGTTAATAATGTGTTGCCACATTGCGTACAGAAATCCTGTTCTTGCCTCTTGTCTGCATTAGCGCTATAGGATTCAGTTCTGGGCTGTCTATTTCATGTGGCCTGGTTTGTTTATGTTTATTAATGATTACAACTGGGGTCTCAGTTTGTCCTTGTAGAAAGGAATTCCCTTTCCTGTTAACAAGAACTTCATCTCTCTCCTCGAAGAGATTGACGTGCAGGTAGGAGCCAGTTGCTTACTGCGGCAAAGGGAAGTATGTATTAGGTTGGTGCACACGTTCGTAGAGTTTTTGTTTTGCATGTTGATATTCCAGTCCAATGGGTTTCTTTATCGATTGCCATTTTTTATTTTTAATTAACTGTTGAGTTAAGCCGGTCGGAGTGGCCGAGCGGTTCTAGGCGCTACAGTCTGGAACCGCGAGACGGCTACGGTCGCAGGTTCGAATCCTGACTCGGGCATGGATGTGTGTGACGTCCTTATGTTAGTTAGGTTTAAGTAGTTCTAAGTTCTAGGGGACTGATGACCTCAGAAGTTAAGTCCCATAGTGCTCAGAGCCATTTGAACAATTTGTTGAGTTAACATATTGAAATTTTGTCATTTGGAGGTAGTGAGTGGAGTTGTGGATGCTCTAAAATGAAGCACCAAGTGGATAAATCTTAACCTTTGCGACGTATTTTTCTGTTTGAGTTCAATACAGTGGTGACAATAGCAGAAGCAGCCACAACTATTTGCGGTATGTATGAGAATAATGTCATTGGATAGAGCACTCGGAAACTGGCAGATGTGATGAACTGTGGACATTCCACCATCGTGCGACATTTGTGTGAAATGGGCAGGTTCAAAAATCGGGTGTATGGGTACCAAAACTACAAAAATCAGCGGCTGGCTGTAAGTGCATCTCTGCTTGCTCGTCATTAATTGGCTCGTGAACAACACCGACCATTCCTATCCTGTATCGCTAGTGGTAATGAGAAATGGTGTCTTTCTGCTAACGTAGGGGAAAGAAAGGAATGGTTGAGCCTAAAAAATGGCTTCCCCTGAAGCATAACCATCACTGCCGACATTTATTGTCAACAACTGAGACGTCTTTCAGATGCAATCCGAGAACAGCGACCAGAAGGACTACGTGACGTGATGTAACTTCACGATAACACCCACCCGCATTCTGATAGACTGACAAAAACTCTTCACAGGAGTTGGGAAGTTATTCCGCATTCACCTTATTCATCTGAATCTTGCGCCCTCAGATTTTCACTATTTCCGCTCCTTATCGACCAGCCTTCAAGGAACTTCCTTTCCGGGTGAAAATGCGCTCCAAACATGGCTCGACGAGTTCTGCACCACGAAACCACGTGATTTCTACAGAGTCTGAATCGGAAAGTTACCCCATGTTTGGCAGACTGTTGTAAATAACGAAGGAGAATATATTATTGATGAGTGAAGTCTCTGTTTTGTATATCTTTTCCGTTTATTAAACTTACGGAAAAACGCTACGAACGTATGCACTCACCCAATATATCGAGGACAATATGAGGTGGTAAGTTAGGTATTAATCTCTCCCTAACTCACTTTTCGTAATTTCAGATGTCCAGGTCTTTGTGATAATCCCCTCTTTTCTGGATGAATTTAAACCTAATGTAGGCATTCAGTACAAAACTGTCCTCCTCACCAGCATGGATGGTGATAATTCTGCTTCCTTTCGAAACAGATTCCAGCAGGTCTTGTAGTGATTTGTACCTCCATCCGTACGATGCTGTGTGAAAAGTGTGAACATACGTATCGTCCAAATAGACAAAGCAAAACTTTTGGGTTATTTGCTGTCTTGTTTCACCTAAATCCTACAGTGCAAACAATTTTACGAAGTGTGTTTGTACATCTATCAAAATTTATTAAATTCTATAAACTTTTTGGGTTCCTTTAAAGTGGTCTTTTTCATCTGCAATATAGAAATTATTCAGCACGCGGCGAACGACTTGCTCATTAAAATTGTTTGGTCCTTCCCTAAGAGGTGCTGGAAATGTCGATGATTCATCTGCCTGGACCCTTTCCAGTTCTCTCTTGATTCTTCGAAAGTAAGTAAACGCTACACCAGTTGCTTTGGCCACTCGTTTCAATGAGGATTTTAGTTTTAATGACGCACACAGCACAGCTTGTTCCTCCATAAACTGGTAAACATTTGCAACTACTTCGGGTGTTTGACTATGAGAAACTTTGCCCTTTAATTTGCTTTGTACTGGTGGGATCTTCATTTCCGAATGTGATATCGCAGAGTATTTACTGTTGGTTATAATTAAACTTTTATTTTATTTATTTATTTATTTATGCATTTATTTTACCTGGCAAGATTAGGGCCTTCAGGCCCTCTCTTACACCTAACCAGGCATACTCAGATTCAACAAATTTCAGTTTCTACAGAACATTAAGGACATATAACATGTTATACAGTATTAATGTTACAGAAAAAATTAGAGATTATAAAAGTACTACAATGATAATTATAACAATCAAAAAATAATTATAATAATCAAGAATAATAATAATAGTAATGACTATGTATAGGAAAGTGAACATATTTTTTCTTTTATGAATGTCAGTCCTATTGCTAGTTGGGAATTTTCTCGTTATATTCTTGCAGCTTGTGAGTTATTCTTATCAAGCAGAGACATAAGACGATAGAATGGGGTGAAAGAGATATAGAAAAGGTAGATAAGTTAGAGGAGGAGAAATAGAATGGTAAAATTCGAAGCTATGATGGAGAGGAGAAAGAAAAAGATGAGAGGGGCACGACAATGGTGGCTATACCGTCCCTAATATGTAAGTCTTGAGTTCCCTCTTGAATGTTAAGTGGTTCTGGATAAGACGCAGATCACAGGGGAGCGCGTTCCATAGTCGTATGGCTGAGATGGAGAATGACACAGAGAAAGATTTTGTGTTATTACCGTTGTTTTGATAACAGAGCTTCACCAATAATGCCCTTCTCATTTCGTCCAAGCTCATGTTGACACTTTTCATATTTGACGCATTGTAACACGGAAACAAATTACCGTACGAAAACCAAACTTGGTTGCATTAATGTCCAGAGTACGGGGTGCATGATTTCCATGCGCCACAGCGCCACCGTCCAGTTCCAACTATGGCCCCCAGGTGCCGCGATCAGTCATCGTGATTCATAGTGTCACACACCTGACCAGTCTCAGTGCCCTTGTTGACGTGTCAACATGAGCTTGGACGAAATGAGAAGGGCATTATTGGTGAAGCTCTGTTATCAAAACAACAGTAATACTGCAGCTGCACTTCGAGATATCGCCGGCTAAAAGGGTTACGGAAGGGTCCTCTTTCTGTGCGGAGCATGATAAAGAAGTTCGAGTCAACTGAAGAACTGGGTGTCGCTCCGGGGAGAGGCCGAGGACCGGCTGCACCACAGGTGGTTGATGAAATCGCAGTTGCTATGGCAGACAGCGCTGCACACATTTTCCGATCGTCAGGCAGTGCGCGTGCTGTGGCACGACGGTTGAAAATCCTGTGGTACACTGTACGGAAGGTGCTTCGAACCATTCTCAAATCGTATTCGTACAATATCCATATCGTACAGCGGCTTGCGCCACAGGACGTACAACGACGTGTTGACTTCGATCTTCACTTTCCCGCGAAGACGGAAATTGACGAGGGCTGGCCCTGGACCATGCTATGGACCGACGAAGCTCATTTTTCTCTGACGGGTGAGGTGAACACACAGAATTTCCGAGTGTGGGGATCTTCACCTCCTGTCACTGTGCATGAAGTTCCTCTGTACGGTGAACGTGTCACCGTATGGGGCGGCTTCACAGCTACGTTCATCATTGGCCCGTTCTTTTCTGAACAGGTTGGCGCTCAAGGACCAAAGACGTGCAGTGTGACTGGCCAGCGTCACTGCGATATGCGTCGCCAGCATTTCATACCCGCCCTATAGGGGAGAGACGCATTGAAATCTACAGGTTTCGTGCAAAATGGGGCCCCACCGCACATCGCTGGTGAAGTTCACCTTGTAAGGGTACTGGTGTGTAGTATCTGTAAGTGGTTGTTCTTTGGAGGGTGACAATGCCCAGTGGCGCAGAGAGTCGCAAGCAGAAGTTGTTGTTGAGAGGCTGTGGAAGGTGTAGGTTGCGTGAGCCAAAGGCGGTTGCGTGGCGAAGGATTTATCTCTATGTTTAATAGTAGTGGCACACAGTTTGAATAATAGTGTGTCTATGTTTGTGCAGTGTGATAAAGAAAATAAGTAAAATTTTACCAGTTCTTAACGCGTCTCCATCAGTTAGTACCACACCAATGGATTTAACAATGGACGAAGTCTCGATGTACACGGTTTACTACAACAAGAGGAATGTAACATAACAATCATTAATTAACCCATATAATCTCAAAGACGAAGGGAGCTTATAACCTGCTTCTCCGAAACGCATTTGGAAACGATCGAATTATCAGCCAATCGTTTCCAATTTCTTGGCCGGCACGATCATCTGATCTCACTCCCTGTGATTTCTGGTTGCGCGGCTACCTGAAGGTCAGGATTTAACAGGGGAACTTCACATATGTGCTGATCTGAAGCGCACAATATCAAGAGAGGCTGGCCGCTGTGGCCGAGCGGTTCTAGGCAATTCAGTCTGAAACCGCGCGACAGCTACGGTCGCAGGTTCGAATCCTGCCTCGGGCATGGATGTGTGTGATGTCCTTAGGTTAGTTAGCTTTAAGTGGTTCTAGGTTCTACGGGACTGATGACCTCAGATGTTAAGTCCCATAGTGCTCAGAGGTATTTGAACCATTTATCAAGAGAGGTAGCCAGCGTATCTACGGACATGCTTCGTTCTGCTGCACAGAATGCAATCCTGTGCTTTCAGACTCTTCTTGACACGTAGGGGCGCCATACTGAGCCACTTTTGTAGCAGTGATGGTACCGGTATGTAATGGTATGGTGTACGGTAGCAGCACATTAAAATTGTTTCAGTTGAATTGATTCTGCATTATTTCTCGTCCCCATGTCCTTGACATTGATGCTACTCGCACGTTAATTGGTTTCCGTGTTATAACGTGTTAAATAGGGAAAGTTTAATTGTAACCACCGGGTATTAGTGGAGCGCTCCGCCTGACTCGATGGGAAACGTCCGACTCTGGGGGTCGACCTAGCGGGGTCTATTGGGCGGCATGTTTACGGTATTCACGCCTGTTTATACAGGGTGAAAAGTATTTAAACCGACAAACTCTGGGAGGTTGTAGGGGACATCAAAACAAATATTTTTCCCTAATGTCATTTTTTCCTATGAGGATTATTTAAACCGATGGAGGCCGTATTACGCCCTTCAGTTGTTAGAGGCCGTATTACGATCTTCAGTTGCAGGCAACTGCTGTCCACCAGTGTAGTAGTGCATTGTCTCTGTTTACTAATGGAGCGATACACCTGGAGTGAGCATGCTGATGTGGTTGGTGCGTAATACGTAGCGCACCACAACGGACGACAAGCACAGCGGGTTTATCAACAACAATATCCTAATCGCAGTATCCCGCATCATACGACCTTTGATGCTGTTACCAACGTCTGCGTGAGACCGGGTCATTTAGTAGATTACCTGGACAGGGACGCCGTCGCACGGTATGAACGCTGCAATTTGAGGAAGCTGTCTTGCAGTATGTGGAGCAGGATCCTTCAATCAGCACTCGTGCAATTGCACGTAATATGGGGACGAATCAGACGAATGTTTTGAACAGTCCTTCGAGAGCAATTGTTACGTCCATTTCACTTACAGCGTGTCAACAACCTGGAACCAGTTTATTATCCACCCAGAGCACAGTTTTAGCAGTCGTTTCTGGAACAGTGTGAAATGCATCCTACAGTTGCATCCTCTGAGTTGTTTACCGATGAAGCAACGTTCGGGCGTGATGGAGTCTCCAACATGCACAATTCGCATGTTTGGAGTGAGGATAACCCACATGCCACAGTTACTAGCGCTCATCAAGTGCGGTTCTTCGTTAATGTGTGGGTCGGTGTTGTTGGGGACTGTTTAATTGGGCCGTATCTGCTACCTAGGCCATTAATTGGCAGGCACTATTACAATTTTCTCGCCAGAGGATTGCCAGAATTGCTGGAAGACGTCCCGTTCCCTACAAGAAAACGCATGTGGTTCCAGCATGACGGGGCGCCGGCACATTTCAATCGTCGTGTGTGTTGATTCCTGGACCGACGGATCGCAGAAACGTGGATTGGCAGAGATGGTCCTGTACCATGACATGCTCGATCCCCAGATATGTCCCCCTGTAACACCATAACTCGAGTGCTCTACTGATTTATTTTGCTTTGTTTCATTTAACGTTATATCGTTGAGCTACTGTAAATGTGTTTGGTTGAATAGATACCATGAGAATGTTTATTCTTTTCTCTGTTATCAACTTGATGTCTTTTAGAATGTGGGAAGTTTGATTGATGTAATATGAACGATATGAGCAAATGATATGTGTATGTTTCTCACTTAATGTCTTTGGTTATCTTTGAAATTGAATAATTTTGTTTAAATAATATTTTGTAGAAATGTCAATATGTGCAAATGTTCTGTCTTATTTAATGTATTTAGTTGCTGTTATGCAAACTGCTGATCCTCACTTAGGGTTTTTAGTTAATTTGTATATAAAAGGTGTAGTGGTTCCCCTCGGGAACGGAACTGTGTAGCGCTCGCAAATTGTGGTTGGCCTCGGTAGAAAAGGTGGAACAAGGGTCGGTCGGGGACGAGCTACGAGTCGGGGAAAAGCTACGAGTCGGGGACGAGCTACCCAACTGTGCACTGCCATGTTAATGTTGTATATTGTGCTGGTTCCGAGAGAGGTTTTTTCTGCCACTTTCCCATGCCTCGGATGGATGGATGGATAAATAGCTGGAACGATTCTGGAATTGGTATTCATCATCGCCACCAAGAAGGGACAGAGTCCAGCAATTCTGCCTGCAAATCCACCTACCAACATGCAGTTGCCACCACATTGCGCAATCACTGTATCGGAATGCTATAATAATGCACAGTGAAAGATCAGCTCATTGGATGTTTTAGTGTGCACAAATATAAGGTAACTTATAACTGAATTTATGTACCTACCTTGAGTTTTTCCTCATCATAACACCTCTCAGGTTCCTCTCCGTTTGAACTAAAGTGATTACCGAGTGTCCCTACTGAAAGAACTTTAAAGACCAGTGTTTTTGCTAATTAATTCCTCTTGAACATAGTAAAAAGAAAGTTAAAGTTAATGTGGCAAGAGAGTGAGTTAAAGCTAATGATGCTTGCTGAAAATAATTTCCCTAGTAAAACTGTTCATTAATGTGTTGTTGCCAACTTCAAATTAAAAGTTCTTAAGACTGAGGCTTATAAAGTTTTGCTTAGTAAATGATCACATTACTGCCTGTTGTAAATCGCAGAAGGTGAGTCAGTATCTTACATATATCTTAATTTTGTCTCTCACTGTAGTAAAAGTGGAAAACTGCAGTTGTGAAACGGTATATACCCATGTTTGCTAAGTGTTTGTCTCTCTTGTGTATTGGAAGTGCATATTAATAATATAACAGGATCCACAGTTTGTCTATTGTGTTAATGCTAGGTAACAAGTAATGGGAAGACCACTAATTATGAAAACCATAATTTCTTTATTCAAATGATAGTGAGAAGCAATCTGTTAGTGGATTCCAATTAACTTTCATTTTAAATAGTAAAGTATTAAACTGAGAGAGACTTAACCTATATCCAATTAATAATTCTGCAGTGAATAGTAATAATAATGTTATAAAGACCGTCCAGTTTGAACAAGCCGTGAAATTAATAGTGTGTTTCGGTATCTGTTATATTTTTGGAAATAGTTTGTGCTGCTCCAGTTGTTAGCTTCAATCTTAAAACATATGTATGTGTCAGAGTTCATTGCACTCGCGTGTGTTCAAGTCTAGGTTGTATTTATCCATTAAAGTTACTAATAACTATTTTCTTGAACGAGAATGTTAATCCTTCTCTTACCTAGTTAGGCTGGCGACCGTTTTCTTTATCAGTTAAACAGTGCAGCTAGGCAAAATTTTGTTTGTACTGTTCAAATATTTACGTAATTCTGACTTTCATTTCCTATAAGCCACCTCCGTTAGGTACAACACGGTCAACATAACAAAATTCCTCTCAGAGGGTAACACTGCTCTGTTGCTTTATACCATAATTGCTTTAACAAGATAGTTTTATTTCACGACCTGCCTACAACTTTAAGGTTATGGCACAGCAGTAGCAGACAGGAGTGTTATACCCTCTGGACTTTTTTGTGTGGGAAGAGATGCGTAACCTTGTTTACGCAACTCCTGTTGCATCAGAAGAGGATCTGGTTGCCCGGATAGTAGCAGCAGCAGGAACAATTCAGGACCCTCCTGGGGTTTTTGCCCGTCTCAGACAGAACATGATCCGACTGGGTAACTTTTGTTTACGTGTGAATGGAGGCATTTTTGAAAATCTACTGAAATTGAAATTGGGTTGTGTTAATGTGTTGTCTCTTGGTGATAAAAAATGGAAAAGTGTTTGTTGGGTTAATTAATTTGCCGCCAGAGAAATCTTCCTCTACCGGTTTAAATATTCCTCATTGGAAAAAATGACATTAGGGAAAAATATTTGTTTTGATGTCCCCTGAAGCCTCCCAGAGTTTGTCGGTTTAAATACTTTTCACCCTGTATGAACTTTACGCTGAATCCACTGGAGACAAAGTAACAGCCTGTTTACGACGTCCTTGCTGTTGAGGAGTTACTTTGACACATGAGGCGAGCTGCTCCCGCCCCTGGATGTGGCGAGTATGCAACCGGCAAGACAACCGCCGGAGTAGGGAGCGCAGCAAGCGGCGACACAGCGGCGGCACGCGGCTTGCCTCCCAAACGGGCGCAGCGCGATTCGGCGTGCCCGGACACCGACACCGCAAATGGGCCCCAGTCACGCGAGGCCTCCGTGCTAACAGCGGCTGGGAAAGGACCACCAGCTATGGAGCAATTACTCCCTCTCCCACGTTTATTAAAAGCCTCGCTAACAAATGATAGTATTTACCTCTGACCCATCTCGGGTTGGGAATTAAAATCGCTCGCCATTACGGAAATAAATTGAGTCCTATTGCGGCAAACACTTTCGACTCCACTGTATTTATAGGACTACATTAGTTCCAACACTACATACGTAAGCAGCTACTACAAAAAATGATTTGTATTCTACGAACCAGAATGGTATTCGTTAACGTTATAAGCAGGAATTTGTTTGGGAGTGACTAACTCGCAGTTGTTAATAAAGCTCTCAATGTGTGAGCTGCACAACGTCTTTAGCTGTGCTAAGCCAGATACGCATTACGCAGGTTCATTTATTCCTCATCTATCATTGTCCAAGGCCACAGTAAATAAACTCATGAAGATCATCATTTCCGGTTCGGCTGTCAACAAGTGTTCTTGCTTGCAATTGCAATTTTAGAGTGACTATCTTTATAAAACGTACATAATGGACACTATAGCACACATTACACTGAGGTGATATACACATACACAGATGGTGGTAGTATCGCCTACACAAGTGACTATCTTTATAAAACGTACATAATGGACACTATAGCACACATTACACTCAGGCGATATACACATACACAGATGGTGGTAGTATCGCCTACACAAGATAGAAAAGGTCTGTGCAATGGCGGAGTTTACATTTGTACTCAGGTGGTTCATTCGAAAAGATGTCCGACGTGATTATGGCCGCACGACGAGGATTATCAGACTTTGAAAGCGGAAAGGCAGCTGTAACCAAACGCATGGGAGATTCATTTCAGAAATCATTAGGGAATTCAGTATTCCGAGATCCATAGTGTCAAGAGCGTACCGAGAATACGAAATTTCAGCCATTATCTATCACCACGGAAAACACAGTGGCTGATAGCCTTCACTTAACGACCGAGAGCAGCGGCGTTTGCGGACAGTTGGCAGTGCTAACAGACAAGCAACAATGCACGTGACATAACCGCAAAAATCAATGTGGGAGTACGACGAACGTGTCCTTTAGGACAATGCGGCGTTAATGAGCTATGGAAGTAGACGACCGACGCAAGTGCCTTTGCTAACAGTTCAGAAATGGTTCAAATGGCTCTGAGCACTATGGGATTTAACATCTGAGGTCATCAGTCCCCTAGAACTTAGAACTACTTAAACCTAACTAACCGAAGGACATCACACACATTCATGCCCGAGGCAGGATTCGAACCTGCGACCGTAGCTGTCACGCGGTTCCAGACTGAAGTGCCTAGAACCGCACGGCCACACCGGCCGGCTTTGCTAACAGTACCACAGCGCCTGCAGCGCCTTCCTAGGCTCATTACCATAACGGTTTGACCCTTGATGACGGGAGAACCGTGGCCTGGTCACACGAGTCCAGATTTCAGTTGGTAAGACCTGATAATGGATTTCGAGTGTGGCGCAGACCTCACGAAGCCATGGAGCCAAGTTCACCAAGGTACTGTGCAAGCTGGTGATGGCTCCATACTGGTGTGGGCTGTGTTTGCTTGGAATGGACCAACTGAACCGATCATTGACTGGAAATGGTTATCCAATAATAAAATACTTACAGCCTTTTTTTTAGTTTTATTTGTTAGGCGACCAGTTTCGGCATTACATTATTCCATCTTCAGGCCTACATATATCGAGTAACCCTCGCGTTACAAACCAATGCAGCACTGTCAACTGATATCCTGAAGATTTTTTCCCCCACGGGCACGTCCGCTCCTTGGACAACTGTCCAGAAAATTTATAGAAAAGTAGTTATTATTAAATATTAAATTATTGCATAGGAATCTGAGTCATGCAGTTGCAATAAGCGCGGACGGCATTGAAGGACACCTGCTTTCGTATTCAAAACCCTTCTTCGATGTAGACCGAATACAGAGCGCCGTATAAATATCAGAGTGTAAGGTAGGGACCGCCGTACTTGCTTTCCCACATTCGAAATCGGTGAGGAAAGGTGTATTCGGAAATCGCCGACTAGAAAGTAGTGCACGTATTAAGACATCAGGGAATAACTTCCGTGGAACTGGGGAGAGCTGTAGAGGATATAATCTGTTCAGAAAGACAGAGACTGGGATAAGAACAACAACTTTGGGTGCAAGTGTTACTCTGAACTGAAGAGGCTGGCACAGGAGAGAACATGGGTGGTCGCTACAGACAAGTTATAAGACTTTTGCCACCAACCCCCCCCCCCCCCCCCCCCGCCAACAAAAAAAGAAAAAAAGGTTTTCATTGCCATGGATTGGATCCAGTCCTTGTAGTTCACATACCACCGTGTGTTACCTGCATTCATTATGTACAATTGATAAAGGAAATAACACGAAACTGTAATTCCAATGAATAAAGCTTGTCACAGCCATAAGCGTAAAATATCACCTCCAAAAGTTACATCACGACTGTGGACTCATACCTCATCAAACGTCTATACAATACGAATCAGTAAATATAGAAAAACGTAAGTCTATTTCTATCCTGGCTTGCACCATTTTAACACTACTTTATCTCGCCAAACTTTATGTTACGAAATAAATCTCGGGTGAACAGCCTGGTATGAGTGTGCATAGGACACAATATTTCGGCAATCGACCATGTTGCCATCTTCAGGTGCGCTGATGATGGCAACGTGGTCGATTGCCGAAATATTGTGTCCTATGCACACTCATAGCAGACTGTTAACCCGAAATTTATTTCGTCATAAAATACGACTGGAGAAATTGAAGAATCACAAACTTTATGTTGTTGTTACTCTCAGTATGCAAATATTAGCTGTCTTGACGATGCTCAGTGATAAAAATTTCGATGCTCGGTGGTTAAAATTTCGTGGGGTGTCGCTCAAATTGCACCTTCCTCCAGACGCCACTTTTAGACGTGTTAATGGAGTGATGCTAGTTTGTGCATGTTTTAGTGTTACTAAGAGTGCTGAAGTATGAAAAGCATTAGAACATATGATTTACATTGTCTTTTTAACTTAACCAAGGCACAAATATTTTAACATGTAATATTATCCACATCAGTGGTCCCCAATCTTTCTTAGACCATTTCCGCTGACTGCAATCAGGTGAGTTGACACTTGTTACGAAACATACTTATCCTTTATTACTCCTCTCCATTGTGGCGCTTGCTTGACCTGCACACTGCAACCTCTTTTAAAATTAAGCAATTTCAGATGTGTGCACTATGGTGACTGGCTGTCAATCAGTTTATTGCAGCATTCCTTACTTCTGAAGTGGCAGAAATTGGACGACTTCAGACTGTTAATGCTTTGTGTCTAACCACTCTAATAATAGTAATAATAATAATAATAATAATAACACCATATACAGGACTATAGTAGCCTTATGTAGTTACTACTGTGTTGTGCTGACAATTAATTAATTTGTTTCGAAGCGAGGAATGAAGCAATTTCTGGACTACTTTAGGTATATCTTACAACTTGGAGAAGACGTTTTCTTGAGATATTTAGCATTTGTTACGTATGTGTCTCATTTTTATCGTCAGCGATGTACGGGACAAAGCGCAAGATATGTATGAAGTGGGTGGGCTATGTGAAAACCTGTAACCTCCACTGCATTAATGCTACTAATTGAGAAAAAGTAATTATTGATAACTTATATAATCGATATGAGAGTATTAAAAAATTGTGATAATACTAATGATCTCTTGAAAATAATTGACAGAAACAGAATCGACTCGCTTAGTTTTTACCCCTCAGAAAATTTCATTTTACCCCTCGGGGGGGGGGGGGGGGTAATTACCTACAGGTTGGAAACAACTTATCTACATCATGTGCATTCTATACTTATTTATAAGTTACTTGCAGATATCAGTTTCACAAAAATATTATTATTATTATTGTTATTATGTTAGTATTAGCTGGTCCCATGTACCACAAACCTCTTTTTACTTTCCTTGTATTATTTTTTCTTTTCTGGCAGTATATTTGGTAGCTGATCCCAAACAATGAAATGTGTGAGGTCTTCTACAAGAGTACTAAAAAAGTTTCAGTGTGAGGCCCTCCACAGGCATACTAAAAAAGTTTCGTTAAGTTTCTGTTACACGACAGATCTCAAAAAGTTAAAGGTTATCGATTCAACTAAATACCTAGGGATTGCAATTACGAGCAATTTAAGTTGGAACACAGATTGCGTCCTTGTAGCAGGTGCCACAGGTCTACTAAAGAGTAGACCTACACTGCGCTTATCCGTTATCTTCTCGAGTGTTGCTCCCACCTGTAGGGAAAAAGGAATTACCACCGTAACAAAATTAGAGATCAGAGCTTGCACGGAAAGATTTAGGTTCGTTCTTCCCACTGTTATTCGGGAGTGGAACTGTCAAGAAATTGTGTGACAGTGGTTGTAAGTACCCTCTGCCAAACACTTAATTGCGAACAGTACAGTTGTCATGTAGATGTAGCTATCTGTCGAGTATGTAGCATATCATTCCACGATCGATTAGCTTGGTCCAGGTGGCTCATCGGAAAACAAGACTAAGTTAGTGGAAGTGCTTAGCGTTCAGTGATATATGACCTTGAGAGAAAGATACTGTTTCGGTTGAGACTATGTAGTAATTCGCGTGGCTTCGTTGTCTCGAAGGTAGCGTAACATCGATGTCCTAGAGGTGACCTAGCCAACTGGACGCGTATGAAGCGCAGCCTATGGAGGACACTAACCGATGTCTCTGGGTAAGCAGCAGGAACAGAGAATAAGCCGCTCGTTACCAGATCGATGCAAGTGCTCCCGCAGAGATGCGCTCCGCTCCGCACAGGATTCAGTGACGCACGACTGCAGCAGTTAGAGAAAAAGGTACAAAGGGTAGACCTTAACGACTGGCCTACATGAGGAGAGGGAAGGGAGCAAAGGTTAGCACGCTGAACTCAAAGGAACGAGGTTAAAAGTGCCTCCTCTCCACTCAGGATTAGATTTCCCGTACGTATTCCCACATCTGTACTACGTAATCCATGGTACGGTGTGCGGTGGAGGGTGTTTGGTGCACTTTAATCATCCCCCCCCCCTTTTCCTTTGTTGAACCATTGCGAATGATGGGTGGCAGGAAAGATTGTTGGGAATGCTGCTATGCATAGTGCGAATTTCTCTAATTTTATCCGTGTGGTCATTACGTTGTAAGGTGGCTATAATTTCGCACCTTACAAGCACTCATCTACATACTTTGCCGTGATTTGCAACCGGAATTAAGTATCATCTGGTAGGTTGTACATCGTATACATGAACATTTAAGGGGCTCCGGAAAGGCTCAAAATCATGAAAAGTTCAATTTTTACTTTTTTGCGTTTTCTGAATCTGCAGACTATTACCTTTTAATAGATATATAATTTATTCAATTCCGAAGACTACAACTACTTTTAAATTTTTTTTGAAATGTGTTCTACATGGGCGTGACCCACTGTGGCGCTGTTAAACTGCTGTCAAATGGTGTTACTATTAACGTCCGTGTTCATCAGGCACATTTTAGTGATGTGAGATAAAGTATGTGTTGTGGCTAACCTGTGATGGTTCAATATATATCGCTGGTGTGATTGTCGATTGTTTCATGTTTATTTACTCTGTCGTTATCTCGAAAATATTCGTAATTAATTCTGTTTCTTGAGTCTCTGTTTTGTTGAAGTATAATAATGAGTAAAAGTAAAGTTATTAGAAATCCTCTGAAGGCTTTTAAGAAAAGGAGAAATGTTGGAAAGCCAAAGGTATGTGATATTACTGTAAATAATAACATTCTAACATGGTACGAGCGATGCTTTCTTTAGACAAGGAACGCCTTCAGGCTGCAGACAGGGCTGTAAAGAGTCTAGAAATACAAGCAAGAGTAAACAGGAGGAGGAACAAGAGGAAGCTGGAGGAGGAGTTTGCAGAGGATGAAGATAATCCATCCTATGGACCTGGAATGCACTAAAAAGTTAATCCAATCTTTGTCGCTCGATTCCCAAAACTTTTCTCATACTAATTACATGTTTTCTAAGGATCTTCCAAACATATTTGTTTCAAACTTTCAGTAAATGTTACACAGTACCTTCTGCATAATTTAACACAGCCTTTTTCCAAAAAACTGTATATTTTTGAATATATAAATAAAAAATTGCAAAAAAATGTTGTGAATTTTCATTACAATTGAAAAAAATCATCTTTAACAACTGAACAAAAACTTTGTAAAATCCCTGTGTTAAGTTGTAGCCCATATTCCAATAAATAATCTGTAAAAAGTTCAAATTCCTACCTCAAACACTTTGTGAGGAAAGATGTAATTTATAAGCGTTATTTTAACATTGCAAGTATAGGGCGTTCCGGAACCCCTTAAAGAAGACTGACACTGTCACGCACACCTTGTAAATAATTGTTAACGCTTATTGCATCAAAGGTGCCGGAGTGTCTTTATTATCAAAACGGCGTAATGAATGGTTGCCTATAGCAGCAGAGGTTGGAACGCCAGTGGAAATGAAACGGCAGGCGTAACTGTAGCCCTGGGTGTTACAGCTTGCACAGGTGTGTTGGTCCTGCTTCACACTGGTAGTGCCAAGACGGATGGTCTGGGCACCTGAGCGTGGAAGCACAATACAGCGGCGGCCGGACTGTATTGTAGCGGGGCCGGAAAGATAACCTGATAATACTTCGGAAACTCTGAAAATCTTGGACGCACCAGAGAGGAATGAGGAAGCGTTACCTCGGAAATCGCAGGCTGGGTTATTTCCGAGGCTTTACTCTGAGAAGCGTACCATTGTATGAGAATAGGTATTTCCTTGCACACTTCCCGCGCTGGACGACAAGAGAATAAAAGGTGGTTGGTCGGCGTTCGGAAGAAACTGTAGAGAGGGAGAATATTCTGTGCTTTCGAAAATATGATTCGCCTTCTGGGTTACGAGGGAGGGAAGCCGAGCTTTGCTGGGAAGCCAGCGGTGCAGAAAAGAGGTCTTCCCTTTTGAGCGCCCATGTTGGACGGTCGCTCAGTATCAGCTTTTGTTGGTATGGATGGACTTGCTGTCTTCGCTCTCACGGGTTTTATAGTTAAAACGGCTAGGCACTGTACTGTTGCGAACTTATACGATTCTGGACTTCGCCTCCGGTAGGGAGTCATCGTTGAGTAAGCAGTGTTCAGTGATTGAGAGCACTTCTTCTGTCTACACTCATGTAGAGACGTTATCTGAATTCCATCCTTGTGGCTGGGAGTTCGCGTTTCTTGTCCGTAGAACACAGAGAGAAGAAGACTACTGACTAGACTATAATAGTCAGAGGACCGCCTTCTGCCGTCCTAGTGTTTGAAAGAGTTTTATTTTATGGCTGGCGTCCTTCCATCGTCGCAGATGTGTACGAGAACCATCATTCCGACGCACCGGACGCAGTGTCTACGGTGCTATTGCTAACTGCTTTGGCTCATTAGGGCTATAAAGCTAAACAGCTGCAATCACGTAAATTTTATTTCCACTGAGGCTGCACACGACTGTAGATCATCTTTGAAAGTAGTGTCTTCTAGTGTTTGGTACGTAGATGATGTCAGTGATCTCGCATTATTTATATTAGATCGCGTAGCTATAAAAGGGGGCAGATTTGGGCAATTAATCAATCTTATTAGTTAGGAAATTCATTTGTATCTCTTTATTTGCACTGGACATTGATATATAAGCATTTGTAATATAAATGGGTTTTCATCTACAATAAATGTATAAGCGGAAACAGCATTTATCATTTGGTAGTTACTAGTTCCTTTAATCATACATTTATGTTTATGTTGTAGTTTATATGTTAAAGAGTAAGAAGGAGATAAACATCATTAAGAGATCTTAAGATCTGCTTCTGGGGATAGTCAAACAGGGCCAAATCTTCATTTTCGCGGTGAGTATTTCCGTTGCACACATTCGTTTTACACTCACCTGCAGTAGTTTCTTGGAACGTGAGGTTATTTCTTCCTTAACCCGTAATAGGACCCTCAGCATTTTCAGAGTCAAGCTCCAAGCGATGGGTTGATTAAATAGCTTGTGACGAAGCGCGTAACTCTTCTTTGTATCTACCGTATCTCCTTTATTAATCCTACTTAGTAAGCGTCTCAGAGCATCGGGGAGTCCTCAAGAACCGCTCGAACGAGAGTTTTGTAAGCTATGAGTTACGTGGGTGAATTATATTTACTGAGAATGCTTCCAATGAATTGCAGTCTAGCATCTACAGTCTCTATAATTAGTTTTATGTGGTCGTTCCACTTTAAATCGCTGCTAGTGAGCACTACCACATATTTTAAGGGTGCGATGTTCTCAGTCACGTTGGTCGATTCTCTCTATCGCGTACACAAGTTATAAAAGGGGCAATGCGTTGGCGGAGCTGTCATTTGCACTCAGCTGATTCACGTGAAAAGGTTTCCGGCGTGCTTGTGGACGCACGACGGGAATTAACACACTCTGAACGCGAAACGGTACTCTGAGCTAAACCCATAGGATATGCCATTTCGGATATCGTCAAGGAATTCAGTATTCTAAGATCTACAATATCGAGAGTGTGTCGGGAATACGTAATTTCAGGCATAGCCTCTCACCACGGACGACACAGTGGCCGACGGTCTTCAGTTAACAACCAAGATCAGCGACATATGCATAGAGTTGTAAGTGCTAACAGACAAGCAAAATTGCGTGAAATAACCTCAGAGGTCAATGTGAAACGTACGACCTACGATTTCGTTGGGACAGAGCTGCGTAATTTACGTTAATGGCCTATTGCAGCAGACGACCGACACGTGTGCCTTTGCTAACAGCACGACACCGCCTGCAGCGCCTGTCCCGGGCTCGTGACAGTATGGTTGGACCCTAGACGACTGGAAAATCGTGACCTACTCAGATGAGTCCCAATTTCAGCTGGTAGGAGTAGGAGTCGAGTATGGCGCAGACTGCAAGAAACCTTCGACACAAGTTGTCAACGAGGCACTGTGCAGGCTGGTGGTGGGTCCACAATGGTGTGAGTTGTGTTTGCATGGAGTAGACTGGTAGACTGTGTCCTGCGGTCCCACCGAACCGATCACTGACAAGTTATGTTCGGCTACTGGGAGATCATTTGCAGCGAAACTAAGATAGAATTTTTATGGATGACGATGCGCCCTGTCACGGGGTCACAGCTGTCAGCGATTGGGTTGAAGAACATTCTGGACCATTCGAGCGAATAATTCGGCCACCCGGATCATCCGACTTGAATCCCGTCGAAAACTGATGGGACGTAATCGAGAGACCAGTTAGTGCACCAAATTCTGCACCGGCAACTCTGCCGCAATTATGGACGGCTATAGAGGTAGATGGCTTATACCGACCTGTTGAGTCCGAGCCAAGTAGACTTGTTGCACTACGCCGACACGAGATTAGGCGGTATACCATGACTTTTGCCACCTCAGTGTATATGAGTGCTACCTCTTCGCCACGGCTTCGTACGGATAGGAGTTGGCATCTACAGCCGGACTACATGTCTGGCGGAGAGGCAATAAATCATATATACAAACTTTAATTGTGACTCAGTCTATCTATTAGTGAAAACAGCACCCGAGAGCTGAAGCATACGGTTTTTTACTGGGGCAGGAAGGAAACTCTGAAAATCTTGGACGCAGCAGAGAGGAGCGAGGAAGCATTACCTCGGAAATCGCAGGCAGGGTTATTTCTGAGGATTTTGTTGTGTCTAGACAAGACAGTCTAGACACAAGGCGAGGAAACCGGAAGGGCACGCGTCAACTCACGCCGACTGGCGTGAAATCTGGAACAGGATACGTAATGAATGCTATAAAGAAAAGTACGTAGCTCCGAGAATACTTAACTTTAATCCATCATTTGTATACAGCATTCTTGATGATACAAGTGAGACTCTCTATAGAAATGGTTAATGGCGCCTTGCTAGCTCGTAGCCATGGACTTAGCTGAAGGCTATTCTAACTGTCTCTCGGCAAATGAGAGAAAGGCTTCGTCAGTGTAGTCGCTAGCAAAGTCGTCGTACAACTGGGGCGAGTGCTAGTACGTCTCTCTAGACCTGCCGTGTGGTGGCGCTCGGTCTGCAATTACTGACAGTGGCGACACGCGGGTCCGACATGTACTAATGGACCGCGGCCGATTTAAAGCTACCACATAGCAAGTGTGGTGTCTGGCGGTGACACCACAGATTTCTACTCTGACAAGCGTACCATTGTATGAGTATAGGTATTTCCTCACAAACTTTCCATGCTGGACGACAGGAGACTAAAAGGTGGTTGGTCGGCGTTCGGAAGAATCTGTAGAGAGGGAAAATATTCCGTGGTTTCGACAATATGATTCGCTTTCTGAGTTACGAGGGAGGAGGGCATAGCTTTGCCGGGAAGCCACCGGTGGAGAGAAAAGGTCTTCAGCATCAGCTTTTGTTGGTATAGACGGACTTACTGTCTTTGCTCTCAGGAGATTTCATAGTTAGTATGGTTAGGCACTGCACTGTTGCGAACTTATACGAGTCTGGACTTCACCTCCAGGTAGGGAGTCATCGTCGAGTATGCGGCGTTCAGTGGTTGAGAGCACTTCTTCTGTCTACACACACGTAGAGACGTTATCTGAATTCCGTCCTTGTGGCAGGGAGTTCGCGTTTCTAGTCTGTAGAACACAGAGAGGAGAAGACAGTATTATAGTATATTTGTCAGAGGATCGCCTTCTGCCGTCCTAGTGTTTGAAAGAGTTTTATTTTGTGGCTGGGGTCCTGCCACCGTCGTCGACGTGAACGAGAACCATCACTCCGACACACCGGACGCAGTACAAACGGTGATATTGCTAATTGCTTCGGCTTATTAGGGCTATAAATCTAAACAGCTGTGATCACGTAAATTTTATCTCCACTGAGGTTGCACACCACTGTAGAGCATCTTTGAAAGTAGTGTCTTCTAGTGTTTGGTACGTAGATGATGTCAGTCGTCTCACGTTATTTATATTACATTGCGTGGCCATAAAAGGGGGCAGATTTGGGCATTTGATCAATCGTGTTAGTTAGGAAATTCATTCGTATCTCTTCATGTCCATTCGACATTGATATATAAACATTTGTAATATAAAGTGGTTTTAATCTACAATAAATGTATAAGCGGAAACAGCATTTATCATTTGGTAGTTACTAGTTCTCCTAATCATTCATTTATGTTTGTGTTGTGACTTATATGTTAAAGAGCAAGAAGGAGATAAAATCATTAAGAGATCCTAAGATCTGCTTCTGGGGGTTGTCAAACACGGCCAAATATTCATTTTCGCGTTCAGTATTTCCGTCGCACACATTCATTTTACACCTGCCTGGAGTAGCTTCTTGGGACGTGATGTTCTTTGTTTCTTAACCCGTAATAGGACCCTCAGCATTTTCAGACTCAAGCTCCAAGCAATGGGCTGATTAAATAGCTCGTGACGAAGCGCGTAACTCTTCTTTGTATCTACCGTATTTCCTCTGTTAATCCCACCTGGAAAGCGTCTCAGAGGAGCGAGGAGTAATCAAGAACCGCTCGAACGAGAGTTTTGTAAATTACTACTTTCGTGGGTGAATTATATTTACTGAGAATGCTTCCACTGAATTGTAGTCTAGCATCTACAGTCCTTAACAATTAGTTTTATGTGGTCGTTCCACTTCAAATCGTTCCTGGAGGGTAGTACCACATATTTTAAGGTTTGCGATTGTTCTCAGTCACGTTCGTGGATTCTCTCTGTCGCGTACACAAGTTATAAAAGGGGCAATGCGTTGGCGGAGCTGTCATTTGCACTCAGGTGATTCACGTGAAAAGGTTTCCGGCGTTACTGTGGACGCACGACGGGAATTAACACACTCTGAACGCGAAACGGTACTCTGAGCTAAACCCATAGGATATGCCATTTCGGATGTCGTCAAGGAATTCAGTATTCTAAGATCTACAATATCGAGAGTGTGCCGAGAATACGTAATTTCAGGCATAGCCTCTCACCACGGACGACACAGTGGCCGGCGGTCTTCAGTTAACAACCAAGATCAGCGACATATGCATAGAGTTGGAAGTGCTAACAGACAAGCAAAATTGCGTGAAATAACCTCAGAGGTCAACGTGGGACGTACGACGAACGAAGTGCCTTTGCTAACCTCACAACATCGCCTGCAGCACTTCTCCTCGGCTCGTGACCATATCGGTTGGACTCTAGACGACTGGAAAACCGTGACCTGGTCAGATGAGTCCCGATTTCAGTTGGTAAGAGATGGAGGTAGGAATCGAGTGTGGCGCAGACCGCAAGAAACCATGGACCCAAGCTGTCAAAAAGGCACTGTGCAAGATGGTGGTTGGTCCACAACGGTGTGAGTTTGTATGGAGTAGACTGTGTCCTCCGGTCCCACTGAACCGATCACTGACCGGAAATGGTTTGTTCGGCTATTGGGAGATCATCGGCAGTGAAACAAAGATGGAATTTTTATGGATGACAACGCGCCCTGTCACGGGGTCACAGCTGTCCGCGATTGGGTTGAAGAACATTCTGGACCATTCGAGCGAATAATTTGGCCACCTATATCGTACGACATGAATCCCGTCGAAAACTGATGGGACGTAATCGAGAGACCAGTTCGTGCACAAAATTCTGTACCGGCAACTCTGCCGCAATTATGGTCGGCTCTATAGAAAGGGAAGCAGTGGTTGGGAAGGGAGTAAGACAGGGTAGCAGTCTATCTGTTGGTGAAGACCGTATCAAAATCCTTACAGTGGTTCCTGAGATAATCGTTCATTTACGGACCGGAAATGGCGGAGGGATACTTTAATTTATAATACGTAAAGTTATGCTAGCAACGAAAATCATCTCCATTATGACTTCAAAACGGATGGCATGCAGTATGGTAGTTCTCAGAACAATTTCAGTGAGCAAACTTTGCGGCATTTTTTGGGTGTTCACAGCACATAAAATTTATTGTTATAACTTTGCTTTTTCCTTGTACAAAATGTTCACAAAAAGTTTGAAACTAGTGCACCAGAAATTTTATGGCGCCGAGAGTGTTCAGCTTTTATTGGTTTCCGACCTCTGTCGTCACGGTTGACCTGTATTCAGTTTTTGACGGGTTATCTGCTGGGCCATTTTACCATTAAATCAGATGACACTCATTGACTACTTCACGTCCTAAGTCACTGAGCTCCTTAACCGACCCATTCTGCGTTTTCCGCTTCTCTAATGACGACACAACAATCTCCGCCTCCTTTCATGTTGGCGGGTCCGACTCTCACGACATCTTGTGCTCTGTTTCGCATTAGGTAGGGGAGTCCGGTTACTTTTAATCGGATTGTCTATTCCGTCATGTACAGTTGTCATATTGATGCCTTAGAGCGCTGAGGTATCTGTAAATGGCTGGATGCTTTTTATTGAAGATAACACAATATGAATGGAATGATGGACACCCCTCCCCCCCACCCCCGCACCCACACCCCTCTTCCCCGAAGCTAGTGATCTGGGAAGATTGTAGAACACACACACATACGATTTTGGATGTATAGTATAATAAACTGCGACAAATATCATCACGTACTCTTGTTCACGCTTTGTGTATTCAGTTGACACTTTGGGGGAAAAAAGACCAATTTTTAGTCCGACAACAATGAAAAGAACATTTCAAAATGTAATTAGCGGTTTTGAACAGGTGAGCGGACATCATGAGGGGGTCTAAAGGCATTGTACTTATGTTGACAAGGCAATGGAAACTTTACTACACTACTTGCAACATGCACATTTAGACCTGTATCATGAAGACGAGTGGCTGGTCGAGACAACTGAAATGTGTCTTTGTTACCACAACAGAATAAACGAATACAATTGATATTCGAGCCATATATTTGTAACGCCGGAAATGCATATCCTCCTATTTCCATCTATTGCACTGCAAATTTTTTTCCTTATTTTGTTACCTGAAGATATAACATTTCTGTGTCTTTGTATATTGTAATTGTTTTACTATTTGTATATATATGCATTTATGTCGATGTATAATTAGTTTGTTTTGTGAATATTATATGTATTTATACGCTGGGTCTGGCCTAGGGAAAACTATGCTATCGAACGAATACATCGATAGGTCGTGTGGAGAATCAAAGTGTTTGGGATCTTTGGTAGTGTTAACGCTGTCGCGTGGAGCGCGGGAAGAGGGAGAGTCTGGCTGGAGTAGTGTAGTGGAGCAGGTGTGTTGTGTGAAGCTCCCGCGAGTTGCCGCGCTTTCGGTGTTTGGCAGCATGTAATTGCGCTCGACTTGCGATAATAGTTTCTGACACGGTGTCGCGGACGGGAAGCATTAGCTGGCGCACATCAAGAACCCGTTTCGCCTGGCGACCGTGTCGAGAAGAAGGCGCGCCAACATCCAGCTTCTGCAACAGCGACGGCCGACAATGAGTGACTGTCGCCACCTCCTCGATCGACGGCTTCAAACCTTCAATCAACCAACAAGGAAGACTGGAAGCACGTAAAGATTTAGAACTGTATGGCAGACCTCAGCTTTTAAAACTGTTCCATTTTCGTCACTATAATTACAGCAACTTAGCATGAACGTTTGTTGCTCATTGTCCCAATTGCATTACCAAGCAGGGTCCCTTCCTTTTCCGGAATGAACCCGAGTGTCGTTGAAATTCAAACGCCAGAATTAAAGCAATATTATTCTATTTCACTGCTTTAATTTCAAAGTTCAGTTAAAGTATTCATAGCTGGCTACAATATTTTGATTACACAAGCACAAATCGAGAGTGCGAGTTTTGTTACCATATTTTAGCTTACCTGTGACTGCAGCTCAGCTTGGTACATACTAAATTTTACTATTGTTAATTGTTCAGAATCATTTAATTCAAGTTCAAAGTTAAATCTATTATTTCTAAATTGCGTAGATTCAAGTAGCTTTTGAAATGATTGTTGAGGTAGCCCAAGACTAACCTTATTTTACTGAATTTCGATGTGCTTCAGAAACAAAGCTCACTATTAATTTCAGTTACTAAATTAACTTTCAATTTTCCGGTTTTATTAATTCTTTTGCTAAATTAAGTCAGAGTGTAGCGAAATTTATTACTTCTGACAAACTTTCAGTTTTCACACAACACGTGTCAACCTTCAGTTGCCACGCTTTTAGTGCTAATTATATGTGCAATAACTTTTCTTTTTCAGTTATTATAGTAGTTGTCCATAGGACTGGCGACCGTAATTTCCCACAAATCTCAAATATCTAATTACCGCTAGTTAATTGTTAACGTAACGGCCGCACATTTACTTTCTTTATTAGTTTCATTTGCATTTTTCCTTTCATTTAGATGTAACCCTTTCCTCCCTCTTTACCGACAGATTAACTTCTGTGACGATTGCTTTTCCCAAATTTCCTTTAGGTACACGCGGTTTCATTTTTCACTGTCATTAAGGTCGATAAGTGAGGGGGAGGTTACATGTTTCGCAGAAAGCACAAAATTATTTCGATTGTAGGAGTAGGCTCTAAAGTGGAGATAAACTGGTGCAGTGGACCAGCTGGTATCTAGAAGGAAGCTGTGGCTTCGTCCAGAGTTTGTGGCGGTTGCGACCCAGAGCGCGATTGTGTGTAAGGAACGCCGGGACTCACCAGACTGCAGCGAGGGCGGACCTAAGGGCCATGTCGCTCCAGTAGACGTTCATCACAGACTGCTGGCTGCTGCAGAGTGACTCCGCGGTCGACGGCGCCCCGGCGTCTACCCAGCGGCGGCGGTGATCTCGTGGATTTGGGAGGGCATTGTCTGCGGCCGACGACCCCAGAACCTCAGCGACGTCTCGAACGCCCGTTTTATCTTGCTGTCCTTCAGCGTGCATCGAGCATTACAACGAAGCAAAATACCACTGTTTGCGCAGTACGTCGCTCTGCCGTTAGATGGAGCAATAAGGACCTTCCCTGAATTCCTGCATCCATGTTTACAGGCGGTTTTCTGGTTTTCTTTTTTTTTTTCCTCCCGTGCCAACCTCGTCATCTCAAAATAGCACTTGCAAAAAAAAAAAAAAAAAAAAAAAAAAAAAAAAATATGGTTCAAATGGCTCTGAGCACTATGGGACTTAACTTCTGAGGTCATCAGTCCCCTAGAACTTAGAACTAATTAAACCTAACTAACCTGAGGACATCACACACATTCATGCCCGAGGCAGGATTCGAACCTGCGACCGTAGCGGTCGCGCGGTTGCAGACCGTAGCGCCTAGAACCGCTCGGCCACCCGGCCGGCCATAGCACTTGCAATCTACGTCCTCAGTTATTTGCTGGATGTGTTCCAATCCCGGTCTTCTCCGACAGCTTTTACCGTGTACAGCTCCCTCTAGTACCATGGAAGTTATTCCCTGATGTCTTAACAGATGTCCTATCATCCTGGCCCTTCTTTTCAGTGTTTTCCATGTATTTCTTTCCTCTCCGATTATTCGCAGAATGTCCTCATTCTACATCTACATCTACGTGATTACTCTGCTATTCACAATTAAGTGCCTGGCAGAGGGTTCAGTGAACCACCTTCAAGCTGTCTCTCTACCGTTCCACTCTCGAACGGCATGCGGGAAAAACGAGCACTTAAATTTTTCTGTGTGAGCCCTGACTTCTCTTAATTTATCGTGATGACCATTTCTCCCTATGTAGGTGGGAGCCAACAGAATGTTTTCGCAAACGGAGGAGAAAACTGGTGATTGAAATTTCGTGAGAAAACCCCGTCGCAACGAAAACCGCCTTTGTTTTAATGATTGCCACTGCAATTCACGTATCATGTATGTGACACTATCTCTCCTATTTCGCGATAATACAAAACGAGCTGCCCTTCTTCGTACTTTTCCGATGTCATCCGTCAGTGCCACTTGATGCGGATCCCACACCGCACAGAAATATTCCAGAATAGGGCGGACAAGCGTGGTGTAAGCAGTCTCTTTAGTAGACCTGTTGCACCTTGTAAGTGTTCTGCCAATGAACCACAGTCTTTGTTTCGCTCTACCCACAGTATTATCTATGTCATCGTTCCAATTTAGGTTATTTGTAATTGTAATCCCTAAGTATTTAGCTGAATTTACAGCCTTCATATTTTTGTGACTTATCGTGTAATAGAAATTTAGCTGATTTCTTTTAGTACTCATGTGAATAACTTCACACTTTTCCTTATTCAGGGTCAATTGCCACTTTTCGCACCATACAGATATCTAAATCATTTTGCAAGTGGTTTTGATCATGTGGTGACTTTACAAGACGGCAAATGAGAGCATCATCTGCAAACAATCTGAGACGGCTACTCAGATTGTCTCCTATGTCGTTAATATAGATCAGGAACAATAGAGGGACTATAACAGTTCCATATTAGTCCACCTAATTTTCAACACTGGTCTGCATTACCAAATCTCAGATGCTTCTATTCTCTTCTGTTCTCGTTTTCCCACAGTCCACGTTTCACCAACATACAGTGCTGGACTCCAAACTTACATTCTCAGAAAATTGTACCTCTCTTGGCCAGGAACGCCCTCTTTGCCAGCGCTAGTCAGCTTTTTATGTCCTCTTGCTCATCCCACCATGACTGATTTTGCTGCATAGGTATCAGAATTTCATAACTCCATCGTCTTTGTTATCACCAGTCTTTATGTTAAGTTTCTCGCTGTTCTTATTTCTGCTACTTCTCATTACTTTCGTCTTTCTTCGATTCATTCTCAGTCCACATTCCGTACTCATTAGACTGTTCATTCCGTTCAGCATATCCTGTAATTATTCTTCACTTTCACTGATGATAGCAATGTCGTCAGCGAATCTTAACATTGAGATCCTTTCACCTTGAATTTTAATTCCACTCTTGAACCTTTCCTTTATTTCCGTTACTGCTTCTTATGACTACATCCCTGTTTTACACCCGAGCATTTCGTTGTTGGTCATCCTCTCTTATTATTCCCTCTCGGCTCTTGTACATATTGTATATTACCCGTCTCTCCCTATAGAATTTCGAACATGTTGCACCATTTGACATTGTCGAACGCTTTTTCGAGGTCGACAAATCCTTTGTACGCGTCTTGATTTTTCTTTAGTCTTGCTTCCATTAACAACCGCAACATCAGAATTACGTCTCTGATGCCGTTAGCTTCTACCAGAATTACTCGGCCCATCGTCGTCATCATCATCATACGATGTACTTCATTAATTGATGTTTCGTCGGGGGTTGTCCTTGTTGTTCATCTTCCGTGCCTTATTTTCCATGTCTGTTGAGGTCAGCCTCCTAGTGTTGTTACATCACTCTGAACGTATTTATGTCTTCAGGATGCAGACCCATCGTTTTCAGGTAGCTCTTTAGGGTCCTTAACTATGTTTGCGTTGTGCGTTCTGTGCCTCTTTCGAGTTCTTTCACGTCAAGTACTATTCTTTTCATTTGAACAGTGGAAATGGAAATCGTTTTAAGTGCATTTTTTTTTCAAATAACCCGTTTTCATTGCTATTGCATTCTCGATACTCTGTAGCATGTCCCTAGACTTAATTCAGATGCCAAACCATGGAGAAAGTTTTTCATACAAGCGGTAATGTAAGGCGCGTTTCCTTGTGCTAAGCCTATTTCCCTCTGGAGGTTCAAAATTTAAAAGATATGAGAAATGGTTTTTTCACTACTATTAAACTAGTCAAAAACGTAATGCAACATTTCTGTACTCGGATTATCGCAAAAAATAGTGCCTCGTAATAATGGCACGTGAAGAAATATTTTGGCCGGCCGGAGTGGCCGTGCGGTTCTGGGCGCTACAGTCTGGAGCCGAGCGACCGCAACGGTCGCAGGTTCGAATCCTGCCTCGGGCATGGATGTGTGTGATGTCCTTAGGTTCGTTAGGTTTAATTAGTTCTAAGTTCTAGGTGACTGATGACCTTAGAAGTTAAGTCGCTTAGTGCTCAGAGCCATTTTTGAAGAAATATTTTCTTACTGTTATTTTGCCTAAATCTGACATTTTTAAGACCATGGCCGTGTACAAAATGCAAGTAAAGCTACCGTCAATAATGCTATTAACACTCAAAGAAAAAAGAAAAAAACACACACACTCGAGTCGCGCGTTGTGGCCGCGCGGTTTGAAGCGCCAGGTCACGCATTTGGCGGTGCCTGTGTAAGTCTATGGACAGATGACCTCAGCAGTTTGGTCCCTTAGGAATTCACACACATTTGAACATTTTGTACAAAAAAAACGACGCATCACGACGGACTTATCCCAATGGGACGGAATCGTACCTGTTCAAGCAAACAAATCAGTACAGTTTCAGAGGAATTGGACGATTTGTCCAAGAGAAAGAGCTTCACAAATTGAGCAAGTCAAGAACACGTTGGTCCCATTGAAGCCCTTGTATAAGCAATTATCCAGCTTGACAATGACTGAAGGAATGCCACATGATCTCCTGATGGATATCGTGTCGAGATGAATTCTGTCTAATATGTGATCGTCAAAATCCCGAGCTATTTGGAGTGTCCTGCCCATAATTCTCTTAACGTTCTCTATAGGGAAGAGATCCAGCGACCTTGCTGGCTAAGATAGTGTTTGGCAAACACGGAGACAAGCGGTAGAAACTCTGCAGTCGGGCATTATCTTGCTTAAATGTAGCCCAGGAAGGCTTGCCATGAAGGGTAACAAAACGGGGCGTAGAATATTGTCAACGTACCGTTGTTTGTGCTGCAAAGGTACCGCGGGTGACAACTACACTACTGGCCATTAAAATTGCTACACCAAGAAGAAATGCAGATGATAAACGGGTATTCATTGGACAAATATATTATACTAGAACTGACATGTGATTACATTTTCACGCCATTTGGGTCCATATATCCTGAGAAATCAGTACCCAGATCAACCACCTCTGGCCGTAATAACTGCCTTGATACGCCTGGGCATTGAGTCAAACAGAGCTTGGATGGCGTGTACAGGTACAGCCGCCGATGCAGCTTCAACACGATACCATAGTTCATCAAGAGTAGTGACTGGCGTATTGTGACGAGCCAGTTGCTCGGCCACCATAGACCAGACGTTTTCAGTTGGTGAGAGATCTAGAGAATGTGCTGGCCAGGGCAGCAGTCGAACATTTTCTGTATCCAGAAAGGCCCGTACAGGACCTGCAACATGCGGTTGTGCATTATCCTGCTGAAATGTAGGGTTTCGCAGGGATCGAATGAGGGGTAACGTCCACTGTTAAAAGTGCCGTCAGTGCGAACAAGAGGTGACCGAGACGTGTAACCCATGGCACCCCATACCATCACGCCGGGTGATACGCCAGAATGGCGATGACGAATACACGCTTCCAATGTGCGTTCACCGCGATGTCGCCAAACACGGATGCGACCATCATGATGCTGTAAACAGGACCTGGATTCATCCGAAAACATGACGTTTTGCCATTCGTGCAGCCAGGTTCGTCGTCGAGTACACCTCCGCAGGCGCTCCTGTCTGCGTTGCAGCGTCAAGGATAACCGCAGCCACGGTCTCCGAGCTGATAGTCCATGCTGTTGCAAACGTCGCCGAACTGTTCGTGCAGATGGTTGTTGTCTTGGAGACTTCTCCATCTGTTGACTCAGGGATCGAAACGTGGCTGCACGATCCGTTACAGCCATGCGGATAAGATGCCTATCATCTCGACTGCTAGTGATACGAGGCCATTGGGATCCAGCACGGCGTTCCGTATTACTCTACTGAACCCACCGATTCCATATTCTGCTAACAGTCATTGGATCTTGATCAACGCGAGCAGCAATGTCGCGATACGATAAACCGCAATCGCAATAGGCTACAATCCGATCTTTATCAAAGTGGGAAACGTGATGGTACGCATTTCTCCTCCTTACACGAGGCATCACAACAACGTTTCACCAGGCAATGCCGGTCAACTACTGTTTGTTTATGAGAAATCGGTTGGAAACTTGCCTGATGTCAGCACGTTGTAGGTGTCGCCACCGGCGCCAACCTTGTGTGAATGCTCTGAAAAGGTAATTATTTGCATATCACAGCATCTTCTTCCTGTCGGTTAAATTTCGCGCCTGTAGCACGCCATCTTTGTGGTGTAGCAATTTTAATGGCCGGTAGTGTAAAAGGATGCTGCTATGAAACTCGTAGTTGTCGGATCGTATAGTGGCTGACAGTAGGACTGGTATTCCACCGCTGTCCGGGGCACCACCAGAGACGTTTTCGGCCTGGAATCTTATCGACCGGAGTAGGACCGGCCTCAGTGATAAGTCTCGCTTCGAACTGAGCCCCGATGACCAGTGAAGACGTGTGTGAAGACGCCTTGAACAGCGGTGGAATATCAGAATGTCAAGCTGACTGTCACCCCCCGTACGGCCCGACAACCAGAGTGATGGTCTGGGGCGCGTTTCATAGCGGGATCTCTTTGGATGTCATCCGCGACACCCTTTCAGCACAGGGCTATATCGATGATATTCTACGCCCCGTTTTATTACCTTTCATGGCAAGCCGTCCTGGGCTTACATTTCAGCAAGGTAACGCCCGCCAGCAGACGGCGAGAGTTTCTGCTGCTTGTCTTTGTGCATGCAAAATCATACCTCGGCCAGCAAGGTCGCCGGATCTCTCCCCAACTCAAATAGCTTCGAGCATTAAGGACAGGGCGCTTCATCAGATCGGGATTTTGCGATCTGACGCGCCACTTGGACAAAATTTCGAGTGATATCCCTCAAGGAGGACATCCAGTCACTCTACCAATCAATGCCAAGCCGAATAACTGCTTGCACAAGGGCCAGAAACCGGTATTAGCTCGGCGTACCGTAAAACGCCCGAAGGACTAAGCGGAAGGACTGGGCCTTTGGGCGGGGGGAGCATTCACCTTTTATTGTTCACAATATTTATTAAAGTCAATCAACAGATAACAATTGCGACACTCCAAGTGAGAACATTTGTACATGAACCCCATCAGTTAGCGTTCGATAGCAAAGCAAGTATAACAACTTTTCAGATAAGAGAGATAATACCTTTTAATAAAAAAATAGAATACACTGAACGCCTAAAGAGTTACAGTAAGTTCATCTACAGTTTTAAAACCTTGCCCAAATATACTCATTTAAAATAAAAATGTACCTTACACATGAACTGTGAGTAACTGTATTTTGCATTAACAACTAGAGAAGAAATAACATTTATAATTATAAACTCCCAGTCAGAGAACATTTATACATGATGCCTATCAGTTTGCTTTAGTTACTGACAAATGTATAACAACTTCTCAAATGAGACAGGTAATACCTTTTTATAAAAAAAAACAGAAAACACTGCACGCCCAAAGGACTATCGTAAGTTCATTTACAGTTTCATTCAAAAGAAAAGGTAGCCTTACATACGGACTCTCAACTAGGCAGGTAATAATATACATTAGTAACTTTGTAACGTCTCCTTAGAAAAAATTTATAAATGACAGCGCTGGAAAACCTCTACGTTATTTGATTTTCAAACAGCTGAGTAAACCTGAACGTACTCAGGCATTTGTCTCTTTACTTATTCTGATCAACACTAAACTCACACACAATATATATATATATATATATATATATATATATATATATATATATATATATTAGCGCAACGCAATCTGACTTGCAATAATCCCTACAAAAGAATGGTCCTGATTAAAAATAACCTATACCTTTCATGAATCACTTACCTCATAAAAATCTTCGTTGCTCGAACTACTGCAACATAGCGAGCGCCAATACTGCCAGCTAAATAAAAGATCCTAACTACTGAAGGCACTAACTACTGATAGGCATATAGTTAGCAAATGAAAGATTTTGATAGGGAACAAACAATGCATTTACCTTAATAGTGTTCAAAAGTCATAATATATATGTATAATTTGTGACATACTGTTTGGCAAATTTCCTTCTTCTGACGGACACACGTCCAGCTCGTCCGATCATATTAACATCTCAAAACTCCGCCATCTCTCTTCCAACATCCACCACTGCTGGCGGCTCACCTCCAACTGCGCAAAGCTGCGCGTTGTTCACATCCAACTGCCCAACACCACAATAGCGAATATTCAAACAATGCCAACCAGCCATAGACTGCACACAGCACAGTCAGTGATTTTGATACAGAGTGCTACGTGGCGTTACCAACATAAAAACCTAAACAACCTACTTACAACTTCTCTTACAAACAGTTCCCAGCTCACGGCATCGGCCAAAAAATGGTTCTGACGGCTCCAAGCACTATGGGACTCAACATCTGTGGTCATCAGTCCCCTAGACTTAGAACTACTTAAACTTAAGTAACCTAAGGACATCACACGCATCCATGCTCGAGGCAGGATTCGAACCTGCGACCGTAGCAGCAGGGCGGTTCTGGACTGAAGCGCCGAGAGCAGCTCGGCCACAGCGGCCGGCGCACTGGCCAAGTGCCGGCATCGAAGTCCTGCGGAGCAGCCAACACGGGCCCACACCTGCTTGCGCCACTCGGACCCGATTTATCAGCCCGACTGAGGACGCGAAGCACATTAGATGTGTCCGACTTCACTTCCCGGATGCCGATATTCAAACTTCCGCACCAGTGTCTCATGGAGTTAGCGTAATTTGGTACATCATACAGTTCAAGATGCACAATATTGTCTGGAACAAACTAAACACTCAGCTTTAGAACATTATACACAACAAACCCCACGGCTTGAGTGGTAAGGCAGAATGCCGACGCTACTAGACCCCAAGCAACAACAGTTTGATCAGAATGGTGCAACAAATTGTGTTGCATCCTACCCCAACATGGATTACTAACAGATTTTCGTAACTCAGCACTCGCTACAAGTTTGTCTTAGGTGAGGTACGCTTACAATAGGGAGAGCAGAAGGTGCATGGCCAGTGAATAAAATAGAATGTCACTTTATCAGTTCAGCGAAATAATCGTCCAACATCATCAGAAAAGTAGGTCGCCACTACAATCTCCCGGCCGGCCGGTGTGACCTTGCGGTTCTAGGCGTTTCAGTCTGGAACAGCGTGACCGCTACGGTCGCAGGTTCGAATCCTGCCTCGGGCATGGATGTGTGTGATGTCCTTAGGTTAGTTAGGTTTAAGTAGTTCTAAGTTCTATGGGACTGATGACCACAGATGTTAAGTCCCATAGTGCTCAGAGCCATTTTTTTTTTTTTTACAATCTCCCAATAAAATGTCATCGGTTAACGGCCACGAACAGCCTGGGGTGCCTCCTCTTCTTGGGCAATCGCACCATCTTCTCTCCACCTCAGCACTAAACTCACTCGCGCTCGCCTCTCGATGCGCCCGCTGCCGCGCCACCTCGCGACCGACTCACAATCACCGAAAGGTTAGAATCTCTGAACAAATATCGATAGCCGCAAAGCCGGCATGGCTCAGGGCCCGAGGTGGACCGACGCGTTACTGACTTGCGCAATCTGTGAAGATCTTTCTTTTGACTAAATTATCCAATTTTTCTGAAACTGTGATCATTTGTTTGCCTGTACATGTACATCACACCTACCGATTTTTGACCCATTCGGATAATTCCTTCATGGTACATCCTTTTCTTTTTCCTAGTACTTACACAAATAGCGCCGTTTCTTGCTTCGAACCTGTAACGCCGGAAATGCATATCTTCCCGTTTCCATCTATTGTACTATAATTTTTTTCCTTATTTTTGTTATCTGAATATATGACATTTCTGTGTCTTTACATATTGTAATTGTTTTACTATTTGTATATATATATTTACGCATTTATGTCGATGTATGATTGGTTTGTTTCGTAAATATTATTTGTATTTTTACGCTGGGTCTTGCCTAGGGAAAACTGCTATCGAACGATTACATCGATAGGTCGTGCGAAGAATCAAAGTGTGTAGGATCTTTGGTAGAGTTAACTCTGCCGCGTGGAGCGCGGGCAGAGAGAGTCTGGCTGGAGTAGCGAGTGGAGCAGGTGTGTTGTGTGAAGCTCCCGCGAGTTGCCGCGCTTTCGTGGTTTGGCAGCATGTAATTGCGCTCGACTTGCGATGATAGTTTCTGACATGGTGTCGCGGACGGGAAGCATTAGCTGGCGCACATCAAGAGCCCGTTGCGTCTGGTGACCGTGTCGAGAAGAAGGCGCGCCAACATCCAGCTTCTGCAACAGCGACGGCTGACAATGAGTGACTGTCGCCACCTCCTCGATCGACGGCTTCAAACCTTCAATAAACCAACAAGGAAGACTGGAAGCACGTAAAGTTTTAGAACTGTATGGCAGACCTCAGCTTTTCAAACTTTTAAAATTGTTGCATCAGAATTACAGCAACTTAGGATGAACCTTTGTTGCTCATTGTCCCAATTGCATTACCAAGCAGGGTCCCTTCCTTTTCCGGAATGAACCCGAGTGTCGTTGAAATTCAAATTCGATTTCACTGCTTTAATTTCAAAGTTCAGTTAAGGTATTCATAGCTGGCTACAATATTTAGATTACACAAGCACAAATTAAGAGTGCGAGTTTTGTTACCGTATTTTAGCTTACCTGTGACTGAAGCTCAGCTTGGTACGTACTAAATTTTACTATTGTTAATTGTTCAGAATCATTTAATTCAAGTTCAAAGTTAAATCTCTTGTTTCTAAATTGCGTAGATTCAAGTAGCTTTTGAAATGATTGTTGAGGTAGTCCAAGACTAACCGTATTTTACTGATTTTCGATGTGCTTTAGAAAGAAAACTAACTGTTAACTCCAGTCACTAAATTAACTTTCGATTTTCCGGTTTTATTAATTCTATTGCTAAATTAAGTCAGAGTGTAGCGAAATTTATTACTTCTGAGAAACTTTCAGTTTTCACACAACACGTGTCAACCTTCAGTTGCCACGCTTCTGGTGCTAATTATATGTGTAATAACCTTTCTTTTTCAGTTACTATAGTAATTGTCCTTAGGACTGGTGACCGTAATTTCCCCCAAATCTCAAATATCTAATTACCGCTAGTTGATTGTTAACGTAACGGCCGCACATTTACTTTCTTTATTAACTTTACCCCTTTTCAAAATTAATTTCCACCAGTTTCATTAGCATTTTTCCTTTCATTTAGATGTAACCCTTTCCTCCCTCTTTACCGACAAATTATCCTCGGTGACGATTGCTTTTCCCAAATTTCCATTAGGTACACGCGGTTTAATTTTTCACTGTCATTAAGGTCGATAAGTGAGGGGGAGGTTAAAAACCGACAGGTTCATCTAAAGGTGGATATTAGTGTTTATATTACATTTGTTGTTGTTTGCACAAGTTGTCGGACAAAAAAGCAGCTAACAAGTAATGTAAACAAATCAGAGGTCATATAAATGTAAAATGCCGTCTGAAGAAGTCGGTTCAGAATCTGTAACGGCGCTGTTTGTGTAAATAAATTTAACTATTAGCGGCTGATGACTGCTGTTCTCTTCTATGCAAGAATCTGCTTGTAAAAACTTTCTTATCGGCGCTTAGAACAATCAAAAAAATGGTTCAAATGGCTCTGAGCACTATGGGACTTAACTGCTGAGGTCATCAGTCCCCTAGAACTTAGAACTACTTAAACCTAACTAACCTAAGGACATCACACACATCCATGCCCGAGGCAGGATTCGACCTGCGACCGTAGCGGTAGCGCGGTTCCAGACTGAAGCGCCTAGAACCACTCGACCACTCTGGCCGGCTTTAGAACAATCAGTTTACTGGTTTAGTACTCAGAATGTTTTCATGAGGTTAGGTTCACGGCGCATTTCATCCGCGTACTAGCGTATGTTTGAAGCTTTACCGCTGTGTTTGCTACGCTAAACGAGCCTTGGATGTGGTCATTTCTTACTTTGTCTTTTACGTCACTCCTCCAGCACAACGTAGCAGCCATTTCTCCGTAACCTAAACTTCCGGTCCGTCTGATTTACACGCGGTCCAACATTCTGACCGTTCCTTGGAGTTGCTATTATCACTCGTTTGCATATATTTCCTTTGACTTCGATAGGCATTTTCGCATTGCAGATGACTCTTGTTGGTGGCCATTTCAACCGCCCGGTGTTTACCAGCGAAAGCTGTGAATACTGTTACCGATCCGAGGAGCTGCACTGGTCAGGTGGTGTTTGGTGTTGGAAGGGCTTTGTCGAGATGTAGAACTGGTGACCGTTCTTGAGAAGTTGCAGCACTTATGCACCGTTTTGGTGCTGTTTACTCTAAGTCCCTTGCGTTCTAGCGCCGTGCAGCAAATATTAAGACCGACTTGAATTTCTGGTGGAGGTTCTGCTAGTAGAAATTTGCCGTTAGCGTATAAAAGTGTCCATCATATCATCTTCATTATCAACTGATATTTATTCAAGAGCTTCTGTGACTAACTTATAGGTAAAAGTATTTTATCAATTATCACGCCACCATCAGTGGCAATATTTTATTCTCCGGTTTAGTCCAATGTATTTCAGATCTACAACTCCACACGCAAAGAGTACACTGATATGTTTTGGGAATTACAGCTGTTTAACTCTTTCAGTCCAAGCAATATGGAAAAATGTATAATTTTAAAATTTTTCCACAAATTAACCTTTGGCATCATAGTAAGCAACGAATACAACAAGATGTTGACAAAAAATTAACAATCATTTGTTTTAAGAATATGATTTCACTTTGGAACCACTGGGACTTACAGTCTGGAACCGCGCGACCGCTACGGTCGCAGGTTCGAATCCTGCCTCTGGCATGGATGTGTGTGATGTCCTTAGGTTAGTTAGGTTTAAGTAGTTGTAAATTCTAGGGGACTGATGACCTCAGCAGTTAAGTCACATAGTGCTCAGAGCCATTTGAACCATTTGAACATACAGCTTTCAAGCTGCCTTCATTTCATGTGATATGTTTCGACGCAATTTCTCATTTTTCCTAGACACAGTACCACATCTCGAAACTTCTATGAAGTCATAATGCCTAATCAATTTATATATAATTACAAATTTTGTGAAAGTACATACTACCTTAGTGGCTTCATGTCGAAACCACTCACAAAAGCAGTAGTACAGACTCATCGCTTGTTTCACGCGAAAAGCAGTGGTAGTCCAAAACAACATCAATAAAATGAGGGTTTGAAGCAGAAACGACTGGTTATCAAAGGGTTAAGCACGTTTCATTACTTAAAGTGTAAGTACAAATGTAAAAGTTTTTCAACGATGCAGAAGACTGATATTTCCTGGTCGCATGAAGATGATAAAATGAAGCATATGTAACTCCAAAACACGTCATTGTGCTCCTTGCGAATGGAGTTGTGCCTCTGAAACTCTTTGGTCTACAGTGTTAGAATAAAGTATTGTGAGTTGAATGAATTAGCTTCAGATTGCAGTTAAATTATTTTCATTTTTTATTTCCTTTTTACGTTAAAATAGGCCACTTAATTGTAGTCTGAGGCAAATTCATTCTTTCAGATCATCATCTGAATTACGATCGCGATTCCGTCAACGATGGAAAGTCTAAATATAAAATATTGTGACTGATGATAGCGTATTATTAACAAAAATATTTTCCTTGTTGTATCGTCTACTTACAGAACTTGGTGTAAATCCTTCCGTCTGGTTTTGGTCTTCAGTGACGGAACTGGGGTATGGCAGCAGGGTGTGCGTGCCTTGGGCGCCGTTTCTACTGGAAAGTAGTTTTGTGATGGGTGAAAAACTGAGGGACGCGAAAGGGAAAAGGAGAAGACAGAGGGGTGAGCAGAGGTGGTTGTGGTAGTTGTGGTAAGAAGAAGTAGTACAAGAAGTGGAAGAAGAACAAAGGCACTAAAATGTAAAGGGGGCGGAGATGTGTGGAAGGAAATCACGTGGAGATACTGATTGCGCGGTGCTGAGAAACAGTGCCGTAAGATCTGATCCCCTGCTACGGAGGCGTCTGTTTCTTGCTACAAGACGGAGCCACTCATCTTACGCCAAATGAGCTAACGAAACGGAAGTGTAAACAAGTATATTTTCGTTTGTTGTTTCTTGAACACGGATTTGCGTTGATCGAAAATGAAACAACGAAAAAGGAAATTCAAGCAATGCGACTTTGCATCGCGTGTTGTTCCCGTGTTTTAAACAGTATTATAACGGACCTACACTTTCGGTTAGTTATGATTTTTAAATGACACGTACACCTAGTATTCCCTGTTTTTGGGAAAGGCATCTATTCCGAAGAATTTTGAATATCCGGATAAGTGCAAATACACGTGACTACATTCGCACGATAACGATCGAAAGAACTTTTGACAAGGAAACTAAAAAAAAGAAATAGTTAGACTGCAAATTACTTAAGAACGGTATCCAGCTCACTGTGTGAGCAAAAATTACTGTAGGATTATTAATTGTTTATACACTCTAATTACGAACTAATCACTGAATTGTGATCAGCCGAGAATGGAACCAAAAGCAGTGACTCGAGCTCAGATATAAAATCACAGTTAATTATATGAATTAAGGTTGATCAGAAAACCGGCAGAGTAATTTGCAATGAACACATCCATGTAAAAGTGAATTGTTTGCAAAACAGTTCGCGTGATGAATAGCTTTGTAACTGTTACTGATTTTAGAAATGCAAATGTTCACAAATAATTGTTTTCAATTATAGTAAGTTATTTCTGGAAAGTTCCTAATATTTCATTTAGCGAAGAATCAGTAATTTTACTCCTCCCTGTTACGCAATTTGCAAATGTGAGCAGAAGTTGCAATGCTAACAAAAAATATGAAATATATTATTCTGAAGTACCTAGTATTTTGTCAACAGTCATTAAAATTATGCTTTTACTCTTTCACTGTTAGTCATTATTCTAATGATTCTACCAAGCAACAATGTTCGCTGGTCTTAATTGACAGTTTGGACAGTTCTCAGTTTTGTGAATTGCACTTCTTTATATTATTTACCACAGTTAAATAGTATCTTACTATTATTTCACTGATGGTATTCTCTGAGTCAATAATAGCGCTAGGATAGATCCCTGTTAAGCAAATGGTTGTGATAAAGTTCATTCACACTATAACCGTTGCTACAGTAAACACTCTGTTATTCAGTTAAGAAAAAATGCTACTCTGGCTCGGCTTGTATAGTCTAAAGATGAAACTGGTCATATCTTACATTGGTTAGTTGCTGCTGGTGCGATGTAAGGGATGTATGGCAATACACTTTTCTTTATCGTCGCTCCATAGAATAAGTTTGGGCCTGCAGCATTCTTCTTGAATATTAATCCCTCTTGATGACAACGCACTTTGTCAATTTACAACCACATAATATGCCTGGTCATATATTAAAAATCTTGCAGTTTATTTCCTACGTTCTCTACACTTTACCACTTGTCGCTAGCAACTCTCTCAGCAGACTACTTCTATCCGATGCGACAATACTCCTTACTTCGAACGTGTTCTTTGGCTATATACAATAGCAAACTTCCCTGATTAGGCCAGCGTTTTTACTACATTTTTAATTACAATACTCTTTTTAATTAGTTCATTGGAATTCATTCTTTGACATTTAATTATACGAAAACATAAGTAAAATAATGAAAGGTACATACGAGAGAAATAACATCACAGTTGTGTAGTTACAGAATTAATTACGGAAAAAAGTTATCAGGCACTGTGTTGTTGCGTTTCAGTATCACACAAAAAGAAATTACTGAAGTGTGTGCCTTTTACTTCATTGTAAAGTCGTGTTGAGCTCAGTAAACTAATAAACCGGCTAAGAAGTGGTGAGAACTGAACATAAAACGGTAAGATGTCGCCAAGAGGTAGAGGGGGGGATGCTGGGGAGGAAGGGCGGGGGGGGGGGGGGGGACAAAGTCGAAGTTTGTCCGAAGCGGCAGCTAGCCTAGTAATGCCATTCGTCTACTTTTGCTCCTCTATCCTGAGGGATTGTATTTGTGCAGTATTTTTGGTAATTTACTGCTCTCCGCTCTATCTTTCCATTTATTTCTGTGTTCTAACACTGCTCTTATTTCTGCATTTTCTTTATTTCGCTCCCGATTTTGTCTTTAAAATCCTACTAAGTGTCTGAGAAACTTTATCATCACACCCCGGATTTTTAGTCTATCCCTTTTTCATTACTACCTAGTTATTGTTACATAGTCAAATCTTATTTAGAATTTATCAGTCTTTCTTTCCTGATTCATGTGATAGCACCATTTATTAGGTTAAATTTCATTGCTGAATAAGCAAACGCAAGTTCGCCATATTGATACTGAAAACTTTTTATTTTGCAGATCGATTTTATTACATTACACCTTCACTTTCAATTCAAGAAATGCATTTGGGTTTGTACAGATAGCTAACACGTACCAGGTCAGAGTGATATCACACAACAATCATTAATACCAGTACAAGTAGCCATTTATGGAAGATATGAAGAAACGCGCGGAAAAACGTGCTGAGCCTCAAATGTAAAAATGAGTGTTGCCAACTGTTTCTGGGAACGGGAAATATGAAAATTGACATTGGTCTCACCCCTAAATGAGACCAATGTCAATTTTGATTGTTGCCGTACCCAGCAGCAGATGTCAACACTTTATCCTTAAGCTTTTACATTTGAGGGTTAGCCCGTTTTTCCGCGCGTGTCTTCCTATGCAAAACCTCATCCGACCGTTCCAATATTCTAAAGTGAGACTCTCTTCACTTGTGGACTTATGAACGACAAGTGAGAGACATGTATTCTGTAGACTTTACATGATGACTAGCTGTGCGTACACGCCTGTACTACATAACGCCTGGACTTGTGCTTAATGTTTATGATGTCATGATTCCTGAACTTAGAGTCGTACAATGATGTAATATTGCGGGTACATTCAGTGATATATGTGCATACTGTCTGTAAAATGTATTGCGAATACAATTGGTAGTAAAGAAGCAATACATTTTAATGTCATGCCTTACGCGTTACTTTTATTATACGAACAGTAGAAAAGTAGTAAGCAGTACACTTTTTCCATTTCATCATTTTCGAGGGTTTGTCAGAGAGAAAAAATACCGTAAAGGTGTGAAATTATGTTTAAAGTTTGTTGCAAGTCGCTAAGTGCTCTGCTTGTCCAATACTGGTGCTCTTATTCTCAAATACTGGTGTACAAAGTCTTGAAAATCATGCGTCGTGGACTCCGCTACTCTTTTATCCTTCCCCCACTCTCCCTGCAATCCTTCTGAAAGGTATGTGGTTCTTACCCTCACAGCGGTTGTCATCTGACAGTAAGCTACACTCCTGGAAATTGAAATAAGAACACCGTGAATTCATTGTCCTAGGAAGGGGAAACTTTATTGACACATTCCTGGGGTCAGATACATCACATGATCACACTGACAGAACCACAGGCACATAGACACAGGCAACAGAGCATGCACAATGTCGGCACTAGTACAGTGTATATCCACCTTTCGCAGCAATGCAGGCTGCTATTCTCCCATGGAGACGATCGTAGAGATGCTGGATATAGTCCTGTAGAACGGCTTGCCATGCCATTTCCACCTGGCGCCTCAGTTGGACCAGCGTTCGTGCTGGACGTGCAGACCGCGTGAGACGACGCTTCATCCAGTCCCAAACATGCTCAATGGGGGACAGATCCGGAGATCTTGCTGGCCAGGGTAGTTGACTTACACCTTCTAGAGCACGTTGGGTGGCACGGGATACATGCGGACGTGCATTGTCCTGTTGGAACAGCAAGTTCCCTTGCCGGTCTAGGAATGGTAGAACGATGGGTTCGATGACGGTTTGGATGTACCGTGCACTATTCAGTGTCCCCTCGACGATCACCAGTGGTGTACGGCCAGTGTAGGAGATCGCTCCCCACACCATGATGCCGGGTGTTGGCCCTGTGTGCCTCGGTCGTATGCAGTCCTGATTGTGGCGCTCACCTGCACGGCGCCAAACACGCATACGACCATCATTGGCACCAAGGCAGAAGCGACTCTCATCGCTGAAGACGACACGTCTCCATTCGTCCCTCTATTCACGCCTGTCGCGACACCACTGGAGGCGGGCTGCACGATGTTGGTGCGTGAGCGGAAGACGGCCTAACGGTGTGCGGGACCGTAGCCCAGCTTCATGGAGACGGTTGCGAATGGTCCTCGCCGATACCCCAGGAGCAACAGTGTCCCTAATTTGCTGGGAAGTGGCGGTGCGGTCCCCTACGGCACTGCGTAGGATCCTACGGTCTTGGCGTGCATCCGTGCGTCGCTGCGGTCCGGTCCCAGGTCGACGGGCGCGTGCACCTTCCGCCGACCACTGGCGACAACATCGATGTACTGTGGAGACCTCACGCCCCACGTGTTGAGCAATTCGGCGGTACGTCCACCCGGCCTCCCGCATGCCCACTATACGCCCTCGCTCAAAGTCCGTCAGCTGCACATACGGTTCACGTCCACGCTGTCGCGGCATGCTACCAGTGTTAAAGACTGCGATGGAGCTCCGTATGCCACGGCAAACTGGCTGACACTGACGGCGGCGGTGCACAAATGCTGCGCAGCTAGCGCCATTCGACGGCCAACACCGCGGTTCCTGGTGTGTCCGCTGTGCCGTGCGTGTGATCATTGCTTGTACAGCCCTCTCGCAGTGTCCGGAGCAAGTATGGTGGGTCTGACACACCGGTGTCAATGTGTTCTTTTTTCCATTTCCAGGAGTGTATATGTGTACCCATTCTGGTTGAAATCGGTCTAGTGATTTAGGAGGAAATGTGAAACTTACATACGCACACATACACACATACAAACTTCAAATTTTAGGGATCAGCGCCTCAGTCTGCACCCTTATAGCATCGTTTTGTTCTCCTTCTGTCTGGCTGTCTGTCCGCCTGCTAAGAACCCTTTTTCTCGGGAAAGGAGTATGAAGCTCAGAATTATGTCACATATTAAGGTCTATACGTAGGTTCGAAAATTTAAAAAGGGGAATAGGTGGCAGGTGGAACAGGTCTTTTGGTCAGGTCAATATAGGGTTATAAATACAAAATCAAATAGGGGTAACGCAGAGGTAGGCCTAACAATGAGTAAGAAAATAGGAATGCGGGTAAGCTACTACGGACAGCTACTACGGAATGCATTATCGTAACCAAGATGGACACGAAGCCCACACGCACAACAGTAGTAGAATTTTATTTGCCAACTAGCTCCGCAGATGACGAGAGATTGAGGAAAGATGTGATGAGATAAAAGAAGTTATTGAGATAGTTAAGGGAGATGATAATTTAATTGTGACGGGGACTGGAATTCTATGGAAGAAAAGGAAGAGAAAGAAAAATTGTAGGTGTACGTGAAATTAGGGAAAGAAATGAAAGAGGAAGCCGCCTGTTAGAATTTTTGCACAGCGAGTCTCTAAGACTTGATGTAAGGATTTTGAAAGCAGGTTGTATACGTGGAAGAGACTTGAAGACAATGGAAGGTTTCAGATTGATTATATCATAGTGAGGCAGAGATTTCAGAACCAAATTTTAAACTGAAGACTTTTCCAGAAGCAAACGTGAACTCCGACCAAAATTTATTTGTCTTGAACAGAAGATTAAAACTGAAGAAATCGCAAAAAGGTAGGAAATTAAGCAGTGGAACCTGAATAAGTTGAAAGAGCCAGAGATTGTTGAGAGTTTCAGAAGGAGAATTAAGAAACAATTGACAGGGGAAAGGAAGACAATAGAAGATAATGCAAAGGTAAAGATCAAGGCCTAGTAGAAAACCTTGGGTAGCACAAGAGATATTGAATTTAACTGACGAAAGGAGAAAATATAAAAATGCAGTAAATGAAGCAGCCGAAAGGGAATACAAAAAACGTCTAAAATGAGAGTGATAGAAAGTGCAAAATGGCTAAGCAATAATGGCTAGAGGACAAATGAAAGGATGCAGAAACGTATGTCGTTAGAGGAAAAATAGATACCGCCAACAGGAAAATAAAAGAGGTCTTGGGAGTAAAGACAAGCAGCTGTGTGAATATCAAGAGCTCAGATAGAAAACCAGTCCTGAACGAAGAAGGGAAAGCTGAAACGTCGAAGGAGTGTATAGCGGATGTAGGGAACGGAAATGTACTTCAAGGCAATATTACAGAAATGGAAGAGGACGTGGATGAAGATGAGATGGGAGATATGATACTGCGAGAAGAATTTCACAAAGCACTGAAAGACCTAAAACGGAACAAGGCCCCTGGAGTAGGCGACATTCCATCAGAACTACTGATAGCCGTGGGAGAGCCAGCCATGAAAAACCTCTTCCTTGTGGTGTGCAAGATGTATAATGTAGGCGAAATACTCTCAGACTTTAAGAAGAATATAATTATTCCAATTCCAAAGAAAGAAGGTGCTGATAACTGCGAAACTTACCGAACTACCAGTTTAATAAGTCGTGACTGCAAAATACTAACACGAAATCATTACAGAAGAATGGAGAAACTGGTAGAAGCCGAACTCGGGGAATATCAGTTTGGATTCCAGAACAATGTAGTCATCCGCGAGGCAATGCTGACCGTAGGACTTACCTTAGAAGATTGGCTATGGAAAGGTAAACGTAAGTTTATAGTATTTGTTGACTTAGAGAAAGCTTTTGACAGTGTTGACTGGAGCACACTCTTTGCAATTCTGAAGGCAGAAGGGGTAAAATACAGGGAGCGAAAGTCTATTTACAGCTTTACAGAAACCAGAGGGAGTTATAAGAGTCGAGGAGCATGAAAGGGAAGCAGTGGTTGAGAAGGGAGTGAGACAGGATTGCAGCCTACCCCAATGTTATTCGATATGTACAGCGAGTAAACAGTAAAGAAAACCAAAGAAACATTTGGAGTAGGAGTTAAAGTTCAGGAAGGAAAAGAAAAACTTTGAGGTTTACCGATGACATTGTGTTCTATCAGAGACAGCAAAGGATCTGGAAGGGTAGTTCAACGGAGTGGACAGTGTCTTGAAGATGGATATAAGGTGAACATCAACAAAAGCTAAATAATGATAATTGAATGTAGTCGAATTACATCACGTGATGGTAAGGGAAATATTTTAGGAAACCAGAAACTTAAAGAAGTAGATGAGTTTTGTTATTTAGGCAGTGTAATAACTGATGATGGCCACAGTAGAGAGGATATAAAATGTGAAGTGGCAATGGCAAGAAAAGCGTTTCTTAAGAAGAGAAATTTGATAACATCGAGTATGGACTTAAGTCTTAGGAAATCTTTTCTGAAAGTATTGGTAGGGAGTGTAGCCATGGACGATAAATAATTTACACAAGAAGATAAAAGAAGCTCTTGACACGTGGTATTACAAAATAATGCTGAAGATTAGATGGGTAGATCACGTAACTAATGAGGAGGTACTGAACAGAATTGGGAAGAAAAGAAAATTGTGGCGCAGCCCGACTAGAAGAAGCGATCGGTTGGTAGGTCACATTCTGAGACATGAAGGGATAACCAATCTAGTATTGGAGGGAAGTGTGTGGGGAGGGGTGGGGGGAGGGGGCGGGTAAAAATCGTATAGGTAGACAAAAGGACGAATACAGTAAGAAGATTCAGAAGGATGTAGTCTGCGGAAGTTTTTCGGAGATGAAGAGGCTTGCATCAAAGCAGTCTTCGAACTGAAGACCACAACAGCAAGATGTATAGTCCCTTCTCAGTGTAAATATTTTAATGGTCTAAGTCAATGAAATCAAAAGATACGGCAATTTATGTCACATATTTTGATATTCGAAAACTCACTCGTCATAACGTATAGGGTACTCTCCGTTGTCCTAGAATCATGTAATTTGGCAAAAAGGAGGGTTTCACAGTACAACAAAAGTAAAAAAAATCCGAAAACTGTAAATTTGTAGCTATATCATACAAAAAAATGTCATTTCCTATCCTACTCTCAGTCTGTTCGTCCGTCTAATAAGACCCTTTTTTCCTAGGAACGGGGTAGATGTTTCAAGTTACAATTATGTCACATACTGAGGCCTGCAGGCCATGGCGGTGTAACAATATTGAAGCTTCTAAGTCAATGCAGTCAAGATATAGGGCCATTTATGTCACACGTTTTGATGCAAATTCACTCATCAAAACCTAATGGTTGATCTAAAATCATGAAATTTGGCAAGAAACAATGTTTTAAAGTACAAGTAAAGGAAAGAACCCGAAAATTGTTAACTTATATTGAAACGTTTCTGTTAGATTCGTTTCGTACTATTTCATCCTGTCACGCTAAATTATTTGTAATTTAGATTTGCGCTTCATCTTTGTCATTCAGTGGTACATAGTTACATTAAAAGTATCACTTTTTCCAGTAAGCATCTAATCCTATGTACATTACCCACATTTGGTGCACCCACATTTCCTTTCTCTCTTTATCTTCTGTATGAATAAGTGAGTGAGTTTATATATTGAATTTGTTTTATATATATTAGCAGTACAGCATCTGGCTGGCTGTTGTGGTAGCAACAGTGTACCCAACGTAGCTTTCTCGCTCAAGGCAAAGCGATTTGTACCCTTACGGCAGTCATTCGACAGTAGTTAAGTTGGTGGCGGGAAGGACCCCTCTAGTCTCTTCCGGCTACCTGGGGGAAGTTCGTTGCAGGGAAAACGTGCTCTCGTGACTGGGGACTGGACCTTTGGCGAGCAAAGAAGGCGCTCTTAAGAGGGGCTTGGCGCCGGTGACTGTATCAATGTGTAGCTATTGTAAATGATGTATACGTTTGAGCTGCTAGTTCATCTTCAAGTTCGGAAATCGAATTCTTATATTTTTCATAGTGTAGTCATGACGATATTTTCTGTATTTAGTAGGTTTTTCCGATCCTTGCTTTGTGTTACCAGAACACGTGGTATAGGAAGTTCGTTGCTCCAGCACAGATTTAAAATTAAAGTGTGTGACTTTTCTTTTAATTGTAATGTATGTGTGAATTTTTGTCGGGTGTATGTGTTTTATTTCTTCTACTTTTCATTTCGTTTCAGTTTTAAGATCGTGTAGCTTTGTTCATGCCACGTGTTGGTGATTTCACCGTGTGTAATTTCAGTACCATCTTGAATAAGTTTTATTCTTAATTATGCCTGGTATTTTATTGCTATTTGTGCCTATACGATTTATATTTGTGTTCTTGAAGATTTCACGAGTCTGAATTGTTCATGAATATTCACAGCATTTGCTGGTGTTTTGGTGTTTCGCACCAGCTTTGCTTAGTTTGATGTGGAAGGTGATGCAGATAAATTGCTTTGCCGGAACGTGTTCCGTAGTATTCTTGTTCACAATAATTCAATAATAGTGATAGGGATGAACCTCTGAGACTCTGACTTACTGTGATGGGCAAAATTCTTTTTATCTCTTTTCTTGTGTGTGAATCGTGTATGTTTGTGTGAACTTTTCTCATGCGCGCCGAAGATTTCGTTTTCATTTACCACCGCAATATACCACAGCACTCAATGTAATAATAATAATATAAGTGAGGTAATTAACTACATAACAGGCAACGATAGATAATAGCTAAAAATTATTTTGTGTGTTTTTAATATGGTTTTTTATTTTAATAAACTATACTAAACGATGATGACTGTTTCTCAGACAAACCCGTCCCTTTTTGTAAGATCACTTTCAATACATCCCACCTGGCGTTTCTGAAAACCAAAGGCAGGCCATATATTTGTAGACTTTGTCTGATTATCTTATTTTTTTGTTGAGGCTTAAGCTCTTGTTTTATCTGAATTATTTGATTAAACAGCTGTACTTAAATTGTTCCCACATGCTTATTCCATATATTCACTTATTTTTATTAATTTTAACAAGTTAGTTCAGATAAATTTTGGGGCACACGAAACTTCAGTAGATTGCAGAGTTTCACACTGGCTAACTTTCCCCAGTTTCTGTTTGCAAATCACTCTCCAGATAACCATTCTGCCATTAATAACCATTTAATAATTATTCATTTGTTATCCGACGTCGATCACGAAATTAAAACAATCAGTAGTTCTGCATTCAGGCGGACTGGGTCGCAATGGTAAAAGTCAAACATCAGGCAAGGAGTGACTGTATTGCTCGTAAGAGGCGTTTCAGAATTTATGCATCATCAGATATCCAGGAGCGATTACTGCACGGCGTAGATATGGCGTTTCAAGCTGTATGTGAAACAAATATTCGCAGACTAATCTAATGTATTAAACCACAGTTGCCACGGGTATACTAGTCTAAGAAGCGTCGGATTTTAATTGAGTCCAACTTTTGTATTGGGATAGAAATTAGCACAAAACCTTACTGTACTTTAGATGTTTCTGTAAAAAGTTGTGAAACAATATTTCAAAAGCATTTACTGAAAATTAAATTATGTTTAAAGAATATAAATAAGAAACGCAGTGCGTTCGTAAATGCCAGCTTACCAAGTTGTTTTTACCTAAATAATTCTGTGATGCCATATTTTAATGCGCCCAGTTACATTCCACGATTACATGTCAAGAGTGTTGAACGTAGTGACGCAACATCTGTCAACACGGAACGAGCCGGTTCGAGCCGGATGGTGGAAGAAACATTCCACAGCGATTTCAAATAGTCAGAGATGGGAATGTTGTTGACGTACAATTTCTGATCATTAGAATCTGTGTCAGCGTCGCTGGATGCCTTAAGAATTGACGGTGTGCGACCCTGTTGACGGTGATACATTCGTCAGATGGGGATATTGATTCTGCAGCTCTTTCGGGCTATTTGAGTAGAGCAGCCTATTAACCGCCTCCAGTTTCACTTTGCCCCGCACAGTGGCGTAGTTGGTGCAGCCACACGCCAACACATACAGTCGCGACACCTATGTTCATTTTTTTAGTACTGTGCGACAACAGCGCTCCAAGCGGCCATCAAGGTACACTTTTGAATATGATACAAGATGAGTGCGAATAGTATCCTGATTAGTAACACAGGTTTTACAATGGGGAGCGTCTGACGTGTCATAAAAATCTAGAAAAACAAAAAAAGGCCAGTTGTGAGTAGGAATCGCGCACTGAGGGTACCGTACAAACTTAATTATGTATACAGGCAGTTCATGCAATGCTGGAATCTATGATCTCGACCAGTTTTGCTTGATATCGACATTGATACTGACAAGATATCGGTCCCACGGATTTCAAGATTTTCGAGAATCATGTTAACTGAATCTTCCGTCGGTTCTTAGTAGAACAGCATCATAATAAATGAAAAGCGCTAGTTTGCTTTTGTTTTACAGTGTTAGTTTTATTGTGTTAATTTGTTTTCGCCTTACAAGACAATCTTGAGACATGCCTGAAGAATCGGTTAGCACAATAAAAGTAATAATACAGAAAAAAGCAAACTAGCGCTTTTCATTTATTTTCGAGAATGTTTCAATTTCAGTAATATAAATGTGGCATAAAATCATGCAGGAAGCAAGTGACCATTACTATAATAGTCGGTAGTTCTCCATTCTATGTGCAGTAATCGCTCCTGGATATCTGATGATGGATAAATTCCGAAACGCGTCACATGACCAATAAACTCATTCCTTGCCTGATGTTTGATTTTTGCGATTGCGACCCAGTCAGGCTAAATGCAGAACTACTGACCGTTTCAATTTCAATTTTGATATCGGATAACAAATGATCTAACAAGGACCCTCCATACTGTAAATCACGGATTTTGATGCGCTTGAAATACGTTGTAGAGGCACTTACCCTGAATACCTGGCTATCCGGCTTTTTAGAGACGGGCCCTGGTTTTTGATAAAATCGAGTTTGAAGTTCATTGCGCGCTTTGTATACCCGTAACAGTACAGATGTACAGTGCAGTACAGATATCAGCGTAGAGCAGCGGTAAAGGATCACGGATACGCCACTGGAGGTGCTGTCTACGAATCCTGCTCGTGTACTTTTTTTTTCCAAAACCGACCGAATTTTTCAATTTTATTTCAAAGAATATCAGCAAACAGTGTAAGGTGTGCGAAATTATAAAGGTATTCTTTTGCTTCTTCGTTCAACTCCTCTACTTGTGGATCTTCTTCTGGCTGCACTACTGCAGAAACAGGTACTTCCATTTCACAGAATTCTTCTAACACACTGCACTAAAGACGCTTTGCAAGCAACTGACCCTGTAGTTAGATGCGAACGTAAAGGAATGTAACTCGCATCCTCATTGGCCGCAACTAGGAGCTGGGGTTGCCGTTACGGCTAACAGTATTCACGGGGGAGGGGACGATAATGGCCGGAGTTCGACTTCAGGTAATACAAGAAGGGACCGCTGTATGAACATTTGGAACTCCAACTGCGAACCACAAATGCAATGAATATTTGAAAAAATTAATAACTGAATATATATTTATAATTTCGCACACCTTACACTGTTTGTTGATATTTTTTGAAAAAAAATTGAAAAATTCGATCGATTTTGAAAAAAAGAGGTACACGAGCAGAATTCGAACATGGTACCTCCAGCGCGGTAGCCGTGGACCTTCACCGCTGCGCTACGCTGACTTGCTTGGAATATATGTAATGTTACGGGTATACAAAGCGTGCAATGAGCTTCAAAATCGATTTTCTCAAAAACCAAGGCCCGTTGCTAAAACACCAGATAGACAGGTAATCAGAGTAAGTGCCTCTACGACGTATTTGAAGCGCATCAAAATCCGTGATTTACAGTACGGAGGGTCCCCTTGTAAGACACGTTTTTTCATGAGCTATAATTACAAATTAACAGTTTTCGAGTTTTTACTTTAGTTGCACTGTGAAACTTTACTTCTTGTCGCCTAGGACCTATAGACCATAGTATGTGAGATAAACTTCAGCCTGAGACGTCTACCCGTTACTGAGAAAAAGGGTTCTTAACAGTCGAACTGTGGTGGAAACAAGCGCTGTATCATTTGAGAGATACAGAGGCAAGCGAGTGTGCCGGGGCTTACCCCAGTTCACTGCTAGTAGCGCCACGACAACACAACGCTAGTAGCGCCACAACACAACGCGTTTGCGCGTAGCGCCCAAGTATTGCACCATAATTAAGAATGGAATTAAAAGTTAAAGTTGCTTTTCCAAACTTCGCTAGCACGTGCTTTAGTATGTTAATCTGTAAACTGTCAAATCTCAGAATCATCAGGTCAATATTTTTCCCGAAATACATAGTTTTAAGAGAAAAATAAGTGGCGCTAAATAATAAAGCTAGATACCCAAAAACTGTTCATAATGAGCAGATTATGTCAAAATTAACTGGTGCAAGTCTCAACGTGATTAAATAAATATTTTGGTCAGAACCCGCGTTCTTAAGAAAAGCTGAAGGCGCTAAATATAAGGCTTAGAAATACGAAAATTTGTATGAAGCGTCAGATCAACATAAAACATTAATTATGTAACCACATTGAGCTACCTCTAATAGTTTTCAAGCAATTTTCAGAAAACTAAATTTGGAACTAAAATGTCCTTATTTGTAGTAGATTAAGTATCTGTTATATTAAGGCTAGAAAGTTTTGGTTATAGCACGTGATGAAACCTATTAATAATAGAGCTATAACAAGTTTCAAGGCCTGGTTGTAAATAATGACAAATACAAGGTTTTTCTAAGTTGTAGTTCAAGGTCAGGTTCTACTGTCAGTTCCGTTCTGAAAATTCTAGACGGCAAAATTTATATGTAGGCGAGCTAAAACTTTTTCTGTGATTTTAACCAACTTAACTACATGCAAACAAAAATTACGGAGATTCTAAATTAATACATAACAGCGTTACGTAATATTAAGTGTCCGAGAAAGCGCAACGTCAAACGCCGGAGTGCGCGCTGCCTCGGATGACGTCAGAGACAGGCTGTTACTAGACGCACATCTTCAGTAATAATAGAAAGTGGACTCGTAAGGACTGTACACCATCCTGGGTCGCAGAAGTGACTGTTAGTGAGCCGCCAGTAACGTTAACAAATCTGCGTGGCAAGTGGAGACAGTTATTTTCCACTTTTGTGGAGAGCATTTATTTTGATTATCAGCAATCAAGACGAAAGACAATTTAGTAGAAACTTACCATAGAGGTCGCCACTGAACTGCTCATAGTGCTGTTTAGGATAGGGAAATTTATTGACAGTATGAACATAATGAATATTACAATGCTGAGCGTGTGAAACTTAACCAAATATATCTATCAATTAGAATTCGAAATCTTCATTTATAATCAGAGTCCTGATAGCACTGATCAAAGAGAGAATAGAAACATTTCTTTCAGAGGGCTGGACAAGAATGTGGACTTGCAGTATGTTCTCCATCGCTTTCTGGCTGACCACAGAAATAGCTTCCAGGCTCTCGTAAAAGGCGGTGAACAACATTGTTTCAAATATTTTCTTCTGTTACTTATGACTGATTATATAATTACTTAATCATTCTTGCGATTAACCCGCCGCACACATGGAAAAATGACTACTTTAGGCGGCCAAAATTCAAATATGTTAAATAATATGTGCATTTATACTTAGAAAGGCTTCTGAGTTTAGGGTTGATGTGTATTCAGACTTGACAAGATACTGAAAGTACCTACCAACCTAAAAGGTGATTTATAGGTAGCTAAAAATGAAAAAGTAGAATGAAAATCAAATTAGTGTATTTTACTTAAAGTTTACAGACAGTACGACAGTTAGTATCTCTCATCATAATCATCCATTGTTCCGTCGTCGTCGTCGTCGTCCTAATCATCATCATCATCCATTGTTTCTCCGTCACCATTATCTTCAAGCATTTTCACAACAGGTTCTTCTAACATTAACAGTACCGCCTTAGGAAAGGATTTTCTTTTTTTAATATGCCTCCTCCTCTTGGACGCAATGATAGGATCTGAAGCTATCAGCATCCAGTGGACAATATCCGTATTAGTATGTATTCTTGAAGTTTTCCTTGCATGGAAAAGTCTTAAACCTTTATATTCTTTCTGACTAGATTCCAAGACATCTTCTGAAAAAAGCCCCACAGACAAAGGTAGTTCCTTTATTATGTCTGCACCATGTATTAGCAGTTTGTGCACAGATGCACTCATTTTGTACCACTTGTACGTTTCTAAACAGATTTTTGCTGTTTCGGGGCAATAATTTTTAAAATCACTGTAATTAACATTAAATCCACAAGACAAAACGCTTAGGATGTTTGCAAATCTTTGTATAATTTCGGGCTCTAGTCCTGTTATAGCCGCAGATTTCGTGGGCTCTGCAAAAAATTTTCTTGCAGTATTCCCGTCATTGGAGTTACCTCCTTCTTGCATGGGCTGGTCTCCCACTAACCCCATTTCACGATAGAATTTAGTGGTTATTTCTTATTTTCTCCTTTGTATATTTTCTTTGGCTTCTTTACCTCTTGCTTGCCACTGCTTCAGCTCCAATTTATATGATACATGTAACAAGCACTCGTAACATCTAAGGTGTGAGTGTAAAACAGATATACCAAACTTAAATGAACTAGTCGTAGAATATTGTTTTTGCAAAAGTAAGTCAAGGTCGTTGAGTTCTTTGGGTGTTGCCTTGCACACATTACACGCTTGTGTTGACGGAGTGTCTGTGAGCACATTACACGTTTTTCCGTCCATCATTGTACATACAGCACGATGTTTAAATGTGTAAGATTTAACCCCAAGGGTCACCTCAGTAGGCTGCGAACTTGATATTTGTTCCTCAATTGCTTCGTAATGGAGTTTGTTGATTCATTTGTCTCCTTTTCAATCTGCAGGCGAATGATGCGATTATATCTAGACGAAGAAGGACTCGGGTTTTGCTAGAAAATCTGTTTACCATTCGTTGTGACCTCTGACATTTGCAATGGAACTATAGCACATAGAATTATGTTGGTATCTCCATACAGTGAGTTGTTGGCAACACATTGTTTGTAAATGGAATGTCCACCACTACCGTCAAGGCCCCATTTGTGGAAATATAATCTTTTCCCACGTCAGACTCAATAATGAGCGCTAAGGCGTTTTCGGGTGAGTAAGGCTTCATAACCATATGTGATGGCTTTTCGTGAATGTGTTTCATGCGTTTGTATCTGCGAGGGCTTGTGCTTAGAGCTAAGTTTACTTCTTGTGCAGCTGTTCTTTTTCCACTCTTATTAAGGCTACTTTGAGCAGCAGTGCACAAAAGCTCTGGGGTTGACTCAGCAATAATTGGTTGCACTATTCTTCGTTTTGATCGTTGAGAGCTCTCTTCAAAAGATTTTGCAGGTCTTCTTCTAGGTTTTTTCACGTGTAAATCTTCGTTTGTGGTTGTAGTGCTTAGAGCTGGCAAGACCAAGTCGTTTTTTAACCATTCTGAATTGGATTTGGTAAATCTTTCCATATTCCAATTGGATTTTTTCCACTTTTGTAGCAATTTTGAGACAAACACTTTTAAAATTGACTTAATTTTACATACACTGTCTTTTGACTGTTTATATTCACTAAATTTATCCAATATGTGAGTCGTTAATCGTTCTATACACTTAGACTGTGATTGTTTGTAAAAGTTCTCCTTTTTTAACACTAAAACTAGATCCGTTTTCCTCGTATTTAATTCCGAGTGACTTGGTCCACTCCGACTACCTGTAAAGAAAAGAGTCTGGTGTCACAATGCGTTGGTTTGAGTTCCTAGAATTTACAATACTAATAGTCAACAAATGCACAAGTGTAAATATTTAGGACAGAAAGCGATACTAAGCGAAACTTTTTTTGAAAATCTAAGGAAAAATATTTTTTATAAAATCGTCATTTACTATTAACAAGGGTAAAAAAATGAATTGTAACGTTGTCTATTTAATGAACACACCTGTGGCTTCCACCTCCGTGATATATATTGAGATTTTCGCATGAGATGATCAAAAAATTCACGTTATAATAATTTCGAGTTTCGAATGCAACTTGCCTGTCAGACCCTCACACGCCTTTATTATTAACATAACTAAGGATATTTTACGGCAGTGCGATGGAGCAGTTACCTGAGGTGAAGAATATAAGGACGTTTAGACCTAATCTATAAGTGTGAAAATCGATTTTTGGCCGCCTAATGTGGTCATTTTACCGTGTGTGCGCCGCCCTACAGAACGAACAAGCAGAGTCAGATACGAAATAACAATTTTTTTTGCTTGTGATATAAGTAGTGATCTACAGTTTTCAGATTTTTTCTGTGGTTTTACTGTGAAACCTTCCTTTTTTACCAAATTTCATGACTGTAGGACAATGGAAAGCAACTTATAGATTTTGATGAGTGAGTTTTCGAGTATCAAAATATGTGACATAAATGGCGGTATCGTTTGATTGCATTGACTTAGAAGCTTCAGTACTTTACACTGACAAGCTATCACTGACCTCAGTACGTGACATAAATTTTAACTTGAGACGTCTACTCGTTCCTGAGAAAAAAAAAAAAACGATTTCTAACAGTCGGACCGACTGACAGACGGACATCAAAGCGATCGTAAGAGGCTTCGGTTTTTACCGACTGAGGCACGGAACCCTAATGACACCTCATTTGTCTTTCTTTAAGTTCCTAAGGAAGCTGGAATGTATGAAACGGTACATAACACGACGGTATATTCCCGATTCTCTTGTAGCGTAGCATAGACATTTTATTGAAGAGTGTCGTTTTCTTTTGAGAAAGAAAAAAATGGCTTGTATTGACAGAAGACATGATCATTTGCAGAAAGACTTTTTTATCTACACAACATCATAAAGTTTTGTCCATAACATTTCCAGTCAATCCAGAGAATGTGGATCGTAAGAAACTTGAATGGAATGCAATGCGTACATCATTTAAGGTATCAAATAAGTCAGCACAACTGCAGCTGCAGGGAAAACCACACAGACATGACAATAAAACGTCAAAAGTAATGGGTAAACTGAATCCCAATAGAGAAAAAAACCAGTTGCACAACAGTATTACTATATAAGACGCACAAACGAGAAGAATGTTCAACAAAATCGCTTTTGAAGCAAAGATAGATACATTTACAAAAATATTCGTGCATTGAAAAGCCGAGTGAAGTGTAAGAATGTGTGAATCATTATACTCCATAGAAAATTGTTACGTGTCAAGAAAAGTGCCTATCACAGTAAGAACAGACAACAACAGAAATATGTCTTCTCACGCTTGGAAAATGTGTTTATACTCTATTGATTTCAGCGCTGTAACCTGCAATTATTCACGTACTCGAAAGCATTTATTCATGCATAAGTTGTAGCTTATGGCACTGAGTCAGTGAGAGATTTGGATCATGTTACATTTATTTCACAATTATTCATGTCTCTCGATAACTTGCTAACGTGCGGAACGCAAAAGTATAATAACTATTTCGTTAATGAAATGGAAAAATAATTAAAAGCGAACTTTAATCTTAGAATCTTACGTTACAGTTCTCACAGCAGTGAACGTCATGACTGTATAAATAGACTGTGATGTAATTGGTGCATAGGGCAAACTCCAATTTTGCGACAACCTCCAACCTCCGCCCCCCCCCCCCCCCCCCCCCCGCTCATTTCCGTGATGAGATATCTATTTTTTTATGTCCCATAACTTTTTGGAATATTGTATTTAGTGAATAGTAAAAGTTTTAATGAACCGTGATGGTACGTCTATGAAGAAGGTAGATCGAACGCTACGTGGCAGTCACTTACAACCCGGTATTGGAATAATAATAAAGTTATAGTCGGTCCATGTGGCAAGCAGAATTGCCATGAAGAGAGTACAAGGCAATTCTAAACATATTATTTTTCCTTGATTCTTCCCTACAAAAAAGTTTAAAATGAACTAGCAATTTACCCATTGCGACTTCGCTCACGTTACTCATTAAATGCAGTGTGAAATTTTGGAGGGTATTCTTGTAAAATAAAAAGTTTCCAGCATTCTCCATACTTTAAAATCATACGTCTGTACCTTAAACTATGAAATTCATTGTGATTTTAAATGTATATTTACGTTTCCATAATTATTTGTTGGCACCCGAAGACGAAGCCTTAGGCTCCCAAATCTGTCGCGCAATAAATAAGGAATAACTGGCAACTGAAGCGGATTTTTTTATTTCATTAATATGTTCCTCAGCTGCGGATGTTCGCCAGATCAAGTACTATTTTGTATTTTTAATGCCGCGCGGGATTAGCCGCGCGGTCTGAGGCGCTACAGTCATGGACTGTGCGGCTGGTCCCGGCGGAGGTTCAAGTCCTCCCTCGGGCATGGGTGTGTGTGTTTGTCCTTAGGATAATTTAGGTTAAGTAGTGTGTAAACTTAGGGACTGATGACCTTAGCAGTTAAGTCCCATAAGATTTCACACACATTTGTACATTTTTGTATTTTTAATGTTTGGAAAATGTAAGTGTAATTAGTTAAGCTTGCATATATTCGTTCAGTGGTGTCATTTTTTAAAAGTAAGTCTCAAAAAACTGAAACTGTTTTCCAGAAAATATTGGTGGTGGGGGGGGGGGGGGGGCCGGGGGGCACGTGCCCCCGTCGATGACAGCCACAGCCAAGACTGAAGAATGTGCGAATGAGACGTGTGAGCTGAACAACACCCCAAAGAACTTTTCTCACAGCTTCACATGGTTCTTTGAACGCACTGTGTGTTGTACCCAAGAGGGGGAGGGACTACGTGGAACACCTGAAGCATTAAAACCACCATCTTAACTTTTCTCTATTTTTTTAATGATCTAGTCTCGAAACTTTATGGACTGACGGGGTAGTCACAGTAAAATATGAGATTATAAAAGTGCATACATATTAAAGGAAACATATCCATTTAGCCTATTACAGAGTAATATGTGATGGTAATGGCCACAACATACAAACTGCCTTTCCTGCTTCTGCGTCGAGCTTATAAAAGCGAGATGAGCTATGTCAATAGACGCCACCGTAGGGATGCTCGTCTTTCATTAGAAGAATCTATCAGTAAGAGATAGAGATGTAAAATGTATTCGCAATTGCGAGTATGGACAATCATCAGGTGTAGAATGGAATGACGACAACGAAAATTTGTGCCAAGCCGGGTCTCGAATTCAGTATAACGCAGGCACTGCAATGTCGTCATTATGAATAAAAGTCACATACAATACATAATATAAGATCTAAAAGATTGTAGCAGGAGAAATACATGGCAAGAAATGAAAATGTTACAGAAAAAATGCCTAATACGCTAATCATTACACAGTTTAGGAATGGAAGTGGTTATCATGATAAAAACATGAAAGGATGCAAGTGAAAATAGCACTAAAAAACATTAAATATCCAAAATAACTCATAAAAGGCAACTTACAAAACTTAAAACGCTTGCTGCTCACCTATTCAGTCTAGGCGGTATCCAGAATTTTTATTATTATTTCTAAACTAGTTTCCACTTAAATACTCATTTGCTGCGTTCTAGTACAACTCGTTGCGACCCACGTGCTGAGTAGCATCGCCGCCTCGGCAGAGGATGTTTGTTCCCGTAAAATGCGCTTGCCAGCAGTCGCTGCTCGCCACTTTTTGGGCAGCCATTAAGGAGCGTGGGACAGAAACCAGGAGTTGTATGCAGGACGCAGCCAGAGTGCCAGTCCAAGTATGGACGACCTCTCACGTTCCCGCCTCCAGTTAGCCGTGGCATACACTCTCTCCTGTCTCTCCCGACTGTTTTCCTGTCTACGGTCCGACAAAGCGACACATTTGAATTCTCTACATCTACATCTACATCCATACTCCACAAGCCACCTGACGGTGTGTGGCGGAGGGTACCTTCAGTACCTCTATCGGTTCTCCCTTCTATTCCAGTCTCGTATTGTTCGTGGAAAGAAGGATTGTCGGTACGCTTCTGTGTGGGCTCTAATCTCTCTGATTTTATCCTCATGGTCTCTTCGCGAGATATACGTAGGAGGGAGCAATATACTGCTTGACTCTTCGGTGAAGGTATGTTCTCGAAACTTTAACAAAAGCCCGTACCGAGCTACTGAGCGTCTCTCCTGCAGAGTCTTCCACTGGAGTTTATCTATCATCTCCGTAACGCTTTCGCGATTACTAAATGATCCTGTAACGAAGCGCTCTGCTCTCCGCTGGATCTTCTCTATCTCTTCTATCAACACTATCTGGTACGGGTACCACACTGCTGAGCAGTATTCAAGCAGTGGGCGAACAAGCGTACTGTAACCTACTTCCTTTGCTTTCGGATTGCATTTCCTTAGGATTCTTCCAATGAATCTCAGTCTGGCATCTGCTTTACCGACGATCAACTTTATATGATCTTTCGATTTTAAATCACTCTTAATGCGTACTCCCAGATAATTTATGGAATTAACTACTTCCAGTTGCTGACTTGCTATTTTGTAGCTAAATGATAAGGGATCTATCTTTCTATGTATTCGCAGCACATTACACTTGTCTACATTGAGATTGAATTGCCATTCCCTGCACTATGCGTCAATTCGCTGCAGATCCTCCTGCATTTCAGTACAATTTTCCATTGTTACAACCTCTCGATACACCACAGCATCATCTGCAAAAAGCCTCAGTGAACTTCCGATGTCATCCACAAGGTCATTTATGTATATCGTGAATAGAACTGTCCTATGACACTCCCCTGCGGCACACCTGAAATCACTCTTACTTCGGAAGACTTCTCTCCATTGACAATGCTGCGTTCTGTTATCTAGGAACTCTTCAATCCAATCACACAGTTGGTCTGATAGTCCATATGCTCTTACTTTGTTCATTAAACGACTGTGGGGAATTTTATCGAACGCCTTGCGGAAGTCAAGAAACACGGCATCTACCTGGGAACCCGTGTCTATGGTCCTCTGAGTCTCGTGGACGAATAGCGCGAGCTGGGTTTCACACGACCGTCTTTTTCGAAACCCATGCTGATTCCTACAGAGTAGATTTCTAGTCTCCAGAAGAGTCATTATACTCGAACATAATACGTGTTCCAAAATTCTACAACTGATCGACGTTAGAGATATAGGTCTATAGTTCTGCACATCTGTTCGACGTCCCTTCTTGAAAACGGGGATGACCTGTGTCCTTTTCCACTCCTTTGGAACGCAACGCTCTTCTAGAGACCTACGGTACACCGCTGCAAGAAGGGGGGCAAGTTCCGTCGCGTACTCTGTGTAAAATCGAACTGGTATCCAATCAGGTCCAGCGGCCTTTCCTCGTTTGAGCGATTTTAATTGTTTCTCTATCCCTCTGTCGTCTATTTCGATATCTACCATTTTGTCATCTGTGCGACAATCTAGAGAAGGAACTACAGTACAGTCTTCCTCTGTGAAACAGCTTTGGAAAAAGACATTTAGTATTACCACCTTGAACGGCTAATGGTCTGTAATTCTACCCCTGCTCTCGCCCGGTTGTATTCCGCACTTTCTAAATAATGGAAAATGAGTTTATATATTTCTTTCATTTCTAAAAGAACTCCCTTTAGATGGCTACGTCTTTAAATATCCTGACAAGACACAACAACATCTTTATATCCGATGACAAGTTGCCTCCTTGGCCCACAGAGGTCGCAATTTTCAAGTGGGCACTTGTTTACTTGTTACTGAGTCCAGTCAATACCGTGCCACAACAGCGCACACATTTTTGCTGCAAAAAACCAAAATCTTTGGGATTTTAGATTACGAATTGTATATGAGTTTTACCTGTTGAGTTCTACTATCATTTTCTTTCCACAACTCCACTTCGAACATAGCCGGTTCTCTTAATTTATGGAAGCCGAGCATACGTAATTGAAGGAAAATCATCGAGTAGTGCCATAGTGCCCTTTGGAACGCAATGGGTAAGGATTACGCCCTCGCTGTCCCAGAACATGGACACCATTTTTTCAGCACTGGCGGTTACCCGAAATTTTTTTGGTGGCGGTGAATCTGTGTGCTTCCATTGAGCTGACTGGCGCTTTGTTTCTGGATTGAAAAATGGCATCCACGTCTCATCCATTGTCACAACCGACGAAAAGAAAGTCCCATTCATGCTGTCGTTGCACGTCAACATTGCTTGGCAACATGCCACACGGGCAGCTGTGTGGTCGTCCGTCAGCATTCGTGGCACCCACCTGGATGACACTTTTCGCATTTTCAGCTCGTCATGCAGGATTGTGTGCAGAGAACCCACAGAAATGCCAACTCTGGAGGCGATCTGTTCAACAGTCATTCAGCGATCCCCCAAAACAATTCTCTCCACTTTCTCGATCATGTCGTCAGACCGGCTTGTGCGAGCCCGAGGTCGTTTCGGTTTGTTGTCACACGATGTTCTGCCTTCATTAAACTGTCGCACCCACGAACGCACGCACGCTGTTCAAGTAAGGAAAACGTCGCCATTTTAAGTATTTAAAACAGTTCTCATTCTCGCCGCTGGCGGTAAAATTCCATCTGCCGTACGGTGCTGCCATCTCTGGGACGTATTGACAATGAACGCGGCCTCATTTTAAAACAATGCGCATGTTCCTATCTCTTTCCAGTCTGGAGAAAAAAAATCGGAGGCCTTAGAACTTGAATGCACCTCGTAATATTGCAGGTGTTACTGCTGAGTGCGACCGGCCGGCATGCGGAAGAAAGGACAGGTTTGCGCGACCGTGTTGCGATGATGCTAGACGCCTAGCCCAACGACTTATCCTGCTTCTGGTCACTACCAAGTATCCGCCCATGAGTATCCGCCATGCTCCTGTTTCCCGCCAAAAAAAAAGTCAAAAACAACTCTCTGCTTCGAATGCAGCTACGTTACAGACACCACTCGAAGGGCACATATAGTGCCACCACCTATCGGAACTTCATGAAGCTGTAGGGGATGAAGCGGGATCATTGGACAATGTCCCATAATAAATTACGCATTTTTTCAGCCGAAATTGGCCGAGATAAAAAGTATTGCATTACTTGCTCATCCGGTTAGCCGAGCGGTCTAACGCACGGCTTTCGGGAGCGGGAAGGAGCGCCTGGTCCCCGCACGAATCCGTCCGTCGGACTTGAGTCGAGGTCCGTTGAGCCGGCGAGTTTGTGGATGGTGTTTAGGCGGTTTTCCATCTGCCTCGGCGAATGCGGGATGGTTCCCCTTATTCCGCCTCAGCTACACTATATCGGCGATTGCTGGGCAATCCATGTATGCGTACACCACCATTACTCTACCACGCAAACATAGGGGTTACACTCGTCTGGTGTGAGACGTTCCCTCATGGGCCGAACCGCGCAATAACCTTGGGTTCGGTGTGGGGCGGCGGAGGGGTGACGTGGACTGCGGTAGTCGTCGTGGGGTTGTAGACGACTGCGGCTGTGGCGGGGACGGAGCCTCTCCGTCGTTTCTATGTCCCCGGTTAACATACAACATTGCTTTACTTTTTGAACGTCCCTTGTATGGATTCACTGTTTTATCTAATGTTTTACAGTAGCTGTTTGTATTCCGTCTTTCCCGTTCTTTTCTAATTCCTGACTGTGTAATACATGGCCGCCAGGTGCAATATTCATCCCAAGCGATGGGAAATTTAACTCTTGTAGCCAACTTGTAGCACAAATGGATGCAATTTGCTTATCTCTTGTCTTGTAAATATGACTCGTTGCGTTCGTCGCTATTGGTTTCTTCTGCGCCGACCGCAGACTCTAATGTGAATGCAAGAAACAGCGCTTAACGGAATGGCAACTGAGAAAGGCTCAGCTTTACTAAAATGAGAATTGCGAAGTAGTAGGGAGCCACCAAATTTTCTTTTATTCATAACTTCGAAAAACCAGGAAAACGATTTCTAGTGCCAGTCTAACGTTATCGGATATTAACCATGCTTAGAAGTCATAGAAAATGCTTCACACGATCTTAAGGCTAACGAGAGATCGCAGATGTATGTTTTAGAAGTAACTTTTAACAGACTGTTTCCTTCTTACGCGAAATCGCACATCACACACGGACTCACGTGTTACCTCTGCAGAAACTGGTTGTAGACTCCTTGTGAGCTAGCCTAAGTGTATGACGCCTGCCCGCTTAGGGCACTCTTGTGATTCGTTGATTTTGTCCACCATCGATATCAACATTTAATTAAATTTACAATTACTTTCTGAGTATGAATTTAGAGTTCTAGAAATTATTGTAAAAAAAGTTTTCAATGCGAATAACGTTAGCAGCACAGTTGGAGACGTAAATCAATATTTAAACATTAAATGTAAATAATGTAAGATACTGTTCTTGGCATCAAAACTCGTAGGTGAATCACCACTGTCTCTGTAGCTTCAAAAAAGATACGACTTTTACTACCCCATCGATCTCACGTTCTGAGATCACCTGTCGCTTACTGGGGTAGGTAGGTCTAAAGGATATTAACTTCATGTTAACTACAAGTTCAGGCATAATAAAATACGTAATAAAATGTAGGCAGAGATGTGGAACAACCGCTAAAACTACGAAGCACTTGAAATCGGTCAGCCTCGTTATTATTTTCAGCAGTCAAGACATTGTCAACGAAAATACACTACTGGCCATTAAAATTGCTGCACCATGAAGATGACGTGCTACAGACGCGAAATTTAACCGTCAGGAAGAAGATGCTGTGATATGCAAATGATTAACTTTTCAGAGCATTCACACAAGGTTGGCGCCGGTCGCGACACCTACAATGTGCTGACATGAGGAAAGTTTCCAACCGATTTCTACAAACAACAGTTGACCGGCGTTGCCTGGTGAAACGTTGTTGTGATGCTTCGTGTAAGGAGGAGAAATGCGTACCATCACGTTTCCGACTTTGATAAAGGTCGGATTGTAGTCTATCGCGATTGCGGTTTATCGTATCGCGACATTGCTGCTCGCGTTGGTCGAGATCCAATGAATGTTAGCAGAATATGGAATCGGTGTGTTCAGGAGGGTAATAGAAACGCCGTGCTGGATCCCAACGGCCTCGTATCACTAGCAGTCGAGATGGCAGGCATCTTATCCGCATGGCTGTAACGGATCGTGCAGCCACGTCTCGATCCCTGAATCAACAGATGGGGACGTTTTCGAGACAACAACCATCTGCACGAACAGTTCGACGACGTTTGCAGCAGCACGGACTATCATCTTGGAGACCATGGCTACGGTTACCCTTGGCGCTGTATCACAGACAGGAGCACCTGCGATGGTGTACTCAACGACGAACCTGGGTGCACGAATGGAAAAACGTCATTTTTTCGGATGAATCCAGGTACTGTTTACAGCATCGTGATGGTCGCATCTGTGTTTGGCGACATCGCGGTGAACGCACATTGGGAGCGTGTATTCGTCATCACCATACTGGCGTATCACCCGGCGTGATGGTATGGGGTGCCACTGGTTTAACGTCTCGGTCACCTCTTGTTTGCATTGACGGCACTTTGAACAGTGGACGTTACATTTCAGATGTGTCACGACCCGTGGCTCTATCCTTCATTCGATCCCTGCGAAACCCTACATTTTAGCAGGATACTGCACGACCGCATGTTGCAGGTCCTGTACGGGCCTTTTTGGATATAGAAAATGTTCCACATGTAACCACATGTCAGTTCTAGTATAATATATTTGTCCAATGAATACCCGCTTATCATATGCATTTCTTCTTGGTGTAGAAATTTTAATGGCCAATAGTGTATTTGTGAATATTAAATTGAGTTCTTCATAGTCGTGGTCTCGTTACACATTAATTAAAGTCCTGCAGCTACCTACCTAACTCCTGACAAGAAAAATTCTGAGATCCGACGGCTCGACTGTAATACACTCAGGTGACAAAAGCCATGGGATGCCTCCTAATATCCTGTCGCGCCCTCTTTTGCCCGGTGTAGTGCAGCAATTCAACAAGCCGTTGGAAACCACCTCAGGAATACTGTGCCGTGTTACCTCTGTAGAAGTCCATAACTGCGGAAGTGATTCGGTGCAGGAATTTGTGCATGAACTGACCTCTCGATTATGTCCCATTAATTTTCGATGCGATTTATGTCGGGCGATCTGGTTGCTCAGATCATTCGTTCTAATTGTCCAGAATGTTGTTTGAACCAGTCACGAACAACTGTGGCCCGATGGCTCATTCTCATCCATAAAAATTCCATCGTTGTTTGGGAATGTGAAGCCCATGAATGACTGCAAATGGTTTTCAGGTAGCCGAATATAACCATTTCCGATCAATGATCGGTTCAGTACCTCGTTGACAGCTTGGGTCTATGGCTTCGTGGGGTTTGCGCCACACTCGAGCCCTACTATCAGCTTTATCGGGACTCATCTGTCCAGGCCACGGTTGTGCAGTCTTCCAGGGTCCAACCGATAAGGTCACGAACCCAGAAGAGGCGCTCCAGGTGATGTCTTGCTGTTAGCAAAGCACTCGCATCGGTCGTCTGCTGCCGTAGTCCATTAACGCCGAATTTCGCCGCACTGTCCTAACGGATACGTTCGTCGTACGTTCCACATTTATTTCTGCGGTTCACTCAGTGTTGCTTGTCTGTCAGCACTGTCAACTCCACGCAAACGCCGCTGCTCTCGGTTGTTAAGTGAAGGCTGTCGGCCACTGGGTTGTTCGTGGTGAGAGGTAATGCCTGAAATGTGGTATTCTCGCAACACACTTGACTCTATGGATCTCTGAATATTGAAATTCCTAGCGAATACCGAAATGGAATGTCCCTTGTGTCTAGCTCCAACTAACAGTCCGCTTTCAAAGTCTGTTAATTTCGCCGGCCTCTGTGGCCGAGCGGTTGTAGGCGCTTCAGTCCGGAACCGCGCTCCTGCTACGGTCGCGGGTTAGAATCCTGCCTCGGGCATGGGTGTGTGTCTAGGGGATTGATGACCTCAGATGTTAAGTACCATAGTGCTTAGAGGCATTTGAACCATTTTTTCTGTTAATTTCAGTCTTGCTACGATAATAAAGTCGGAAATTTTTCATCTGAATCACCTGAGCACAGGTGACCGCTACGTCAATGAACTGTCCTTTTTACCTTGTATACGCGATACAAACGCCATCTGTATACGTGCTATGACTTCTGTCACCTCATTGTTTCTCCACCGATAACAGTTCGCACATCGCCTCCAATAGGCTCCTAGCAACTTTGACAATAATATACTTAACAAAATGGGAATACAGTTAAAAGCTAATAGGGGAGAAAAAAATTAAATTTATTGACTTTAATTAAACCTAATCAAGTCCTCTTCGTTCCTTCGAGATCACTAATGCACCCGTGATATGATACAAGACCTCTGCTAAAAATCGCAATGCTATCTTAGATGACCAAACGACTAAGTGACAGTTATTCGATCGCGCTCTGGAACGCCGTGCCAACACTTTAAATACTTTCGTACTCGTTATTAACCACAGGGTGTCGATCACTCTCGATTTCGTACTGGGGCTATTGCGTATCGTGGTATATTCGTTACTGAATGACGAATATTCCAAGAGACTTGAAGTACCGTTTCGTTTTTGCCTGAAACATTTCGTTAATCGTTTTCTCCCCCGCATGCAATTCGTGCTCAACTCGGGCAGGGTCGGCAGTTGTATTTCACCAATTCGTTATCATCAGCGGACTCAGAGTAAAGGAAACAGTTCGTTATTCGCATGACTGCTTTCCTGTACTCTTCGTGCCGACTATGTAGTTTTCGTATTTCTTCAGTTGCTTATTCCCAGCGGAATAAGTTTTTGGTTTTCAGGTTTCTCTTTCCTGCATGCATTTCATGTCCAATTCGGACAGATCCAGCACTATTCTAAATGTTCAATTCTTTACTCCCACATACGTGTCGCGCGTGCAGTAGATGAAGTAACTTATGCGGGAGCTGTATGTCTCCAACATCACTTAGTTCTACCTACCTAACACTTTTTTTACGAACACAATTACTGTAATACTTGTTCCAAAGATCATGAATACGGCAGTTCGTAACGGAGTGGAACGTGTCAATTTAACATAAGATTTTTCCCAGTTGCTACTACAACGAGCTTATGTTTTTTAAACTTTCCTAACTTGAGGTGGAAAGTATGCGTGGGTGACTGATATACAAATTCTTATTGCTGTTAGAAATTTTTAAATCTATGTAATAGTCACCCACACTATCAGCTCACCTTTTATCATTTTATTATTATTTTAAGTAAACAGATGATGGGGGAAAATTAGATTCAAGGAAAATAAACTAAGTTTAAACTTTCATGTTTATTTTAAAATTCACCTGTGTTCAATAAAACGGATAATATATGCTAAGTCTGTCTCAAAGCTGCTGCCTTATTTACTATTGTAAATTAGTTAAGAAAAGTGTTAGTCAGAGGGGGTTCAATTAATATAAAACGTGATTTTCTAAGAACAGGAAACAAAAAATAGGCAACAGGATGGGATATCACATTGAAACAAGCACAGGAAGGCAAAGAAACACCATCACCAATCCATTCTATTTAGCCAAAGGAATTGCGCTCCTCGTGCAGTCATGTTCCCAATGGATAACCACAGACTGCTATTGGAAGTTTAGACAAAGATCACGTGGTTCGATATAACCACAATCTTACCAAAATGCTCTATAAAAATGTTTCTAGAAACCGTGAAGTAGGACAAACTGCTGGCGATGGCGATTAATTACGTTTTGAATACGCGAATTATTATGCAAAAGAGTAGCTGAGGGCTAGTTTTGTTACTGCAGCACATGTTCCACGTGTACAAGTACATTTACAGAAAATGTGTAATTTCTCAAAGATTTTAATGACAAAATCAAATCCAAACACACTAGTTACAAAGGAAACTTCCGAACTGCGTTAATGACGGCATAGTATTTACCTGATGGCTCAAACAATTTTACGAGCACGTGGTACTGCTACTACAAAGCACACACCACGTGGGTAGAACACAAAGTGAAATTATTTATTGCACGAGTATCGACGAGAGAAAGCACTTATACGCACATTCACTCTAAAGAACGATGATTTTAATCATAATTACGCCTCATGACAACGTGCTTCCACTTTCCTTTATAGGAGTGGAAACAAAACAACCAATGCAATACACTCCGAAACCAACAATGAAATCGCACTGCATCCCGATTTAAAATAATATATAAACCATTTTAGATGTAGATCTGTAAGGGAAGTAATTAATATTTCAGTTAGGCTGAAAATTTAAGAATTTCATTGTCCTTTGGACTCACCAAACACGCACTTACCCAGAGATGTTACCACTTAAGAAACTGCTCGCAGGCTGACTAGCATGGGCCCCGTCCGAGAGCGTCTCACAGATACAGTAGGAAATGACCAGAGAGGTAGATTCGTTTACCAACCTGACAAGGGACGGACAGAACCACACCAAGGAGACAAACTTCTTTGCCTTAGAAATCGTATCTACCTATTCAGACATTGGTTCTACTGTTCTCTAGCAGACAGAACTTCTCTACTACCACCGAACATGCAACTACAAATACTCACACTCATTCATCCTTTCACACCAAAAGGGAAGGATATGACACTATCTTAAGACATCATATACACTACGTAAAGGTGGTGGATGTGGGTTTCATAGGAAACTATATGATAAGAATTACATATAAAATTGCGTTTGAAAATGTATGACAGGTTGTTCGCGCTTATATGTCAATATAACATACTCCACTGCTTGTCTCCTCCCAGATAAATATGGAAATACCACAGTAAGTTTAGAGGTGCAAATGTATGACGTAAACAACAATAAATCGAGGAAAATAGCATGAAATGAATCTAACAGAGACCTTTCACTACTTCATATCTAAAAAATGATCTATTAAATAGAAGTTGTCATTCAGAAATTCTTTTAATTTGATTTTAAATATTCGTTGGCTACCTGTCGGGATTTTAATGATATTTGGCAAATGACCAAAGATTTTTGTGGGAGCATAATTCACCCTATTCTGTGCCAAAGTCAGATTTAACCCAGAATAGTGAAGATCATCCGTTCTTCTAGTGTTTTAGCTATGCACTTCGCTATTATTTTTGAATTGGGCAGGATTACTAATACCAAGTTTCATAAGTGAATATATGTATGGCGAAGGCAGTGTGAATATCCCGAGTTTCTTAAATAAATGTCTGCAAGGTGATCTTGGGTAGGCTCGTGCAATTATTCTGGTTACACGCTTTTGAGCAATGAGTAGATTTTCTCTTAATGATGAATTGCCCCACAATATGATGCCATATGAAAGCAATGAATGAAAACAGGAATAGTAGGCTAATTTACTGACATGTTTATCATCAAAATTTGCAATAACACTAATAGCATAAGTAGCTCAACCTAACCCTTTCAGCAGATGATCAATGTGTTTCTTGCAATTCAATTTGTCATCAATGCATACACCCAGAAATTTGGAATATTCTCCCTTAGAAACAGACTTCTGTTCAGAGTCTTTATTTATCAATGGTGCCAAGCCATTTACTTTACAGGATTGTATATATTGTGTTTTCTCACAATTTAGTGAGAGACCATTTGCAGGGAACCACTTAATAATTTTCTTAAAGACATTATTTACAATTTCCTCAGCTAATTCACGTTTGTTGGGTGTGATTACTATAGTTATATCATCACTGAAAAGAACGAGCTTTGCGTCTTCGTGAATATAGAGCGGCAAGTCGTTAATACATATTAAGAACAACTAGGGACCCAAGACTGAGCCCTGTGCGATGCCATTCTCGATACCTCCCCAGTTAGAGACCTCTCCTGATTTTTTCAGACTATCTGTACTCTTCATTTCAACCTTATGCATTCTTCCAGTTAAATATGAATTAAACTACTTGTGCACTATCCCACTCGTACCACAATACTTAAGCTTACGCAGAAGATTTTCGTGATTTACATAATCAAAACCCTTTGATGGATCACAAAAATATATCAATAGGTAATGTTCGGTTGTTCAGAGCATTTTCTGTTGAAAAGCCTTTCTGAATACTAAACTGATATTTTGTTAGTACTTCATTTTTTCAAATATATGAAGCTACCATTGAATACATTACTCTTTCAAGAATTTGAGATTGAGTGGTAATTGTTAGCATTAGACCTATCCCCTTCTTTATGCAACGATTTAACAGTAGCATATTTCAGTCTATCTGGAAAACTGCCCTCTTTCAGTGAGCTACTAAGTATGTGGGTGAGAATAACATGAAAGGTATCTAACAGAGACCTTTCATAACACCAACACTCTGGGAAAAGATTTACGGGGAATATTCTTGCCATGCTAGGACATTCCCAAGCAGTTTTTGTACTCACAACTCAAACCAATTATAAAGTGCAAAAAGGCAAAAGGTCACCAGCTATTTGATAAAACACAATATTTTCATAAAAAATATTTTTAGAATCTACTAATTCAAAGAAAATTTGTGACACCTATTTAAAGAATAATGTAGACCAATTCGGTAAGCAAGTAAAGGCAATGGTCCCTGTGTAACTAATATGAAAACGAGTTAATTGATGGTTGTCACCCTTATGGGGTTCACCAGTAACTGCTCAATGCAATAGCCAATTGATCACACACCAATTTATGATTGATTATTGACATACAAATAAATGAAAGTAGCAAAGGTGCCACAGCAATTAACAAAATAAAAAACATAAGTGTTATACAATGGAAGATTAAAATGCACAATCATCAGACAAATAGAGAAAAAAAACATTGGTTTGCAAAGAAGTTACCGTAATAACTATGGTGCAAATTTCATAAATCTAATAATTTGTAGATTTAATAAATCTGTGGCACTGATTTAATGACTTTACTATAGATCAGTCAATCAGCAAAACAAATGGCAACTGTGTTGTTAAATTAAAGCCAAAAATTATTAAGTGATTGTTGCCCTTATGGGGTTCACCACTATAAATATGCCTCATGCCAAGGCCAATCGACCACAGCCCAATAAGAATGAATTTTAATTATCAAACTGATAAAATCAGCAATGCCACAGCAATGAATTTACGAAGAACAATTTGTAGTGCTACCAACCTAATACATTACACAAAACAACATCAATAAATAAAAACACATCCTAAAATACAAGGATCAATAGTAATTCACATTAAAACATCATAGAACTATATAAAAAACGATAATTGAAGAGGCTTGATAAGATATTTTAACTAATTTAAATGAATAAGATTGGAGGTTCACATTAAAGTTTTTCTTTTGAGTGTTTCTTGAAAGAATTTAAAAGCAATAGTATGAATTATGACAATTTAGTAAGATATTCAGTCTTGCTGAAAGAAACACACATATAGGCGTTGCACTATGAACCATACGATCACTGTATTCACTGGCACAAGCAATAGTTCCACTGTAGCAAGGTAAAATGTAAGGGGAGGGTCTCATCGCCGCAGCTGTCAGTAGGGAATGCTGTCCATATGCTACGTGCGATCTCGCCGTCTCTGCCGTCTCATGAAAGTTTCTCGAAGTGGCCCGTGTTACCTACATCTCGATGTGGTTCATGTTAGTGACTTTGTTGCGATCTATTCGTCATAGGTGTCTGTTGTACCAATGGTCGCTTGGGTGTCCCTGCGCAAGGGTGGCACTTTAAGAGCTCTTCTGTGTGCCCTCCTTAGCAGGCAGAGAAATCGACCAATATTTATGGTCGCTTGACAGCAAGTATGTGGCCAGAGGTGAAGACATTCCTGCATATCACCTAGTCGATCGATTCCTCTTCGTGTTGTCAAATCCATGAAGTTTCGTCATTCGACTCGCCGGTTTTGATATTTCTGCGCAAGGATGGCACTTAACGGCGCTTCTGTGTGCCACCTTTAGCAAGCAAAGAACATCGACCAGGGTTTACTGCCGCTTGACAGTAGGCATCCGGCAGGAAATATTAACAGCCACCGTTGTCGTCTGCAAGTTCCATGAGATGATACTGCCAAAGGGCTCGACGCCTCTTTATCACCAGTCTTCTGTCGTTTCACCGCTGTTGTGAGTGCTCTTTGACGGTTAGCCTAATTGTATGCATGCACTTACCAGCCGATTTTCCACTCATTATCGATCTGTGACGGTACCAATCGTTTGCTCACCTGCAGCATGGTGCGCTGCCGGCATATGGATTTCTGCATGGCTGACCGCTCGCCGTCTCAGGTCATCGGCCCCACAGAGGGTCGCACTGGTGCGGCCGGTCATTAGCTGCGGGTGTAAAGGAATTTGATTCCCGGCACCCTTCTTTTGGTGTCGAGCACGCTCCAGAAGTGGCCTGGATGGCAGGGTGTCTCGCTGGGAACCCGCATGTTTGCGGCTAACCCTCATCAGGCTGTGTCCCCTACCTCGTAGGAGTTTAGCTGGTTCGCTTCTCCTTCTCAACTGTACTTACAGAAATTGTACAACATAGTTATGTGATTACAAAATGTCATACATAATACCATTTAGTATTGTTGAAACTTAAATTTTGCACATGAAAACTAGATGAGAATATAAATGTATCTAAACCCACATCACTAATGTGGTGTGATCCAGAATTAAACATTCAGTTCCGTTTTAATAAATGAAACGCTAATTACTTATTCACTAAAATAAATGGGATTATGCCTTGTGCGAGGATGGATCAGGACAGCATAGGGTTCACATGTTATTTCCACACACACACACACACACACACACACACACACACACACACACACACACATGCACACATGTTGTCTATTCTACTAACTAACTACCCATAAACACGAATTAGTCATAATTTTGCTTCCATCCACTACTAATTAATCCAACAAGCTACTTCAACGCTACTTCAACACAGTGTTCTAACATTTTTTTTTTTAACCACTACTACATTGTCGTTAATTCGGCCTCTTCTTGACGCTCGCTGCATATGTCTTGTCACATGATAAATATGGAGAAACTTTCCTTAAACATACATAGTAAAGAAGGACATTGGTTATTTAGACGTAAAAACATATATACCAGTTGACACACCTGATGAGAGACTCACAATTATAAATTTACCATACTCATATGTTTATAGATAAAACAGTAAGACAATTTCATCTAAAATTACCTTATTACAACAATTAACCACACAGATGGCTCTGTCAAAGGTTGAAATATTTTCATTCTACAGGTTATACTACCTTTTATTACCCATTTTGATTCCACTTCGTTTGACTTCTTTAAGTTACCATTCGATTCCAAATCAGTTATTAAACCTGCGATGTTATGTTCGATTCATTTCTCATTAATGACAGAATTGTGATCTCTATTCTGTAAAACGGTTTCATCTTAACATTCTATTGAACTTACGACTGACACAAAAGATCTGAATCCTATAGTTTGAATGACAAATGTTTTTCTTCATCCTTAATACATTAAACCAAGCTTTCCTTCGTTCCCATAATCAAAATTATTTAATCCTCCTCTACCTTCAGGAGGAAAATTTCATAAATTCAACTTATATAGGCTGCAGTGCATCCCGCACCAGCGAAAACAATAAACTGTAATGCTCACAGCATCAACAAAACACATAAACGTCAACTTTCTTGGACAAGGATTAACGCAGAATACTCTTTCTGGCTATGGCTCAACATCAATCAAGACTACAAAAACCCTCATATTTCTGTTCCAATCTCCATTTGTTGGAAAACTGCTCGTCATTTGAACACCACAACAATACTTCAAGTCCACGTAAATTACGCAAAACACAATTCTTCTTTCACCTTGAAGGGAATCAATCTACTGACGAAATCCACAGACAGCACTTTACGCACCCAGTCATAAAGAAAACAATCTGTCGTCAATATTAGCATATCATCGCATAGTGGGAAGCCATTATTTAAACAATCGCAGTATTGCATCCTAATTTCAAAATATAAACTTAATCATTCCATTCTCAAAGGTTTACTAGCTTAAAATACTCATATAAGCACGCATACTATGGTAAGAGATCCTCACTTATACCGACAGACAAGAATAATAATAGGTAGATAGTAGCACTGAAAGCAGAAAATCGGAAACAAGGCTACTAACAGCTGGGGACCAGGGTTTGATCCATAACATCCACAGATCGGATATTCCCCTGAGTTTCATAATGTGAGTTAATCAAACTCAGATCTTCCTCCACTCAGGATGGACTCAGTTCAGTGCACAAAAACCCATAAACAGCACTTCAACTAGTCACAAACAAACATCTTCATCACTGTATTGGAGTAAACATATTATTCAAATTGCATATTAAAAATTTAAACCTAAACAATTCTTTCTCATCATGGTCCTACTTACTTACTGTATGGCTTCACATTTAATACATGTTGCAGCCCTTTCGATTTCTTTGATCGAAGGGTTTCAGATTCAATTGCAGTTTCATGGGGGATCCTTCTTACCCGATATGGACCGTTAAAAAGATTAAAAAGTTCCTTACACCTGACCGTTTATTAGACAACTTGTGTGATCTAATTAGAATCTTCTGTCCCGCACGAAACACTATCTTCCTCACATTTTTCTTGTACGCCTTAACTCTTACTTCTGCAGCACGCTTGATGTTGCGTAATGCTAGGTCCACAACCGCGGTACGCTGTGGTCTCGGCTCTGGTAGCCAGGGCACCATGTCCTTGATTTTGCTCGGGGGCTCTTTGTTTTTCGGAACAGTGACTGCGGGAGCCTTGTCGACGTATTAGGCAACTCATTTAGTATATTCTGGAATACCTTTAAGTGCGGGTCCCACGATCGGTGGTCACGACTACAGTATAATCTACATAATTTACCTAATTCCCGCATAATACGCTATCTGGGGTTCGAACTGGGATGAAACAGAGGGATACACTGCTTGCCATTAAAATTGCTACACCACGAAGATGAGGTGCTACAAACGCGAAATTTAACAGACAGAAAGAAGATGCTGTGATATGCAAATGATTAGTTTTTCAGAGCATTCACACATGGTTGGCGCCGGTGGCGACACCTACAACGTGCTGACATGAGGAAAGTTTCCAACCGATTTCTGAAGCACAAACAGTAGTTGACCGGCGTTGCCTGGTGAACTGTTGTTGTGATGCCTCGTGTAAGGAGGAGAAATGCGCACCATCACGTTTCTACTTTGATAAAGGTCGGATTGTAGCCTATCATGATTGCGGTTTATTGTATTGCGACATTGCTGCTCGCGTTAGTCGAGATCCAATGACTGTTAGAAGAATATGGAATCGGTGGGTTCAGAAGGGTAACACGGAACTCCGTGCAGGATCCCAACGGCCTCGTATCACTAGCAGTCGAGATGACAGGCATCTTATCCGCATGGCTGTAACGGATCGTGTAGCCACGTCTCGATCCCTGTGTCAATAGACGGGGACGTTTGCAAGACAATAACGATCTGCACGAACAGTTCGACGACGTTTGCAGCAGCATGGACTATCAGCTCGGAGACCGTGACTGCGGTTACCCTTGATGCTGCATCACAGACAGGAGCACTTGCGACGGTGTACTCAACGACGAACCTGGGTGCACGAATGGCAAAACGTCATTTCGGATGAATCCAGGTTCTGTTTGCAGCATCATGATGGTCGCATCCGTGTTTGGCGACATCGCGGTGAACGCACATTGGAAGCGTGTATTCGTCATCGCCATGCTGGCGTATCACCCGGCGTGATGGTATGGGGTGCCATTGGTTACACGTCTCGGTCACCTCTTGTTCGCATTGACGGCACTTTGAAAAGTGGTCGTTACATTTCAAATGTGTTACGACCTGTGGCTCTACCCTTCATTCGATCCCTGCGAGACCCTACGGTTCAGCAGGATAATGCATGACCGCATGTTGCAGGTCCTGTACGGGCCTTTCTGGATACAGAAAATGTTCGACTGCTGCCCTGGCCAGCACATTCTCCAGATCTCTCACCAATTGAGAACGTCTGGTCAATGGTGGCCGAGCAACTAGCTCGTCACAATACGCCAGTCACTGCTCTTGATGAACTGTGGTATCGTGTTGAAGCTGCATGGGCAGCTGTACCTGTACACGCCATCCAAGCTCTGTTAAACTCAATGCCCAGGCGTATCAAGACCGTTATTACGGCCAGAGGTGGTTGTACTGGGTACTGATTTCTCAGGATCTATGCTCCCAAATTGCGTGAAAATGTAATCACGTGTCAGTTCTAGTATAATATATTTGTCCAATGAATACCCGTTTATCATCTGCATTTCTTCTTGGTGTAGCAATTTTAATGGCCAGTAGTGTATTTTGGTTTAATTCCTCTCCTCCGAAGCATCCGCTGCCAGTATTACGATTTAATTGTGGTCCATTATCTGAGATAACCCTATTCACAGGCGCAACTTCATGCAGAAACTGTTTTGAGAAAGTCGTTGCCACTGCGGTTCTGGTGGTTTGTCTCAATGTGGTCAAGCATACAAACTTGGAGGTTAGCTCCAAAGCTACAAAAACATATGCAAATACTGCTCTAGACCGTACTAATGGTCCGCAGCTCGTGGTCGTGCTGTAGCGTTCTCGCTTCCCGCGCCCATGTTCCCGGGTTCGATTCCGGACGGGGTCAGGGATTTTCTCTGCCTCGTGATGACTGGGTGTTGTGTGATGTCTTTAGGTTAGTTAGGGCTAAGTAGTTCTAAGTTCTAGGAGACTGATGACTATAGATGTTAAGTCCCATAGTGCTCAGAACCATTTTTGAACCGCTCTAATGACCCAACTAGATCCACGGCCGCGAGGTCACAAAGTTTGTTTGGTATGATCGGATGCAAAGGTGCAGCATACGTCACTGTGGGCGCCTTTGTTCGCTGACAGGGTCCGCACTCTCTAAGTACACGACGAATGCGCCGGAGCATGTTGTTAAGGTAGCAGGTCTCCTTCAGCTTCTCAAAACATTGCTGTGCCCCAAAGTGCCCATAGCTTAAATGTACATACCATATGATTTGTTTACGAGTTCCTCCGGAATCGCCAACAGCCATCTGGAGTCGTCTGGGGCTCGTTTCTTGAACAGGATTCTATTCCGCACCAGGTAGTTCTGGCGTATCGCCACATTCTCCTTATCATGCCACTTCTCTTTTATATTTTTCAGTATTTCGTCCTCATCCTGTTCGTCCACTATGTTACCTAGAGAAGCGATAACAAATTTCTCGAACGCAACATTCTGTAAATATAAGATGCTGAAATTATTTTCACCGAGTTCCCCTTCATCTGTGTGAATCAGGCCTACGGGAACGCGTGACAGAGCGTCTGCAATTACATTTTTTCTGTCCAAAAATGTATTATACAGTAAAATTATATTCCTGTATGTATAGTGCCCAGCATCCTTATCTCCCGTGTGTAATTTTTGTGCTCATAAGAAATTGGAATGCGCGGTAGTCAGTGTACACGCTGGTAGTCCTCCCAAATAGCAAATACCTAAATTTTGTGAATGCCCATACTATCACGAGTGCCTCGAGCTCAGTAACTGAATAATTCTTTTCACATTGGGAGAGCACCCTGCTCCCAAACGAGATCGTCTTCCAAGAGGTAGGGTCATCACCTCCATCCGTTTGAAACAGTACCGCGCCCAATCCAGACAAGGAGCTGTCCGTTATTAAACAGAATTCTTTTGTCAGGTCCGGATGCACGAGGATGGGTGCTTCTACCAATGCCTTTCTCAACTTACAGAATTCGTCCTGTCCCTCCCGGTCCCACACCCACAAGGCGTTCTTCCCTATTAATTCACATAGACGAGGTGTACCAAGTACACTACAATGTATAAACCGCTTATAAAAATTACACAGGCCTAAAACCGCTCTCAACTGTTTTTTACTTGTCGTCATTGCACACTTCGCTATCGCCGCAATTTTCTCAGGGTCAGGTTGTATTCCATTTTCCGAGACAATATGCCCTAAGAATTTTATGTTCTCGCGTCCGAACTGTGACTTTTCTAGGTTGACAGTTACAGCTGCCTTCTCGAAAACAACCAGCAGTCTGTTCAGGACGTCATTATGGTCCGATCACGACTTTTCCGCAATTAAGATGTCGTCCACGTAAATTGTAACTCGCTGTTTTAAATCATCAGACAGAATGTTGTTCAGTTCTCTTATAAAAGCAGCTGATGAGACGTTCAATCCGAACGGGAGACGCCGAAACTGGAAACAATTTCCATAGCACAGGAATGCCGTATATAACCTGCAAGATTTGTAACGTCTCCTGGCAAAACGCATATTATATGTGGTAAAGAAGAGAAAAAAATAATTGAACTGGACGATTATAATTTTATTTCTGCATGGACAATGATTGTGTGAAATTTATGTAATAAAGAGAAACCATTATGTGTCATGTTCTATAAGTGTATAGAATTATGTATCGATTTTTTAAAGATAATATCTGTGTCGGCGAGTACTGGAACCGCCACAGACGATACTTATTAAATATCAAACAAAGATGTAAATGTATTAAAACGAGTATAAATAGTAGTGACCGAGCATTAATTTCTCTCTCGTCATTTTGGAGTTACGTGAGTAGGAAGAGCCTGTGACGCTATATTGTAGCTTGTGTAGCATTCGTTTGTCAAGATTGAGAGAAGGACGCCATTAGGCATTGATTTGTAAAGTTGTGTAAGAATTTAATCTGTCTGAATGTTTTGAATAGAGTTACTTAGTGAAAACTTGCATTATGATTTGTAATAAGCTTGCCTGGTATTTTATCCCATCCTTTTTATTCGTGGTGCAGAGCTGCGCTACGAACGAACGAGCCGCTGCCGCGGCGCATTCAAACTGCATTAAATGAAACCAATCATACCGCAAAGAAGCGGACAGGTAATAGTGAACTAAAATTATTTCTTTCAGCGTTCGGGATTGCAGGGCAGAGCAGCAAAATGGTTCAAATGGCTCTGAGCACTATGGGATTCAACTGCTGAGGTCATTAGTCCCCTAGAACTTAGAACTAGTTAAACCTAACTAACCTAAGGACATCACAAACATCCATGCCCGAGGTAGGATTCGAACCTGCGACCGTAGCGGTCTTGCGGTTCCAGACTGCAGCGCCTTTAACCGCACGGCCACTTCGGCCGGCGGCAGAGCAGCAGATTTTATGATTTGTTTTATTGGTGGACGCGGTCTGCGGATGATGTTATATTATTAACAGTGCAAAAAGATAATTTACCATCATGACATAAAAGAAATCTTGATGTGCGAAGCTCTGGTATGGCAAACATTATAGTAAAAACATTTTTTCTGATAATAGTTTCATGTTCTCGTGTTAGTCGTGGTACTTATTGGTGTTTTAATGTTAACAAAAATCCAGAGCAAAATTTTGATGATGATCAAACATTGCGTACTGTAACATCAGTATTGATAACGAAATAATTTTCAGTAGCCTTTTCAATAACTGTAAAGTAAGAAAGATATGTTGAAGTTTATAGCGAGTTACAGTAACGAAACAATGTTCCTTTTGTAGAAAGCCAGATTCAGAATAATAAGAACACAATATATTTTGTTTTGTTGAAAATTAATGGTCCAAAAAAAGTCACAGAACAGCATCCCTAAAAGGTATTTCAGGGCTCTTTTCGTAGCAACATATTTTATCTCATCCATTTATCAATATATTACTTGTTACGCGAGCAATAACAAAGAGAGTGAAAGGGTGCAGGACGATCTGCCAAAAACTCTATCTCAGGTCAATTGATAATAGCACCTTTACCCAATGGAAACGTTGTACAAGTTCCTCGAGGCTCTCAGGTCTGTCCGTTTCCGACATAATAATTGTGTTTATCTGTCTCGAGTCTAATACCAAACGAATCGAGTTGTCAAGTTTTGGTGCGACAAACTGGGGTGAGTTGTACGAGCTTACTGCCCGCTCAGTTATCCCTTGTTCCAACATCTTATTTATTTATTTCTCAACTTGGCCTTTATACGCGACGGGAATGGGGTATCGTCTAACAAAAAACTTCTGGTTGTCACGTACTCTGAATCGGTAGGTAGGCCACTTGATCGCCCCAGGAGTCTCTGAAAATATCCACTTGTGATTCCTTAGTAAGCAATATAATTTCTCTCTTTCACTGTCCGCGATTCTGACACCAGCGATGCTTCGTCTCAGTACATCAGCAAAAACAACATCTCTCCCATGCTCGCCAGACTTAGAACCCGACTCACTCACCTAGTTAACAAGTAGCTCCAGTTCAGGTTGCGACCCGGTTTGAACTAGAAATCTTAGGCAGCTAATTTCCGACTCGGCGCTTAACATACATTCGTCAAACACTAAACTAATGGGGCGATCCCCAACTTGAACTGTCATTACTCTTCCACCCATGTTAATTACTGCGTGGTGGGGCTTCATGAAGTCATTTCCTAAAATCAATGTCACATTCATCATTGGAAGAATAAAAAAAATTATACTCAAAATCTCCTCCCTGGCAAATAAAATCAAGCCGAGTCTGCCTTCGGGTTTCTACGCTCTTACCGTAGATTGCGCCCCTCACCTTCATCCCTCGCACTTGAAAAATGGGACAAGTCCCAGTCCCCTCGCATTTTCTAAATGCTGCCTCGCTAACAATCGAGAAGGGGCTTCCAGTGTCAATAACACACTTAAAATATATTTCCTTTATTTAAACTGTCACGACTGGATTTACTGCCGGAATTCTAGCTCTGGAAGTCTCTTAAACAAATCTTCTCTAATGTCTTCCCTCTCTATAAACCCTACACAATCATCTGCATTTTCGATCGTTTGTTCTGATTGAGCGCCTTCTGCGCTGACCGCTTGACATTGCTGGTTTTGCTCGTTACTGTTTGCTTGGTTGTCTAATTTCTACTCCAGGTGGTGAACCAGCTGCGTTCACCATGGTACCGATTCTGGTTACCATAGCTATTTCGTCCATGATGGTGCCCGCGTTCTCGTTATTTGCCGTTGTTTCTCCTGTTGTCTTGTCCATTTCCCCGGTTTCCTAATGGCCGGTGCCGATCATTATTCTGGTCACGCCGCGTTGACCAGTCACGGCGTTGGTTCCTATTCGCCCACGTCTGCGGTCGCACTGCCGTGCCCCGTAATAGTCTTGCACCTGATTAGGTAGGCATTCACCCGTATCGTATTCCAACTCCTGAAGTAATGTTTTAAAGGCTTCCACGTCATCCTTGCATCGTCCCGCAAGAATGATGTGGCGCAAATGCATCGGCAGTTTTGTGATGCATATTCGAATTAACTCCGCGGGTCCGACTGCAGGATGTGGTCAAACAAACGTGCAGGACTGCCGAAACCGGACTGATTTAAGTTTGGCAGCATAAATATGCTGTGCTTCACACTATCCTATGCCGCTTCCGACCAATAAACGGACAGAAACGCTTGTTGAAACTCTCTGTTAAGCTGCAATGTCGCGCTACTGATCTCACACGCATTGCCGGATCCCCTTCTAGGTACCCACACACGTATTCAATCTTATGGGAACTTGCCCAGTCGGGGGAAGACAAAATTGAAATTGTTCTAGCCATGCCCTTGGGTGTATCCCTTTTTGGAGAATTCCTAAATATTTCGAATTTCCTCGCCGTTAAGAAGTGTTTAAAGTCAAACCCCCGCATTTCGTAGCGGGGAGACGGCTCCCGAAAGTTCCTACTTCTTCCTTGTCTGCCCCTCAAAACACATTCTTCCCTGTCGTCATATGCCTCATCGTGGCCGGAATTCCTGTCTGTACTGTAGGGACGATTCTTTTTAGCGCTGTTGCTTACTTATGTATCACACCCAAGCCGGCTTTCCAGATGGGCCACGCGTTCTTTCAGTTCGCCTCTGACATTTCTGTACCCCCTGTTTACCTCGAACTGTCCCTTTTGAAATTTTAATAGCGAACGTACCTCTTCGGTCTCTGCAACCGCTACCGATGTTGTCTTGGCACCGCATCGTCGCTACGATATCCTCTAACGTAGTGATCTCATCCCGTATTTACTTATTTTCGTCCGCCCCAGTCTGCTTCAGCTGTTCCATCTCCTGTTCAAGGACGAGAAGAGCTTGTCTATTGTCTGTCACCTCCTTGCTAATGGACTCGGCACAATGCGTACCAGCATCCTCAAAGCGTCCAGACGCTGTTCTATTTGGTCGAATTTACTCCCTATTTCTGTCATAATATCCTTTTTTTATCTCAACTGCCAGATTTTTTAGTTCCTGTGAGACATTATCCGACAGTTCCCGCATCGATTTGTCGGAAGATTCTTTATTTTCTCGCAATGACTTATCTTATTTTTTCTGCCTGCAGCGTCAGTTTATCACCTAGTTCTCACGTAGAGGATTTCATAATCTCTGCCAAATCAATTTGGTTGTTTGGAGGAAAACTAATTTCTGGCTTAGCTGTGACCCCGTTCGTAATGTTTTGGTTTCACTCTCGGCTGGAGGAGCCGTATGCGCACTTTCTAAGTTTCGAATTGTGGCAGCACAGCTGAAATCTGGTTCTATTAATTGTTCTTTCGCTTGTATAACATACGAAGTACTCCCCATTGCATTTTCAGATCCTTCCGACGCGTCAGTTTCAGAAACTAAATTGTCCCCCTTGTTCCATGTCACTTAAGTTGTTGCGCCGTGTACTCTCAGATTGGTTACGCGTCTCCATCTTCTCTACTTACACCTGCTACGCGAAACCCTAATTATAATACATATATCGCCCCAAAATTACAAACATCACGCGAAAGGTATACTTTTAACACACCCTAGTACGGAATTTGTCACACGCGAAAGAAAGTCAGTGCAATTTACAAGCAAAGTACATACATATAAAACACGCAATTATAGGAAAAAATACAACACAACAACGCCGCGCAACAGCGTCGTGAGTCTTTCTAAAGTTCGCACAGAAACAACACAGGAGTTGTTTGAGCACTGAAAAAAATTAGATTAGTACATCCTACGCAACCCAACATATCAGCAATTCCAAGGTCTAGCGGAATCAAAAAGCAAGGTAGCCATGTATAATGAGCCTAGTGTTTTTAAAACCTTCCGAACTTAGGGTGGAAAGTATGCGTGGGTGACTGATATACAAATTCTTATCACTGTTATAAATTTTTAAATCTATGAAATAGTCACCCACACTATCAGCTCATTTTTTATCATTTTATCACTATTTTAAGTAAACTGATGATGGAGGGAAAATCAAATTCAAGGAAAGTAAACAAAGTTTAAACTTTCATGTTTAGTTTCAAATTCATCTGTGTTCAGTAAAACGGATAACACATGCTAAGTCTGTCTCAAAGCTGGTGTCTTATTTACTATTGTAAATTAGTTAAGAAAAGTGTTACTCAGAGAGGGTTCAATTAACATAAAACGTAATTTTCCAAGAACAGGAAACAAAAAATAGGCAACAGGGTGGATTACCGCATTCAAACAAGCACACGAAGGTAGTCCAAGTGTACACAAAAAGGAACTGAACCATCACCAATCATTTCTATTTAGGCAAAGAAATTCTGCTCCTCGTGCAGTCGTGTTCCCAATGGATAACCACAGACTGCTATTGGAAGTTTAGACAAAGATCACGTGGTTCGATATAATCACAATCTTACCAAAATGCTCTATAGAAGTGTTACTAGGAATCGTGAAGTAGGATAACCTGCTAGCAATGGCGATTAATAACGTTTTGAATACGCGAAATATTATGCAAAGGAGTAGCTGAGGGCTAGTTTTGTTACTGCAACACATGTTCCACGTGCACAAGTACATTTACAGAAAATGTGTAATTCCACAACGATTTCAATGACGAAATCAAATCCAAACACACTAGTTACAAAGGAAACTTCCGAACTGCGTTAATGACGGCATAGTATTTACCTGATGGCTCAAACAATTTTACGAGCACGTGGTACTGCTACTACAAAGCACACACCACGTGGGTAGAACACAAAGAGAAATTATTTATTTCACGAGTATCAACGAGAGAAAGCACTTATACGCACATTCACACTAAAGAACGATGATTTTAATCATAATTACGCCTCATGAGAACGTGCTTCCTCTTTCCTTTATTGGAGTGGAAACAAAGCAAATACCGCAATATACTCCAAAACCAACACTGAAATCGCACTGCATCCTGATGTAAAATAATATATAAAACATTTTAGATGTAGATCTGTAAGTAAAGTAATTAATATTTCCGTTAGGCTGATAACTTAAGAATTTCATTGTTCTTCGGACTCACCAAGCACGTGCTTACCTGGAGATGTTACCACTTAAGAAACTGCCCACAGACTGACTAGCATGGGCCCCGTCCAAGGGTATCCCACAGATACAATAGGAAGTGACCAGAGAGGTAGCTTCCTTTACCAACCTGACAAGGGACGGAGAGAACCACACCAAGGAGACAAACCTCTTTGCCTTAGAAATCGTATCTACCTATTCAGACATTGGTTCTACTGTTCTCTAGCAGACAGAACTTCTCTACTACCACCGAGCATGCAACTACAAATACTCACACTCATTCATCCTTTCACACCAAAAGGGAAGGATATGACACTATCTTAAGACATCATAAACACTACGTAAAGGAGGTGGATGTGGGTTTCATAGGAAACTATATGATAAGAATTACATATAAAATTGCGTTTGAAAATGTATGACAGGTTGTTCGTGCTTATATGTCAATATAACATATTCCACTGCTCAGTCTCCTCCCAGATAAATATGGAAATACCACGGTAAGTTTAGAGGTGCAAATGTATGACGTAAACAACAAAAATCGAGGAAAATAGCATGAAAGGAATCTAACAGAGACCTTTCACTACTTCATATATTTAAAAATTCATCTATTAAATAGGAGTTGTCATTTAGAAATTCTTTTAATTTTATCTTAAATATTGGTTGGCTATCTGTCAGACTTCTAATGATATTTGGCAAATGACCAAAGAGTTTCGTGGGAATTGGGATGGATCATTAATAACAAGTTTCATAATTGAATATATGTATGGCGAAGGCAGTGTGAATAACCCGAGTTCCTTAAATAAATGCCTGCAAGGTGATCTTGGGTGGGTACCTGCAATTATTCTGATTACACGCTTTTCAGCAATGAATAGATTTTCTCTTAGTGATTAATTACCCTAACATATGTTGCCATATGAAAGCAATGAATGAAAATGGCATAGTAGTCTCATTTACTGATGCGTTTATCGCCAAAAATTGCAATAACACTAATAGCATAAGTAGCTGAACCTAATTGTTTCAGCAGATCATCAATGTCTTTCTTGCAATTTAATTTGTCATCAACGCATACACCCAGAAAGTTTGAATATTCTGCTTTAGAAATAGACTTCTCTTCAATGTCTATATGTATCAATGGTGTTATGCCATTTATTGTACAGAATTTCATATATCGTGTTTTCTCAAAATTTAGTGAGAGTCCATTTGCAGAGAACCACTTAATAATTTTCTGAAAGACATTATTTACAATTTCCTCAGTTAATTCTTGTTTATTAGGTATGATTACTATAGTTATATCATCACCAAAAAGAACGAGCTTTGCGTCTTCGTGAATATAGAGTGGCAAGTCGTTAATACATATTAAGAACAATTAGGGACCCTGTGCGATGCCATTCTTGATACCTCTCCAGTTAGAGACCTCTCCTGATTTTTGCAGGCTATCTGTACTGTTAATTTCAACTTTCTGCATTCTTCAGGCTAAATATGTATTAAACCATTTGTGCACTCGTACCACAATACTTAAGATTATCCAGAAGAATTTCATGATTTACATAATCAAATGCCTTTGGTTGATCACAAAATATGCCAATAGGTGATGTTTGGTTATTCAGAGCATTTTCTGTTGAAAAACCTTTCTGAAAACTAAACTGATAATTTGTTAGTACTTCATTTTTACAAATATATGAAGCTACTCTTGAATACATTACTCTTTCAAGAATTTTAGATAAAGGTGTAAGAAATGAGATTGGGCAGTAATTGTTAGCATCAGACCTATCCCCTTTTTTATGCAACGGTTTAACAATAGCATATTTCAGTCTATCTGGATAACTGCCCTCTTTCAGTGAGCTACTACGTATGTGGCTGAGAATCCTACTTACCTGTTGGGAACAAGCTTTTAGTACTCCGCTGGAAATGCCTTCAGTTCCATGCAAGCGTTTAATTTTGGGTGAATATTATTTTCTTAATTTCAGTAGGACAGATGGGTTGAATTTCAGTTTTATCAAATTGCATAGGTATTACCTCTTCCATATACCATCTTACATTTTCTAATGAGTAGCTGGATCCCATTTTCTCTACAACACTTAAAAAATAATGATTAAACATATTTTCTATTCCTGACTTTTTGTTAGCAAATTTTTCATTGAGTTTGATAGAAATACAGACTTCCTGTGCTCTCGGTTGTCCTGTTTCCCTTTTAACAATATTCGATTATAAAATTAAACTGTGTTTTAAAGTGTGAGGAGAGATTAGTTCTATTTTACAACGACTCATTATAATATTTGTATGAATTCACATTAAATGCAATTAGGTGAAATCACTAGTAGGATTAATAAAGGACGAGCTGTAACAAGGGCAATGAACTCTGTTCCGTGGAACAAAAAGATACGAAGAATAAGAAAGACAGGCAAAGACATAGACAGCGCAGAAGCCTGGGACGTTCGGAAAAAAAGGGACCTGCTTGCCGCTGGGATGGATCACTTAAGGGGAGGTTTACTATCTTTTCGTTCAAAAAATCGATTTTTTTAAATTGCATTTTTCGATCCTTAAAAGTGTTTAGAAGCCACCCCTGAAACGGTTTTTGAGAATACGGAACGGAAATGTTTGTTATTCGCGGTTGGACAAAAAAATACACCTTTTTTCACGCACCAGTTGTTTTCTTTCGGAGAACGAGTTATTGTGCAGGTGCTTGGGGAGAAACACACAAAATTCACATGAAAGTTTGAACGCGTGTGTTTGGAAGTTAGCCCCCAAGCATTTTCATTCTGGTGCGAAGACTGTGGAGATTGCGACTTTCCTGGCAGTGAGCAGCTTCAACGAAGGGTATTCAGCAACTCTGAAGACCATGACAACGATGGACGTCACCCTGGGACTCTATTCGACGCAGTTCGCCAAGCATTCGGACGACCACCGGATTCAAGCGGCCGAAAACCGCTTGTCACCGCCGTACGAGGGGCTCTGGAGCAGCGCAGGATGGCCCAGATCGAGCAGAACGCCCTCTATGAGGAAGAGGAAGGACTAGTTTATGGACCCGGAATAGCAGATTGAACGTAAGTTGCATAATATTGCATTTATATGTAGTCAAAACTTAAAACGCGTTTTTCTCAAAATGACTTTTTTTTTTATCGCTCGGTATGGTAACTTCAAATCTACTGAACCGATTGGCATGATTGTTGGTTCCCGACGAAGGTAACTAAATTGTCTAGGAGTTGTAGCACTTTTATTCCGATCCATAAACTATAAATATTTTCACTTGGCCGACGAAGTCGAAAAATCGATGAGAAACAAACCCTATTTTTTTCAAATGGCTGCCATTTTGTTTCGCATGGTCCAAATAACTTATGCGAGGTACAACTCCTAAAGAATCGTATATACTTTGCTAACGTCAACTCACTTTTGATTTCAGACGAGCCTGCTGACCCGTGACATACACGCGTGGAGGTCTACATCGAAATTTTGTTTCATTCCGACGGCACTTCCACCTTTGCTCTTCGAAATTTCCGATAGAAAAAATTCCAGTTTGTTGAAGAAATATCAATAAACATTTTGACCAAATTTGACATTGATATCTATAACACATCCCCAGAAAAAAATTCTCAAAGAACATGCTTTTTTCGGGCCAAATACAGTAAACCTTGTAACGTCCCCTTAGAAAAATTAATGAATGACTGTGCTGATAAACATCTTACATTATCTGATTTTCAAACAGCTGAGCAGAGCTGAACGTACTCAGACATTTCGCTCTTTACCTATTCTGATCAACACTAAACTGACACACAATATTTTTAGCGCAACGCAGTCTGACTTTCAATAATCCCTACAAAAGAATGGCCCTGACTAACATTAATCTATACCTTTCACAAATCACTTACCTCACAAAAATCTTCGTTATTCGAACCACTGCAATACAGCGGGCGCAACTACTGCCAGCTAAATAAAAGATTCAAACTACTGAAGGCACTAACTACTGATAGGCATAGTTAGCAAATGAAAGATTATGATAGAGAACAAATAATGTATTTACCTTAATAGTGTTCAAAAGTCATAATATATATAGCAGTTCATGACATCCAGTCTTACAAATTTACTGTGTCTCTGATGGACACACGTCCAGATCATCCGCTCTCAAAACTCCATTCCTCTCCCCACTGCTGGCGGCTCACTTCCAACTGCGCAATGCTACGCGCTGTTAACAGCCAACTGCCCAACACTACAATGGCGAATATTACTCCTACAATGCAAACCATCCACAGCCTTCACACAGCACAGTCAGTGATTTTCATATAGAGCGCTACATGGCGCCAGCTACATAGAAACCTAAACAGCCTACTTACAACCTCCCCTTAAGAGGAAGGTCAACCTGTGTCAGTATGGCTAGAATAAGAAATGATGTAATCCGACAAAGGATGAAAATTTGCAAGAATAAGAAGAGGTAATTTATGCCATTTTCTCATTGGGCAGCGCTATTTTGATAAAACGGAAAAGAAGCAAACGGTGGGTTTCTGTCAGAGAAGAGCCAAGAAAAAAGGTTTGTGATTTACGTCGACAATCAAATTAAGTCAGAAGAGAGCGGACAACAGAACCAGGAAAAACATTTACTAATTTACCATCGATCTACGAGGTGCATTCAAGTTCTAAGGCCTCCGATTTTTTTTCTCCGGACTGGAAAGAGATAGAAACATGCGCATTGTTTTAAAGTGAGGCCGCGTTCATTGTCAATACGTCCCAATACGACCGTACGGCAGATGGAATTTTACCGCCAGCGGCGAGAATGAGAACTGTTTTAAATACTTAAAATGGCGACGTTTTCCTTACTGGAACAGCGTGCAATCATTCGTTTTCTGAATTTGCGTGGTGTCAAACCAATTGAAATTCATTGACAGTTGAAGGAGACATGTGGTGATGGAGTTATGGATGTGTCGAAAGTGCGTTCGTGGGTGCGACAGTTTAATGAAGGCAGAGCATCGTGTGACAACAAACCGAAATGACCTCGGGCTCGCACAAGCCGGTCTGACGACATGATCGAGAAAGTGGAGAGAATTGTTTTGGGGGATCGCCGAATGACTGTTGAACAGATCGCCTCCAGAGTTGGCATTTCTGTGGGTTCTGTGCACACAATCCTGCATGACGACCTGAAAATGCGAAAAGTGTCATCCAGGTGGGTGCCACGAATGCTGACGGACGACCACACGGCTGCCCGTGTGGCATGTTGCCAAGCAATGTTGACGCGCAATGACAGCATGCATGGGACTTTCTTTTCGTCGGTTGAGACAATGGATGAAATGTGGATGCCATTTTTCAATCCAGAAACAAAGCGCCAGTCAGCTCAATGGAAGCACACAGATTCACCGCCACCAAAAAAATTTCGGGTAACCGCCAGTGCCGAAAAAATGATGGTGTCCATGTCCTGGGACAGCGAGGGCGTAATCCTTACCCATTGCGTTCCTAAAGGCACTACGGTAACAGGTGAATCCTACGAAAATGTTTTGAAGAACAAATTCCTTCCTGCACTGCAACAAAAACGTTCGGGAAGTGCTGTTTCACCAATGCAACGCACCCGCACATCGAGCTAACGTTACGCAACAGTTTCTTCGTTATAACAACTTTGAAGTGATTCCTCATGCTCCCTTCTCACCTGATCTGGCTCCTAGTGACTTTTGGCTTTTTCCAACAATGAAAGACACTCTCCGTGGCCGCACATTCACCAGCCGTGCTGCTATTGCCTCAGCGATTTTCCAGTGGTCAAAACAGACTCGTAAAGAAGTCTTCGCCGCTGCCATGGAATCACGGCGTCAGCGTTGTGAAAAATGTGTGTGTCTGCAGGGCGATTACGTCGAGACGTAACGCCAGTTTCATCGTTTTCGGGTGAGTAGTTAATTAGAAAAAAAATCGGAGGCCTTGGAACTTGAATGCCCCTCGTTCTTATGATACATTTACTACAGGTTTCTACACTAACAGTAATGTTACCACTGGTAACAGCATTTTTTCGTTGCACCCAAGCTATAATAAAAAGTAACCTATATGTCACTTTAACTTCAGAACTTATTAGATATCGAAAAATAACTTTCACTTCGATATCTGACACTGAAAAATAGCCGTTAGGCCCATATCTGCCTAGTTCCCACTCCATCACCTGCCAACTCTTTCATTCGTCAACAAACACCAGTGTTACAGGACGTTAAACATTTATCTTCCGTCCTCTCACTTCCTGCGTTCTGCAGTTATAGTCACATTTAAAACTGTTACGCTTCAAAATATAATGCTGAATTTTCCATCACAAATTAGTTCGGGTTGTACCGTAGAGCTCTTGATATTTTCAGTTGATTATAAATAACAGCCAACTAGTTGCAAAATGCAAGTTTATTAGACAATGACCATGGTTTCGACGGTTTTAAAACCGAATTCTTCATAAGATATTATACAGGGTTATTACAAATGATTGAAGCGATTTCACAGCTCTACAATAACTTTATTATTTGAGATATTTTCACAATGCTTTGCACACACATACAAAAACTCAAAAAGTTTTTTTAGGCATTCACAAATGTTCGATATGTGCCCCTTTAGTGATTCGGCAGACATCAAGCCGCTAATCAAGTTCCTCCCACACTGGGCGCAGCATGTCCCCATCAATGAGTTCGAAAGTATCGTTGATGCGAGCTCGCAGTTCTGGCACGTTTCTTGGTAGAGGAGGTTTCAACACTGAATCTTTCACATAACCCCACAGAAAGAAATCGCATGGGGTTAAGTCGGGAGAGCGTGGAGGCCATGACATGAATTGCTGATCATGATCTCCACCACGACCGATCCATCGGTTTTCCAATCTCCTGTTTAAGAAATGCCGAACATCATGATGGAAGTGCGGTGGAGCACCATCCTGTTGAAAGATGAAGTCGGCGCTGTCGGTCTCCAGTTGTGGCATGAGCCAATTTTCCGCGGGCTACGCGTGAAACTTGCCCGCACGCGTTCAACCGTTTCTTCGCTCACTGCAGGCCGACCCGTTGATTTCCCCTTACAGAGGCATCCAGAAGCTTTAAACTGCGCATACCATCGCCGAATGGAGTTAGAAGTTGGTGGATCTTTGTTGAACTTCGTCCTTGCACTGTTATGACAGACTGATGTGAGTGCATTTCAAGCACGACATACGCTTTCTCGGCTCCTGTCGCCATTTTGTCTCACTGCGCTCTCGAGCGCTCTGACAGAAGAAACCTGAAGTGCGGCTTCAGCCGAACAAAACTTTATGAGTTTTTCTACGTATCTGTAGTGTGTCGTGACCATATGTAGAAGAATGAAGCTACAGTGAATTTATGAAATCGCTTCAATCATTTGTAATAGCCCTGTACTTATTAACAAGATTACGACATTGTGTGCAGAACAAAGATACAATGAAGAACCAAAGAAATAGGCACACCTGCCTAATATAGTGTAGGGTCCCCGCCAGCACGCAGAACTGGCTCAACACGACTTGGCATGGACTCGACTAATGTCTGAAGTAGTGCTGGAGGGAACTGACACCATGAAAGCTCAGGCTGTCCATAAATCCGTAAAAGTACGAGGGTGTGGAGATCTCTTGAACAGCATGCTGCAAGGCATCCCAGATATGCTCAATAACGTTGATGTCTGGGGAGTTTGGTGGCCAGCGGAAGTGTTTAAACTCAGACGAGTGTTCCTGGAACCATTTTGTAGCAATTCTGGGCGTGTGGAGTGTCGCATTGTCCTGCTGTAATTGTCCAAGTCCGTCGGAATGCACACTGGACATGGATCGGTACAATTTGAAACGAGACTCGTCCGACCAGGGAACATGTTTTCAGTCGTCAACAGTCCAACGTCGGTGTTGACAGGCCCAGGCCAGGCGTAAAGCTTCGTGTAGTGCAGTCATCACGGGCCCGAAAGCTCATATCGATGACGTTTCGTTAAATGATTCACACACTGACCCTTGTTGATGGCTCAGCATTGAAATTTGCAGTAATTTGGGGAAGGGTTGTATTTCTGTCACGTTAACGATTCTCTTCAGTCGTCGTTGGTCCGGTTCTTGCAGGATCTTTTTCCTGTCGCAGCGATGTCGGGAATTTGATGTTTTAGGGAATTCCTAATTTTCACGGTACACTTGTGAAATGGTCGTTCGGGAAAATCCCCATGTCACCGCTACCTCGGAGGTGCTGTGTTACATCGCTCGTGCGCCGACTATAACATTACGTTCAAACTCACTTAAATCTTGATAACCTGCCATTGTAGTAGCAGTTCAAAAATGTTTCAAATGGCTCTGAGCACTATGGGACTTAACAGCTAAGGACATCAGCCCCCTAGAACTTAGAACTACTTAAACCTAACTAACCTAAGGATATCACACACATCCATGCCCGAGGCAGGATTCGAACATGCGACCGTAGCGGGTCGCGCGGTTCCAGACAGTAGCCCCTAGAACCGCTCGGCCACTCCGGCCGGCGTAGCAGCGGTAACCGATCTAACAACTGCGCCAGACACTTGTCTTATATAGGCGTTACCGACAGCAGCGCCGTACTCTCCCTGTTTACATATCTCTGTATTTGAATTCGCAAGCCTATACCAGTTTCTTTGGCGCTTCAGGGTAGTAACATTACAATAATAAAAATGACAGGAAATGTTTACAAAAAATTTCAATGTGTATGTGTGTATGATTTTCTAAGGGCCCAAACTGCTGAGATCATCGGTCCCTCACAGTACTTAAACTAACGTAAACTAACTTATGTTAAGAACAACACACACACCCGTGCCCGAGGGAGGACTCGAACCTCCGGCGGGAAGGGCCGTACAGTCCGTGACATGACGCTGCAAACCGCGCAACCACTCCGCGTGACAAAAATTTTAATGAGTCATATTCACGTGGAATCACATTATCTATAGTCAATGTGGGAGTCATTGACTCTATCCGTTTAATAAGCCTGTATTTTGCAACTGGTCGGCTGTTATTTCTATCCCACTGAAGCTCTTGCGTGGACAATTGCTCAAGCTCCAATCAAATGGCTCTGAGTACTATGGGACTTAACATCGGAGGTCATCAGTCCCCTAGAACTCAGAACTACTTAAACCTAACTAACCTAAGGATATCACACACATCCATACCCGAGGCAGGATTTGAACCTGCGACCGTAGCTGTCGCGCGGTTCCAGACTGAAGCGCCTAGAACCGTTCGGCCACATCGGCCGGCGTTACTCAAGCGCAGCCACGTTCAAAATCTTGACGTATTATTCGGTTTCGTTTCGTTAACCGTTAGCGAAACTATACTGACTAAAAGAGGGTAATATATGCAGCATATCTTCTGGTATCATTTCAGTTATCATTGTCAGCATTTGTCCCTCAATAATGTCAGTCTTAAATTGCAGTAAGTACCCAGTAAATTTAAATGCGCTTCATGGACATTCACAGTTACAGTCTATAAAATTATCATGTCATAAATATGCCGTGGCTGCCTTTACGCTGCAATGTGTAATCACTTCAAGAGTGCCGGAAAGAATGGAGTAGGGAGAGCGGTCATCATTCCTGTGCCTGACTGGATGCAACCCGCCACGCCTTTCTCTCCTGCGCCAACCTCTTCCCCTGAACAGCTTTTACGAGCAATAACTCCAGTCATATGTTTGGTATATTCCAGTCTCTGTCTTCCACTACTGATTTAGTTCTCTGTGGCTCCTTCCACTACCACGGAAGTCACTCCTATTATCGTGTGCCTTGTTCTAGTCCGTGTTTCCAACATGTTCGTTTCTTTGATGACTCTGCGCAGGTCCTCTTATTCCTGCTTAATTTCCATGTCCTTGTTCAGCGGCGGCTGGAGTAAATTAGGCATGGGTGGACGTGTAACCTGCGCGCTTTTTCCGTGGGACGCAGTTCCCTAATAACCACTCAAGTCACACAGTTACCCCACATCATCAAGCACAGGTGTTTTTAGATTTGCAACCTGTTAAGTGTATATACAGGGTGGTCCATTGATGGTGACCGGGCCAAATATCTCACAAAATAATCGTCAAACGATAAAACTACAAAGAACGAAACTTGTCTAGCTTGAAGGGGGAAACCAGAAGGCGCTATGGCTGGCCCACTAGATGGCGCTGCCATAGGTCAAACGGATATCAACTGCGTTTTTTAAAATTGGAACCCCCATTTTTAATACATATTCGTGTAGTACGTAAAGAAATATGAATGTTTTAGTTTTGTGATAGATGGCGCTGTAATAGTCACAAACGTATAATTACGTGGTATCACGTAACATTCCGCCAGTGCGGTCGGTATTTGCTTCGTGATACATTACCCGTGTTAAAATGGACCGTTTACCAATTGCGGAAAAGGTCGATATCGTGTTAATGTATGGCTGTTGTGATCAAAATGCCCAATGGGCGTGTGCTGTGTATGCTGCTCGGTATCCTGGACGATATCATCCAAGTGTCCGGACCGTTCGCCGGATAGTTGGGTTATTTAAGGAAACAGGAAGTGTTCAGCCACATGCGGAACGTCAGCCACGACCTGCAACAAATGATGATGCCCAAGTAGGTGTTTTAGCTGCTATCGCGGCTAATTCGCACATCAGTAGCAGACAAATTGCGCGAGAATCGGGAATCACAAAAACGTCGGTGTTGAGAATGCTGCATCAATATCGATTGCACCCGTACCATATTTCTATGCGCTAGGAATTGCATGGCGACGAATTTGAACGTCGTGTACAGTTCTGCCACTGGGCACAAGAGAAATTACGGGACGATGACAGATTTTTTGCACGCGATCTATTTAGCGACGAAGCGTCATTCACCAACAACGGTAACGTAAACCGGCATAATATGCACTATTGGGCGACGTAAAATCCACGGTGGCTGCGACAAGTGGAACATCAGCGACCTTGACGGTTTAATGTATGGTGCGGCATTGTGGGAGGAAGTATAATTGGCTCCCATTTTATAGATGGCAATCTAAATGGTGCAATGTATGTCGATTTCCTACGTAAGGTTCTACCGATTTTACTACAAGATGTTTCACTGCATGAAAGAATGGCGATGTACTTCCATCATGATGGATGTCCGGCACATAGCTCGCGTGCGGTTGAAAGCGGTATTGAATAGCATATTTCATGACAGGTGGATTGGTCGTCGAAGCACCATACTATGGCCCGCACGTTCACCGGATCTGACGTCCCCGGATTTCTTTCTGTGGGGAAAGTTGAAGGATATATGCTGTTGTGATCCACCGACAACGCCTGACAACATGCGTCAGCGCATTGTCAATGCATGTGCGAACATTACGGAAGGCGAACTACTCGCTGTTGAGAGGAATGTCGTTACACGTATTGCCAAATGCATTGAGGTTGACGGACATCATTTTGAGCATTTATTGCATTAATGTGGTATTTACACGTAATCACGCTGTAACAGCATGCGTTCTCAGAAATGATAAGTTCACCAAGGGACGTGTATCACATTGCAACAACCGAAATAAAACTTACCTACGTTCAAACTTACCTACGTTCTGTATTTTAATTTAACAAACCTACCTGTTACCAACTGTTCGTCTAAAATTGTGAGCCATATGTTTGTGACTATTACAGCGGCATCTATCACAAAGCGAAAAAAGTGGTCCAACTAAAACATTCATTTTTCCTTACGCACTTCACGAATATGTAATAAAAATGGGGTTTCCTACTAAAAAAAAAAAGCAGTTGGTATCCGTTTGACCAATGGTAGCGCCATCTAGCGTGCCAACCATAGCGCCATCTGGTTTCCCCTTCAAGCTAGACAAGTTTCGTTGTTTGTAGTTTTTTCATGTGACGCTTATTTCGTGAGATATTTGGCCCTGTCACGATCAATGGACCACCCTGTATACCACCTGTTTCAGAATGCTTGACTTCCAGCGGTCCCTGACCAAAAGAACCTTTAGCAGGGGATCCGCAGCAGTCCTACTGCGAAACTTTCTTCAGTGGTGGATAGTAACCGAATGACAGATTCAAATCAAGTACTCCTAAAGAAACTCTCCGAAAACCTAACCACTGCAGCCAGCACTCTGTGCCGATAAAATGTTGTTCTGCGATTTTTTATTACACAATGTCGCCTGTAGGAGAGATATTTTCTTTCGAGGTAACTGCGTGGTGACCACTTTAATTCTGTCCTAAGTTGGAAGTAAAGGGTCTTCATGTTGTCCAATCTATGGATTCATCATTATTTCACTTCTGTGCTCTCAGAAAACGAGGTAAAATTGTCCAGTAAGTGATTACGAAAAAAGTCACAAACGTTGGGAATAACCCAAAGAAAATATTCGTACCCGCCCAAACACGCCCTTGGGTAAGACCAAAACTTCAGATCACTCGCAGCTTTCACGCAATTATAAATAACGCTTCACCTGTACGATGTTCACACTTATACTAACTCATGTTTATGTTAACTTGTAATATTCTACTGAATATGGACTTTTCTACAAGCTGTAAAATGTATAACACAGCTTGAAACGCGTCAGTCGAAGATTGGGACGAGCCGTTGTACTGGTGCCTAAATGTACTGGATCTATCCTAAAGGGAGAAAAATTATGCTGAAAAGTTCTGTACTGAAACATATACTACAATAAGGACAGTATTCCATTTGCAAACGGGGGACGATATACTGAAATTTGCTCTGCGTCTTTAATTAAAATTTAAAAAATTTGTTTTAAATAACGGCGCACAAGCTTGCTACGGATCCGTGGCGTGAGGCACCTTAAAATGTTGCATGTAAAATGTTTACGTGGTCTATCGATGCTAAAATCTTATTATTCGTGGATATCGCGTGGCGAAATATTGTCGACTTTTCATAGGCAAACCTTAACTATTTATTATTTTTTACCTCAAAATATTGTGTTTGAAATAATCGATCGTTGTGAAGTGGCCTATTTGAACCACTGAACTGATAGTCCACAAATTACGATAAATACTGCAAATCCCTTAAAGTTACTAATATCTTCACATAAGGCCTGTTAAAAAGAAAGTATTTGTACATTCCTAGGCTGAGAGAAGCTGTAAAAATATTTAAAGAAATGTTACGGGCGGTAGTGGCGGCCAACAATGACTTCATTTCTGTTGGCGCGATCTTTTCGCGCTGCTGCAGTCTCTGACAATTAGAAAAGTTACTGCTTCCTTGCATGGGAAAGGACAGACTACTTAAATGAAACAGTGATAACTATTTCTGTAATATATTACAACAATTATTAAATTATTACAGATCTACAGTCTTCAATAGCCGAAAGTTGCGTGCATTCCAGAACAAGAAAACCTAATAGCGAATTCTTTGTCCTTGTACAATGATTAACACAAAAATCTTTTCATTCTAATTACACAGAACAAAGAGTTTCTTTATTATTATACAATTTCTGTGCCGATCTTATTGACATTATTCCTAAATTAATTTGAGTTCCTTTTTCTTCTTTATGCACGCCTTTATCAAAGTCTTTGCGTATAGTCAAAAAATGTTTCAGCAAACAAAAATGTCCACTTTATTTAATGCCATCACCAGGTATCGGTACACCGTTTTGCAAGAAAAGAGGTATTAAACCTCCATTTATTTTGAAAGAGTAAAATATGAGAAATGAGAGATACGACTGACACCTACATGTTGGTGGTATGTTATCTCGCTCCTTTTTCTGTTAGTAGTAGCAGTAGTTAACAGCAATCGGCTAGCAAATTTCACAATCCCACCGGTTTTCAAAGGACTTAAAACCAATATCTTTGGTTCTGGAAATAGACATGGAAATCGCTGGTCAGAGAGGTCACGCGGCTTTTGGCACGTGAAACAGTTTTGAATAAGTATATGTCTCAGTTTCATCGTTAAACTATACTCCTCCCATAACTGGTTGACTGAGTTAGTTCTCAAGTCAGAGGGAAACAAAGACGTGAAATGTCCTATAGAACCACACCTAGTAAAGGGCTATAGTGCTCAAACCAACATTTGGTTCGAAGCAATTAGGGACGATTTGTAGCTAACGTCTTGTTGTTTGGAAAATTTTTTCCCTCAATACGTAATCTCAGATGTTAGTGTGTTGCTCATACGTATAAACCTAAATTATGTCTTTGGATTAACTCCAACAATCTAAACAACATACGCAGCAGCTTTTGCGACGACACGATATAACTTTACCAGTAAAATCTACCTTTAAGTGTTTTGCCAAAATGAAACCTAAAATTGAAATCATTACGCACTGATATTAAAGAAATTGCTGCTCGTTAATTCAATAAATCGTTCTTAGTGATTTTAATATAGTCCACCGGCAAGAAGTCGTCCAAATGCTAACGTACCGTTACGTCATAAAACAGTTTAAAATATTTGTTGTTCTGAAAGGTCACTGACAAGGAAAATGAGTTATATTGACGGAAAGACCTGACACTATAAAAGCAAATGTATTTCGTTTGGCCCAGAGCGTCAAGAATCAACAGCAGAAAATCTAATGACCACACTACTTATTTAAGTTCAGAGAACGAGCACTTGTGCTATGACCGAAAATTTGAAATACAAATCGTTCGTGTTGTTAGTTCAAGAATCTCAAACACCTGTTCCAGCAGTCGCCCAAACATAATTTCGACACATCTTTGGATTTTTACAAGGTTAAATAATATTATTTTTCCACTCAAGAATATTAGCAATTCTTAAATGTGGAATTCTGGACGTGTCGACAGTATATTCCACTGGTTAGAATACTTATCGTGTGACCGTGGCCGCGCGGAGTGGCCGTGGGGTTTGAAGCGCCATGTCACGGACTGCGCGGCCCCTCCCGCCGGATGTTCGAGTCCTCCCTCGGGCATGGGTGTGTGTGTTGTTCTTAGCGTAAGTTAGCTTAAGTAGTGTGTAAGTCTAGGGACCGATGACCTCAGCAGTTTGGTCCCTTAGGAACTCACAAACATTTGAACATTTTTGTGATCGTAGAAGGAAGGAAGATTAGGGTTGAACGTCACGTCGACGACACGTTTATTACAGACTGAGCACAAGCTCGAGTTGGGTAAACAAGGGGGAATGGCTAAAGTGCATTTATGGTGTTCACAGTTCTATCGTTTCCTGCTGTTGTTGGCAGTTCGTAGTCGTTGGTCGTAGCCAATCGTATGATAGTATTACCATGAGAATCGTTCAGTAGTATAATCTTAGTATTCAGAAATATTTGACTGTTTTCTTTCCAGTATATGTGGCGATTTCCTAGATTGTGGTTAAGTTGGGACACAATAGCACAGCTTAAATTTGCTGTGAGTGAAACGAAAAGCAACGAAATTTATAAACTTAATTATCACAAATACGATCCGTTGACAAAAAATGACGCACCATGAAGGTATACTTCCCCTGTTACGGATACTGGTACATGTGATGTACGATTATAGCAAACAAATGATTACAATTTCAGAGAAATGGAATGAATTACTCAAAAGAAAGAGCTTCACAAACTGACTAAGTCAATAATGTGTTCGTTCATCTCCAACCTTTATGATAACAGCTACTCGAATGGCATTGACTGATAAAGGTGTAAGATGTCCTCATGACGGATATCATGCCAAATTGTGTCCAGTTGGAGTGTTAGATCGTCAAAATCTTGAGCAGTCTGTAGGTCCCGGCCCATAATGCTCCAAAAGTTCTCAATTTGGGAGAGATCTAGTAACCTTGCTCGCCAAGGTAAGGTTTGGCATGCACGAAGACGAGCAGTGAGGAGGCAGGCGTTACCTTGCTGAAATGTAAGCCCAGGATGGCTTGCCATGAAGGGCAACAAAACTTGGCGTAGAAAATCATCGACGAAGCGCTGCTCCATAAGGGCTGGATGACAAACAAAGTGGTCCTTCTATGAAACGAAATGATACTGAAGAGCATCACTCCTGCTGTAGGGGAGTATGGCGGGCGGCAATCACGGTACCCTGCTGCTGTCCGGCATGTCTCCAGACCCGTCTTTGGCCTGGAATCTCAATGACTGGAAAAGAATTGTCTTCAGTGATGAGTCCCGCTACGAATCGAGGCCCAATGTCCAGCAGCGGTGTGATACCAGCGTGACTTGCCCTCCATAGGGCCAGACAACTGGGAGTGATAATCGGGTGCCATTTCTTTTCAGAGCGTGATTCCTTTGGTTGTCATCCGCAGTATCCTTACAGCACAGCGGTGCCGGTACGTCGACGACGACATTCTACCCCCCCCCCCCCCCCCCATATTGTTGCCCTTCATGGCAAGCCATCCTGGTCTTACATTTGAGCAAGGTAATTCCCGCCTGCACACGGCGAGAATTACTATTACTTGTCTTCGTGCTTGCCAAACCATACCTTGGCCAGCAAGATCACCGCATCTCTCCCCAGTTGAGAATATTTGGAGCATTATGCTCGGTTTATACTCTACAGCTGTTTGAAAAGGACTGTAATGTATATCTAGTTTCAGAATCATTACACTGCATATATTTACTGTTAAACTGGTGGTGTGGCAATGCCGTCTTGGCTCTTCTCCCCTCCCTCCGCCCCCCCCCCCCTAGGCATTTGTGTTTAGGTAAAATTCACATACAGAGCTTAGTTGCCTAAACTAAAATTATAACTGATAGAACTCCGTTACACGACCTGCACAGCAACAAGACGGTAATCCACTTTATTGTTGTGGTGGTCTTCAGTCCAGAGACTGATTTGATGCAGCTCTCCGTGCTACTCTATCCCGTGTAAGCTTCTTCATCTCCCAGTACGTACTGCAGCCTACATCCTTCTGAATCTGCTTAGTGTATTCATCTCTTGGTCTCCCTCTACGATTTTTACCCTCCACGCTGCCCTCCAGTACTAAATTGGTGATCCCTTGATACCGCAGAACATGTCCTACCAACCGGTCCCTTCTTCTTGTCAAGCTGTGCCACAAACGCCTCTTCTCCCCAATTCTATTCAATACCTCCTCATTAGTTATGTGATCTACCCATCTAATCTTCAGCATTCTTCTGTAGCACCACATTTCGAAAGCTTTTGTTCTCTTCTTGTCCAAATTATTTATCGTCCAAGTCTCACTTCCATACAAATACTTTCAGAAACTACTCCCTGACACTTAAATCTATACTCGATGTTAACAAATTTCTCTTCTTCAGAAACACTTTCCTTGCCATTGCCAGTCTACATTTTATATCCTCTCTACTTCGACCATCATCAGTTATTTTGCTCCCCAAATAGCAAAACTCCTTTACTACTTTAAGTGTCTCATTTCCTAAACTAATTCTCTCAGCATCCACATTAGTGTAGAAAAAAGCCTTAGCAGTATCGAAACGTTGCCGTAGCTACCACTGTCAACAGATAAAATTATTCGTACTGATATAAAGCTTTCAACAAAGTAAAACTATATAGACTTGAAAAATACTGTCTTAAAATGTTCACTGCCTTTTTGTCAGAGATTTTTGGGACATAGAGTAATTTGGTTTTTACAATAGACTTATGTTTACGAAAAGGGAGCAAATTAATGCAGATTCACAGGAAAGTTGATAAATACTCAAATTATCAAGTTCTTTTTAAATTAAGAACTTTAAATAATTAGCTTTTACTGCGCATAGACGCTAATTTGGAAACAAGCTACAGAGAGTAAGTATGAAACATTTGTTTACCTGTAGCTCAATCAGCTCCGAATCTTCTGTGGACAATAATATGCAGATGCCAAATCGCTGACTCTCTCACGTTCAAAACACTGATTTTATCCCTTGTTCCGGTTACACGAAAATTTCATTTATACCTTTTTCCTCTTTTCTACTAATCTTCGCGAAAAAACGCAAAACGCGAAGTCATCAGTCCCCTAGAACTTAGAACTACTGAAAACTAACTAACCTAAGGACATCACACAACACCCAGTCATCACGAGGCAGGGAAAATCCCTGACCCCGCCGGAAATCGAACCCGGGAACCCGGGCGAAAACGCGAAGTCTATTGTTTCGCAGAGATGCTGCATTCATTATCTGTTATCGTGCGTCATATGTTTCCAAAGATCACGAGAACAGGACAGCCATATCGACTTAAAGGAACGTCTTACAAGTTTAAAAACAGGATTAACAATTGATTACATGAAAATATTCAATTATGAGACATTAACGCCATTTGTTAAATACATAAGCAGAAAAACAAATAATTATTTATTTTAGAGAAGCTAAAAATTTCCGTAATGTTACAATTTTCTTATTAGACTTTGTCTTAAGAAATGCTGACTGTGTGCAACGTAACGCTGTAAAGACGTTCCAGAGTGATTGAATTACGAAATTTTAGTTAAAATCTTTGGAACATACACAGATTGGACGTACTGGTTTATGGAAAATAGAGTGACTGTCTTGTAAAATTGATTATTATCTATTTCAGCCTGAGGTCGCTCAGATGGTATCATTACCGGTTTCGAATCATTACCATCAGATGACGTGGTTAAGAAGAAGGAAATAGGAGAATAGTAAAATATTAAGAAGCTAAATTATAAATCAAACTTATTTCGAACCGAGCGAGGTGGCGCAGTTCTTAGCACCCTGGACTCGCATTCGGGAGAACGACGGCTCAAACCCGCGTCATGCCATCCTGATTTAGGTTTTCCGTGATTTCCCTAAATCGCTTCAGGCAAATGCCGGGATGGTTCCTTTGAAAGTGCACGACCGATTTCCTTCCCCATACTTTTCTAATCCGATGGGATCAATGACCTCGCTGTTTGGTCCCTTCCTCCAAATCAACCGACCAACTAACCAGCCAACCAACTAATTTCGATGCATAACAATACAGGTACTAATACGTCACACAGTAACTCGTCCGCGGACTAGATCCGGAGAGGCAGTCACAGTATAAATTTATAAGCGCTGTGATTGTTGGTACTTCATTGGATAGATGGGTTAGGTAGTTTACGAAGAGAAATGAACAGTTTGAAGTTATTTGTAGCGGTAATTAGTGAAGTACGCTTTAGGAAGAACAGGACTCCTGGTCAGGTGAGCACAGAGTCATCAACAAAGACTTGAGAATGCATAAGCATCTCAAAAATGACCGAGAGTAATTCATGCCAATCATTACGACAATGGTGTTGATGGTGATGTCACTCTAGACTACGACACCAAAGTGAGGGTCGTGATACTGCGATAACGTGAAAGACTGCTGTGCCACGGTCGGACAATATTTTAATTCATGTCAACGAGTTTTGGCTAAAACGACCGATTTGTAATTACAGTCACATAACCCGCTTGATCACCGCCTGGCCGTATATGGACGCTGTAAAGTTTTCATCACCAATTCTGTACATCACAGATTCCTCGTAGGCCTCTAGGTAATTTGCAGTCATATACGGCCTTTTTGTGTTACATGTATCTCCCAAACTTGAAATAGTGTAAGGTGTTGTCAATCACGATAAATCGACCTGGACTTGTTACAGGCGATATCAGGGATTACGTTCAGGTTTACTCAAGCCAACCCAGCTGTTCTTTATGAGTTCATTTGCTTTTAAACTTTATGCTAAATCAAAATATAGTATATGGACACCATTTGCAGTTCTTAACACATGAGATCATTATAGAATCGTCTGTAGCTGTTGTTGGAAAATATGTTGGTCAATTGTCTTATGTTAACTATTACAGACACACACACACACACACATACATACATACACACACACACACACACACACACACACACACGCAGAGAGAGAGAGAGAGAGAGAGAAAGAGAGAGAGAACATATTACAGTGTCACAGTTTCAAAAATTCTTATGTAAAGTAGGAAGAAAGCTGCTAAGCACATGAGATTTTACTTCGAGTTACAAGTAATTTTTATTACCATTTTAACTCCACAGCCCTGGATAAGTTGTGAAAGATCTTTTTGTCTGAATATTTCACTTCTTTCCGTGCATCACTAGTGCGAGTAATGGATAATGTAAGTGCTTCCGTTTTTAGTATTATTTTTATTATTGTTACTGTTGTTTTTCAACCGACTTATTAATAGCAAAATTTATGAGAATGTGATACATATTATCCTACACAATCAGTACATTACTTCTCAAGAATTAGTTGTCCTAGAATCTTAGATGTTAGTGAGTGGAAATAACCGACATTGCCTATAACGCAAAAACTTCTGCGCTCAGATATTTAAGATGCTACAACTTTCAGGTTACACCTTAACTTCCAGTTCAGGATCTTATTAATACGAGTCTAAACACCAAGAACTTTAGAAACCTCGCTTTCATATCTTGATTTCACCTCATGCACCATTTTTAGGCAGTGACTTAGACTTGTGCATTACAGAACTGCATATTTTGTGTTTTATTTATCTTAAGTAATCGTCCATCGTTGAAAACATGTTAATAAAAGTTTCAAGAAAATTTTATTCACTTTTTTGATATTGGAGTGTTCCCATCCTGCTTGAATTTAATTTTTGTATCATCCGTAAGGAGAAATACTTCATTTTTGCATAGACATTGATAGACCAGCTATACTTGGCCTGCAATATCGATCCCTATGGTATACCTGTAGTAATTATTTTTTACTTTGGAGATGCCGTTTGCTTGCCTGCACTTCCAGTGTTTCTTCATGCTGTACTCAAGCCTATTTAGTAGGACTGGATGAAAATCAGTATTAGACAATGACATATTATCAGTGGAGATGGCGTCATAGACTATTTATCTTCTTGGGTTTGTTTATATATAACATTCGTCCTACCAGTCACGATTTTCTTTTATTTGTATTTTGCACGACGCGTTTCGGGGAACGATTCTCATTTTAAAATGAGTTTTCCTCTGTGTACTGTGTACTGTGCCTTGTTCTGTTCTCTTTAAGCACAAAGAAACTAGTAGCAGAAAAGTTGATTGCAAACAACCTATTGGTTTCACAGTCGCAGGCTTTCACAATGCATTTCTGAGGGAAGACCAATCACAAAACTATTTAAAAATGGAGCTCCCGTTTTGACCAACCGTTGCTCATCATCAAATTGTCTAAATGTTCAAGTTACAAATGGTGGAGTAAGGGTGTCGTTGCGTTCTCAACATGAATATGCAAGTAAAACCCCTGGTAACATATCACTTTATTTGCTCGAAGAGAATAGTATGAACAGTATAATCAATTGCTTTTGACAAGTGCAATATTTTCTCATTTAATCTCTTTCTAACAAGGGCAATGTCCCCAATGACTAACTGAGTGACTCACTCGCTCAGTGACTAATCACCGCCCAGCCCAAAGCACTAAAGATAGAAACTTGAAATTTGCAGAGGGTGTTCATCTTACACTTTAGGCGTCGCTTAAGAAGAGATTTTTTTTTAAAAAAATTCCGTCTCTTAGGGGGTAAAATAGGGGATGAAACGTTTTTTGAAAATATGTCACTATTCAAACAATTTTGAGGCTAGGGCCACCAAAATTGGTATTTGGTTTGTTGCTCAAAGAAGTACATGTTTCATCGTTTTTGGAAATTGAGCCCCTATGGAGGTAAAATAGTGGGTGAAAGTTGTTTTTGAAAATAAATCATTATTAAAGAACTCCTAAAGTGTTTTTAAAGCTATGACTATGAAACTTTGAATTTGGCTTCTCGGTTGGAAATAAAAATACGTGTTTCATTGTTTTAGGGACTTCAAAAATGGTTCAAATGGCTCTGAGCACTATGGGACTTAACTTCTGAGGTCATCAGCCCCCAAGAACTTAGAACTACTTAAACCTAACTAACCTAAGGACATCACACACATCCATGCCCGAGGCAGGATTCGAAACTGCGACCGTAGCGGTCACGCGGTTCCGGACTGAAGCACCTAGAACCGCACAGCCACTCCGGCCGGCTTAGGGACTTCAGTTCCTAAGGCAGTGAAATGTTTTATAAAAATATTTCATTGTGGAAGCTAGATCTTTGAAAATTAATACTTGGCTACTCGATTAGAAATGAAAAAATATGTTTTCCACTGTTTTTGGAAATTCAACCCCTAAGGGGGTGAAATAGGGGGGTGGTCATTACCCAGGTCAAATTGATAAGGATTTAAACCTGAAATTTCGAAACCGTGCTGATCTTATACTGCAGGCGTAGAAGGGTTGCTCGAAATTCCACTCGTAATGGGGAGAAGTAGGGGATGAAAATATTTAAGGAAACATTTAGTTATATCAAAAAAGCTGAATCTAAGAAAACTACTTAGATATAAAGAAATACGTGTTAGGGGATGAAAATATCTATGGAAATACCACCACAAGACAGCAAAAGACATGATTAATAGAAACCTTGGACTCCCACTAACATAATCGCTTTTTGGTCAGAAGAACGTTCGGAAAAGACCGTGGCTCTACGGCCTTAAGTAACGTAAAAAAATTTAGATTTTGAAATTTGTGAACAACATAAAAACTCGATTTAAAAAAAAAGAAAAAAGAATCTGTGCAAACTATACAGTCGACGCGCACGAAGCAGAAGACGCTGAGGTGGTTATTGTATAATCTGATTGGTGAAATGAAAAATGATATATCCCACGAGAGGCCATTCTGAAACGCGAATTGAAAGTACGTGTCTTATTTTGATCCACAGCCTTGTTTCCTGGCTGCCTTGCCATATAAAGCGTCCAAGTTGCTCTTCCGGTTTAATGGTTCAAAAGGTGCAAATGGCTCTGAGTACTATGGGACTTAACATCTGAGGTCATCAGTCCCCTAGACTTAGAACTACTTAAACCTAACTAACCTAAGGACATCACACACACCCATGCCCGAGGCAGGATTCGAACCTGCGACCGTAGCAGCAGTGCGTTCCGGACTGAAGCGCCTAGAACGGCTCGTCCACAGCGGACGGCCCCGGTTTAATGACTTGAACAATTTTGTGATGTTTCCACAGATCCTAAAGACCTTAATCTTCCCATTCACTTCGTTCAGCGCTCCTAATCTATAACAGTCTCAAACATTTTCTTACTGCTCTTCTCTCAGATACCAACAGTCTTTCTTGGCCTTTCTTTCTAAAGACCAGAGTCTCGCATCCATACAGCAGCACAAGAACTGTGACTGATCGCTAAAGGTAGGTGGCAAAATCTGGGGAGAGTGATTTTGATTCATTTGGGGTTGAAGTTGACAGTCAGGTGAGGTGTGGATGTTTGATCTGTTTTACCTGTCAGAAAATACTCGCTTGTTTCTCGTACCAACATGAAAACCAAGTTGAAGCAACCACTCATTATAAGAAGCTCCAGTAGAAATGCAGCTGGTTATAGCTACGGGACATTAGTTCGAAGATACTGACGAAGATCCAGGTAAGTCGTAACATTCGTTGTCAATACACTTCAGGACATATGTAGAACTCTTAAAAGCTGGCGTTCAGAGAGAACTGCATGACATGCAACAATAGGAAATCAGCAAGGATGAAACTGAAGCAATTTTTAAATTACTATGGGTCAAAGACTCCCGCGGATATGGTGAAACATCAGCTTGATGAACACTGAAGTGACAAAAGTCATGGAGTAACGATATGCGAATATGCAGATGGCGATAGTGCCACGTGCATAGGTTATAAAAGGGTAGTGCATTGGCGGAGTTGTCATTTGTACTCAGGTGATTCGTGGGAAAAGATCTCTGCGAGACGGTAATTAACAAACTTTGAACGTGGAATGGTAGTTGGAGCTAGACGCATTCAGTTTAGGAAATCATTACGAAATTGAATACTGCAAGATCCACAGCGTCAAGAGTGCGCCGAGAATATCGAATTTCAGGCATTACCTTGAAACTGTGGAGTAGTTTCCGCTCCATAAGCAGCAGGTTTCGCAGCTCACTCGCACCGGGAAATACAAACGGAGGCGGCTTTGTTGCACGGCGCGGCCGGCCGCGGGTTCAACAGAACCCATGTGGACGGGTGGAAAGAAATGTGTCGGGCTTCATAATACGTATTTATATGTGTCGTGTATTATGCATTTCTTGTACGTGAATGTGAATCTGCACGTGAACTTTCCTAATCCTCCTCACTTCTTCCCATAAAGCGTGGCCAAATCTTAGTTGGGAAGTAGTTCTGTAGTATAGTAGTGCCAACCTTACTCCTGGGTAGGGGATCAGAGAGACAGAACAGGCAGGTCAAAGTCAAAGACGTTCCAGTGTCACAAGGTTTTGGGGTGGAGAGGTTGGTCACGGCCAAGTGGTTCGACCACCGGGGCCCAGGGAGACCTCTGGGTGCCCGCGATATTCTGGGAGTGTTACAGAAGACGGGTAAGTGAGCAGACGTGTCCTCAGTGCGTCTGTCTCGATGTTCACGCGTGGATGAGATGTATTTGAATATTTGCACTAATTCTTTTGTTTACAGCTTCGGATTGTGTAAGGAAATGAATGTTCTCGTTTAATTTCGTAAATTTGCCCCCCCCCCCCTCCCCCCCCATGTCTTAATGTATCTGGTCCCCAGTTTGCTCGTTATCCTCCTCACATAGTGGATGTTCCATGTAAAATATTGGGAGACTTTGGTGGTATACATTTGGCCAACACAATTCCGTCTTGCCCGTAGAAATGTGCGTGCAGATTAGTATATAATATACCCAAGCTATAAGTTGTAAAATTCTAATATCTGGAAACTGGAACAACTGCTGAAATGGCTGTAAAGTTGAGCGATAATGTTTAAAATAAATAGGTAATCAATTGTCATCAATCTTTAACATACCCTAAAAATCGCAAAGGAGTCAAGTTAAAGGAATTCATTTAAAATAAAAGATGTAGGACGCAGGGACCCACACATGAGCGTGTGAGCCCTCCAGCCCCTTGCCTAGTATCGTACAGAAAGGGCACGGTCTCTAGGTGGTGCTCTCAAACTCCCCTCTCCAGTTATCCGTTACGCAATTTTCATTGAGGGCTTGACGACATCAGCCTTCATATCGCGTCCCAAGGCAAGGAAGTCTGACGGTAATCTTTCAACCTTTCACCATGGACAACATAGTGGCCAACGGCTTTCACTAAACGACCGAGAGCAGCGGCGTTTGCGTAGAATTCTCAGTGCTAACAGACAAGAAACACTGCTTGAAATAACCGCAGAAATCAATGTGGGACGTACGGCGAACGTGTGCGCTAGGACAGCCCGAAGAAATTTGGCTGTAGTGGGCTGCGGCAGCAGACGACCGACGCTTGTGCCTTTGCTAACGGCACGACACCTCCTACAGCGCATCTCCTGGGCTCTGACCATATAGGTCGGACTCTAGACGACTTCCTGTCAGATGAGTCCCGATTTCAGCTGGTAAGAGCTAATGGTAGGGTTAGAGCGTTGCGTGTGCCGCAGACCGCGCTAGGCCTTGGTTCAAAAATGGTTCTGAGCACTATAGGACTTAACATCTGAGGTCATCAGTCCTCTAGAACTTAGAACTATCTAAACCTAACTAACCTAAGGACAACCATGCCCGAGGCAGGATACGAACCTGCGACCGTAGCGGTCGCGTTGTTCCAGACTGTAGCGCCTAGAACCGCTCGACCACATTGGCCGGCCAGAGGCCTTGGACCCAAGTTGCCAACAAGGCACTGTGCAAGCTGGTGGTGGATCCATAACGGTGTGGGCTGTGATTGCATGGAGTGGACTGAGTCCTCTGGTCCAACTGAATCGATCACTGCGTGGAAATGGTTATTTTCGGCCACTTACAGGCCATTTGGAGCCGTTCGTGATGTTATGCGTGACAGTGCGCCATATTACCAGGCCACAATTGTCTGCAATTGGTTTGAAGAACATTCTGGACATTCTGAGCGAATGATATGCCCACACAGATCACCTGACATGAATCCCATAGAAAATTAATGAGACATAATTGAGGGATCAGTTCGTACACAAAACCCTGCACTAGCAACACTTTTAAAATCATGTACAGTTACACAAGCAGCATGGTTCGGTAGTTCTGCAGGAGACTTCCAACGACTTGTCGGGACCATGCTAAGTCTAGTTGCTGCACTATACCGGACAAAAGGAGGTCCGACACGACCATAGGAGGTGAAGACCAGTGTACGATACGTACTCGTAAGTTTTGCACTGACTCACCTGTGCGGTGTGTCCAGTTGTGTTTAATTTCCTAACAAATTTAAATAATCGTTAATGAAACCACTTTATGAAAAAGGAGTAGAAATGAGATAGACGCCGCGCGGGGTAGCCGCTTGGTCTAGGCGTCTTGTCGCGGTCCTCGTGGTTGGCCCCGTCGGAGGTTCGAGTCCTCCCTCGCGCATGGGGTGTGCGTGTCGTCTTTAGAGTAGATTAGATTAAGTAGTGTGTAAGCTTAGGGACCGATGACCTCAGTAGTTTGGTCCCATAAGACCTCACCAAAGTTTTCAATGGTGTAGAGGAGTCAAAAATGGTTCAAATGGCTCTGAGCACTATGGGACTTAACATCTATGGTCATCAGTCCCCTAGAACTTAGAACTACTTAAACGTAACTAACCTAAGGACAGCACACAACACCCAGCCATCACGAGGCAGAGAAAATCTCTGACCCCGCCGGGAATCGAACCCGGGAACCTGGGCGTGGGAAGCGAGAACGCTACCGCACGACCACGAGATGCGGGCTGTGTAGAGGAGTCAGCACTCGTTATGATTACCAGTGTTTTCGCTAGTTTTTGAGAAAAGTATATGTAAGAGAGTTGTTTCATACCTCGCGGTCGAGTGCACCAAACTCGGTAAAGAAGCAAGATAACCAAGGTCTAATGATCACGGTTAAAAGTAAACCACGTTTAAAGTGTCTCTGCGGTGCACCAACGTTAATCGCCGGTCGGCAAACCGTCGTTAGCCAACCATGCATTTAACCTCAGTTAACACCTTGTACTGCAGTGGAAGGCGCCCTGGAGTTGAAAAGATGTTAATAATAAATTTGCTCACGGACACTTAATTACATCAGTATTCCATACAATCGTTGGTGAGTGACGTCACTGTTACGTGGTATCACTTTCGTCAAGAAGCAGACTGGCGTTTGTACTTCGCTACTACTTCGTTTATGTTTGACGAATTGGAAAACAAAAGAAGAACTCAATGTTTTCGAAGTACGAGATGGATATACTTCCCGAACTGGTCGATGCGAGTGCATCAGTTCTTGAAAATAAAGGAACTAAAAGGTGCAGTATAAAATAAGAAATGTACAGAGTATCGTTTACGTCAATATTGTTTTCTTTTTTTTCTGTTCAGTTCGAATGCCTACATCATTTAAATACAGAGTATACATCTGCCATTTCTATATGTATGATAACTGTAAACAGCACACAAAAGTCCTACATTCATTGCAAACCAAAATTCGGCATTACTAATTATTTTAAATGGTTTTAATCAAGATTGTATGAACAAAAAAACTACAAATTAATTTTTTCTGTGTTTTTGTATCTTACGCTTCACGTAAACACGTATAGAATATGCACCTTTGTTTTAAAATTTGAATATCCTTGAAATCGAAACCAGACACCCCTGTCCCCTACACACTGCGAGCAAGCACGCTATCACAGAGCCACTCTGCTTCCCGAAAATAAGTCCACTTTATTTCAGCATATTACAAGCGTTCAGAAAACACAGAAGTCGATTTTCTCGAGAATTTTGGAGAGTTGCGCCGAACTGCTTTCGGACAGGTGTATCTGAGTTTTGAACTTCTCGCGCCATAAATATAAAAAGCTACAAAAATTCGATACTCGCGTGGTCGCCTTGTCGTGAGATCGCACGTGGAGGCACAATTTCATTCTACTCCTGGTGAGTTTGGTTCACAAATTAATAAACTTTATGGGTTCACTCTAAGTGTAGGTTATAGTGTACTTAGTCGCCATATGTCGAAACATGCTGCAATGTTAATACTATGCGCTTACAAAATCCTGGTCATCTAGAGAAAACAGGCGTGAGCGGCAGTCAGAATTAACCACAGTCAACTCCCTTCGTCGACTTTGATGGACGTCAGTGCACCAGTATTTTGCGCTAATAGGGTGCAATGCCTAGTTCAAAACGGTTAATTTTTGATCATGGTTACTGCACTTGGCCTTCAGTACACATAATTTGTTGTCAGACTAGTAGTTTTGCTAGTAATATTTGCATCATGGAGGGAGGCTGGAAACAATAACATACATTGACGCCCGTATCCTCATCTCCTCACCCCAAAGGTGAAAGTTGCAGCATTAGTAAATTGCAGCGAAATGCAGGAAGATCTGCAGCGGATAGGCACTTGGTGCAGGGAGTGGCAACTGACCCTTAACATAGACAAATGTAATGTATTGCGAATACATAGAAAGGAGGATCCTTTATTGTATGAGTATATGATAGCGGAACAAACACTGGTAGCAGTTACTTCTGTAAAATATCTGGGAGTATGCGTACGGAACGATTTGAAGAGGAATGATTATATAAAGTTAATTGTTGGTAAGGCGGGTGCCATGTTGAGATTCATTGGGGGAGTCCTTAGAAAATGTAGTCCGTCAACAAAGGAGGTGGCTTACAAAACACTCGTTCGACCTATACTTGAGTATTGCTCGTCGGTGTGGGATCCGTACCAGGTCGGGTTGACAGAGGAGATACAGAAGATCCAAAGAAGAGCGGCGCGTTTCGTCACAGGGTTATTTGGTAAGCGTGATAGCGTTACGGAGATGTTTAGCAGACTCAAGTCGCAGACTCTGTAAGAGAGGCGCTCTGCATCGCGGTGTAGCTTGCTGTCCAGGTTTCAAGAGGGTGCGTTTCTGGATGAGGTATCGAATATATTGCTTCCCCCTACTTATACCTCCTGAGGAGATTACGAATGTAAAATTAGAGAGACTCGAGCGCGCACGGAGGCTTTCCGGCAGTCGCTCTTCCCGCGAACCATACGCGAGTGGAACAGGAAAGGGAGGTATGACAGTGGCACGTTAAGTGCCCTCCGCCACACACCGTTGGGTAGCTTGCGGAGTATAAATGTAGATGTACCTGCAAGCGCGAGGAGGAAATGAGAAATTTGAGTTTTTGCGGAGGTTTACCGACAGTCACTCTTCGCAAACGCCATTCGCGAATGGAACGAGAAAGACGGGGGCGGGAAGGGGGGGGGGCAGATAATGGTGCCCGAAGTACACAGCGTTCGTGGGGCGCAGATATACAGGGTGTTACAAAAAGGTACGGCCAAACTTTCAGGAAACATTCGTCACACACAAATAAAAAAAAGATGTTATGTGGACATGTGTCCGGAAACGCTTAATTTCCATGTTAGAGCTCATTTTAGTTTCGTCCACCTACGCTGAATGGAGCACGTTATCATGATTCCATACGGGATACTCTACCTGTGCTGCTAGAACATGTGTCTTTACAAGTACGACACAACATGTGGTTCATGCACGATGGAGCTGCTGCACATTTCAGTCGAAGTGTTCGTACGCTTCTCAACAACAGATTCGGTGACCGATGGATTGGTAGAGGCGAACCAATTCCATGGCCTCCACGCTCTCCTGACCTCATCCCTCTTGACTATCATTTATGGGGGCATTTGAAAGCTCTTGTCTACGCAACCCCGGTACCAAATGTAGAGACTCTTCGTGCTCGTATTGTGGATGGCTGTGATACAATACGCCATTCTCCAGGGCTGCATCAGCGGATCAGGGATTCCATGCGACGGAGGGTGGATGCATGTATCCTCGCTAACGGAGGACATTTTGAACATTTCCTGTAACAAAGTGTTTGAAGTCACGCTGGTACGTTCTGTTGCTGTGTGTTTCCATTCCATGATTAATGTGATTTGAAGAGAAGTAATAAAATGAGCTCTAACAAGGAAAGTAAGCGTTTCCGGACACATGTCCACATAACATATTTTCTTTCTTTGTGTGTGAGGAATATTTCCTGAAAGTTTGGCCTTATCTTTTTGTAACACCCTGTAGATGCGAATGCCCTAACAGGAACTGTGCAAACGTTGTGCAACGAAGTGTACGAGTCTTTTGTCGGTGCTATCAAGGAGCAGATTCTTGGCGAGAGCATGTGGGTGCAGGTGGCGAGCAGTTTCGTCAGTGACACGCCAGACAATGCGAACCGGATGGAGCTCATAAAGGAGATGGCTTTTTCTCGCAACCGCGATTACGCCGTGCTTCTTGGCGGGCGCGGTGAGTAATGCGGTGCCGAGTTCACGGCCGCCCTAATCCCCCCATGCAAACAGCGCCGGAGGAGAGCGCCGGGCCGCGGTGTGACCGGTTGCTAACCCCGTGACGCTGCGGAAACCGAACGGGTAGCGTCGTGTTTGTCGCGGGCCCGCCTCAAGGGCAGCACTGCGTGTGCGCGCCTTATGGAGATAACACGCGAGAACGTGGAGGAGGGCAAGGCTAGCCGAGAGAATGTCACGTGCCAGCGAGGGTTCTTTACATCTACATCTGTACACCCTACGCTGTGTGGTGGAGGGTAGCTTGTGTAGCACTGGCACTTCCTCCCTTTCCCGTCGATGGCTCGGAAGGTACGACTGTGAGCTCGAATTACTATTAATTTTACCTTCATGGAGAAGCAAGCAGTATATTGGTTGACTCTTCTAGGAATGTAGAAGCTAGGACACCACCCTATATCTACACTACTGGCCATTAAAATTGCTTCAGCACAAAGATGATGGGCTACAGACGCGAAATTTAACCGACAGGAAGAAGATACTATGATATGCAAATTATTAGCTTTTCAGAGCATTCACACATGGTTGGCGCCGGTGACTACACCTACAACGTGCTGACATGAGGAAAGTTTCCAACCGATTTCTCATACACAGACAGCAGTTGACCGGGGTTGCCTGGTCAAACGTTGTTGTGATGTCTCGTGTAAGGAGGAGAAATGCGTATCATCACGTTTCCCACTTTGATAAAGGTCGGATTGTAGCCTATCGCGATTGCGGTTTATCTATCGCGACATTGCTGCTCGCGTTGGTCGAGATCCAATGACTGTTAGCAGAATATGGAATCGGTGGGTACAGGAGGGTAATACGGAACGCCGTGCTGGATCCCAACGGCCTCGTATCACTAGCAGTCGAGATGACAGGCATCTTATCCGCATTTCTGCAACGGATCGTGCAGCCACGACTCGATCCCTGAGTCAACAGATGGGGACGTTTGCAAGACAACAACCATCTGCACGAACAGTTCGACGACGTTTGGAGCAGCATGGACTATCAGCTCGGAGACCGTGGCTGCGGTTACCCTTGACGCTGCATCACAGACAGGACCCCTGCAATGGTGTACTCAACGACGAACCTGGGTGCCCGAATGGTAAAACGTAATTTTTTCGGATGAATCCAGGTTCTGTTTACAGTACCATGATGGTCGCATCCGTGTTTGGCGACATCGCGGTGAACGCACATTGGAAGCGTGTATTCGTCATCGCCATACTGACGTATCACCCGGCGTGATGGTATGGGGTTCCATTGGTTACACGTCTCGGTCACCTCTTGTTCGCACTGACGGCACTTTGAACACTGGACGTTACATTTCAGATGTGTGTCGACCCACGGCTCTACATTTCATTCGATCCGTGCGAAACCTTACATTTCAGCAGGATAATGCACGACCCCATGTTGCAGGTCCTGTACGGGCCTTTCTGGATACAGAAAATGTTCGACTGCTGCCCTGGCCAGCACATTCTCCACATCTCTCACCAACTGAAAACGTCTGGTCAATGGTGGCCGAGCAACTGGCTCGTCACAATACGCCAGTCACTACTCTTGATGAACTGTGGTATCGTGTTGAAGCTGCATGGGCAGATGTACCTGTACACGCCATCCAAGCTGTGTTTGACTCAATGCCCAGGCGTATCGAGGCCGTTATTACGTTAGAGGTGGTTGTTCTGGATACTGGTTACTCAGGATCTATGCACCAAAAGTGCATGAAAGTGTAATCACATGTCAGTTCTAGTATAATATCTTTGTCCAATGAATAACCGTTTATCATCTGCATTTCTTCTTGGTGTACCAATTTTAATGGCCAGTAGTGTATATCCATTATCTACACATACACACACACACTCACACACACATACACACACATACACACACACACACACATATATATATATATATATATATATATATATATATATATATATATATATATCACATTGCATGTTGTTGCATCATACAGCGAGACCTTCAGAGGTGATGGTCCATATTGCTGTACACACCGGTACCTCTAAAATCTACATCCATACTGCGCAAACCACCTGACGGTGTGTGGCGGAGGGTACCTTGAGTATATCGGTTCTCCCTTCTATTCCAGTCTCGTACTGTTCGTGGAAAGAAAGATTGTCGGTATGCCTCTGTGTCGGCTCTATTCTCTCTGATTTAACCTCGTGGTCTCTTCGCGAGATATACGTAGGAGGGAGCAATATACTGCTTGACTCCTCGGTGAAGGTATATTCTCGAAACTTCTACAAAAGCCCGTACCAAACTACTGAGCGTCTCTCTTGCAGTGTCTTCCACTGGAGTTTATCTATCATCTCCGTAACGAGAATGAGACTTTCACTCTGCAGCGGAGTGTGCGCTGATATGAAACTTCCTGGCAGATTAAAACTGTGTGCCCGACCGAGACTCGAACTCGGGACCTTTGCCTTTCGCGGGCAAGTGCTCTACCAACTGAGCTACCGAAGCACGACTCACGCCCGGTACTCACAGCTTTTTGGGAGGTAGGAGACGAGGTACTGGCAGAAGTAAAGCTGTGAGTACCGGGCGTGAGTCGTGCTTCGGTAGCTCAGTTGGTAGAGCACTTGCCCGCGAAAGGCAAAGGTCCCGAGTTCGAGTCTCGGTCGGGCACACAGTTTTAATCTGCCAGGAAGTTTCATCTCCGTAACGCTTTCGCGATTACTAAATGATCCTGTAACGAAGCGAGCTGCTCTCCCTTGGATCTTTTCTATCTCTTCTATCAACCCTATCTGGTACAGATCCCACACTGGTGAGCAGTATTCAAGTAGTGGGCGAACAAGTGTACTGCAAGTTACTTCCTTTGTTTTCGGACTGCATTTCCTTAGGATTCTTCCAATAAATCTCAGTCTGGCATCTGCTTTACCGACGTTTAGTTTTATATGGTCATTCCATTTTAAATCACTCTTAATGCCTACTCTCAGATAATTTATGGAATTAACTGCTTCCAGTTGCTGCCCTGCTATATTGTAGCTAAATGATAAAGGATCTTTCTTTCTATGTATTCGCAGCACATACACTTGTCTACACTGAGTTTCAGTTGCCATCCCCTGCACCATGCGTCAATTCGTTGCAGATTCTCCTGCATTTCAGTACAATTTTCCATTGTTACAACCTCTCGATATACTACAGCATCATCCGCAAAAAGCCTCAGTGAACTTCCGATGTTATCCACAAGGTCATTTATATATGTTGTGAATAGCAACGGTCCTACAACACTTCCCTGCGGCACACCTGAAATCACTCTTACTTCGGAAGACTTCTCTCCATTGAGAATGACATGCTATGTTCTGTTATCTAGGAACTCTACAATCCAATCACACAATTGGTCTGATAGTCCGTATGCTCTTACTTTGTTCATTAAACGACTGTGGAGAACTGTATCAAACGCCTTGCGGAAGTCAAGGAATACGGCATCTACCGTGGAACCCGTGTCTATGGCCTTCTGAGTCTCGTGGACGAATAGCGCGAGCTGGGTTTCACACGATCGTCTTTCTCGAAACCCATGCTGATTCCTACAGAGTAGATTTCTAGTCTCCAGAAAAGTCATTATACTCTAACATAATACGTGTTCCAAAATTCTGCAACTGATCGACGTTAGAGATATAGGTCTATAGTTCTGCACATCTGTTCGACGTTCCTTCTTGAAAACGAGGATGAGTTGTGCCCTTTTCCAATCTTTTGGAACGCTACGCTCTTCTAGAGACACACGGTACACCGCTGCAAGAAGGGGGCCAAGTTCGTTCGCGTACTCTGTGTAAAATCGAACTGGTATCCCATCAGGTTCAGCGGCCTTTCCTCTTTCGAGCGATTTTAATTGTTTTTCTATCCCTCCGTCATCTATTTCGATATCTAACATTTTGTCATCTGTGCTACAATCTAGAGAAGGACCTACAGTGCAGTCTTTCTCTGCGAAACAGCTTTGGAAAAAGACATTTAGTATTTCGGCCTTTAGTCTGTCGTGCCTCTCTTGTAGTGTCTACGACATGAGATGGCTGAGGAACTCCGTGACGCTTTCACAGTCACGCAATGCATCTGTAACGCTTCGCACGCAGTCTTATATTAAATTACTTGTCTCAGCGACATCTACATTATTTCGGGGCTCACCCTGCCATCGGCCATCGGAAGTTCTCTCCTCCCTTGTTTGTGTCGGTGCTGACTCCCCCAGTAGCCGATAAAACAGCGAGTGTGTCTCAATGCAAGTAGGTCGTACAGGCGTCTTCGCCATTTGAAAGTAGTTCATATTTTCAAGAGAAAGTATGGACCGTGCTAAGAAGACAACTGTGACAGTTGCCGACTGTTTGAGTCATTGTAAAGTAGAGTAATTCGGAATACCTGTAAAATAATGGACATGCCACAGTTATGGGTACTGCCTAGAATAATGAACATAGTACAAGATCATTTTATTGGCGCTCACTAAAGAGTTGGTTTATACATCTCATCCTCTCCCCCCCCCCCCCCCTTTTACACTTCTTTCAAGAGACCTACACGTTTCTGAGATTGTTTCTGAAATTATTGGATATCTGATATCTGTCTTTGCAAATACAACATGCGTATTTTTTTCACCAAATCTGTTTTGTTTTATTAAAATAAAGCATCATCAGTGGTCTCTAATGAAACTTATTTGCAATCTGGCTAGCTTTATGCACCCAAAAAAAAATTCTTTACAAAAGATGTTGATGTTCCTTACGATATATTATGTATGATTTGAGCTCACATCAGGAAACACTGTCTTCTTGCATTTTTTGACGTATTCCCTCGGTTGACACTCTTATTAGTGTTCGAAACACTATAGTCCACACTTGGAATACTGTCTAGAAATGTTTCAGCCATCTCTTCGTACGCCATATTTTTTACATTCTTGTTTGTGAAGTGTTCGTGCGCCAATTTTCATAAGCAAGGTACTTCAAGATACAGTTGTATACGTTTTTGATGTAGTCATTGGCCCACCAGGCTTACTACACTTGCAGCAACTAAAACTTGCTGTCACCTGAAAGCTACCCATTCGTCGTCGGCAAATCTCGAATGTCACCTACATTTCTCTGGTTGCCATGTTAAAATTTGGAGTTTACACAATGTTGCCTGGCTAACATCCTAATGTAATTGCAATATCGATAGAATACTGAAAGAGGGCTTTATTAAACGAGCACCTGTGGATAAATCGCGTCAAAAGCTTACAAAAAGCTCATTCTCATATTAGGGTTGCTTTGAGAATTTCATTCTAGCCTTAACGCTTGAGCGCGCGATCGCAAGTGAGTGTGCTACGTAACATCAATTTTCTCGAAGTACTGATAGATAGAGATGTCCTCCTAACTCTAAAAATATTCAGCGTATTACCTAAATTTCATTTACAGCAATAAATGGTCTAATATTCCAAGATGCTACTCCAGGCGGGTGTAAAATGAATGTGTGCAACGGAAAATAATAAACGCTAAAGTGAAGATTTGGCCCTGTCTGACTACCCCTTGAAGCAGGTCTTAGGATCTCTTAATTCTAACTGGCCGTAGTGGCCGAGCGGTTCTAGGCGCTACAGTCTGGAACCGCGCGACCGCTGCGGTCGCAGGTTCGAATTCTCCCTCGGGCATGGATGTGTGTGATGTCCTTAGGTTAGTTAGGTTTAAGTAGTTCTAAGTTCTAGGGGACTGATGACCTCAGAAGTTAAGTCCCATAGTGCTCAGAGCCATTTGAACCACTTGAAATCTTAATTCTATAAATTGCAATCTAAACATAAATGAATGATGAAGGCAACTAATCCTACTAAATGATAAACGTTGTTCCTGCTTGTATATTTATTGTAGATTTAAAAAAACCTTTATATTACAAAGTTTATATTTCCTAAGTAAAATTACTAATCAATTGCCCAGCTCTGCCCCTTATTATGACTGCGCGATCTAATATCAATAACGCGAAATGACTGACATCATCTACGTAACAAGCACTAGAAGACACTACTTTCAAAGATGATATACGGTGGTGTGGAACCTTAGTGGAAATAAACTAACGTGATCACAGCTGTTTAGTATTATAGCCCTAATAGGCAGAAGCAATTTGCGTTATCATCGTACGTACTGCGTCTGATGCGTCGGTGTGCTGATTCTCGTACACGTCTACGTCGATGGAAGAACTCCAGCTGCAAAATAAAACTCTTTCAAACACTAGGACGGTAGAAGGCGGTCCTCTGACTAATATACTCTAATACTGTCTTCTCCTCTCTGTGTTCTACAGACGAGAAACGCGAACTGCCAGCTACAAGGACGGAGTTCAGATAACGTCTCAATGTGACTATAGGGAGAAGTAGTGCTCTCAATCACTGAACGCTGCGTACTCAACGACGACAACTAACCCGGAGGTGAAGTCCAGAATCGTATAGGTTCGCAGCAGTACAGTGCCTAACTGTTCTAACTATAAACTCTTCTGAGACCAAAGACAGCAAGCCCGTCTATATCAACAAAGCTGATATCGAGCACCGTCACACTCGGGCGCTCACAACAGAAGACCTCGTCTCTCCACCACTGGCCTCCCAGCAAGACTCACCTCCCCACCATCGTAATTCCGAAAACGAATCATATTCCCGAAACCACGGAATATTCCCCCTCTCTACAGATTCTTCCGAACGCCGACCAACCGTATGTCTTTTCTCGTCCAGCGCGGAAAGTTTGCGAGGAAATACTTACACTCATACAATGGTACGTTTCTGAGTATAAGTCCTTGGAAATAACCAAGACTGCGTGGTTTCCGAGGTGCCGCTTCTTCGTTCCTCTCACCTGCGTCCCGAATTTGTAAAGTTCGGAAGTACTATCCGGTTATCCTTCCGCCCCTACTGTAATAGCCGCAGATAGCGGCCGGTCGCCCCTGTATTGTGTCTTCGGGCTCAGGTGTCACGACGTCCGTCTAGCTATTTCTTGTGTTTAAGCAGGACCAACACCTGTGCAGGCCTTCCACCCAGAGCTTGAGTTCTGCCTGCCGTTTCATCTCTATTGGCGTTCCAACCTCTACTAGTATAGGCAATCGTTCATTACGCAGTTCTGATAATAAAGACAGTTCGTCACTTTTCATGCAATAAGCGTTAACAATTATTTACAAGGCGTACGTGACAATGTCAGTCTCCTTTATATATTCATATATACGATGTGCAACCTATCACATGATACCTAATTGTGTTTGTAGATAGCGGCAAAGTTTGTGGATGAGTGCTTGTAAATTATAGCCACCTTACAATATGCACCAAACAATAACTCATAGTTTGCCCTATTTTTCACTGCAAACTTTTCGAATTTCGGGCATTATATTGCTTATATGCAAAATATCACAATAACTACGACAATCAGCGAAACAAGAGGCAGGTCATCATGAAGCTGACATATAAAGCTATAACTGACGCAAAAACCAAGTTTTTTACCGAACAGTATCCTTAAAATCGCGTAAGAAAGAGTGCTGGGTAGCCTACGTCAGCACGCTGTTCTGTAGGAGTAGTGTGTCAGTCACTGGCTCGCCGAAAACTCACAGACTTGGCTGAACGAGGCCCGTCACAGAAATCCGCCCGTTTGTGTGAGAGGCCGGATCGGCAGTTCCCAGAATTCCGGGTAATGGTCTCAAGGTTGTGCCTCCACTAACGCGCAGACAGGGACTGCAGGCCTTCGAGAATCTGCCGGAAACGTCCATGGCCCGTCGCTAAAAGCCTGCTCGTGTGGGGCGTACTACACGGAGGCCCTCACGGTCGCATGTCCCGCAGGAGCTCCGGCTACACTGGTGCCACACATTCAAGAACGTGATTGTCGGCACTGGGGAAAATAGCGGTGCCGTTCAACGCGGCACAGAAATGACGAAAGGAAATAACTACACACATCAAAAAAAGTTTTGCGTCAGCCTGGTTCCTAGAACTCTTGAAGATAGACGTTGACTGTGGATATTGTATCACAGACACAGTCCCTTTGACTATTCAGAGATGTCACTAAACCCGCTCAAGGATGTAATCATCCATGCATGAGCAGCGCATATGAGACGGAGGGGGTCCGACAGCCGATTAGTTCTAGTCATTCCACCAGGAAGAAAGTACACGGCTCGTATTGTCTGTAGTCCAACCATGCCTAGATGGTCAATACCGCGGTTCGATCGCGTCCGCATTGTTACTTTGTGCCAGGAAGGGCTCTCAACAAGGGAAGTGTCCAGGCGTCTCGGAGTGAACCAAAGCGATGTTGTTCGGACATGGAGGAGATACAGAGAAACATGAACTGTCGATGACATGCCTCGCTCAGGCCGCATAAGGGCTACTACTGCAGTGGATGACGGATTATGGCTCGGAGAAGCCGTGACAGCAGCGCCACCATGTTCAATAATGATTTCGTGCAGCCACAGGACGTCGTGTTACGACTCAAACCTTGCGCAGTAGGCTGCATGATGCGCAACTTCACTCCCGACGTCCATGGCGAGGTCCATCTTTGCAACCACGACACCATGCGGAACGGTACAGATGGGCCCAACAACATGCCGAATGGACCACTCAGGATCAGCATCACGTTCTCTTCACCGACGAGTGCTGCGTATGCCTTCAACCAGACAATCGTCGGAGACGTGTTTGGAGGCAACACGGTCAGGCTGAACGCCTTAGACACACTGTCCAGCGAGTGCAGCGAGATGGAGTTTCCCTGCTGTTTTGGGGTGACATTATGCGGGGCCGACGTACGCCGCTGGTGGTCATGGAAGTCGCCGTAACGGCTGTACGTTATGTGAATGCCATACTCCGAACGATAGTGCAACCACATCGGCAGCGTATTGGCGAGGCATTCGTGTTCATGGACGACAGTTCGAGCCCCCATCGTGCACAACTTGTGAATGACTTCCTTCAGGATAAGGACATCGATCGACTAGAGTGGCCAGCATGTTCCCCACACTTGAACCCTATCGAACATCCCTGGGATAGATTGAAAAGGGCTGTTTACGGACGACGTGACCCACCAACCACTCTGAGGCATCGCCGGCCGGTGTGGCCGAGCAGTTCTAGACGCTTCAGTCTGGAACCGCGCGACCGCTAAGGTCGCAGGTTCGAATACTGCCTCGGGCATGGATGTGTGTGATGTCCTCAGGTTAGTTAGGTTTAAGTAGTTCTAAGTTCTAGGGGACTGATGACCACAGATGTTGAGTCCCATAGTGCTCAGAGCCATTTGAACCATTTTTGAATAGGCGTGCGTCAGTACAAGATGATGTGCTACTGGGTATTAGAGGTATCAGTGTGTACAGCAATCTGGACCAGCACTTCTGAAGGTCTCGCTGTATGGTGCAACAATACGCGACGTGTGGTTTTCATGAGCAATAAAAAGGGCGTAAATGCTGTTTATGTTCATCTCTATTCCAGTTTTCTGTACAGGTTCCGGAAGTCTCGGAACCGAGTTGATACAAAACATTTTTTGATGTGTGCATTCCGGTCCTGTTTTGAACTGCTGAAAGGCCCATATGGTACTTCATTTTGCTGAGCGATTGGGAGCTCGTGAAATCGAGTAGTCGGCCGAAAGCGCTCACGGATGTAGACATTGTCGTCTGTCCTTTGGGGCAAAGGTTTCCGATGGGCGTTTCTAAAGTCAATAGCTGTGCTCAGCCAATTATTCTTCCCCATTTGAAACGCCTGCAAGTATTGAAAGGGCATTCCCCTGACTAGCGGGGAATTCTGCTTAAGTATAATTTCCAGTTTTTCTTGGCGAGTGTTGCCTTTAGGTGAGCGGCACTTGCCGGTAGGCACAGCCCTACATCAGGTCGCGGAGCCAGTGTGTAGATCGACGGCGGTGGCTTGGTGAACGAAATTGACTTTGCGACAAGCCATAAATTATGCGTCCTTCCGTGGAAATTTGATGTTTTGTGTGACTCTTTCCCTGTTACCTTCCAACTGAATATATGCATTGTTATTATGTTGATTATGTGCAGGAGTTGCTAGTAGCCGGTTGGAGAAGATGTACTGAATTTTGAATGGTGAACGTATTCCAGTCCAGTGGTCGGATCTCGAAATCTTTTCTGAAAGTTGTTGCAGTTCCCTTTCTTAAAAATGAGGTTTTAATTTATTTTAAAGTTAATTAATATCCTCAGATCCAAGTGTTAGAGTTCAGTAATAACTTTCCTCAGCTGAACCACCGCAATAAGGGCCCATAATAGAAATGCTAGGCAAACTTTAAGTTACCAGTATAAGAATCTTAACCGGAGCGCTATAATTCGCATCTAAGTGCGTTCAATAATGTCCACCGTGACCGGTGCTGCTGACAACCAAAGAATATCAAATGATAAGTCAAAGAGGAAAAATTTGTCTCACATTCACACAGCAATTAAATACTGTGTACATTACTTTAAATGACCGAAAACAAATTGAGAAAACTTTCATTTCACTTTGGCTAATGGCCTTGCTGCAGTGGTAACACCGCTTCCCGTCAGATCACCGAAGTTAAGCGCTGTCAACCTTGGCTAACACTTGGATGGGTCACCGCCCGGGTCTGCCGAGTGCTGTTGACAAGCGGGGTCCACTCAGCCCTTGTGAGGTCAATTGAGAAGCTACTTGACTGAGAAGGAGCGGCTCCAGGCACGAAAACTGATAACAGCTGGGAGAGCGATGTGCTGACCACATGCACCTCTATATCCACATCCAGTGGTGTCTAAGGCTGAGGATGAAATGGCGCCCAGTCTGTGCCGTTGGGCCTTCAGGGCCTGTTTGGACGGTGTTTTATTTGTTTCTTCATTTCAGTTGACTATCTAAATTTTAAATACGGTTTACTCGATTGAAAATATAATATATTGATTTTTCCACCAATAGCAGCACAAAAAAATCCCCAGATAGCAATGGTTTTTGATTTATCAAAGGTTAATAGGACATCTTCTCTGACGTAGAATGAAACAAAATGTGAAATAAGTCGCTCCTTGAAATGGAACGATAATACACTCCTGGAAATGGAAAAAAGAACACATTGACACCGGTGTGTCAGACCCACCATACTTGCTCCGGACACTGCGAGAGGGCTGTACAAGCAATGATCACACGCACGGCACAGCGGACACACCAGGAACCGCGGTGTTGGCCGTCGAATGGCGCTAGCTGCGCAGCATTTGTGCACCGCCGCCGTCAGTGTCAGCCAGTTTGCCGTGGCATACGGAGCTCCATCGCAGTCTTTAACACTGGTAGCATGCCGCGACAGCGTGGGCGTGAACCGTATGTGCAGTTGACGGACTTTGAGCGAGGGCGTATAGTGGGCATGCGGGAGGCCGGGTGGACGTACCGCCGAATTGCTCAACACGTGGGGCGTGAGGTCTCCACAGTACATCGATGTTGTCGCCAGTGGTCGGCGGAAGGTGCACGTGCCCGTCGACCTGGGGCCGGACCGCAGCGACGCACGGATGCACGCCAAGACCGTAGGATCCTACGCAGTGCCGTAGGGGACCGCACCGCCACTTTCCAGCAAATTAGGAACACTGTTGCTCCTGGGGTATCGGCGAGGACCATTCGCAACCGTCTCCATGAAGCTGGGCTACGGTCCCGCACACCGTTACGCCGTCTTCCGCTCACGCCCCAACATCGTGCAGCCCGCCTCCAGTGGTGTCGCGACAGGCGTGAATGGAGGGACGAATGGAGACGTGTCGTCTTCAGCGATGAGAGTCGCTTCTGCCTTGGTGCCAATGATGGTCGTATGCGTGTTTGGCGCCGTGCAGGTGAGCGCCACAATCAGGACTACATACGACCGAGGCACACAGGGCCAACACCCGGCATCATGGTGTGGGGAGCGATCTCCTACACTGGCCGTACACCACTGGTGATCGTCGAGGGGACACTGAATAGTGCACGGTACATCCAAACCGTCATCGAACCCATCGTTCTACCATTCCTAGACCGGCAAGGGAACTTGCTGTTCCAACAGGACAATGCACGTCCGCATGTATCCCGTGCCACCCAACGTGCTCTAGAAGGTGTAAGTCAACTACCCTGGCCAGCAAGATCTCCGGATCTGTCCCCCATTGAGCATGTTTGGGACTGGATGAAGCGTCGTCTCACGCGGTCTGCACGTCCAGCACGAACGCTGGTCCAACTGAGGCGCCAGGTGGAAATGGCATGGCAAGCCGTTCCACAGGACTACATCCAGCATCTCTACGATCGTCTCCATGGGAGAATAGCAGCCTGCATTGCTGCGAAAGGTGGATATACACTGTACTAGTGCCGACATTGTGCATGCTCTATTGCCTGTGTCTATGTGCCTGTGGTTCTGTCAGTGTGATCATGTGATGTATCTGACCCCAGGAATGTGTCAATAAAGTTTCCCCTTCCTGGGACAATGAATTCACGGTGTTCTTATTTCAATTTCCAGGAGTGTACTTGATGTGGCTGAAGGCCAGTTAGATTGTCACTGAGTCTAAGTTCATTAAACGCACACTCCTTAAACTTCAATGTCCTGTAGCAAACAAAATCGTCTAAGATCGATGTGAAGGCATTCGAAAGTTTAACAGGAATAAATTTACGATTCCACAAGTCTGTCATGGCGACAGACTCCCCATCTTTCCTGGCAAGGACGCCACAAACACTTTAATTCTATAGCTTGCAGCTCCCGGGGATGTGAACTCAGATGTCAATGGTAGCCACGTCCTTGAGGCGGCTGCCGAGTGAGAGTTCTGACTGATGGAATCTTTATGGAATCGGCGCCTGGCCCAGGAAACTCACTCAGAGCGAATTGGTCTGCTCTAGTCCCAGCGCTGCCCTAAATACAGTCGATGCTAGGATACGCCGGACTTATTTTCGATCACATGTCTTGCGGAACAGAATGGGTCCAGGTGCCCACAGATGCTAGTGGCACTTGAGTCACCCCCTGATGGACCGTTGGAGCACGGAAGATTTTCCCCTGTGTGTTAGGCATCTTCGAACAACAGATGTGATGGTTGCTGATACCATAGGTTTTAAGCCTTGGTACAACATACATATTCTTTGAATAGTGTGACAAGCAGTGCACCTTGTATTATTAAAATTCCTAACAATTTTTAAAATATTAATGATAACTGCAGTAGCCCTAGCCTGGCGTACCTATAAACTCTCCAAGATCCTACTGCAGGCGGGTGTAAAACGAATGTGCGCAACGGAAATACTGAACGCGAAAATGAAGATTTGGCCCTGTTTGACTGCCCCCTGAAGCAGTTCTTCTGATCTGTTAGTGGTTATATTATCTCCTCGTTCTTGCTCTTTAACATATAATTACAACATAGACATAAATGAATGATTAAGGGAACTAGTAACTACTAAATGATAAATGTTATTTGTGCCTACAGCTCGTGGTCGTTCGGTAGCGTTCTCGCTTCGCACGCCCGGGTTCCCGGGTTCGATTCCCGGCGGGGTCAGGGATTTTCTCTGCCTCGTGAAGGCTGGGTGTTGTGTGATGTAGTTAGGTTTAAGTAGTTCTAAGTTCTAGGGGACTGATGACCATAGATGTTAAGTCCCATAGTGCTCAGAGCCATTTGAATTTTGTTATTTGTGCTTATACATTTATTGTTAATTAAAACCTCTTTATATTACAAATGCTTATATATCAATGTCCAATGAATATAAAGGAATACAAATAAATTTCCTAGCCAATAAGATTGATCAATTGCCCAAATCTGCCCCTTTTATGGCCACGGGATCTAATATAAATAACGCGAGACGACTGACATCATCAACATACCAAACACTAGAAGACACTACTTACAAAGATTATCTACAGTGGTTTGCAGCCTCAGTGGAAGTAAAATTTACGTGATCACAGCTGTTTAGCTGTATAGTCCTAATAAGCCGAAGCAATTAGCAATATCACCGTATATACTGCGTCCGGTGCGGCTGAGTGATGGTTCTCCAATACGTCTGCGACGACGGAAGAACTCCAGATCCATGCTACCTGCCGTTTTACTGTGGTTGCACAATACTGTAAAACTCAGCCGCACGGGGTAGCCGTGCGGTCTTTGCGCCTTGCCACGGTTCGCGCGGCTCCCCCCGTCGGAGGTTCGAGTCCTCCCTTGGGCATAGGTGCGTGTGTTGTCCTTAGTGTAAGTTAGTTTAAGTTAGATTAAGTAGTGTGTAAGTCTATGGACCGATGACATCAGCAGTTTGGTCCCATAGAACTTACAACAAATTTCCATTTATTTTGTAAAACTCACCTTTGCTGTATTATCTGACAGAATATATTTACAAATAGCCTACTCCCCTATAAAAAAACTGACTTCATTATTTAGACGAGATGAAAGTTTTAGCCCGTTCAAAGTACGTGTAATTCTATAAAGACTGTCATAAGCATCTGGCTCAAGACCCATATACTGCCTCTGTATTGGTATGATGACATCACATGAAGACACCAGTTGGTGGAACAATTACTAAGCTGTAGTGTCTTGTTCTGATGCGGCTACAGTACAAGAGGAGACGGAAATGTGCTACCTGTGCTAACACGGAGAAAGGAATAGCGCACTGATTCTTTAATCACGTGTTGTTTGTTTTCTCTGAAGTGTGACTGTGTGAGCGCGCGAAAGTGTGTGTGTGTGTATGTGTGTGCGTGTGTTTGTGTGTGATGTCGGTACCTCGCACTCCGTCAGATAGCATTTATATCTCCGCCACTTTTGCTCAACACAACGTAACCGCCTGTTCGCCAGGCCCTGTGTTTACGTGGGTGGCAGCTCGTTGTCCCTTGAAACAAAGCAAATTTGTTGGTATTGACTACACTCGTTTTATGACTGCTCCTTAATGCGATAAGATAATTCGATAAGTAACCCATCACATTTTTTTCTGAAAGCAGATTAGTTTTATTCAGGTTTCCAATACACCGTACTCTTTCCCACTCCTTTGGCTATAAAACCCTATTTTTCAACATAACCTCCGTTCAGTGCGACGGCCTTACCCCTCCAACTGGGAGGGCTTATATTCCCACATGGTACCACTGTACTGGTCGACGACCGAGCCACCGTCTTACTGCGTCAATAACATCCTCATCATCCACGTACTGCTTCCCGTGGACTGCATCTTCCATTGGGCCAGACAAATGGGAGTTAGAAGGTGCAAGACCCGGGCTATAGGGTGGATGAGGAAGAGCAGTCCAATGAAGGTTTGGGAGTCTTCTCAGGAGCGCGGCCTTGTGGAGGCCTTGGGTTGTCATGGAGAAGGACGCTGGAGTCGTTTCTTCAGTTCCCTGTGCAATGGTGCTTGAATTACGTAAACATTACGGCACCTCAACTCAACCTCTCGATACCAGCGATATTCTACTATGTTTCTGTTAACTACTTAACATATTTCTGAGACAACATTCAGATTTGATTTCATTTGTGATACATCGATATGTTTATATTGCAATGATATTATTCTTATGTGTATTCTTTGTTTTGTCACTATGATCTTTGACGTACTTGTAAATCTGATTTTTTGGGCGCGTAAGCGATTATTAGTTAGTTGTCAGAGAGTCGGGCCTTGAAAAAGTGAAGTCTTGGACGTCATGTTGGAAAGACGTATATTGTAGTCAGTTTATAAAATGTGAACTTTACAAGTGAGGAAGATGTTTTCAGCTATGTTTAGTATTGTGAAGTGATGTTTTGTGTATCACGTGATATTGCAACAAAAGGAATAAAAAGGAAATGTAACTTAAATTTGGAGTGCTGATTATTTTTTTTACATCACTAGTGTGCTAACTTTGAAAGGTTTAATATTCAAGAATGGTTTGTGAAGCGCATCTACAAAACTTTTGAATATAGCAGAATAAAACCTAGGCCTCTTTGCATCCGAGCTTGGAATCATCACCACCTAGATTTTCGACGATTGAGCCATTATTTTACAACGAGACCAGCGTGGGAAACACGAAAAGATGAGTGCCTAGTTAATTCATTATTACATGAAATGACTTTAATAACTGTTCTCTAATGACACTTGCCACATAATAACTTTGTTGTTGCCCGAAAATGCAGTATTTAGCAGCGTGAGCAACACCACAATCATTATAAAATTTTGACCTTTGTTGTGGTAGGGTTGTTGGACCTGAGAAAAGCACACCACACTTTAGAACTGATCGTTGTACTACACTCCTGGAAATGGAAAAAAGAACACATTGACACCGGTGTGTCAGACCCACCATACTTCCTCCGGACACTGCGAGAGGGCTGTACAAGCAATGATCACACGCACGGCACAGCGGACACACCAGGAACCGCGGTGTTGGCCGTCGAATGGCGCTAGCTGCGCAGCATTTGTGCACCGCCGCCGTCAGTGTCAGCCAGTTTGCCGTGGCATACGGAGCTCCATCGCAGTCTTTAACACTGGTAGCATGCCGCGACAGCGTGGACGAGAACCGTATGTGCAGTTGACGGACTTTGAGCGAGGGCGTATAGTGGGCATGCGGGAGGCCGGGTGGACGTACCGCCGAATTGCTCAACACGTGGGGCGTGAGGTCTCCACAGTACATCGATGTTGTCGCCAGTGGTCGGCGGAAGGTGCACGTGCCCGTCGACCTGGGACCGGACCGCAGCGACGCATGGATGCACGCCAAGACCGTAGGATCCTACGCAGTGCCGTAGGGGACCGCACCGCCACTTCCCAGCAAATTAGGGACACTGTTGCTCCTGGGGTATCGGCGAGGACCATTCGCAACCGTCTCCATGAAGCTGGGCTACGGTCCCGCACACCGTTAGGCCGTCTTCCGCTCACGCCCCAACATCGTGCAGCCCGCCTCCAGTGGTGTCGCGACAGGCGTGAATGGAGGGACGAATGGAGACGTGTCGTCTTCAGCGATGAGAGTCGCTTCTGCCTTGGTGCCAATGATGGTCGTATGCGTGTTTGGCGCCGTGCAGGTGAGCGCCACAATCAGGACTGCATACGACCGAGGCACACAGGGCCAACATCCGGCATCATGGTGGGGGGAGCGATCTCCTACACTGGCCGTACACCACTGGTGATCGTCGAGGGGACACTGAATAGTGCACGGTACATCCAAACTGTCACCGAACCCATCGTTCTACCATTCCTAGACCGGCAAGGGAACTTGCTGTTCCAACAGGACAATGCACGTCCGCATGTATCCCGTGCCACCCAACGTGCTCTAGAAGGTGTAAGTCAACTACCCTGGCCAGCAAGATCTCCGGATCTGTCCCCCATTGAGCATGTTTGGGACTGGATGAAGCGTCGTCTCACGCGGTCTGCACGTCCAGCACGAACGCTGGTCCAACTGAGGCGCCAGGTGGAAATGGCATGGCAAGCCGTTCCACAGGACTACATCCAGCATCTCTACGATCGTCTCCATGGGAGAATAGCAGCCTGCATTGCTGCGAAAGGTGGATATACACTGTACTAGTGCCGACATTGTGCATGCTCTGTTGCCTGTGTCTATGTGCCTGTGGTTCTGTCAGTGTGATCATGTGATGTATCTGACCCCAGGAATGTGTCAATAAAGTTTCCCCTTCCTGGGACAATGAATTCACGGTGTTCTTATTTCAATTTCCAGGAGTGTATGACGGAGGACATCAAACAGAATAACCCTTTCAGAATCCCAGAAGACCGTCACCATGACTTTGCCAGCTAAGAGTGCGGGTTTGAACTTTTTGCCTGCCGGAGTAGCCGAGCGGTTCTAGGCGCTTCAGTCCGGAACCGCGCGACTGCTACGGTCGCAGTTTGAATCCTGTCTCGGTCATGGATGTGTGTGATGTCCTTAGGTTAGTTAGGCTTAAGTAGTTGTAAGTTCTAGGGGACTGATGACTGCAGAAGTTAAGTCCTATAGTGCTCAGAGCCATTTGAACCTTTTTTTAAACTTTTTTCTTTGGAGGAGGGGTGGTGTGGCGCAGTTTTGTTTCCTGTTCGCGGTGATGAACTCTTGTTTCCTCGCTACAAAAAGAAAAAAAAATGTAGCGATCAATCTCGTAATGCGCAAGCAATTCCACACTGATGGCACTACGTTGCTCTCTATGGCCTTCTGTTGGGCAATGAGGTACCCAGCGGGAACACAGCTGATGGACGAGCGTGCCAGCACTACAAACAGAAATGTCCAGTGCAGGGTCTGATTGTGATCCGACCATCACCTCGAATGAGAGTGTCCGCACGTTCCAACATTGGGGAGTCACAGCTGTGTGCAGTCGGCCAGCACGCGAGAGATCAGACAGGTTGCACAACCTTGTTGCAATGAGGACGGACACCTCGCTTACTGTGCTTTTGTCTCCGTAGACATTCTGCGAGCGGCTGTGAATATCTGTGGTTCTTTGTTTTTCCATCAAAAGAAACTCAATGACAGCTGTTTGCTTGGAACGCACCTCTGTTACAGGCGCCACTTTGCAGGCTACGTATAGTTCCGCCACCTATCGGAACGTAGTGAATTTCTAGTGGTTGAAGCGGGAATATTCCATGATCTCCAACAACAAGTTCCACATTTTTCAACTGAAATTGGCGGATTAAAATATGTGTCACGTTAACTTTAAATGCGAACAGTTTAGGTTATTCTTTACCGTGACTGTTACTGGCATGTGATGAGTTACGACAGCGAATAGGAACCTGTGACCACTGGAGGTATTCTATTTTACTTATTTTATGTTTACCATTAGATATCAGTTTAATTTTTTGTCAGAAGAAATCCAAAACCATGTTCTGAAATAGTGTCTTTTTTCTCCACTAGGCAGTGCCACAAGTTCCTCCAAAAATCGTAACACAACATACGCAGAAAAGTCATACTAAATAATGTAAATCCACCCGATGATGGAGGTTTAAACCTTTGAAACGCGTCGTGGAAATAAATAAAACGGTGGCTGGCAACAGTAAACTTGTTGTTTCATTCAATGTGTCACGTTACTTACTGAACGCCCCTCGGATGTCCGTGACTTTCCAGTAACACTGCAGTGAATAAATTACTTTTCTTGGCCTTATTTGTCTTGGAGAAGAAATAAAAACTTTGAGGTTCACCGATGACATTGTAATTCTGTCAGAGACAGCAAAGGACTTGGAAGAGCAGTTGAACGGAATGGACAGTGTCTTGAAAGGAGGGTATAAGATGAACATCAACAAAAGCAAAACGAGGATAATGGAATGTAGTCGAATTAAGTCAGGTGATGCTGAGGGAATTAGATTAGGAAATGAGACACTTAAAGTAGTAAAGGAGTTTTGCTATTTGGGGAGCAAAATAACTGATGATGGTCAAAGTAAAGAGGATATAAAATGTAGACTGGCAATGGCAAGGAAAGCGTTTCTGAAAAAGAGAAATTTGTTAACATCGAGTATAGATTTAAGTGTCAGGAAGTCGTTTCTGAAAGTATTGTATGGAGTGTAGCCATGTATGGAAGTGAAACGTGGACGATAAATAGGTTAGACAAGAAGAGAATAGAAGCTTTCGAAATGTGGTGCTACAGAAGAATGCTGAAGATTAGATGGGTAGATCACATAACTAATGAGGAGGTATTGAATAGAATTGGGGAGAAGAGGAGTTTGTGGCACAACTTGACTAGAAGAAGGGATCGGTTGGTAGGACATGTTCTGAGGTATCAAGGGATCACCAATTTAGTACTGGAGTGCAGCGTTGAGGGTAAAAATCGTAGAGGGAGACCAAGAGATGAATACACTAAACAGATTCAGAAGGATGTAGGTTGCAGTAGGTACTGGGAGATGAAGAAGCTTGCACAGGATAGAGTAGCATGGACAGCTGCATCAAACCAGTCTCAGGACTGAAGACCACAACAACATCAACATTTTTCTTACATATATTTTTGAAATTCTGCTGTTGAATACAAACATTGATCAAGTAGAATGAACTTAGCGCTTTATTAAAATGTGAGAATGATGAAATATTTTTATTTGTATCGCACTATTTTTAATGGAACTTTTGCAAGCTGCCGTCTGTATTGACTGGACCTGCACTCTCCTGTTTATCTTACACTGAAGAGCCTGCCTAATATCGTGAAGGGACCCCGAGAGCACGCAAAGTGCCACACCACGACGTGGCATGGACTCGACTAAAGTCTGAACTAGTGCTGGAGGGGACTGACATCATGAATCCTGCAGGGAGTAGAAGTACGTGGGGTGAAGAACTCTTCTGAACAGCACGTTGCAAGGCATCCCGGATATGCTCAATAATGTTCATGTCTGGGGAGTTTGGTGGCAGCGGAACTGTTTAAACTCAGAAAAGTGTTCCTGGAGACACTCTGTAGCAATTCTGGACGTGTGGGGTGTCGCCATTGTTGTTGTTGTTGTTGTTGTTGTTGTTGTGGTCTTCAGTCCTGAGACTGGTTTGATGCAGCTCTCCAAGCTACTCTATCTTGTGCAAGCTTCTTCATCTCCCAGTACCTACTGCAACCTACATCCTTCTGAATCTGCTTAGTGTATTCATCTCTTGGTCTCCCCCTACGATTTTTACCCTCCACGCTGCCCTCCAATACTAAATTGGTGATCCCTTGATGCCTCATAACATGTCCTACCAGCCGATCCCTTCTTCTGGTCAAGTTGTGCCACAAACTTCTCTTCTCCCCAATCCTATTCAATTCTTCCTCATTAGTTATGTGATCTACCCATCTAATCTTCAGCATTCTTCTGTAGCACCACATTTCGAAAGCTTCTATTCTCTTCTTGTCCAAACTAGTTATCGTCCATGTTTCACTTCCATACATGGCTACACTCCATACAAATACTTTCAGAAATGACTTTCTGACACTTAAATCTATACTCGATGTTAACAAATTTCTCTTTTTCAGAAACGCTTTCCTTGCCATTGCCAGTCTACATTTTATATCGTCTCTACTTCGACCATCATCAGTTATTTTGCTCCCCAAATAGCAAAACTCCTTTACTACTTTAAGTGTCTCATTTCCTAATCTAATTCCCTCAGCATCACCTGACTTAATTCGACTACATTCCATTATCCTCGTTTTGCTTTTGTTGATGTTCATCTTATATCTTCCTTTCAAGACACTATCCATTCCATTCAACTGCTCTTCCAAGTCCTTTGCTGTCTCTGACAGAATTAGAATGTCATCGGCGAATCTCAAAGTTTTTATTTCTTCTCCATGGATTTTAATACCTACTCCGAATTTTTCTTTTGTTTCCTTTACTGCTTGCTCAATATACAGATTGAATAACATCGGGGAGAGGCTACAACTGTCTTAATCCCTTCCCAACAACTGCTTCCCTTTCATGTCCCTCGACTCTTATAACTGCCATCTGGTTTCTGTACAAATTGTAAATAGCCTTTCGCTCCCTGTATTTTACCCCTGCGACCTTTAGAATTTGAAAGAGAGTATTCCAGTCAACATTGTCAAAAGCTTTCTCTAAGTCTACAAATGCTAGAAACGGAGGTTTGCCTTTCCTTAATCGCCATGTCCTGTTAAAATTGCCCAAGTCCGTCGGCATGCACAATGGACATGAATGGATGCAGGTGATCAGACAGGATGCTGACGTACGTGTCACCTGTCAGAGTCGTGTCTCGACGTATCAGAGGTCCCATATCACTCCAACTGCACACGCCCCACACCATTACAGAGCTTCCATCAGCTCAGTCCCCTGTTGTCATGCAGGGTCCATGGGTTCATGAGGTTGTCTCCATACTCGTATACGTCCATCCGCTCCATACAATCTGAAACGAGACTCGTCTGACCAGACAACATGTTTCCAGTCATAAACAGTGCAATGTCGTGTTGACAGGCCCAGGCGAGGCGTAAGGCTTTGTGTCGTGCAGTCATCAAGGGTACACGAGTGGTCCTTCGGCTCCGAAAGCCCATAACGAGGATATTTCGTTGAATGGTTCGCACACTGACACTTGTTGATGTCCCAGCATTGAAATCTGCAGCAATTTATAGAACGGTTGCACTTCTGTCACAATGAACGATTCTCTTCAGTCGTCGTAGGTCTCGTTCTTGCAGGATCTTTTTCCCGCCGCATCGATGTTCGCGGTACACTCGTGAAATGGTCGTACTGGAAAATCCCCACTTCATCGCTACCTCGGGGATGCCGTGACCCATCGGTCGTGCGCCGACAAACTCACTTAAGTCTTGATACCTGCCATTGTAGCAGCAGCAACCGACCTAACATCAGCGCCAGACACTTGTCCTATATAGGCGTTGCCGATCGCAGCGCCGTATTCTGCCTGTTTACATATCTCTGTAGTTGAATACCTGTATCAGTTCTTTAGCGCTTCAGTATATAACATGTTTATGAATATTGAAGGTTTTGTTTATGTGTGCTACACGCAGAACAACATGAGTAGCATATGGACAGGGGAGGTAATGCGCGTTTTAGTAGAGCTAATGTAGAAATTTTACGTGTACGCACTCTCGGAAGCAAACGGCCTGGTTTGCGAAACAGATACAACAGACAGTTGCTGCTGGGGAGCGCTGCAGATGGAACTCACCACAGCAAATAGGCATATCACACTAACAGCAAGTGCAGTGTGATGCGGGCGCTATACTTCCTGTGGTTGGTTATAGCGTCCGCGTCCACATCGACGTCAGCTGTCTAATCCTGTATGAGGAGTGCTTAAAGCTATTGTGGCTAGTTTATGCTTGTGTAGAGGTTTACAATGTTCGTTTTCTAAGACAGTGATTGGTTCTGAGTTAGCCTGGTAATGCTGCTGAGTGGAAGGACAGGATCTCAGGCAATTCAAAACAACATTCACCATAAAAAGGATCAACACCTTTATTTAACACGCAGAATTTAAGAAGATTGAGAATAACTATTTCGGACTTGAACAACGGTAAGAATTTTCTTTTACTGTCCAAGAAAACAGTGAATGGACTCAAATTTCAGCAGCTTGAAATTACATGAGCAAACTTTTATCTGTCCAATTGTACAATACGAGGTGCATTCAAGTTCTAAGGCCTCCGATTTTTTTTCTCCGGACTGGAAAGAGATAGAAACATGCGCATTGTTTTAAAATGAGGCCGCATTCATTGTCAATACGTTCCAGAGATGGCAGCACCATACAGCAGATGGAATTTTACCGCCAGCGGCGAGAATGAGAACTGTTTTAAATACATAAAATGGCGACGTTTTCCTTACTTGAACAGCGTGCAATCATTCGTTTTCTGAATTTGCGTGGTGTGAAGCCAATTGAAATTCATCGACAGTTGAAGGAGACATGCGGTGATGGAGTTATGGATGTGTCGAAAGTGCGTTCGTGGGTGCAACAGTTTAATGAAGGCAGAACATCATGTGACAACAAACCGAAACAACCTCGGGCTCGCACAAGCCGGTCTGACGACATGATCGAGAAAGTGGTGAGAATTGTTGTGGGGGATCGCCGAATGACTGTTGAACAGATCGCCTCCAGAGTTGGCATTTCTGTGGGTTCTCTGCACACAATCCTGCATGACGACCTGAAAATGCGAAAAGTGTCATCCAGGTGGGTGTCACGAATGCTGACGGACGACCACACGGCTGGCCGTGTGGCATGTTGCCAAGCAATGTTGACGCGCAACGACAGCATGAATGGGACTTTCTTTTCGTCGGTTGTGACAATGGACGAGACGTGGATGCCATTTTTCAATCCAGAAACAAAGCGCCAGTCAGCTCAATGGAAGCACACAGATTCACCGCCACCAAAAAAATTTCGGGTAACCGCCAGTGCTGAAAAAATGATGGTGTCCATGTTCTGGGACAGCGAGGGCGTAATCCTTACCCATTGCGTTCCAAAGGGCACTACGGTAACAGGTGCATCCTACGAAAATGTTTTGAAGGACAAATTCCTTCCTGCACTGCAACAAAAACGTCCGGGAAGGGCTGCGCGTGTGCTGTTTCACCAAGACAACGCACCCGCACATCGAGCTAACGTTACGCAACAGTTTCTTCGTGATAACAACTTTGAAGTGATTCTTCATGCTCCCTACTCACCTGACCTGGCTCCATGGACTTTTGGCTTTTTCCAACAATGAAAGACACTCTCCGTGGCCGCACATTCACCAGCCGTGCTGCTATTGCCTCAGCGATTTTCCAGTGGTCAAAACAGACTCCTTAAGAAGCCTTCGCCGCTGCCATGGAATCATGGCGTCAGTGTTGTGAAAAATGTGTACGTCTGCAGGGCGATTACGTCGAGAAGTAACGCCAATATCGTCTTAGTTATGTGACTGGATTCGTGATTACTGTCAGAGAGATCAAAGTTCTTAGTAAATGACGGAAAGTCATCGAGTGAAACAGAAGGGATTTCTGGCGTTCCCCAAGGTAGTGTTATAGGCCCTCTGCTGTTCCTTATCTACATAAACGATTTAGGAGACTATAGCAGTAGTCTTAGGTTGGTTGCAGATGACGCTGTCGTTTACCACCAAGTTAAGTAATCAGAAAATCAAAACAAATTGCAAAACGATTTAGAGAAGATGTCTGTATTGTGTGAAAATTTGCAGTTGACCGTGAATAATGATAAATGTGAGAGCATCCACTTGAGTGCTAAAAGGAATGCGTCAAACTTCGGCTTCACAATAAATCAATCAAATCTAAAAGCCGTAATTTCAACTAAATACCTAGGAATTAAAATTACGAACAACTTAAACTGGGAAGAACTGTGGAGAACGCGAACCAAAGACTGCGTTTTATAGTCAGAACATTTAGAAAATGCAACACATGTACTGGAGAGACTGCCTCACTACGCTTGTCCGTCATCTTTTATAGTACTGATGCGCGTTGTGGTATCTTTAGCAGATAAGATTAACGGAGTACATCGAGAAAGTTAAAAAAGGGCAGCACGTTTTGTAGTATCGGGAAATAGGGGAGAGAGAATCACGGGCATGATACAGGAATTGGGACGGAAATTATGCAAACAAATGCGTTCTTCGTTACGGCAGGATCTCCTCACGAAATTTCAATCACCATCTTTCTTCTCCGAATGCGAAAATATTTTGTTAACATAGAAAGAAACGATCATCATAATAAAATAAGGGAAATCAGAGCTCGCACGGAAATATATAGGTGTTCGTGTTTTCCGCATGCTGTTCGAGAGTGGAATAATATAGAAAATTATTGTGAAGGTGGTTCGATGAACCCTCTGCCAGTCATTTTAGTCTCACTTGTAGAGTATCCATGTGGATGTAGATGTATTCTGTACCAGATTCGATACGAAGCAGAGTCGAATGGACAGCTTTCAAGACAGTCAATTAAAGCAGGCTGCAAATAACGGAAATAAGCAGTTTTAATATTTACTCCTTAACTTTGATTACTACTGTGTCAATAGTTCATTAACAACTTTTATGGCCAAAATAAGGGGGAATGTATCAATTAGGATTGATGGTTCAAATGGCTCTGAGCACTATGGGACTTAACTTCTAAGGTCATCAGTCCCCTAGAACTTAGAACTACTTAAACCTAACTAACCTAAGGACATCACACACATCCATGCCCGAGGCAGGATTCGAACCTGCGACCGTAGCGGTCACGCGGTTCCAAACTGTAGCGCCTTTAACCGCTTGGCCACCCCGGCCGGCAATTGGGATTGACTTAAATACAAACTCCACCTTGAATCAGCTGTTAATAACACTTATGACCAGAAATATAGATGACATTGGGCACTTTCAAAATTTGTTGCCATGGCGACACAATAAACTAGTTGGAGCGATTTCATATAGCAGATAATTATGCAGCCTGTGAGAGCTTGATAATCGAAAAGTAGGTGCTCTATGCAAACATCTCTAATAATATTAAAGCTACGAAGCAGCATTAGCCTTCAAAGGAGCTCAGACATCGAAATTCAAATGAGCGGTATTTACGAGGGCCGTTTGAAAAGTCCGTGCAAAAATAAAAACTATTTACGTTTTTGGGGTAAACCTTTTTTATATTTCGACTTAGACTCATTTTAGACTTATACATTTGGCCAACGCTGTTCTAATTTGTTGAGCTCTTCCACAGAATAGGAATTGTCCAAGTCTGCATAATAGCTATTAGTTGCTGCAATCACCTCCTCGTTTGAATAAAATCTTTATCCCCCCAGCCATTTCTTAAAATTGGGTAACAAATAGTAGTCTAAGGGAGCCAAGTGTGGAGAATAGGGGGGATGTGAAACGAGTTGAAATCCTATTTCCATTTATTTTGCGACCAAAACTGCTTACGTGTGTGCTGGTGCATTGTCGTGATGGAAAAGGACTTTTTTGCGTTTTTCTTGCAGCTCGGTTTTCAGACGGTCCAGTAACGATGAATAATATGCAACTGTAATAGCTTTACCCTTTTCCAGATAGTCAATGAGGATTATCCTTTGCGAATCCCAAAAGACAGTCGCCATAACCTTTCCGACCGAAGGACTGGTCTTCGCCTTTTTTGGTGCAGATTCTCCCTTGGTAACCCATTGTTTAGATTGTTGTTTGGTCTCAGGAGTACAGTAATGTATCCATGTTGCATCCACAGTTACGAAACGTCGGTTAAAGTCCTGCGGATTGCCGGCCGAAGTGGCCGTGCGGTTAAAGGCGCTGCAGTCTGGAATCGCAAGACCGCTACGGTTGCAGGTTCGAATCCTGCCTCGGGCATGGGTGTTTGTGATGTCCTTAGGTTAGTTAGGTTTAACTAGTTCTAGGGGACTAATGACCTCAGCAGTTGAGCCCCATAGTGCTCAGAGCCATTTGAACCATTTTCCTGCGGATTCTTCCTCAATAGCCGCAAACCATCCTTGACACTTCACACGATTCCGTTTTTGGTCAAGCATGAGCACTCTCGAAACCGGTGGTGCCATCTCTCGGACTTTGCACGGGCTTTTCAAACGCCCCTCGTAAATAGCCAAAAGCATGTACAGTTTGAGGCGTGCTACTTCTGATACCAAAACTGCTTACAGGTTTCAACCTGCTTTCCTTCACCCAATGTACAGGCGGGTACAGACAAACACGTGGCCAAAGCAGCATTACTTGTCATCGGACCGTGGCCCAGCACGAAAGGACTCTTTGCGTCGCCCGAAGGAAAACAATTAAAAACACTAAAGTTTTAATATTAAAAAAGACAGGAAAATGGTAGTGTTACGGCGTAAAGTCAAGCGCCGGCACGCCAGTCGGGAACGATAGAGAAGAGACGGCTGTGAGAAGACGTCAGCCAATCGTGTACTGACCGACCACTCTCCAGGACGACAACGCGACAGCAGCGGACCCTGTGCGAGGAGGACATAAGCGCCGCGACCGACTGGCGACACACCACTTCAATAGCAGCTTCAAGACTAGTGATTTCGCTTGTACACTCTATGCAGCACAGACTTCGAATTGTTTATAATGAAGAATATCGATTATTCTGTATGTCGCCCTTTGCTCACGACACATCTGCGTAATTGCAGAAGTTAAGTATTGTCTCTTTTCTTTTTGTAATAAAACTCTATAATACGACTAGTTTGATTTGATTGTCTAGCGAACCGTGTTCGAAAGATTCCTAAACACACCATATTTGACGACGAGGCTGGACGTAATATTTGCCGACCAGCAGGGAGACATAATAGGTAGCACACAGTTTACTCTCAGTATCACAGAAAGGGCTCATTTATTATCAAGACCAAGTTTACGCCAGCTCAACGGATAGCTTAAATAACACTCACAAGGAACGCAGCTGCAGTTTTATTCCTTTCTTTTTTTTTTTTTTTTTTTAAAAAAAGAGATAACATACAATATACCAAGGCTCGAATCTTATATAACAGATTAAAGGGTAGCTGATGAAATCTTCTCAGGCTTCCATCCGGGTAGCTGCGTCGACGGGAAAGCCTATATTCACAGCTTAAAAGGTAATTTCTAAGTCACGCAACGAACAGCGCCACAAGCGAAACCAGGAGCAATTGCAAAGCATGGAGTGAGAGATTACCTTCATATAATTCACCAACTTCCCAATACCAAACACTGGACTTTCCAGCTAGGCAAGACGTACATCATTGACCAAGGCAAAGGCGGAACCAAACCATCTTCCATAACATGGCAACGCTCGAGAAGGCGCTACGGCAGATCCACCACGAGTCCGGGCACATCACACCACGGCAAATCCAATCACCCCGCCGAACGGAGAATCAGTTGGCGCAGTGGTTTACCGTACTGGACTCGCATTCGGAAGGACCAGCGTTCGAACTCGCGTTGGGCCATTAACAGTTATGTTTTCCGTGATTTTCCTATATCGCCTCAGGCGATACAGTATACAGAATTTCGGGATAAATAAATTACCCGACAAAGCTAGGTCACCAGTTAGTTATGAATAAATACAAGTCAGTTATGAATAAATAAACTACGTTAGTGATGAATACCTTCCACCAATTTTCGAATTTTTTTATTTATCATCTCAAAATGCAATAGGATTTATCATCATAATACAATGGAAATTAATAGTTCAGAATATATACGGCGATTCAGCTGCCCCTACCGTTTAGTTTTATGCAACCTGCACAACATCTATATATCAGAAAGGCGACAGCCACGTAATCGATATAAATTCCCTGTCAGAGCATTGTGCGATTGTTGGCAAACGGATTAATACCATAAAAATAGAAGGGAGGATTGGTCATGAGTTACACTGTATTTTGACCAAGATACATCTTACTTCTTCCGTATCTATCAAAGTGTCTCAACTCTTTCTCTGTATAATTAGCGCTACAGTCATACAGGTTTTGGATGTCTCTGTAAGCTTATACCGTTTATAGTACTTAATCTTTCGTAAATGGTGCATAAACGTTGCCTTATAAACTGTGCTTCGCCGATGGAAACAACAAAATTAACAGGAGATACCAAAATGGGAAGTGTGGAAGTAACAACTTTCTGGTACATAACGTCTGAACCATTTACAAAATACTAAGTACTATAAACGGGATAAACTTACTAAACCATCCAAAACGTGTATGACTGAACCGCTAATTATGCAAAGAAAGGCTGGAGACACTTGAGTAAGATTGGAGGAAACTTAGGTATATCTGAGTCCAAAAATACCGTGTAATACATGGCCAATACTCTCTTGCATTTCTTACAGTATGATCCCGTTTTCCAACAGAGACCGAACTTATATCAATTATGTAGCTGTCGCCTGTCCGGAAACCGTTCGTGATACAGATGTAGCGTGGGTTGCATAAAACGAATCGGTGGGGGCAGCTATACTACCTTGTGTACACACATAATAAACAAGTATGTTTTTATGAGGACACGGAAAGTTGTTGGCCGTTACCTTGATGAAGGAACTGTGCAGACATTTGCTTGAAATGATTCAGAAAAGCAAAGAAAACCTAAAGCAGGATGGCTGGACAGATCAAACTCCACCCTCCCAAATATGTGATCAGAGTCTTAACAAATGCAATAGTTCATTCCGTTGGTACAGATCGCAAATGTTATTTTGATTATACACATTGGTAACGTAAAACATAGTTTATCACTGCACACATTATGGACAGGTGTGATCCCTGCATCACAGTCATGCTGCTATCCTCCTTGCACTCACTTCAGTCTGTTCGTAGAACTGACACCGTGCCCTAAACGTGCTACTGTCCTCCCCTGACCCCTCCCTCATGCATATCTCCATCTCCTCCCATCATTCCATCAAGAAACTGAGTCAATATCCCTCTCCCCCCCCCCCAATCTTCTTTATGATGTGACGTTGGTCTCAGGAGAATGACAAGATATGTAACTACTATAGACCTTAAAACTTTTGTTTCGTAAAAGCATTACCTTGTGCTCATGTACTACAGTGTGATACGATGTTGTTTATTATTAACTCCTACTCTGATTCCTCTAAGCAGTCTTAAATTGTGTACTGTTATTAACTTTTGACGTGTGTTTTAGCTGTCTTTTTAAATGGAACTATTCTATTAATATTTTTCATTTCCTTGAGCATTTTATTATAGAATTTTATTCCCTGACAGAATGTGCTGTTTTGGTCTTTATCCCTTGGTAAATGTGAATCCAAACGGGCTCTTATTCCATGGTTATGTATAGAACAATTAGTAAAACGCAAAGGTTTTCCCTGATACGCACAACAAATCGGTAGACCTCAACTGTTGCGGGTAAGGATACCTAGGTTTTAAAATAATTTTTTACAACGAGCTCCACTACTACTTCATTATCCGTATGGCACTTTTCTACTGTCTGAAGACAGTGCGGTGTCCTTGCTGTGTGCGACTGATTCTCAGAAAAGAAACGCACAGCTTCGAACTGAGAGTACGCAAAAACAGTATGTCACCGAAAGACATTGATTGTTACAAACTGGTGATAGAACCCTAAGATAAGAATATGCCAATGACATATTTTTGTCAGTATCTTTGTGTGATCTTTCTACGTTAACCGACAATCAATATTCATCCCACCTTAATGCGACAGAATTGTTTTCTCTCTTTGTGCTTGCAATAGAAGTGATCAGTACCTCATCTTTTTGTTACGTTTCGTACTTTTCAATACATTTAAAGAGATGGATTATTCTATACACTCCATAAGTTTATTATATGAAAGAAACGAGTTTCGCGTTTTGTATAGTTTTAATGACATCAGTCAAACAGTTTTGTACACTCATATCTGGAATATTTGTTTAAACGTTGAATCCAACATAAATAATATTAATTTTATTATTTTTCAGCAGACTTAATACTTTCTCGTATATTGGATTAATTTCGAAATTTATTTACTGAATTTTATGTCCATTTGAAGTCATCGACATTAAAATTGTTAATACAAACATGTAAAAAAACTTCAAAGCAAAAATTATCGATAAGAAAGGCATTTTTATCAAAATAATTTCTTTGATAGATATATTATCTTTGTTCTTCTGAGGTAGTTGTGAGAAGCTGTTGTATGTAGTTGTTGGGAGGTTGTACTGCGTGTGCCATGTATTCTGAGCTTCAGACATATTTTAATGTTGAAATTGTGGTGTCTCATAATGAAGACAATCAATTGCTCTAATCAAAAGAGAAAATGCCTGCAACAAATTATTTCAACTTCCATATTCTAAACCAAAACCTGAATATCCTCCTGTAAGCAGAAATATACCTCTAGTTGTTGAGCCAACAAAAATGTCGAATATGTCGAATGAAGACGAAAGATTAAGTAATGAACATTATTAAGTTTATTTTTACCACACTCATTATTTTATGGATAGTTCAAGCTCTGCTCGTGTTTGTTCTCTGTGGCAGAACATATCACGCAAACAGGTGCAAAGATGGTATTTGCGAGCTTTGTTATAAAAATAAAGTAGTAGATACGGATATAGACAAGTTTGATGCCGAAGTGCATACTGTTTGTTTTCCTTCTGTTCAACGTTAATTTCTTACATACCGCCATATCGTGAACATCCTTCAGGGTTTCGTCTGCGTTCTCGAATAGGGCTTCTTGTGTTTAATCAGTGATTGTGATGATACTGTCATCAGCAAAGAGAACTTTTTCTCCGTGTCGTGTTCTGTCTGGAAAGTCGTAGACATACGAGGGGCGTTCGGTAAGTAATGAAACACAATTTTTCCGCTGACAAAACGTGGAATTTGTTGTGTTACATCGTGGTATATCTCTGCTTCAGCCCCTATAGTTTCATGAAGTTCCGATTGGTGTCGGTGCTATATGTAGCCTTCGAAATGGCGTCTGTAAAGGAGGTGAGTTCCAAGCCGACAACTGTTTTCTTCTAGCGGAAAACCAGACTATCGCAAATATTCACAGGCGCTTGCAGAATGTCTACGGAGACCTGACAGTGAACAAAAGCACGGTGAGTCCTTGAACGAGGCGTATGTCGTCATCGCAACAAGGCTTCGCAAACCTGTCGGATCTTCGGCGGGTTCGCGGTCCACACACGCCAGTGACTCGTTGAGTGTCGGAACGTAGGAACCCTCATTCGAGGCGATCGACTGATGACAATCAAATACCTCGCTGCACGACTGGAAGTTTCTGTTGAGAGTGCCAACACACTCGTCCACCATTAGGGTACTCGCTGGGTTCCTCGCCAATACACAAAAGAACATAAAGAGCAACGAAGGACCATCTGTGGGAAGATGCTTGCGCGTTACTGATCGTGACCATTTTTTGTCGAACATCCTCTGAGGCGATGAAACATGGATTCGTCAATTCGAACCGGAACAATACGGCAGTCCATAGAGTGGTGCCTCACCACCTCTCTTCCGAAGTAAAAGATCAAATTATCCATCATTTTGATTTGCAGCTCCTTGGAGTGGCCGTGTTTGCAGTTAAAATTTTTGGGATTTGAGGTCCGCCAGTTACGCAAAACACCGTTTTTCTCAGTACCCAACCACAATAAAAACAGACTTAAGAATACTAAAACCCAGCCACAGCCTATACAGCAAACTGACCATCTGAGGAAAACTTCCATGTACAGAAGGCAATAGCGGAAGGGAAACAGGTCTTAAACGAATACACTACACTCTGCAAGGGCACACTATTTAACACATTAAAGGAACTTTACAAAAAGAAACAGCACAAACACATAAAGTCTACACACAAGCACATGCACGTACGCACGTACACACACACACACACACACACACACACACATACATACACACACACACACACACATATACACACGAAAAATAAATACACTAAAATCTGCAAAGACGCACCATTTACACACAAATAAGACTACCATATAAAAGACAACACACACAGCTAAGAGACACACAGAAAACAGACACACAGACGAGCACATACACACACACACACACACACACACACACACACACACACAAAGATAAAATGCAAATAAAATTCAAATTTGGCGCCGAACTCTCTGGTGAACAAATGAACACTGACTGGGCTGGGACACATAATAAACCACAATCACACTGTGTTCTGGTGTAGTGAAAAGCGTTTTACTACGTTATTTGTGGAAAATACTTGTTATAGCTACGTATGCATCACAACATCTCAGCATGATACGGAGAATGGAAGTGCTTGCCACACGAAAACGTAAGTAAATACGAAAATAGGCGCGTAAACATCGCGAAAAACTAAATTACACTCTAGAAGATGGGTTAACTCGCAGCAAAAAAAAAAAAAAAAAAACTTTCTCATCAACATCGTTTGGTTGCAGGTGACAAGCTACCTGTAATAATTAACACAAAAGTGATGCAGAAAATTCATGCTCACCAAATGTAAAGGTATTTACAAAAAGAAACGATCTGTTGTTTGAACTAAAAATGCACATAATTTTATAATCATGTAACAAAATGTTCACATTGCAGAATAAATAAAAACGAAAACCCACTGATGATGGCACAGTGGTGCCGAAACATGTTTGGGTACTCAGAAAAACGGTGTTTTGCGTAACTGGCGGACCTCAAACCCCTAAAAGATCAAACCCGCACCCTCAGCCGGAAAAAGTCACAGCTGCCCTCAGGGAATTGGAAAACCATTTCAGCATGTTGTTCATCACAAAAAAGCAAACGAACTTCACCATCTCCATGACAACACAAGGCCTCACACAAATCTGCGCACCCGAGTGGAGCTCACAAAACTTCACTGGACTGTCCTTACTGATCCACCGTAGAGCCCAGATCTCGCACCTTCTAGCCCAATGAAGGATGCTCTCTGCGGGATGTACGTGGGTGGCGGAGAGGGTGTCGATGCAGCATGACGTTGGCTCCGACGTCGATCATCAGAATGATACCGCGAGGGCATACAGGTCGTCTCTCAGTGAGGAGGCATAAGGCCATAACATTGAACGGAGATTATATTGAAAAATATGGTTTTGTAGCCGAAAGAGTCGGGAAATACACTGAAGCGCTACTGCGCTGCGGTCGGCAGCGCCTATATAAGACAACAAGCGTCTGCCGCAGTTGTTAGATCGGTTAGTGTTGCTACAATGGCAGGTTATTAAGATTTAAGCTAGTTTGAACCGGGGGTTATTGTCGGCGCACGAGCGATGGGGCACGGCATCTCCGAGGTAGCGATGAAGTGGGGATTTTCCAGGACGACTGAGCCGTAGCGGTTGCCGCTAGGGTATTCTACGAGGTGCATTCAAGTTCTAAGGACTCAGATTTTTTTTCTCCGGACTGAGAAGAGATAGAAACATGCGCATTGTTTTAAAATGAGGCCGCGTTCATTGTCAATACGTCCCAGAGATGGCAGCACCGTACGGCAGATGGAATTTTACCGCCAGCGGCGAGAATGAGAACTGTTTTAAATACTTAAAATGGCGACGTTTTCCTTGCTTGAACAGCGTGCAATCATTCGTTTTCTGAATTTGCGTGGTGTGAAACCAATTGAAATTCATCGACAGTTGGAGACATGCGGTGATGGAGTTACGGATGTGTCGAAAGTGCGTTCGTGGGTGCGACAGTTTAATGAAGGCAGAACATCGTGTGACAACAAACCGAAACAACCTCGGGCTCGCACAAGCCGGTCTGACGACACGATCGAGAAAGTGGTGAGAATTGTTTTGGGGGATCGCCGAATGACTGTTGAACAGATCGCCTCCAGAGTTGGCATTTCTGTGGGTTCTGTGCACACAATCCTGCATGACGACCTGAAAATGCGAAAAGTGTCATCCAGGTGGGTGCCACGAATGCTGACGGATGACCACACAGCTGCCCGTGTGGCATGTTGCCGAGCAATGTTCACGCGCAACGACAGCACGAATGGGACTTTCTTTTCGTCGGTTGTGACAATGGATGAGACGTGGATGCAATTTTTCAATCCAGAAACAAAGCGCCAGTTAGCTCAATGGAAGCACACAAATTCACCGCCACCAAAAAAATTTCGGATAACCGCCAGTGCTGAAAAAATTATGGTGTCCATGTTCGTGGACAGCGAGGGCGTAATCCTTACCCATTGCGTTCCAAAGGGCACTACGGTAACAGGTGCATCCTACGAAAATGTTTTGAAGAACAAATTCCTTCCTGCACTGCAACAAAAACGTCCGGGAAGGGCTGCGCGTGTGCTGTTTCACCAAGACAACGCACCCGCATATCGAGCTAACGTTACGCAACAGTTTCTTCGTGATAACAACTTTGAAATGATTCCTCATGCTCCCTACTCACCTGACCTGGCTCCTAGTGACTTTTGGCTTTTTACAACAATGAAAGACACTCTCCGTGGCCGCACATTGACCAGCCGTGCTGCTATTGCCTCAGCGATTTTCCAGTGGTCAAAACAGACTCCTAAAGAAGCCTTTGCCGCTGCTATGGAATCATGGCGTCAGCGTTGTGAAAAATGTGTACGTCTGCAGGGCGATTACGTCGAGAAGTAACGCCACTGTCATCGATTTCAGGTGAGTAGTTAATTAGAAACAAAATCGGAGGCCTTAAAACTTGAATGCACCTCGTACTTGCATCGCTGATACCGACATTCGGCTGTCTCGCTATCTTTGACTACTCCTCCCGGCGGGTTTTCCGGGTGAACGTGTCACGGAAGTCTCCGCCGGCGTTCATCGAGCCAGCTTGTGTTGAAAACAAGCCCGCGTCCCTAACAGTGGTGCATGGGCCTCGCCGTGCTCGCCGTCGTTGTCTTTTGTCGCGCCGGATGTGCGGTGCCAATCATTGGGCGCCTTGGCGTGCAAAATTGTGGTGGGTTCGTCGTCTCACGCTGAACAGCTTCCCAGCTCGTACTTTGCAAGCTCCAAATTATCGTGTGTTTAACAAAGAAGATTGTTGAAACTTATTGTGGCATGGGTAGCTGCCGGAGACGGTTCTGAACTTGGTTCCACAGTGGCTATTTTAAGGAGGCTGTTGTTCCTCATTTCGTTTCTCATCATTTGTGGAGAGTGTGTTTTAAGTGGTTTTCGTGCGAGTTTTAACTTGTTTTGGGACATATTGGCCGTTTGGGGACTGGTTGCCGTTGTGTACACCCCCCGCAGCCGTAGAGTTAATGGTTCAATCATTTGTCACGGCAGGATTTCGTATGTTTGTTTAATGCTGAAAGTGCCTTAAGGCAACTGCAAGTGATCTCCAAGTTTCCTGCTAATTTCTGGGAGACGGGTAGTGTTAGAGTATTGCTCCATAAGAATTTGGGGGCATGCTTATTATATATTCCACTGTGGCTGTGATTTGACCTTGTTTTCATTGCAATCTATTTGTGCTGCAGGCCATTTGTTAAGTCTGCTCATTTCCTGGCGTCGGTGCGGTTATGGATTCTTGTCAGGACCGCGAGTTGTGAGGCCGGTAGGCCTATATATAAATACACTCCTGGAAATGGAAAAAAGAACACATTGACACCTGTGTGTCAGACCCACCATACTTGCTCCGGACACTGCGAGAGGGCTGTACAAGCAATGATCACACGCACGGCACAGCGGACACACCAGGAACCGCGGTGTTGGCCGTCGAATGGCGCTAGCTGCGCAGCATTTGTGCACCGCCGCCGTCAGTGTCAGCCAGTTTGCCGTGGCATGCGGAGCTCCATCGCAGTCTTTAACACTGGTAGCATGCCGCGACAGCGTGGATGTGAACCGTATGTGCAGTTGACGGACTTTGAGCGAGGGCGTATAGTGGGCATGCGGGAGGCCGGGTGGACGTACCGCCGAATTGCTCAACACGTGGGGCGTGAGGTCTCCACAGTACATCGATGTTGTCGCCAGTGGTCGGCGGAAGGTGCACGTGCCCGTCGACCTGGGACCGGACCGCAGCGACGCACGGATGCACGCCAAGACCGTAGGATCCTACGCAGTGCCGTAGGGGACCGCACCGCCACTTCCCAGCAAATTAGGGACACTGTTGCTCCTGGGGTATCGGCGAGGACCATTCGCAACCGTCTCCATGAAGCTGGGCTACGGTCCCGCACACCGTTAGGCCGTCTTCCGCTCACGCCCCAACATCGTGCAGCCCGCCTCCAGTGGTGTCGCGACAGGCGTGAATGGAGGGACGAATGGAGACGTGTCGTCTTCAGCGATGAGAGTCGCTCCTGCCTTGGTGCCAATGATGGTCGTATGCGTGTTTGGCGCCGTGCAGGTGAGCGCCACAATCAGGACTGCATACGACCGAGGCACACAGGGCCAACACCCGGCATCATGGTGTGGGGAGCGATCTCCTACACTGGCCGTACACCACTGGTGATCGTCGAGGGGACACTGAATAGTGCACGGTACATCCAAACCGTCATCGAACCCATCGTTCTACCATTCCTAGACCGGCAAGGGAACTTGCTGTTCCAACAGGACAATGCACGTCCGCATGTATCCCGTGCCACCCAACGTGCTCTAGAAGGTGTAAGTCAACTACCCTGGCCAGCAAGATCTCCGGATCTGTCCCCCATTGAGCATGTTTGGGACTGGATGAAGCGTCGTCTCACGCGGTCTGCACGTCCAGCACGAACGCTGGTCCAACTGAGGCGCCAGGTGGAAATGGCATGGCAAGCCGTTCCACAGGACTACATGCAGCATCTCTACGATCGTCTCCATGGGAGAATAGCAGCCTGCATTGCTGCGAAAGGTGGATATACACTGTACTAGTGCCGACATTGTGCATGCTCTGTTGCCTGTGTCTATGTGCCTGTGGTTCTGTCAGTGTGATCATGTGATGTATCTGACCCCAGGAATGTGTCAATAAAGTTTCCCCTTCCTGGGACAATGAATTCACGGTGTTCTTATTTCAATTTCCAGGAGTGTATATACCGCCTGCTTGTGAGCCTGTGCACAAGCCTTGGGGAGTGAACGCTTGTATTGCCTGCCGGCCGTAGCGTTATTGCTTCCAAATACTGCTGTGGGCCTTAACGCTTTTCTATAAAGTTAAATGAGGTCACTTTGTTAATATTAGCGTCTCTGTAAGTTATTTTACTGGTTCAACACTTACGTTAATCATTTGTGTATCTTTAATTAATTTTAAACTTGCTAGTTTTCCTGTGTGCCAGTTTTGTGCCCTTGGTTGGCCCACTTTGCATTTTTTGTATAAGCATGTTTCAATGTGGACCTTTATGTGGGCAGTTCAGTTATATTAAACTTTAAGATCTTTGTTTTTTAATGAAGTTGTGGTATTATGTGGCTGTGTAACCTTGGGTTGGAAGTGTATGGTGTTACTAGTCTTTTGAGATATGGTTAAACAAGAACGATTGTTTATGATTGATTATTCACCGTGCTTACTATCTATGTTTTTGGTTGCGCATGCCAAATATGATTCTTATTCGTGTTTATGTAATTCAATTAAAGTGAAAATTTGTATATTGCATCAGTAAGAGGGCAAATGTCCGAATTGATGTTTATAACAAAGTCTGTTTTGAGTCCAATTAAAATTGTAAAACAATCACAAGCTTGTCCATCTCCAGTGATCCTGGGCTTCCTATTTCCTTTAAATAACTGTGGTGAGATTGTAATTTTGATTTTCTACAGAACTGAGTAGCACCACGGTTCAACGACCATTTCACGAGTATACCGTGAATATCAGGAATCCGGTAAAACATCAAATCTGCGACATCGATGCGCCGGGAAAAGATCCTGCAAGAACGGCGCCAACAATGACTGAAGAGAACCGTTCAACGTGACAGAAGCGCAACCGTTCCGCAAATTGCTGCAGATTTCAATGCTGGGCCATCTACAAGTGTCAGCGTGTGAACCATTCAACGAAACATCATCGATATGGGCTTTCGGAACCGAAGGCCCACTCGTGTACCCTTGATGACTACACGACACAAAGCTTTACATCTCGCCTGGGCCCTTGTACACTGAAATTGGATTGTTGACGACTGGAAACACGTTGTCTGGTCGGACGAGTCTCGTTTCAAATTGTATCGAGCGGATGTACGTGTACAGGTACGGAGACAACCTCACGAATCCATGGACCTTGCATGTCAGCAGGGGACTGTTCAAGCTAGTGCAGGCTCTGTAACGGTGTGGGGCGTGTGCAGTTGGAGTGATATGGGACCCCTCATACATCTAGATACGACTATGACAGGTGACATAAGGTCGTAACATTGAACGGAATTATGTTGAAAAATATAGTTTTCTATCCAAAAGAGTGGGGAAATACACTGAAGCGCTACTGCGCTGCGGTCGGCAGCGCCTATATAAGACAACAAGTGTCTGGTGCAATTGTTAGATCGGTTAGTGCTGTTACAATGGCAGGTCATCAAGATTTAAGTGAGTTTGAACGTGGTGCTATAGTCGACGCACGAGCGATGGCGCACGACATCTCCGAGGTGGCGATGAATTGGGGATTTTCCATTTCGAGAGTGGGGCGTGTGCAGTTGGAGTGATATGGGACCCCTCATACATCTAGGTACGACTATGACAGGTGACATGTACGTAAACCTCCTGTCTGATCACCTGCATTCATTCATGTCCATTGTGCACTCCGACGTACATGAGCAATTCCAACAGAACAATGTGACACCCACCTGCACAATTGCTGCAGAGTGGCTCCACGAACACTCTTTTGAGTTTAAACAGTTCCGCTGGCCTTTAAACTTTCGAGAGACGAACATTATTGAGCATATGGGTGATGTCTCGTGACGTGCTGTCCAAGAGATCTCCACCACCTCTTACTCTTACGGATTTATGGACGGCCAGCAGGATTCATAGTGACACTTCCCTCCAGTGCTACTTCAGACGTTAGTCGAGTTCATTCCACGTCGTGTTGCTTCACTTCTGCGTGCTCGCGGGATCCTACACGATATAAGGCAGGTGTACCAGTTTCTTTGGCTCTTCAGTATATTTGATGTATTGAAATCCTGAATAAAACCAATCCGCTTTTAGAAAAAAATATGTAGCATTACGTATTGACCGCATCCCGCATGTTAAGAACAGAACCGAATCCAACACACTATCCTGAAGCACACATGTATTTATGTGTTTCTAATCTGACAGTTGTTTTACTAAGAATTTACCATCAGCAGTAGGAACTATATGTTTTGCATTCTATGTTGTGGATAAGGCTTGTTTGGTATTCCGCTTATACATTGCTATTCTAGTTTGTTTAATAGTATTTTGTGATAAGCGGTGTCAGAAGCCTTGAAAAAAGCCGGCCGGAATGGCCGAGCGGTTCTAGGCGCTACAGTCTGGAACCGCGCGACCGCTACGGTCGCAGGTTCGAATCCTGCCTTGGGCATGGTTGTGTGTGATGTTCTTAGGTTAGTTAGGTTTAAGTAGTTCTAAGTTCTAGGGGACTAATGACCTTAGAAGTTAAGTCCCATAGTGCTCAGAGCCATTTGAACCAACCTTTAAAAAGATTAAGAATATGCCTGTACAACAGTTAACTAATGTTCAAATGTGTGTGAATTTCTAAGGGAGCAAACTGCTGAGCTCATCGGTCCTTAGACTTACACATTACTTAAAGTAACTTAAAGCTAAGGTCAACACTCACATCCATGCCCGAGGGAGGACTCGAACCTCAGGCAGGAGGGGCCGCACGATTAGTGACATGGCGCCCCTAACCGCGCTGCTACTCCGCGCGGCAAAGTTAACTTTGTGTAGAATTAGGAGCACCACTTTTGTTAACTCTATGATGGCTAATATAGTCTTTGTCCAATTCCGAAATCAAATTGTTGAAAAGGTGATGTTTATCTGTGGTTGATTCTATGATTTTTAATAGCGCTGACAGTAGCGAAACTGCTCGGTAGCTTACTTTGCACTATAGACGGCACTGAAGAAGGCTTTGTATTAACTGCGAGTGCCGCAGGGGAGTGTCGTAGGACCGTTGCTATTCACAAAATATATACATGACCTTGTGGATAACATAGGAAACTCACTGAGGGTTTTTGCTGATGATGCTGTAGTACATCGCTGCGCAGGATTAGCCGAGCGGTCTAGGGCGCTGCAGTCATCGACTGTGCGGCTGGTCCCGGCGGAGGTTCGAGTCCTCCCTCTGGCATGGGTGTGTGTGTTTGTCCTTAGGATAATTTAGGTTAAGTAGTGTATAAGCTTAGGGACTGATGACCTTAGCAGTTAAGTCCCATAAGACTTCACACACATTTGAGCATTTGTGCTGGTCCATCGCATCCGACCTCAGTGCATTTGTTGGTTCAAATGGCTCTGAGCACTATGGGACTTAACTTCTAAGGTCATCAGTCCCCTAGAACTTAGAACTACTTAAACCTAACTAACCTAAGGACATCACACACATCCATGCCCGAGGCAGGATTCGAACCTGCGACCGTAGCAGTCGCGCGGTTCCAGACTGTAGCGCCTTTAACCGCTTGGCCACTCCGGCCGGCTGCATTTGTTGCCTATGACGAGAAAGCCGCATTCCCAGCTGAACGAGGAAATGTAATGACCGTTTAGTGAACTGTTAAGTGTTGTGAGGACTGCCACCTTGCATCGGTATGTCGGCTGACAGTAATTGCAGCCCGCTTAGACCGCTAGAACGGGCTTGACTCCCTCGCTGTTGACATAGCGGTCGGCCGGGGGGAGCAGACAGGCAGACGAGGCGAATGAACGCCGCCCACGGGCGGAGCATCAGCGTCGGCAGGTGGCTCCCGTATAGCTGTCCGAATGCGCACTGCTTGTGCCGCTGCAGCACTGGGGCTTTATAAAGTGGTGACGCAGCGGCGCAAACTTCTCATTGTAGAGTTGTGGCGAAGCGTATTGTAACACTACGACTCCAAGAGCGCGCACGCGCGCGTGCGCACACAAACAAACACTCACACACACACACAGTTTTATTTTTTTCTATTTATGTTGCAAGTTGGGTCCCAGATTCGAATCAAAGTCGAGGAGCACAAGTGCTAAGCTCGTTATAAAACAAATCTTTAATCACACCAAAGGAGCGAGTGCAACGCTCGTTCTCTCTGTATAATTACACTACTGGCCATTAAAGTTGCTACGCCAAGAAGAAATGCAGATGATAAGCGGGTATTCATTGGACAAATATATTGTACTACAACTGACATGTGATTACATTTTTCACGCAATTTGGGTGCATAGATCCTGAGAAATCAGTACCCACAACAACCACCTCTGGCCGTAATAACGGCCTTGATACGCCTGGGAATTGAGTCAAACAGAGCTTGGATGGCGTGTACAGGTACAGCTGCCCATACAGCTTCAACACGATACGACAGTTCATCAAGAGTAGTGACTGGCGTATTGTGACGAGCCAGTTGCTCGACCTCCACTGACCAGACGTTTTCAATTGGTGACAGATCTGGAGTATGTGCTGGTCAGGGCAGCAGTCGAACATTTTCTGTATCCAGAAAGTCCCGTACATGCGATCGTGCATTATCCTGCTGAAATGTAAGTTTTCGCAGGGATCGAATGAAGGGTAGTCCCACGGGTCGTAACACATCTGAAATGTAACGTCCACTGTTCAAAGTGCCGTCAATGCGAACAAGACGTGACCGAGACGTGTAACCAATGGCACCCCATACCATCACGCCGGGTGATACGCCAGTATGGCGATGACGAATACACGCTTCGAATGTGCGTTCACCGCGATGTCGCCAAACACGGATGCGACCATCATGATGCTGTAAACAGAACCCGCATTCTTCCGAAAAAATGTCGTTTTTCCATTCGGGCACCCAGGTTCGTCGTTGAGTAAACCATCGTAGGCGCTCCTGTCTGTGATGCAGCGTCAAGCGTAACTGCAGCCATGGTCTCTGAGCTGATAGTCCATGCTGCTGCAAACGTCGTCGAACTGTTCGTGCAGATGGTTGTTGTCTTGCAAACCTCCCCCTCTGTTGACTCAGAGATCGAGACGTGCCTGCACGATTCGTTACAGCCACGCGAATAAGATGCCTGTCATGTCGACTGTTAATGATACGAGGCCGTTGGGATCGAGCACGGCGTTCCGTATTACCCTCCTGAACCCACTGATTCCATATTCTGCTAACAGTGATTGGATCTCGAGCAACGCGAGCAGCAATGTCGCGATACGATAAACCGCAATCGCGATACGCTACAATCCGACCTTTATCAAAGTCGGAAACGTGATGGTACGCATTTCTCCTCCTTACACGAGGCATCACAACAACGTTTCACCAGGCAACGCCAATCATCTATTGTTTGTGTATCGGAAATCGGTTGGAAACTTTCCTCACGTCAGCACGTTGTAGGTGTCGCCACCGGCGCCAGCTTTGTGTGAATGCTCTGAAAAGCTAATCGTTTTCATATCACAGCATCTTCTTCCTGTCGGTTAAATTTTGCGTCTGCAGCACGTCATCTTCGTGGTGTAGCAATTTTAATGGCCAGTAGTGTAATATAACTGGTGGTTGAGTTTGGCCACCGTGCACAACGATGATGCCGTCGCAGTGAGAACAACAAGCTTAGGTGTGCACCAGGTTACATTTACTATTAGTGGGCCGCCTAACCATGAAAAAGCCGTAGGACAACGTGAAGTTGGTGTGATGTCCTTAGGTTAGTTACGTTTAAGTAGTTCTAAGTTATACGGGACTGATGACCACAGATGTTAAGTCCCATAGTGCTCAGAGTCATTTGAACCTAAGTCAAGACTGAGATTAAGAAATATTTATTTGAATCGATAAAATCAGAAAAACCGTATGTCCGCATATTTGGCGAAATGGGATCCTGGCGGATTATGTATTTTCGAGGTAGCGAAATTAATTGTGTCAGAAGTACCTCATGTCCGCGTAATGATTTCTGTGTTATCAGGCGGTAAATTTTAATGTTTTGTTCAGAAACCTTTCATGTCCAGTGACATGATACGTTTTTACAACCGAGCGGAGTAGCGCAAGTGGTTAACACACTGGAGAAGCATGCAGGGGACGACGGTTCAAACCCTCGTCCAGCCATCTTGATTTAGGTTTTCCGTGATCTCCCTAAATCTTTTCAGGCAAATGCCGGGATGGTTCCTGTGAAAGGGCACGGCCGACTTCCTTCCCCATCCTTCGCTAATCCGAGTTTGTTCTCCGTCTCTAATGAATTCGTTGTCGACAGGACGTTAAACACTAATCTCCTCTTGTTCCTTCCTTTTATACACTTAATGAATCCAAATGTCCAGAATGAAATTTTCACTCTGCAGCGTAGTGTGCGCAGATATGAAACTTCCTGGCAGTTTAAAACTGTGTGTCGGACCGAGACTCGAACTCGGGACCTTTGCCTTTCGCGGGCAAGTGCTCTGCCAACTGACTTCCACAAGCTCAGTTGGTAGAGCACTTGCCCGCGAAAGGCCAAGGTCCTTCATTTGTGTCTCAATCCGCACACAGTTTTAATCTGCCAGGAAGTTTCGAATGCAAATACCATTCTCTTTCGTTTCCCTGGTTATTTAGTTTGTATTCAAAGGTTCTTGTATCTGACCGCTAAACAGGTGACGTTCAGTAACATTGTATGACTAGCACAAGTAATATTATTATCAGCTTTTATTTAATTATTACATCTGCTTAACTATTATTTGTGCATTGTTACAGGATTTCTAATGTGAGTGATGTGAACCACCAAGAAAGCGAAGGAACGGCGTTCGCAGCAAGTTTAAATGTGATGTTATAAAGCAAGCGAGATTGAAAAACAGAAAATACACAAAATACAAGGAGTAGGACGTTTGGCCCAAAGCTCATGGTTTACAATGCAGGCCAGAATCTTACAACACCTACACAATCAATTTAATGATCATGTTATCAGTAACCAAAGCTGAGAAGCTTCTCAGCTTTGGTTACTGATAACTAGATACCAGTGTCTATGAGTTTAATTTGTACACCACAACACTGAAGATGATCACTATGTGATTGAAAATCGATTTTGCTATCAATAAACCATCAATATTACGGCCAACGCTGACCTTCCTTTTAATTTAACATGTTGGTCGCTGTGCACACAGCACTCCATGGAGTCGCCAATCAATAACCATGTAATTATTGTTTTTACTGTGATTTGTGTATTTTGTTTCCCACTTAATAACTTTTAAATGTTAATTCAAATTATGTTAAGGTTATATTGAATTCTATCTTTTACTATCTAGGAATCCAGCATTATTTTCACAGCTCATTTGCACTATTTTATGCTTTTGCAGATGCCGTGTGAGACGCCATGAATATATTTGAGACGAAGACCAACAGGAAATTTACAACAAATTTAAATCCTCTTCATCTAAAAATGAACAAGATGAACACTTTCAAAATCGTATTGAAGTAAAGCCCGTTGTTAGTAGGAGGCCTAGAATAACAGGGAAAGATAAAAACGAATGGAAATCAAGCAAACCAAAGGAACTGACGTATGTATATTGGCTAAACGGTTTAAAGGAAGAAAACAGGTGTCTGTTTGTGGCATGAGTGATGGTAGAATGAAAAGAATAAGAAAACTTCTGGCTCTTGGTGAATCGCCAAAAGACAAAAGAGACAAATCGACATCAGGAAATGCTAAATTTGTCAGACTTATGTTGCTGCTTCAGGATCACATTAAGAAGTATCCATTGTGATAGCGACGAATACCTTAGCCCAAGACTAAACGTCAAAATAATGTGGCAAATGTATCTGCAAATACATTCACAGTTCAGGTCCCAGAAGAATGAACCATCTGAGTCTGTAACTTCCTGGGTTTACGTGAAAATGTTCCATGAAAGCTTTGGTTTGAAATTTGGACAACCCCAGACTGATACCTATTGTGTCTGTGAACAGCTGAATGTCAAAATTACAAGTCCTCATCTCAACATCAATGCTAGAAGAACTTATGCGGCGGAATTGATGTTACATAAACGTCGGACTAAGAAGTTTTATTCCAAACTTCAAGAAATTGAGGAACTAGTAAAATCTCATGACGATGTATGTGAGCTAACATTTTATTTTATGTAGTATGTAATGCTTCCTGCAACTGCAATGCAAGAAACCTTCTATCTCTGTGTAACCTCCCCGTCACTTATCGACCTTAATGACAGTGAAAAATTAAACCGCGTGTACCTAATGGAAATTTGGGAAAAGCAATCGTCACTGAAGTTAATCTGTCGGTAAAGAGGGAGGAAAGGGTTACATCTAAATGAAAGGAAAAATGCAAATGAAACTGGTGGAAATTAATTTTGAAAAGGGGTAAAGTTAATAAAGAAAGTAAATGTGCGGCCGTTACGTTAACAATTAACTAGCAGTAATTAGATATTTGAGATTTGGGGGAAATTACGGTCGCCAGTCCTAAGGACAATTACTATAGTAACTGAAAAAGAAAGGTTATTACACATATAATTAGCACTATAAGCGTGGCAACTGAAGGCTGCCACGTGTAGTGTGAAAACTGAAAGTTTGTCAGAAGTAATAAATTTCGCTACACTCTGACTTAATTTAGCAAAAGAATTAATAAAACCAGAAAATTGAAAGTTAATTTAGTGACTGAAATTAATAGTGAGCTTTGTTTCTGAAGCACATCGAAATTCAGTAAAATACGGTTAGTCTTGGGCTACCTCAACAATCGTTTCAAAAGCTACTTGAATCTACGCAATTTAGAAATAAGAGATTTAACTTTGAACTTGAATTAAATGATTCTGAACAATTAACAGTAGTAAAATTTAGTACATACCTAGCTGAGCTGCAGTCACAGGTAAGCTAAAATATGCTAACAAAACTCGCACTCTTAATTTGTGCTTGTGTAATCTAAATATTGTAGCCAGCTATGAATACTTTAACTGAACTTTGAAATTAAAGCAGTGAAATCGAATTATATTACTTTAATGCTGGCGTTTGAATTTCAACGACACTCGGGTTCATTTTGGAAAAGGAAGAGACCCTGCTTGGTAATGCAATTGGGACAATGAGCAATAAACGTTCATGCTAAGTTGCTGTAATTTTGTGATGCAACAATTTTAAAAGTTTGAAAAGCTGAGGTCTGCCATACAGTTCTAAAACTTTACGTGCTTCCAGTATTCCTTGTTGGTTGCTTGAAGGTTTGAAGCCGTCGATCGAGGAGGTGGCGACAGTCACTCATTGTCGGCCGTCGCTGTTGCAGAAGCTGGATGTTGGCGCGCCTTCTTCTCGACACGGTCACCAGGCGAAACGGGCTCTTGATGTGCGCCAGCTAATGCTTCCCGTCCGCGACACCATGTCAGAAACTATCATCCCAAGTCGAGCGCAATTACATTCTGCCAAACCCCGAAAGCGCGGCAACTCGCGGGAGCTTCACACAACACACCTGCTCCACTGCACCACCCCAGCCAGACTCTCTCTCTGCCCGTGCTCCACGCGACAGAGTTAACACTACCAAAGATCCTACACACTTTGATTCTTCACACAACCTATCGATGTAATCGTTCGATAGCAGTTTTCCCTAGGCAAGACCCAGCGTAAAAATACAAATAATAATTACGAAACAAACCAATTATACATCGACATAAATGCATAAATATATATATATATACAAATAGTAAAACAATTACAATATGTAAAGACACAGAAATGTCATATATTCAGGTAACAAAAATAAGGAAAACAAATTTATAGTACAATAGATGGAAATAGGAGGATATGCATTTCCGGCGTTACATCTGGCAACTAAAAGTCAATGTTCTTAACATCCATTTACTCAAGACCCGATTCTACCTTGACCAAAGGGATACTGCGAAGAAAGGACCTAATGAGGTTTCGTCGTTTCTTCTTCACTGTATTGAAGACAAAGTCAGCCATATAGTAAAACCTCTGCACGCCATGTCTGACGGAGTTGGAGAACAGTACAAAAGCAACAGTCGTGTTTGTGTCTTTCTTATTTTGATGGATGTACGGAGAGTTCAAACAATAACACATTGTTCCCCAATCAGGAGCCACTCATACCTGTTCTGTGATAGGAACTTCATCGTGGCGAACACAAAGATGAAAACGATTGACTGTATCTATATTCCTAAAGAATGTACAGGACTTATTCTACAGTCAAGTGTCCAAAACAAGTTTGAAGTGAAAATGTTTGAAACCTCCGACATAAAGAACATACAAGACAGATGGCTTCAGTGCTACAAAAAAAAAAAATGGTTTCTGAGGGATCCAAAGAAACCAGTGCATCACCACACAAGAAAGACAAATTTGCGGTCTCACAATTAAATCAGTTTCTAGTCATGATAAACGTGAAAGGTATATTGATAGCAAGGCCGTTCATTGATTGGATGACAGTATCAACGTTCAGTTTGTCAAAAGGAGATTCACCTGCTTACCCTACATTAAGAGCCTACAATGAATATATCTCCATCAGTTAACAGAAAATGGAAGATATCAGGAAGTTTCTGTCTTACTTACGTGGAGAAACTCATGCGAGAGAGTTTTGTGCATACGTGTTTGGACGTCCCACTCGTAGAACGGCATAACCTGGAGAGTATTGTGAAGACGTGCACGTTGTGCAATATTTTTGACATTTACATCTACGTCGATACTCCGCAGTCCACCTTACGACAAGTGGCAGAGGGTACCCCGTACCACTACTAGTCATTTATTTTCCTGTTCCACTCACAAACAGAACGAGGGGAAAACGGCTGTCAATATGGCACCGTATGAGCCCTATTTTCTCTTATCTTATCTTTGTGGTCCTTGCGCGAAATGTATGTTGTGGGCAACAGAAACATTCGGTAGTGAGCTTCAGATGGCCCTCTAAGCCGTATACGGTTCCAGCAAGATAGGGCTAGAGCTTATACGGCCAGTAATTCAGTGACTATCTTACACTCACAGTTCGTTGATATACCACTTCTGGCTAGATCATCTGATCTTTCAGCCTTCGTCTTTTTCTGTGGGGTAGTTGCAAAACCAAAGTTTATCATGGCATATCCTCAGTACTAACGAATTGAGCGCCGCAATCCACGAAGAGTTACAGGCTCTTCCTCAAGAAATAATTCAGAACTTAATGATATGTTTCAGCCATGCGTGTGAAGCTATCTAAAAGATATATTGGTGTATATACTCTAAACCTTATAGCAACCAAACGAAAATGTACTACTTCCCGTGAGGCACCCAACACTCAACTGAAATTTTGTTGTGAACTCTAAATGACATGTCGATATATTGCATTTGTTTTTGTTTCGCAAAGAACACGTCTGTAGACGGCAGGAAAGAGGACATGAAGTTATTATGGGTAGTCATACAAATGTAATTACCATCTCAAAAACATCAATTGCTTCCATGAACTTCCATAAAACGTGCTGTCTAAAAAGATGCAAAAATTTTATTTGTAGATAGAACAGGTCAATTTTTTTCCTTAGTTAGACTTTTTCTTGTTGTTAACTGTTTCCTTCGTTTCTTTTTTTTTTTTTTTTTGTTTCCAAATTTCCAGATTTGTTCTACGAGTATCATTTCTTTTAAATTGTTGTTTTCTTATGCCTAAATTAATTGCCTAAATTGTCTATCATTAGTTCTAGCACAAGTTTCTAAAGGATGCATCACCATTGTCTTACTCGCTCCCATATCCCCTGTTCCTGCTGTATCAGCTAAAATCCTTATTGAACATGCTGGCGAAGGATGTCAACACTCGCAATAGATCATCAGTACACTACGTCCTTTAAATACTCCCCAATTATAAAAACCGAGTTGATTGGGATCAGAAGATCGAGCAGGTCAAGATGTTGCTGCCTCACGACCTATGCATTTACGGTATTTGGGATAATCTAATTTAAAACTGTTCTTGCTTGCAGAGCAAAATCAGATGGTGTCCCATCGTGCATGAGCCACGTAATATGACGTAAGTGTTGTGGAACGTAGTCCAGAGAAACATTTAAATGTACCATTAAAAACTGAACGTATGATCTTCCGGTCAGTGTTCCATGGAGAAAGCAAGGTCAAACTGATCTCTCTCCAACTAAGCAAGCTCATACATTAATGCTGAACGGTTGCTCATGTCTCCAAAGGATTTTCATCTGGCCAAATATGGGTGTTGTGAAAATTCTGAACTCCATTCCTGCTAAACTTTGCTTCATCAGCGACACAAAGTCAACACGGATTTAGAAAACGTCGTTCTTGTGTAACACAGCTAGCTCTTTACTCGCACAAATTGTTGAGTGCTACTGACAAGGGATTTTAAATTGATTCCATATATCTAGATTTCCAAATGGCCTTTCACACTGTACCACACAATCCGCTCTGCTGTTCTTTATCTATATAAACGACCATCTGAGCAGCCGTCTTAAGTTGTTTGCAGATGATGATGCTTTTTATTGTCTAGTAAACTCGTCAGCAGATCAAAACAAATTGCACGACGATTTACAAAAGATATCTGTATGATGCAAAAATTGACAATTGACACTAAATAATGAAAAGTGTGAGGTCATTCATACGAGTGCTAAAAGGAATCCATTAAACTTTGGTTGCGAGATAAATCAAATCTAAAGGCCGTAAATTCAACTAAATACCTAGGAATTACAATTACGAGTAACTTAAATTTGAAAGAACACATACGAAATGTTTTGGAGAAGGCAAATTAAAGACTGCTTGTTATTGGTAGAACACTTAGAAAATGTAACAGATCTACTAAAGAGACTGCCTACGCTATGCTTGTCCGTCCTCTTTTGGAGTACTGCTGCGCGGTGTGGGATCCTTATAAATAAGATTAACGGAATACATCAAGAAAGATCAGAGAAGAGCAGCACGTTTTTTACTCTCGCGAAATAGGGGAGAGAGTGTCATGGACTTGATACAGTATTTGTGGTTGACATCATTAAAACAAAGACGTTTTTCGTTGCGGCGGAATCTTCTCACGAAATTTCAACCACCAACTTTCTCCTCCGAACGCGAAAATATTTTGTTAAACCTGAACTACATAGAGAGAAACGATCATAATAATACAATAAGGGAAATTAGAGCTCGCACGGAAAGATATAGGTGTTCATTTTTTCGGTGCGGTATTCGAGATTGGAATAAAGGACAATTATTGTGAAGGTGGTTCGATGAACGCTCTGCCAGGCACTTCAGTGTGATTTGCAGAGTATCCATGTAGATGTAGATTAGTATGACAGACAGAAAGCGGTTGTCTTAAGTACACATCACCAGTAACCAAGTAGCATTACTGGACTGAAAATCTTTATGAATAAGATCTTGCACTCCCTGAAGACGACATGGGTAAAGGAGTTGCTCTCGTAATACTTTCCACGCCGTCACATCACTGACATTCTCAGTTTCTGCCGTTTCTCCAGAACTGCTGCCATTATTGTCCTCAATATGATGAAGTACTCGAGATTCTAAATCAGGTGTCCTAGTACCATTTGGTCTTCCATAATGAAATGATCTTTCCTCAAAAGAGCCTGTCTCCAGAAGATGTCGATGTATTTTTTGAAAGGTCTTATTGTTCGATAAAAGTCTATAAAGAAATATTTCAGCATGCAAAAGTCTGCCTTCAGTCGCATTGCAATCCGCAGTTCATACATGAGGTGCACGTCCGCCATATGTTGATTAGAATACATTTTAGCCAGAAATGTACAGCACACACGAGTCCAAGTCGGTATATTACCCGCCTTTCCCTATAGCTTACCGCTATTTTTCTCAGACTTTGCCGAACGCTTTTTCTAGGTCGACAAATCCTACGAACATGTCTTTATTATGTTTTTTTTAGCGTCGTTTCCATTACTAACCGCAACGTCAGAACTGGCTCTATGGTGTCTTTACCTTTATTAAAGCCAAACTGAGCGTCACCTAACATCTCCTCAGTTCTCTTTTACATTCTTCTGTATATTATTCTTGTCAGCAACTTGGATGCATTAGCTGTTAAGCTGGTTGTGCAATCTTCGGAACTGTGTGGAAGATATGTTTACGGAGGTCAGATGGTATATCGCCACAATCATACATTCTACACACCAACGTGAATAGTCGTTTTGTTCTTATTTCCAATGATTTTGGAAATGATTTTAGAAATTCTGATGGAATATTATCTATCCCTTCTGCCTTATTCGATCTTAAGTCTCCCAAACTCTTTTAAATTCTGACTCTACTGTTGTGTTTCCTGTCTCTTCTAATCGATTTCTGTTTCTTCTTCTATCACGTCATCAGACATGTCTTCCCTCTCATAGAGGCCTTCGATGTACTCCTTCCATATATCCTCCCTTCCTCCGCATTTAACAGTAGAATTTCCATTGCATTCTTAATGTTATCACAGTTTTAATCTCACCGAAGGTTTACATGCTGAGTCGTTCCGTCTAAGAGTCTAGAAAATGGCAAAGAATTCTAGAAAGCTACGAGCTACGTTTATCGCAGGGTACATCCATTTATTTGCCTGAGGGGTAGTCCACGTGGATGTGCTTGCTGCCAGACCAGCTGGAGAGAACACTCCAGTCGGAAAAATGCCACCATCCACGGGATGACCGTAACTGCTGCCAGCAAAAAATCCGACGCGCTGTTGATTCCACAGATAGAGCCGGCAAATATATAAAGAGTTGAGTAAAGACAGAGGGGGGAGAATCGTCCAACAGCGGAAATACACCAGAAAGACTGACTTCGTCCAACGAAAGCGCAAAAGACTAAGCGAAGCAGCATGCCTCTCATTTACGCACTCTCAATGGCTGCTAAGCTGTGTTCACAGTCGCAGCACAAAGTGAAATGCTGATAATGATAGCTACACACTTCGATTTCGTATCGTGTAAATTATAATGTTACCAAAGTTGTAAGAGTTATAGTTCTTAAATCAACTGCACGACACATGAACTTCTCATATTTTCGGACAAATGCTTTTAAAATGATTTATTTTTCTGATCTGCAATTTCTTGCAAGTTATCGCAAAACAACGTACTGAGAACTAATGTAACCAAATTAGTATTATATTAAAACATTTTATACACTGTCTGTGAGAAGTAGTAGAAATGAGAACAGCGAGAAAATTAATATCAGGATTGATGGTCACGAAGTAGATGAAGTTAAGGAATTCTGCTACCTACGCAGATCACATAACTAATGAGGAGGTATTGAATAGAATTGGAGAGAAGAGAAATTTGTGGCACAACTTGACTAGAAGAAGGGATCAGTTGGTAGGACATATTCTGAGGCATCAAGGGATCACCAATTTAGTATTGTAGGGCAGCGTGGAGGGTAAAGATCGTAGAAGGAGACCAAGAGATGAATACACTAAACAGATTCAGAAGGATGTAGGTTGCAGTAGCTACTGGGCGACTGCATCAAACCAGTGTCTGGACTGAAGGCCACAACAACAACAGGCAGTAAAATAAAGAGGACATCAAAAGCAGACTATCAATGGCAAAAATGGCATTCCTGGCCAACAGAAGTCTACTAATATCAAATATCGGCCTTAATTTGAGGAAGAAATTTCTGAGAATGTACGTCTGGAGTACAGCATTGTATGATAGCGAAACACGGACTGTGGGGAAACAGGAACAGAAGAGAATCGAAGCATTTGAGATGTGGTGCTACAGACGAATTTTGAAAATTAGGTGGACTGATAGGGTAAGGAAGGAGGAGGTTCTCCGCAGAATCCGAGTGGAAAGGAATATGTGGAAAACAGTGATAAGGAGAAGGGACAGGATGATAGGACATCTGTTAAGACATGAGGGAATGACTTCCATGATGCTAGAGGGAGCTGTATAGGGCAAACACTGTAGAGGAAGACAGAGATTGGAATGCATCTAGAAGTGCTACTCTGAGATGAAGAGATTGGCATAGATGAGGAATTCGTGGAGGGCCGCATCAAACCAGTCTGAAGACAATATATATATATATATATATATATATATATATATATATATATATATATATATATATATATACCTGAGAAGACGACGTGCATCTTGGCCCGATGACGGCGTGTCACCTAGTAGAAGCACTGATAATGGTTTCAACGTTGTCTGCCAATAGATAGCGTAGTGGAATAGCTACCAGAGCGCCATCTGTGTCTACCCTTTCATAGGGTGGTGTTAACATGTGAAGTAAGCAGGCAACCATGTCAAGGAGACGCACTCATGCTTCCTAGAGCCAACTGAGCGAGTTTGATAAGGGCCAAACTGCGACTTTCCTTTCGGTGAATTGCCACACTAGTTGGACGTGCTGTGTCATCTGCGCAACTATGCTGATATCAGTGGTCACGTGAACATTCTTACACCCGAAGACGATGTTCTGGACGTTCTCGCACCACAGACGCGGGCCGGGATCGTCGTATTGTAAGGACAGCAGTGGCAGACCGTACAGCTTCTACAACACAGATAAGAGGGCTTCTGAGGCCAGACGTTTGAATACGGACTTTTGCGAACCAGTTGTTAGCAGTAGGACTATGGACATGCACACACCTTTCGCCCGTCTTCCACTCACGCTGCATCATCGACGTGCACGGCTTGACTGGCGCCGTCAGAGAATCAGTTGGAAGATGGAATGGCGCGCCGTGGTCTTCAGTGATGAAAGTAGGTTCTGCCGCCACACATGTGATGGTCGTTTGCGGTTACGAAGTAGACCTGGTGAGCTCTGTCTCACAGAGTGCATCCATCCAAGATACACTGCCCCACCCTAGGCCCTATCGTCTGGGGTGTGATAAGCCACAACTCTCGTCCATCTTCGGTCTTAACCAGTGCTCCGTACGCGCAGTATATCCTAGACTATTCCTTTACCGTTCTTGCAACAGGAATCTGATGTGCTGTTCCAAAAGGACAATGCTCGTCCACACGTGTTATGCAAGACGTGTAGCAACTTCCCTGGCCAGCACAATCTCCGGACTTGTCTCCAATCGAGCAGGTATGAGCCATGACGAGACGAGAAGTGACTCGTCATCCAACAACTCTTACACAACTACGTGAACAGGTCAAGAAGACGGAGCATAACGTACTCCAGGACAGTATTCACCATCTGTACGATCGACTGGATGGCAGAGTAAGCACCTGTACTGGCACGTGTGGAGTCTACACCAAGTACTAATCTCCACGTTTCAGCATGGGTCGGTACCCGATACCTCAGAACCGCTTGTGCTATTGATCAGTAAATGTAATCATTTCATGTACTCCGTATGCACTGTTGCATCAATAAATATTGAGTGAATTGGAAACAATGTGTAGTTTATTATAATTATTAAATTTCTAGCCATTTGTGGAATGTCAAAAGTAATGGTGCCTGCAAACAGCATTGGAGGAGAAGGAGAAGTAAGAAACTGTGAATGAAATCTCACTCTGCAGCGGAATGTGCGATGACATGAAACTTCCTGTTACTGACCGCTACTCAAACTGAGGCTATTGGTTGGATGGTTGATTCGGGGAATGGGACCAAACAGTGAGGTCATCGGTCCCATCGGATTAGGGAAGGATGGGGAACGAAGTCGACCGTGCCCTTTCAGAGAAACCATCCCGACATTTGCCTGACGCGGGTTTGAACCATCGTCGTCCCGAATGCGAGTCCAGTGTTCCAACCATTGCGCCACCTCGCTCGGTGGGGACTACTGCATTTTGCGGACAAGTAATCTGCCAAGTTGTTCTGCTTACATTGCGGAACTGGTACTTCTGGAAAAAGGGATTTTTCGGTGAAATGATTTAGCCATAGCGTAGGGGATTGTTCTCATAATAACTATTCACTCTGCCACCTAATACGTGTCAGACCTCTTTAAGCCCGGCATAGTGAAGCAAGTCGAAGTACCATGGATTCAACAAGTCGTTGGAAATCGCCTGCAGAAGTACTGAGCCATGCAGCCTCTATAGCGGTCCGTAATTGCGAAAGTGCGCACAAACTGACCTCTCGATTATGTCCCATAAATTTTAGATGGGACTCATGTCTAGAGGTCTGGGTGGCCAAACCATTCATTCGAATTGTCCAGAATGTTCTTCAACCAACTGAGAACAATTGTGGCCCATTAACATGGCACATCGTCATCCATAAAAATTCGGTCATTGTTTAGAAAGATGACGTCCATGAATGGCTGAAAATGGTCTCCGATTAGCCGAACATCCAGAAGACCCAGTCAATTTGATGTAAACACAGCCCACACCATTATGGATCCCCTATCAGCTTGCACAGTTTCTTGTTGACATCCTGAGTCCATGGCCTCCTGAGGTCCGCGCCACACTCGAACCCTACCACAGCTCTTACCAACTGAAATCGGGACTCATCTGACCAGGCCACGGTTTTCCAGTCGTCTAGGGTCCAACCGATAATGTCACGAGGCCATGAGAGGCACTGCAGGTGATGTCGTGCAGCTAGCAGAAGCACTTGCGTCAGTCGTCTGCTGCCATAGCCCATTGACATTAAATTTCACCACACTGCATTAACGAATAATTTTGTCTTACGTCCCAGTTTGATTTCTGTGCTTATTTCATGCAGTGTTGCTCGTCTGTTAGCACTGACAACTCTCCGCAAACGCCGCTGCTCTTGGTCGTTAAGTGAAGGCGGTTGGCCACCGTATTTTCCGTGGTGAGAGGTAATGCCTGAAATTTCTATTTTTGGCAATCTCTTGACACTGTGGATCTCGGAATACTCAGTTCCCTAACGATTTCCGAAATGGAATATCCCATGCGTCTAGCTCCAACTGCCATTCCGCCTTCAATTCCAGAATCATGTCAGAAACATTTTCTCATGAATCATCTGAATACAAAGACAGCTCCGCAAATACACTGCCCTTTTATTCCTTGTGTACGTGATACAGCCCCATCTGTATATGTGCATTTCGCTATTCCGTAACTTTTGTCAGTGTAAACGTTTTGGCAGATTAAAATTGTGTGCCAGACCGGAGCTGCTAGCCCCACAAGGTACGTAGGAGAACTTCTACGATGTTTAAAAAGGAGGAAAGAAGTAACGGCGGAAGTGAAGCTGTGAGAGCAGGCCGTCAGTCGTGACTGGATAGTTTAGTCGGTAGAGCACGTCGACGAAGATAAAAAGTTTCACATTCACGCTCCGGCCCTGCATACAGTTATAATCCACCAGCAATTTTCGAAAATCAACTTGCTTTTTCATGAAAATTACTTTTTTAGGCCCACATGATCTCCATATCGTTCATTTGTGCCAGTCCCAGGTGAGCTTTCGAGTCTGACACGCTTGCGGTAGGGGATCGCTGCGCTTTGACCCACTAGAGTTCCATCGAAGCGTTTCGCGGGTTGCCTGCACGTCAGGGGCGCGGGCCACGACTCTGAGACAATATTGTTTCCTGAAGATAGCCTGAAGAGACTAGCGAAGAGGAGGCATCGAATCTCATCTCATTAGCAATTCTCTATATGTGTATCGTTTTTTCCTGTCACCTGCACGTGCGGCGAGGTACGTCATCTGGTGATGTCACACGTTCAACATTTGTCATCGACTTTTGGGTTACTTCCCGATATTTGCGACCCCAGGTGTCTTGTATACATTTGAGACCCCCTGTTTCGTATATCAAATTACTCGTCTCACCGTCATCTACGTGGCTTCGGTTTCTTTTAACGTTAATAAAAATCACTCTAGACTGAATAGCCGGGGGAATATCTACTTACCTGTCTCATACTCATTCGAACCTGAGCACTTCGTTTTTTACTTTCCTTTATTACTCTTCCCTCTCGGTATTCTGCCAGATTTATTTAAGAGCCACGCCTCACAGATACGTCTGCTAGCCAGCTACGAGCTGCTCGGCTTCACCCAGTAGCCAAGTAACACAGCGACCTCGTGTATAGCACATGTGATTCATCTGCCCAGACGATATGTTTTCACTGATTCACTTTGCAGACTCTAAACGTAGCTGACAAAGTCGTTGGGCCAACAATATGGGAAGCGTTACGATCGCCTGCCGTAGAGTCAACAACATATACTGCATGGTGAGCTCCGAAGCAATAGCTGCCGCTCTATCATTGTAGCCAATCCACAGATGTGCCACAGATCGCAGCCTGCCCTACTTTATAGAGCGGGTAAGCGTATGACCCCCATGTTCTGTGATGAGGCGTGGATGCCAAACACCATGTTGTCTACTCATAGCTTCACCGTCCGTCAACCACATTCTACAGATGCTGACGACAGCAGCACGTGAACGACTGACCACCTGCGCAGTCCCCAAATGTTCATTCCCAGGCGCCAAGCCACACCAATCTGCTCTTTGTCCAAGTCGCTCAAGTCAGTGGTTTTCCTCAATTTCGGCCAGTATCGTCTGTAGAATCATTCCCCATTTACGTCTGCTCTGCTTGGTCCATAGTTCTTAGCGTCTTCCGAAGTTTAATAAACACATCAGATACATATACGAGATGCATTCAAGTTCATTGGACAAATATGTTATACTAGAACTGACATGTGATTACATTTTCACGCAATTTGGGTGCATAGATTCAGAGAAATCAGAACCTAGAACAACCACCTCTGGCCTTAATAACGGCCTTGATACGCCTGGGCATTGAGCCAAACAGAGCTGGATGGTGTGTACCGGTACAGCTGCCCATGCAGCTTCAACACGATACCACAGTTCATCACGAGTAGTGACTGGCGTATTGTGACGAACCAGTTGCTCGGCCACCATTGACCAGACGTTTTCAATTGCTGAGAGATCTGGAGAATGTGCTGGCCATGACAGCAGTCGAACATTTTCTGTATCCAGAAAGGCCAGTGCAGAACTTACAACATGCGGTCGTGCATTATCCTGTTCAAATGTAGGGTTTCGCAGGGATCGAATGAAGGGTAGTCCCACGGGTCGTAACACATCTGAAATGTAACGTCCACTGTTCAAAGTGCCGTCAATGCGAGCAAGAGGTGACCGAGACGTGTAACCAATGGCACCACATACCATCACACCGGGTGATACGCCAGTATAGCGATGACGAATACACGCTTCCAATGTGCCTCCACCGCGATGTCGCCAAACAGGGATGCGACCATCATGATGCTGTAAACAGAACCTGGATGTATCCGAAAAAATGACATTTTTCCATTCGTGCACCCAGGTTCGTCGTTGAGTACACCATCGCAGGCGCTCCTGTCTGTGATGCAGCGTCAAGGGTAACTGCAGCCATGGTCTCCGAGCAGATAGTCCATGCTGCTGCAAACGTCGTCAAACTGTTCGTGCAGATGGTTGTTGTCTTGCAAACATCCCCATCTGTTGACTCAGGGATCGAGACGTGGCTGCACGATCCGTTACAGCCACGAGGATAAGATGCCTGTCATCTCGACTGCTAGTGATACGAGGCCATTGGGATCCATCACGGCTGCCGTATTACCCTCCTAAACCCACCGATTCCATATTCTGCTAACAGTCATTGGATCTCGACCAACGCGAGCAGCAATGTCGCGATACGATAAACCACAATCACGGTAGGTTACAATCCGACCTTTATCAAAGTCGGAAACGTGATGGTACGCATTTCTCCTCCTTACACGAGGCATCACAACAACGTTTCGCCAGGCAACGCCGGTCAACTGCTGTTTGTGTATGAGAAACCGGTTGGAAACTTTCCTCATGTCAGCACGTTGTAGGTGTCGCCACCGGCGCCAACCTTGTGTGAATGTTCTGAAAAGCTAATCATTTTCATATCACAGCATCTTCTTCCTGTCGGTTAAATTTCGCGTCTGTAGCACTTCATCTTCGTGGTGTAGCAATTTTAATGGACATATTCCAGTATCTGTCTTCCCCTAGAGTTTTTAATCTCCACTGCTTCCTCAGGTACAATGGAAGTTAGTCCTTCATGTCTCGATGTCCTGTCGTTTACTCCCCTCCTGTCAATGTTTTCCACATGTTCCTCTCCTCAGCGATTCTGCGGAGAACTTCCGCATTTCGTATAATTCCACCTAATTTTCAGCGTCCTTCTGCAGCCCCACATCTCGAACGCTTCGTTTCTCTTCTTTTTCGGGCTTTCCCGCAATCTGTGATTCACTCCCACACAATACTGTTCTCCAAACGTACTTCCTGAGAAATTTCTTCCCCAAATTAAGACTGGCATTTGATACTAGAAGACTTCTTTTGGCCCGGAACATTCTCTTTGCTTGTGATAGTCTGATTTTTACGCACTTCTTGCTTCGTCATCTGTTATTTTGCTTGCAAGGTAGTAGAATTTCTTCAATTCATCTACATCGTGGCACTCAATTCTGATTTTAGGCTTATCGCTAATTTTGTTTCTGTTTTCCCTCATTGCCTTCCTCTTTCTTTGTCAAGACCAGTTCGTGAACCTTTTTCCAAAAAGGAGACATATCATCTCGCCCCTCGCCCCCTTCCTTTCATCACACATTAATTGCTTTTCCTTGGGTTCTTGGGAAGACCTATAAATAAAATCTAAACCTAGTGACCGTGGAAATAGATTGGTTTTTCTTTCACAATAAGTGCTACATAGACTTTCCTCTGCAACAGAAATCAATTTCTGAATCTTATTCCAATGCTAATTTTTTTAAAAAAGCAACAGTTAACTGCCACTTAAGATAATTCCTGAAATTTTTAAAAGCTTAAGCGAGAGCAGGAGGAACTAGATCCACCATATTTATAGTCCTAGCTTCATTAAAAATGTGGCATTACTAACTGAAAGGATAGTATGAAAGTATAACATTTCTTTTAATTTTTTAGTTAAATAATGCAACTTGTTCACTGAGCACAATGTCGGGAGACAGACAGGTGTGTGCATGTGAGTGAGTGAGTGTGTGTGCATGTTTGTGTGCCTATTTCTCCTACAAGCTCGAAAAAGGAACTTCATTCCGAAAGCTAGCAAAGCTCTGTACCTTTTGTTTTGTACCTTTTAACGACGCAGCGTCTCTGCCTTTCGGGAAGTCGTGTCCTTTGTTCTTAAGTAATTCATAACTTCTTAACAGCATAATTTACGGATTGTTTTACTTTCCGTTGAAAAAAGTGGGACATAAATACAAAAAATACTTTCGTCTCTATGTGTCCATTTGGACCTTAGTGGCAAGTTACATGTGATCTTCATCAGCATCATAATGTGTCTGTGCCCCATCATGCATATACCACATTCCTGAAGGTTCTGCAAGATAAAGGGTTAAATGTGATCCCAGTTAGGCGGGGGCCTAAAGGAAAAGTTTACATTTTAAATTATTTATACTAACTACGACAGTACACGATACTGAAATCAGTGGCGGCTCTTAACTAGAGGTTGGCAGTCACTTCAAAAGGAAGAACAAAGGAAGGCTGGGTTTAACGTCGCGTCGATATCGAGATCATTAGAGTCGGAGCACAAGCTCGGGTTGTGTCAACGAAGGGGAAGGAAATCGGCCGTGCCCTTTCAGAGGAACCATCCCGACATTTGCCTGGAGGGACTTAGGAAAATCACGGAAAACTTAAATCTGGATGACCGGATGTGGGTTTAAATCGTCGTCTTCCCGAAGCAATCACTTCGAAAATGGCTCGTTTGTGGTTTAATGTTTACTGGAAAATGGTAAACAACATCTTCTGCACTGGCTGTTAAAGTACTTCTCTTGAAAAGTCACGACCGGTTTCGCGTCAGTAGAAATGCATCTCCAGGTGATCTGTACAAGAAGTTGAAACATTAAAGAATTACGATGGTTTTAAAAAATAGATATGTCATATCATAAAGCGCCATATATAATTGACAGCTGAGTTTCTTCTCCTTTTTTTTAACGGTCATGGCGCGGCAACGTAAATGCTACGAGCCAATTTCCACCGTTCATCGTTAAGATTAAACCAATAGCGCGCTAAAAGCGATTGTCTATGGTCAGACTGACTGGGAACGAGCCGCACCTACAACTGAGAGGAAGCCGAGTAAAACTGTTTAAATTCCTTACTCTTGAGTAGTTATGGTAACTAACTGAAAACACTACATTAGCATGTCTTAAATTCGACAGAGTAATAGAGCCTTGAATGCCTTACCATGCTGTAGAGCTGCGCACGACTCCAGCATAAATAACACCGAGCATCGGCTAGCACACTGGGCTCGCATTCGGGAGGACGACCGTTCAAACCCCACGTCCGGCCATCCTGATTGAAGTTTTCCGGGATTTCCCTAAATTGCTTCAGGCAAATGCCGGGATGGTTCCTTTGAGACGGCATGGCCGATTTTCTTCCTCATCCTTCCCTTATCCGATGTGATCGATGACCTCAGTGTTTGGTCCCCTTCCCCAAACCAACAAACCGACCACAAATAACAGTACTGATGGGTCGGTATTGCGAGCCTCGTGAGAGAGGTGGCGCTAGCGGACAAGAAAGGTGGAGTTTGGCCTTACATGTTATATAGTTAAGAAGGATTCCTTTTAAAAACATGTGTCGTTAAGCACGGTTAGAAACGTTAAAAAACAAGTTAATAAACTAAAATCCGCTAGAACTGCCACAAAGGCCCAACGGTACCGACCGGCCGCCATGTCATACTCAGCTCACAGGCGTCACTGGATGAGGACATGGAGGGGCATATGTTCAGCACACCGCTCTCCCGGCCGTATGTCAGTCTACAAGACCGGAGCCGCTGCTTCTCAATCAAACAGCTCCTCAATTGGCCTCACAAGGGCTGAGTGCAGCCCGCTTGCCAACAGCACTCGGCAGACCCGGACGACGACCCATCCATGAGCTAGCCAAGCCTAACAGCGCTTAACTTCGGTGATCTGACGAAAACCGGTGTTACCACTGTGGCAAGGCTATTGACAAGTTAACACGCCCCCGAAAAAACTTAGTTGGGGGAGAGTCGTGAAGTATCGGCCAACATATGTTTTATAACTTTGCTGTGATACTATGGTGGTTAATCGGAATCTTAATTTACTATTCTCTTATCTCAAGTCTTTCTCTTTGAAAATATCACAGTCTAAAGATTTTTTTTTTAATTTATAGTACCTAATTGCGTCAAAAGTAAAAGAGCTATAGTTGCAAGGCTTGTAGAAAGTGTCTTGCCTTATCGGTCATTGTCTTTTCTGTGATAATTATGTTGTTAATGTTACACTGCACAGATAGCTCAACAATAATAGAACACATAAGTATGGGAACTTATTATTACTACACAGAAGAGCCAAAGAAACTGGTACACGCACGAGCACGCAGAAGTGCCGCAACACGATGTGGCATGGACTCGACTAATGTCTGAAGTGGTGCTGGAGGGAATCGACACCATGAATCCGGCAGAGATATCCATAAATCCGTTAAGAGTACGACGACGTGGGGGTCTCTTCTGAACAGCACGTTGCAAGGCATCCCAGATAAGCTCAATAATGTTCATGTCTGGGGAGTTTGTTGGCCGGCAGAAGTGTTTAAACTCAGAACAGTGTTCCTGAAGCCACGCTGTAGCAATTCTGAACGTGTGGGATCTCACGTTGTCATGCTGGAATTGCCCAAGTCCGTCATAACGCAAATGGACATGAATGGATGCAGGTGATCAGACAGGATGCTTACGTATGTGTCACCTGTCAGAGTCCTATATAGACATATCAGAGGTTCCATATCACTCCAACTGCACACTCCGCACACCATTACACAGCGTCCACCAGCTTGAACAGTCCCCTGCTGACATGCAGGGTCCGTGGATTCATGAGATTGTCTCCATACCCGTATCCGTCCTTCCGCTCCATACAATTTGAAACGAGACTCGTCCGCCCAGGCAACATGTTATCGGATTCCTGATGTTCACGGTACACTCGTGAAATGGTCGTATGGGAAAATCCCCACGTCAGCGCTACCTCGGAGATGCTGTGTCCCATCCCTCTTGCTCCGACTATAACGCCACGTTTCAAATCTCTTGATAACCTGTCATTGTAGCAGCAGTAACCGATCTAACAACTGCGCCAGACACTTCTTGTCTTATATATGCGTTTCCGACCGCAGCGCCGTATTCTCCCTGTTTACAAACTCTGTCTTTGAATACGCATGCCTGTACCTATTTCTTTGGCGCTTCGGTGTATTTCAGCTCGCTTCGCAAAAGTTTGGATCAGTGTTTTACAGAGATCACAAATAAAATACAAATGACAAGTTTGTTTGTGTGGCCATCCTCCGCAGCAAGCATATAAATATAGCTAACAAAACTGTATCGTTATAGATCCTACTGATGATACCATAAAACAGGAGAAGGCGAAACGCGTATGGGATAAATAAAATAACTAGCAGCAGGAAAAGGCAGTTTGACTTGCAAAACAAGTAAAATACAAATGGTTCAATTGGCTCTGAGCACTATGGGACTTAACATCTGTGTTCATCAGTCCCCTAGAACTTAGGACTACTTAAACCTAACTAACCTAACCTAAGGACATCACACACATCCATGCCCGAGGCAGGATTCGAACCTGCGACTGTAGCGGTCGCGCGGTTCCAGACTGAAGCGCCTAGAACCGCTCGGCCACACCGGCCGGCAATAAAATACAAAATATTATCCTGCTTCACACGTCCAACATGTGCTCAGCGTCTGCAATTGGTATACAGGACTCAGTCTTTTCCATCTGACTCCGCACACATAAAGCACTTTCCAGTCTCTTCTGGTGACCCATTATTTCCAGTAAATTCAGGTTTTCTTCGTCGCTTCTGAATGGACTTTCCATGGCCACCCTTTGTGCAGTTATTTTATTTTGGAACACACGACTGAAGTTGAGTTATCTTCTACTCCCTTTCAGACTTTATTTTTCTGATTTTAATCTCTCCTCTTCGGTGGCGACCTTTTTCTTTTGTAATTGTTGAAACTATTCAGCTTCTTCCCTCCCGGTCAATTGTTAGAAATAACCTTTCTCACTGTCATTTTCATACACTCTTCATTCCACTTTACTCTTACCTTTTTCCTCATTTGCCGCCATTTCAACCAGAACAGAAGTAGGAAGCAGCAAATATAACATAAAAACTTAAATTACTTCTGGTCGATACTGAAAGACAATCGGCTGGCTAGTAGTGCACAACAAACGCGCAATAGGACCTTGTCATGTTGTGCGTCGTTTTGTAGAAATTATCATGGTATATTTCTTAGATGTCGTTCCTTACACAACATAGATAACCGAAATATAGCACCGAAATTCATCGTTTACCTTAAAAACGCACATCATATGTCTCAAAATATCTTCCGTGCGTTAAGAGCTACAGCAACACCATCAAGCACTCAGAGCAGACAAAGCTTGAAGAGAGGAAGAAGGTGTCCGATTTCATTGCACTCGGATACACAAGCTTGCTTCTGATTACTGCACACTTCTGCCATCTGGAGACGAAAAGGGAAATCACAGTTGTGACCGGTACTCTAAGCCGTCCGATACTCCCCTTGTAACATGAACTTTTTTGAAGCCAGAAAGCGTATACAGCGTATCCATAGTATTGCAGGGCACATGAAGAATCCTGTGGCTTAAAAGGCCAATTACGTTAATTGTGAATAAAACTAAGTAAAACCAAGTCTACGAAAACGGAGGTCATAGTAAAGAATGACGGTGACCTGCACGAATTCAACAGTTATGTGGACTAACTATTATCTACCTACTGGGTAGCAAACTTTCGTGGCGCAGGCCGATCTGTCCGTTAGGAGTAATTTAAGGGAACCTTTTTAGTGCGTAAATTTCAAGCTTCTCTAAAATGTTGAGTGTAATACCGTTATTTTCGTAGCGTAGCACCTGGAAATTTGAATGAAGGTTTGCAATTGTATGGTCTGTTTCTTGTAAATAGGCACTTAAAGCTGACCTTGATCCCGAATTGTTAATATGTTCTCTAAAGCGGACCTCAGAATTTCTTCCTGTCTGGCCTACATACCTCGAACCACAACCATCACACGTGATGCAGTACACACCTGGTGACTTAAAGTTATGCACTCGCGATCATGCAGAAGTGCCGCAACATGACGTGGCATGGACTTGGCTAATCTCTGAAAAGTGCTGGAGGGAATTGGCTCAAATGGCTCTGAGCACTATGGGACTCAACTGCTGTGGTCATCAGTCCCCTAGAACTTAGAACTGCTTAAACCTAACTAACCTAAGGACATCACACACACCCATGCCCGAGGCAGGATTCGAACCTGCGACCGTAGCAGCAGCGCGGTTCCGGACTGGAGCGCCTAGAACCGCACGGCCACCGCGGCCGGCGGAGGGAATTGATACCATGAATCCTGCAGGGCTGTGCGTAAATCCGTAAGAGTACGAACGGGGTGGAGATCTCTTCTGAACAGCTCATTACAAGGCATTCCAGATATGCTCAATAATGTTCATGTCTGAAGAGTTTGGTGGCCAAGGGAAGTGTTTAAACTCAGAAGAGTGTTCCTTTCGCCACGCTGTAGCAATTCTGAACGTGTGGGGTGTCGCATTGTCCTACTGGAGTTGCTGAAGTCCGTCGGAACCCATAGTGGACATGAATGGATGCAGTGATCAGGCAGGATGCTAACGTATGTGTCATCCGCCAGAGTTGTACCTAGGCGTATCAAGGTACCCATATCACTCCAACTGCACACGCCCCACGCTATTACAGAGCCTGGACCACCTTGAAAAGTTCCCTGCTGACATGCAAGGTCCATGGATTCATGAGGTTGTCTCCATACCCGTACACGTCCATCCGCCCGATACAATTTGAAACGAGACTCGTCCGACCAGACAACGTGTTTCCAGTCATCAACAGTCCAATGTCGGTTCACGAGGCCAGGTAAGGTGTAAAACTTTGTGTCGTGCAGTCATCACGGGTACACGAGGGGGCCTTCGGTTCCGAAAGCCCATATCGATGATGTTTCGTTGAATGGTTCACACGCTGACACTTGTTGATAGCCCAGCACTGAAATCTGCAGCAATTTGCATAAGTGTTGCACTTCTGTACCATAGATCGATTCTCTTCAGTCGTCGTTGATCCAGTTTTTGCAGAAATCTTTTTCCGGCAGCAGCTATGTCAGACATCTGATGTTTCCCGGGTTCCTGATACTCACTGTACACCCGTGAGATGTTCGTACGGGAAAATCCCCACTTCATCGCTACCACGGAGATGCTGTCCCGTCACTCGTGCTCCGACTATAGCACCACGTTTAAACTCACTTAAATCTTGATAACCTGTCACTGTAGCAGCAGTAACCGATCTAACAACTGAGCTAGACACTTGTTGCCTTATATAGGCGTTGCCGACCGCAGCGCCGTATTCTACCTGTTTACATAACTCTGTATTTGAATACGCATGCCTATACCAGTTTCATTGGCGCTTCAATGTAGATTGAATAGTCGGGGCGAAAGGCTACGTCCTTGTTTTATGCCGTTCCCAAGCCGAACTCTTCGTCCTCTGTCTTCCATTCTTATTCTTCTCTATCTTTACTCTGCCCAACTTTCGTAAGGGGGGAACGACAAGGCGACAGACGAAAATATTGCTCAAATTCAGGATATCTTTTTTTTTCGTACTGGAATATAGTAGACAAATAGAGTTTGCAGCAGTGGAGAAAGCATAACTTCATGTTTTTATTGTTAGCTTTTTATTGAAAAATATTAATACCTTCACTGCGTAGTTGAGATTTTCCAGAGGCAGCTCTGAATGGTGGTAGATCGACGGTTGTCGCTGTAACTCAAACGGTAGTTATCTGAAATATGAAATTAAGTTATCACCCTTTTCCTTACAGATGTAATTTTAGTTTATCGTAGGTATTTAAAAAATGGCGAAATTATAGATATTTGAAAAAAATGGCCATTTTTGGACTCCTCTTCTTTGGCTTAAAAATATACTAAACATCAACATAAAAAAGTCGGCTACGATGAAATGGAGAGAATTTAATTTGCTTCAGGGCAGACTAAAAATCATTACAATCGTATGAAAATCGTAGCGTGGGCAACTATAGCCATGACGAAAAACATGGTTTTGAGAAAGGCGCGTTTAAAGTTTGACAAGTGTTTATCGTATAAAAAAGGACAAAGCTTGAAACTTACGGGATATCATCGATGCCTGGTCCATAATAACTATCCCCCCGGCTATTGGATGGCCGCTTTCTGCTACTTTGACTGGTAAGTCCTCACTTTCGTTCTCAAAGCCCTTATCGTCGCTGAGCGCAAGGCCGCTGGCGTCTCTACCTTCACAGAATAGGCGCATTTCATCGCCGATTTTTATTTGAAGGGCATTTGCCATGTGCAATATGGGCTAAATCGAACAGAATGAGATTTTCACTCTGCAGCGGAGTGTGCACTGATATGATTCTTCCTGGCAGATTAAAACTGTGTGGTGGACAGAGACTCGAACTCGGGACCTTTGGCCTTTCGCGGAAAAGTGTTCTACATTGGACAGACATACGGCCGTATTTGAAGCAATGTTGACTGTTTCACTTCGGCTGGATGTCAGTGTTGGAGCTAATCTCCTAATGAGACTACTGAAACTTTCGTTCACATTTTGAAAAAAACTGCCCGAACAACGCTCCAGCAAATCGGTATAAATACGGAGCGTAATCGCGGAACCGGTTTGCGGCGGCGCGGTTCCTTCCGTCCCTTTACGACGGACCTGCACCTACCTGTGAACATTGTCTCAGCAGATCATCAGTAGGGAAGCCGAGCGAAACCTACTGTACTTCGACGTGAACCAGACTGCAATTAAAGTCACTAATCTACGTTTCGGGAGAAAGTTTTCACCCGAAATGAAAGGTTGGAAATTTTGTCCTTAATTAATATATTCTGAACCTTAGGTGAACAAGTATCACTGTCAAGTCCGTGCTAGTCTTAACACAGTCACTCACAATACCTTTCACTCACGTTAGCAAGTTTATGGTGTTGCATTTCCCGAAAACGTAATAGCTACAAAAATACGTATTGTTTTTGGCTGAGAATGCTCGCCAAATATTAAGTCTGTCGGTACCTACTGCAGTCACAGTTTTTAGCCACCGACTTGCTCAATACGCCACGCGGAATTTGTGTCTGTTCTCTTCACAAAATTCACTTAAAAATTCCGAAATTTCTACACACCCATCGGAATGATTATGCCGTCACTTTGCAACACTTTTGATGTATGAAACACCTCTAGATCCGGCCACTTATCATTTCCATCGGAACTGTTTCATGGCTAGGCTCCGACTCTTCTCTAGAATACTCTGTCTTCTCTGCCAGCGGAGAAAGGCGCGCGAAGAATATTGCTTTACCATTGGTCAGTTTACTCAACAGCCAATAGCAAAACAACATTCTTCGACAGCCAATAGCAAAACAACATTCTCCCGCCTCAGTCCGCGCTATTCATCAATAACCAATAGCAAAATAGTAAACCTAACGACTGCACTTTTTACCGACATAATTATCTAATATCTGAAGTTTTGTTTATGCATAAAGTTATTTACTACTGTTATTTATACCCGAATTAACTTTCCCTTTACCATAAACTTACTCTACAAATCTGTTCTAGAAAAATCCCCATGTCCACATCCATACTTCTTCGAAATGTTCCCACACTAAATCCCACTACATCGTTAAACAATTATCTTCTTATTAACCTTAAACCACACTCACGCATCATTCATACTGCTAAAACACATTTATAAAATTTTACCTACACAAAAAGACATAATAACACTTTATGAAAATACTAGAACAGTTTATGAAAAACATTCTATTACTTTAGTGCACTCTAGTGGGCACATTCGAAACTAAGTCACAGTCCCCGATCCAATACTGTCCTTTATCGGCTGATACATAAACTACGTGCGCGTCCAGTCTCGCATCACCATCTGTCACTATCCAGCTCTGATTATGAGACACATCTCCCACTTAACCGCCTCCAAGGCAGGATCTGTATACGGCGCTACGCCTCAGGTTCTCTAACACTGACAAGGAGACGGCACGACCGTGGGGTCGGGGATTTGTCCGCAATTTTGTGTGGTGAAAGAGGACCCCTAACACCTCACGTGGTTAAAATATTAGGGCGCACTACTCGGAAAATCCCGAGAAAAAACGATCCAAAGTTTCTTAGGTGCCTTATGAGCATAAAATATTAGTCCATTGTCGTGCCACCATCTGGGCTAATAATTAAAAAAAAAAAAAGGTTAGCGCTCGGACTCTTACGCCAGAGATCTCAGGTTCGATTCCTGCTCCGGCACTTTTTTTTTCTTCTGTTGCTTGCAAAATTGCAGTGCATTGTTACAGGAGAATCGTGAAATTAATTCCCGGGAAGATTGTATAAAAATTCATTCTATAATTCATCATCAATTATCGTCACCAATATTCCGAGACATGATTTAATATGCGTGATTTGCCTCAAAATTGTCAGAAACTCGAAACATTTTCGTAAATGTTAATGGGGCATGTTTTTGTACAGATTTATTGCAAACGCCCTGTGATTGTAAAATATCCGCTTTTATATGTTGCGCAAGATGTCGCAAAAATTATTGCTTTGTTTGTTTTTACGACAATTACCACTGCGGTTCTTGTTTATAATTATTATATATATAAAAATTGAATGTTTCCCAGTCGACTATGTTATTCTGATTAAAAAGGTAATGTTTCTCCTCATATACTTTACAATGAAAAATGGAAAACCCACCGCCACGAATTGTGTTGTTGGACAAAAAGAAAATAATTTTTATTCAATAATGTAACTAATTTGTTAAAGATAATGTAGGTTTGGGAAACTTTCTGAATAATTGGTGGAATAACCAAAGAAAATGAAATAGAAGAAAAAAAAAGTGCCAGAGGAGGAATCAAACACGAGACCTCTGGCGTAAGAATCCGAGCCCAGACGGCGGCTCGGCAGTGTACTAACATTTTATACTCATAAGGCAGCTAAGAAACTTTGGATCGATTTTTCCCGGGATTTTCCGGGTAGTGCGTCCTAATACTTTAACCATGTGAGGTGTTAGGGGTCCTCTTTCACCACACAACATTGTGGACAAATCCTCGACCCCACGGTCGTGCCGTCTCCTTGTGAGACGTGCCACGCACTCTATCAGAAACGTTAATTTTTGGAGTTCGCGCATAATATTTTGGGCAATAATTCTTCAATGCATAAACATTCGAATTCGGCAATAAAAAAATTTCGAGTTTTTCGAGCTGTCGTTCCTCCTTAAAAGTGCCGCCTCGTAGGCGCTGCTGTGCGCCGGCTCCGAGCTGCACGACTTTTGGCGTTAAGTGGGCCGCCGGCCTCACCCGGTGGCCAAGTAACACAGCGACCGCGGCGGCGCTTGCGGTAGGCTCGCGGGCCGCACGCCCACGCACGCGCACACTCACGTACACACACACTGGGTGTTTGCGCCACGTCACACGTCACACGCCGCGATGCGCCGCCGCCGCCGACGCCGCCGCCAGGGTCCGTGGCCCCAGCCAAGGCCGCCCGCGCCGCCGCGACAGCGCTCTCTGCACACCGCTTCAGCCCGACGCGTAAGCGCGGGCGCTGAGCTCATTACCCGCACAACTGAAAGGGTACAGTACCGCCCGACATTGAAAATAGGTACAACATTCTTCGTTATTCTGGTCAGAACAACATATTTTTTGTAATAATTAGTTGGTGATCCCTTGATGCCTCAGAACATGTCCTACCAACCGATCCCTTCTTCTGGTCAAGTTGTGCCACATACTTCTCTTCTCCCCAATCCTATTCAATACTTCCTCATTAGTTATGTGATCTACCCATCTAATCTTCAGCATTCTTCTGTAGCACCACATTTCGAAAGCTTCTATTCTCTTTTTGTCTAAACTATTTATCGTCCACGTTTCACTTCCATACATGGCTACACTCCATACAAATACTTTCAGAAACGACTTCCTGACATTTAAATCTATATTCGATGTTAACAAATTTTAGGAGTTTTGCTATTTGGGGAGCAAAATAACTTATGATGGTCGAAGTAGAGAGGATATAAAATGTAGACTGGCAATGGCAAGGAAAGCGTTTCTGAAGAAGAAAAATTTGTTAACATCGAGTATAGATTTAAATGTCAGGAAGCCGTTTCTGAAAGTATTTGTATGGAGTGTAGCCATGTATGCAAGTGGAACGTGGACGATAAATAGTTTAGACAAAAAGAGAATAGAAGCTTTTCAAATGTGGTGCTACAGAAGAATGCTGAAGATTAGATGGGTAGATCACATAACTAATGAGGAAGTATTGAATAGGATTGGGGAGAAGAGAAGTATGTGGCACAACTTGACCAGAAGAAGGGATCGGTTGGTAGGAGGCATCAAGGGATCACCAACTTAGTATTGGAGGGCAGCGTGGAGGGTAAAAATCGTAGAGGGAGACCAAGAGATGAATACACTAAGCAGATTCAGAAGGATGTAGGTTGCAGTAGGTACGGGGAGATGCAGCTTGCACAGGATAGAGTAGCATGGAGAGCTGCATCAAACCAGTCTTAGGACTGAAGACCACAACAACAACACAACTCAATTTCACTTACTTAAGCCGGATACCAGTGTAGGAAAGAATGACAATTTATTTATTTACGAGGGCTATCCACAAAGTACATTACGTTTTGGAATTAAAAATAAATAAAGTATTGGAAAAAATTATTATTGTATACAGATGAAAGCCACACTTAAATATTACTTTTCTACATAGTTGCCATTTAAATTAGGGTACTTATCGTAGCGATGGACGAGCTTGGAAATTCCTTCGTCGTAAAATTCGGCCGCCTGCGCCTTCAACCACGTGGTTACCTCTTCTTTTGGCACAGAAAAGGTGTGATTTTTGTGGATTTCCTGGAAAGAGGCACTACAATAAACTCTCAAAGGTATTGCCAAACTCTGCACAACCTCAGAAGAGCAATACAAAACAAGCGCAGGGGAAAGTTGGGCTCAAAGATCTTGCTGATTCACGACAACGCCCGGGCCCACACGGCAAATGCCACTCGTGAAGTTCTCGAATCTTTTAAGTGGGAGTTGTTTCCTCATCCGCCGTACAGTCCCGACCTGGCACCGAGCGACTTCCACTTATTCCCAGCAATGAAGAAGTGGTTGGCTATGCAGCGTTTTGATGACGACGCACAGCTTCAAGAAGAGGTAACCACGTGGTTCAAGGCGCAGGCGGCCGAATTTTACGACGAAGGAGTTTCCAAGCTCGTCCATCGCTACGATAAGTGCCTTAATTTAAATGGCAACTATGTAGAAAAGTAGTATTTAAGTGTGGCTTTCATCTGTATATAATAAAAAAAATTCCAATACTTTATTTATTTTTAATTCCAAAACGTAATGTACTTTGTGGATAGCCCTCGTAATTTATCACATGTGCACTCCCATAAAGTAAATCGCTACATCCAATTTGGTGAGATCTGTGAAATGAATGAATGTATGGTCGTCTGCTGACCGCAGATAGTGAATGTGCAATATATGATCATCTTTGAGACGGTCCTTTGGTCACCTTTGGTGGAACCAAAGAGAAGAAATTTACTTGAACTTTGAGCGCCCGAAATGTGGCTGACCAATACGGTAGCATGGTGCTCCCCTACCTCGGCGGAGGTGCGAGATGACCTGAAGAACGGCATGTTTCAGCACTCTGGCGCTGGATCTTGTGTTGGTAAGACCTGTCTTAGGTGTGCTCTGTAAAGACGAAAGAGTGGAGAGAATGGTATGCATGTGAAATACTTAAGAGTAGTTTGGAATAATTATTTCTCTATTTCAGGAACTTTCGGGGAGAGAATTAAATGACAGGCAGGTAATATTAAGGGGATCGTAGTAATCTTCGGAAGTGACCAACGGTCGCAGTGAAACCACGCGTAGCAATAAGTTGAAATACTTCCGAGTGCTAGTACTAAGTTGGAATACTTGCGAGTGCTAGTACTAAGTTGAAATACTTCCGAGTGCTAAAGTTAAGCTGAATTACTGGCGTGTGGAGTATAAGTTGGAAATATTTAACAAATGGCGTGTGCAGGACTTGAAATTAGAGACGAGTACTTCCACGTGGTGAGTACTGTGTGAGTCTCAATCTGTGCATGAGACAAAGGATAAAGAGAAGTACTCGTCCATGGTATCAGTTGAGGACTCGCGTGTGTGACGAATATGTTCTTAATATTATTTTGCGTGTTATGTTTCCGTTTGACGCTAGAGGCAAACTCTAATACTCTGAGAGAGAAGCAAGGTGAGTCAGCCGTCTGTCCAGCAACGCCACTTGGCTTGCATTGCACAGGAAGACGTGCATATATCCTCCAGAGTTCGTGGTAGGAAAGATGAATGTGATATTAATATTACCTCTGTGTGTTATGTTTCCGTGTGACGCTAGATTCAAACTCTAATACTCTGAGAGTGAAGCAAGGTGAGTCAGCCGTCTATCCAGCAACGCCACTTGGCTTGCATTGCACAGGAAGACGTGCACATATCCTCCAGAGTTCGTAGTAGGAAAGAAAAGTTACGAACTTGGGCAGTGTCGTGTGAAACTGGGATGAATACTAATTGGAATTGGAAAGCTGAAAGTGAAGTGATTCTAACGTTGTGACTATTCTTTGTGATGTATTGTATGTTGCCAGTGTGATGTATTTCATGTAATTTAAGTATGTGTGGTTTGAATGGGAGAGAAAGATAGGTTCAGAGGCAGTGGGTTATGCATATTCCTTTTTGTACCGCTCGGTCTGGAGGAAATTTTCGTGATGATGGGTGTGAGAGTCGAAGTGTGAGAGATAGCAAAAGATCCACCATCCTATCCAGAAAGTGCACTGTAGCGTTAAATAATTACGAGACCATAAGATAGAGAATCACCAATGTAAAGCCATGCCCACTGGGCGGAGTTTCTCATGTGTAATTGCTGTATAAAATGTAATGGTGTGTTTAGGTTATCTTGGAAACATAATAGAATTTATCGGAATAAAAAAGATAGTGAAAAGAAAAAGATTGGTGGCCTTATTCTTCGAATAGTGTGTAGTCGTGATATCCAGAATTTATAATGTGTGAAGAAAGTAAATGTGGTATTGCCAGAGCGTGTGTAAATTTCTAATGCGTTATCCGTTTCCGTTGCGTAATATTCAAACAAGAGAATAATTTGTAGCTTAATTGTGGGTACTAGAGCTCATGATCAGTCACTAATGTTTTGCAAGAAATAAGAATAAATCCAGTCGCTTGGCAGACCACTCATCTTGCAGGCCTGACTGCTTGATGCCACAGTATGAGCAAGGCATGTGGGTGCCTCTCACAACAAACTAAATTTTTGTTTTTAGGGTTGCGCACCTCAGTCGATAAAAACCCCACGCTTAGCGCAAGCGCAAAGAAACTGGTATAGGCATGCGCATTCAAATACAGAGTTTGTAAACAGGCAGAATACGGCGCTGCGGTCGGCAACGCCTATATAAGACGTGTCGGCGCAGTTGTTAGATCGGTTACTGCTGCTACAATGGCAGGCTATCAAGATTTAACTGAGTTTGAACGTGGTGTTATTATTGGCGCACGAGCGATGGGACACAGCATCTCCGAGGCAGCGATGAAGTGGCTATTTTCCCTTACGACCATTTCACGAGTGTGCCGCGAATATCAGGAATCCGGTAAAACATCAAATGCCCGTCATCGCTGCGACTGGAGAAAGATCCTGAAAGAACGGTCCCGACGACGACTGAAGACAATCGTTCAACGTGACAGAAGTGCAACCCTTCCGCAAATTGTTGCAGATTTCAGTGCGGGGCCATTAACAAGTGTCACCGTGTGAACCATTCAACGAAAGATCATCGATATGGGCTTTCGGAGCCGAAGGCCCACTCGTGTACCCTTGATGACTGAACGACAGTCATCAAGGGCCTTTCAATACCGAAATTGGATTGTTGATGACCGGAAACATGTTGCCTTGTCGGACTAGTCTCGTTCCAAATTGCATCGAGCGGGTGGACGTGTACGGGTATGGAGACAATCCAACGAATACATGGACCCTCCATGTCAACAGGAAACTGTTCGAGCCGGTGGAGGCTCTGTAATGATGTGGGGCGTGTGCAGTTGGAGTAATATGGGGCCTCTGATACATCTAGACACGACTCCGACAGGTGACACGGACGTAAGCATCCTGTCTGATCACCTGCATCCATTCATGTCCATTGTGCATTACGACGTACTTGAGCAATTCCATCAGGCCAATGTCACACCCCAAACGTCCAGAATTGATGCAGAGTGGCTGCAGGAACACTCTTCTGAGTTTAATCACTTCCGCTGGCCACCAAACTCCCCAGACATGAACATTATTGAGCATAACTCACAAGGGGAGGCTACGACGTTTGGAACGCGGATTTACGGCAAAATTCGTACACTCGTAGTACTTCATGACGACAACAAATTGTGTAAGCAGTAGCGCGTACTTCTCAAGCGTTATTGAGAAATTATCAGCGCCGATATTTAAGGAAATGCTGCATTATTCATGGTTTGCTTCCAAATTATTGGCTGAAAGAGAGGTTTTTGAAAATGTTAATGAGGTTTGTTTTTCCACGGAAAACCTCAAAAGATCTTGCGTATGCGAAAACATAGTATTTATTCAATGCAGCTGGTGCCGTTTAACTCTATGTTTTTACGAAAAATACCATCCTGCAACTTGTAATATCGAAAGCGACGATTAATTGTACATCTTTCGAAAGCCGTCTGTGGCGGTCAAAACTTGCAGGTAACAAGTCGTTTCGGGCTCCTCCCAAGTATAATGGATTTCTCATATCACGGACAAGCATACATTTTCAGTAACACTTTATGCGTTTCATCGTTTACTTGTCGATAGTTATGAATGTTATATTATTTTTGATAATAAAAATTTGTAGACTGACAATAACATTGTAAATTTAATAAAAGTTCATCCGATTACACGTATTTCTCCCATTATATCAATTGTAATATAAATAGTAAAGAAAATGACTGTGTTGAAAATAAAAAAACTGAAGAACGGGACTCGATCCAGCGATTACGGAGCTTGAACGTTAACCACTCTTTTTTTTGTTTTCATTTTGTTCGATATTGTTTGTTGCATTTGTTCGGTGCGGATGTCCCATGACACCCGTGCAAGTTCAATGTTGAGCTGTTGACTCAGTTTTTTATTACAGAGCGCAGATAACCCTCTCACCGAACACGCTGAGCTACTGTGTTGTCATCCATCGGCTGCCGCTGCTTCACGGTAGAAATGGCCACGCACTGGTATATATTTGATGACCGAAATCATCATGCGATTTTCTCCGTAAAGCTTGAGAAGTACGCGCTACTGCTTACACAATTTGTTGTCCTCACGGAGTACTACGAGTGTACGAAGTTTACAATAAATCCGCGTTCCAAACGTCGTGGCCTCCTTGCAACGTGCTGCTCAGATGAGATCTCCAACCCCTCGTACTCTTACGGATTTATGGACAGCCCTGCAGGATTCATGGTGTCAGTTCCCTCAAGCACTACTTCAGACATTAGTCGAGTCCATACCACGTCGTGTTGCGGCACTTCTGCGTGCTCGCGGGGGCCGTACACGGTATTAGGTACACGTACTAGTTTCTTTGGCTCTTCAGTGTAAGATCACATAGCTGGCCTGACGCTTGTGCTCACGCAAGGTTGTTAAAATTTGGTTTTAATTACAAATTGAAATTAATCACTGGAAAGAAAACTGTTAAAATTAACTGGAGCAGAGGGCCATTGTTGATGGTGGACGTATTTTTGGTAGTGATCAAATTAACTTCTAGAAAAATGCTGTAAAATTTAGAGAAGGTTACATCTTTTGATACCACCATTGATTTTGCGGGGCCGGTATCTGCTATTTACGGGCGAAATGGAGACTGTGGCCAGATGATTTAATGTTACTTGCTTGCATTCAAGTTTGCAGAACGCTTTGTTATGTTCGGCAGTCAATCTCGGGGACTCTGTGCAAATGAATAAATGGCAGAATACTAATTGTATTCGGGCATTACGAGTCCACGCCATGATCCTTTAAGCTCATGTTGGTCGTTGACTATAACAATAAAAAATTAAAACATTGCATGTACGAGGCGTGTTTTTTTTTAAGTAAGTACCGTTTTGAAATTTAAAAAAGACGTGCTAAGATATCTCAATAATTTTATTTTTACATGAAAGCCTGTACCTTAATCTACGCACTGTCGCCATTACAGTCTGATTCTTCCTTGTTTACGTTGTGTACTGAGTGTTTAAGATGCCTCCGATAATCGTGAGTCCCGCCGACTGTGAAGTACGGGCTGTTATAAGATTTCTTAGTGCTAAAGGCCTAAAAGCGATCGATATTCATCGTGACATCTGTGCAGTTTATGGAGAAAACATTATGAGTGATGGAATGGTAAGAAAGTGGGTGAGAGCATTTAAAGATGCCCGCACAAATGTGCACGATGAACAACGGAGTGGGCGTCCTTCGGTCGTTAATGAGAGTTTGGTGCAGGAAGTGGACATTAAGGTGAGAGAAAACAGACGCTTTACGATTTCCTCTTTGCGGGATGACTTCCCTAATGTTTCTCGTTGTGTTTTGTATGGCATTGTGACCGAGCACTTGAATTACCGAAAATTGTGCGCACGTTGGGTACCGAAAATGTTGACGGATGTGCACAAAACCAAACGTTTAGACAGTGCATTGACTTTCCTTGAGCGGTACCACAACGACGGTGATGATTTATTAAGGCAAATTGTTACGGGCGATGAAACATGGGTGGCTTACGTCACACCAGAATCAAAGCAACAGTCCATGGCAGTTGAGCAGGACATTTGCCACACCGGACATTTGCCACGCCGGACATTTGCCAAACTTGCCCCTTCGCCAGGTAGCTCGAGTAGCGATCCCTCAGGTAAGGGACGCCCTTCCCCGCACTACCTTTGTCCGCTTTCAAACCGCCGTCTGCACATCTTACTCGATACAACCAGTACGTAAGGGACCTTCTTCTTCGACATCTTGGTGAAATACAGAGCTTCTTTTCCGAAATCGAAATATTTATAGCTTTTGGGAAACGAAAGCAATACCGACGGTTATGTCAGTATGTAATTAGTTCTGCCAAGTATAAATATAGATTCCTCTGTCTGTACGGTAGCTTCCTTTCACGCTTACTGATTGCGATAGAAACAGTCCATCGGCATGGGAGCAACAAGAAAGGAACGATGAAACGAGAATGCAAATGTACGCTTATCATTTCTTTTTTATCACTGCATTTGTGCCTACTTTAATTACTACAACTGCATACCCAAAAGACAACAGGGAAAGAATAAATGGGTTTGTGAATGTTTGAAAAGAAGAACGACATACTCCATATTAATTTACTCTCTACAAACATTAGTTAATAAAGTGTAGCGGGACGATGTTCAAAACATAACTGAAAACACGTTCACTAAATAGAGATAAGAACATCTATGATTGACATGTCATCTAAAGTTGACTTACAATTTTAAAATGTTAGAAATAAGAAAATGAAGTAATACAGAAGGCTACGCTTGTAACGTACGTTGTTGTTCTACATTGTTTAGCTCTGGTATTTACAGGGTCACAGAGAAAGCATCTTAGGTTCTGGAGGAAAAAGCCGTAATTGTAATTATCTGCGCTACAACAGAAACAAGAAGGACAACTTAAGCAAAAATAATGTAAGCTCACAATCGACTTTGAAGCAGATAGTTCCTGTGACTTAGTATGGGCAGAGTTAATAACTGGCTCCTTTTACCGACCCCCTGTCTCAGATGAAACAGTTGCTGAACAGTTCAAAGAAAAGAAAACTTGAGTCTCATCACAAATAGGTACCCTACTCATACAATTATAGTTGGCAGTTACTTCAATCTACCTTCCGCATGTTGGCAAAAATACATTTTCATACCCTATTGTAAATAGAAAACAACTTCCGTAATTGTTCTAAATGCTTCTTTAAAAATTATTTTTAACAATTAGTTGACGAGGCCATTCAGATTGTAAATGATTACGAAAACACACATGACCTCTTAGCCACAAATAATCCTGAGCATCACGACGGATACAGGGATTAGTGAACACGCAGTCGTAGAGAGGCTCACTTCCGTAACAAAGAAATTCACCAAAACTAAACGCGAAATATATTTATTTATAAAAGCAGCTAAAAATTCAGGTGACGTCTTTCTAAGAGACAGTCTCCAAACCTTCCAAACTATGTAGATGGAGACCATACGTGGCTTAAGTTCAAAGAAATAGTATCAACAGCACTCGAGATATTCATACCAAATAAATTAATAAGAGACGGAACTGATTCCCCATGGTACACAAAACCTGACAGAAAGCTGTTGCAGGAGCACCGCAAAAGGCACGTATAATTTAGACGAACACAAAATCTCCAAGATAGGCGAAGTTTTACTGAGGCTCGAAGTTTGGCGCGGATTTCAATGCGAGATGCATTTAATAGTTCCCACAACGAAACTCGCTCTAGAAATGTGGCGGAAAATCCAAAGAGATACTGGTCCCATGATAAGTAAACCAGCGGAAAGGCTCAGTGAGTACCTTTACTGCGCGACAGCGACGGTAATGTTACTGATGACAGTGCCACTAAAGTGGAGTTAGTGAATGCATTTTCCGAAATTCCTCCACCAAAGAAGACGAAGTAAATATTCCAGAATTCGAAATGAGAACAGCTGCAAACATAATTTAGAAGTAGATATCCCTGGTGTTGCAAAGCAACTGAAATTACACTGTCAGTGACAGAGGAAATGATCAAATATCTTTTCAAAAAGTCTCTAATGTATAAGAACAGTAGGTCTAATACATTTGTTTCTGATGTTCTTTAGTAACAATTAATTTTCAGTAGTAAGCTCCTTGCTTTTACTGACCTGTTTAAAGATAATCAACAATTTAGTAAGAAATTTTAATTTTTAAAGGACTATATCTAAATGTACTTAAGTATATTTACATCTACTATAAATGTTTGCAGCTAAACTTAAATAAAAAATATTTGAGGTGCCAAAATTGTCTACCTTAGCATCAGATCAGTTTTGGGATGTCAATTTTAGGTGCAATTCAAAGGTTCAGTTCCCATTTTCTTTTACGAAAGCGTATACTATCAGTTTAACAAACCATGATATTTTAGGTGATAGTTGCGATTCTGGAGCTTCAGAAAATTATTTTAGAACTCACAATTATTTAATAGTATGGCCATAATATTGGAAGGCAGAAAAAAGTTATCTTAACGTGACAACAATAGGGATACTTTTGCGAGGCTTGAAACACTTTTTAATTTTTACATTAAAGGCTGATTCGCATCACACTTTGCACAGGCTTTGGACCGTAAAATGATAAATGACCAACTACCATTCTGGCGTGTGTAAAATCAGCCTAAACACGCTGAACTAATGTACACTCTATTTACAATTACAACTTAATATTAGCTCCGATAATGCTGCTTCAATGTTTTAATAATTTTATGTCAGTAACTTGCGAGGACTCGGTGGTCTTCATAGTTTTTAATACATTATTTTTAACGTATTTTAGTCCAGTTTCTGAATATGGGCAATGGCTTTCAAGCAAGGCCTAATGTTGCCAGTCTCTTCATAATTCTTTATGATTGTCTCTATCCTGTCGTCCAGGTTCAAGTACTTCTTCTTCCTCTTCTTACCTTCAAGATTCATTTCCAATTTCATGTACATGCAGTTTGTGAGCTCTGCTTCCTTTTTCAAGCACTCCACCAAATAGTTGATTTTAGGGTGAGGGTTTCCAATAATACTATTTATTTTGTTGTGCCACCCTTCAACAGCATTCGTCGTTCGGTGCCTTTTTCCATAACAGTCCCACATTTCTATTGCGATATCCTCATTCTCTAGCCAGTTATCCACAAAGTAGTCAAAAAATTGAGAGAACCTTCCATTATCAGGAGCTTCTGCATGAATCTCAATCCATCCATTGCTGACGTCCTCCGGTTTTACAGCTGCCAGCGCTGCACACATGCTGACGTGAAGTCTTAAATCATCGTTCTAGCGGTACTCCTCAGTTAGACCGAGAACTCGAGTTCTTATCCATAAACTCTTCTTCATATGGCAATAGAATCCATTTATTTCAGTTGTGGGAAAAACTTGACGAATGGCCGATATCGCAGCTGCCTCAAAGTCCACCTTTACTTGTTTAGGACACCACTCAGAGACTGCCTGTTTTATCAGACGGAACAGACGAACATATGTGTCTTTCTTCTTATTAGGGAGCAGTGCAAATACAGTAGGAAGAATGTTTGTTTCTTTAATCGGGCCTCCTAAGTCTACGTGTATGGTGTAGATCTGTGCAAACTGCTTGCTGCGTCTCTTAAATGTTCCATCCATAAAAAAATGGGAACATGTTTTTATACTTTCTTTTCCTTTGCTTCCACTAAAAATCATTATTCTCACCTCTAATCTATCGTCTTCCAGAAGAAAACTACTGCCATCTCCCATTTTAATAGATCTTCATGAAGATCAATTCCATAAGAGTTCTTAGGCTCTTGTTGGTTCCCCCACTCTTGACTCCATCGACGACGCATGGTTCTCTTCATAGATTCTGAATTAGGCATCACTGTAACAAAGTCATAAACTTTATTATGTAGATTTCCAATTTCATCATCCGCATATATCTCCGATAACTTTCTTTTCGAGACCTTCTCTTCGCTCTTTCAACTTGCTTTCTCACTTCCAGAGCTGCATCGTCAGGTGGTCCACAGAGATGTTCTACTATGTTCAACACTTCTCCGTTCCTCGAAAGCAGCTTTCCCTTGCAATGATCCGCTTTTCGGCGTAAGCACATCCATATAACACCTTCTTTAGATTCCCTCTGTTTAAGATACGCGTAACCTTTGTAATGAGCAGGAGGCTTGCCCTTGTTCGTTGTAATAACTTCCATACTGATGGTCACGTTAGAAACTTCGAAAACAAACTGGGAAGGCGGGTGAGGAGGAGGAGGAGGAGGAGGAGGAGGAGGAGGAGGGGGAGGGGGAGGGGGGGCAGACAAGGGACAAAACCCTTCGGAGCAGGTAAAACCGTGGCAAATGTCCGGACACCGTTGAACAAGGGCATCGTTTTGCTGTAAGTCAATGCCCATCCGTATGTGACGAATCAGACCAAAGATCTCATCACACCTTTTCGATGGAAAACTTTACATCATCCTCCGTACAGCCCCGATCTTGCGCCCAGTGACTACCATCTGTTCCTGCACTTAAAGAAACACCTGGGCGGTCAGCGTCTTCAAGACGATGACGAAGTCAAAACAGTGGTGATGCAGTGGTTAACAAGTCAGGCGGCAGATTTCTATGAGAAGGGTATTCAAAAACCGGTACAACGTTATGACAAGTGCCTCAATATTGACGGAAATTATATAGAAAAGTAGATTAAGGTACAGACTTTCATGTAAAAATAAAATTATTAAGATATCTTAGCACGTCTTTTCTTAATTTCAAAACGGTACTTAGTTAAAAAAACACGCACCGTATCTTATATCTATCAGCAGAACTGTTAAACTGAGCCGGCCGGAGTGGCCGAGCGGTTCTAGGCGCGACTGCTACGGTCGCAGGTTCGAATCGTGCCTCAGGCATGGATGTGTGTGATGTCCTTAGGTTAGTTAGGTTTAAGTAATTCTAAGTTCTAGGGGACTGATGACCTCAGAAGTTAAGACCCATAGTGCTCAGAGCCATTTGAACCATTTTTGTTAAACTGAGAACTCGTGAGACTTAAGTAATTTACATTAACTTAACCACGAATGGTTCTATAGCTAATACATGACGCTTACATCAGATTTGTCTACACAAAATAATGATTAGTTACTGACACGTACGGGACGCAGCTGTAGTGCGTCCTATCAGTACGAAAGTTAACAGACAAGAGAGAGAGCAGCAACGCTCTTCATTTACTTTCTAAAACAAAAAAAACGTATTGCAATGCCGCGATATCTTTGAAACATTACTTATGAAATAATAACTACATTTCACAAAATTAATTGACATGATTTATTTAGATTGGAAGTTATTTACAGAAATAAACAGATAATTGCACATTTTTGTGCTTTCCATGGTTTTTGCGACGTTAAATTTACGTAGAATTACGTGGGTCTGCTCATGTAATGCTTCAGGCCTTCCCGTGTGTTTGTCTGTCTGTTCCACAGTTAAACCTTTTCGCTGCCACTGTCGTGCTCTCAGCAATCCGTGTCGAGGGCGGCTGTGACAATAAATTCCTTAAGATGACTTTTCTTCCAACCCACAAGCAATACAAGAGTGTATTCGCGCCCATACAGATCAAATTTCATACTGTTGATGATGATGGATATCAGCTCCAAATGCACTTTTTTCCATTTCAACCAATATTTATTGCATGCTCACCACAGTACGCAGCACAATCGCATATAGAATTCGGCGGTGATTGAGAAGAGAGTAAGTTTGTTCGTAAGCAGAGTCCATGAGTCACTCAAGGGTGGAGTTCGATGCACAATGGTCACTCTTTAGTCCTGGGGATAATCCGTAACCAGAGTTGAGATGTCATTGAAGTAACTGTAGCTGACTCTGCTGCCTGGCCTTACAAACAGCGCTGTACGAGCGGAACCTCCCACGTCTCATGGTGCACACGGCGTGACATGGAAATCACGTGAAGATCGGCTTTCGACTACTTTTCGATAGTGTAGGGGCTATCGCCAGGCTGGGTGTGTTGTCTATGTTATCTTCTTCAACCGCAATCAGTTCCTAAATTACGACTGCTGGCTGTGCGATACAAGAGAATGAAAGTGTAATCATTTGATGCCCGTTATGCGATGAACTTCTGTAAATAGTTTGATAAATATCGGAGGTGCTTGATGCTTTAACATTTTCCATTTTCATCAGGTTTTTTTCAACTTCATCAGCTCCACTGCTAGCCGCCGCTTCGAGAAGATGCGCGCCTGTTGGGGTAGGCAAAACTCTCAACGGCGACGGGTATTTATAACGCGAGAATAAGCACTCAAACCAACGTCAATATATTTTCTTATAGTCCGAATAAGAAAGGAGACAGGACGTTTCTCAGGGCTCCGTCTTACCACAATGACTTTTAATAGAGCATTAATTCTTCTGCCCCCTCCAATAACTATTCCCGCTAAAGAATTCCTGAACATGTAACAGTGTTTGAATCCATCTGCCTTTAGCATTTCCTGAAGAAACAATGATAAGCAGCGAATCACGAAACACAGCGCTTCTTGTTTACAATACAACCCTCGTCTTGACCACAATTATTTACTTTGTTTCTACCACTCTTGCGAGTTTCGGAATTACGGCATTTTCAGAGGAACAAAATCCTTTCGATACAAAGTATCGTTTCCAACTCAATCGTATTTGCACTCATGCTTAATACCACTAAGTTGAACGCAATACTTTCTATCAACAGTATTTTGTTCCTTCGAAAATGGCTTAATGCCCAAACGCGTAGGGATGAAAGAAATAAAGTAAATATTATTTGTGGTCAAGATGAGAGTTTTGTTATAATTGCTGAATATGATCGCAACGTCTCATAAATCCTTTACGCAATAAGTGACACAGTTCTCTGCTTTACATATACACTGCCGCAAAAAAAAAGCAACTGCTTGAAGAACAAGGTCATTTTATTGACAAGTGAGGTGACGGGTAGTTCATCATTGTAGGACTATACGAGGGTTGTCCAGAAAGTAAATTCCGATCTGTCGCGAAATGGACACCACAGTGAAACCCGATGAAGTTTTGCACAGATGTGTTGGATAGTGTCTCTAGTATGACTGTCGATCGCATCAAGACGTTCTTTTCAGTTGTGAGCGCACTGTGAGTGAGTAAAGGTGCCTAGAACAACAGCGTCTCCCGCCAAGTAGGAGGGCCCGCTGAGAGGCTTCGCCTTAATGAATGCAGCCCACCTGACACAACTGCCACGCACTTCCTTCTTCATGGCAATTCTCAGCCACACTCTGCAGGGGCAGTGAAGACACTCCTGCAGCCTTTCCGATGGGAAGTGTTCGATCACTCACAACACAGCCCTAATTGGCTCGTCCTGTGTATCATCTCTGTTCACATGAAACGCTGGATACGAAGACAACACTTGGGCGCAGGCTACGCACTATAGACCAGCGTACAGAATTATCGGAAAGCACAGACGGCTGCCTTCTATGACGATGGTGTTGGAAATTTGGTATAACGCTCCGACAGATGCCTAAGTCGGAGCGGCGACTATGTAGAGAAGTATCTGGAAAGTGTAGCTAACTCTTGCAAATAAAATGTTTCTGATTTTCACTACGGTTTCCATTTAGCTACCGATCGGAACTCACTTTATGGACAACGCTCGTATGATAACAAATTCAGACCAAATGAAAAAGCATGTCACAGTAATGTGTGCATCAAAACGCAGTGTACCCTCCTCTGGCGCCAACACAGGTATGTTTTCTTGCATGCAAAGGGTCATAAAGGTGGCGAATGACATGCTGCGATGGATTGCCCCAAGCGTCTTGAGTCTTTTGCTGAAATTCGGTAATGGTTCTTGCAGGCTCTGGAGAACGAGTAAGTTCCCGCTTCATCGTGTCCCATACGTGTTCAATTGGCGAGAGATTTGTTGATCTTGCTGGCCAGGGCAAACGTTGTACACCACGAAGAACACGTTTCATCGCAGCACCCATAGGTAGACGTGCATTGTGCTGCTGAAAAAGCACATCACCTTCCTGTTGCAGAAATAGCTGTACCAAGGGGATAACAGCCAGTGCAGTGTAGCGGGCAATGGTTACTTTATCCTACAGAAATGCCAAACGCGACCGCCAGTTATAACTGATGGCCTCCTTCACCATGAAACCTGGATGGACATGTGTGTCAGCATATCATGGACGACTTCACTCTGGGACAGGCAGCTCGCCAGATCTGCGCCATACACGTGCAGGTCCACCAGTCAGATACAGACAGAAGCTACTTTCATCACTGAAGAGAACAGAGCGCCATTCCAAGGTTCAGTGAACACTTTAAAGATACTAGAATAGCCATGCTTATTGGTGTCTTGGTATCAGACGTAGCCTAGCCAGATGCACGCGTGATATTAATCCTGCTGCAAGCAGACGGTTCCCAGCGGTCACTGATGAGACAACAGGTGTTACATGTGCCCGCATTTCATCCCTGGTCGATGTTCGATCGGCCACCGTTGCTCGCACAATGCGTCAATTTTGTCGTGAATCTGTTCTACGCGGAAGTTGAGATCTTGTTCTGTGGGTGTGCGAATGCTTCACAGACCATTGTTGAAAGCCTCTCGTACCACCGACTACTGTGCCCAACATGTGCAACAATCCATCGATACGCCTATCCAGTGTCCAGCAGCCCTACAATGCGACCCCACTCAAATAGCTGAAGCTGTTCAACAGGAGTACGTACTCGTTGGTGGGACATGGTTGTACTCTAGCATGAATGTTGAACTCACTGTTCATCACGGTTGCTGGCTGCAGAGTCAAACAGAATGTGCACAATCAGGACCCTACCGAGCGCCATGTGATCGCCGATGACCGTAACGTGGTAGAACAGTGCAGTGTATAAGTTGAGCAGAGACGACTAATTATTCTAGCTACCAAACGGGCTGTTCTTGATTCTACATTTTTAGATTTCCAGAAATCTTTTGACATCGTTCCTCACAAGCGATTTCTAAGTAAATTGCGTGCCTATGGAGTATCGTTTCAGCGGTGTGACTGAATTCGTGATTTGCTGTCAGAAACGTCACCGTTCGTAATAGCTGACGGAAAGTCATCGATTAAAACAGATGTAATATCCGGCGTTCCCCAAGGAAGTGTTATTGGTCCTTTGTTGTTCCTGATCTACATAAAGGATTTAGGAGACATTCTGAGCAGCCCTCTTAGATTTTTTGCAGAGGATGCTGTCATTTGCCGTCATGTAAAGTCATCAGATGATCAAAACGAATTGCAAAATGATTTAGACAAGGTATATGTATGGTGCAAAACGTGGCAGTTGACTCTAAATCATGAGAGGTGTGAAGTCATCCATCTGAACACTAAAAAGAATCCGCTTGATTTCAGTTTCACGATAAATCAGGATAATTTAGGTTAAGTAGTGTGTAAGCTTAGGGACTGATGACCTTAGTAGTTAAGTCCCATAATATTTCACACACATTTGAACATTTTTTTGATAAATCACGCAAATCTAAAGGCTGTAAACTCTACTAAATGCTTAGGGATTACAATTACGAATAATTTAAATTAGAACCATCGTATAGATAATCTTGTGGGGAAAGCAAACCAGACTGGCAGAACTCTTACACTACGCTTGTCCGCCCTCTTCTGGAGTATCGCCGTACGGTGTGGGATTCGCATCATGTAGGATTGACGGAGGATATCGAAAAAGTTCAAAGAAGGGCAGCTCGTTTTGTACTATCGCGGAACGGAGGAGAAAGTCCCACAGATTTGATACATAAATTGGGGTGGCAGTCATTAAAACGAAGGCGTTTTTCGCTGAAGCCCAACCTTCTAATGGTATTTCAATCAGCAACTTCCTCCTCAGAATGTGAAAAGATTTTGTTGGTGTCCACCTATATAGGGAGAAATGCTCATCATAATAGCTCGCACGGAAAGATTTAAGTGTTCGTTTTTCCCACTCGCTGTTCAAAAGTGAAACCATAGAGAAGTAACTTAAAAGTGGTTCGGTGAACCCTCTGCCAGGCACTTAATTGTCAGCTGCAGAATGATCATGCAGGTGTCGATGTGGATGAAATGGGGAAATCCAGTAACATAAGCAACTTTGACAAAGAGCCGATTGTAATGGCCCTGGGCCTGGGAATGAGTACCTCGGAACCGGAGACGCTGATTGTTCTCGTCCTACTATCGTGAGCATTTGTGGAAATAGGTTGAACAATAGTTTAAACCACGAATAGGCGACGAGGTGTTGGACGTCTACGCCTCGTCACAGAACGTGTACATCGGCGGATTACCTACTCTGTACAGCAGAATAGGTGACGATCTGTGGCAGATCTGACGACAACTGTACAATGCTGTTGCAGGTGTTAGGAGCACAGCGTTCAGCGCACATTCCTGACCGTGGCGCTCCAAACGCTGACGAGCTCTACGTGTTCTCATGTTAACCAAACGATGTCGCCAACTACGATTAGAGTGGGCACGGGATCATCGAGATTGGACCGTGGATCAGCGGAAACGTTTCGTCTGGCCAGGTGAATCCTATTTCGTGTTGAACCGGGTCGTTAGTCGTGTCTGGATACGCCGTCATCCAAGCGAATATCTGCTCGAAACATGCACCGTGGAACGGACGTGGAAAGTTGGAGGCATTATTATGCTATGGGGAACATTCACTTGAACTTCCATGGGGCGTGTGGTAGTAATCAAAGGCACCGTGACGGTCGCGGACGTGTGAACGTAACTGTTGACTACCGGCATCCCTTCAAGCTTGACACCTCCCCCAATTGCTATGGCACCTTCCAGCACGACCAATATCTGTGTCACAATGCCAGGATCGTGCTACAGTGATAACGAACTCACGCTGATGTCTTGGCCACCAAGTACACCTGATGGAACATACCTGGGACGCTACCTGGCACCAGCTCCGCATCCACAAATCTCCGGCTCGTAATTTATTGGGATTGCGTGACCTGCGCGTACACACCTTGTGCCACATAACTTCGGAAATCTGCAAAGAACTTACAGAATCCATGCCACGCGAAGTCACCGCTGTATTGCGTTTCAAAGGTGATGCAACGACGACGGTAAGCATAATGTTTGGGCCGGTAAGCATAATGTTTGGGTACATCAGTGTATGTTGATTAACCCTGCTGTTCTGTTCGGGTCTATATGACCCGAAACGAATATGAACGTTATTTTACATTATGTAAATACCAATATATATTTATGAAACTTTGTGACTTTGTCTGAAAATGGATGAGCAGCATGTGTTTTAAAAGGTTTTAAAAAAGTTTAAGAAGTTTGGGCTTCAACTGTAATAGTTGCATATGTAATGTTCGGGTCATAATGACCCGACACAAATATGTTTAGTGTAACTCGTATTTATTTCTAAAATCTGGAAATGGCGAAAATTATTTTTGTTGTGTTGTGTGGGAATAGTGACTGCATCATTCCAACTTACTCTCAACAATCACCTAAAGCTCCATGCGTTCACAACAATGGGCTTGTTTGTTGCTTTCCCCAGGAAATAATAATTGGCAGTTCTCAATAATTGGAATGCTTTGTTTCTGCCCAGTTTGACTTGTGACACCATGGCGATGAGACCATTGAATGATCGTGAGTTGGAAGAAATAGTAAATGCCTCACCAGATGAAGGATCACTTTCTGAGTTTGAAGATCACATCAGCAATGCATCTGAAAGCGAGTGTTCCGATGACAGTTACGACAGTCCACAGCCCATACAAAATAGTGTAGAGACTTTTCTTTCTAAAAATGGGAATATAGAATGGCAGTTGCATCCACCAGCACAACATGGTCGCCTACCAGCTTCGAACATCATCAAGAGTACCCCAGGAGTTACCAGGTATGCAGTCAGCAGAATATCTGATGTAAAATGTTCATTTGAAGCAGTATTTCACACAGCGCTTCAAAATGAAATAATAGAGATGACAAATATTGAAGGGCAGCGAGTTTATGGTGAACAGTGGACAGATATTGATGGTTCTGTTTTCCATGCATACTTAGGACTCTTACTCCTAGCGGGTGTATATCGATCTCATGGGGAGTCTACAAAAAGTTTGTGGGATAAAGATACTGGGCGAAACATATTTCGAGCAACCATGTCTCATGAAACATTCTGTAAGATATCACGTGTCCTGCGATTTGACAAGAAATCTACTAGAGAGGAAAGACGACGTACTGACAAACTTGCCGCAATTCGTAGTATTTGGGAGAAGTGGGTAGAGGTCCTTCCTCAACTGTATAATCCAGGAGAAAATGTTACTGTTGACGAGCAGTTAGTAGCATTTAGAGGTCGCTGTCCATTCAAGCAGTATATCCCAAGTAAACCGGCAAAATATGGGATCAAAATATGGACCATGTGTGACAGCAAAACTTCATACGTACTGAAAGCCCAAATTTATACAGGAAAGGTGAGTGGAGCGGCACCAGAAAGAAATCAGGGAATGAGGGTGGTATCTGATCTCACTTCTGAGTTACGTGGTCAGAATATCACGTGTGACAACTTTTTTACGTCGTACAATTTGGGGCAGCTGCTTCTGAAAAGGAAATTGACTATGTTGGGAACTATACGGAAAAATAAGCCGGAGCTTCCACACAAAATGACCAACAAGGAGGTACACAGCTCTTCATTTTACTTCACAAATGACACTACTGTGGTTAATTATATTCCTAAGAGACACAAGAATGTTGTACTTATGAGCACTCTCCACCATGATGCGGAAATCAGTGACAGGGCTGATAAGAAGCCAAAAATGATTTTGGACTATAATTCAACCAAAGGTGCTGTAGACACGCTTGATCAGTTATTAGGTACATATACATGCAAACGAAAAAGTAATAGGTGGCCAATGATAGTTTTCTACAATATTCTTGATGTTTCTGCTTATAATGCATACGTTTTGTGGATTTCGGTTGACCCTAATTGGAATGCAAGCAAATTGACTAGAAGGAGAATATTCTTGGAGGAACTTGGAAAGTCACTGATAAAAGAACATATTGCATCAAGAACGCATTTCCCAAGAACAGAAGATTCTTTGAGAATGGTCACAAGCATCCAAAACCCGAATGATGTGGGTGGTGTGTCAGAATCGGTAACAACAAGAAAATCTACAAAACGTGCACGCTGTAAGTTCTGTCCATCAAGTAATGACAATAAAACAAACATGGTGTGTGGAAAATGTAGTAAACATATTTGCAAGAAACATGTAACCTACTTGTGTCCACAGTGCAAGCAGTAAGAAAAGAACTGTAGTATTTTATAAGATGATTGTATTGAAAATTCTGTTGTTTCAAATTTATGTGAATACTTGTGCCTAAACTACAATCAGTAAGAAGAGAGGATTCTAAAGTTGTAGTGCTTTCTATGTTGGAATGTAATAAAAAAACTGTAGTGTGTTCTGTACTGTAGTGTGCTCTAAGATGAATATCTGTAATGACAACTGTCTGTTGTTAGAAAATGTCAATACTTACGTCTAAACTGTCAACAATAAGAATAGAAGTATGGAAAAACTGTAGTGCTTTCTAAGTTGAATGCCTGTAATGGAAACTGTCTGTTGTTTCAAATTTATGTGCATATTTAAATGAAAAATATCCCTCAATAAAGTTGTATGCATTGTTATTATTATTATTATTACCATTATTATTATTATTATTATTATTATTATTATTACTAACAAGGTACTGGAATAGAACAACAATGTCGATAGCTAAAACTGTACCAAAATTTATGTTTCTAAAGCATTTTGATATGTCGGGTCATATTGACCCGAACAGTATATATGTCAAGTAAAAGTGAACAGAACAGCAGGGTTAAATATGTCTACTGATTGAGACTACCTGACGGTGGCACTTTGAAATGTAATGGAGGCATACGGTGTGTAGTGCATGAAAGACTGTGGTGGTCACTAAAGTTGTTGACTGGTTGTGTGATTTTACCCACTTAGCTCGCACATTGTTTCAGTGGCACATACAGAGTGGTCAGAAACAGTCTGAAAAGTTTGTAAGGGTACTGCAGGGGATTGCTGTGCTAAGAAATAATTGTTCAGAAAAAAATTTGATAAGTTTCGCCGTTTCCGAGTTACGCCCGCTGCTTCGCTCGCGTGGACTGAATGGTCTGTTCAGAATTTTTTTTTTTTTTATTTAATCGAATCTGTCTGTTGTTATGCCCATTGCTCGTGTATAAATCTAAACGCTGTCTTTTTGGAAATCCAGTCTCTAAGGGGATGGAGAGTGCTATGAAAATATTTCATGACGTCAGTATTTCTAAACCCAAATGTGTGCAAATTCGTATTTGGGTTCTCGGTTGGAAATAAAATAACAGGCGTTTCAGTGTTTTAGGAAATTCAATCCCAATGGAGTCAAATAAGGGATGAAAGTTGTTATGGAAATGTTTCATTATGAAAGCATTTTTGAAGCTACACCTATGAAAATTTGTATTTGACTTCTCGGTTAAAAATTTTAAAAAATCGTATTTTAATGTTTTTGCATTTCAACTCCTCTATTTTCTCCCTTAGAGGTTGAACTTTGAAAAACAATGAAAAACGTATTTTTTTGTTTTTAACAGAAAAGATAAATACAAAAGTCATGGGTTTTCATAAAATTTGTCGTCCCTTATTACACCTCCTTAGGGATTGAATTTCCAGAAATAATAGAAGACATATATTTTTTACTACTGGCCGATAGTGAAACATCAATTTTCGTAGTTCTATTTTATAAGCTGCTTTAATAGTGACATTTTTCAAAACACCTTTCATCCTCTATTTCACCGCCTGATGGGCTGAATTTTCAAAAATATTGAAACACGTACTTTTTTGTTTCTAACCGATATACCAAATCAAATTACCACAAATTTAGCTATAAAATGTTTTCATAATGAAAAACTTTTATAAAATTTGTCATCCCCTATTCAATACCTTAGTGGTTGCGTTTCCAAAAATGCTGAAGCATGTATTTTTCATTTCTGACCGAAAAGCTAAATATCAGTTTTCGTAGATCTAGCTTCAAAACTGCCTTAATAGCAACAAGTTTTCAAGAAAACTTTTCATTCCTTATTTCACCTCTTAGGGGCTGAATTTACAAAAATGCCGAAATATCTGCTTCTTTTATTTATGACCAAGAAACGAAACACCAATTTTCGTAGTTATAGCTTCAAAATTGCCTTAATAGTGACATATTTTCACAAAGCCTTCCATCCCCTATTTCACCCCCTTAGGGATGGAATATCGAAAACTCCTCCTTCAAAGACGCCTACAGTATAAGAACACCACACTCTGCAAATTTCAAGTTTCTATCCTCAGTGGTTTGGGCTGGGCAATGATGAGTCAGTGAGTGAGTCAATCATTCGGGACACTCCCTTTCTATACATGTACAGAGAAGACTGATGTTAGCCAGTCAGGTCCTTGCACACGCAAATTCAACCACTTGCACACATAAAATGTGGTAATACACAGGCATCTGTGGATCCGTGGGTTACCACTTGTTGAAAGGCTCATTATTAGTTACAATGTGCCTTTCTCGGAAATGATAAATTTGAACTAGTTGAGCAAGAGCTTCGTGTGTTCGGTTTGAGGACAGCAAACGATGAACCACCTCTGGAGGCTGCTTGAATCTGCACGCCTGACGACACGATTAGCTAACTTCAATATTAAATAACTCAGAAAAGGCGCAACGTATCGACTCGGCACAATCTCCCCTGTAACACCCGTACAAGGTTTTCGGACTGTTTCTGACCATCCTGTATGTGTTTTCTGCACTATGCTACGTCAGTGCACATAGTGTGCATAAGTTTCAGCAATCTCGTTGTTCGGTGATTGTGTGACAGGCTAACAACTGGAATTTGGTGCACTATCAGCATCAGTCTGGTACGTATCACATATCATGTTGAGCGTGTATGCAAAAGCATATGATGTTGCACGATCTGAGTCATAATTACCTGTTTTTGTATTTGTCTTCTATGTTTCTTTGCACTGATGATATGTGCCACTGAGCTGTAATCATTTTTACATTATATGCAGCATACTCAAACACAAGCGCTAATGATGGGTGCTGGCCAGATGACGGTCTGGCAATAAAATTAATTGTTATTTGCTGCAGGCTTGGTCGATTCCTTTTCGAAAGAGTCACAAAGCCCTCTTTTAAATTTTCCATTTGGCATTTCATGTGATGCTGTAATAAGAACAACTCTATTTCATAAGAACAAAACATTTATGAAACGCAAAATCACCTTACAAATGGCCTGTACGTTGCCATCACGCGACTAAGACACGTCCTAATCTGACGAAGCGACGACTCTACACTTGCACTTACGTTGCAAGATGATTATCCATGCATTATGTCATAAGATTTATCCATCTGGAGGGAAAATTGAAAACTTATGTCAGGATCAGGATTAGAACTTGCATTTCCTGCTTGCGCAAGTGGTCACCTTGCCATGAAGCTATCCAAGCACACCTCTTAGTGCTACCCAAACTCTCAGTATTGCTCCTTGTTCCCTCCTATATAGTGTATAATATTACACATAGATTCTGCCATCACAGAAATAACACCACTGCAAATGAATGGAGGTGTGGGCTCTTGATCCTATCCATGGGATGTACACAGTAGTAATGACTGTAATGGCAATGAAAAGGAGGTAGGCGAGACATGTTGAAGGGCAAATGAATGGTAGACGGAGCACAGAATTTCTTTGTTGGATTCTAAGGGATGATAATTAATGGAAGAAAGATGTCACAGAACATGGATGCTCATAGATGAAAGTCATAATTCAGGAAAAAGTCTAGAGGTGACCTTTATTCAGGAGTGGACGTCAAATGGCTGATGATGATGATGATGATGATGATGATGCTGGTGGTGGTGCTGGTGATGTGACGACATGATGATGATGATGATGATGATGATGATGATGGTGAAGACACTGGGGCTGTGGCGACATACTACATTGAAGCAAAATAACGAATTATGTATGAACCAAGGAGGTATAAGAAGCAGGCTGGCATAGCTGATCCTCTATGGAAGAAGACTGCTAGCATCAAATGCAGACCTTAAATCTGACAAAGAATTTTCTGAAATATACATCTGGAGAATGGCACTGTTATAACGGTCAATTTCCATACGTCACTTTTTATTCTCTCCTAAGGTATCAAAACCGATATACACTAAAGAAAATACCGTATGTTAAAAGGTGAACGAGTGATAAGAGAAGGGCAATAAGTGGGAAAAGATCCTTTTGTTAACAGTTCGGTAACAATCTGTTGCATGTCCACTGCAGAGAACATCCAAACCACCACGCAGCATCGCGTTCTGGAGACTGGAGTACCTGGTGAACTAATGTGGAGTCAGTGCAGGATCAAAACGATCACCGTGAAACAAGAGGTACTACATAACCCACAGTGGATGATTTTTAGGGTTCCGTACCTCAATCAGCAAAAACGGAACCTTTGTACAATTACTTTGTTGACCGTCTGTCTGTCTGTCCCCTTCTCCTCAGGGATGGGTAGAGATATCAAGTTGCAATTTATGTCACATACTAAGGTCTACATTCCCTTGGCCAAGTGAAAAATTTAAGCTTCTAAGTCAATGAAATGAAATGATATGACCATTTATGTCACATATTTTGATACTCGCGAACTCACAAAAAGTGTAAGGTACTTTCCGTTGACCAGCAATCATGAAATTTAACAAGAAGCAAGGTTTTATGGTATAAGTAAAGGAAAAATTCTAAAATTATTAATTTGTAGCTATACCACATAAAAAATATGTTTTTTGCCACTTGTGTTTGCCTGTCCATCTGTATAATTGAAATTTATGTCAAATACTAAGGTGTACGGTCCCTTGGCGGTGTAATTAATTTAACCCCAAGAGCATAATACTGCATATCTGCAACATGAAATGCAACATTGTTTTTGTGCACATCTAGTGGGAATTTACTGAACTAATCCATTTCACAGATGCAACAAAGCTCATACACAGTGTATCTGATATTAAGCATGTAGTAGTTTGCTGCGCTACAGACTTCTGGTAAACTCTTTGGATGAGTGCAGAGATAAATGTCAACTACAAATTTCGCTTAGTTTCAGATTATGTTTGCCTTATTAAAAGGCAACTTAGGTAGAAGGAAAAAATCACTCAAACCAAGCAAAATATTTAGAAGCATTTTCAACGAGATAAGCTGTGCAAATCACTCATCTTCGGATTTGCAAGACAGTTTGTGTATATTGCACATGTACAACATTGTGTGAATGCTAATAATATATACCCGTATCATCCAGGACACTTGCAGCGATCGTTTTTGGCATTCCACTTGCGTTACATAACAAGAAACACATTTACTCTCAACCCTTTGTGACGTACTTCTACAAATATGTGATACCTCTATTGTTTCTGTTTTATCTTCTCCTGAGAATTGTTTTCAGAACTGGTGTAACCATGTAATTTATTTGGATTTACTGTAGGATCATCATCACTGTGACCGCCAAAGTCACGGAGCTCGTCACTACTTCAGTAAGGTAAACCTAATTGCTGTCTTACATCCTCTGGAGCAGCGCCTTTCTCCAAAAGACCACTGTGATTGAATAACCGGTCCATAACCTAAAACTCAATGTTACTCAACAATAATTAATTGCCATAGTAACTGGATCACCCTAAAAAATAACATCCAACGCAAAATAAAGACCACTGAATGAGAATACACCCTAATACAAAAAAAACGGCGCACCATCATGGAATTATCCGAATGGGCCGGAAATAGGTGTATATAATGTACATGTTTAGCCAACAAATGATTACATTTTCAGAAAAATTGGATGATTTACTCAAGAGAAAGAGCACCATAAATTGAGCAAATCAGTAACGCATCAGTCCACGCCTGGCCCTTATGCTAGCAGTTATTGGGCTTGGCACTGACTGATAAGAGTTGCTACATGCCCTGCGGAAGGATTTCGTGCCAAATTCTGTCGAGATGGCGCGTTAGGTCATCAAAATCCTCAGCTGGTTGAAGGGCCCTGCCCATAATGCTCCAGATGTTTTCAGCTAGGGGAGATCTGGCAATCTTGCTGGCCGAGATAGGGTTGGGCAAACACAAAGACAAGTAGTAGAAACTCTCGCTGTGTGCAGACAGGATTATCTTGCTGAAATGTCAAGGATGGATTGCGATGAAGGGCAACACAACGCGATGTAGAATACTGTCGACGTATTACAGAGCTGTAAGGGTACCGCAGATGACAACCAAAGGAATCCTGCTATAAAAAGAAATGACACCCCAGATCACCACTCATGGTCGCTGGACTGCTTCGCCAGTGGCAGTCAGCTTGTTATCCCAACACTGTCCGGGGCATCTCCAGACACGTCTTCGGCCTGAAATTTCATTACATAGAATAGAATTATTTTCAGTAATGAGCCCCACTTCGAATTGAGCCCCGATGACTAGCGCTTTGAAGCATTATTGGCTGGGCCCTCCAACCAGCTCAGTATTCGATGATCTAACGTGCCATTTGTATAGGATGTGACACAATATCCAACTACTCTATCAGTCAATGTCAAGCAGAATAACAGCTTCCATAAGGGCCAGAGGTAGACCAATGCGTTACTGAATTGCTCCATTTGTGAATCTCTTTCTCTTGAGTAAATCATCCAGTCGGTCCCATTCGGGTACCTCCTTCATAGTACGTCTTTTTATGTTAGAATGTATTTATGCAGAAATCACGACAACGCAAAATAACTTGATCAATGAAAATGTCAGTATGATGACAAGTAAGTACAGTAGTTGGATCTGATAAATAAATCAGCAACAAAAATAAAAGAACTAATGTTTTCCCTTATTGTATTGTGTTTATTCATTGGTAACTGTGTGACTGCATGCGATGTTGCATTTATTTAGCATCTAGATGTTTTTTAACTAAGAAGGCGAGGCTAGAGTAGTGTCATTCGGAGGTGAATGAAGTGCTAGTAACCTCTGTTCTCATCACTGTTCTTCAGATACCTCACCTATGCTGTGTTCATCATAAGAATAAACCTGATATAAGGATTGCACCATGTATTATTCTGCATTTTCTTGAACTTCATTGGATTTTGTTTCACATGGAGTGGAGTCGAGCTGTGTCTAGTACAACTGAGTATGATCATAAGGATACATTTTATGCTGTGTTACATGCACATAGACTTAGCGATAATGCGGGACAACAGTTTTGCTGGCGCACTGGCCAGCCAGCTGGTCCAGCTAACCTGCAATGATGTGAGTAATTGCACTTAAGACATAAAAAGAGACGAGCAGAGAAAAAACATAGCTTTGAAAGTCATTTAATTTTTAAAGAGAATGAAATAATACCCAGCAATACTCCAACACTACCACGCACTTCTTAGGTGACCAGACAGAAAGCATAAAATGCTCTTGTTCTCCGATAAGATAGTATTCTAACTACAAACAACAGTGATGAAAATTCTTAACTTAAACACAGGGTAATTGTTCTGAGTGAGCTATGTTTGATGCAAAACCATACTGCAGGGATTTCTCTGTACTGTTGAATAATGAAGCCATTGAAGTTATTAATTACAATCAGTCGTCTGGTAATCTCTTGGCTCCTTGCTTATCAAAATATGAGAAATACATTTCAGCTATGGAACTGTCATCTGCTACATTGATAATGAGTCAAACAACAATAGAAACCATGAAGCCACCGAAGATGCTGCACTTTTTCTGCTTTTACGACGTGCCATTCTGTATCCTCCCAGTGTTCAGTAGTGGTATGTGAAAAGCTGCATACATTAGTTCCAGTACGCCTGGCAGCTTAACGCTCTATTTCTCATGACAAATCCCTTAACTTGGCTCTAGACTAGTTCTGTTAGGTTCATACTGTAACGGTACAGTGATTTGTATGAGGTACTCAATGCTATGAAAATGATTGTTCTCCACGTTTCTACGACACCATCACGCCTGTGGCATAAAACAACTGGCATAGTCCAACTAAAGAGCATTTGGTTTTTCTTTTTTCTTCCAAAAAAGTTAAACTGTTATGTTTTGCTAAATGAGCAACTTTTATTTAACAATCTTTCACAAAATATTGGTAATTAAGAATTTATATCCAAAATTAAAACAGGAATTTCCTGTGGAATACGTAATTTGAAACAAGAAGACATGCATTAGTCATAGTAAATGATGATGAATTTTATAATTACGTGATGTAGGCATTTCAAATTGGGGGGAGAAGGGGGGGGGGGGCAGGAAAGCTATGACCATGGCAAGTCTTGAAATACTGATCCAAGAACTAATGAACTAAATGTCCAACATAAAGTAGGATCTCAACTGTATCAAATTCAGTCCCTTGGAAAACTTCAAAGCCAATTTTTTTCTGAAAATTTATGAAAAACATTAGGAATAACCTATTTAATGACACTTTTTAACCGTGTTCAACAAATGTGTTTCACTAGAGAGCAGAAGCAGCATTATCTATTTTCACACTGCATATTAAAAGCGACTATCAGAGCACAACACTACAGAGATTGTGACTGTACATCATTTTTGAAATAAAAACTACATAGCTGAAGTGTGATCAAGAAAAATGTTGATAGCTGTTAATAAATTAGAATATCTTAAAAGTTTCATTAAATGTAACTTGGTATTAAGATATCTAATAAGCAAGTGGGACGTACTTCCAAGACCATACAACCAACTGTGTACATGTACTATAGCTTCTGACCAATCATCAAATTTGTGTTTGTTTGCATCAGGTTTATTCTTATGATGAACAGAATATAGGAAATAGGTGTTTGTAAGTGGCACAACAAATATACAATCCACTGGATATATGCTTTATAATGCAAATCCTGACAAACTGTCTGCCATTAGCAGAAAGTTTACTGTCACAACAAAGTTAAGAAAGATTTGATTTTAATGGATATAATACTTTTATTTGTTTTATTATACAATGAATAACTTAGGATTTGTCAAGACAAATTGAGATCATCATCAACAAAAATAAATATCATATTTCGTATGTGCGCGCACATACACACACACACACACACACACACACACACACACACAAAGAGTACAAAATGCACTTGCAATGTTTGTCTTCTCAGCATACTCATTATGCATTACTATCAAAAATCATCATCTTCACCACAACTGTCTACTTCTTCTGCCACTGTGCGCAATTCAATGTCTTCGTATGACAACACATCCATTATGGCCCTGAAAGCAAGTAAAGAGATGGAACATTTGAACTTATTCATAAAAAAGGAGCAAAGAGAGGAGGAGAGAAGAGAGAACTGCAGGCGGGAGGGGGGGGGGAGGGGGGAGCAGAAAATTCTAGTGCAAGTTTTGCACATTCAGTGGCCTGAAAAACAAAGCTGTTCCATACAAAACAAAATGATTTGAACAATAAACGAACACTTTGGCAATTAAGTATGCTGAACAATGTATAGAGTACACTATTTATTTCACTTCTAGAAACTAAATACAAATCAAATCAAGTTAATATGAGTCAAAGTCATTTAAATGTCACTGGCTTAATCTACCACAATTTTAACCTGCATTATTATTGTAATCTTTGCAACAGTTCCAGCAGTAGTGATTTGCAAATTTACTTTCTTGAGTGATATGAAGTGTACACACATTGATCGGTCCCAATGACAACTCGATACAAGTATTGACACTCACTGTATTACTTGCCGTGGCTATCCACTAGTTTGGTGCTGTCCCTGTCCCCCATCTCTTCTAATCTTTTCATCGCTACACATCTCTTCTAATCTTTTCATCGCTACATAACTACTACACTCAGCATCCTCTATAATCTATTTTCATATTCTAATCTTCATGTGTCACAACTATTTTTCACCAGTATTGTCCTTTCCTCTGTCAAGTTAACTATTCATGTTGCCATCAGGATCAGTTTGTGAACATTTTTTCACACAAGTGACATTATTCTGTGCCACTCCTCCCTCCTTTCTCTCTTGTATGCTTTCACGTGTCTCAGTTTTCGCTAGTAATGATATATAAATCTTGCACTTGGGTGCCTCTCTCAGCTTGCTGGCCCAAGCAGCCACTATTAATTATGATACACCCTGTACATAAATCTTACACTTGTAGTGCCTCTGGCAACTATCTCAGTTTGTTGCCCCAAGCAGTGACTTGTGTTACTTGCGCCTTAAACCACCCCTGGTTGCCATAGAAAATATCTCATTAATCTGTCCTTTCTTTTGTGGTCCATTAAATAAATAATGAAGAAAAAGATCAGAGGAGTATTTTGCCCAATATGGTGCCAAAATAGACACTACGGAGAAGAGAGTACAATCTTCAGAGATGCTGATTTAGAGAAGAATGGAGACTGTGATATGGACAAGTAAAGTGAGGAATGAGGTTGTGTCACACAGGGTGAAAGAGAGAGGAGAAATACTGGAAACAAGACAAGGAAAATAAAATGGCTAGGACAATGGCAGGAAAGAGACTGTATGATAAAGGACAAACTAGATGGAATGGTGACCGAGAAGATCAGAGGAAAACCAAGATATCAGCTAACTGAAACTATCAAGTAAGAAATGGACGGCAGAAAACTGTGAGGGCTGGTGAATAGTGAACTCGCAGTGAGAGATCTGACTTGTGGGCAGAACTATTTCTTCTTCATGTCGTCTTCTCTTTATGTTCAATGGTTCAAACTGCACTTCCGCACAAAACTGTGCTCCAAGCTCACACTTTCAGGAATTTCTTCCTCATTTCCACATCAATATCCAATACCAGGAGAGCTCTTACTGAAGAGTGCTTTTTTCATCTGTACCAAGCTGTTTCAACTTCTACTACTGTCCTTGCTTTGGCCATCCTGCATTATCTTACTTCTTAAATAGGAATAATCTTTCATTTATTTCATTACTTTCCGTTTTCAATGTTGAAGTTAAGCAATTTGTTGTTCTCCTCTCTATTAACCACCACCATCTTCTTCCTGCGTATTCTTAAGCCATACTCTATGCTAAGTATGTTATCAATTCCTTTTAATGCCTCTTCCTTACATCCAGCTGAAGAGTATGCAATTGCAAACTATAGCATTATTATCTGTTTTCCTTGAACTTTTATTTATGTTCAGAAATTTCCTTTGTTGCCTTCAACAGTACTTCAAAGCGCACATTACACAACAATGACAAGCTGAGTCCTGCCTTACATCTTTCTTCACATAAACATGTCTTTCTTGATGACAGAGGGAAGTGAGATGCATTCTAACTGGCAATCCCACCCATGGGCAGTGATCCGGAGGGAGACATTCCTCACTTGCAAAGAAGACAGGGTACGCGGAATGGTCAGGGAATCTGCGAATGGCAATTGCTTAAGAAACCAGGAGTTGACTTCATTGTATTCGTAGAAGGAGAATCCCCGCTTCTGTGAGGAGACTGTCAATGGGACTAGTGCAAAAGGCACCAATAGCCAGACGTACTACACAATGGTGAACAGGATCGAGTATTTTCAGGGCATTAAGCTTCCACATGCATGTAGTCTTCAGGTGGCAAATATGGGGTAGCCACATCAGCTTTTCATATTAAAAAAAAGGCCCAAGAAATGGGACTGTGCTGTAACATCTAGGCGCTGGCCACCTAAATAAAGTTCTGGATCAGGGTGTACTATGAATTGACAACAAAAATGTGTAACCCGGATTTTGGAGGGCGAAAACTGGAAGCCATGGGAGACAGCAGAGGTCCATCGGATGGCCCCTTGGAGCTGGCACTCAGCAGACACTACCGAGTGGGAGCTGCACCCGATGCAAAAATGCCATGGTAACCTGAGGGCCACCAGGGACTACAAGCCCATTAATGGCTATGAGGAAGAGAGTGACACTTAATACAGAACCCTGTGGGATACCATTCTTCTGAATTCGAGGGGTGCTGAGTGAAGTGCCAACTGGAACCTGGAAGAGCTGATGGGATAAAAAATTGCGAATAGAAATTGGAAGGGGGCCATGGAAGTCCCAGTCATGGAGGGTAACTAAAATGCTATGGCACCAAGTCATGTCCTATGCCTTATGTAGTGAAATAAGACCATGACAAGGTGCCGACAGTTAGTACAAGCTGTCGGATTGTAATTTCAAATCTGAGTAAATGGTCAGCTGGAGATCATCCTTCCCAGAAGCCACACTGATAAAAGGCCCCGAGATTTGAGTACCCAACATAATTGGAAGTAACCATCCTCTCAAGCTGTTAACAAAGTACGTTCATCAGGCCAACTGGGCAGTAGCTGTTGAGAGACACTGGGCTGTTCCCAGGCTTAAGGACGGGGATAACTATACTGTCTCACCACTGTGAGGGGAAGGCACCTGTGAGCCAAATGTGGTTGAAGACCCTGAGTAGATATTGCCTCTGTGTAATGTCCAAGTGTTGGATCATCTGGTTGTGGATGGAGTCTGGGCCTGTGGCTGTGTCATGTGAGGAGGAAAGAGCCTGCGAGAGATCCCATTCAGTGAAGGATTCATTATAGCAGGCTGTTCCAGCTCGTCGGCTCCATTGTGAGCCGCGGAGTGCTCCCTGCTCCAGGGAGCCGTGTCACTCACTGTGACCATTCAAGTGGGCCGGCATGCTAGCACGTGGCACGCCTGGCTGAGGCAGGCGGCAAGGCAAGCGTTTTGATGTGCCAGCTGCTTCTTACAAGATTGACAACCTCATACTCTTAGCTGCTAAGACGTGGTGACATGCTACACCAGGAAATATGATGTTCAGGAAATAAATAAGAAACAACTGTTTCACAAGAAATTGCATACTAAATTTATAGGGCCTCTGTAGCTTGACATTTTCTTTTCATTACAAGATTGGAAATATCAGGCGTCTAAGTGTTTGCAGCATTAATGCGGAGGATGACCTTCATTGTTGCGTCCTGAAGAAACGATCGTTCCATACTTTTTACTCTTTTCATTCCTGAGAAAAGCTGCTCACAACAATACGTAGATCCAAACATGCACCTGATCTGAGCTGCATTGTTATGAAGCTTGGGAAATGTTTTTTGCTCTAATGAACGATACCATCGTGACAAATACAATGTGTTGTAGTACCTCTCTTTCAACAAATTTGAATTTTGCAAATCAATTATGACGGTGACAAGTCATCGGTGGAAACTGAAAAAGGAGTGCTGAAAACCGTAAGTTCCATTTCCAAACTAGTGAGGTCTCGGAATCGTGTTTCAAACGATGTGATGAGCTGCTTTAACTTTGCTTGGTAATCGCCAAAAGTAGTACCTTCAGGTAGTTTTAAAGAAGCAAGACGATTGAAGAACGTTAAATGTCCATTACTCATCTGCATCTCAAATAAACGTAACTTTTCATGAACGCTTTGATCTGGTTGTGCATGTCAACAATTAGTTGCCCTTTGCCCTGCAGTGACAGATTTAAATTATTCAAATGCATAGTTATATCAGCTAGGAATGCCAGGTCTGATATCCATTTTATATGTTTCAGACAACACATTTCTTCCCCTTTCATTTCGAGAAAAAGGGATATTTCCTCACGAATGGCAAAGAAAACATCAAGAACTTTTCCCCAACTCAGCCAATGAACTGTACTAAGGTATATCCCCGTACTCCGCTTCCATATCTTTCAGGAATCCTTTGAATTGGCGACGATTCATACCGTGACGCTGCACAAAATTCACACACTTCACGACATCTTTCATTACGCCACCTAGCTCTACTGTTTCAGCACACAGTGCCTCTTGGTGAATAAAACAATGAAGAGTCAAAATGTCTTTCCCAAATTCGTCCCTGAGTTTATTTTTCAAACGAGAAGCAAAACCTTGGTGACGCCCGATCATTTGTGATGCACCATCTGTCACTACAGAATGGAGCTTATCCCACAGCAAATTCATACTGTCCACTGATTCACAAACAGCTTCAAAAATGTCACGTCCTGTTGCGGTGTAATCGAGTGGTACTACAACCAAGAGTTCTTCAGTTACTTGCAGCTCCATGTCGACACCACGCACAAAGACTGCAAGCTGAGCACAATCCGATATGTCGGTGCTTTCGTCAAGTGCTAGCGAAAATGCAACAAAGCTCTCCGCCTTTTTTCTGAGTTGTGTCTCTAAATCCGCTGCCATGTCCAGGATTCGACGAGACATTGTTTGCTTCGACAGGCAAACCCCTTCAATTGCCTGCACCTCCATTGGAAACAAACATTCTGCAACTGCTACCATGCATGATTTTACGAGTGGTCCCACTGAAAATGGCTTGCCACTTGTCGCAATGATGTGAACGACCCTGTAGCTTGCTCGAATTGCAGATTCAGTAGTGTTTTCTCCCCTCTCATTCACCTGAAAACTATAAATGCATTACCGAACATAAGTGTCCAAGGAATAGAAAAGCAACTGGAATCACTCAACAGAGGAAAGTCCACTGGACCTGACGGGATACCAATTCGATTCTACACAGAGTACGCGAAAGAACTTGCCCCCCTTCTAACAGCCGTGTACCGCAAGTCTCTAGAGGAACGGAAGGTTCCAAATGATTGGAAAAGAGCACAGGTAGTCCCAGTCTTCAAGAAGGGTCGTCGAGCAGATGCGCAAAACTATAGACCTATATCTCTGACGTCGATCTGTTGTAGAATTTTAGAACATGTTTTTTGCTCGAGTATCATGTTGTTTTTGGAAACTCAGAATCTACTATGTAGGAATCAACATGGATTCTGGAAACAGTGATCGTGTGAGACCCAACTCGCTTTATTTGTTCATGAGACCCAGAAAATATTAGATACAGGCTCCCAGGTAGATGCTATTTTTCTTGACTTCGATACAGTTCCGCACTGTCGCCTGATAAACAAAGTAAGAGCCTACGGAATATCAGACCAGCTGTGTGGCTGGATTGAAGAGTTTTTAGCAAACAGAACACAGCATGTTGTTATCAACGTCTACAGACGTTAAAGCAACCTCTGGCGTGCCACAGGGGAGTGTTATGGGACCATTGCTTTTCACAATATATATAAATGACCTAGTAGATAGTGTCGGAAGTTCCATGCGGCTTTTCGCGGATGATGCTGTAATATACAGAGAAGTTGCAGCATTAGAAAACTGAAGCGAAATGTAGGAAGATCTGCAGCGGATAGGCACTTGGTGCAGGGAGTGGCAACTGACCCTTAACATAGACAAATGTAATGTATTGCGAATACATAGAAAGAAGGATCCTTTATTGTATGATTATATAATAGCGGAACAAACACTGATAGCAGTTACTTCTGTAAAATATCTCTGAGTATGCGTGCGGAACGATTTGAAGTGGAATGATCATATAAAATTAATTGTTGGTAAGGCAGGTACCAGGTTGAGATTCATTGTGAGAGTCCTTAGAAAATGTAGTCCATCAAGAAAGGAGGTGGCTTACAAAACACACGTTTGACCTATACTTGAGTATTGCTCATCAGTGTGGGATCCGTACCAGATCGGGTTGATGGAGGAGATAGAGAAGATCCAAAGAAGAGCGGCACGTTTCGTCATAGGGTTATTTGGTAACCGTGATAGCGTTACGGAGATGTTTAACAAACTCAAGTGGCAGACTCTGCAAGAGAGGCGCTCTGCATCGCGGTGTAGCTTGCTAGCCAGGTTTCGAGAGGGTGCATTCTGGATGAGGTATCGAATATATTGCTTCCCCCTACTTATACCTCCCGAGGAGATCACGAATGTAAAATTAGAGAGATTAGAGCGCGCACAGAGGCTTTCAGGCAGTCATTCTTCCCGCGAACCATACGCAACTGGAACAGGAAAGGGAGGTAATGACAGTGGCACGTAAAGTGCCCTCCGCCACACACCGTTGGGTGGCTTGCGGAGTATAAATGTAGATGTAGATGTAGAATTACATTACATGTTTTGATACCCTCCGTATTACGAAACCGTTTTTGAACTTACATCTCCTGATATGTCATTCTTAAGCCTGGCTACCAGTTCTCTGCGTGCAACGCCTTCTACCTGATTGTAGTGCACTGCGTGAAGACATGTATAATGTCGTATATTGTACCTCTTCGCAGAATTAAATACTTTATGACATACAAGACATTGCGGACAACCATCCCTCTCAATGAATAGAAAGGTATCCTCCAATAGAGGTACAGGCCTCCCATGGCTAGTCATAGCTGCCATTGAACAATGATTATTGCGTCAGTTGCAGCTGCATGCGGCCAGGGAACAGTGAGTTCGCTTTCCCCCTCCATGCGGGCTCCGAGCTGCCACAGTGAGCGCTCCGGCTCCCTGGAGCTCGGTTGGAACAGCCTGCATTATAGGGTTCAGCTTGATGAGGTTGAAAGAGTAAGGGGGAGGGAGGGGGTCTGTTCAAATGTTTCTGCTGGAGAAAGGTGGCAGGATAGGAAGAGGACACTGATGCTGTCACAAAATATGTCATGAGATGTTTTGCAAGGACCAATGGATCAGTAGACAGAGCACCTTCGAGGATAAGTCCCCAGACAGCTGACTGTCACTGGTGGCCAGAAGACTACAGAGCTTGGACCAAACCTGCGATGAAGAGTCGTATGTCCCTGGGAGGAAACATAGCGATCCCAGCATTCCTTTTTACTCTGCTTAATAAGGTACCTTTTTACTCCGCTTAATAAGGTAACAAGCCTTGGCAAGAGATGCTTAAAAGTGAGCAGGTTGGTCTGTGAAGGGTGTCATTTAAATCTTTGCAGTGCCCAATGGCGGTCCTGGACAGCAACTGCTATGTCCTTGGTCCACCATGCTACTGGTCAATAATGAGGGGGACCTATGGATAGGGGGGCAGCACTGCCAGCAGCATGCAGTAAAGTGGCAGAAAAACCCTGCACGACCGCATCAATGCAATTCGAGAGAGAGGTGTCAAAGTGCACAGCAGGCATATACGAAGGCCAGTTGGCCCTGCGGAATGCCTAATGCGGGGGAGTGGCTGCAGCAGGTGAATGACAGACTCACTGGAAAATGGTCCTGTCACAAAGATGATCAAGTAGTGACCAATATATGCAAACCATGAGAGCAGGGGAGAAGGCTGTGAGAGAGAGAGCAGTAAAGGTTCCATGAGCAGCACTGAAGTGGGTAGGAGAACCGTCATTGAGGAGGCACAAGTCAAAGTCTGTAGTAAGCTGGTCAAGTAGAAGACCTCTACCCAATACAGTGGCACTCCCCCACAGGGGGTGGTGTGCACTGAAGTTCCCAAGGAAGAGATACAGGAGCAGGAGCTGCTGTGTTAAGGTAGAGAGTTCAACATAAGGACGTGGCCTACCTGGAGGGAGGCAGACGTTGCAAATGGTGATTGCTGCAGTCACCAGCACTCTAACTGTTATTGCTTGTAGATTGGTATGAAGGGGGACCCAGTCACTTATGATATTGGTACAAACCAAAGTGCAGACGCTCCAGATGATATCCTGGGGCCGGCATGATTCTGACAGAATGCTCAATAACACAAAACTTTAGAGAGTGATTATCAAGAGAGTGAGTGTCCTGAAGAACAAGACAGAACAAGGTGTTGTATTTCCGGGAGGTGCCGATAATATCCGCTGCAGTTCCACTGGATAATCGTGTGGTGAGAGTCCAGGTGAGGTATAAAGAACATGAGGGGAGGTCAAGTCACTTGGTCGGTGGTCTTCACCAATGAGGATGGAGTGACATCCATAAAAACTCGTTCAAGTCAGTATGAGGTGGAGGGCAAAGCCCTCCGGGAAGGTGGGGAAGCCTCGTCCTTTGATTTGCACTGCTTCTTCTTCTTCTCCCTCGGAGGGAGGGAGGAGGCGTCATCAGTAAGGGAATAGGTGGCAGTGATGCCAGGATTGGACAGAGAGTGAGTGGCTTTGGGCCCCTCAGAATGTGGGTCTCTCCTCTGGGCCCGAGGTTGCAAGCTTCCTGTCCTGAGAATGCTGGGGAGGGGTGTTCTGTGATGGAGCCCCATCCCTAGCAGGAGCCAGCAAAGCGGGCTTTTTCCTGGCCGAGGAGGAGTAGCAGCAGTTCCTACCTGTAGGGGAAGGGACAAAAGCTGCCAAGGGTGAAGAAACAGAAAGGGAGGGGGGAGAGCAGGATGGGGGTAAGGGGGAGGGTTGAGGAGGTCATCCTGTGTCATACTGAGTGACTTGAGAGGAGCAATAGTCACAGGGTTGTCTCCTAAACGGTCCCTGGCACAGAGGGAGGTTGGCTGACTGGCAGAAGTTATCTTTATAAGTAGAGAAACAGAGTTCATCTTGCTTAATGATTCAACTTCTCTGAACTTGGCCATAGTATGTTACAAAAAGAAAAGGGGTCTGGTGGCGGTAAAAGTCTCCCTGTCAGTCCTGGTACAGACTAGGAACCATGGAAAGGGTCTTGCCCCAAGCTGGCACATCTGGCCTTCCTCCCAGGATATATCCAAGGACGATAAGGCTGGAAAAGCAGAAACAGGAACTGAGACAGAACTATGTTAAGGAAGAGACATGGCCGCAGTAGTGCGGCCAAAGAGTTTAACACATTTCATGTGCCAAATATTTGCCCTGGTACCACCCACTCCAAACAGGGCTTGCCTTGTAGGCGCCACCCAGCCACAGCAATAGCCGCCTGGCAGGATGGTCATTGCCAGGAGTTCGGATGCCCCGAAAAGTCGGGCAACCACTCCTATGCTTGCAAAAGGCATTCACAGCACACGTACCAACAGGGTGATCCGTGTGGTATTGGGTGCCTTGGCCAGATGGGTACATATCAGCCCCACCACATGATTGGCTACTGAGCTGGTGACATAGCAAGTAGGCGAAAGAGCTTTGGCGGGGAGGGAGGGGAAGGGGGAAAAGGGGGAAGGAGAGAGGAATTCATGCCAAAGATGCTAGGGAGGGAGTTCTTCCCCATCTGGCTCACACTACAGATTTCATATTTAGAGATGGAGGTCAAATGCCTGAAGGGGCCCAAAAAAGAAGTGCGAAAAAGGAGGAGGAAAAGCAACCAACCAAAACTGGAAGACGAAGCAAAGTCACGAAGATAGCCAGGATGGCATAAAGAACACCAACAGAAGGAATGGAAAAGGCAAAGTGAAAAGTGAAAGGAAGGCAGGAGGGCAGGGAAGGAGAAGGAAGGGGAAGGGAAAGCAGCCCAGAAAAGAATAAAGACTGCAGTAGCTCAGGGACCAATGTGTGTCACACATGTACCTGCCAAAAAGCTGTTGGCCCCCTGGGGGGAGGGGGAGGAGGACAAATTTTGAGATCTCAAGGGTAAGTAAAGACATAAGTTGACAAAAAATGTAAGGACTTTATATTTCTAAACATGTGAGCAAAAATCTCAAGTACTAACATCAACGTCTTTTGCAATGGACTGTTTTTAGGTGGAGAAAGCATGTCAAATGTTATATATGTTAAGACCACAGACATTATTTTATTTCAATAAAATGAAATACATTTGGTGACAAAAATACATATTTCATTGGAATCACAAGACAAATTTTAAATATCTTCACTGATTTCAGAAATAACACCAGAAAAAAGTAGACCTCTTGAAACAAGTGTATAAGGCAGGGATGAGTTGTGTAAACTAACACTATAGGTGACTGTCAATAAAATGTTTGTTATTGTCGGCTATTGCCCACTGTGTTATGTCTATTATTTTATAGGTATTGTGTGGTTTTTCTTTCATGAAATATGGAGTACATAGAGTACAAACTGCCAGTGACTGCCACTATTTTCTTCCTCTTATCAACCATAATTTCTAATATATAAACTACTTTCAAAGTGCCAAAATGTACTAGAATAAACAAAATGTCTATACAGTGCCACACTGTACAATGTTCTTCCGGTGAGACAGTAGCAATTCTTGAAATCCATTGCCTGTGGGCTCTAGTCTGCGAAGGAGCACCATAGTACTGTGTCCATGGATAAACCACGAAAATCTGCTGCATTACATCACACATGGCAGGGCCTGTACATTTGTAGGAAATTATAGGCTTCACATTGGCAGGGCCACTCCGTTAGAGATACCTACAGAAATGGCCTGTGGTTTTGGCACATAATGGAAGTCCAGCTATTTACATGTCACAGACACCATGTTGATGAAATGAGATTGCAGTGATCAATCCATGGAACAGATAACTTCTGTGAATACTCTGAAAATCAATACTAATGAGGATATGTAGCAACTCACTGTAAAGATGATCAATGAACTGCAGAAAGGCACATAGAAAAGACAATCAAACTCTCACAACTAAATTTTTGGCCATAGCCTTTATCACAAAATGAGAGCGCACACACACACATTCACGCAATCATTCAGACACAACTCATGCATACATAACTGCTGTCTCTGGCTGCTGTAGCAACAGTCTCTGACAATCAGATCTAAACAGACCTCTCCTCATGCCTCCCTGCCTCTCATCGGCAGCTGTTAGGCTACCAGCAAGAAGTGGTGGCAGCACTGACTGAAAGCCGAGGGGAGTGGCAGAAAGGGAAGAAACGATAAGAATGAGGGAGTAGGGAAGCAGCTCACATACTCAGCTGCACCCAGACAGCGACGATGCATGACATCTCAGTAAACAAACTATTTCATCTACTGAGACAAAAATTAGATTTTTCCAGTGTTCTTTCCAAATTTCCCTGACACATTTGAAATTCTCTGATATTCCCTGATTTCCATAACTTGTGACAACTCTGGGTGTATACACTGCAGTGATTCAAGAAAACTGGTGCCAATGCAACTGTTTTGCATTATTGGAGACCCAGGGTATCATCATACAGGGAAGATCAGTTCACAGTAAAACCAACTGATTTGTGTGTGTGTATATAAAAACAAAGATTCTGTAACTTACCAAACGAAAGCGTTGGTACATTGATAGAAAGAATAACAAACACAAACACACACACAAATTTCAAGCTTTCGCAACCCACGGTTGCTTCATGAGGAAAGAGGGAAGGAGAGGAAAAGACGAAAGGATGTGTGTTTTAAGGGAGAGGATAAGGAGTCATTCCAATCCCGGGAGCGGAAAGACTTACCTTGGGCGGGGGGCAACCGTTGGTTGCGAAAGCTTGAAATTTTGTGTGTGTGTTTGTGTGTTTTTTTATTGTGTCTATCTACCAGCGCTTTCCCGTTTGGTAAGTCATGGGATCTTCATGGAAACACACACACAGTCCTCCGTCACAGCGGGACCCACCTCCTCTTCCTCAAAATCACCCTCTCCAAACCTTCCAGGAATTTCTCACTTCCAGCCTTGCCTCTCAATCCTTCTTAAAAAACCTTAATCCTACTCCCAACATCACCACTGCTGAAGTCCAGGCTATCTGTGATCTGAAGGCTGACCAATCCATCGTCATTCTTCTGGCGGACAAGGGTTCCACGACCATGGTACTTGATCGTCGGGAGTATGTGGCTGAGGGACTGCCTCAGCTTTCAGACAACACCACATACAAAGTTTGCCAAGGTAATCCCATTCCTGATGTCCAGGCGGAGCTTCAAGGCATCCTCAGAATCTTAGGCCCCCTACAAAACCTTTCACCTGACTCCATCAACCTCCTGACCCCACCAACACCCCGCACCCCTACCTTCTTCCTAAATTTCACAAACCCAATCATCCCGGCCGCCCCATTGTAGCTGGTTACCAAGCCCCCACAGAACGTATCTCTGCCTACATAGATCAACACCTTCAACCCATTACACGCAGTCTCCCATCCTTCATCAAAGACACCAACCACTTTCTCGAATGCCTGGAATCCTTACCCAATCTGTTACCCCCGGAAACCATCCTTGTAACTATTGATGCCACTTCCTTACACACAAATATTCCACACGTCCAAGGCCTCGCTGCGATGGAGCACTTCCTTTCACGCCGATCACCTGCCACCCTACCTAAGACCTCTTTCCTCATCCTGAACCACAACTTCTTCACTTTCGAAGGCCAGACATACAAACAATTAAAGGGAACAGCCATGGGTACCAGGATGGCCCCCTCGTACGCCAACCTATTCATGGGTCGCTTAGAGGAAGCCTTCTTGGTTACCCAGGCCTGCCAACCCAAAGTTTGGTACAGATTTATTGATGACATCTTCATGATCTGGACTCACAGTGAAGAAGAACTCCAGAATTTCCTCTCCAACCTCAACTCCTTTGGTTCCATCAGATTCACCTGGTCCTACTCCAAATCCCCTGCCACTTTCCTTGACGTTGACCTCCATCTGTCCAATGGCCAGCTTCACACGTCCGTCCACATCAAACCCACCAACAAGCAACAGTACCTCCATTATGACAGCTGCCACCCATTCCACATCAAACGGTCCCTTCCCTACAGCCTAGGTCTTCGTGGCAAACGAATCTGCTCCAGTCCGGAATCCTTGAACCATTACACCAACAACCTGAAAACAGCTTTTGCATTCCGCAACTACCCTCCCGACCTGGTACAGAAGCAAATAACCAGAGCCACTTCCTCATCCCCTCAAACCCAGAACCTCCCACAGAAGAACCCCAAAAGTGCCCCACTTGTGACAGGATACTTTCCGGGACTGGATCAGACTCTGAATATGGCTCTCCAGCAGGGATACAACTTCCTCAAATCCTGCCCTGAAATGAGATCCATCCTTCATGAAATCCTCCCCATTCCACCAAGAGTATCTTTCCGCCGTCCACCTAACCTTCCTAACCTCTTAGTTCATCCCTATGAAATCCCCAAACCACCTTCCCTACCCTCTGGCTCCTACCCTTGTAATCGCCTCCGGTGTAAAACCTGTCCCGTGCACCCTCCCACCACCACCTACTCCAGTCCTGTAACCTGGAAGGTGTACACGATTAAAGGCAGAGCCACGTGTGAAAGCACCCACATGATTTACCAACTGACCTGCCTACACTGTGAAGCTTTCTATGTGGGAATGACCAGCAACAAACTGTCCATTCGCATGAATGGACACAGGCAGACAGTGTTTGTTGGTAATGAGGATCACCCTGTGGCTAAACATGCCTTGGTGCACGGCCAGCACATCTTGGCACAGTGTTACACCGTCTGAGCCACGTGTGAAAGCACCCACATGATTTACCAACTGACCTGCCTACACTGTGAAGCTTTCTATGTGGGAATGACCAGCAACAAACTGTCCATTCGCATGAATGGACACAGGCAGACAGTGTTTGTTGGTAATGAGGATCACCCTGTGGCTAAACATGCCTTGGTGCACGGCCAGCACATCTTGGCACAGTGTTACACCGTCTGAGTTATCTGGATACTTCCCACTAACACCAACCTGTCAGAACTCCGGAGATGGGAACTTGCCCTTCAGTATATCCTCTCTTCTCATTATCCACCAGGTCTCAACCTCCGCTAATTTCAAGTTGCCGCCGCTCATACCTCACCTATCTTTCAACAACATCTTTGCCCCTGTACTTCCGCCTCGACTGACATCTCTGCCCAAACTCTTTGCCTTTACAAATGTCTGCTTGTGTCTGTGTATGTGCAGATGGATAGGTGTGTGTGTGCGCGCGCGAGTGTATACCTGTCCTTTTTTCCCTCTAAGGTAAGTCTTTCTGCTCCAGGGATTGGAATGATTCCTTACCCTCTCCCTTAAAACCCACATTCTTTCGTCTTTCCCTCTCCTTCCCTCTTTCCTGATAAAGCAACCGTGGGTTGCGAAAGCTTGAATTTTGTGTTTATGTTTGTGTTTGTTTGTGTGTCTATCAACCTGCCAGCACTTTCGTTTGGTAAGTCACATCATCTTTGCTTTTAGATTTATTTTCCCACGTGGAATGTTTCCCTCTATTGTAACTTCTGCACAACTTCAGTGCAGTAATGTGTTCATTGTATATATATATATATATATATATATATATATATATATATATAAACAAAGATGATGTGACTTACCAAATGAAAGTGCTGGCAGGTCGACAGACACACAAACAAACACAAACATACACACAAAATCCAAGCTTTCGCAACCAACGGTTGCCTCGTCAGGAAAGAGGGAAGGAGAAGGAAAGACAAAAGGATATGGGTTTTAAGGGAGAGGGTAAGGAGTCATTCCAATCCCGGGAGCGGAAAGACTTACACACACACACATATCCATCCACACATACACAGACACAAGCAGACATTTGTAAAGGCAAAGACTCTTTGCCTTTACAAATGTCTGCTTGTGTCTGTGTATGTGTGGATGGATATGTGTGTGTGTGTAAGTCTTTCCGCTCCCGGGATTGGAATGACTCCTTACCCTCTCCCTTAAAACCCATATCCTTTTGTCTTTCCTTCTCCTTCCCTCTTTCCTGACGAGGCAACCGTTGGTTGCGAAAGCTTGGATTTTGTGTGTATGTTTGTGTGTCTGTCGACCTGCCAGCACTTTCATTTGGTAAGTCACATCATCTTTGTTTTTAAATATATTTTTCCTTCGTGGAATGTTTCCTTCTATTATAACTATATATATATATATATATATATATATATATATATATATATATATATATATAAAAAGAAAGATGATGAGACTTACCAAACAAAAGCGCTGGCGATAGACACACAAACAAACACAAACATACACACAAAAATCTAGCTTTCGCAACCAACGGTTGCCTCGTCAGGAAAGAGGGAAGGAGAAGGAAAGACAAAAGGATATGGGTTTTAAGGGAGAGGGTAAGGAGTCATTCCAATCCCGGGAGCGGAAAGACTTACCTTAGGGGAAAAAAAGGATAGGTATACACTCGCACACACACACATATCCATCCGCATATACACAGACACAAGCAGACATTTGTAAAGGCAAAGAGTTTGGGCAGAGATGTCAGTCGGGACAGAAGTACAGAGGCAAAGATGATGTTGAAAGACAGGTGAGGTATGAGCGGCGGCAGATTGAAATTAGAAATTAGCGGAGATTGAGGCCTGGCGGATAGCGAGAAGAGAGGATATGCTGAAGGGCAAGTTCCCATCTCCGGAGTTCAGACAGGTTGGTGTTAGTGGGAAGTATCCAGATAACCCGGACGGTGTAACACTGTGCCAAGATGTGCTGGCCGTGCACCAAGGCATGTTTAGCCACAGGGTGATCCTCATTACCAACAAACACTGTCTGCCTGTGTCCATTCATGCGAATGGACAGTTTGTTGCTGGTCATTCCCACATAGAACGCTTCACAGTGTAGGCAGGTCAGTTGGTAAATCACGTGGGTGCTTTCACACGTGGCTCTGCCTTTGATCGTGTACACCTTCCGGGTTACAGGACTGGAATAGGTGGTGGTGGGAGGGTGCATGGGACAGGTTTTACACCGGGGGCGGTTACAGGGGTAGGAGCCAGATGGTAGGGAAGGTGGTTTGGGGATTTCATGGGGATGAACTAAGAGGTTACGAAGGTTAGGTGGACGGCGGAAAGACACTCTTGGTGGAGTGGGGAGGATTTCATGAAGGATGGATCTCATTTCAGGGCAGGATTTGAGGAAGTCGTATCCCTGCTGGAGAGTCACATTCAGAATCTGATCCAGTCCCGGAAAGTATCCTGTCACAAGTGGGGCACTTTTGGGGTTCTTCTGTGGAAGGTTCCGGGTTTGAGGAGATGAGGAAGTGGCTCTGGTTATTTGCTTCTGTACCAGGTTGGGAGGGTAGTTACGGGATGCAAAAGCTGTTTTCAGATTGTTGGTGTAATGATTCAAGGATTCCGGACTGGAGCAGATTCATTTGCCACGAAGACCTAGGCTGTAGGGAAGGGACCGTTTGATGTGGAATGGGTGGCAGCTGTCATAATGGAGGTACTGTTGCTTGTTGGTGGGTTTGATGTGGACGGACGTGTGAAGCTGGCCATTGGACAGGTGGAGGTCAACGTCAAGGAAAGTGGCATGGGATTTAGAGTAGGACCAGGTGAATCTGATGGAACCAAAGGAGTTGAGGTTGGAGAGGAAATTCTGGAGTTCTTCTTCACTGTGAGTCCAGATCATGAAAATGTCATCAATAAATCTGTACCAAACTTTGGGTTGGCAGGCCTGGGTAACCAAGAAGGCTTCCTCTAAGCGACCCATGAATAGGTTGGCGTACGAGGGGGCCATCCTGGTACCCATGGCTGTTCCCTTTAATTGTTGGTATGTCTGGCCTTCAATAGTGAAGAAGTTGTGGGTCAGGATGAAGCTGGCTCAATCTGCCGCCGCTCATACCTCACCTGTCTTTCAACATCATCTTTGCCTCTGTACTTCTGTCCCGACTGACATCTCTGCCCAAACTCTTTGCCTTTACAAATGTCTGCTTGTGTCTGTGTATATGCGGATGGATATGTGTGTGTGTGCGAGTGTATACCTATCCTTTTTTTCCCCTAAGGTAAGTCTTTCCGCTCCCGGGATTGGAATGACTCCTTACCCTCTCCCTTAAAACCCATATCCTTTTTGTCTTTCCTTCTCCTTCCCTCTTTCCTGACGAGGCAACCGTTGGTTGGGAAAGCTAGATTTTTGTGTGTATGTTTGTGCTTGTTTGTGTGTCTATCGACCTGCCAGCGCTTTTGTTTGGTAAGTCTCATCATCTTTCTTTTTAAATATATTTTTCCCACGTGGAATGTTTCCCTCTATTATATATATATATATATATATATATATATATATATATATATATATATATATATATATATATATATATATATGTGTGTGTGTGTGTGTGTGTGTGTGTGTGTGTGTGTGTGTGTGTGAGTACAATCTAACTTCTGCACCATTTCAGTGCAGTAATGTGTTCATTGTAAATAAGTATTATAGTAGTTGTATTACATTTTTATTACCTTATAAATAAATAAATAAAACTTTTTCATTTTAAATACAGTGCATTAGTATTTGTAAAATGAGTCTTTCATATAGTGTTCATTAAAAAATGATGATCATTCCACTTGGGACCTGTGGAATGGTAATTAGCTTATTTGTTTTAGTTGTAAATATCTGTCATGTATTGTTGTTTTTCTGACATGTTCCACATCCTGGAGGACCTCCTCACTATGGATCAGTTGGAATGAAAGTACAGTAAATCTAATCTAATCTAATCTAATCTAAACAGTATACAGACTAATGTTGTACTGCACCTGAAATTCGCAAGGAAGTAAACAGTATGCGAGCAATTCCAGTCTCTGTCTCAACAGTGCAACACAGTCTTTGTGAACAATGTTTAAAGGGGTGCATAGAGACCACAAAACCTTTATTATTCAAACTAAATAAAGTGAAAAAATTGCAATAGGCATAGAAACATAGAAACTGGTGCGTGCAGCACTGGTCTAAGGCGATACTCACGGACGAATCTAAGTCTGAAGTATCTGGAAGCCATTGTCGAATATTTCTTTGTCGATTGCATGGAGAGTTTATGAAGAGTCACTTTGTGACACATATAGGCCCCACTGACTTCTTGTGTGTTTCTTCTAACAATTTTCCAAAGACAAGTTTCATAATGCCTGTAGTATATATGTAATTATTTCAGCAAATGACACATTTAGAGAATCAGTGTATTTCACGGTATCGTATGGAGCTTTTTATTTATTTATTTATTTATTTTTTATAGCAGCAGCAGGGCAATGATCCTAAAACGCTTCTAAACTGTGTAGAGTGTATTTCAATAGAAAAGAGAAATGTGGGGAACTGAAGAATATAATTTGGCCAAGTCAGTCACCTGACTTACATCTCATTGAACTCTTAAGATATGAACTTGACAGGGAGGTCAGTAAATGGAAGTCATCAAATGTTGAAGGTCTATGAAATAATTTACAGACAAGTTGTACTGCAACATCTGCAGAACCACTAAAAAATCTTATCTCCGGAATGTTAAGAGACCAAAGAGGGGATACTTTGAAGAGACTAAAATCTAAACCATATTGTCTTATACTTAATGACAGAGACAGAAAATATTTTGTACTTCTATTTAATTTATATGGTGTGTTTGTAAATTGAAATAAAGTATACTGTTTTTATCATGGATGATCGAAAACTTCTGCCTAGTAGTGTATAATCATTAGCCTACAATTAGAACATTTTTAAGGCTGTATAACAGCTTATTTGGCCATCTTCCTGAAGATGGTCCAATAAACCAAAAACTACTTTGAAATAAACAAAAATCAGTAGAACAAAAAACAGTGTACTTGTTATTCAACCTTATATTTGGAACTGTTCTACCAAGAAATAATGGAAGAATCCTTAAACACAAAGAAATGAAATGGTAGTATGACATTTATTGGGCAGGATATCCCCTTCGGGGGTTCGGCCACCGTATATTTGCAAGTCATTTTACTTGACACCACTTCGGCGACTTGTGTGTCAATGATGATGTAAGTGAGATGAAGGACACACAACAACCAGTCGCCTGCCAGGAATCGAACCCGGGTCCCCTTGTGTGGTAGGCGGTAACGCTACTGCTGTGCCATGGACAAATAAGGCCAAGACTTAATCCAATCTGTATATATTTTGTTGTCTGATGTTCCACCACAGTAAAAGAAACAGGCAACAAGATCCACAGTATCTGAGCAGCCAACAACAAAAATTCAATGCTAAGGCTGAAGTAGTTGATCACAAATGCATGAAATTCAAACCATTGTTCACTTTGCCTCAGACAAGTATGTTCTGAGCAAGGTTTTAAAGGATGCAAAAAAACTGCTGCCAGGAAGTTGCTATGTAAACAAAGAGAGATACATCACATCTTAAATTCTCTTGAGATGAAGCTTATTACTATGTTAATTGTTTTGGCAGCTATAACTAAAAGATCTTTTAAAGAAGTCTAAACCTAGCTGACAAACAAAAATTGAAAAAAGCAAATGTGACTAACAAACCTTAGGAGTTTTGGTCTTACAAAAAATCAGTAGCAGATCAAAGTCATCTACTCAATCATCACCATACTGTTACCAAAATGAAGGAAGACAAAGATAAAGCCAAAATACTAAATTCAGTCTTCCGAAACTGTTTCACTTTGGAAGATCGTAATATGGCTCCTCCTTTCAATCATCACATGAATGCCAAAATGGCATATAATGGTATAAGTGATCATGGAATGGAACAGCAACTACAATCATATAGTACTGGAAAGGCTTCCAGACCAAATGAGATACCTGTATGATTCTGCAGAGATAGTTTTAGAGAACTTGCTTCCTTTCTAGCGGCGTTTTATCATAATATGCTGGAGCAATGAAGGATGCCTAGCAACTGTCAAACATGCAGGTTATTTATGTTTTCAAGAAGGCTCATAGAACAGATGCACATAATTACAGGCCTATATCGAAGACACCAGTCTGTTGTAGAATTATGGAACATGTTTTATACTCCAGTATTATGGTGTTTATGAAGAATGAAAATCACTTCTATAAAAATCAAAATTGATTACGCAAACAGAAATCTTGCAAAGTCCTGCTCACTCTGCTCATCTACAAGATCCATAGCATCGCAAACATTGGAGCTTAGGTGGCTGCTGTGTTACTTGACTTTGGAAGGAATTTGATACAGTCCCATACATCATTTGTGGGGGGGGGGGGGGGGAGGGGGGCGGAATTACAAGCTTACTGAGTATCAGACCAGATTTGTGACTGGATTCAAGACTTCCTTGTAGACGGAATTCATCATGTTACTCTTAACATAACAAAATCAACTGGTGTAAATGTAATATCTGAAGTACCCCAAAGAAGTGCGACAGGACCATTACTGCTTACAATAATATACAAATGATCCAGTGAATAATGTTGGAAGCGCCTTGTGGCAGTTTTCAGATGATGCAGAAGACAAGAAAAGTGCAGGAAGATCTGTAGTGGATAGATGAATGGTGCACTGACTGGCAGTTGACCCTGAATGGAAATAAATGTAATGCATTGCGCGTACATAGGAGAAGAAATCCACTGCTTTAAAATTACATTATTGGTGACAAACTGCAGGAAACAGTAATTACCGTAAAATATCTAGTAGTAGTCTTCCACAGTGACCTTAAGTGGAATAACCAAACAAAACAAATAGTAGGTTAAGCAGATGCCAGATTTATAGGAAGAGTCTTAAGGAAATGCAATTCATCCACGACAGAAGTGGCTTACAAAAAACTTGTTCTACCAGTTCTTGAGTATTGCACATCAGTTTGAGACACACTGAGGTTCGATTACTGGAAGACAGTGACAAAATCCAATAAAGACAGGTGTGTTTAGTCATGGAATTGTTTAGTCATGCAAGAGAGTTATGGAGACGCTCAACAGTCTCCAGGGGTAGATGCTACAAGAATTCCAAGACAGTACTTTCCAGGAAGAGTCGGACAACATATTACTTCCTCCCACGAGCGCCTCCCAAAATGAGCACAAGAAATTTGAGTGATTAGAGCTAATACAGAGGTTTACCAACAACCATTCTTCCCATTCCCCACTTGTGACAGGAACTACAAATTATAGGTACAATCTTAACACGAAGGAGCGTGACTGAGGCAGTCTTCATCTCCGGGTATAACTCGATCTGAACGATCTCCCTTTTAACTTTAACAGTGAGAATAATGTTCTCAATCACAATAAATAAATCACATGGGCATTTTATTAAGTACTGTGGAGTAGGTCGGAGATTGCAATGTTTCTCCCACAGGTAACTTTATGTTGTTTGCTTGAAAAAGAATTCACCCAAAAATTTATTCTTGCCTCTGGAGGAGTAGCAAAAAATGTGTACCAGTATACTCATACTGTGTCAAATTAGTATTACACTGAATCTGTAAAGGAGTTTACTTCATAATATGTATCTGCATTTACACTTTTTTTTTAAATATGTAAATAAACTGTGTTTTTACACTATAAACAGATGTAATTCATTTTCCTATTCAATGTAATTTGGCATATGTAAGTAACCAGGCATCACTGGCTAGTCAGCTAGTAAAGTTATAAATTCATTCTCCCCCACCCCCCCAAGAAAAAAAAATCTCCCTCTGCCACCCCCACCCCAAATAAGCTTCTCCAAACTACTCTTAATCATTCAAGGAAGATTTTAACTGAAGATCTAATTCATCCACAGAAATATAACCCACAGGAATACAATGCACACTTTCAGTCAGTTGTGACGAAATGAGAAGATAAATGTTACCTGAGCAGTGGTGCCTCATCACTTCTTGGGCTCCAGTCAATAGGCCCAGGATGGCTAACCTTGTGCGCTAACAGCTGATCAAGACTATCTCGAAGTCTCTGAAAAGAAGAATTATGCATAAGAGAATCAGAAACTGTGGGCAATGGAAGCATATGCCTAATTACTACTTGGTGTACAAAATCTACCAAAACGGGTCAAAACTCCAAAACTGTCTATCCTCTCTACAAAGACGTTAAACACACTGTAAAGATGACACACTGTGTTGCAGATATGCACAACAAAAAGACACTTACAAATTCACTTTCATAGAAAAGCAAACACACGAACATTCATTCTCACAAACATGTAAACCTCACATGCACATACCCGACATGACATCTCCAACAACTCAGACTTGAATACCCAGTCTGAGCTGCTGGAGTGGTGGTCGTGTGTGTGTGTGTGTGTGTGTATTTTTTCCTTTTCTGACAAAGGCTTTGGCCAAAAGCTAATGTATAAGTGTCTTTTTGTTGTGCCTGTCTGGAACTCAACATATCATCTTTACGGTGAGTAGCAATCTACATATTCCTGATATTGTCGATAGTCAACCTAGAGTTTCAATTTGTTTGATATTTAAAGAAATAGAGACATACGAAGTGGTAAAAGAAATAGTATCTATTGGAATATGAGAATCAGTTCTTCTGTTCAAAGGAAAACCAGGCTGAAATAATAAAATGAACCAAAGTGAATTAAGTAAGGGACTTAAACGTATAATGAAAACTGAATCAGAAGAGAGAATTGTTTCACATAAGGAGCAAACGTTTGTTACTAATTTGCATTATGAGTCAATGCTAACTGGTTCTCCAAATGTCTCATTTGCTGAAATAATTACATATAAACTGCATGCATTACAAAACTTGTCCTTGGAAACACATGAGAAGTCTCTGGAGGCTCATTTATGTATATTCCAAGAGTTACACAATGAGGACATGATTGACAATTGATAGCTCATACACATATACACTTGGAATATAGTTGGCACACAAACACAAAACTTTTTGTAAGGAAGAGTGATTATCATTCTTAATCAGTTACACAGGGGCTTTAGAATGTGTATACTCACTTGTGCACAGAAGAGTCCTTCAAACTGACTGACTTTTACAAGTGAAAACTCCTAAAATAGTGCTCAGTAACTATTTTTCAACATTCTGAGTAGGAATTACTTACAACAACAAGGAAAACTCAGTGACATTGCCAATTAGTGTTAGGGTGTGCTCAAATGGCAAAAGGTGGTTTAAACGGTTACTGCTGATAAGCAGGAGACCTGCAATACACTCCTGGTCTACCACAGATGACATATTCATGACACTGCATGTCCATCATTTCTGAACACATTTCACTGATATCATTTCATGTTACTCTACTGATTCCATTTTAGTGAATTTAATTCAACTTGTATGGAAATGGAAATATTTTAATTTACAGTGATAATATGACTATTATAACCAATCAAATTATTTTTTAGGATCTTTGTAAAGACCCACAACTACATCTATGAATATAGTCCCCAATCCTTTGTAAAGTGCTTGGCAAAAGTTACTTTATACCAATGTCAGTGACTTTCTCTACTATTCAATTTGGATATGGTGTAAGAGAAAAATTACTGCTTCTATGTCTTGTCAAATGCTTTAATCTCCCTTATTTTTACCTCATGGCCTCTACAATGCAAACAGAAGACAACAATGTAGCCTTGGGTATATTACTTATACAACTTGGCACAATAAACTATCAATTAACAATATTTGTTACATTCCATCCTAAATTATCAATTAGAGACATAATGCATCACTGACTTGGCTTAACACAACGGAATTAATGATTTAGCAAAAGGCAATAAAGCCATGCAAGTGATGCGTTCAGTGCTCCAAGGGACTCTTCTCCAGTATTACCACATACAAATCCATGGATGGGTAAGCTAAGTACGTAACCACATAACATTGATGACTTAGGTGTCAAACTTTGAAAAATGTTAAATATTTCTTAATGAATATTGCTCAGCAACAAATTCCACTGATGAGACATCACATATCTATAATTCCATCTCCACTACACCTATGATATGCAGCAATACATGGTATTAAAGTGAAAGCATTAATGCTGTGGTGGTGTAGTAAATACAATTACAGATATAAACAAAATTGTTGTTAGTTAGAAATAGATACAAATAAATGCACTAACAATTGCAGATAGCTTGATAATGGCCATGGAGCTGAAATAAGCTTATTGCACAAAAAGTAACATCTTGATAAAAAGTCTGAATATAGAAGTGATCTGGCTTATTAAACATATAACGTCAGTACAAGACAATTTTTGTGATTATTGTCATCAGATTTCTGGAGTAAACTTGCCATTAAGCCCTGAAGATGCTGCAAAAGATGGTGAAAGATCTTGTGCATTACACTGCACAAGCGACCTACACCTTCTACGATTTGAGAACCATAAAACGGTACAGGAAAACTCGAAGCTATGCAAGGCCATTGAAGCATGGAATTGACTTGAACAAGTCTAAGGGTTCAATGTTAGTGAGAGAACTGTCTGAAGGAGACTGGAAGAAGCCATTCTTCAATCCAGAAAACCTATTACCTGCTCGACTACATTTTGCAAGAGAATGTTGTGGCTGGAGAGTACAACAACATAAAAAAAAATGATGTTCACCCATGGATCATGATTTGGCGTACAATCACCTCATGGTAGACGTAGGCAAGAGGAAACGTACAGTAGAACCCTGCTTTTACGTTCCTGGAATTAACGTTTTCCCGCCGTTCATGACATTTTTTATCTGTCCCATCAAATTTCCTATGCCCACAATGTTAATCTGCACCCGATTTTGCATCAACATATTTATAATTTTTCTGTGATTTATGCATTACGAAAAAATGTTTGTGGAGAAAAAATGATGCTCGCATGATGTTGACCGTCCAGTAGTGTTTACAAATATTATGTGGTTAACTTTCTTGACACCACGGCACTCTACTCAGTGGATTTGAACCAGTAAACGTGTAAAAGTTGGAACAATTCGTGCTTTATCTCCCGCCGCTGCAAAGCTCTACTTGGCACGGTGGCTGATGGGAGTAACTAGGTTCTTTCGAATGAAGATATTGTGGCCAATCACAATAATTTCCAAACTGTCTTTACTGTGCAAATGCAGTTTCACGATTGTTGTAATTATCGTGAGACCTTTGTCGAACCATATTTAGTGTGTTTTGGCGTATGGCCACTTTGAGCGCTAGTTGACACCATAATTCACTTTGTGATGCTCAAATGTTTTTAGTTTAAACACAGCGCAGGTACGTATTTTATTCATGCTGAGCAAAATGTGTTTTGAGAATTTGTTCTCGTTGTCAAGTGCAGTATTTACATATGTATTTTTTGTGATGTTACACAAACAAACAATGTGAGCAATAGTTTGCATGTTTGTGTGGTTTTCTACATAATTGATGTGGCACAGTGCCTGATAAACTCAAAAAGACGACTACTGTGCAAGAGACACAGAATAATACACATTCAAACACCGCACAAAATACTTATGAACATATTTGTACTTGACAATGAGAAAAATTTCCCTAAACACATCGTGCAGAGCATGAAAAAGTACATAACTGGTGCAGTATTTCATTACTTAAATAATGAATGACAGTTTCTGGCTTTCAAAAACATATGAAATTGAATCAAACGTTCCTACTACCCAGACAGTTATCAGTTCCAGTTTTTATTAGATAATAACCTTCATTAGATAATAAACAAGTCCCTGACAAGTCTTTCAGAGCCTGTTATGTACATATATCATACATAATGTGCAAGGGGGGTCTCCTATACGTAAGTTTTACAGCATAAAACATTATTTCCCGAATTTTACATTTTCCCGCGTTTTGCACCATTTTTTTGAAGTCCCTTGAAAAGTGTAAAAGTGGGGTTTGACTGTATTTCTCTTGCACGTTCTCATTCTGGAAGCCTCTTCAGGTTAATTCTCCGATGGTGTGGGCAGGAATAAGTATGACTGCTAGGACAGGTCTGTCTTCATGTGGCATGGGAGGCTTCCAGCAGACTAGTATGTGGAGGAAATCCTTTTCCATTTATTAGTGGTGATTTTACATTAATTCATGATGATACATGCCCACTTGTTGCAAGAATTGTGCAAGAGTTCTTGGACGAAGCGGAGATTCATGCTATGGCTTGGCCTGCTGAACGTCATGATTTGAATCCTACTGAACAGGCATGAGACCAGCTGGGGAAAGAGCCTATCAGCACTATTCAGAGGCATTGCAGGATTCATGGGAGGTCCTCCTGAAAAAATAGGAGATAATTAGTTGATTGATTGATTTGGGGGAGGGGAGCAAACAGCGAGGTTATCGGTCCCATGATCTAGGATGGCAGAAATCAAGGGAGGGACAACACAAACAGCACAGACCAGTCACAGGTAAGGGATAATGTGCAAACAAAGAAGAAAAAGGGATGTCAGGGCGGCAGGAAGAGGAAAGAACAGGAGGGTGGTGGGTCAAGGTAGGGAGAGCAGGGGCACTCCAGAAACATTATGCGCAGTGGGGCACCAACACCACCACTAATCTGTCCCAACACCCACACCATATCATTATCATGATACACGAAGGCCAACACTAGGGGAAGAAGACACAAGAAAAAAGGAAACAAAACTACACAACAGATTAGAAAAAATGTAGGGAAAAGGTGGGGTGAACCTGGCTGGTGTGAAGGCAAGGTCAAGGCACCCATAACCAATGCCTACACTACCTGAGGGATTCAAATTCCACAGAAACATTCAAGGACTTATGCCTGAGAGTAAAAACCACTTTTGCAAAGAAAACCGAGGTCACACATACCCACACGAGAATCATCCACTAAGATTCGAGACAAGGAAGGTGGGAGGGCACATTTACAGCAAAGGGCCAAAAGGTGGGGGCAGTCCAACAAGCTACGGATTACCATGAGCGGAACCCTGCAATTACAAAGAGGGGTGAGGGGGCACAATGAGGATTAGAAAACCACAGGTCAACACAGCATAGCCAATACAAAGACAGCAGAGGAGGCAGAGGATGGTAGAACGTGGTGGGAGGAACAAGAGAATCAATTGGAAGGGTCACTCTCACAGAGGTCATCATGTGGTGACCAGTGTAAGGAAGAGAGAGGTAGAGAGGGAAAGATCAATGGCAGAGGAACTGCCACATGCAACATTAACGTAAGTAGGGGAACCACCATTAAGAAGGTGAAGTTGTGGCTCCCAAGAAACTGGTCAATCAGAAGCTCCCAACTACATGAAGCACTGGCCCACAAAGGATGATGGGCATTAAAATCCCCAAGGAGAAGAAAGAGGGGGAGAAATTGCCAAGGGAGGGCAGTAAACATAGGTGGCCTGTCAAGAGGGAGATAGAAACTGCAGACCGTGATGGCAGTGTCCAAGTGGGCCTGAACGACAACCACTTCCAGTATGGTATGAAGTGGGATCCATATACTAACAACATCTGTACAGACCAACATGCAGCTTGGAATCCATGAAGGGTCAGTGAGTGAGCAGCAGTAGAATGAGCTTCTTGGAGAACCACACAAGCTGCCAAGAAAAAGATAATAAGCAGGTATTCAAACGGGAGACAAACGGGCTGGAGTCAATCACGCCACCTGATCACCATCCATCACAAAAAATGATAGGGTGACATTCATAAATAAGATATCACACTCAGGTTGCGAGGGGGCAGATAGCACCTCCGGGGAGACTGGGTGAGGGGTAGGGGTGGGAACCTTGTCCTGGGTCTTACATTATTTCTTCTTCTGCTTCTCCTCCTCCTCCCCTTTCTTGTGTTGACGAGGGCAGGCCACAAAGGGAGAGCAAGCTTCTGCAAGATCCGGAACCAAAAGAGTGAGGTGACCTTGGGGCGCACAGACTCTGTGTCCCATGGCAGAGTTGTGGTAGCATGCCTCCGGCCCAAGAGATGCCAGGGTGAGGTGTCCCCTGGAGCCAGGGGTGCTGAATAAGGTGGCACATCTTTGGTTACAGAGGGGGAGTGGCAGCCGGAGGTGAGAGCATGGGAACCACAGGGGAGGGGAAGAGGGAGGGGGTTGGAACTGTGGTAAGGAAGAGGGAGGAGAGGGGGACGGGACTGGAGTAAGGAAAAGGAAGGAGAGGGAAAGGACGTAACTGAGGCAAAAATAGAAGATATTGACACAGGGTGGAGTTGGTCATATTTCTGATGTGCCTCAGTGTAAGACAGACGACCCAGGGACTTATACTCCAGTAATTTCTTTTCTTTCTTATAGCTCACGTAATCTGGTGTGCCTGGAAAGTGAAAGTCGTGACAACTTACATACGCAGGTGGAGGAACACAGGGGCTTCCCTCGTGGAATGGGTGTCCACAGTCACCACAGAGAGGGTCTGATGTACATCAGGAAGACATGTGCCCGAAATGCAAGCACCGAAAGCACCTCATGGGTAGCGGGACATATGGCTTCATGTCACCGATAACATGTAACCTTGACATTCTCTGACAGGGTACCTCCCTCAAAAGCCAGAATAAAGGTGCCGGCATCTGTGTGGTTGTCCTTGCGACTTTTCTCCGCACGTCAAACAAAATGAACCCCTATTGTTCCAGATTAGCTCCGAGTTCCTCATCAGTTTGAAGGATGAGGACCAGACGAAAAATGACTCCCTGGACCATATTCCGAAACTGGTGAGGCGTAATGGACACCAGGACATTACCAAGATGATCACAAGCACAAAGAGCTGTGGACTGGGTGGCAGAAGCAGCTTTGATCAACAGGGAACCTGAGCACATCTTACTGAGAGACTCCCACTTTGCCAAACTTTTCTTCAATATTTTCCACAAAAAACAGCAGCTTTGTCGCAGTGAATGGTCCCCATCTGTCCTAGTAGAGACCAGACAGCAGGAAAGTGTTTCACTCCAAGTAGTGAGCCTGGTCCTCCTCCCAGGGTGTAGCCAAGCAGTATTCAATGATTCATTACCACTCGAAAAGACGGTCGTAGGAAAACAGCCAGATTTTTGGAGCTTGAAACGATTCAAGCACAAAGCATCTGCCCTGCCACTCCCATCAGGGGCTCTCATCATGGGCAGCACCCAGCCACAGCAATGGCCATATGGCACAGCGGCCACTGCTGCGAGTTCTGATGCTCCTGAATGACAAGCAACCACTGCTAGGCACACATGGGGATGCAACTGCTAAGGTATCAGAAGTGTGATCCCTGTGTTGTCAGGAGGCTCACTCAGCCAGATGCATACATAATAGCCCCACCACACAGACTGGCTATGCGTGCTGTTGACCTAGCGGGTGGCGGGGGGCTATGGCAGGGAAGGAAGAGGGGAAGGATGGGAAAGAAGAATCCACACCATAGACGCTAAAGAGGGAGTTGTTCCCCGAATGGCTCACACTACAGACAGAAAATGTAGAAGTAGAGGTAGGCGACCAAAAGTGCCGAAAAGGACGAAATAGAAAAGCCAAGCGAAACAAAACCACAAGAAATACAGGAAACCATGGGGATAGCTAGGACGTCATAAGTAAGAACGCCGAGAGAGTGGGACAAGAGGGCAGTAAGGAAAGAGTGAGGATGAGGAGAGAGAGACACGGGGAAGGTAATGCAGCTCAGGAAGGAAGTGTGGGCTGCGATAGTTCAGGGCGCAAAATCATTTTCAGGATGCGAAGAAAGATCTGTGAAGCATAGAAAACCAAAACAGAGCTGTATGACTCATGACCTTCCTCAAGTTTGTCTGGAGTGTGAATCCACTCATGTTACTTCCACATCTCTGGCTTAATTTTCTTTATTGCTGTCTCTTTTTGTTATATTGTTATACATCTAAATGGACCATATTACAATTTTTTATCATAAAATAGTAATTAGTATCATAAAAGTGCCTCATGTTTAAAATAAAAATATTTTAAGAAACTGAAGTGTTGGGTTTTTTTGTACTGGTCAGTGTATAATGTGGATTCTACTGCCGCTCCTTACATGCACATGAATGTAAATGTGTTTGTATTTTATGTCTGCATTCTGCACAAACTTATCAGGACTACTGACTTTATCAAATTACATATATTTAATTTGGATATACACTGCCTACTACTCACTTGTATTACATCAGCAGTCTCCCTATAACAGGCAAACCGAAGGTCCCCAGGCAGTACAACAACACCATCACCAGAGTCCTCTCCCTCATAAACTATGCCACAGCCAAAGAACAGCACAGCTAGTGGTGACACCATCGTAGTATCGTGCAAATAGACAGCTGTGCTCCGCAGTTTTTGGTGGTAGACCAGCAAAGGAGATGGGAATTCGGGGCACTGCTCATTCACCGACTTTGGATGCAGTTTAACTCTGCCATCTTCAGGTGTGTCCAATGTTACAGAGTACTTCATTGCTTTCCGTGCCTTCCGCACTTTCCTATGAAAATAAAAGTAGAGCCTGGTATGAGTTTACACAAATGAAGGCCAAGAGGTCACGGCTATTAAATGTGTATCTGTTCATAATTATAACAAGTGTTCATGAGATCAGAATGTGTATAAGGAACATGTGAACTGCAGATACTCTGGAACTTGCCTACATCTGACTTAATGAAAAATCTATCGTGTGGTTCTTACCAGTGATACAGGACAGTATCAGTTTCGCAATGAAACATTTACACCACAGGCATTTGAAAAACAGAGGGCATTGCGCACATGTGCCATTCCTTTTACAAACATTAAAGATAAATTACAACTGATGATAATAAGTACAAGGACAGAATTTAAGCTTTCTCCCTCTATCAAATTTGGATTTTACATCAGAAACAGGAGCTACTGAACAGATTACATAGTCTTGCATGGTACGGAGTGATGAGAGTGATGTGATGTCATCAGCTGCTGGATGCTGTTCCTGTTATTTTGAGTGTGATATTTTGAATGTATTTTTCAAATAGTTTCTGTTTGATATTTTTACCAAGGGTATTGAGGTAACCAGTTTTACTACAATTTGCATCTTCTGTGAGTTAAAAGCTATGTGGAGAGGGGGGGGGGGGGGGGTGCTTCCGAGATTTTATTTATAGATTTTTTGCATTAGTGTTTTGCTTGTATGTAGCTAGGATGGCTAGTGCTCACATAGTTTATATTTTTCATTCTGTAACTAAGATGGCTTCAAACTCAGCCACTGTTTAAATCTACACTAATAATAAATCCGTAAAACTGTCATGTTCATCCATTTGTCTCTTTGAACACACTTCTCTTTTCATTTTTTTTTTATTTTTTTATTTTATTTTTTTTTATTTATACGTCAAGTTCCATAGGACCAAACTGAGGAGCAAATCTCCAAGGTCATGGAATGTGTCAAAACTACAACAAGAAATTTCACGGGGTTTTCGCATGTAACTTGAGCATAACTTGGCTTTAGTTCACCAAAATCTGATCATGGAAAAAAGTATTGTGGTTTAAAGTTTTTCCTAAAACCTTTTTGTCTGTCTGAACATGCTAATCTACAGAACTACTAGATGAACTTTCATAGGGTTTTTTAAAGTAACTTGAACATATCTTGGGTATAAGCTTTATTTCATAAAATGGGATAGTTGTAAAAAGAGATATCTTAGTTGAAAGTTTTGTCCATACTAATATTGTAAATATAAAAGGAACTCTGTCTGTTACATGTTAATGACTAGCTCCTGAACTGATTTCGAAGGACATTAGTGTGGAGATAGCTTGCAGCATGAGGAAGAGCATAGGCTACTTTAGAAAGTTTGTAGTACAAGATACTTACTGAAATGAAGATACGCAAATTATGAAAAAATATTTACTCATTGAAAAACCTATTTACTCTTTGACTTTTGATATTTATAACATTTGTGAAAATGCTTTTATTTGTTGATATGTGATATGGTTCAAAGTAATGAATACAATGCTTGTACAATCTTCAGTGTGTTCAATCCATACTTCCACACTATTTACTGCATAATGTATACATTGTATAACGTGTAAGTTAAATAATATTTGGCTATTTCAATAGCACAATGCATATAGCACACTGCTGTCCATACCCCTCTGTACACACTGATTGATAGTGACTCTTCACATGCTGACATTGTGGATTGGGTCAACATGGGAGGGAGAAGAGTGGGGCACACATCATAAGCCATGCTTATCTGAACAGTCAGACACTTGAGGGCAGCTAATGTTATTGCACCTACAGCAGCTTACTCACCCACTGTCACTCATCATAAAAAAAAAAAACTAGTGATATGCATGCACAGCCATGCATAACAGCTAGTTTTGAATAAAAGTCATCAGCAGTGGCAGTTAAAGCCTTCCTGCATAAGAAGTCACCCTTGCTCTACCAATGACCTTATCAAAGAGGGCGAAGGAACAGACAGAGGTTCATGGTGCTCTCTTGTCCTTGGGGTGGGAGAATCGGGTATGATCAATGGCATGATGGTGCAGAATGCAATGTACTGCATTACAGACACACAATGTGTATCCCAAGGACATGTAGCCAGTAACTGAAAAATTGTCATGATGATCTCTCCATTGGCAAAGAGATTCCAGATTAGTCCCTCATTCAGGTCTCCAGAAGGGGACTGCCAAGGGGAAGGTGACTGAGAAAAAGATGGAATAACCAACTGTGGGATAACATTCTATGAGTCACAGCATGGAATGTCAGAAGTTTGAATGACACAGTAGAAAAGCTAGAGAATTTGGAAAGAGAAATGCACATGCTCAATCTAGATGTAGTAGGCAATCACTAAAGTGACATGGAAAGAAAATAAGGATTTCTGGTCAGACGAATATAGGTAATAACAGCAACAGAAAATGGCATAACAGGAGTATTCGTCATAAGTAGGAAAGTAGGGCAGACAGTAAGCTAATGCAAATAGATCAATGATAGGGATCTTCTCATCAGATTCGACAGCAAACCAACACTGACAATGATGGTTCAGGTATACATGCGGACACGGCAAGCACAAGATGAAGAGATAAAGAAAGTATGTGAGGATATTGAATAGGTGATTCCGTATGTAAAGGGAGATGAAAATCTAATAATCGAGGGGGATCAGAAAGTGATTGTAGGGGAAGGAACAGAAGAAAGGGTTATGGGAGAATATGGGCTAAGCTGTAGGAATGAGAGAGGAGGAAGACTAATTGAGTTCTGCAATAAATTTCAGCTAGTAATAACAAATGCTTTTATCAAGAATCACAAGAGGATGTGGTACACTTGGAGAAAGCCGGGAGATACAGGAAGATGCCAGTTACATTACATCATACTCAGGAAGAGATTTCAAAACCAACACTGGATAGTAAGACATAGCCAGGAGCAGATATAGACTCACATCACAATTTAGTAATGATGAAGAGTAGACTGAGGTTTAACAGAATTGTACAGAAGAATTAGTGTGGAAGGAAGTGGAATACTGAAGTACTGAGGAATGGTGCGACATATTTGAAGTTTGATAAGGATGGGGATACTGTGATAAAGAGCATCATAGTAGGCAGTTCAGTTGAAGAGATGTGGGAATCTCTAAAAAGGGCAATTACAGATGTTGGGCATACATACAAGGAAGATAACTCTGAAGAAACCTTGGGTAACAGAGGAAATATTTCAACCGATTGATGAAAGGAGGAAGTTGAAAACTGTTCAGGGAAAGACAGGAATACAGCAATATAAATCACTTAGGAATGAAAGAAATAGGAAGTGCAGGACAGCCAAGGTGAAATGGCTGCAGGAAAAAGTGATGAAACCAAAAAAGATATGACCATCAGAAAGACTGACTCAGCCTATAGAATAGTGAATCCAACCTCTGGTGAAATTAAAAGCAAGAGTGGTAACATTAAGAGTGCAATAGGAATTCCACTGTTAAATGCAGGAGAAAGAGTGGACAAGTGGAAAGCGTATACTAAAGGGTTCTATGAGGGGAAGGACTCGTCTGATGACTTGGCAAAGGATGGTGTCGATAAGGAGGACACAGGGAACCCAGTATTAGAGTAAGAATTTAAAAGATCTCTGAAAGACTTGAGATCCAATAATCAGAAGGGATAGACCGCACTCCACCGGGATTTCTAATATCATTGGGTGAAATGGCAAGCAAATGGCTATTCAAGCTGGTCTGTGGAATCTATGATACTGGCAACTGAGGGATAATGTATCACTTTGGAGAAAGTCTCTCTAACTGAAGAAGTATCATCATGACTCTGAGCAAGCATCTTGTTATTTTAGAAAGTAGGTGTTTGTTTTGGATTGTACATTGTGCAGGAAATTTTCTGTTTCTTTTGCCTGTCATGAGAGCGAAAGTGGACACAGCGTATTTGCAATGCATGTGCAATGGGCACTGGGTTCCTGTACATGAAGACACCTGCTGGTGAGGTCTGTTATTTCAATAAAATGCAGTCCCACTTCGTATATTCGCTGTGGGTCATTGTAATGGATCTGGGAGATTTTTTTTTTTTTTTACTGTATTTATCGATACCAAATTGTGGATGTTTTCTTATATTTTTTGTCAGAATATTTTTTATTGTAATTTGCCTTAGTATATGTTAATTTACTTATATTTTTGAGAGTGAAAGCATATTGATTACTTTTAGTAAATGTGTCGAAGAATAGCAAAGAGACTGATTACAAGTGGAAGCTTGTGTGTTGTGTAAAATATCTTTGACGCTGGAGTCGTCTTTGACTGTAGTCAGTCGGCAGTTAACTCTTGATGTGTGTTGACGGTAGAACAATGTGAAGGTCGCCGTCGTAAATAATTTTGAATTATGTTACTGGTTTTTTTTTGTATAAACTATAAAAAGAAACTACATTTGAAGAATTGGTATTTGAAACACCAAAATGAGGGAACACGTTGAACCACGTCAATTCTGCAACCGACAAAGATGCATTGTGGAATCATACTTAGACAACTGAAGCCAAGACTAATATCGCCGTGTAAACGTCTAACGGAAAAGGTACTGTCACGAAATATGGCAAATTTAAGTAAATAAAAAATAGTGAGCATATTTTCAACTTGTGTCGTAGCCGGGAAAACATATTTCAACTGGGGGCTGTAGCCGGGATGCCATATTTCAACTGTGTCTCAGCCGGGATGCCATATTTCATCACAGAACCTCAACTTGCATGACAGTGGTAATGGCGTCATTTGTTGTAATGGCGTCATTTGTCAAGAGAGATTCAAGAAAGCATAAAATGCGAAAATGACACAACTAATATGTATTGTAAACTTTTAAGTCATATGCTGTACTAAAATCTAACATGGAATTATATAACGGAGGTGCAATACACGCGCGATAAACAAGCAGCAGCATGTGAATTTATCACGCAGTGACTGGTGTTTGAGATTTCCTGCTGGCATCTTCAAGAAAGGAGTCTGGAGTGCCTTAAGACCATAGCAACACAGTACTGTCAAACAGTTAAATTAAGTAACAGTGACCTCAAATACATTTGTGCAGTCCACCTTTATATGAAGCTCAAACAATTAGGGTGTTGCATTCCACAATGTACCATCAGACTTTCGGAAAAATGTCATCTGCACAATAATGAAGACAGCAAGGGCAAATAGGTATGAAAATTAACACACAATCAGCTTAACATCTCATGCATCCAAGTCGCTGACAAGAATAACAAAGAAAATGTGGGAAAGAAAACTGAGTATATTATAGATGATGATCAGGGAAAGTCACCAGAGAGGAAATTTTGGTTTCACACTTGATAATGAAAGCAAGACTGAAAAAAATCTAGATGCACTCTTACGACTTGTTGATCTAGAAAAAGCTTTCAACAAATGTGAAGTGGTGCAAGATGTTTGAAATTCTGAGAAAATAGCTACAGGGAAAGGTGGGCTAAATATGATATGTACAAGAACCAGAGGCAAAGAAAAAAGTGCTTGGATTAAAAAGGGTGTAAGATAGGGATGCAGTCTTTTGCCCCCACTGCTCAATCTACAGATTAAAGAAGCAACAATGAAAATAAAAGAAAGGTGGGATTAAAACTCTGGGTGAAAGGATATCAATGATAAGATTCACTGATGATATTGCTATCCTCAGTGAAAGTGAAGAAGAATTACAGGATTGGCTGAATGGAGTGAACAGTCTAATTGAGTGCAGAGTATGGATTGAGAGAGAGTAAACTGGTAAAAGATAAAAGAAATGAGAAGTAGCAGAAATGTGGTCACAAAGTAGATTAAGTTAAGGAATTCTGCTACACTGGAAACAAAATAACACGATGGATGAAGTGTGAGGACATGAAAGGCAGACTAGCACAGGCAAAGAGGATAATCCAGTCCAAGAGAAGCCTACAGATATCAAACACTGGTCTTAACCACTTAACCTATGATTTAACTTCCAATGGGCTGGGTCTGAAATGTAAATATAATTTCCCGGCCTTCAAGCCATTCCACGATTCAGTAAATCAGTCTGATGTTGTACCAACTTATGAAATGCAAGATCCAACTGGTTTTATTTTGTGAAATATCTGATAAGTAATTGCAACCTCATTTCATAGTCATGTTAGAAATACGGCAAAAGATTTATTAACAATCAATACAATACAGTATTCGGCAATAGCATTTATTTCCAATTCCTGAATACATTCACAATTCACATAATTAGCACTTTTACAAAAAGCAACAACACAAATCAATAATCTGTAATATCTATCTGAACTTTGCATCCGTTGCACTTCCATGTTGTTTCACTATCATCATCATCATCATCATCATCATCATCATCATCTAAGACTGATTATGCCTTTCAGTGTTCAGTCTGGAGCATAGTACCCCTTATAGAATTCCTCCATGATCCCCTATTCAGTGCTAACATTGGTGCCTCTTCTGATGTTAAGCTATTACTTCAAAATCATTCTTAACCAAATCCAGGTACCGTCTCCTTGGTCTACCCCGACTCCTCATACCCTCTACTACTGAACCAGAGTCTCTTGGATAACCTTGCTTCTCCCATGCATGTAACATGACCCCACCATCTAAGCCTGTTCACCCTGACTGCTACATCTATAGAGTTCATTCCCAGTTTTTCTTTGATTTCCTCATTGTGGACACACTCCTGCCATTGTTCCCATCTACTAGCACCTGCAATCACCCTAGCTATCAA